>NC_091684.1:91800000-93050000 GCF_041296265.1 Equus caballus
CGCGCACCCGCCGCCGCCGGCGCCCCCTGCGCCCGCGCTCGGCCTGCCGCCTTCCTCCCGCTGCTGCCTCCCGCCGCGGCCGCCTCGGGCGCGGCCAGCGGGCCAGCCAAACCCTGCGCTGCCCCGCCCTGCTGCCCTCCCAGGGCGCGGAGGCCTGGAGCAGCCCGGGGTGCGAGGAGGCGGGGCGGGGCGGGCGGCGGTGGGAAACGAGGGGTGGTGGGGGCGGGGATGGGGGCGGGGCGCCTGGCTGGGCGCTCTCCCCTCGCGGCCCGGGAACACTCCAGGCCGCCCTGGCCGCTCGGATCCGGCGATGGGTCGCAGGAGATGCGGCTGCTGGGAGGTGGGGGGCGCGGGGCACTTGGCCCGAGGCGTCGGGGCGTCGGGCCGCCGGGCCCGTGCTCCTCTGAGTCCCCTCCGGCCCGAGGGGCCTCCCAGCGGGAGCCCTGACCTCTGCGGCGCCGGCCGGGCCCCGACTTGCCCAAACCCAGGCGGAGCCACCGGCGCGACCAGAGGGCGTCAGCGGAAGCCCGCCGCGCTGCCCCTGAGGGCGCGGGGAGGCGGGGCGGCCACCCTTCCTCCCGCCAGCGCCGCCCAGGAGACCGGCACCCCGCCCCCAACCCGCCCCTCGCGGGGACCCTGGACAGCTCCTGCTGGCGCCAGCCCAGAGACCCAGAGACAGAGACAGAGACAGAGACACGGAGAAACAGAGAAACGGCGACACGGAGAGGATCCAAGACACGGACCTAGACAGACACCCACCCTGACCCAGAGAGGCTCTGCCCAAGAGCTCGCTTCCCCCCCAGGAGGGCGGTGGTGCTGGAGCTGGGCCCGGGCCAGGAGGCAGGGGCCCCGGGGCTGGCGATCACCCCTGGGGCCCTAGGCCGCGCAGACAGGCTCTCAGGAGTCCCGGGCTCCCGGCATCGCTGCCCCGCCATCGCCCAGGAACCACAGACAGGCACCGGAGCTCGCTGGCGCGCTCTGTCTGCGCTTGCGTGTGCGTGTGCGTGTGCGTGTGCGTGTTGTGCGAGTGGGTGTGTAGGCGTGTGTGTGTGTGTGTGTGTGTGCGCGCGCGCGCGCGCCTGTGTGTCTGTGTGCCTGTGTGTGTGCGCGTCCGGGTTTGCGTGTTCCTTTCTCTCCGCTTCTTCACTCTGGCTCTTTTCCTCTTTCTGCCGGGCACCCCCGACCTTACTGAGGTGATAGAAGGAGCAGGCAGAAAAGTCAGGGCCCAGAGAACTTGGCACGAGAAAGCAGCTCCATCTACCAGACATGTAGAAGCCCCTCCCCGACGACCGACCGCAGCGTCCCCGTTCTGCTCAAGTGCCGCTGGGGACGTTGCCCGGGATCTCCCGCCCGCTAGGTCACCGACGAAGGCGCCTCCGTTTTCCCAAGAGCGCGCTCGCGCCCAGGACGGAGGGAGGAGCAGCACGGTGTGACGACGGGGAGGAAGAGTCGCGTCCGAAGGCCCGTCGGTGCCTGCCGACGTCCCGGCTCTCCCTGTCTCGAGACCTCTGGGCTTCAGGGTTCTGTGCCGCAAGGCTTTCCCGCCGCAGCCCCCGGGACCCAGGGCGCGCTGTGTGCGCTGCCCATCTCCAGCGTTTGGGCCCTGTGGGCCTTCTTGCGTCCCACTGGAAAGGGGACCCTGGGACGGAGAGAAGACGGGCAGGGGGCGGGCTTCGGCAAAGAGAGCGACGGCCATCCACAGACGTCCGACGAGGCCCTCCGGGGCGCCAAGCTCTCCATTTTCCACGGCACGTGTCCTCGTCAGGTTCTGCCACCTCTCGCCGGCATGCGTAGGCACACCGCTGGTCTTGCGGCCCCAGAGGCGAGGAGGCGAACGCCCCGGAGGCCGAGATTGGCACCCGCGTTCTCGGCTGCTGGGTGGCCAGCACCTAGGAGAGTGTCTGGCCGGAAGCAGCCAGGCGATCGATCCCTGGGTGCTGGATGAGCCTTGGCGGCAAGAAGTAGGCTCGTGGGGAAGGACGGCGGCCGAGGCCCGGGCCCCCACCGAGGCCGCGCTCCGTGCTGAGCGGTCCGCTCCGTGTTTCCCGCTTGCGTTCTCACCAGCACTCGCCCCCGCAAGGAGGCACGAACTCCAGGACCCCCTCGCACCAGATGAGGAAAGCGCAGCTCAGGGAGGGCACGTCACTCGCGGGAGACGGCGGCCCTTGGGTTTCAGCTCAGGACTTCGGTCTCCCGAGCCTGCGTTTCGGGGCAAGGCTCCGGTCCCGCGCTCCGGGAAACTGACAGGGACGCAGTCCCGCTTCTCCCCGCAGAAGGTGCTCCTCGGAGATCAGATCCGGGGACCCGTCAGAACCACCCCGGGCACGAGCTGGCAGGGAGCGACGCGCACCGCCCCTGCCCCCCCATCCCGCAGCCCGCGGCCCGCAGCCCGCAGCCCGCAGCCCGCAGCCCGCAGCCCGCAGCCCGAGGAAGCGAGGAGCAGGCGATAGAGGCGCTGGGTTGGCAGGAGGGGAAACGGGGCCGGCAGGAGAAGCGAACCGCGGAGAGACTCCCTCCCAGGACGACGATGGCTGAACGGGGAGAGGAGGGAGCTTTGGGTCCTCTCTCGTCCTGCTTTGACCGGGATGTCCCCATTTTTCCACAGCGAGCGAGTATGGCTCTTGGATTCGGTGGGGAAGACGTGGTTTATCTGGAGGACTTTTCCCTTCGGGGGTTCAAAGTCCGTTCTCTGAGGCAAGGCTCCCTCTCTGCCTCCCTGTCCTTCCCATTCGCCTCCCCGGAAGCCAGCTCTCCTCCCGGTTTCCTGGATCCCTTGGCCACGGTCCTCTGTTGCAAACACAGGCAGGTGCAAAGAAGATGCGAAAGGCTGCCCGAGCCACGCGAACGGAAAGCTGAAGCCAGGGAGCCAGGAAGGGCTGGCTGCTGAGGGAGGACGTGTCCTGTCAGGAGGCTTTTCAACTCCCTCTGACAGATGCGGCCTGGAGGGGCGGGGCCCGGCCGGGGCCCTGGGGTGGTAGGGGTCGGGTGTGAGGGGGTGGGTGGGGAGGCGGGGGGAGGCGGGAAGAGAGGGAGGCCCCCGAGTGAGGGGACACCAAAAGCCTCAGCCATCAAGACTCCTCATCTTTGCATCCAGCGTTCTCAAACTCAAAACGAACGCAAGCTCATCCACCAGGAGCAACGTAGCAGCGTTTCCAAGCGAGGCAGGACCGCCCGAAGGCGAAAGCAGAATGGGATCCTAGTCAGGTGGAGCTTGAAACTCAGACCCACCCACCCCCCTACCCCCCCACCACCTCCCCCCCTCCCCGCCACCCCGGGAAGGGGGCTTCTGGAAGGAAAAGCGAGACAAACTGACAGGGACAAACTTAGGTCGGGAAAGGAGTGTTGATTGTGAATGAGCCTCTCAAGGACAAGCGAGCGGGTACCAGGTTTTAGAAGATGACCTGCAGCGGCACAGACGCCAGCAAAGGCAGAAGCCATCCCGTCTTGGGTGAGGTGCCCGAGACGCGCCTCTCTAACCCAGTCCGCCCTGTCCTTGGAGAAGCGGGCGGTGTCTGGAAAAGCCTGACCAGGTGTCTTTCCTCGGTGGGCGGGGCTGGTCGCTTTGGGACCCGTTTGGGCCTCCCGGCACCGCCGTGGAATCCGTTCCACCTGACAGGACGACTCTACCCGGCGGCTGGGGCGGCGGGGGCGGGGCGCCGAGGGAAGGGCTGGGGTGTCACCGGAGCGGGAGCCGAGCGGGTGGGAAGAGGCCGAGGCCAGAGGGAGCCGGCGGGCGGCGTGTGCGGCGTCGGGGTCCCGGTCCCGGTCCCGGTCCCGGTCCCGCCGGGCTGGCCCCGATTGGCCCTGGGTTCGGGTGGGGCCGCGAGCTGGAAGGGTTGGGCTGTGGCGGGGAGGGGTTGGGCCCTGCCCATGGGCGGCGCCGGCGGGCCCGCGGTGCGGAGGGTGGCGGGGGGGGTGGGGGAGGGCTGGCTGGAGGGGTGGGGGGCGTCCGCGGAGGACGGAGGCCGGAGGCGGCAAAAGGCGAGGGAGGCAAAAGCCTACAGCACCCGGTATTCCCAGGCGGTCTCCCATCCAAGTACTAACCAGGCCCGACCCTGCTTAGCTTCCGAGATCAGACGAGATCGGGCGCGTTCAGGGTGGTATGGCCGTAGACGCTGGCGCCTGCCGCCGGCGCCCCTAAGAAGCCGCGCCGCGTCGCCCGGCCCGCGGCTCGCGCGCGCGCCCAGGCCTCTGTGACGCGCACCCGCCGCCGCCGGCGCCCCCTGCGCCCGCGCTCGGCCTGCCGCCTTCCTCCCGCTGCTGCCTCCCGCCGCGGCCGCCTCGGGCGCGGCCAGCGGGCCAGCCAAACCCTGCGCTGCCCCGCCCTGCTGCCCTCCCAGGGCGCGGAGGCCTGGAGCAGCCCGGGGTGCGAGGAGGCGGGGCGGGGCGGGCGGCGGTGGGAAACGAGGGGTGGTGGGGGCGGGGATGGGGGCGGGGCGCCTGGCTGGGCGCTCTCCCCTCGCGGCCCGGGAACACTCCAGGCCGCCCTGGCCGCTCGGATCCGGCGATGGGTCGCAGGAGATGCGGCTGCTGGGAGGTGGGGGGCGCGGGGCACTTGGCCCGAGGCGTCGGGGCGTCGGGCCGCCGGGCCCGTGCTCCTCTGAGTCCCCTCCGGCCCGAGGGGCCTCCCAGCGGGAGCCCTGACCTCTGCGGCGCCGGCCGGGCCCCGACTTGCCCAAACCCAGGCGGAGCCACCGGCGCGACCAGAGGGCGTCAGCGGAAGCCCGCCGCGCTGCCCCTGAGGGCGCGGGGAGGCGGGGCGGCCACCCTTCCTCCCGCCAGCGCCGCCCAGGAGACCGGCACCCCGCCCCCAACCCGCCCCTCGCGGGGACCCTGGACAGCTCCTGCTGGCGCCAGCCCAGAGACCCAGAGACAGAGACAGAGACAGAGACACGGAGAAACAGAGAAACGGCGACACGGAGAGGATCCAAGACACGGACCTAGACAGACACCCACCCTGACCCAGAGAGGCTCTGCCCAAGAGCTCGCTTCCCCCCCAGGAGGGCGGTGGTGCTGGAGCTGGGCCCGGGCCAGGAGGCAGGGGCCCCGGGGCTGGCGATCACCCCTGGGGCCCTAGGCCGCGCAGACAGGCTCTCAGGAGTCCCGGGCTCCCGGCATCGCTGCCCCGCCATCGCCCAGGAACCACAGACAGGCACCGGAGCTCGCTGGCGCGCTCTGTCTGCGCTTGCGTGTGCGTGTGCGTGTGCGTGTGCGTGTTGTGCGAGTGGGTGTGTAGGCGTGTGTGTGTGTGTGTGTGTGTGCGCGCGCGCGCGCGCCTGTGTGTCTGTGTGCCTGTGTGTGTGCGCGTCCGGGTTTGCGTGTTCCTTTCTCTCCGCTTCTTCACTCTGGCTCTTTTCCTCTTTCTGCCGGGCACCCCCGACCTTACTGAGGTGATAGAAGGAGCAGGCAGAAAAGTCAGGGCCCAGAGAACTTGGCACGAGAAAGCAGCTCCATCTACCAGACATGTAGAAGCCCCTCCCCGACGACCGACCGCAGCGTCCCCGTTCTGCTCAAGTGCCGCTGGGGACGTTGCCCGGGATCTCCCGCCCGCTAGGTCACCGACGAAGGCGCCTCCGTTTTCCCAAGAGCGCGCTCGCGCCCAGGACGGAGGGAGGAGCAGCACGGTGTGACGACGGGGAGGAAGAGTCGCGTCCGAAGGCCCGTCGGTGCCTGCCGACGTCCCGGCTCTCCCTGTCTCGAGACCTCTGGGCTTCAGGGTTCTGTGCCGCAAGGCTTTCCCGCCGCAGCCCCCGGGACCCAGGGCGCGCTGTGTGCGCTGCCCATCTCCAGCGTTTGGGCCCTGTGGGCCTTCTTGCGTCCCACTGGAAAGGGGACCCTGGGACGGAGAGAAGACGGGCAGGGGGCGGGCTTCGGCAAAGAGAGCGACGGCCATCCACAGACGTCCGACGAGGCCCTCCGGGGCGCCAAGCTCTCCATTTTCCACGGCACGTGTCCTCGTCAGGTTCTGCCACCTCTCGCCGGCATGCGTAGGCACACCGCTGGTCTTGCGGCCCCAGAGGCGAGGAGGCGAACGCCCCGGAGGCCGAGATTGGCACCCGCGTTCTCGGCTGCTGGGTGGCCAGCACCTAGGAGAGTGTCTGGCCGGAAGCAGCCAGGCGATCGATCCCTGGGTGCTGGATGAGCCTTGGCGGCAAGAAGTAGGCTCGTGGGGAAGGACGGCGGCCGAGGCCCGGGCCCCCACCGAGGCCGCGCTCCGTGCTGAGCGGTCCGCTCCGTGTTTCCCGCTTGCGTTCTCACCAGCACTCGCCCCCGCAAGGAGGCACGAACTCCAGGACCCCCTCGCACCAGATGAGGAAAGCGCAGCTCAGGGAGGGCACGTCACTCGCGGGAGACGGCGGCCCTTGGGTTTCAGCTCAGGACTTCGGTCTCCCGAGCCTGCGTTTCGGGGCAAGGCTCCGGTCCCGCGCTCCGGGAAACTGACAGGGACGCAGTCCCGCTTCTCCCCGCAGAAGGTGCTCCTCGGAGATCAGATCCGGGGACCCGTCAGAACCACCCCGGGCACGAGCTGGCAGGGAGCGACGCGCACCGCCCCTGCCCCCCCATCCCGCAGCCCGCGGCCCGCAGCCCGCAGCCCGCAGCCCGCAGCCCGCAGCCCGAGGAAGCGAGGAGCAGGCGATAGAGGCGCTGGGTTGGCAGGAGGGGAAACGGGGCCGGCAGGAGAAGCGAACCGCGGAGAGACTCCCTCCCAGGACGACGATGGCTGAACGGGGAGAGGAGGGAGCTTTGGGTCCTCTCTCGTCCTGCTTTGACCGGGATGTCCCCATTTTTCCACAGCGAGCGAGTATGGCTCTTGGATTCGGTGGGGAAGACGTGGTTTATCTGGAGGACTTTTCCCTTCGGGGGTTCAAAGTCCGTTCTCTGAGGCAAGGCTCCCTCTCTGCCTCCCTGTCCTTCCCATTCGCCTCCCCGGAAGCCAGCTCTCCTCCCGGTTTCCTGGATCCCTTGGCCACGGTCCTCTGTTGCAAACACAGGCAGGTGCAAAGAAGATGCGAAAGGCTGCCCGAGCCACGCGAACGGAAAGCTGAAGCCAGGGAGCCAGGAAGGGCTGGCTGCTGAGGGAGGACGTGTCCTGTCAGGAGGCTTTTCAACTCCCTCTGACAGATGCGGCCTGGAGGGGCGGGGCCCGGCCGGGGCCCTGGGGTGGTAGGGGTCGGGTGTGAGGGGGTGGGTGGGGAGGCGGGGGGAGGCGGGAAGAGAGGGAGGCCCCCGAGTGAGGGGACACCAAAAGCCTCAGCCATCAAGACTCCTCATCTTTGCATCCAGCGTTCTCAAACTCAAAACGAACGCAAGCTCATCCACCAGGAGCAACGTAGCAGCGTTTCCAAGCGAGGCAGGACCGCCCGAAGGCGAAAGCAGAATGGGATCCTAGTCAGGTGGAGCTTGAAACTCAGACCCACCCACCCCCCTACCCCCCACCACCTCCCCCCCTCCCCGCCACCCCGGGAAGGGGGCTTCTGGAAGGAAAAGCGAGACAAACTGACAGGGACAAACTTAGGTCGGGAAAGGAGTGTTGATTGTGAATGAGCCTCTCAAGGACAAGCGAGCGGGTACCGGGTTTTAGAAGATGACCTGCAGCGGCACAGACGCCAGCAAAGGCAGAAGCCATCCCGTCTTGGGTGAGGTGCCCGAGACGCGCCTCTCTAACCCAGTCCGCCCTGTCCTTGGAGAAGCGGGCGGTGTCTGGAAAAGCCTGACCAGGTGTCTTTCCTCGGTGGGCGGGGCTGGTCGCTTTGGGACCCGTTTGGGCCTCCCGGCACCGCCGTGGAATCCGTTCCACCTGACAGGACGACTCTACCCGGCGGCTGGGGCGGCGGGGGCGGGGCGCCGAGGGAAGGGCTGGGGTGTCACCGGAGCGGGAGCCGAGCGGGTGGGAAGAGGCCGAGGCCAGAGGGAGCCGGCGGGCGGCGTGTGCGGCGTCGGGGTCCCGGTCCCGGTCCCGGTCCCGGTCCCGCCGGGCTGGCCCCGATTGGCCCTGGGTTCGGGTGGGGCCGCGAGCTGGAAGGGTTGGGCTGTGGCGGGGAGGGGTTGGGCCCTGCCCATGGGCGGCGCCGGCGGGCCCGCGGTGCGGAGGGTGGCGGGGGGGGTGGGGGAGGGCTGGCTGGAGGGGTGGGGGGCGTCCGCGGAGGACGGAGGCCGGAGGCGGCAAAAGGCGAGGGAGGCAAAAGCCTACAGCACCCGGTATTCCCAGGCGGTCTCCCATCCAAGTACTAACCAGGCCCGACCCTGCTTATGCTTCCGAGATCAGACGAGATCGGGCGCGTTCAGGGTGGTATGGCCGTAGACGCTGGCGCCTGCCGCCGGCGCCCCTAAGAAGCCGCGCCGCGTCGCCCGGCCCGCGGCTCGCGCGCGCGCCTAGGCCTCTGTGACGCGCACCCGCCGCCGCCGGCGCCCCCTGCGCCCGCGCTCGGCCTGCCGCCTTCCTCCCGCTGCTGCCTCCCGCCGCGGCCGCCTCGGGCGCGGCCAGCGGGCCAGCCAAACCCTGCGCTGCCCCGCCCTGCTGCCCTCCCAGGGCGCGGAGGCCTGGAGCAGCCCGGGGTGCGAGGAGGCGGGGCGGGGCGGGCGGCGGTGGGAAACGAGGGGTGGTGGGGGCGGGGATGGGGGCGGGGCGCCTGGCTGGGCGCTCTCCCCTCGCGGCCCGGGAACACTCCAGGCCGCCCTGGCCGCTCGGATCCGGCGATGGGTCGCAGGAGATGCGGCTGCTGGGAGGTGGGGGGCGCGGGGCACTTGGCCCGAGGCGTCGGGGCGTCGGGCCGCCGGGCCCGTGCTCCTCTGAGTCCCCTCCGGCCCGAGGGGCCTCCCAGCGGGAGCCCTGACCTCTGCGGCGCCGGCCGGGCCCCGACTTGCCCAAACCCAGGCGGAGCCACCGGCGCGACCAGAGGGCGTCAGCGGAAGCCCGCCGCGCTGCCCCTGAGGGCGCGGGGAGGCGGGGCGGCCACCCTTCCTCCCGCCAGCGCCGCCCAGGAGACCGGCACCCCGCCCCCAACCCGCCCCTCGCGGGGACCCTGGACAGCTCCTGCTGGCGCCAGCCCAGAGACCCAGAGACAGAGACAGAGACAGAGACACGGAGAAACAGAGAAACGGCGACACGGAGAGGATCCAAGACACGGACCTAGACAGACACCCACCCTGACCCAGAGAGGCTCTGCCCAAGAGCTCGCTTCCCCCCCAGGAGGGCGGTGGTGCTGGAGCTGGGCCCGGGCCAGGAGGCAGGGGCCCCGGGGCTGGCGATCACCCCTGGGGCCCTAGGCCGCGCAGACAGGCTCTCAGGAGTCCCGGGCTCCCGGCATCGCTGCCCCGCCATCGCCCAGGAACCACAGACAGGCACCGGAGCTCGCTGGCGCGCTCTGTCTGCGCTTGCGTGTGCGTGTGCGTGTGCGTGTGCGTGTTGTGCGAGTGGGTGTGTAGGCGTGTGTGTGTGTGTGTGTGTGTGCGCGCGCGCGCGCGCCTGTGTGTCTGTGTGCCTGTGTGTGTGCGCGTCCGGGTTTGCGTGTTCCTTTCTCTCCGCTTCTTCACTCTGGCTCTTTTCCTCTTTCTGCCGGGCACCCCCGACCTTACTGAGGTGATAGAAGGAGCAGGCAGAAAAGTCAGGGCCCAGAGAACTTGGCACGAGAAAGCAGCTCCATCTACCAGACATGTAGAAGCCCCTCCCCGACGACCGACCGCAGCGTCCCCGTTCTGCTCAAGTGCCGCTGGGGACGTTGCCCGGGATCTCCCGCCCGCTAGGTCACCGACGAAGGCGCCTCCGTTTTCCCAAGAGCGCGCTCGCGCCCAGGACGGAGGGAGGAGCAGCACGGTGTGACGACGGGGAGGAAGAGTCGCGTCCGAAGGCCCGTCGGTGCCTGCCGACGTCCCGGCTCTCCCTGTCTCGAGACCTCTGGGCTTCAGGGTTCTGTGCCGCAAGGCTTTCCCGCCGCAGCCCCCGGGACCCAGGGCGCGCTGTGTGCGCTGCCCATCTCCAGCGTTTGGGCCCTGTGGGCCTTC
Source organism: Equus caballus (assembly GCF_041296265.1). Lineage (NCBI taxonomy): Eukaryota > Metazoa > Chordata > Mammalia > Perissodactyla > Equidae > Equus > Equus caballus. The sequence goes on from NC_091684.1 coordinate 91,810,003, forward strand.
TTGCGTCCCACTGGAAAGGGGACCCTGGGACGGAGAGAAGACGGGCAGGGGGCGGGCTTCGGCAAAGAGAGCGACGGCCATCCACAGACGTCCGACGAGGCCCTCCGGGGCGCCAAGCTCTCCATTTTCCACGGCACGTGTCCTCGTCAGGTTCTGCCACCTCTCGCCGGCATGCGTAGGCACACCGCTGGTCTTGCGGCCCCAGAGGCGAGGAGGCGAACGCCCCGGAGGCCGAGATTGGCACCCGCGTTCTCGGCTGCTGGGTGGCCAGCACCTAGGAGAGTGTCTGGCCGGAAGCAGCCAGGCGATCGATCCCTGGGTGCTGGATGAGCCTTGGCGGCAAGAAGTAGGCTCGTGGGGAAGGACGGCGGCCGAGGCCCGGGCCCCCACCGAGGCCGCGCTCCGTGCTGAGCGGTCCGCTCCGTGTTTCCCGCTTGCGTTCTCACCAGCACTCGCCCCCGCAAGGAGGCACGAACTCCAGGACCCCCTCGCACCAGATGAGGAAAGCGCAGCTCAGGGAGGGCACGTCACTCGCGGGAGACGGCGGCCCTTGGGTTTCAGCTCAGGACTTCGGTCTCCCGAGCCTGCGTTTCGGGGCAAGGCTCCGGTCCCGCGCTCCGGGAAACTGACAGGGACGCAGTCCCGCTTCTCCCCGCAGAAGGTGCTCCTCGGAGATCAGATCCGGGGACCCGTCAGAACCACCCCGGGCACGAGCTGGCAGGGAGCGACGCGCACCGCCCCTGCCCCCCCATCCCGCAGCCCGCGGCCCGCAGCCCGCAGCCCGCAGCCCGCAGCCCGCAGCCCGAGGAAGCGAGGAGCAGGCGATAGAGGCGCTGGGTTGGCAGGAGGGGAAACGGGGCCGGCAGGAGAAGCGAACCGCGGAGAGACTCCCTCCCAGGACGACGATGGCTGAACGGGGAGAGGAGGGAGCTTTGGGTCCTCTCTCGTCCTGCTTTGACCGGGATGTCCCCATTTTTCCACAGCGAGCGAGTATGGCTCTTGGATTCGGTGGGGAAGACGTGGTTTATCTGGAGGACTTTTCCCTTCGGGGGTTCAAAGTCCGTTCTCTGAGGCAAGGCTCCCTCTCTGCCTCCCTGTCCTTCCCATTCGCCTCCCCGGAAGCCAGCTCTCCTCCCGGTTTCCTGGATCCCTTGGCCACGGTCCTCTGTTGCAAACACAGGCAGGTGCAAAGAAGATGCGAAAGGCTGCCCGAGCCACGCGAACGGAAAGCTGAAGCCAGGGAGCCAGGAAGGGCTGGCTGCTGAGGGAGGACGTGTCCTGTCAGGAGGCTTTTCAACTCCCTCTGACAGATGCGGCCTGGAGGGGCGGGGCCCGGCCGGGGCCCTGGGGTGGTAGGGGTCGGGTGTGAGGGGGTGGGTGGGGAGGCGGGGGGAGGCGGGAAGAGAGGGAGGCCCCCGAGTGAGGGGACACCAAAAGCCTCAGCCATCAAGACTCCTCATCTTTGCATCCAGCGTTCTCAAACTCAAAACGAACGCAAGCTCATCCACCAGGAGCAACGTAGCAGCGTTTCCAAGCGAGGCAGGACCGCCCGAAGGCGAAAGCAGAATGGGATCCTAGTCAGGTGGAGCTTGAAACTCAGACCCACCCACCCCCCTACCCCCCACCACCTCCCCCCCTCCCCGCCACCCCGGGAAGGGGGCTTCTGGAAGGAAAAGCGAGACAAACTGACAGGGACAAACTTAGGTCGGGAAAGGAGTGTTGATTGTGAATGAGCCTCTCAAGGACAAGCGAGCGGGTACCAGGTTTTAGAAGATGACCTGCAGCGGCACAGACGCCAGCAAAGGCAGAAGCCATCCCGTCTTGGGTGAGGTGCCCGAGACGCGCCTCTCTAACCCAGTCCGCCCTGTCCTTGGAGAAGCGGGCGGTGTCTGGAAAAGCCTGACCAGGTGTCTTTCCTCGGTGGGCGGGGCTGGTCGCTTTGGGACCCGTTTGGGCCTCCCGGCACCGCCGTGGAATCCGTTCCACCTGACAGGACGACTCTACCCGGCGGCTGGGGCGGCGGGGGCGGGGCGCCGAGGGAAGGGCTGGGGTGTCACCGGAGCGGGAGCCGAGCGGGTGGGAAGAGGCCGAGGCCAGAGGGAGCCGGCGGGCGGCGTGTGCGGCGTCGGGGTCCCGGTCCCGGTCCCGGTCCCGGTCCCGCCGGGCTGGCCCCGATTGGCCCTGGGTTCGGGTGGGGCCGCGAGCTGGAAGGGTTGGGCTGTGGCGGGGAGGGGTTGGGCCCTGCCCATGGGCGGCGCCGGCGGGCCCGCGGTGCGGAGGGTGGCGGGGGGGGTGGGGGAGGGCTGGCTGGAGGGGTGGGGGGCGTCCGCGGAGGACGGAGGCCGGAGGCGGCAAAAGGCGAGGGAGGCAAAAGCCTACAGCACCCGGTATTCCCAGGCGGTCTCCCATCCAAGTACTAACCAGGCCCGACCCTGCTTAGCTTCCGAGATCAGACGAGATCGGGCGCGTTCAGGGTGGTATGGCCGTAGACGCTGGCGCCTGCCGCCGGCGCCCCTAAGAAGCCGCGCCGCGTCGCCCGGCCCGCGGCTCGCGCGCGCGCCTAGGCCTCTGTGACGCGCACCCGCCGCCGCCGGCGCCCCCTGCGCCCGCGCTCGGCCTGCCGCCTTCCTCCCGCTGCTGCCTCCCGCCGCGGCCGCCTCGGGCGCGGCCAGCGGGCCAGCCAAACCCTGCGCTGCCCCGCCCTGCTGCCCTCCCAGGGCGCGGAGGCCTGGAGCAGCCCGGGGTGCGAGGAGGCGGGGCGGGGCGGGCGGCGGTGGGAAACGAGGGGTGGTGGGGGCGGGGATGGGGGCGGGGCGCCTGGCTGGGCGCTCTCCCCTCGCGGCCCGGGAACACTCCAGGCCGCCCTGGCCGCTCGGATCCGGCGATGGGTCGCAGGAGATGCGGCTGCTGGGAGGTGGGGGGCGCGGGGCACTTGGCCCGAGGCGTCGGGGCGTCGGGCCGCCGGGCCCGTGCTCCTCTGAGTCCCCTCCGGCCCGAGGGGCCTCCCAGCGGGAGCCCTGACCTCTGCGGCGCCGGCCGGGCCCCGACTTGCCCAAACCCAGGCGGAGCCACCGGCGCGACCAGAGGGCGTCAGCGGAAGCCCGCCGCGCTGCCCCTGAGGGCGCGGGGAGGCGGGGCGGCCACCCTTCCCCCCGCCAGCGCCGCCCAGGAGACCGGCACCCCGCCCCCAACCCGCCCCTCGCGGGGACCCTGGACAGCTCCTGCTGGCGCCAGCCCAGAGACCCAGAGACAGAGACAGAGACAGAGACACGGAGAAACAGAGAAACGGCGACACGGAGAGGATCCAAGACACGGACCTAGACAGACACCCACCCTGACCCAGAGAGGCTCTGCCCAAGAGCTCGCTTCCCCCCCAGGAGGGCGGTGGTGCTGGAGCTGGGCCCGGGCCAGGAGGCAGGGGCCCCGGGGCTGGCGATCACCCCTGGGGCCCTAGGCCGCGCAGACAGGCTCTCAGGAGTCCCGGGCTCCCGGCATCGCTGCCCCGCCATCGCCCAGGAACCACAGACAGGCACCGGAGCTCGCTGGCGCGCTCTGTCTGCGCTTGCGTGTGCGTGTGCGTGTGCGTGTGCGTGTTGTGCGAGTGGGTGTGTAGGCGTGTGTGTGTGTGTGTGTGTGTGCGCGCGCGCGCGCGCCTGTGTGTCTGTGTGCCTGTGTGTGTGCGCGTCCGGGTTTGCGTGTTCCTTTCTCTCCGCTTCTTCACTCTGGCTCTTTTCCTCTTTCTGCCGGGCACCCCCGACCTTACTGAGGTGATAGAAGGAGCAGGCAGAAAAGTCAGGGCCCAGAGAACTTGGCACGAGAAAGCAGCTCCATCTACCAGACATGTAGAAGCCCCTCCCCGACGACCGACCGCAGCGTCCCCGTTCTGCTCAAGTGCCGCTGGGGACGTTGCCCGGGATCTCCCGCCCGCTAGGTCACCGACGAAGGCGCCTCCGTTTTCCCAAGAGCGCGCTCGCGCCCAGGACGGAGGGAGGAGCAGCACGGTGTGACGACGGGGAGGAAGAGTCGCGTCCGAAGGCCCGTCGGTGCCTGCCGACGTCCCGGCTCTCCCTGTCTCGAGACCTCTGGGCTTCAGGGTTCTGTGCCGCAAGGCTTTCCCGCCGCAGCCCCCGGGACCCAGGGCGCGCTGTGTGCGCTGCCCATCTCCAGCGTTTGGGCCCTGTGGGCCTTCTTGCGTCCCACTGGAAAGGGGACCCTGGGACGGAGAGAAGACGGGCAGGGGGCGGGCTTCGGCAAAGAGAGCGACGGCCATCCACAGACGTCCGACGAGGCCCTCCGGGGCGCCAAGCTCTCCATTTTCCACGGCACGTGTCCTCGTCAGGTTCTGCCACCTCTCGCCGGCATGCGTAGGCACACCGCTGGTCTTGCGGCCCCAGAGGCGAGGAGGCGAACGCCCCGGAGGCCGAGATTGGCACCCGCGTTCTCGGCTGCTGGGTGGCCAGCACCTAGGAGAGTGTCTGGCCGGAAGCAGCCAGGCGATCGATCCCTGGGTGCTGGATGAGCCTTGGCGGCAAGAAGTAGGCTCGTGGGGAAGGACGGCGGCCGAGGCCCGGGCCCCCACCGAGGCCGCGCTCCGTGCTGAGCGGTCCGCTCCGTGTTTCCCGCTTGCGTTCTCACCAGCACTCGCCCCCGCAAGGAGGCACGAACTCCAGGACCCCCTCGCACCAGATGAGGAAAGCGCAGCTCAGGGAGGGCACGTCACTCGCGGGAGACGGCGGCCCTTGGGTTTCAGCTCAGGACTTCGGTCTCCCGAGCCTGCGTTTCGGGGCAAGGCTCCGGTCCCGCGCTCCGGGAAACTGACAGGGACGCAGTCCCGCTTCTCCCCGCAGAAGGTGCTCCTCGGAGATCAGATCCGGGGACCCGTCAGAACCACCCCGGGCACGAGCTGGCAGGGAGCGACGCGCACCGCCCCTGCCCCCCCATCCCGCAGCCCGCGGCCCGCAGCCCGCAGCCCGCAGCCCGCAGCCCGCAGCCCGAGGAAGCGAGGAGCAGGCGATAGAGGCGCTGGGTTGGCAGGAGGGGAAACGGGGCCGGCAGGAGAAGCGAACCGCGGAGAGACTCCCTCCCAGGACGACGATGGCTGAACGGGGAGAGGAGGGAGCTTTGGGTCCTCTCTCGTCCTGCTTTGACCGGGATGTCCCCATTTTTCCACAGCGAGCGAGTATGGCTCTTGGATTCGGTGGGGAAGACGTGGTTTATCTGGAGGACTTTTCCCTTCGGGGGTTCAAAGTCCGTTCTCTGAGGCAAGGCTCCCTCTCTGCCTCCCTGTCCTTCCCATTCGCCTCCCCGGAAGCCAGCTCTCCTCCCGGTTTCCTGGATCCCTTGGCCACGGTCCTCTGTTGCAAACACAGGCAGGTGCAAAGAAGATGCGAAAGGCTGCCCGAGCCACGCGAACGGAAAGCTGAAGCCAGGGAGCCAGGAAGGGCTGGCTGCTGAGGGAGGACGTGTCCTGTCAGGAGGCTTTTCAACTCCCTCTGACAGATGCGGCCTGGAGGGGCGGGGCCCGGCCGGGGCCCTGGGGTGGTAGGGGTCGGGTGTGAGGGGGTGGGTGGGGAGGCGGGGGGAGGCGGGAAGAGAGGGAGGCCCCCGAGTGAGGGGACACCAAAAGCCTCAGCCATCAAGACTCCTCATCTTTGCATCCAGCGTTCTCAAACTCAAAACGAACGCAAGCTCATCCACCAGGAGCAACGTAGCAGCGTTTCCAAGCGAGGCAGGACCGCCCGAAGGCGAAAGCAGAATGGGATCCTAGTCAGGTGGAGCTTGAAACTCAGACCCACCCACCCCCCTACCCCCCACCACCTCCCCCCCTCCCCGCCACCCCGGGAAGGGGGCTTCTGGAAGGAAAAGCGAGACAAACTGACAGGGACAAACTTAGGTCGGGAAAGGAGTGTTGATTGTGAATGAGCCTCTCAAGGACAAGCGAGCGGGTACCAGGTTTTAGAAGATGACCTGCAGCGGCACAGACGCCAGCAAAGGCAGAAGCCATCCCGTCTTGGGTGAGGTGCCCGAGACGCGCCTCTCTAACCCAGTCCGCCCTGTCCTTGGAGAAGCGGGCGGTGTCTGGAAAAGCCTGACCAGGTGTCTTTCCTCGGTGGGCGGGGCTGGTCGCTTTGGGACCCGTTTGGGCCTCCCGGCACCGCCGTGGAATCCGTTCCACCTGACAGGACGACTCTACCCGGCGGCTGGGGCGGCGGGGGCGGGGCGCCGAGGGAAGGGCTGGGGTGTCACCGGAGCGGGAGCCGAGCGGGTGGGAAGAGGCCGAGGCCAGAGGGAGCCGGCGGGCGGCGTGTGCGGCGTCGGGGTCCCGGTCCCGGTCCCGGTCCCGGTCCCGCCGGGCTGGCCCCGATTGGCCCTGGGTTCGGGTGGGGCCGCGAGCTGGAAGGGTTGGGCTGTGGCGGGGAGGGGTTGGGCCCTGCCCATGGGCGGCGCCGGCGGGCCCGCGGTGCGGAGGGTGGCGGGGGGGGTGGGGGAGGGCTGGCTGGAGGGGTGGGGGGCGTCCGCGGAGGACGGAGGCCGGAGGCGGCAAAAGGCGAGGGAGGCAAAAGCCTACAGCACCCGGTATTCCCAGGCGGTCTCCCATCCAAGTACTAACCAGGCCCGACCCTGCTTAGCTTCCGAGATCAGACGAGATCGGGCGCGTTCAGGGTGGTATGGCCGTAGACGCTGGCGCCTGCCGCCGGCGCCCCTAAGAAGCCGCGCCGCGTCGCCCGGCCCGCGGCTCGCGCGCGCGCCCAGGCCTCTGTGACGCGCACCCGCCGCCGCCGGCGCCCCCTGCGCCCGCGCTCGGCCTGCCGCCTTCCTCCCGCTGCTGCCTCCCGCCGCGGCCGCCTCGGGCGCGGCCAGCGGGCCAGCCAAACCCTGCGCTGCCCCGCCCTGCTGCCCTCCCAGGGCGCGGAGGCCTGGAGCAGCCCGGGGTGCGAGGAGGCGGGGCGGGGCGGGCGGCGGTGGGAAACGAGGGGTGGTGGGGGCGGGGATGGGGGCGGGGCGCCTGGCTGGGCGCTCTCCCCTCGCGGCCCGGGAACACTCCAGGCCGCCCTGGCCGCTCGGATCCGGCGATGGGTCGCAGGAGATGCGGCTGCTGGGAGGTGGGGGGCGCGGGGCACTTGGCCCGAGGCGTCGGGGCGTCGGGCCGCCGGGCCCGTGCTCCTCTGAGTCCCCTCCGGCCCGAGGGGCCTCCCAGCGGGAGCCCTGACCTCTGCGGCGCCGGCCGGGCCCCGACTTGCCCAAACCCAGGCGGAGCCACCGGCGCGACCAGAGGGCGTCAGCGGAAGCCCGCCGCGCTGCCCCTGAGGGCGCGGGGAGGCGGGGCGGCCACCCTTCCCCCCGCCAGCGCCGCCCAGGAGACCGGCACCCCGCCCCCAACCCGCCCCTCGCGGGGACCCTGGACAGCTCCTGCTGGCGCCAGCCCAGAGACCCAGAGACAGAGACAGAGACAGAGACACGGAGAAACAGAGAAACGGCGACACGGAGAGGATCCAAGACACGGACCTAGACAGACACCCACCCTGACCCAGAGAGGCTCTGCCCAAGAGCTCGCTTCCCCCCCAGGAGGGCGGTGGTGCTGGAGCTGGGCCCGGGCCAGGAGGCAGGGGCCCCGGGGCTGGCGATCACCCCTGGGGCCCTAGGCCGCGCAGACAGGCTCTCAGGAGTCCCGGGCTCCCGGCATCGCTGCCCCGCCATCGCCCAGGAACCACAGACAGGCACCGGAGCTCGCTGGCGCGCTCTGTCTGCGCTTGCGTGTGCGTGTGCGTGTTGTGCGAGTGGGTGTGTAGGCGTGTGTGTGTGTGTGTGTGTGCGCGCGCGCGCGCCTGTGTGTCTGTGTGCCTGTGTGTGTGCGCGTCCGGGTTTGCGTGTTCCTTTCTCTCCGCTTCTTCACTCTGGCTCTTTTCCTCTTTCTGCCGGGCACCCCCGACCTTACTGAGGTGATAGAAGGAGCAGGCAGAAAAGTCAGGGCCCAGAGAACTTGGCACGAGAAAGCAGCTCCATCTACCAGACATGTAGAAGCCCCTCCCCGACGACCGACCGCAGCGTCCCCGTTCTGCTCAAGTGCCGCTGGGGACGTTGCCCGGGATCTCCCGCCCGCTAGGTCACCGACGAAGGCGCCTCCGTTTTCCCAAGAGCGCGCTCGCGCCCAGGACGGAGGGAGGAGCAGCACGGTGTGACGACGGGGAGGAAGAGTCGCGTCCGAAGGCCCGTCGGTGCCTGCCGACGTCCCGGCTCTCCCTGTCTCGAGACCTCTGGGCTTCAGGGTTCTGTGCCGCAAGGCTTTCCCGCCGCACCCCCCGGGACCCAGGGCGCGCTGTGTGCGCTGCCCGTCTCCAGCGTTTGGGCCCTGTGGGCCTTCTTGCGTCCCACTGGAAAGGGGACCCTGGGACGGAGAGAAGACGGGCAGGGGGCGGGCTTCGGCAAAGAGAGCGACGGCCATCCACAGACGTCCGACGAGGCCCTCCGGGGCGCCAAGCTCTCCATTTTCCACGGCACGTGTCCTCGTCAGGTTCTGCCACCTCTCGCCGGCATGCGTAGGCACACCGCTGGTCTTGCGGCCCCAGAGGCGAGGAGGCGAACGCCCCGGAGGCCGAGATTGGCACCCGCGTTCTCGGCTGCTGGGTGGCCAGCACCTAGGAGAGTGTCTGGCCGGAAGCAGCCAGGCGATCGATCCCTGGGTGCTGGATGAGCCTCGGCGGCAAGAAGTAGGCTCGTGGGGAAGGACGGCGGCCGAGGCCCGGGCCCCCACCGAGGCCGCGCTCCGTGCTGAGCGGTCCGCTCCGTGTTTCCCGCTTGCGTTCTCACCAGCACTCGCCCCCGCAAGGAGGCACGAACTCCAGGACCCCCTCGCACCAGATGAGGAAAGCGCAGCTCAGGGAGGGCACGTCACTCGCGGGAGACGGCGGCCCTTGGGTTTCAGCTCAGGACTTCGGTCTCCCGAGCCTGCGTTTCGGGGCAAGGCTCCGGTCCCGCGCTCCGGGAAACTGACAGGGACGCAGTCCCGCTTCTCCCCGCAGAAGGTGCTCCTCGGAGATCAGATCCGGGGACCCGTCAGAACCACCCCGGGCACGAGCTGGCAGGGAGCGACGCGCACCGCCCCTCCCCCCCCATCCCGCAGCCCGCAGCCCGCAGCCCGCAGCCCGCAGCCCGCAGCCCGAGGAAGCGAGGAGCAGGCGATAGAGGCGCTGGGTTGGCAGGAGGGGAAACGGGGCCGGCAGGAGAAGCGAACCGCGGAGAGACTCCCTCCCAGGACGACGATGGCTGAACGGGGAGAGGAGGGAGCTTTGGGTCCTCTCTCGTCCTGCTTTGACCGGGATGTCCCCATTTTTCCACAGCGAGCGAGTATGGCTCTTGGATTCGGTGGGGAAGACGTGGTTTATCTGGAGGACTTTTCCCTTCGGGGGTTCAAAGTCCGTTCTCTGAGGCAAGGCTCCCTCTCTGCCTCCCTGTCCTTCCCATTCGCCTCCCCGGAAGCCAGCTCTCCTCCCGGTTTCCTGGATCCCTTGGCCACGGTCCTCTGTTGCAAACACAGGCAGGTGCAAAGAAGATGCGAAAGGCTGCCCGAGCCACGCGAACGGAAAGCTGAAGCCAGGGAGCCAGGAAGGGCTGGCTGCTGAGGGAGGACGTGTCCTGTCAGGAGGCTTTTCAACTCCCTCTGACAGATGCGGCCTGGAGGGGCGGGGCCCGGCCGGGGCCCTGGGGTGGTAGGGGTCGGGTGTGAGGGGGTGGGTGGGGAGGCGGGGGGAGGCGGGAAGAGAGGGAGGCCCCCGAGTGAGGGGACACCAAAAGCCTCAGCCATCAAGACTCCTCATCTTTGCATCCAGCATTCTCAAACTCAAAACGAACGCAAGCTCATCCACCAGGAGCAACGTAGCAGCGTTTCCAAGCGAGGCAGGACCGCCCGAAGGCGAAAGCAGAATGGGATCCCAGTCAGGTGGAGCTTGAAACTCAGACCCACCCACCCCCCTACCCCCCCACCCCGGGAAGGGGGCTTCTGGAAGGAAAAGCGAGACAAACTGACAGGGACAAACTTAGGTCGGGAAAGGAGTGTTGATTGTGAATGAGCCTCTCAAGGACAAGCGAGCGGGTACCAGGTTTTAGAAGATGACCTGCAGCGGCACAGACGCCAGCAAAGGCAGAAGCCATCCCGTCTTGGGTGAGGTGCCCGAGACGCGCCTCTCTAACCCAGTCCGCCCTGTCCTTGGAGAAGCGGGCGGTGTCTGGAAAAGCCTGACCAGGTGTCTTTCCTCGGTGGGCGGGGCTGGTCGCTTTGGGACCCGTTTGGGCCTCCCGGCACCGCCGTGGAATCCGTTCCACCTGACAGGACGACTCTACCCGGCGGCTGGGGCGGCGGGGGCGGGGCGCCGAGGGAAGGGCTGGGGTGTCACCGGAGCGGGAGCCGAGCGGGTGGGAAGAGGCCGAGGCCAGAGGGAGCCGGCGGGCGGCGTGTGCGGCGTCGGGGTCCCGGTCCCGGTCCCGGTCCCGGTCCCGCCGGGCTGGCCCCGATTGGCCCTGGGTTCGGGTGGGGCCGCGAGCTGGAAGGGTTGGGCTGTGGCGGGGAGGGGTTGGGCCCTGCCCATGGGCGGCGCCGGCGGGCCCGCGGTGCGGAGGGTGGCGGGGGGGGGTGGGGGAGGGCTGGCTGGAGGGGTGGGGGGCGTCCGCGGAGGACGGAGGCCGGAGGCGGCAAAAGGCGAGGGAGGCAAAAGCCTACAGCACCCGGTATTCCCAGGCGGTCTCCCATCCAAGTACTAACCAGGCCCGACCCTGCTTAGCTTCCGAGATCAGACGAGATCGGGCGCGTTCAGGGTGGTATGGCCGTAGACGCTGGCGCCTGCCGCCGGCGCCCCTAAGAAGCCGCGCCGCGTCGCCCGGCCCGCGGCTCGCGCGCGCGCCCAGGCCTCTGTGACGCGCACCCGCCGCCGCCGGCGCCCCCTGCGCCCGCGCTCGGCCTGCCGCCTTCCTCCCGCTGCTGCCTCCCGCCGCGGCCGCCTCGGGCGCGGCCAGCGGGCCAGCCAAACCCTGCGCTGCCCCGCCCTGCTGCCCTCCCAGGGCGCGGAGGCCTGGAGCAGCCCGGGGTGCGAGGAGGCGGGGCGGGGCGGGCGGCGGTGGGAAACGAGGGGTGGTGGGGGCGGGGATGGGGGCGGGGCGCCTGGCTGGGCGCTCTCCCCTCGCGGCCCGGGAACACTCCAGGCCGCCCTGGCCGCTCGGATCCGGCGATGGGTCGCAGGAGATGCGGCTGCTGGGAGGTGGGGGGCGCGGGGCACTTGGCCCGAGGCGTCGGGGCGTCGGGCCGCCGGGCCCGTGCTCCTCTGAGTCCCCTCCGGCCCGAGGGGCCTCCCAGCGGGAGCCCTGACCTCTGCGGCGCCGGCCGGGCCCCGACTTGCCCAAACCCAGGCGGAGCCACCGGCGCGACCAGAGGGCGTCAGCGGAAGCCCGCCGCGCTGCCCCTGAGGGCGCGGGGAGGCGGGGCGGCCACCCTTCCCCCCGCCAGCGCCGCCCAGGAGACCGGCACCCCGCCCCCAACCCGCCCCTCGCGGGGACCCTGGACAGCTCCTGCTGGCGCCAGCCCAGAGACCCAGAGACAGAGACAGAGACAGAGACACGGAGAAACAGAGAAACGGCGACACGGAGAGGATCCAAGACACGGACCTAGACAGACACCCACCCTGACCCAGAGAGGCTCTGCCCAAGAGCTCGCTTGCCCCCAGGAGGGCGGTGGTGCTGGAGCTGGGCCCGGGCCAGGAGGCAGGGGCCCCGGGGCTGGCGATCACCCCTGGGGCCCTAGGCCGCGCAGACAGGCTCTCAGGAGTCCCGGGCTCCCGGCATCGCTGCCCCGCCATCGCCCAGGAACCACAGACAGGCACCGGAGCTCGCTGGCGCGCTCTGTCTGCGCTTGCGTGTGCGTGTGCGTGTGCGTGTGCGTGTTGTGCGAGTGGGTGTGTAGGCGTGTGTGTGTGTGTGTGTGTGTGTGCGCGCGCGCGCGCGCCTGTGTGTCTGTGTGCCTGTGTGTGTGCGCGTCCGGGTTTGCGTGTTCCTTTCTCTCCGCTTCTTCACTCTGGCTCTTTTCCTCTTTCTGCCGGGCACCCCCGACCTTACTGAGGTGATAGAAGGAGCAGGCAGAAAAGTCAGGGCCCAGAGAACTTGGCACGAGAAAGCAGCTCCATCTACCAGACATGTAGAAGCCCCTCCCCGACGACCGACCGCAGCGTCCCCGTTCTGCTCAAGTGCCGCTGGGGACGTTGCCCGGGATCTCCCGCCCGCTAGGTCACCGACGAAGGCGCCTCCGTTTTCCCAAGAGCGCGCTCGCGCCCAGGACGGAGGGAGGAGCAGCACGGTGTGACGACGGGGAGGAAGAGTCGCGTCCGAAGGCCCGTCGGTGCCTGCCGACGTCCCGGCTCTCCCTGTCTCGAGACCTCTGGGCTTCAGGGTTCTGTGCCGCAAGGCTTTCCCGCCGCACCCCCCGGGACCCAGGGCGCGCTGTGTGCGCTGCCCGTCTCCAGCGTTTGGGCCCTGTGGGCCTTCTTGCGTCCCACTGGAAAGGGGACCCTGGGACGGAGAGAAGACGGGCAGGGGGCGGGCTTCGGCAAAGAGAGCGACGGCCATCCACAGACGTCCGACGAGGCCCTCCGGGGCGCCAAGCTCTCCATTTTCCACGGCACGTGTCCTCGTCAGGTTCTGCCACCTCTCGCCGGCATGCGTAGGCACACCGCTGGTCTTGCGGCCCCAGAGGCGAGGAGGCGAACGCCCCGGAGGCCGAGATTGGCACCCGCGTTCTCGGCTGCTGGGTGGCCAGCACCTAGGAGAGTGTCTGGCCGGAAGCAGCCAGGCGATCGATCCCTGGGTGCTGGATGAGCCTCGGCGGCAAGAAGTAGGCTCGTGGGGAAGGACGGCGGCCGAGGCCCGGGCCCCCACCGAGGCCGCGCTCCGTGCTGAGCGGTCCGCTCCGTGTTTCCCGCTTGCGTTCTCACCAGCACTCGCCCCCGCAAGGAGGCACGAACTCCAGGACCCCCTCGCACCAGATGAGGAAAGCGCAGCTCAGGGAGGGCACGTCACTCGCGGGAGACGGCGGCCCTTGGGTTTCAGCTCAGGACTTCGGTCTCCCGAGCCTGCGTTTCGGGGCAAGGCTCCGGTCCCGCGCTCCGGGAAACTGACAGGGACGCAGTCCCGCTTCTCCCCGCAGAAGGTGCTCCTCGGAGATCAGATCCGGGGACCCGTCAGAACCACCCCGGGCACGAGCTGGCAGGGAGCGACGCGCACCGCCCCTCCCCCCCCATCCCGCAGCCCGCAGCCCGCAGCCCGCAGCCCGCAGCCCGCAGCCCGAGGAAGCGAGGAGCAGGCGATAGAGGCGCTGGGTTGGCAGGAGGGGAAACGGGGCCGGCAGGAGAAGCGAACCGCGGAGAGACTCCCTCCCAGGACGACGATGGCTGAACGGGGAGAGGAGGGAGCTTTGGGTCCTCTCTCGTCCTGCTTTGACCGGGATGTCCCCATTTTTCCACAGCGAGCGAGTATGGCTCTTGGATTCGGTGGGGAAGACGTGGTTTATCTGGAGGACTTTTCCCTTCGGGGGTTCAAAGTCCGTTCTCTGAGGCAAGGCTCCCTCTCTGCCTCCCTGTCCTTCCCATTCGCCTCCCCGGAAGCCAGCTCTCCTCCCGGTTTCCTGGATCCCTTGGCCACGGTCCTCTGTTGCAAACACAGGCAGGTGCAAAGAAGATGCGAAAGGCTGCCCGAGCCACGCGAACGGAAAGCTGAAGCCAGGGAGCCAGGAAGGGCTGGCTGCTGAGGGAGGACGTGTCCTGTCAGGAGGCTTTTCAACTCCCTCTGACAGATGCGGCCTGGAGGGGCGGGGCCCGGCCGGGGCCCTGGGGTGGTAGGGGTCGGGTGTGAGGGGGTGGGTGGGGAGGCGGGGGGAGGCGGGAAGAGAGGGAGGCCCCCGAGTGAGGGGACACCAAAAGCCTCAGCCATCAAGACTCCTCATCTTTGCATCCAGCGTTCTCAAACTCAAAACGAACGCAAGCTCATCCACCAGGAGCAACGTAGCAGCGTTTCCAAGCGAGGCAGGACCGCCCGAAGGCGAAAGCAGAATGGGATCCCAGTCAGGTGGAGCTTGAAACTCAGACCCACCCACCCCCCTACCCCCCCACCACCTCCCCCCCTCCCCCCCACCCCGGGAAGGGGGCTTCTGGAAGGAAAAGCGAGACAAACTGACAGGGACAAACTTAGGTCGGGAAAGGAGTGTTGATTGTGAATGAGCCTCTCAAGGACAAGCGAGCGGGTACCAGGTTTTAGAAGATGACCTGCAGCGGCACAGACGCCAGCAAAGGCAGAAGCCATCCCGTCTTGGGTGAGGTGCCCGAGACGCGCCTCTCTAACCCAGTCCGCCCTGTCCTTGGAGAAGCGGGCGGTGTCTGGAAAAGCCTGACCAGGTGTCTTTCCTCGGTGGGCGGGGCTGGTCGCTTTGGGACCCGTTTGGGCCTCCCGGCACCGCCGTGGAATCCGTTCCACCTGACAGGACGACTCTACCCGGCGGCTGGGGCGGCGGGGGCGGGGCGCCGAGGGAAGGGCTGGGGTGTCACCGGAGCGGGAGCCGAGCGGGTGGGAAGAGGCCGAGGCCAGAGGGAGCCGGCGGGCGGCGTGTGCGGCGTCGGGGTCCCAGTCCCGGTCCCGGTCCCGGTCCCGCCGGGCTGGCCCCGATTGGCCCTGGGTTCGGGTGGGGCCGCGAGCTGGAAGGGTTGGGCTGTGGCGGGGAGGGGTTGGGCCCTGCCCATGGGCGGCGCCGGCGGGCCCGCGGTGCGGAGGGTGGCGGGGGGGGGTGGGGGAGGGCTGGCTGGAGGGGTGGGGGGCGTCCGCGGAGGACGGAGGCCGGAGGCGGCAAAAGGCGAGGGAGGCAAAAGCCTACAGCACCCGGTATTCCCAGGCGGTCTCCCATCCAAGTACTAACCAGGCCCGACCCTGCTTAGCTTCCGAGATCAGACGAGATCGGGCGCGTTCAGGGTGGTATGGCCGTAGACGCTGGCGCCTGCCGCCGGCGCCCCTAAGAAGCCGCGCCGCGTCGCCCGGCCCGCGGCTCGCGCGCGCGCCTAGGCCTCTGTGACGCGCACCCGCCGCCGCCGGCGCCCCCTGCGCCCGCGCTCGGCCTGCCGCCTTCCTCCCGCTGCTGCCTCCCGCCGCGGCCGCCTCGGGCGCGGCCAGCGGGCCAGCCAAACCCTGCGCTGCCCCGCCCTGCTGCCCTCCCAGGGCGCGGAGGCCTGGAGCAGCCCGGGGTGCGAGGAGGCGGGGCGGGGCGGGCGGCGGTGGGAAACGAGGGGTGGTGGGGGCGGGGATGGGGGCGGGGCGCCTGGCTGGGCGCTCTCCCCTCGCGGCCCGGGAACACTCCAGGCCGCCCTGGCCGCTCGGATCCGGCGATGGGTCGCAGGAGATGCGGCTGCTGGGAGGTGGGGGGCGCGGGGCACTTGGCCCGAGGCGTCGGGGCGTCGGGCCGCCGGGCCCGTGCTCCTCTGAGTCCCCTCCGGCCCGAGGGGCCTCCCAGCGGGAGCCCTGACCTCTGCGGCGCCGGCCGGGCCCCGACTTGCCCAAACCCAGGCGGAGCCACCGGCGCGACCAGAGGGCGTCAGCGGAAGCCCGCCGCGCTGCCCCTGAGGGCGCGGGGAGGCGGGGCGGCCACCCTTCCTCCCGCCAGCGCCGCCCAGGAGACCGGCACCCCGCCCCCAACCCGCCCCTCGCGGGGACCCTGGACAGCTCCTGCTGGCGCCAGCCCAGAGACCCAGAGACAGAGACAGAGACAGAGACACGGAGAAACAGAGAAACGGCGACACGGAGAGGATCCAAGACACGGACCTAGACAGACACCCACCCTGACCCAGAGAGGCTCTGCCCAAGAGCTCGCTTCCCCCCCAGGAGGGCGGTGGTGCTGGAGCTGGGCCCGGGCCAGGAGGCAGGGGCCCCGGGGCTGGCGATCACCCCTGGGGCCCTAGGCCGCGCAGACAGGCTCTCAGGAGTCCCGGGCTCCCGGCATCGCTGCCCCGCCATCGCCCAGGAACCACAGACAGGCACCGGAGCTCGCTGGCGCGCTCTGTCTGCGCTTGCGTGTGCGTGTGCGTGTGCGTGTGCGTGTTGTGCGAGTGGGTGTGTAGGCGTGTGTGTGTGTGTGTGTGTGTGTGCGCGCGCGCGCGCGCCTGTGTGTCTGTGTGCCTGTGTGTGTGCGCGTCCGGGTTTGCGTGTTCCTTTCTCTCCGCTTCTTCACTCTGGCTCTTTTCCTCTTTCTGCCGGGCACCCCCGACCTTACTGAGGTGATAGAAGGAGCAGGCAGAAAAGTCAGGGCCCAGAGAACTTGGCACGAGAAAGCAGCTCCATCTACCAGACATGTAGAAGCCCCTCCCCGACGACCGACCGCAGCGTCCCCGTTCTGCTCAAGTGCCGCTGGGGACGTTGCCCGGGATCTCCCGCCCGCTAGGTCACCGACGAAGGCGCCTCCGTTTTCCCAAGAGCGCGCTCGCGCCCAGGACGGAGGGAGGAGCAGCACGGTGTGACGACGGGGAGGAAGAGTCGCGTCCGAAGGCCCGTCGGTGCCTGCCGACGTCCCGGCTCTCCCTGTCTCGAGACCTCTGGGCTTCAGGGTTCTGTGCCGCAAGGCTTTCCCGCCGCACCCCCCGGGACCCAGGGCGCGCTGTGTGCGCTGCCCGTCTCCAGCGTTTGGGCCCTGTGGGCCTTCTTGCGTCCCACTGGAAAGGGGACCCTGGGACGGAGAGAAGACGGGCAGGGGGCGGGCTTCGGCAAAGAGAGCGACGGCCATCCACAGACGTCCGACGAGGCCCTCCGGGGCGCCAAGCTCTCCATTTTCCACGGCACGTGTCCTCGTCAGGTTCTGCCACCTCTCGCCGGCATGCGTAGGCACACCGCTGGTCTTGCGGCCCCAGAGGCGAGGAGGCGAACGCCCCGGAGGCCGAGATTGGCACCCGCGTTCTCGGCTGCTGGGTGGCCAGCACCTAGGAGAGTGTCTGGCCGGAAGCAGCCAGGCGATCGATCCCTGGGTGCTGGATGAGCCTCGGCGGCAAGAAGTAGGCTCGTGGGGAAGGACGGCGGCCGAGGCCCGGGCCCCCACCGAGGCCGCGCTCCGTGCTGAGCGGTCCGCTCCGTGTTTCCCGCTTGCGTTCTCACCAGCACTCGCCCCCGCAAGGAGGCACGAACTCCAGGACCCCCTCGCACCAGATGAGGAAAGCGCAGCTCAGGGAGGGCACGTCACTCGCGGGAGACGGCGGCCCTTGGGTTTCAGCTCAGGACTTCGGTCTCCCGAGCCTGCGTTTCGGGGCAAGGCTCCGGTCCCGCGCTCCGGGAAACTGACAGGGACGCAGTCCCGCTTCTCCCCGCAGAAGGTGCTCCTCGGAGATCAGATCCGGGGACCCGTCAGAACCACCCCGGGCACGAGCTGGCAGGGAGCGACGCGCACCGCCCCTCCCCCCCCATCCCGCAGCCCGCAGCCCGCAGCCCGCAGCCCGCAGCCCGCAGCCCGAGGAAGCGAGGAGCAGGCGATAGAGGCGCTGGGTTGGCAGGAGGGGAAACGGGGCCGGCAGGAGAAGCGAACCGCGGAGAGACTCCCTCCCAGGACGACGATGGCTGAACGGGGAGAGGAGGGAGCTTTGGGTCCTCTCTCGTCCTGCTTTGACCGGGATGTCCCCATTTTTCCACAGCGAGCGAGTATGGCTCTTGGATTCGGTGGGGAAGACGTGGTTTATCTGGAGGACTTTTCCCTTCGGGGGTTCAAAGTCCGTTCTCTGAGGCAAGGCTCCCTCTCTGCCTCCCTGTCCTTCCCATTCGCCTCCCCGGAAGCCAGCTCTCCTCCCGGTTTCCTGGATCCCTTGGCCACGGTCCTCTGTTGCAAACACAGGCAGGTGCAAAGAAGATGCGAAAGGCTGCCCGAGCCACGCGAACGGAAAGCTGAAGCCAGGGAGCCAGGAAGGGCTGGCTGCTGAGGGAGGACGTGTCCTGTCAGGAGGCTTTTCAACTCCCTCTGACAGATGCGGCCTGGAGGGGCGGGGCCCGGCCGGGGCCCTGGGGTGGTAGGGGTCGGGTGTGAGGGGGTGGGTGGGGAGGCGGGGGGAGGCGGGAAGAGAGGGAGGCCCCCGAGTGAGGGGACACCAAAAGCCTCAGCCATCAAGACTCCTCATCTTTGCATCCAGCGTTCTCAAACTCAAAACGAACGCAAGCTCATCCACCAGGAGCAACGTAGCAGCGTTTCCAAGCGAGGCAGGACCGCCCGAAGGCGAAAGCAGAATGGGATCCCAGTCAGGTGGAGCTTGAAACTCAGACCCACCCACCCCCCTACCCCCCCACCACCTCCCCCCCTCCCCCCCACCCCGGGAAGGGGGCTTCTGGAAGGAAAAGCGAGACAAACTGACAGGGACAAACTTAGGTCGGGAAAGGAGTGTTGATTGTGAATGAGCCTCTCAAGGACAAGCGAGCGGGTACCAGGTTTTAGAAGATGACCTGCAGCGGCACAGACGCCAGCAAAGGCAGAAGCCATCCCGTCTTGGGTGAGGTGCCCGAGACGCGCCTCTCTAACCCAGTCCGCCCTGTCCTTGGAGAAGCGGGCGGTGTCTGGAAAAGCCTGACCAGGTGTCTTTCCTCGGTGGGCGGGGCTGGTCGCTTTGGGACCCGTTTGGGCCTCCCGGCACCGCCGTGGAATCCGTTCCACCTGACAGGACGACTCTACCCGGCGGCTGGGGCGGCGGGGGCGGGGCGCCGAGGGAAGGGCTGGGGTGTCACCGGAGCGGGAGCCGAGCGGGTGGGAAGAGGCCGAGGCCAGAGGGAGCCGGCGGGCGGCGTGTGCGGCGTCGGGGTCCCAGTCCCGGTCCCGGTCCCGGTCCCGCCGGGCTGGCCCCGATTGGCCCTGGGTTCGGGTGGGGCCGCGAGCTGGAAGGGTTGGGCTGTGGCGGGGAGGGGTTGGGCCCTGCCCATGGGCGGCGCCGGCGGGCCCGCGGTGCGGAGGGTGGCGGGGGGGGGTGGGGGAGGGCTGGCTGGAGGGGTGGGGGGCGTCCGCGGAGGACGGAGGCCGGAGGCGGCAAAAGGCGAGGGAGGCAAAAGCCTACAGCACCCGGTATTCCCAGGCGGTCTCCCATCCAAGTACTAACCAGGCCCGACCCTGCTTAGCTTCCGAGATCAGACGAGATCGGGCGCGTTCAGGGTGGTATGGCCGTAGACGCTGGCGCCTGCCGCCGGCGCCCCTAAGAAGCCGCGCCGCGTCGCCCGGCCCGCGGCTCGCGCGCGCGCCCAGGCCTCTGTGACGCGCACCCGCCGCCGCCGGCGCCCCCTGCGCCCGCGCTCGGCCTGCCGCCTTCCTCCCGCTGCTGCCTCCCGCCGCGGCCGCCTCGGGCGCGGCCAGCGGGCCAGCCAAACCCTGCGCTGCCCCGCCCTGCTGCCCTCCCAGGGCGCGGAGGCCTGGAGCAGCCCGGGGTGCGAGGAGGCGGGGCGGGGCGGGCGGCGGTGGGAAACGAGGGGTGGTGGGGGCGGGGATGGGGGCGGGGCGCCTGGCTGGGCGCTCTCCCCTCGCGGCCCGGGAACACTCCAGGCCGCCCTGGCCGCTCGGATCCGGCGATGGGTCGCAGGAGATGCGGCTGCTGGGAGGTGGGGGGCGCGGGGCACTTGGCCCGAGGCGTCGGGGCGTCGGGCCGCCGGGCCCGTGCTCCTCTGAGTCCCCTCCGGCCCGAGGGGCCTCCCAGCGGGAGCCCTGACCTCTGCGGCGCCGGCCGGGCCCCGACTTGCCCAAACCCAGGCGGAGCCACCGGCGCGACCAGAGGGCGTCAGCGGAAGCCCGCCGCGCTGCCCCTGAGGGCGCGGGGAGGCGGGGCGGCCACCCTTCCTCCCGCCAGCGCCGCCCAGGAGACCGGCACCCCGCCCCCAACCCGCCCCTCGCGGGGACCCTGGACAGCTCCTGCTGGCGCCAGCCCAGAGACCCAGAGACAGAGACAGAGACAGAGACACGGAGAAACAGAGAAACGGCGACACGGAGAGGATCCAAGACACGGACCTAGACAGACACCCACCCTGACCCAGAGAGGCTCTGCCCAAGAGCTCGCTTCCCCCCCAGGAGGGCGGTGGTGCTGGAGCTGGGCCCGGGCCAGGAGGCAGGGGCCCCGGGGCTGGCGATCACCCCTGGGGCCCTAGGCCGCGCAGACAGGCTCTCAGGAGTCCCGGGCTCCCGGCATCGCTGCCCCGCCATCGCCCAGGAACCACAGACAGGCACCGGAGCTCGCTGGCGCGCTCTGTCTGCGCTTGCGTGTGCGTGTGCGTGTGCGTGTGCGTGTTGTGCGAGTGGGTGTGTAGGCGTGTGTGTGTGTGTGTGTGTGTGCGCGCGCGCGCGCGCGCCTGTGTGTCTGTGTGCCTGTGTGTGTGCGCGTCCGGGTTTGCGTGTTCCTTTCTCTCCGCTTCTTCACTCTGGCTCTTTTCCTCTTTCTGCCGGGCACCCCCGACCTTACTGAGGTGATAGAAGGAGCAGGCAGAAAAGTCAGGGCCCAGAGAACTTGGCACGAGAAAGCAGCTCCATCTACCAGACATGTAGAAGCCCCTCCCCGACGACCGACCGCAGCGTCCCCGTTCTGCTCAAGTGCCGCTGGGGACGTTGCCCGGGATCTCCCGCCCGCTAGGTCACCGACGAAGGCGCCTCCGTTTTCCCAAGAGCGCGCTCGCGCCCAGGACGGAGGGAGGAGCAGCACGGTGTGACGACGGGGAGGAAGAGTCGCGTCCGAAGGCCCGTCGGTGCCTGCCGACGTCCCGGCTCTCCCTGTCTCGAGACCTCTGGGCTTCAGGGTTCTGTGCCGCAAGGCTTTCCCGCCGCAGCCCCCGGGACCCAGGGCGCGCTGTGTGCGCTGCCCATCTCCAGCGTTTGGGCCCTGTGGGCCTTCTTGCGTCCCACTGGAAAGGGGACCCTGGGACGGAGAGAAGACGGGCAGGGGGCGGGCTTCGGCAAAGAGAGCGACGGCCATCCACAGACGTCCGACGAGGCCCTCCGGGGCGCCAAGCTCTCCATTTTCCACGGCACGTGTCCTCGTCAGGTTCTGCCACCTCTCGCCGGCATGCGTAGGCACACCGCTGGTCTTGCGGCCCCAGAGGCGAGGAGGCGAACGCCCCGGAGGCCGAGATTGGCACCCGCGTTCTCGGCTGCTGGGTGGCCAGCACCTAGGAGAGTGTCTGGCCGGAAGCAGCCAGGCGATCGATCCCTGGGTGCTGGATGAGCCTTGGCGGCAAGAAGTAGGCTCGTGGGGAAGGACGGCGGCCGAGGCCCGGGCCCCCACCGAGGCCGCGCTCCGTGCTGAGCGGTCCGCTCCGTGTTTCCCGCTTGCGTTCTCAC
This sequence comes from Equus caballus, assembly GCF_041296265.1. Classification (NCBI taxonomy): domain Eukaryota; kingdom Metazoa; phylum Chordata; class Mammalia; order Perissodactyla; family Equidae; genus Equus; species Equus caballus. Next base: position 91,831,346 of record NC_091684.1, read on the forward strand.
CAGCACTCGCCCCCGCAAGGAGGCACGAACTCCAGGACCCCCTCGCACCAGATGAGGAAAGCGCAGCTCAGGGAGGGCACGTCACTCGCGGGAGACGGCGGCCCTTGGGTTTCAGCTCAGGACTTCGGTCTCCCGAGCCTGCGTTTCGGGGCAAGGCTCCGGTCCCGCGCTCCGGGAAACTGACAGGGACGCAGTCCCGCTTCTCCCCGCAGAAGGTGCTCCTCGGAGATCAGATCCGGGGACCCGTCAGAACCACCCCGGGCACGAGCTGGCAGGGAGCGACGCGCACCGCCCCTGCCCCCCCATCCCGCAGCCCGCGGCCCGCAGCCCGCAGCCCGCAGCCCGCAGCCCGCAGCCCGAGGAAGCGAGGAGCAGGCGATAGAGGCGCTGGGTTGGCAGGAGGGGAAACGGGGCCGGCAGGAGAAGCGAACCGCGGAGAGACTCCCTCCCAGGACGACGATGGCTGAACGGGGAGAGGAGGGAGCTTTGGGTCCTCTCTCGTCCTGCTTTGACCGGGATGTCCCCATTTTTCCACAGCGAGCGAGTATGGCTCTTGGATTCGGTGGGGAAGACGTGGTTTATCTGGAGGACTTTTCCCTTCGGGGGTTCAAAGTCCGTTCTCTGAGGCAAGGCTCCCTCTCTGCCTCCCTGTCCTTCCCATTCGCCTCCCCGGAAGCCAGCTCTCCTCCCGGTTTCCTGGATCCCTTGGCCACGGTCCTCTGTTGCAAACACAGGCAGGTGCAAAGAAGATGCGAAAGGCTGCCCGAGCCACGCGAACGGAAAGCTGAAGCCAGGGAGCCAGGAAGGGCTGGCTGCTGAGGGAGGACGTGTCCTGTCAGGAGGCTTTTCAACTCCCTCTGACAGATGCGGCCTGGAGGGGCGGGGCCCGGCCGGGGCCCTGGGGTGGTAGGGGTCGGGTGTGAGGGGGTGGGTGGGGAGGCGGGGGGAGGCGGGAAGAGAGGGAGGCCCCCGAGTGAGGGGACACCAAAAGCCTCAGCCATCAAGACTCCTCATCTTTGCATCCAGCGTTCTCAAACTCAAAACGAACGCAAGCTCATCCACCAGGAGCAACGTAGCAGCGTTTCCAAGCGAGGCAGGACCGCCCGAAGGCGAAAGCAGAATGGGATCCTAGTCAGGTGGAGCTTGAAACTCAGACCCACCCACCCCCCTACCCCCCACCACCTCCCCCCCTCCCCCCCACCCCGGGAAGGGGGCTTCTGGAAGGAAAAGCGAGACAAACTGACAGGGACAAACTTAGGTCGGGAAAGGAGTGTTGATTGTGAATGAGCCTCTCAAGGACAAGCGAGCGGGTACCAGGTTTTAGAAGATGACCTGCAGCGGCACAGACGCCAGCAAAGGCAGAAGCCATCCCGTCTTGGGTGAGGTGCCCGAGACGCGCCTCTCTAACCCAGTCCGCCCTGTCCTTGGAGAAGCGGGCGGTGTCTGGAAAAGCCTGACCAGGTGTCTTTCCTCGGTGGGCGGGGCTGGTCGCTTTGGGACCCGTTTGGGCCTCCCGGCACCGCCGTGGAATCCGTTCCACCTGACAGGACGACTCTACCCGGCGGCTGGGGCGGCGGGGGCGGGGCGCCGAGGGAAGGGCTGGGGTGTCACCGGAGCGGGAGCCGAGCGGGTGGGAAGAGGCCGAGGCCAGAGGGAGCCGGCGGGCGGCGTGTGCGGCGTCGGGGTCCCGGTCCCGGTCCCGGTCCCGGTCCCGCCGGGCTGGCCCCGATTGGCCCTGGGTTCGGGTGGGGCCGCGAGCTGGAAGGGTTGGGCTGTGGCGGGGAGGGGTTGGGCCCTGCCCATGGGCGGCGCCGGCGGGCCCGCGGTGCGGAGGGTGGCGGGGGGGGTGGGGGAGGGCTGGCTGGAGGGGTGGGGGGCGTCCGCGGAGGACGGAGGCCGGAGGCGGCAAAAGGCGAGGGAGGCAAAAGCCTACAGCACCCGGTATTCCCAGGCGGTCTCCCATCCAAGTACTAACCAGGCCCGACCCTGCTTAGCTTCCGAGATCAGACGAGATCGGGCGCGTTCAGGGTGGTATGGCCGTAGACGCTGGCGCCTGCCGCCGGCGCCCCTAAGAAGCCGCGCCGCGTCGCCCGGCCCGCGGCTCGCGCGCGCGCCTAGGCCTCTGTGACGCGCACCCGCCGCCGCCGGCGCCCCCTGCGCCCGCGCTCGGCCTGCCGCCTTCCTCCCGCTGCTGCCTCCCGCCGCGGCCGCCTCGGGCGCGGCCAGCGGGCCAGCCAAACCCTGCGCTGCCCCGCCCTGCTGCCCTCCCAGGGCGCGGAGGCCTGGAGCAGCCCGGGGTGCGAGGAGGCGGGGCGGGGCGGGCGGCGGTGGGAAACGAGGGGTGGTGGGGGCGGGGATGGGGGCGGGGCGCCTGGCTGGGCGCTCTCCCCTCGCGGCCCGGGAACACTCCAGGCCGCCCTGGCCGCTCGGATCCGGCGATGGGTCGCAGGAGATGCGGCTGCTGGGAGGTGGGGGGCGCGGGGCACTTGGCCCGAGGCGTCGGGGCGTCGGGCCGCCGGGCCCGTGCTCCTCTGAGTCCCCTCCGGCCCGAGGGGCCTCCCAGCGGGAGCCCTGACCTCTGCGGCGCCGGCCGGGCCCCGACTTGCCCAAACCCAGGCGGAGCCACCGGCGCGACCAGAGGGCGTCAGCGGAAGCCCGCCGCGCTGCCCCTGAGGGCGCGGGGAGGCGGGGCGGCCACCCTTCCTCCCGCCAGCGCCGCCCAGGAGACCGGCACCCCGCCCCCAACCCGCCCCTCGCGGGGACCCTGGACAGCTCCTGCTGGCGCCAGCCCAGAGACCCAGAGACAGAGACAGAGACAGAGACACGGAGAAACAGAGAAACGGCGACACGGAGAGGATCCAAGACACGGACCTAGACAGACACCCACCCTGACCCAGAGAGGCTCTGCCCAAGAGCTCGCTTCCCCCCCAGGAGGGCGGTGGTGCTGGAGCTGGGCCCGGGCCAGGAGGCAGGGGCCCCGGGGCTGGCGATCACCCCTGGGGCCCTAGGCCGCGCAGACAGGCTCTCAGGAGTCCCGGGCTCCCGGCATCGCTGCCCCGCCATCGCCCAGGAACCACAGACAGGCACCGGAGCTCGCTGGCGCGCTCTGTCTGCGCTTGCGTGTGCGTGTGCGTGTGCGTGTGCGTGTTGTGCGAGTGGGTGTGTAGGCGTGTGTGTGTGTGTGTGTGTGTGCGCGCGCGCGCGCGCCTGTGTGTCTGTGTGCCTGTGTGTGTGCGCGTCCGGGTTTGCGTGTTCCTTTCTCTCCGCTTCTTCACTCTGGCTCTTTTCCTCTTTCTGCCGGGCACCCCCGACCTTACTGAGGTGATAGAAGGAGCAGGCAGAAAAGTCAGGGCCCAGAGAACTTGGCACGAGAAAGCAGCTCCATCTACCAGACATGTAGAAGCCCCTCCCCGACGACCGACCGCAGCGTCCCCGTTCTGCTCAAGTGCCGCTGGGGACGTTGCCCGGGATCTCCCGCCCGCTAGGTCACCGACGAAGGCGCCTCCGTTTTCCCAAGAGCGCGCTCGCGCCCAGGACGGAGGGAGGAGCAGCACGGTGTGACGACGGGGAGGAAGAGTCGCGTCCGAAGGCCCGTCGGTGCCTGCCGACGTCCCGGCTCTCCCTGTCTCGAGACCTCTGGGCTTCAGGGTTCTGTGCCGCAAGGCTTTCCCGCCGCAGCCCCCGGGACCCAGGGCGCGCTGTGTGCGCTGCCCATCTCCAGCGTTTGGGCCCTGTGGGCCTTCTTGCGTCCCACTGGAAAGGGGACCCTGGGACGGAGAGAAGACGGGCAGGGGGCGGGCTTCGGCAAAGAGAGCGACGGCCATCCACAGACGTCCGACGAGGCCCTCCGGGGCGCCAAGCTCTCCATTTTCCACGGCACGTGTCCTCGTCAGGTTCTGCCACCTCTCGCCGGCATGCGTAGGCACACCGCTGGTCTTGCGGCCCCAGAGGCGAGGAGGCGAACGCCCCGGAGGCCGAGATTGGCACCCGCGTTCTCGGCTGCTGGGTGGCCAGCACCTAGGAGAGTGTCTGGCCGGAAGCAGCCAGGCGATCGATCCCTGGGTGCTGGATGAGCCTTGGCGGCAAGAAGTAGGCTCGTGGGGAAGGACGGCGGCCGAGGCCCGGGCCCCCACCGAGGCCGCGCTCCGTGCTGAGCGGTCCGCTCCGTGTTTCCCGCTTGCGTTCTCACCAGCACTCGCCCCCGCAAGGAGGCACGAACTCCAGGACCCCCTCGCACCAGATGAGGAAAGCGCAGCTCAGGGAGGGCACGTCACTCGCGGGAGACGGCGGCCCTTGGGTTTCAGCTCAGGACTTCGGTCTCCCGAGCCTGCGTTTCGGGGCAAGGCTCCGGTCCCGCGCTCCGGGAAACTGACAGGGACGCAGTCCCGCTTCTCCCCGCAGAAGGTGCTCCTCGGAGATCAGATCCGGGGACCCGTCAGAACCACCCCGGGCACGAGCTGGCAGGGAGCGACGCGCACCGCCCCTGCCCCCCCATCCCGCAGCCCGCGGCCCGCAGCCCGCAGCCCGCAGCCCGCAGCCCGCAGCCCGAGGAAGCGAGGAGCAGGCGATAGAGGCGCTGGGTTGGCAGGAGGGGAAACGGGGCCGGCAGGAGAAGCGAACCGCGGAGAGACTCCCTCCCAGGACGACGATGGCTGAACGGGGAGAGGAGGGAGCTTTGGGTCCTCTCTCGTCCTGCTTTGACCGGGATGTCCCCATTTTTCCACAGCGAGCGAGTATGGCTCTTGGATTCGGTGGGGAAGACGTGGTTTATCTGGAGGACTTTTCCCTTCGGGGGTTCAAAGTCCGTTCTCTGAGGCAAGGCTCCCTCTCTGCCTCCCTGTCCTTCCCATTCGCCTCCCCGGAAGCCAGCTCTCCTCCCGGTTTCCTGGATCCCTTGGCCACGGTCCTCTGTTGCAAACACAGGCAGGTGCAAAGAAGATGCGAAAGGCTGCCCGAGCCACGCGAACGGAAAGCTGAAGCCAGGGAGCCAGGAAGGGCTGGCTGCTGAGGGAGGACGTGTCCTGTCAGGAGGCTTTTCAACTCCCTCTGACAGATGCGGCCTGGAGGGGCGGGGCCCGGCCGGGGCCCTGGGGTGGTAGGGGTCGGGTGTGAGGGGGTGGGTGGGGAGGCGGGGGGAGGCGGGAAGAGAGGGAGGCCCCCGAGTGAGGGGACACCAAAAGCCTCAGCCATCAAGACTCCTCATCTTTGCATCCAGCGTTCTCAAACTCAAAACGAACGCAAGCTCATCCACCAGGAGCAACGTAGCAGCGTTTCCAAGCGAGGCAGGACCGCCCGAAGGCGAAAGCAGAATGGGATCCTAGTCAGGTGGAGCTTGAAACTCAGACCCACCCACCCCCCTACCCCCCACCACCTCCCCCCCTCCCCGCCACCCCGGGAAGGGGGCTTCTGGAAGGAAAAGCGAGACAAACTGACAGGGACAAACTTAGGTCGGGAAAGGAGTGTTGATTGTGAATGAGCCTCTCAAGGACAAGCGAGCGGGTACCAGGTTTTAGAAGATGACCTGCAGCGGCACAGACGCCAGCAAAGGCAGAAGCCATCCCGTCTTGGGTGAGGTGCCCGAGACGCGCCTCTCTAACCCAGTCCGCCCTGTCCTTGGAGAAGCGGGCGGTGTCTGGAAAAGCCTGACCAGGTGTCTTTCCTCGGTGGGCGGGGCTGGTCGCTTTGGGACCCGTTTGGGCCTCCCGGCACCGCCGTGGAATCCGTTCCACCTGACAGGACGACTCTACCCGGCGGCTGGGGCGGCGGGGGCGGGGCGCCGAGGGAAGGGCTGGGGTGTCACCGGAGCGGGAGCCGAGCGGGTGGGAAGAGGCCGAGGCCAGAGGGAGCCGGCGGGCGGCGTGTGCGGCGTCGGGGTCCCGGTCCCGGTCCCGGTCCCGGTCCCGCCGGGCTGGCCCCGATTGGCCCTGGGTTCGGGTGGGGCCGCGAGCTGGAAGGGTTGGGCTGTGGCGGGGAGGGGTTGGGCCCTGCCCATGGGCGGCGCCGGCGGGCCCGCGGTGCGGAGGGTGGCGGGGGGGGTGGGGGAGGGCTGGCTGGAGGGGTGGGGGGCGTCCGCGGAGGACGGAGGCCGGAGGCGGCAAAAGGCGAGGGAGGCAAAAGCCTACAGCACCCGGTATTCCCAGGCGGTCTCCCATCCAAGTACTAACCAGGCCCGACCCTGCTTAGCTTCCGAGATCAGACGAGATCGGGCGCGTTCAGGGTGGTATGGCCGTAGACGCTGGCGCCTGCCGCCGGCGCCCCTAAGAAGCCGCGCCGCGTCGCCCGGCCCGCGGCTCGCGCGCGCGCCCAGGCCTCTGTGACGCGCACCCGCCGCCGCCGGCGCCCCCTGCGCCCGCGCTCGGCCTGCCGCCTTCCTCCCGCTGCTGCCTCCCGCCGCGGCCGCCTCGGGCGCGGCCAGCGGGCCAGCCAAACCCTGCGCTGCCCCGCCCTGCTGCCCTCCCAGGGCGCGGAGGCCTGGAGCAGCCCGGGGTGCGAGGAGGCGGGGCGGGGCGGGCGGCGGTGGGAAACGAGGGGTGGTGGGGGCGGGGATGGGGGCGGGGCGCCTGGCTGGGCGCTCTCCCCTCGCGGCCCGGGAACACTCCAGGCCGCCCTGGCCGCTCGGATCCGGCGATGGGTCGCAGGAGATGCGGCTGCTGGGAGGTGGGGGGCGCGGGGCACTTGGCCCGAGGCGTCGGGGCGTCGGGCCGCCGGGCCCGTGCTCCTCTGAGTCCCCTCCGGCCCGAGGGGCCTCCCAGCGGGAGCCCTGACCTCTGCGGCGCCGGCCGGGCCCCGACTTGCCCAAACCCAGGCGGAGCCACCGGCGCGACCAGAGGGCGTCAGCGGAAGCCCGCCGCGCTGCCCCTGAGGGCGCGGGGAGGCGGGGCGGCCACCCTTCCCCCCGCCAGCGCCGCCCAGGAGACCGGCACCCCGCCCCCAACCCGCCCCTCGCGGGGACCCTGGACAGCTCCTGCTGGCGCCAGCCCAGAGACCCAGAGACAGAGACAGAGACAGAGACACGGAGAAACAGAGAAACGGCGACACGGAGAGGATCCAAGACACGGACCTAGACAGACACCCACCCTGACCCAGAGAGGCTCTGCCCAAGAGCTCGCTTCCCCCCCAGGAGGGCGGTGGTGCTGGAGCTGGGCCCGGGCCAGGAGGCAGGGGCCCCGGGGCTGGCGATCACCCCTGGGGCCCTAGGCCGCGCAGACAGGCTCTCAGGAGTCCCGGGCTCCCGGCATCGCTGCCCCGCCATCGCCCAGGAACCACAGACAGGCACCGGAGCTCGCTGGCGCGCTCTGTCTGCGCTTGCGTGTGCGTGTGCGTGTGCGTGTGCGTGTTGTGCGAGTGGGTGTGTAGGCGTGTGTGTGTGTGTGTGTGTGTGTGCGCGCGCGCGCGCGCCTGTGTGTCTGTGTGCCTGTGTGTGTGCGCGTCCGGGTTTGCGTGTTCCTTTCTCTCCGCTTCTTCACTCTGGCTCTTTTCCTCTTTCTGCCGGGCACCCCCGACCTTACTGAGGTGATAGAAGGAGCAGGCAGAAAAGTCAGGGCCCAGAGAACTTGGCACGAGAAAGCAGCTCCATCTACCAGACATGTAGAAGCCCCTCCCCGACGACCGACCGCAGCGTCCCCGTTCTGCTCAAGTGCCGCTGGGGACGTTGCCCGGGATCTCCCGCCCGCTAGGTCACCGACGAAGGCGCCTCCGTTTTCCCAAGAGCGCGCTCGCGCCCAGGACGGAGGGAGGAGCAGCACGGTGTGACGACGGGGAGGAAGAGTCGCGTCCGAAGGCCCGTCGGTGCCTGCCGACGTCCCGGCTCTCCCTGTCTCGAGACCTCTGGGCTTCAGGGTTCTGTGCCGCAAGGCTTTCCCGCCGCACCCCCCGGGACCCAGGGCGCGCTGTGTGCGCTGCCCGTCTCCAGCGTTTGGGCCCTGTGGGCCTTCTTGCGTCCCACTGGAAAGGGGACCCTGGGACGGAGAGAAGACGGGCAGGGGGCGGGCTTCGGCAAAGAGAGCGACGGCCATCCACAGACGTCCGACGAGGCCCTCCGGGGCGCCAAGCTCTCCATTTTCCACGGCACGTGTCCTCGTCAGGTTCTGCCACCTCTCGCCGGCATGCGTAGGCACACCGCTGGTCTTGCGGCCCCAGAGGCGAGGAGGCGAACGCCCCGGAGGCCGAGATTGGCACCCGCGTTCTCGGCTGCTGGGTGGCCAGCACCTAGGAGAGTGTCTGGCCGGAAGCAGCCAGGCGATCGATCCCTGGGTGCTGGATGAGCCTCGGCGGCAAGAAGTAGGCTCGTGGGGAAGGACGGCGGCCGAGGCCCGGGCCCCCACCGAGGCCGCGCTCCGTGCTGAGCGGTCCGCTCCGTGTTTCCCGCTTGCGTTCTCACCAGCACTCGCCCCCGCAAGGAGGCACGAACTCCAGGACCCCCTCGCACCAGATGAGGAAAGCGCAGCTCAGGGAGGGCACGTCACTCGCGGGAGACGGCGGCCCTTGGGTTTCAGCTCAGGACTTCGGTCTCCCGAGCCTGCGTTTCGGGGCAAGGCTCCGGTCCCGCGCTCCGGGAAACTGACAGGGACGCAGTCCCGCTTCTCCCCGCAGAAGGTGCTCCTCGGAGATCAGATCCGGGGACCCGTCAGAACCACCCCGGGCACGAGCTGGCAGGGAGCGACGCGCACCGCCCCTCCCCCCCCATCCCGCAGCCCGCAGCCCGCAGCCCGCAGCCCGCAGCCCGCAGCCCGAGGAAGCGAGGAGCAGGCGATAGAGGCGCTGGGTTGGCAGGAGGGGAAACGGGGCCGGCAGGAGAAGCGAACCGCGGAGAGACTCCCTCCCAGGACGACGATGGCTGAACGGGGAGAGGAGGGAGCTTTGGGTCCTCTCTCGTCCTGCTTTGACCGGGATGTCCCCATTTTTCCACAGCGAGCGAGTATGGCTCTTGGATTCGGTGGGGAAGACGTGGTTTATCTGGAGGACTTTTCCCTTCGGGGGTTCAAAGTCCGTTCTCTGAGGCAAGGCTCCCTCTCTGCCTCCCTGTCCTTCCCATTCGCCTCCCCGGAAGCCAGCTCTCCTCCCGGTTTCCTGGATCCCTTGGCCACGGTCCTCTGTTGCAAACACAGGCAGGTGCAAAGAAGATGCGAAAGGCTGCCCGAGCCACGCGAACGGAAAGCTGAAGCCAGGGAGCCAGGAAGGGCTGGCTGCTGAGGGAGGACGTGTCCTGTCAGGAGGCTTTTCAACTCCCTCTGACAGATGCGGCCTGGAGGGGCGGGGCCCGGCCGGGGCCCTGGGGTGGTAGGGGTCGGGTGTGAGGGGGTGGGTGGGGAGGCGGGGGGAGGCGGGAAGAGAGGGAGGCCCCCGAGTGAGGGGACACCAAAAGCCTCAGCCATCAAGACTCCTCATCTTTGCATCCAGCGTTCTCAAACTCAAAACGAACGCAAGCTCATCCACCAGGAGCAACGTAGCAGCGTTTCCAAGCGAGGCAGGACCGCCCGAAGGCGAAAGCAGAATGGGATCCCAGTCAGGTGGAGCTTGAAACTCAGACCCACCCACCCCCCTACCCCCCCACCACCTCCCCCCCTCCCCCCCACCCCGGGAAGGGGGCTTCTGGAAGGAAAAGCGAGACAAACTGACAGGGACAAACTTAGGTCGGGAAAGGAGTGTTGATTGTGAATGAGCCTCTCAAGGACAAGCGAGCGGGTACCAGGTTTTAGAAGATGACCTGCAGCGGCACAGACGCCAGCAAAGGCAGAAGCCATCCCGTCTTGGGTGAGGTGCCCGAGACGCGCCTCTCTAACCCAGTCCGCCCTGTCCTTGGAGAAGCGGGCGGTGTCTGGAAAAGCCTGACCAGGTGTCTTTCCTCGGTGGGCGGGGCTGGTCGCTTTGGGACCCGTTTGGGCCTCCCGGCACCGCCGTGGAATCCGTTCCACCTGACAGGACGACTCTACCCGGCGGCTGGGGCGGCGGGGGCGGGGCGCCGAGGGAAGGGCTGGGGTGTCACCGGAGCGGGAGCCGAGCGGGTGGGAAGAGGCCGAGGCCAGAGGGAGCCGGCGGGCGCCGTGTGCGGCGTCGGGGTCCCAGTCCCGGTCCCGGTCCCGGTCCCGCCGGGCTGGCCCCGATTGGCCCTGGGTTCGGGTGGGGCCGCGAGCTGGAAGGGTTGGGCTGTGGCGGGGAGGGGTTGGGCCCTGCCCATGGGCGGCGCCGGCGGGCCCGCGGTGCGGAGGGTGGCGGGGGGGGGTGGGGGAGGGCTGGCTGGAGGGGTGGGGGGCGTCCGCGGAGGACGGAGGCCGGAGGCGGCAAAAGGCGAGGGAGGCAAAAGCCTACAGCACCCGGTATTCCCAGGCGGTCTCCCATCCAAGTACTAACCAGGCCCGACCCTGCTTAGCTTCCGAGATCAGACGAGATCGGGCGCGTTCAGGGTGGTATGGCCGTAGACGCTGGCGCCTGCCGCCGGCGCCCCTAAGAAGCCGCGCCGCGTCGCCCGGCCCGCGGCTCGCGCGCGCGCCCAGGCCTCTGTGACGCGCACCCGCCGCCGCCGGCGCCCCCTGCGCCCGCGCTCGGCCTGCCGCCTTCCTCCCGCTGCTGCCTCCCGCCGCGGCCGCCTCGGGCGCGGCCAGCGGGCCAGCCAAACCCTGCGCTGCCCCGCCCTGCTGCCCTCCCAGGGCGCGGAGGCCTGGAGCAGCCCGGGGTGCGAGGAGGCGGGGCGGGGCGGGCGGCGGTGGGAAACGAGGGGTGGTGGGGGCGGGGATGGGGGCGGGGCGCCTGGCTGGGCGCTCTCCCCTCGCGGCCCGGGAACACTCCAGGCCGCCCTGGCCGCTCGGATCCGGCGATGGGTCGCAGGAGATGCGGCTGCTGGGAGGTGGGGGGCGCGGGGCACTTGGCCCGAGGCGTCGGGGCGTCGGGCCGCCGGGCCCGTGCTCCTCTGAGTCCCCTCCGGCCCGAGGGGCCTCCCAGCGGGAGCCCTGACCTCTGCGGCGCCGGCCGGGCCCCGACTTGCCCAAACCCAGGCGGAGCCACCGGCGCGACCAGAGGGCGTCAGCGGAAGCCCGCCGCGCTGCCCCTGAGGGCGCGGGGAGGCGGGGCGGCCACCCTTCCCCCCGCCAGCGCCGCCCAGGAGACCGGCACCCCGCCCCCAACCCGCCCCTCGCGGGGACCCTGGACAGCTCCTGCTGGCGCCAGCCCAGAGACCCAGAGACAGAGACAGAGACAGAGACACGGAGAAACAGAGAAACGGCGACACGGAGAGGATCCAAGACACGGACCTAGACAGACACCCACCCTGACCCAGAGAGGCTCTGCCCAAGAGCTCGCTTCCCCCCCAGGAGGGCGGTGGTGCTGGAGCTGGGCCCGGGCCAGGAGGCAGGGGCCCCGGGGCTGGCGATCACCCCTGGGGCCCTAGGCCGCGCAGACAGGCTCTCAGGAGTCCCGGGCTCCCGGCATCGCTGCCCCGCCATCGCCCAGGAACCACAGACAGGCACCGGAGCTCGCTGGCGCGCTCTGTCTGCGCTTGCGTGTGCGTGTGCGTGTGCGTGTGCGTGTTGTGCGAGTGGGTGTGTAGGCGTGTGTGTGTGTGTGTGTGTGTGTGCGCGCGCGCGCGCGCCTGTGTGTCTGTGTGCCTGTGTGTGTGCGCGTCCGGGTTTGCGTGTTCCTTTCTCTCCGCTTCTTCACTCTGGCTCTTTTCCTCTTTCTGCCGGGCACCCCCGACCTTACTGAGGTGATAGAAGGAGCAGGCAGAAAAGTCAGGGCCCAGAGAACTTGGCACGAGAAAGCAGCTCCATCTACCAGACATGTAGAAGCCCCTCCCCGACGACCGACCGCAGCGTCCCCGTTCTGCTCAAGTGCCGCTGGGGACGTTGCCCGGGATCTCCCGCCCGCTAGGTCACCGACGAAGGCGCCTCCGTTTTCCCAAGAGCGCGCTCGCGCCCAGGACGGAGGGAGGAGCAGCACGGTGTGACGACGGGGAGGAAGAGTCGCGTCCGAAGGCCCGTCGGTGCCTGCCGACGTCCCGGCTCTCCCTGTCTCGAGACCTCTGGGCTTCAGGGTTCTGTGCCGCAAGGCTTTCCCGCCGCACCCCCCGGGACCCAGGGCGCGCTGTGTGCGCTGCCCGTCTCCAGCGTTTGGGCCCTGTGGGCCTTCTTGCGTCCCACTGGAAAGGGGACCCTGGGACGGAGAGAAGACGGGCAGGGGGCGGGCTTCGGCAAAGAGAGCGACGGCCATCCACAGACGTCCGACGAGGCCCTCCGGGGCGCCAAGCTCTCCATTTTCCACGGCACGTGTCCTCGTCAGGTTCTGCCACCTCTCGCCGGCATGCGTAGGCACACCGCTGGTCTTGCGGCCCCAGAGGCGAGGAGGCGAACGCCCCGGAGGCCGAGATTGGCACCCGCGTTCTCGGCTGCTGGGTGGCCAGCACCTAGGAGAGTGTCTGGCCGGAAGCAGCCAGGCGATCGATCCCTGGGTGCTGGATGAGCCTCGGCGGCAAGAAGTAGGCTCGTGGGGAAGGACGGCGGCCGAGGCCCGGGCCCCCACCGAGGCCGCGCTCCGTGCTGAGCGGTCCGCTCCGTGTTTCCCGCTTGCGTTCTCACCAGCACTCGCCCCCGCAAGGAGGCACGAACTCCAGGACCCCCTCGCACCAGATGAGGAAAGCGCAGCTCAGGGAGGGCACGTCACTCGCGGGAGACGGCGGCCCTTGGGTTTCAGCTCAGGACTTCGGTCTCCCGAGCCTGCGTTTCGGGGCAAGGCTCCGGTCCCGCGCTCCGGGAAACTGACAGGGACGCAGTCCCGCTTCTCCCCGCAGAAGGTGCTCCTCGGAGATCAGATCCGGGGACCCGTCAGAACCACCCCGGGCACGAGCTGGCAGGGAGCGACGCGCACCGCCCCTCCCCCCCCATCCCGCAGCCCGCAGCCCGCAGCCCGCAGCCCGCAGCCCGCAGCCCGAGGAAGCGAGGAGCAGGCGATAGAGGCGCTGGGTTGGCAGGAGGGGAAACGGGGCCGGCAGGAGAAGCGAACCGCGGAGAGACTCCCTCCCAGGACGACGATGGCTGAACGGGGAGAGGAGGGAGCTTTGGGTCCTCTCTCGTCCTGCTTTGACCGGGATGTCCCCATTTTTCCACAGCGAGCGAGTATGGCTCTTGGATTCGGTGGGGAAGACGTGGTTTATCTGGAGGACTTTTCCCTTCGGGGGTTCAAAGTCCGTTCTCTGAGGCAAGGCTCCCTCTCTGCCTCCCTGTCCTTCCCATTCGCCTCCCCGGAAGCCAGCTCTCCTCCCGGTTTCCTGGATCCCTTGGCCACGGTCCTCTGTTGCAAACACAGGCAGGTGCAAAGAAGATGCGAAAGGCTGCCCGAGCCACGCGAACGGAAAGCTGAAGCCAGGGAGCCAGGAAGGGCTGGCTGCTGAGGGAGGACGTGTCCTGTCAGGAGGCTTTTCAACTCCCTCTGACAGATGCGGCCTGGAGGGGCGGGGCCCGGCCGGGGCCCTGGGGTGGTAGGGGTCGGGTGTGAGGGGGTGGGTGGGGAGGCGGGGGGAGGCGGGAAGAGAGGGAGGCCCCCGAGTGAGGGGACACCAAAAGCCTCAGCCATCAAGACTCCTCATCTTTGCATCCAGCGTTCTCAAACTCAAAACGAACGCAAGCTCATCCACCAGGAGCAACGTAGCAGCGTTTCCAAGCGAGGCAGGACCGCCCGAAGGCGAAAGCAGAATGGGATCCCAGTCAGGTGGAGCTTGAAACTCAGACCCACCCACCCCCCTACCCCCCCACCACCTCCCCCCCTCCCCCCCACCCCGGGAAGGGGGCTTCTGGAAGGAAAAGCGAGACAAACTGACAGGGACAAACTTAGGTCGGGAAAGGAGTGTTGATTGTGAATGAGCCTCTCAAGGACAAGCGAGCGGGTACCAGGTTTTAGAAGATGACCTGCAGCGGCACAGACGCCAGCAAAGGCAGAAGCCATCCCGTCTTGGGTGAGGTGCCCGAGACGCGCCTCTCTAACCCAGTCCGCCCTGTCCTTGGAGAAGCGGGCGGTGTCTGGAAAAGCCTGACCAGGTGTCTTTCCTCGGTGGGCGGGGCTGGTCGCTTTGGGACCCGTTTGGGCCTCCCGGCACCGCCGTGGAATCCGTTCCACCTGACAGGACGACTCTACCCGGCGGCTGGGGCGGCGGGGGCGGGGCGCCGAGGGAAGGGCTGGGGTGTCACCGGAGCGGGAGCCGAGCGGGTGGGAAGAGGCCGAGGCCAGAGGGAGCCGGCGGGCGCCGTGTGCGGCGTCGGGGTCCCAGTCCCGGTCCCGGTCCCGGTCCCGCCGGGCTGGCCCCGATTGGCCCTGGGTTCGGGTGGGGCCGCGAGCTGGAAGGGTTGGGCTGTGGCGGGGAGGGGTTGGGCCCTGCCCATGGGCGGCGCCGGCGGGCCCGCGGTGCGGAGGGTGGCGGGGGGGGGTGGGGGAGGGCTGGCTGGAGGGGTGGGGGGCGTCCGCGGAGGACGGAGGCCGGAGGCGGCAAAAGGCGAGGGAGGCAAAAGCCTACAGCACCCGGTATTCCCAGGCGGTCTCCCATCCAAGTACTAACCAGGCCCGACCCTGCTTAGCTTCCGAGATCAGACGAGATCGGGCGCGTTCAGGGTGGTATGGCCGTAGACGCTGGCGCCTGCCGCCGGCGCCCCTAAGAAGCCGCGCCGCGTCGCCCGGCCCGCGGCTCGCGCGCGCGCCCAGGCCTCTGTGACGCGCACCCGCCGCCGCCGGCGCCCCCTGCGCCCGCGCTCGGCCTGCCGCCTTCCTCCCGCTGCTGCCTCCCGCCGCGGCCGCCTCGGGCGCGGCCAGCGGGCCAGCCAAACCCTGCGCTGCCCCGCCCTGCTGCCCTCCCAGGGCGCGGAGGCCTGGAGCAGCCCGGGGTGCGAGGAGGCGGGGCGGGGCGGGCGGCGGTGGGAAACGAGGGGTGGTGGGGGCGGGGATGGGGGCGGGGCGCCTGGCTGGGCGCTCTCCCCTCGCGGCCCGGGAACACTCCAGGCCGCCCTGGCCGCTCGGATCCGGCGATGGGTCGCAGGAGATGCGGCTGCTGGGAGGTGGGGGGCGCGGGGCACTTGGCCCGAGGCGTCGGGGCGTCGGGCCGCCGGGCCCGTGCTCCTCTGAGTCCCCTCCGGCCCGAGGGGCCTCCCAGCGGGAGCCCTGACCTCTGCGGCGCCGGCCGGGCCCCGACTTGCCCAAACCCAGGCGGAGCCACCGGCGCGACCAGAGGGCGTCAGCGGAAGCCCGCCGCGCTGCCCCTGAGGGCGCGGGGAGGCGGGGCGGCCACCCTTCCCCCCGCCAGCGCCGCCCAGGAGACCGGCACCCCGCCCCCAACCCGCCCCTCGCGGGGACCCTGGACAGCTCCTGCTGGCGCCAGCCCAGAGACCCAGAGACAGAGACAGAGACAGAGACACGGAGAAACAGAGAAACGGCGACACGGAGAGGATCCAAGACACGGACCTAGACAGACACCCACCCTGACCCAGAGAGGCTCTGCCCAAGAGCTCGCTTCCCCCCCAGGAGGGCGGTGGTGCTGGAGCTGGGCCCGGGCCAGGAGGCAGGGGCCCCGGGGCTGGCGATCACCCCTGGGGCCCTAGGCCGCGCAGACAGGCTCTCAGGAGTCCCGGGCTCCCGGCATCGCTGCCCCGCCATCGCCCAGGAACCACAGACAGGCACCGGAGCTCGCTGGCGCGCTCTGTCTGCGCTTGCGTGTGCGTGTGCGTGTGCGTGTGCGTGTTGTGCGAGTGGGTGTGTAGGCGTGTGTGTGTGTGTGTGTGTGTGCGCGCGCGCGCGCGCCTGTGTGTCTGTGTGCCTGTGTGTGTGCGCGTCCGGGTTTGCGTGTTCCTTTCTCTCCGCTTCTTCACTCTGGCTCTTTTCCTCTTTCTGCCGGGCACCCCCGACCTTACTGAGGTGATAGAAGGAGCAGGCAGAAAAGTCAGGGCCCAGAGAACTTGGCACGAGAAAGCAGCTCCATCTACCAGACATGTAGAAGCCCCTCCCCGACGACCGACCGCAGCGTCCCCGTTCTGCTCAAGTGCCGCTGGGGACGTTGCCCGGGATCTCCCGCCCGCTAGGTCACCGACGAAGGCGCCTCCGTTTTCCCAAGAGCGCGCTCGCGCCCAGGACGGAGGGAGGAGCAGCACGGTGTGACGACGGGGAGGAAGAGTCGCGTCCGAAGGCCCGTCGGTGCCTGCCGACGTCCCGGCTCTCCCTGTCTCGAGACCTCTGGGCTTCAGGGTTCTGTGCCGCAAGGCTTTCCCGCCGCACCCCCCGGGACCCAGGGCGCGCTGTGTGCGCTGCCCGTCTCCAGCGTTTGGGCCCTGTGGGCCTTCTTGCGTCCCACTGGAAAGGGGACCCTGGGACGGAGAGAAGACGGGCAGGGGGCGGGCTTCGGCAAAGAGAGCGACGGCCATCCACAGACGTCCGACGAGGCCCTCCGGGGCGCCAAGCTCTCCATTTTCCACGGCACGTGTCCTCGTCAGGTTCTGCCACCTCTCGCCGGCATGCGTAGGCACACCGCTGGTCTTGCGGCCCCAGAGGCGAGGAGGCGAACGCCCCGGAGGCCGAGATTGGCACCCGCGTTCTCGGCTGCTGGGTGGCCAGCACCTAGGAGAGTGTCTGGCCGGAAGCAGCCAGGCGATCGATCCCTGGGTGCTGGATGAGCCTCGGCGGCAAGAAGTAGGCTCGTGGGGAAGGACGGCGGCCGAGGCCCGGGCCCCCACCGAGGCCGCGCTCCGTGCTGAGCGGTCCGCTCCGTGTTTCCCGCTTGCGTTCTCACCAGCACTCGCCCCCGCAAGGAGGCACGAACTCCAGGACCCCCTCGCACCAGATGAGGAAAGCGCAGCTCAGGGAGGGCACGTCACTCGCGGGAGACGGCGGCCCTTGGGTTTCAGCTCAGGACTTCGGTCTCCCGAGCCTGCGTTTCGGGGCAAGGCTCCGGTCCCGCGCTCCGGGAAACTGACAGGGACGCAGTCCCGCTTCTCCCCGCAGAAGGTGCTCCTCGGAGATCAGATCCGGGGACCCGTCAGAACCACCCCGGGCACGAGCTGGCAGGGAGCGACGCGCACCGCCCCTCCCCCCCCATCCCGCAGCCCGCAGCCCGCAGCCCGCAGCCCGCAGCCCGAGGAAGCGAGGAGCAGGCGATAGAGGCGCTGGGTTGGCAGGAGGGGAAACGGGGCCGGCAGGAGAAGCGAACCGCGGAGAGACTCCCTCCCAGGACGACGATGGCTGAACGGGGAGAGGAGGGAGCTTTGGGTCCTCTCTCGTCCTGCTTTGACCGGGATGTCCCCATTTTTCCACAGCGAGCGAGTATGGCTCTTGGATTCGGTGGGGAAGACGTGGTTTATCTGGAGGACTTTTCCCTTCGGGGGTTCAAAGTCCGTTCTCTGAGGCAAGGCTCCCTCTCTGCCTCCCTGTCCTTCCCATTCGCCTCCCCGGAAGCCAGCTCTCCTCCCGGTTTCCTGGATCCCTTGGCCACGGTCCTCTGTTGCAAACACAGGCAGGTGCAAAGAAGATGCGAAAGGCTGCCCGAGCCACGCGAACGGAAAGCTGAAGCCAGGGAGCCAGGAAGGGCTGGCTGCTGAGGGAGGACGTGTCCTGTCAGGAGGCTTTTCAACTCCCTCTGACAGATGCGGCCTGGAGGGGCGGGGCCCGGCCGGGGCCCTGGGGTGGTAGGGGTCGGGTGTGAGGGGGTGGGTGGGGAGGCGGGGGGAGGCGGGAAGAGAGGGAGGCCCCCGAGTGAGGGGACACCAAAAGCCTCAGCCATCAAGACTCCTCATCTTTGCATCCAGCGTTCTCAAACTCAAAACGAACGCAAGCTCATCCACCAGGAGCAACGTAGCAGCGTTTCCAAGCGAGGCAGGACCGCCCGAAGGCGAAAGCAGAATGGGATCCCAGTCAGGTGGAGCTTGAAACTCAGACCCACCCACCCCCCTACCCCCCCACCACCTCCCCCCCTCCCCCCCACCCCGGGAAGGGGGCTTCTGGAAGGAAAAGCGAGACAAACTGACAGGGACAAACTTAGGTCGGGAAAGGAGTGTTGATTGTGAATGAGCCTCTCAAGGACAAGCGAGCGGGTACCAGGTTTTAGAAGATGACCTGCAGCGGCACAGACGCCAGCAAAGGCAGAAGCCATCCCGTCTTGGGTGAGGTGCCCGAGACGCGCCTCTCTAACCCAGTCCGCCCTGTCCTTGGAGAAGCGGGCGGTGTCTGGAAAAGCCTGACCAGGTGTCTTTCCTCGGTGGGCGGGGCTGGTCGCTTTGGGACCCGTTTGGGCCTCCCGGCACCGCCGTGGAATCCGTTCCACCTGACAGGACGACTCTACCCGGCGGCTGGGGCGGCGGGGGCGGGGCGCCGAGGGAAGGGCTGGGGTGTCACCGGAGCGGGAGCCGAGCGGGTGGGAAGAGGCCGAGGCCAGAGGGAGCCGGCGGGCGGCGTGTGCGGCGTCGGGGTCCCGGTCCCGGTCCCGGTCCCGGTCCCGCCGGGCTGGCCCCGATTGGCCCTGGGTTCGGGTGGGGCCGCGAGCTGGAAGGGTTGGGCTGTGGCGGGGAGGGGTTGGGCCCTGCCCATGGGCGGCGCCGGCGGGCCCGCGGTGCGGAGGGTGGCGGGGGGGGTGGGGGAGGGCTGGCTGGAGGGGTGGGGGGCGTCCGCGGAGGACGGAGGCCGGAGGCGGCAAAAGGCGAGGGAGGCAAAAGCCTACAGCACCCGGTATTCCCAGGCGGTCTCCCATCCAAGTACTAACCAGGCCCGACCCTGCTTAGCTTCCGAGATCAGACGAGATCGGGCGCGTTCAGGGTGGTATGGCCGTAGACGCTGGCGCCTGCCGCCGGCGCCCCTAAGAAGCCGCGCCGCGTCGCCCGGCCCGCGGCTCGCGCGCGCGCCCAGGCCTCTGTGACGCGCACCCGCCGCCGCCGGCGCCCCCTGCGCCCGCGCTCGGCCTGCCGCCTTCCTCCCGCTGCTGCCTCCCGCCGCGGCCGCCTCGGGCGCGGCCAGCGGGCCAGCCAAACCCTGCGCTGCCCCGCCCTGCTGCCCTCCCAGGGCGCGGAGGCCTGGAGCAGCCCGGGGTGCGAGGAGGCGGGGCGGGGCGGGCGGCGGTGGGAAACGAGGGGTGGTGGGGGCGGGGATGGGGGCGGGGCGCCTGGCTGGGCGCTCTCCCCTCGCGGCCCGGGAACACTCCAGGCCGCCCTGGCCGCTCGGATCCGGCGATGGGTCGCAGGAGATGCGGCTGCTGGGAGGTGGGGGGCGCGGGGCACTTGGCCCGAGGCGTCGGGGCGTCGGGCCGCCGGGCCCGTGCTCCTCTGAGTCCCCTCCGGCCCGAGGGGCCTCCCAGCGGGAGCCCTGACCTCTGCGGCGCCGGCCGGGCCCCGACTTGCCCAAACCCAGGCGGAGCCACCGGCGCGACCAGAGGGCGTCAGCGGAAGCCCGCCGCGCTGCCCCTGAGGGCGCGGGGAGGCGGGGCGGCCACCCTTCCCCCCGCCAGCGCCGCCCAGGAGACCGGCACCCCGCCCCCAACCCGCCCCTCGCGGGGACCCTGGACAGCTCCTGCTGGCGCCAGCCCAGAGACCCAGAGACAGAGACAGAGACAGAGACACGGAGAAACAGAGAAACGGCGACACGGAGAGGATCCAAGACACGGACCTAGACAGACACCCACCCTGACCCAGAGAGGCTCTGCCCAAGAGCTCGCTTCCCCCCAGGAGGGCGGTGGTGCTGGAGCTGGGCCCGGGCCAGGAGGCAGGGGCCCCGGGGCTGGCGATCACCCCTGGGGCCCTAGGCCGCGCAGACAGGCTCTCAGGAGTCCCGGGCTCCCGGCATCGCTGCCCCGCCATCGCCCAGGAACCACAGACAGGCACCGGAGCTCGCTGGCGCGCTCTGTCTGCGCTTGCGTGTGCGTGTGCGTGTGCGTGTGCGTGTTGTGCGAGTGGGTGTGTAGGCGTGTGTGTGTGTGTGTGTGTGTGCGCGCGCGCGCGCGCCTGTGTGTCTGTGTGCCTGTGTGTGTGCGCGTCCGGGTTTGCGTGTTCCTTTCTCTCCGCTTCTTCACTCTGGCTCTTTTCCTCTTTCTGCCGGGCACCCCCGACCTTACTGAGGTGATAGAAGGAGCAGGCAGAAAAGTCAGGGCCCAGAGAACTTGGCACGAGAAAGCAGCTCCATCTACCAGACATGTAGAAGCCCCTCCCCGACGACCGACCGCAGCGTCCCCGTTCTGCTCAAGTGCCGCTGGGGACGTTGCCCGGGATCTCCCGCCCGCTAGGTCACCGACGAAGGCGCCTCCGTTTTCCCAAGAGCGCGCTCGCGCCCAGGACGGAGGGAGGAGCAGCACGGTGTGACGACGGGGAGGAAGAGTCGCGTCCGAAGGCCCGTCGGTGCCTGCCGACGTCCCGGCTCTCCCTGTCTCGAGACCTCTGGGCTTCAGGGTTCTGTGCCGCAAGGCTTTCCCGCCGCACCCCCCGGGACCCAGGGCGCGCTGTGTGCGCTGCCCGTCTCCAGCGTTTGGGCCCTGTGGGCCTTCTTGCGTCCCACTGGAAAGGGGACCCTGGGACGGAGAGAAGACGGGCAGGGGCGGGCTTCGGCAAAGAGAGCGACGGCCATCCACAGACGTCCGACGAGGCCCTCCGGGGCGCCAAGCTCTCCATTTTCCACGGCACGTGTCCTCGTCAGGTTCTGCCACCTCTCGCCGGCATGCGTAGGCACACCGCTGGTCTTGCGGCCCCAGAGGCGAGGAGGCGAACGCCCCGGAGGCCGAGATTGGCACCCGCGTTCTCGGCTGCTGGGTGGCCAGCACCTAGGAGAGTGTCTGGCCGGAAGCAGCCAGGCGATCGATCCCTGGGTGCTGGATGAGCCTCGGCGGCAAGAAGTAGGCTCGTGGGGAAGGACGGCGGCCGAGGCCCGGGCCCCCACCGAGGCCGCGCTCCGTGCTGAGCGGTCCGCTCCGTGTTTCCCGCTTGCGTTCTCACCAGCACTCGCCCCCGCAAGGAGGCACGAACTCCAGGACCCCCTCGCACCAGATGAGGAAAGCGCAGCTCAGGGAGGGCACGTCACTCGCGGGAGACGGCGGCCCTTGGGTTTCAGCTCAGGACTTCGGTCTCCCGAGCCTGCGTTTCGGGGCAAGGCTCCGGTCCCGCGCTCCGGGAAACTGACAGGGACGCAGTCCCGCTTCTCCCCGCAGAAGGTGCTCCTCGGAGATCAGATCCGGGGACCCGTCAGAACCACCCCGGGCACGAGCTGGCAGGGAGCGACGCGCACCGCCCCTCCCCCCCCATCCCGCAGCCCGCAGCCCGCAGCCCGCAGCCCGCAGCCCGCAGCCCGAGGAAGCGAGGAGCAGGCGATAGAGGCGCTGGGTTGGCAGGAGGGGAAACGGGGCCGGCAGGAGAAGCGAACCGCGGAGAGACTCCCTCCCAGGACGACGATGGCTGAACGGGGAGAGGAGGGAGCTTTGGGTCCTCTCTCGTCCTGCTTTGACCGGGATGTCCCCATTTTTCCACAGCGAGCGAGTATGGCTCTTGGATTCGGTGGGGAAGACGTGGTTTATCTGGAGGACTTTTCCCTTCGGGGGTTCAAAGTCCGTTCTCTGAGGCAAGGCTCCCTCTCTGCCTCCCTGTCCTTCCCATTCGCCTCCCCGGAAGCCAGCTCTCCTCCCGGTTTCCTGGATCCCTTGGCCACGGTCCTCTGTTGCAAACACAGGCAGGTGCAAAGAAGATGCGAAAGGCTGCCCGAGCCACGCGAACGGAAAGCTGAAGCCAGGAGCCAGGAAGGGCTGGCTGCTGAGGAGGACGTGTCCTGTCAGGAGGCTTTTCAACTCCCTCTGACAGATGCGGCCTGGAGGGGCGGGGCCCGGCCGGGGCCCTGGGGTGGTAGGGGTCGGGTGTGAGGGGGTGGGTGGGGAGGCGGGGGGAGGCGGGAAGAGAGGGAGGCCCCCGAGTGAGGGGACACCAAAAGCCTCAGCCATCAAGACTCCTCATCTTTGCATCCAGCGTTCTCAAACCTCAAAACGAACGCAAGCTCATCCACCAGGAGCAACGTACAGCGTTTCCAAGCGAGGCAGGACCGCCCGAAGGCGAAAGCAGAATGGGATCCCAGTCAGGTGGAGCTTGAAACTCAGACCCACCCACCCCCCTACCCCCCCACCACCTCCCCCCCTCCCCCCCACCCCGGGAAGGGGGCTTCTGGAAGGAAAAGCGAGACAAACTGACAGGGACAAACTTAGGTCGGGAAAGGAGTGTTGATTGTGAATGAGCCTCTCAAGGACAAGCGAGCGGGTACCAGGTTTTAGAAGATGACCTGCAGCGGCACAGACGCCAGCAAAGGCAGAAGCCATCCCGTCTTGGGTGAGGTGCCCGAGACGCGCCTCTCTAACCCAGTCCGCCCTGTCCTTGGAGAAGCGGGCGGTGTCTGGAAAAGCTGACCAGGTGTCTTTCCTCGGTGGGCGGGGCTGGTCGCTTTGGGACCCGTTTGGGCCTCCCGGCACCGCCGTGGAATCCGTTCCACCTGACAGGACGACTCTACCCGGCGGCTGGGGCGGCGGGGGCGGGGCGCCGAGGGAAGGGCTGGGGTGTCACCGGAGCGGGAGCCGAGCGGGTGGGAAGAGGCCGAGGCCAGAGGGAGCCGGCGGGCGGCGTGTGCGGCGTCGGGTCCGGTCCCGGTCCCGGTCCCGGTCCCGCCGGGCTGGCCCCGATTGGCCCTGGGTTCGGGTGGGGCC
Source organism: Equus caballus (assembly GCF_041296265.1). Lineage (NCBI taxonomy): Eukaryota > Metazoa > Chordata > Mammalia > Perissodactyla > Equidae > Equus > Equus caballus. Next base: position 91,854,012 of record NC_091684.1, read on the forward strand.
GCGAGCTGGAAGGGTTGGGCTGTGGCGGGGAGGGGTTGGGCCCTGCCCATGGGCGGCGCCGGCGGGCCCGCGGTGCGGAGGGTGGCGGGGGGGGTGGGGGAGGGCTGGCTGGAGGGGTGGGGGGCGTCCGCGGAGGACGGAGGCCGGAGGCGGCAAAAGGCGAGGGAGGCAAAAGCCTACAGCACCCGGTATTCCCAGGCGGTCTCCCATCCAAGTACTAACCAGGCCCGACCCTGCTTAGCTTCCGAGATCAGACGAGATCGGGCGCGTTCAGGGTGGTATGGCCGTAGACGCTGGCGCCTGCCGCCGGCGCCCCTAAGAAGCCGCGCCGCGTCGCCCGGCCCGCGGCTCGCGCGCGCGCCCAGGCCTCTGTGACGCGCACCCGCCGCCGCCGGGCGCCCCCTGCGCCCGCGCTCGGCCTGCCGCCTTCCTCCCGCTGCTGCCTCCCGCCGCGGCCGCCTCGGGCGCGGCCAGCGGGCCAGCCAAACCCTGCGCTGCCCCGCCCTGCTGCCCTCCAGGGCGCGGAGGCCTGGAGCAGCCCGGGGTGCGAGGAGGCGGGGCGGGGCGGGCGGCGGTGGGAAACGAGGGGTGGTGGGGGCGGGGATGGGGGCGGGCGCCTGGCTGGGCGCTCTCCCCTCGCGGCCCGGGAACACTCCAGGCCGCCCTGGCCGCTCGGATCCGGCGATGGGTCGCAGGAGATGCGGCTGCTGGGAGGTGGGGGGCGCGGGGCACTTGGCCCGAGGCGTCGGGGCGTCGGGCCGCCGGGCCCGTGCTCCTCTGAGTCCCCTCCGGCCCGAGGGGCCTCCCAGCGGGAGCCCTGACCTCTGCGGCGCCGGCCGGGCCCCGACTTGCCCAAACCCAGGCGGAGCCACCGGCGCGACCAGAGGGCGTCAGCGGAAGCCCGCCGCGCTGCCCCTGAGGGCGCGGGGAGCGGGGCGGCCACCCTTCCCCCCGCCAGCGCCGCCCAGGAGACCGGCACCCCGCCCCCAACCCGCCCCTCGCGGGGACCCTGGACAGCTCCTGCTGGCGCCAGCCCAGAGACCCAGAGACAGAGACAGAGACAGAGACACGGAGAAACAGAGAAACGGCGACACGGAGAGGATCCAAGACACGGACCTAGACAGACACCCACCCTGACCCAGAGAGGCTCTGCCCAAGAGCTCGCTTCCCCCCCAGGAGGGCGGTGGTGCTGGAGCTGGGCCCGGGCCAGGAGGCAGGGGCCCCGGGGCTGGCGATCACCCCTGGGGCCCTAGGCCGCGCAGACAGGCTCTCAGGAGTCCCGGGCTCCCGGCATCGCTGCCCCGCCATCGCCCAGGAACCACAGACAGGCACCGGAGCTCGCTGGCGCGCTCTGTCTGCGCTTGCGTGTGCGTGTGCGTGTGCGTGTGCGTGTTGTGCGAGTGGGTGTGTAGGCGTGTGTGTGTGGTGTGTGTGTGCGAAAAAAAAAAAAAAAATGTGTCTGTGTGCCTGACCAGCACCCCGTGCCCCTGGAGCGCTGGCCCTGGCGCAGCAGCCGACGCTGACGAGCAGCTCCCGGCTCGGGCCCACGTCTCAGGCCAGGAAGGCCGGCCGGTTGGGACCAGACCTAGACCCCACCCAACAAGCTCCTCCCCAGACGGCCCGCACTCAAGGGGCTGTGGAGGGAGCCTCTCCCCGCCATACCTCGTGGGAAGAGGAACAATCCTCAGCGGTCCTGTCCCAGGAACCATCGGAGGGGCTGGAATCCGGTCGCACTGACTCAGAGGCGGGCCCCCAGCTGACCACCGCCAGAGCTGACCCGCCCCCTCCAAAATCAGGGCACACCTTGGCTGTCCAGCGCCAGCTGCCGCCCGCTTTTGTGAGGGCTCAGCGGGATTCACAGACTGCGACTGTCGGACAAGCCGGCCGGGGCAGCCAAGCACCCGCGCCGGCCCGGGTTGAAGGCCTAGCATGGCCGAGTGGGTACGTGACCCTCTGGCGCTTCACGAACGGTCGGGCGTCGCTTTGAAGCCTGGGGCCTCCCGCCAGTACCCCAAGGAGAGAGGCCCGATGCCCCCCCGTGGGGGACGTCCGAGTCAAAAGACCCGTGCCGAGGCAGCTCGGGCGGGCCTCAGACTTCCAAGGGTGAGGGTGTCCGCCGTGGAGGGTATTCAAGGCGGGCAGGGGAAAATTCAAATGGCCTTTAGAGACTGCCCGCGGCCTGCCCCGAGTGCGCCCAACCTGGCGGAGGGGGAGCTCCTCGGGACGGAGAGCCTTGGTGCTGGCGAATGGCAAGAGCCGGGGTCGGTTCGCCTTGCCCCGCGCGCTCTGGAGTCGGCCCAACCGCAAGCGCCCGTAGCTGCTGCGGTTGGTGGCGGCTCGATCCCGGTCAGGTACAGACTGGGGGGCGCAGACAACGCGTTGGGGTTCCGACCCAAGGCGCAGCCCTTCCCTTTCCAGCAATGGGCTTCCCTCCAGGCAGCTTCCCCAAAGGCTCAGCGAGCCCAGATTTCGGTTCCAAGGACGGGAAGCGGGGTCTCTGGTCTGCGGACAGGGCGGGCTCACTACCGCCGGTCCGGCTCGGCCCGGCCAGTGTGTCAGCCAGATCTTCCACGAAGTGCGGAGCGAGCAGCATCCGCGCTCCTCCCCCCGGAGCTACCAGTTATCGAGGGATCCGGATTTCCGCTGCACCTCCGCCGAGAAGCGATTGCCAGAACCGAAGGGGCAGAGGTGGTCTTGTGCAGCTCCGAGCGCCCCGTTCTTCTACGGCTCGGGCCCCCGACGGTAAGCCCCGGCTCCGCGTCCCAAGCCGCGTCCGTACCTGTGGGGGAGGGATCTGGTTCATGCGCCCCTCCTTTTGGGCCCCAAGGGCTCTGGACCACAGATGAAAGGAGTCTAGAGGGCCCGGGGTCAGGGGGCTGAGCTTCAGCGTGGCCCCTGGGCGGGCGGCTTCCCCCCGAAAAACCCCGGGAGTGGCGCGAGGCGGCAGCATCTTGGCGCGCCAGGTGGGCCAGTCTCCGTCCTCCCCCCGCTGGGCTTCCGGAGGTGCCCGAGGCGGCTGAGCCGGGCTTCCTCAGGGCCGGCATGCTTCCGAGGAAGCTGGGTCAGGGAGCGTAGCAAGCGTGGGCCCTCAGCCGCCGCGTCCCGAGGGGGAGGCCGCGTTGCCCTCAGGGTGCCCCGCCGTTCCCCCGTCCGAAAAAGGGGGGGCCCGGGTCCAGCCAATTAACAGCCAGCGACGCGCGGCGCGGTGAGTCAGGGCCCGCTGATTCCAGCAGGGGGAGCCGCGCGGGTTGAAGGACCAAGGGACACTGGCGAAAGGCAAGCGGCAAGAGATGACCGCCAGCCGGAGTGAGCTGGAGACGTCATGATCCCGGCTACGTCCTTAAGTTTGCTGTGGGGGCCCCCCTCTCGGTCGGCCCACCCCCCACCCAGACCGGAGCCCTGGTGGCGTACCTTTCGCTGTGTTGCCCCCAAAGGGAGCGGGAACCAGGTGGCTTGAGGCGCCGAGCGGAGTGCGTGGCTGCGGGTCGGGGGGGCAGGTTGAGATGCCAATTGGCACGTATGCCCGGGACTGAGCCTCTGCGTGCTGGTTGGGGGGACCGTCAGGGGAGAGGGGCTGCCTCGGCTCGACAGCTCTCCCCGGAGAGGCCCGAGGGGGTGACAGCTCCGCCACCCCGGCGCCCGGAAACTGCGGCTCCCAAGCGGGTCCGGGCGAATGGAGGTCGCCCAACCTTGTGCGCAAGGTCCAGAAGAAGCAGGGCTGGCGGGGTTCGACCGGCCGCCATCCGCTGGGCGACTCGGGTGGCGCCATGCTCCGGCGGGGTTGCCAGATCGGCAAGTGGTTTCAAGGGCGCCAACCGACGCACAGAAGCGTGAAAGGACGACCCCACGAGTTCAAGACGGAGGCCCCCTAAGGGGGGCTGTTGCCCCAGCCCCTGGCTAACTGGGACAACCGCCTGCCTGACGCCCCGCAGCGGAGAAGTGATGTTCAGCGGGGCACACCGGTGCGGGGCATGCTCGTCTGGTGCGTTGTTGGGTCGGCCGTTCCCGGTCCCCCAGGCCTGCAGGCACGGGGAAACACCTAACCAGGGTTAGGGGGCGCCCAAGAAGGGCAGTCGAACATCCCAGGGCTAATGGGGGCCTGCAAGGGCCGTGGCAACGAGAGCAGGGCACTCGGGTCACGGGCCAACCACAGCGCTCGGCCGCCGCCCCTGTAGGCCAGAGCCTCCTGGTTTGGAAGGACGGTAACGGATCCGGCCGTTTCAGGGTCCGCGGGGCTTAGCAGCGACCGCGCTCGTTGAATCCGCAGAGGCGCGGTGTGAGTCTCCCGGACCGGGGAGGGGGGTGCGAGAGGCCTGAGCCGGGCGAGCCCTCCGCAAGCCACGTCAGGAGCGCCGGCTCTCCGCGTGATGTCTGCACAGGCACAGTGGCGGCATCGCCGGTTCCAGGCTGATAGCCACAAACGTGGGCGGCCCCAATCCGCCCGGCCGCCTGGCCCATTCTCACCCCAACTGACTGCTGTCCCGTGGGTGCTGGCTCGCCGCCTCGTGCAGCGACCTCCAGACGGAGTGGCCTTTCCGGGCCGCCGGCCCGCCGCCTGGGCCCAGGCCGCGCTTTTGCGGGCCCCCCCCGCCCGCACGTGGGGCGGGGGTACGGGCGGGGCTGTGGGCGAAGCAGTCGGGGACGTCATGAATCGCGCCCCCGTCGGGGAAAGTGTCCCGCCCTCACCGGGTGCAGGGGTCTGCCGCCTTAGAGCTGAGTCCCTCCTTGGGAAACCCCGCAGTGAGAGGAATGTTTGCCCAAATGGAAGGGATCGCAGGCAGGATAGCGAGGGCCGCCTCCGCCAGCAGGAGCTCCAGGCTTGGGGCTTCGCCCACAATCCAGAGCCGGTCTAGGCCAAGTCTTTTCGGATCCCGCATGCTTCCCAACGGCCTCCAACACTGGGTCTGAGCATCAGGGCGCAGACTACGCCCAGAATCGTGCTGGGAAGGTGACGGTTAGCCCCCGCGGGGGCAGCGAGCTTCGGCAGTGACAGAGGCCTCAACTGGGGAGGGCCCGCCCCCTAGGGCGGCGCTGTGGCGGACGGGAGCCTGCCCGTCCCGGTGAACCCTTCTTGCTGCGCCACAAAGATCGCACGGGTGTCTCTCTCAAAGAGGGCTTCTCGGAGAGGGTACAGTGTCCAGGAAAGCGGACCCGCGCTTGTCAGCTGCTTTAGGGGGGCCCCCTGGGTTGGGTTCCGGGGCTCCTTTGCCTTCCCCCAGGACTCTAAGGTCCGGGCCTGCGATGTGGCCTAATCGCTGGTTTCGGGAGGGTGCCGGGGATCGTGACTGACAGTCCCGAGAGGAGATAAACGTTCGAGGCGCTTGGGAGGGTCAAACGGCCGGCGAGCTCAACTTAAAAGACAGCGGGGGGTTTGAAAGGACGTGGCGACCTGGCCACCGGCCCCTCCCAGCGGGGGAGCTTTTACCCCTGTTCCGCGACGAGAGGACCAGGAAAACTGATCCCCTGCACACGGCGGGGCGGGGAAGTCGACCCAGTCGCTCCAGCCTGCGCCCCCCCAAGCGCCGCGCGGTCGTCGCCTTGCTCAGCGCCAGGACGCAGCGACATTCCCAAGGTCGAGGCCGGTCCGGGGGCCTCGGGAGAAGACTGTGTCTGGGGGCGAGAGGGGGGTCCAGTGGGCAGATCGGGCTTCCCCCCCCAGCCGTGGAAGCACCGTCCGTTCTATACGCAGGGCACGCTTCCTGTGTCGGCGTGATTGGGGACTAGCAGTGTCATGGAGATCGGTTTCGGCTCAAGGAGAAGAGCCCCGGCCGCCGCTGGGCTGCCCCGCGGCCTGCCCGAGCGGCCCCACCCCGGGGGCCTGACTGTGCATTCCGCCGCGAAGAGAGTGTCAGAGGGACTCCCTCGGTAAGCCCCCCCTTTATCCCGGCCCGGCTCCCTCTCGAACCCCGAAGATCTCCCTGCCGTCCCGCTGACGCCCCCCGGCCCCGGGGCCGAAGATGCTGCCCTGGCGGGGAGTCTAGAAGTTGTTACCTGCGGGGCCCCACTCTAGGGAAGGAGATGAGCGGCTGGGCCCGACTTCGCCGAGCAGGACGGCCTTTAGCCCGCCAAGCGGAGCGTGGCCTGCTGCTGCGCCCCAGAGAGCATCAGCGGTGTCAGCGCTGCTGGAGGGCCTCCGGCAGTAAGTGACCAAGCAAGAAAGACCGGCTCTGCCACGCGGGCTGTCCACACCGCTGTCAGGCTGAACGGGGAGTACAACAACGCGGGTCGCATCCTAACACGGCAAGACACCGACTGGTGCACAGAGGCGGCCAATGCGAGGCGATGAAACCTGACCTCCCAAGTGGACGGAGAAGAGATTGCCACTTGCTCCCCCCCAGCTGGGAGGGCCCGTGTGCCGGCGCTTTGCTTGTCCCGGACAGACCCCGCGGCCTGCGGGCGCCGAGTGTAGGCCATGGGGGGCTCCGACGGGACGGCGGGTGGAGGATCGCCCGTGCCCGAGGTCCCGAGGGCCGGCCCGAGGGGAGAAGTGGCTGGTGCCCCCCGGCACCCAGCTCTGGTTTCCTTTGCCTGCCAGGGTGGGAGCGGAGGCTTTGTCCTCGGCAACCCGCCCCATCCAACTGGTCTCGGGCAAGCTGCCGCCCCCGGCAACTCGGGCCCCGGTCCGAAGCCGCGGCCCATGGACGTCCTTCTTCCTCGCGCTCCGCTCCCTGCGGGTGCCCCTCCGAGGGGCCGTGAAGACACTCCCGTCTCGAGCTGCCGCGGCGAGCTCCGCGCCAGCTGAAAATGCGCAATTCCCAAACACTGCGCCTCCCCAGGTTGAGGAATCCCGGCCAGAATCACCAAGACGGGGGACCCCTCAAACGGGAGGCCCCACAGACCCGACGCGCACCTCTGAGGGACTAAGACGGCGAGCAGAGGGTTTTGGCGAGCCACTGGGCCCACCTCGCTGGGGGGTCCGAGCCGCAACGCGACTGCCGGCACCGCCAACCAGACCAGGGTGTCTCCCGGGATAAATGAGAAGGCCTCCCCTCCGTATCACCAGTATGTGCGGGCCGCGGGCCTCTGGCCGTCGTTTCAGATCTCTCCCCCCGCGCCGCCGCATTCGGGCGGAAGCCAAGGAACTCGTCCTCCTCTTTCCACCCCGAAGGTCAGGCGTCTGGATGGCTCGATCTGAGTCGTGCTCGGGGGACCCGGCCCCCCTCCGGTCGTGCCGGGAACAACCTCCCCGGGCAGAAGAGCGGGCATGCACCTCCCTAGTGCAGCTTTACGCTGGTGAGCCCGCGCCCTTGCAGATAGGCCGGGGTCGGCAAGCGGGAACCCTCCGCTCCGCTCACCGTGCTCCCGAAGCCCCCGAAAACCTCCCTCCTGGGCCTGCGCCCTGATTGGTGGCGGGGGCGCCGGCCATTCTAGCGCTGAGCCTGCCGTGACGGTCAAAAATCGCTTGGGTGGTGTCCGTAGCTTCACGGCCTGTGGAAACTCTCCGCCGCACCAGGTGTGAGCTGGGCTCCCCTCGATCGGGCCATTCGACAGTGGGCACCCCTGTGCTAGGGAGGGTGACGGCGCGCAGCGCGCATCGCCCTGCACCCTACACTCGTGGCAGGGGGCCGGCGTGACTCAGGCTGGCGGACCATCGCTTGAGAACCTGGCGTGGAGCTGGCGCTTGGAGGGTGGCTCGCGAAGGGGAGCCAGGGCTTTTCGCATCCCCAGCAGGCTCAGTGAGAAGGGGCCCTGGCCCTGGAGGGCCCCAAACCCAGTGCCCTGCCCTGCAAGGCCTCCGTCTTCCTCAGCACCCCGCGCCGGAATCCTGCCTCTGTTGCGGAGGACTCGGAGTCGACGTTCCCTGATGCCCCTCGAAGCTCTCGAGCTCCGAAGGGAGGATGGGCGCGGCGCCCTAAGGCTTCACCTACCATCCCCCGCGCCGCCTCTCGGGACGTCCGCGAAGACTGAGTCGCCAAGGCAAATGAGGCAACCTCAGCGCGGGGGGGGCGGTCCTCAGGCTCGGAAGAAAGGGCCGTTGGGCCCGGCCGGCTCACCTCCCCCCGGACCCAAAGCCGGCCGCTCCCGGGGAAAGGCGCAGTGTGGAGTCCCCCAACTGGGGTGGGACCCCGTAGGCCCGATCACAGGGGGGGTGTGCCACGATGTCTGGGGGCAGATCCCAGCGCGTACGGGGGAATTAGGTTATCCACGCGGGTTTCGGACATGTAGGCGGACGGGCCGGAGCGAGCCCGGGGTCAGAGTCCTGTGGAGATCAACCTCTTGACCTCGCCTTTCTCCCCGTTCTGTCCTAGGCCGGTGCATGGCGTATGAGAGGTCTCTTCGCAAGAAAGGCCTCTGAAAGAGAGAAGCGGCAAATGGGGAGGCTGAGCCTGGCCACGACGCCTGGGCAACGGGAGATCACGGGCCTTGACCGCTCAACCCGGCCAAACGGCGCAACGAGTACGCAGGGGCCGGCGGCTCATGCTGGTGGCGCGCGACTTGCGGCCCGGGCGCGCCCCGGTCCCCGCTCCAAGGCTGATGTGCTGACGGGTCCTGGCCCCCCCGCTCACCCGGCGAAATCCCACTGGAAAGGCTGGCCCCCCAATACCAGGGGCAGAGGGGGGCAGCAGCCCCCTGCCTTGTGCTGGGCCTTCTCCACGGCTGTGGCCGGACCAGCCCTTTAGACCCCCATCGGCCTCCGCGCCGGTGCCCTTGGGCTTCAACCTGAGGCCCCGAGCGGGATGGCACCCGAAGTTCTGGGACGGAGAAGGCTCGCCGTTACCTGGGGTGGGCCGAGCGGGGGCGACAATTGCCTGGGGGGGGCCCCCTGCCCTTCCTGTCCCGCTCTTCCCCGAGTGGCAGCATTGCCTCGGGCCGGGTCTTCCGCTCCTCAGCGGACGGGGGGCCAGCCAGGGCCCGCTTGAGCCTAGGGATGCAGACGAGCGCTTCTTGGCTTGTTGGAGCTGCCTTTCCACCAGCGGGAGGGGCGGAGTACCTACAGCCACGCTGCCGCTCTATCAGAAAAAGGAGCGCCCTTGACGTCCCAGGAGTGCCCTGGGAACCGCAGGCCGGCGACAGCGACGTGGCGGCGTTTGCGTCAACCGCGACCTGGTGATGGGCGGCTCCCGAATTTGTGCGTGTGGGAGGGGGAGGCCCTGCCGCAAGTCGCGAGGGTGGGCCCTCATGCTCTTCGTCTCGCTAACTGGCCCTCGACGGAAGCGCCACGGCGGAGGAGAGCCCCGCCCGAACCCGAAAAGCCCCAGGCGGGGGGTCAGGGTCGGCGGCATGTGTTATAACCCGGCCTCCATGGCGAGACCCATGCCTCGGGACGCGGAGCCGTGTTAGCACCGGCCAGGCTTGGCGTTTGGCCCATCGGGCACGTTGCCTGCCATTCCGGGCGCTCTGACCGCCGAGTTGCCTGGCCTGAGCGGCTGGCGCCTCCACCGCGAGGGACTGACGACCAACGACGGCCAGGTACAAGGACGCAGGGCCGATCGAGAGAGGACGAACGTCGCCCACCGGCACAGACCCGGGCTGCCCCGTAGTCCCGACCGAGGTGGAACACGCTCGGCCAGGCTGCGTTCGCACCCCGCCTGCCCGGACCCGAGGCCCGGGCGCTGGGGAGCGACCTCGGGCTTTGTGCACGCGGACTACCCTGAGATCGGTCCAAGAAGAAAGCCCTGATTGCCCCCCGAGGGGAGGCGCACGGGAGGGTGTCTCCGGGCGTCCGGGCCCCCAGGATGCCCCAGTCACGCATGCTGGCCACCCGGTTGCGCAGGCGCAACCTAGTCCGCTGCGGCCGGCTGGCAGGACGCGACCCTGCAGGCTCCAGCTACGCCGACGGGTGGTCCACTCAGGAGTGGCTTCGTTGCGGCCCCCGCTGATGGGCACGGCGGTGGCCCCGATCTGTAAGCTCCTGGGTCCATCATGCTCCTGGTGCCGCGGCTCTCCTAACAGGAGAGGCATGGGAGAGGCTTTGGCCTAAGGGTTACCGGGCACCAGGCCGGTGGGGGGGCGGCCCCAACTTGACGCGGAACACCAGGAACGCAAACTGTATATAGGCGTCCCCGCTCTCATGCCGGGAAGGGCTCCAACTCTAGGGGCGGAAAGACTGGAGGCGTCAGAGGTCACGCCCTCCCCCCCCTAGAGGGTCGGGTTGGCGGTCCCTGCAGGGCCAAAGTGCCAGCCGCCGGGCTTTGCGAGCCTCGCTGGCAGGGAACCGCCGGGGGAGGAGTGAGTTAGTTGCATGTCTCTGGGGCCCGAGGCCTCGGCCGTTACCCGCTGCCACATTCTGGCGGAGGAGGATGATGAACGAAGTTGCAGGCCGACCCCTCCTTCAGTGCAGCGAAACTTTGCGGACGGGCTGCTTGGCCGTCGTTGGAAGGGTGAGACCCTCGTCCGGCGTGGGTCCTTGGGCCACCCGAGGGACTCGTTGATGCGAGAAAGACCACTCGTGGGTTCAGCCCTGCCTCCCCCAGGTACACCTGTCCTCCGCTGCAGATCGCTGGCCCAGCACGGGCGCGGCCGCCTCTCCCGTGTGGCACGGGGGAGAGCCGCCGCAAGTTCAGTCACGAGAGGCGATGAGCGTCAGGCCTCTGTTGAGACAGCGGGGTGCGGGGCAAGCGCCCCTAGGAAGCTGGATTCAAGGTGAGGTGGCCTCGGACCCAGCTCGCAGTAAAGGCCGCGAAACGGTGTTGACCCGAGGCGGCGAGAGAGGCGAGGGTGAGAGCAAGGGAGTCGGTTCGTTGTGTGTGCAAGGCAGCGGGCGCCAAGCGCACCCGCCGCGCAAGATTCGTGGCGGGGTTGGCCAGAAGGCGTCTCGGGAGCGCCTTGGGCGTCCCGACGGGACAAATGAGCCAGAGTGAGCGGGCTCTGGCGGCGGCCAGTGTAAGAAGGGAAGGCGGGGTGCCCGGGACCTGGCGGGGAGGCGGCGTTGGGGAGCCGGTCAGCAGCGCAAGGGGTAGGTCTTCGAACGCTGCTGCTTCACAACCCCACAAAGGGCTGTCAGTAAAGGCGGAGGCCTCCCCCCCAGGGGACCTCAGCGCCACTCTCCCTGAGAAGGCGTGGTACTGGTCCAGACGGAGGCTCGGCAAAGGCCTCCGGGGTTGGGCTCACCGCAGCACCCTAAGTCCAACTAGAGCGGCGAGAGACGGCCTTTCCGAGGGCCACTCCAACCAGGCGCGTGGGTTCGTCTAGGCGCGGCTGTCGTCTTCCCCTGGCTGCAAACTGTCGGACAACCGCCGTAAGCTCGCCTGTTGGACAGCCCTGTTCCTCTGGCAAGTGGCCGGCACCCCTCTTGCAGGAGTGGTGCTGTCCTGTCGCCGAGCAGGTGAAAGATGCTGCGATTCATGTCGAAGGCACCAAGATCGCAACCGGTGGGACGTAACGCCCAGAACAGGAAGGCCTTCCCGGGCGCCTCGTCGGAGGGAGGAGCCAAGGAAATGTCCTACTTGGAAAGACCCCATGTGCATCGTCCTACTGCGCAGGGAGTTGGAGCTTAACGCTCTCGGAGACTCGTGCCCGTCCCCGATGGAGGTGACCGCGGCCGGGGGGAGGAAATGCTTAGGAAACACCCCGCGCCCGATCGTCCTAGCGAAACAGACACCAGACCGTGGGGGCCGGAGCGGGTGCTTGGGCCAGAAGTCTGAGGCCACTTCCTGCAGCCAGATTGGGGTGAGGGGCCCGCGGCCCCCGCGACTGGCGGCGCCACTTTGCTCAACTGGGTCTGGGAGGTGCGAGTGCCAGCCAAGGCCAGTCGTCTTGTTCCATGGACCCGCTTGGTCCTCCGGGCGGGGGGCGGTCGAGGGCGGGGCGCGGAAGAGTCCAAGACGAGCCCCGGAGCCCCGTCCCCGCGGCATGTCGCCAGCGCGAGTTCTCGCGACGGACCGGCTCGCGATCTCGCGCCAGGGTTCGAAAGCCGTGAGGGAATGGCGGAAGCACGTCAGGGCCCTCGGGCTGAAAGGCCACGCTTTTTGAGCAGTGGATTCGGCACGGCTGGAGCTGCAACCGTTCCGTGGTCGGGGCAGTTTGGCCTGGGCTCGCCAGGCGACAAGCTGTCCCGGAAGGGGGGAGGGCTGTGCGCACTGAGGGCACGGAGATGCGCGCGGAGTGAGGGGGCGAACAGCCACGGGGCTGGGGGACTGGTCAAACCGCCTGTGTACCCCCCTTGCGGGAAGACCCAAAACCAGGGGCTGCGTGGGCAAACTCCCCCCCCGCAGTCCCTTGTGTCTGGAGGCAGGACACCAGCCCCCACACTCGCAGCCATTTCCACAGCTCATCCCGGGGACGCCTTCACGGGGGCGGCCGAAACCTCAGGTGCCAGCTTCACAATTCGCGATTGCCCTTGATCTGTCAGAGGCCTACCTGCACGCAACGGAGCGCGGGTGGTTGAGCCGCCTCCCCGAGGGGGGGCGGGGAGCGTCGGGGTGACCCGTGGACGGGCTGCGGGCCGCGCGCCTTGGGGGCTGGGAATCCCTGGAGCTGCAAACCCCCGGGCGGCCAGCGCTTGGGAAGCACGCAGACGCCGGCACAGTCGCGTGTGAATTCGGCTAGCCTGCTCACCGATTGGGCGATGCCCCTGCCCTCAACCGGGTGGATCCGGGTGTTCGCTTGAGGGTTCCCCGGGCGGCAACCCCGGAAGGCGCGGGACGCGTTGCCGCGAATGGAAGCAGAGGCCGGGTGTGCCCGGAGGCTCCTCCCCCTTCAACCTGAGAGCTCTAGCAAGAGGCGTCCGGACAGCGGCCAGGGACCTCCTCTCCCGCTGAGGAGAAATTGAGCCGAGGAGAGCGACACTTCAGGGGGCCCCCGTGGCCGGGGCGCCAGAATTTGTTGGTGAAGCAAGCCCTCTTCCAGCCACAGGCGCCGCGGCGTTTGCCTCGGAAACTTAGTGACGCACGCTTCCGGGCCTGCTGTCGTGGGCGGACCTTCACTTCCTCAGGCTCTCCCTGGCCGGGGGCGTCGTGCGGCTGGTCTGGGCGCAGCCGCGGCATAACCCCTCAGGCTGGCGCCCTCTCCCTCCGGGCTGGGGCTGCGAGCAGGACAGGGGGGCGGCTGGCAATCGTGACATACCTCTGAGCCGGGAAGGATGTCCACCAGGCCAGGGCGCTTGGCCGGCGCCCTCTCACCCACCAGACCAAGGGGCTCAGGCGCGTGGCCTGGAGGCAAGCAGGGGGAGGCAGCGGACGCTCCCCTTCCCAAAGACCACCAAGGCCCCCCACCATCGACGGCTAGCGGGCGCCCGCCAATTCCGAGCACTTGAACCAGGAGCACAGGGGCTCAGAGGGCGACTCACCCAGGGAGGAGCCTTGTTAGCACCCCACCGCAAGTGGACGTAGCGGCTCGCCCCTGGGCGAGAGGTGAGGAGAAGGTGCGCGAAAGGGAGCGCTCACTGGCTCTTAGGCAACAACTCGGGAGTCCTCCGCAAGGCGGGCCCCGCAGCAAACCTGGGCAGTGGGGGAACCGGAAGGGTTGTGCGCGGCTTCAGACCCACCCCTCAGGGCAGGTCAGCACGGGCCCGGAGCGCCGACGTCCGTGCCGTCCCTCCGAATTCGCCCAACGGCTCTTGGGACTGGGAGCCTTGAGACTTCGGAGCTTGGAAGGCCCGGTGGCCCTCCTGGCAGGAGAACGGGCTCTTCGCGTCCAGGAAGGCAAAAGCCCTGCTGAAGGGCCGGCGCGGCCTCTGCCTGACAAAGCTGGCATTCTCTGCGAAGAGTTGTGTCCCTACAGACTGGTCGGGAACCGGCCAGGGACGAAAGGCCTACTGGGAGGTGCGCAGGCAGCGCCGGGCAGCGGCGGGATTCTCGATCCGGAGGTGCCGACGTCTCCAGCACGACCCTGCTCTCGGTGGCGGGCTTTGCCGTTCGGCGAAGGCGCGGGCCGGGCCGCTCGCGACGGTCGAAGGGATGGCGCGCCCACTCAGGAGAGTGGTCCTCGCAGAAGTCTGCCGACGGTCGGCCGCAGCGGTCTGAGTTTCCAGCCGGACAGTCCCCCCCTCGGAGAAGCGCGCAAAGGGCCGTGCGAGCCACCACCGGGACATGCCGCTCCTCGGGTAGGGGGCACTTCAGGCTCCAGGACCCCAAGTGCCCCGGAGTCGGCTGATCCTGGCTCTAGGGGCCTCTGGGCCAGGCCCACCCTCAGCCGAGGAACCCTGGGTCCGTCGTTGCTCTTCTGCGAGATTTGAGAAGGTATTCTGGGCCGGCCCTTGTCTACGGGAGGGGTTCTGGCCCAGAGGGGAACTGAGGACCCGGGCGGGCGGGACCCAAGCCATCTGCCCGCCTCGGTGCCCTGAGGGAGGCGGTAGACCATAGCAGATGAGTTGAACACCGCTTTCCCGCTAGTGAAGACCCGATGTCCGGATTCTCCGCCCTTCAGAATGAGCCCCCCGAGTGATGGGGCCCCCAGGCCGCGGCCCCATGTCCGGCAAGGTTGAGCGGCTAAAACTCCGGGAGGTGGGGATGAGAGGAAAAGGAAGCCCGGCGAGCGAGAAGGAGCCCCCTTCCCGCGCTTCCTGCGGAGCCTGACCTTCGGAGGAGGGGGCGTCTGTAGACGAGCGGAGGCCCCCGCGAGGATGTGCCCATCGGTGGGTGCTGGGCCCGCCGTGAAGAAAGCCTTCGCGCTGGATCGCGAACTTGTGCACAAAAGATCGATAGCGGAAACCCAGCCGCCCCGGTCAGAGAGGGGGGACCCCTGGGCCAGAGAGCCCACCAGGGCAGGGCCCGAGCTCTGAGACCAGGGATAGGCAAAGTACCCTGGAAGACGGGGAGTTCGAGCTTATATGGTGAAGGTCGTGGCCCTTGGCTTCCGCGAGTCCTCGACAAAACGGGCTCAACCGGAGCCCGAGAGTGTTTCGCGGGGATCCCAGAAGTTCGCCGCCCCCTGCACGCGCGAGAAGAAGGGTTCACTGTGAGCTAAAGGACGTGCCCAGAGGACTGGCTGGTTGCCCCTACTTGACGGGCCCGCCCTCACAGCTCAGGAAACCCGGGGACTCAGGCGGGGAAGTGGAGCCCGAATGGGAGGGGGAGCCAAACCGAGGGGAGAGCCACCGCGAAGATGTTCATTGCCCGGAGACAACTGATGAAGCGTCTCAGGACCGGCGCTCCCCCTCAGGTGTCCAAAGAGCTTATCCATCTTAGCCGGAATGGGCCGGTTCCAAGAGTCCGGGGGCTCCTCCCCCCTGCCGCCCGCCTTGGGCGTCTCGCGGGAGGCGGCGCTTGGCGACGGCCAAAGGTCCTCGGAAGGGGGGCCCCAGGAAGCTGGTCCTTCGTCGAAGAACTAGTGAGCGAACCTGACCCTCCCATCGCCCGGTACCGCTGCAGGAGTACGGGACCCGGCGGGTGACCGCGCGGCAATGAGAGTTTTCTGGAGAACGGGCGAGATTTGCAGGGCCCGCCTGGGGGCGTGCCCCCTGGCTCACTCCGCCTCGGCTGGGCTGTCCGCTAATCTGGGGTTGGTAAGCGAGCGATGAGGGGGTTCTTTGCAGCGCGACCACGCGGAGACTCCGGGATAGGGCCAGTGGCCTGAAGTCGCTCCACTGCTCTGGTTCTGGCCTCTCCGAGTCGCGCCCGTTGCCGTAGATGCGCCCAGCCATCTCCCCCGGAGTCATCCACCGGTCGGAAGTTTGGGCCTTCTGAGGACAGGGATTTCGGGTGGGGCGCCTGTCGCGGAGAAGGAGGCCTCGGACTGGGCGGTGCGCAAGCCTTTGGGGGTCCCTCTGCTCAAGTTGGGGTGCGCAAGAGTCACACTGCGAGCTGGAGAGCCCTTCATGGCTAACGAGGTCCGGCAAGACCGGAATGCCGGAGAGGGGCGCCCGCAGGAAGCCCCTTAGCGTAGACGCGACCAGCGAGGAAGCTCTGTGCCAGGCAGCTTGGGAGCCCTCCCCGCCTCCTCCCGGCAGCGCAAAGATGCCGGGGTCCCTCTGGCCGCGTGGGCAGGGGCCAAGGTGGTTCCAGGCTGCCCCAGTCGCCCCCGATGCCGGAGATCCCGCAATCAGCGCCCTCGCACTGCCCCCTGGCGCGCCGCGCAAAAGAGCTGAGGCCCCTTTGCCACTTATCTCGGTCCTGGCCGGGGGTGAGGTATGGCAGGACCGGCTCTTCCCAGGCTGTAAAAGGACAGTGGGGGCGGAAACTTGGAGGTCGCGGCCCGCCAAGCCAGTGCAGAGCCACCTGAGTCAACGGCGAGCCGGGTCACGGCTTGAACGAATCCGCAAGGCGCAGGCGACCCGGGGCGGTGGAGCTCCTGGCACTCCCAGTGCGCCTCTGGAGTAGCAGGGCCCCGGCCTTGTATCCAAGCACCACATTGGCGCGTGGGGGCGGGGCAGCGTGTGGGGCTCGCTGCCGGGCTTTGCAGCAGCAAAAGCAGGGCTGCTTGCGAAAAGGAGAAGTGCGTGGGCTCGGCCCGCCCGTAGTGCTCTTGCTTCTACCCAGCCAAGCCACTTGGAGGCGGACCTGTCCCGAGAGCTCAGCACGACCCACGGGGCATCCTTGGACGACCTGCCGCCCTGGGGAAGCCGCGACGCGCCCCTGGTCTGTGGATGACCGCCCGTGAACCAAGCTGCGTTCACCATCTAGGGACCCCGGGCTTGAGGGCGGGAAGGCCGCATTGCTCCTCTCCTCTCCCAGGCGGAGCCACCCCTTGGGGCGGAGAGCAGCCGGAAGCTTCGCGGTAGCAATCTTTCCCCCTTCCAGCAGGATAGGGCAAATGAGAAGGGGCCTCAACGGGAGGCTTCAGAGGAGGGACATTTCCGGGGCCACCACGCTGAGGCACCTCCTGGTGCAGGGGGGCTGCTCCGGGCGGGGCCCACCGTCGGAGAGGCGGAGCTCCAAGCCCGGCTGTCAGCGCTCCGTTTCGTTGCAGCTGGCGGCCGCAGACCGGGAGGAGATCCCAACTTCCGGAACCTTGGACCTGCCTTCGATTCTGAGTCTTGGGTGATTGACCTGGCACGGACGACCAAGGGCGCCTGACGATGATCTGACTCACGATCCCAGAGGAAAAGGGGGTCGAAGACCAGAGGCTTGATTGCCAGAGGGCGAAAATGCGAACTGACTGCTCAGGCCCCGTCCCACCAGTGCAATCCAGCCCGGGGAAGCTCCCCCCGGCAAGGGTGAGCGAAGGAGGGCGGGCGGCAGGGCCGCCTGTCCGGGGTAACAGCACAATTGTTGTGCACGGGTTCCTAGGGAGCAGGTCAGGCAGTCGGGCCCCGAGGCTGAGGTGACCTCAGAAATCCCCCCCTCTGACCGCCCCGCGGGACGCCGACGCCCTGCTGGGAGTCTCACTCGCAAACACCTCATGGGCACCAAGATCCGAGTGAGAGTGGCCGGGAGGCGTCTGCCCTCGGGGGCAAAGCGGTCTGGCCAGGCCGGAAGAGTCAGGAGGCAGTCAGCGGGCAGGGAGGCCGCTACTGGACCTAGGGTTGTGCTGTGAGGCGATGGGGTCGCCGGCGATCCACTGGCCTGAGACCCGGGAAGCCAGCAGTAAGTGAGCAAGTGGGGGGAGGGATGCGACCTGGTGGTCCTGTCGGGAGCCGCAATGAGGCGGGCGGGAGGACCCTGTTAGGATCGGTGAAGTTGGTTCTCGCGAACCCAAGGGAGGCCCAGCGGCGCCGACGCCGTGGAGAGCTGCTGAGCCTTGTTCTGGCGCCCAGAGGAGGGTGACTGGAGCGCAGATGTGTCCTGCGCGCCGTCCCTGGCGAGACGTCGGATTGCACAGTGCCCGCGTTTCCAAGAAGAGGTGAATGCCTCAGAGAGATTGGTCTCCATCCGTGCATGGGAGCACGCTAGGGGAGGTCAAGGGACGCAACCGCTTAGTCGCCCGCCACCTCCCCCGCGACGACCGGGGCTGGGTGGGTGAGTCTGCTGTCTGGCAGGGTGGCCCCGGGCGCGGGGTTGGCAGCCAATGCTGAAGAGTTGCGGGCCTGCAGCCCCGGGTCAGAGGAGAGAGCCCGGCGGGTCGCCTGATCTCTCAGTTTGGATGGCCCCGACAGCAAGGCGCGGCCTGCGTTCCCGGAGGCACGAGCTCTCCCGGGCCCCAAGGTAAGGGGCCCCTTCCCAACCCGGTCTGAGCTCGGCAGTCTTTTTCTGGAGCCGGAGGCACGGGCGCGTCAAGTGTGGACTGGTGAGCCAGCAAGGGCGCCCGAGCCGGGGCGCACTGGAAGTCCATCCGCCAGTTGCCCGCACGGGGCAGTGTGCTTTGCTGCGCCACGGAGCCCCGCTGGGGAGGGCCCGGCGGGGGGCTCTCCATGCGTCTTTGCCACGCCGGCTCAGGGACCAAATGCCCAGGAAGGCCCCGCGAGGGCTGCCCCCGGTGGACCTGTAGGAAGGCTATGATCCACAAGTGAGCCTCTGTTGGACAACGGCCGGGATGCGAGGGGTGAAGTGCGGCGGAGAGGCCCGGAGCTGGGGCGAGCATCCCGGCGGCGGCCGGTGCAAGCGGGGCGGCCCCGGATGGAGAAATGCTCTCCTGGAAATGATGGCGTTGTCGGGAGGGCCCGGAGCCGACGCGGAGAGCGGGGCGCAGTCAGGTTCCCCCGGCCTTGTTCTAGGTGAGCCCCGGAAGCGGCGGGGGCTCTTACCACCTGTGAAGCTATTGGTCCCCCATCAATCGCGAAGCGGACGAAGGCTCACGAAGTTGGGGGTCTCGGCATAACGGAGCGCCAAGTCGCGAGCTCCCTCTCCTGGGAGCTTTGGGAATTCAGACGGAGGCAGGGGACCAAGGAAGACGCCAGCCTCCTGCCCCCAAGGGCCCCCCGGGAGGGAGCACTTCGTTCCCAGCCTCCCCAGCTCCCAAAGAGTGAGCTAGCGCCCCCGTGACCTTGCCTTCGCCCGGGGGTTGAGTCCTGGCGGGTGGTGCCGCTGAGCCCTGCCCTCTAGGGAGAGCCTCGGGCTGGCGAATCGCCACACGGGGAGAAGGAGGTCCTGATTGGGGGGTGAGGAGAAGCTCCAGGCGAAGTGCCGCGCCGCTCCCAAGCTTGACCGCACAGAGTAATACCCCTGACCCACGGCTAAAGGTGGCCCCTACACACAGGACCGGGGTCGCATGAGCGGTGCGGAGAGACCGGGCCCCCCGAGGACCCCGAGCCTGAGCTGATCTCAGGACCCCTCAGAGCCAAGGCGCAGTCAGCCGCGGACTGGAGCCCTGGCGACTGCCCACGGCCACCCCCCCGTCGCGTCCTGTTGCAGCCCCGCCCCCCCGACTCTCAGCTCTTTGACACCCGGTGCAGGACCCAACCACCAGCCTCGTTCTTCCGCTGCTGACCCTGGCGCCAGGTGACATATGAGGCCTCCAAGGTGCCCCTCTTTCTGACGTCCACGCACAGGGGAAAGGGCCGAGTGGGACGCCGCCGTGCGGCCCCCTGCAGCAAGCACGCTAGGTCGGCGAACTTGGCCACAGGGGGGGAGCTCGAAGACACGCCAACAAGGCGTCGCCCCCCGGTTGCGTCAATTGAGGCTGTTATGAGGCCTTGACCGGGGCAGCAGGCTTGGTTCGCTGTTGGCCGCTCACTGTTCTGATGGGGCGTCCGCACCTGGAGTGGGACTCTGCCACAAGTAGGCAGACGGTCAACAGGGTGAGTCCTGGCGATCGGAGGCGCCCCCGCGTTGTCTTGGACACCCCGGCCGCTGCCACTGCCGCGCCCCCGGCCACGAAGGCGTGCAAACCCTCGCCCCCCCGGCCCCGGGCCCAGTGACAGGGGCTCCAGTCGCTTGCAGCAGGCGGGGCAGTTCGAATGGTTTGAGCACAAGGCGATGCCTCCCATGCAAGCGCGGGGCGCGGAGTCGAGGGAGAGGGTGGGTTGAAAGGGATTGGACTGGAGCTCCCCCTCTGGGCGCCACCGCTGCATCGCGCGAGAGCAACAAGGTGACGACGGGAGAATGGCGCCCGCGCGCCCCCCTCCCCCGCGGGGCGCCTTCCCTGCGAGGGTTGTTGAGCACCGAAGCTTCCCGGGGAAGCGGGACTGCCAGTAAGCCAGGGAATGGGGCGGTAGCCGTGAGGCGAGATTCTGGCTCCAGTCGACCAGCTTAACCGAAAGCGTGCGACTTCCAGGCTCTCCCCAGTCCGGGAGTGGAACAGAGAACCCCCAGCTGAAGCTAGTGGGCGCCCAAACGCGTGGAAGGAAGCCTGGTCTGCCTCCAGCCGGGGTGCCGTCGCCTTGCCCCTCTCATCGCACAGACAGAACACTGACGCAGGGCGGCAGGCGAGGGGCTCCCGCCCGGGCCGAGGCGTCGTAGGGGCCTGACCTTTAGCGGAAAAGCCGGGGACCGAGATGCCCCGAGCTTGCCAGGCAACAGACGGACACAGAGCAGGGATCCCTGGGCCTTGGGGCCCTCCGTCGGCAGGACCCGCCGTCCCTGCGGGCAGAGCCCGCGCCTGGATGTCGAGAGGGGCCCCTGACCTAAGCGCCCTGTGGAGTTGGATTCAGGCGGGGGTGTTGTCTAAATATCTGAGGGCTAAACCTTACTCGGACGCTGGCTGCCTGCCCCTGTCTCGCGTGGCTGCTCTCCGAGGAATCCGGACGTCGGGGGAGCCCAGCCGACGCAAGCACGGGAAGACGGTGGGACTTGGGACGAAAGGTCAGACGAGGGCGGGCAGACTCGGGCTGGGGCCGCGGCCCGGTAGGCTCAGCCTTCCGGCATTTCCGAGCGAGCTGGGGCGAAGAGCCCCTCGGCGGGGGTGACCGCTCCCTTGGCTGCCGGCTTTCGCGGTTGCGACTGAGTGCTCGGCCTTCCCCCCTCCAGGCACCCCCTCCTACTTGAAGTCTGAGGTCAGCGACCTCCGGCTGACGCTCGCGGGCGGTGCGGCGGGGATGAGTCTAGCTCTGGAGACGGGCGAGCGGTCAAGTCCTCGTCTCGCAACACTGAAGCTCCCCGCCTGGAGAGGATGTGACGATGCAAAGGTAGTGAGGGGGCTGCAGGGGTGTTGGATGGGGTCCCGCTCCCAGCAGGTCTTGGGCCAGGGGGGCGCAGTTTGAGTGAGATGCTGGGCAAGGAACTTGCCTTTCAGGAGCCCCGCCGGTGGAGCCTTGCGGCCCCGCCCCTTCCCGGGAAGGCGAATCTCGCTGGATGTTAGGAGAAAGGTCTGCGTGGAAAACGACGCAAGTGAGCCCGTGTCCACTGAAGAAGATCCTGAGGCCAGGGAGCGGACACGCCCTTAGGCAGGTCGGCCCTCGCCGCGCCCCCGGCTGAGACCGAGCCGAGCGCGACCAGCGTGTTGGGGGACAAGTCACCTCAGTGGGACTGAAGTCAGCGCCGTCCATGCCCCAGCGGCAGCTCCCGGCCGGTCCGCATGACAACCTAGGCTGGTCATGACCATGATCTTTTATTCCTCCCCTGCCTCTCCGACGTGCCGCTTCCGATGTGGAGCCGCCGCTCGGTTGGCCCTTGGATTGGGCCCAGAGCCAAGGATGTGTGAAGTAGTAGGCTGATGAGGCTGTTCAGCGCATGCTGGGGGTCTCGGCCCTGCGGCCACAGTGGCTTACCACCAGCCCCTGGGCCACCGAGGCTGCTGAGAGTTTCTAAAGTAGGGATCGCAGCCAGCCCCATCCAGTCCGAAGCAGGGGCGCGGCCCCCCGGCCCCCTCAAATCCGCGGCCCGCGCGGCGGACGGGGCAGGTGCTACCTCCCGCGGCGGAGCTGACTTTCCACGCCTTTGAAATCCCCCCGAACACCTTAGGCCCCCCCAGCGTGAGCCGCCTAAGAGGCCCCGAAGAGCTGCCAGCCACCTACCAACAGATAGCGCCTGAGTCCCTCCCTCGGGCGGGGGGTCTGGGGGCTAACTCCCCCAGCGCGCGGGAGAAGGGGGGGCTCCAAACAGGAACCAAGTCTTGAACGGGGCGAAAAAGACCTCAGGCGTCCGTCTGCGTCTTCTCATCCCATGTGAGCGATCCTGCCTGCGGTGGGGGGATCTCCAGCGGCCGCTTAAGCGTGGTGAGCTAACTTGGTGACGCGGCGCTCTTTGGGCGAGACCGCCCCTGACGTTTAGCCGGAGGCAGGCGGTCCGGGCCACAGGGTTCTTTGCTTGCGAGCGGTCGCCGGCCGAAGGAGCCTGAGGCTGCTGGTCCCAGACCTACAGGGGAATTATGCGGCGTCAGAAAGAGCTCAAGTGCTACCCTGGGGCGACAAATTCAACTGAAGCCCCCCAAGCCCAACGAGACCTCCCCGGGGGGGGCCTGGGACGCGAACTCTAGCGGCTCAGGTTACGGGGGGCGCTGGGGCGATCGGCGGGCGTCGAGCCCAGTGGCGCTCGGGAAGCCATGTTCCATTCGACCCGGGTGGGCCGACCGGCCAAGCTTGTCCAAGCGGAACGGTCGGCGGTGCAAGCGGGCTCCGCTCGTGCCGGGAAACCTAGGGCGCGTCGATCTGGTCGCCCCGGGCGCCTCTGAATGCCGGGAAACGCGGCCGTGAACCGGCCCTGACTCGAGGAGGGGACCTGCGCCGAGTAAATTCGCAGCGAGGGGTGCAGTTCGCTGTGTCCCATCGGGGTCCTTCGAGAGCAGGTTGGAGCGCGGCGGCGCTGAAGATGCGGACCCCGCCCTCAGCGGACCGAGAAGGGCGGGCTTCATGGGACGGCTTTCCCTCCTCGCGGGGCTGCCGCGGCCCGTGCGGCCGAGGTCAGGTAGGCACCCGGTTCGGCCCGGGAGACGGGCCCCTCCCATTCAGGGTCAGATAGGGGGAAAGTGGCCGCAGGGAGTCCTGATTGCTCGCTGCAGGTGCCGGCGTGGGTAGCGGCGGGGGCCACTGACCCGCCGCTGCAGCGCTCGGCGGTGCGGGGACTGCCCCGCCGCCGGCCGCGGTCCGACCTCGCCCCCCCTGCCTCGATGACTATGGAGGGCGAGGGGGGGGCTCCGCCAATGGTCCGAAGACCTTATCGACACTACCGACATGCGAGCCATCCTGAAGGAAAGAGCGGGACAGCGGGAAGAGCCCCCGGGGGGGCCCCTAGGGCCCTGTGCCGGCGGAGTCAACAATGAGCGGGGGTGGGAATGCGCGCGAGGCACGTTCCTGGCTGCCCAGCCAGGAGCCCGATGCTAAACGGCTCCAGTCAGTCGCGGAGAGGCTGGGGATGCACTGCGCCTCCCAGTCTCCGCGCTGGCTACGTTATGCACGAGCGACAGCTGGCACAGCGAGCCCCGATGCGAGGCCCGCGAAGGGTCAACGGAGGGGGGAGTCTGCGTGACTGAGCTGCGGAGGGGGGCGCTTGATCCCCACCTCGGGAACCAAAGACAGAGGCAGAGGTGCTGGCTGGGCCCGCGCGCCCCGCCTCGGGTGCCGCCCCCCCAGATCTGAAAGAGTGGGCCCGGCAGAACTCCCCCACGCGGAGGGGTTTGCGGCCTGCCGGGTTATCGGCCCCAGGAGGCCCTCCGTTGGTGCTGGGGGCTCCGGGCGGGGCCGCTTCTGCAAATTTGGGCCTGGTGGCTCTCCGCATCGCGGAATCCCAGTCAAGCAATCCTGCTCCCAATGGACTCGGGCGACAACTCTGACCGCGAAGGGCGGGGTTTCCGACAAGGAGCAGCGCCGCGGCGCGGAAGCAGACCGGCTGGAACTTCGGACCGGCATCCGCTCCCGCGGAGCGCCCGGGGTCTATCTGAGTGATTCGCCTGAGACAGCGAGAGTCGCTGGCCAGACTCACCAAGGTCCCGACCTAGCGGGAAAAGATCCACATGAAACTGGCCTCACCGGCGCGCTGCTGGCTTGAGGCTGGCCTGGGCCACGGACCCAGGAACCACCAGAGTCCCTCCCCGCCCCGTGAACCGCACCCCGGCTGTTTTGTTCAGGGCCCTTTGACAGCCCGGCGACCGCCACCGGGTGGCCCGATCGGCCCTGCGAGAGGCACGAAGAGGGGAGTCGCTCGCAGGGCGGGGAGCTTCGCGTCTCCGCAGCAAGGAGGGCCCCACAGATTCAACATGCCCGGCGAGGTGGTAGTAGCTGGGCAGGGCGCAGCGAGCACTAATTAAGTGGACCCGGTGGCGCTGTGCAGAACTGTTGCCATCTGGGCGCTGGAACCTCCGGGAGCGGGGCATCCGGTGCCTCCCCCGCGGCTTCAGGGGCACTTCTCCGTTCTCGTCCCAGGTCCGGGGGAGGTCAGAAGACGCCCAGCGACAGCACCGAATGTCACAACCGGCCGGGTGGAGTGGACAGGTCACCTGTCTGAGTGGGCGAAGGGGACCCATCTCCGGCCGGAAGGCCCCGGCCATGGAACCGGCTGGGCGGCTCCTGGGTAAGAGCTGCGTCAATGTGCGGCGTAGGCCAGCCCAGGAGGGGTGGCTCTGGAGGCCCAAGGCTTCAGCCTTACTGGTCTGGTGGGGAGGACGGCGACCACACCCCAGGGCCAGTTCGTCCCCCAGTCGCCGGGACGAGCCTAAGGGCTTCCGACCCGCAGACCTGCTCCTCCGCCGCTGCAAAAGAAGCCTCCAAAAGGGCGTGGTGCGAATCCCCTTGCCGACTAAGGCCGTTTTGCGCGGTATGGGGGCCCGGGCAGCAGACGGGGCAGGTCCTCCGGATCTGGGCCGGGCGAGAAGCGAGCGCTCTTGTGGGCAAGTCCGGTCCCCTGAGGAAAGGTGCTCAAGATCAGACAAGCCTCCCGGCCGGAAGCAGACCAAACCCCTTGAGGCTGTGACGGGGGCCGAAAGGTAGTCGTGCAACCAGCGTTTGTCCGGGCGAAGGGCTTCTGACCTTAGGAGGGAGGTTCTCCCGGGCGCAACTGCGGGGGCGTCCCGCGAAGAACTTCTGCGGGGAGCTCTTACTCGCCTGGCATCCCCGGGGCCGTTGAATTCGTCCTTCGGGTGGTCTGCCGCCCTCACGCGCCCAGACGGCCCCGAGGCGTCCGCAAGGCCTCCGCGTTGAGCGCTGGGCTGGCGCCCTGGCGTTCGCTCATCGGGAGCCACGGCTGGACCGGCGCTGGGCGGAGGTGCCCCGCCGGACACAATGGATTCGCCTTGAGGGAGCATGGGGGGACCCGTCGAGTGCGAATCACACCTAGTGCCCCGGCCTGGCCCTAAGGGAGCGGTCACGTGTCGACAGGTCGTCAAGGGGGCCTGGCGGACTGACTAAGTTGACGGCCATAGGAATAGCCGGCCCGGGCCTTGTCCAGCTGGGGCAGACCCGGCCTTCGAAGAAGGCCTGCGAACTGCGACCCTCCTGCACCGCAGACCTCCCGGGAGGTTCACCCCCCCGAGTACGCTATCCCGGGAGGGAGGCAGGGTCTCCGGCCGGCGCGGTGCCCGATTTTGTTCCCCGAGGTGGCGGAAGGGCCCTCGCTTGGCCGGGCCCTAGGCGAAGGAAGAGGCAGCTCCCCCTGTCTGGGTTTGAGGCGGCAACCGTCCAGGCGTTGCTAGAGGCCCAGGCGCGCCCGCCTCTGGCTCGGCTCGGGTCCCCCAGAGTTGTGCCCCGGCTCCAGAAGTCTGCTGGTCCAGTTTCTGCGCGAGCGTCTACAGCTGAGACGCTTGAGGTCTAGGCAGCAGCTTGAGATTGCGAACGTCGCCGCGCTGGGGAGGAGGAGGGGATTCGGAACCTCGCCGTGGGCCGGGAAGCAGGCGGAGCCTAGGCCGCATCCCCCTTTCCGCCAACAGGCCGCGTTCCACCAACCTGAATGGGTGCGGACAGCAGAGACCAGCGGTCCCCATAGGGGATTTTCCATGAATGGATCAAGAGGCAAAAGAGGGGACGCGGCTGCGGAGCGCCATTTGGCCCGTCGGTTCCCGGGACGCCTTACAAGCGAGGCATGCCATTCTCGGACCATTCAGTCCTGGCCGGTGCCGCTTCCCCCCGAGCGCTCGTGTCTGGGGGCCCCTCCTGGTTGGCAAGGAGCGGCCGGGGGACTGGAGGATCGGAATTCCGGGTCTTTCAGAGTCACCCCTCGCTAACAGTGTCGGGCACGCACGCCAAAGAGTGCACCTACGCCCGGAGGCCTGACCGGTCGAAGATGCCGGTCCTCCTCACTGTAGCCGTCCACTCTGCCGGACAGTGGAGGCGTAAGGAGGTGGCCCAGGCACCCCGCTAGGGGGTCGCACGTGGGCCAAACTTGGTGAGGGCAGGGGCGCTTTCCAGCGCACGACCCCGCAGTCATGAGTCCTAAAGAGAGAGCGGCGCTGCGGCCCTGACGGAGGGAGGCTGATGGCTGTGGGAGGGTAGCCCTTCCCCCTTGCGGCTGTGGCACAGTGAAGAGCATCGCAGGGAGGGGTCAGCAGACCAGGCGGGAAGGGCGCGATGTGATTAAGGGGGTAGAGAGCCGCTACGGAGCCTGCACCATTACGCGGAGAGCAGTCCCCTCTGTGATCGTATCGGAGCGCGTTGGCAGAGAGGGAGGGACCACAACTCCGCATTGCTCAGGGGCGGGCCGAGCCGGTCTGAAGCGGGCGTTTGACCCCCCCGTGCCCCAGCTCCCTGTGGACTGATCAGCTCCTCGGTCGGAGGTAGGTCGGGCCCCGGCGACGCCCCAACCAGTCCGGGGTGGCCCGGACGAACGAGAGGGGGAAGGCAAGGGATGCCCCAGCCTAGCAACGCGGGGCTCTCACCCAGCCGGCTGTGAAAATGCAGACCGAAATCGTCGCGACCGTTGAGGGACCTGGAAAGTGAACCCTTGTACGTCTCAGGGGCCAGCCTTCGAGAGGCCCGAGGCGTGCCCTGCCACTCTGAGTGGGCGTGCCCGGGGGGCACCCCAGCCTTCGGCGGCAACCGCATCCGAGGGATCCCGATGGTATGGGAGTCCCGAAGGGGGTGGGGAAGGGAGGGTCCGACAGTCTGGTCCGCCCGTGCGGTCTGGAATCCGAGGACAGAAGTGGTGAGCCGGGGCGGCACGGGACCTGGCGTGGAGCCCCGGCGGCTGAAGAGCGTCGACGCGTTCAAACACCTCGCTGGTCCTAGCTCGTGCTCGCCACTGTGGCGGGAGCCTGCACGCCTGTCGAAAGCACTTTCCCCCAGGGGGAGAGGCCCGAGTTATGCGCGGGTCGTTTGAAAACTCAATCCGGCTCCCCTTGTGGTTGGCTGGGCTGCCCCTCCAGACCTCCGTCCGAAGCCAGCCGGCCAAGGCTCTGGTTCCAAGGGTGTAAACGAACCCCATCGAAAGCTGACCGAGGCGGGGCGTCGAAGGCGGCACCGGGTGTGGGAGAGGGAGCCTGGCCGCTGGCCTCCTCTCTGCCGGGGCCTCACAGACCGCCAAGGGACGGCCAAAGCTGACCAACGGGGGGCTCGTCCGGCGGGGCTCAAAACTCCGTGTGCGGTAGAGGAGAGGGTCCTTGCCAATCAGGGACAGGAACCCAGCTCCCCTGCTTGTCAACTTGGCGCGGGCCTAACCCAGCTCAATCGCGCCCAAGTCCCCCGGGGCAGTGAGGCCAGGGCCCCCCCTGGGCGCCGCCCCGCCAACCCAGTGCCGAGGGAGAGCAACTGTCGTGCGGCAAGGGCATCTCTGCCCTTCCAGATGACAGAGCTCATGTCCTCCGAGAGCAGGTCCATCCACGGTTCAACAAGCAAGGAGCCAAGACTCGTCGCAGAGCTCCAGGGTCGAGAACCCGGACCCTGGTCAGCAGGAGACTGATCAGCCCGCACCTGCCCGCCCCCCTGTCGTGAGTGGGTCTCAGGAATCGGAAGAGACCGGGCCCGGGAGACGGGAAGCCTGCGAGGGGGCGAAGGGGCGTCAGAGAGTCGCCAAAGCAGAGGAACGCTTGCGCCTCTGAGTTCAGCGCGCGACAGTCCTCGCGTCTAATTCCCCCCCGAGTGGTCCTGCGCCTGGCTGTGCGAGGACCTCCCCGAGCCTGGTACGGCTGCGCTCCTCCGACCTGACTAGGAGGCTCCGCGGCCCAGAGCCGCGGGAGAAGGGACGCTCTGAGGCGGGGCTTCGGGAGGCGGGGGGAGAGGAGGCGAGGGAAGGCTGGACTGTCGTGCTCCTGCGTGCCTGCGAGTCCCCCTGTTGCGGGGAACGGAATGTGGCGGCCCAGGGGGACCACCCAAAGACCCTCAGAAAGAAGGCCGCGCAGGGACAACGGGGCGCCTTTCTTGACGGCCTGACACCTTTGAGGAGTGGGTGGGTGCGCAGCCTTTGCTGGCCGCCCGTGCAGCCTCGGCTGCGGCGCGGGGGTGACTCTGTTTGCAGCCAGGCCCCGGGGCGCTAGCGTGGGGCTGGCAGAGTTGGCCCGGTGGTGCTTTGCTGTCTCGGATGTGGCCCTCGAGAGTGGGAGACCGCAGCATAGCCCTATTCTTCGAGAGCGTGCGAGCCAGCCTGGCCGACCTCCTTCTGGGGAGTGTCGAGCTGCGCCGGCTGGCCGCCTTTGAGAACGGCGGGCACCCGGGCTTGCTGGAAACCCCCACACGGGAATTTGGAGTTGACCGCTGCCCGCACCTGGGCAGGGACGAGCCTGCGTGGATGGTGCCTCCCCTCCTTCCGATCTCCACCATCTGCCCCGATAGGGCCGGCCGGCAAGTCTGCCCGCCCGGGGCCCGGCCTCAGCCCCGTCGACGCCAGAAGCTCCGGCGGCCCCTTGCCCTCGGGCAACCAACCGCCCAGGCGACCAGGCAGGGGAGTCCGACGTCGGCCCGGGTCTCACGCGAGGGCCGCAGCCGCCCAGAAGGCTGTGACGCTGCACCGCGCCCGGACGAGGAGCGTGCGAAACGTGCGGAAGGGTTGAGCGGAGGCCGGCTGGCCCCTGAAATCGAGTGAAGGGGATGCTGCAATTCCGGGGGCCACGTGCTGCAGGGTCCCTCACCGGCTCCCGCTGGTTCTCAGGGGCCTGGCCGGGCCACAAACGGAAGGGACTGCCTGCCAGGGCTCCTCCGACCTGCAGCGAGGCGAACTGGGCGAACCAGTGGTGACGCGCCGCACGAGTCCAGAGGGTTCATGACGCCCGGGTTCACACCTGCCAAGCAAGGGTCACCCTCCGCCGCGTGGACTGCGACTCGGTTTCGAACCACACCAAAACTCCTAAGGGCCCGGGTCGGCGAGCCCCTTCGCGCTTTGTGAGCCTGGACGCGGCCCAGGCAGGGTATCCAGGAGACTCGAACTGGAGGACCAGCACCGGGCCCATGGGGCCAGCGTGTCAGGGCCGCGGAGTCGAGCTCTGGAGGGGATCAGCTCGAAAGGGCGGAGGGGCCCTTTGCTGTCTTGCAATACGCGGGCCCCGGTCGGGTAAGGTCCCGAAGAAATCCTCTCCCAGCTGGCGTAGCATACCGCGCCCCGGCCTGCGGCTCCTTGCGATCCCGAGCTCGGATCTGAACTTTCAGAGTTCATCTCAGGAGGGTTTCGCGGCGACCACTGGGGGGCTTCGGTCCCACCCGAGGAAAGAAGCGCGCCCGCGAGTGGATCCCGGGAACCCGGGATCTGCAACGCTTACCTGCTCTGGCACCCCAGCCCACGGCCGGCCGAGAAATAGCTTCAGCGGGCGCGTCGGCCCCGGACCCGCGCAGGGCGGCCGGCGCGCAGCGGGGGAAGAGAGGTCCGTGGCGAGGCACTCTGACCTCCTTCACTTCCCCTGGGACTGACGAGCCAGCCGTCAAGGGAAAGGCCATCCCACGAGCGGCCGGGGTTACACGCCGGCTGGCGGCGGCGGGACCCGGGAACTCCTGCGTTGCGAAGGAGGCGAGGCAGAGCCTCCGGGCCGTGGGGCCGACCGGCATGTGCGCCGCCGAAGCGTTTGCCCCCGGGTGCTCCCTGACGCGAAGCCTGTTCAGTGCTTAGGATCTCGAAAAGCCCACCGAGAACACTTCCGCTATCGCTCCGGTCGCGGAAGAGGGGCGACGCCTCAGATAAGAGGGGAGTCTCCGTCAGAGGGCGCCTCAACTGGTCCAGAGAGTTTTCCCTGGATTTAAGCTCCCACCTCCACAGGCTTAACGTGAGTTGGGCGGCATTTCTGAGGACGCAGAGGAACGAGGGAAACGCCAGTGGCGGTGGCCCAGGGCGCGGAGGAGTGGCAGCGGAACATGTTCATGGACAGGCGGGTGGCTGGAGCGGAGCGCGGTGTCCTCAGACAACCGCTCGGAACAGCACCTTGGTGCCAGGTGTAGGCTGAGGGGGCTTGTCAGCTCGTTGGCAGCCAGAGAGGTTACGGCGCTTTCCGCGCCCCCTGGCCGGGGGCAACTGCCGTTGGTTGCCGGGCAACGGAAAAAAACCTGGAGGGGAGCTATGTCGCGACCCGCGGGCATTCTGCCCGGGCGGAGCCCCAAGTAGGGCGAAAAGCCAGAGTCAACTGCAGGGAGCGGCCAAGTGCAGAGGGGGGGGAGGCCGGGCGGCTGGAGACCTGGCGAGGGAGAACGGCGGGACTTCGGCCGCGCCCCCCCAAGGGTACTGGGGAGGGACATCCCCTGCGGTCCAATGGCTTAGACTCGATCTTGACGCGCCGAGGCGCGGGAGAAGCTTGGGGGCCCGAGATCTCTTGGAGGGTGAGTCCCTCCCTAAAGCCTGCGTGCTGCCGCCGCAGCGCCCTGTGAAGCAGGGCGTGGGCTTCCAGAGTCAGTAGGAGCCGAGGCGACCGTAAGCCGTTTAGACCGCAGGGAGACCGGACCGCTCGGCCCCCAGACCGCCGGGCAGCCTTTTAGCTCTCAGTGGGCCTGAACTTCGGGCCGGCTCCGAGGGGGCAGGCACTGGCCCGACCGGAGGCAGGTGATACAGCCCAGCCGCCGACCCCTTCTGGGGAAGTGGTTGGGCAGCCAGCCCGAGTTGAGCCGGTTGCCCCTCCCGACCTCGCTGAACTCGGTGGGTGCCCCTAAGGGGACGCCCCAACCTTCCGGCGGGGCCCAGTTTGCCACGTCTTCGGGGTGTGGGGCTTCGCAAGCTCTGTCCACCGGATTGGAAATCACGCGAGGCCGGGCGGGGGTGCAAGTTGCTGAAGGGACCCCCGGGCCCGACTGGCGGCAGCTAGCCAGTTCGTCTCACAGCTGCAATCGAGAGCCCGGCCGCCGAGGCAATTTCAAGCCAGTGCTTGTGCAGGTGAGTCTGAGCGGAGGGGAGGAACCAAGGCGGCCTCAGCGCCCCCAGGCCTCCGAGGCGCATGCAGCAAGGCGCCCACGGGCCGAATCGCTCCCCGGTTGCCTGGCCGTCCCCCGAAGCAGGCAGGCCGGCCCGCACTGAGACAGACTGTTCGGGGCCGAAAACAGAACCGGGGGACAGGGTGATTCCCCAGGGCTCAGGAGTGTGGGCTCCGCCTGGGCAACCCATGCATTTCGCGGAGGAGGCTCCTCGGCACGGGGCAAGTTTAGCACTCCCCGCGAGGCGGCCATCGTCCTCCTGCGCAGTCTCTTCGCACGCCCTACAGAGCCGCCAGTCCAGAACCAGGCCAGAGCTCGGCGACCTCTGCCGGGTCGCCGCGTGAGGGGGCGCCAGCTCTCCTCTGGGAGACCAAAGGCGAATCGGCCGCGGGCTACCCAGCCAGGCGTGGCCCAACGAGTGGGAGTGCACAGGGGAGGCTCAGCAGCCGGTCGGGGCTCCCGGAGGAGCGAGTGTCCAGCGCAATCCCTGACGGGCGACGCGGGAAGATTCCCGAAAGGTTCGAGCCCAAGTTTCCCTCATGCCCGGGCCTTTCAGCTTGGCCGCCGAGTTCTTCGCTCAGTGGTCAAACCCCACGAGCCCCCCAAGAAGAGGAAGGACCGTGGGCACTGATGCATGACTCCCACGTCACACCTTCTGCCCACTTGTGCCGCGAGATGGAGGGACCTGCTCGCCATCAAGAGGCATGATGTGACGGCAGTGGAGTCACCGCGCCCTTCAGTCGCTTTCCACGTGAAGCCATGCATGGTTCCGGCTGAACCTTTGAGGGGGGCGCGGCTGCACTCAGGGGCCTGAAGTTGGCAGCCCGGCGGGCCCTCGCCTCAGGAATTTCCACGAGGGGGGTCCGTGCAGGGCCACGGCCAGCCTGGCGTGTCCGCTGTGGTCCTCGCGGCCGGGCGGTGGCGGTCCGAAAACCCCGGGAAACCTGGAGTCACCGGAGGAGGCGTACGAGGGAGGGTCCCACGGCCGGCTTCCGAGCCCGTCCCACGTTGTCCGAGGGGACAATGCACGCAGAATGGTTGCAGAAGGATTCGGGAAGTCGCAACAGGGTGCGTTGACCGGGGGGGAGGGGCGGCCCGGCCGCCCTCCCCGAAATGGGTGGAGGGAAGCCCACTGCCACGGGCCCCGAAGAAGCAAGAGACTCCCAATCAGCGTGCCCGGTGTGCCTGCTCTTCCGAGGGTGGCGCCGGTCCTCCTAAAGGGGGCCAAGGACGTGTCTAGAGTCCAGGAGGCAGGAAGCTCGCGTGAAGACGGTACCTTTCACGCCTCCCCTGGAGGGCTGCCTGAGAGGTGCGGGCAGGCGTGAGGAGGGCCTGGGCAGGCTCCTGGAGGCCCAGGGACTGTGGAGGAGCCCGCGCCACTGAGCACAGTTGGGTGCGCCCAGTCTTCAAGCCCCAGTTGCCCTCACAATGAAGAGGGGCCGGGACAGCGGCGCGGCCCCTGTGGCGTGTGCGAGGGTGGGGCGCCAGGCTTGTAGTCAGGCAGAAGTCGCCGTCCCAGAGATAAGAAGGGGAGGCTGGGGCCCAGCAGGCTCCTCGCTGGATGCTCCTCTGGCCCCGGGCGGTCGTTAAATGGGTCCCGGCCGAAGATGAAACAGCCGGTTGAGGGAGTCCTGCGGGCACCTCAGGAGAGGCTGTCGTGGCCAGGGCGCGGAATGCCAGCGGGCCCCCAAGAACGCTGTTGCAGAGCATTTGGGTCCACTGGGCGCCGGGCGGAACGGAGGGTCTCGCCTTCCTCCTTGGCGGACAGGTACGGCCCGGCGAAGCAGGCCGTGGACGTCCACCCCGATTCGATGCGACCTTGAAGCAGGGGGCAGGCTCAGTCGAGTCAACCAGGTGACAATTGCGTTCGCCGTTCCACTAGAGCAGAGCCACGGCGCGGCTGCCTTGGCAGGGTGAGGTTGGGCCAATGTTCCAGGACGCGAAAGGGGAGTGGACGGGATCGCCGGCCGCCCCTGGTGCGGAGGGCGAGAAGCCCTCCCCTGGTCTCGCCGCCGGCTCTCGCTGGCCACTCCCCTGGCGAATTTGAGCTAAGTGAGCCACGGATCGAAAGCGCTCTACCCCGGGGCGCTCGAGGCGCCAGTGCTCTGCGCTTCGTGAAGACTGGACGAACCTGGGGCCGGCGAGTGCCCAGGGAGGGTGAGACCATTGCCCCCCAGGCTTCCGGAGGAGGCAGGAGGGTTGCCGTGAACCCCCGCTCAAACGGTCCCTTGAGCCGAGCGAGGTCGTAGCCGCTGATGGGAAACGGCGTCTCCCGCCCGCACCTACAAGCCATGGATCGCTGAGCCGCAGGCTGATCCGCGGCCGAGGCTTCACTTGGGGGCCCGGGGACCGTGTCCCCCTCCATAGGCTACACTGACACGCACGTATGGGTATACGAGGGGCGCCTACCGCAGTGCTAGTCAAAGCAGGTGGCGCTTCTCAGCGTCCAGAACGCCCCGCTGCTGCTCAATACGTGGTTTCGGTATTCGGCCAGGGGAACCAGGGAGGCAGCCTCCCAGAGCAGCGCCGCCACTCAAAGAGGCCTGCAACGCTCTCCCAGTGCCACCAGTCTTCGACGAGCCACAAGAGGTGGCGGGCCGGCCACCTCGCGGCCTCAGCTTAGTGCGCACCGGCAGGGCGGGGGAGGCGGGGGCTGGCGTGGCACTCCCGGTCTCCCCGCCTGCACCGCAAGAGGGGGGGACCATCGGAAAGCCAGGGGTGAGGCGACGCGGGGGGGCGTCTCGTTACAGGCCGCCTCCCGGCACTGGCAGCTAGCCGCCCAGCCCGCTGGGTGCCCAGGCGAACCGCCCATCGCAGCTGCTCAGTCCCTCGGGTCAGTGGAACTGAACTGGGTTTACCCCCGAGAGGACTGCTCCCCGAGCAGCGGAGCCTGAGGGCCGGGCCGACCCCACAGCCACCTCTTGCCGGGTGGCCCTTGGGGCCCCGCCCTGGGCCGGCGCCACCGCTGCAGTGTGAGACCTTTGGTCCTGCAGCGAGTTCTCTCTTGTACCATCTGGCCCGTCGAGGAGAGGCAGGGGGGCCTCCCCAGGTGCTGCTGGGGGAGGAACAGGAGGGGAAAAGGCGCGGGCTCTTTAAGGGACCCGGCGAGCAGCTAGGGGGGTAGACATCTTCAGCCCGGGGAGCCGCAGGAGGGGGGAGGGCAGCCGATCATGGGGGGCTGCTGCGGGGAGTTTCTATGTTCCGGTCAAGGAAGGGTCTTTCCAGCTGGGCCCCGGAGCGCAATGGGGGAGGATGGATCAACCTAGTGTGAGACTTCAGCGGGTGGGACAAGGGCGTGCCGGACTGACCAGATCTGGCTTCCAGCCCCCCAACGGCCGGCGGCGGGGCATTATCGAGAGGAGTTGGTCCCCTTGGGTGGGCCCTTGCGAGGGGGGCTAATCAGCGTCTTACGTCCTAGCGAAACTCCTGCGAGCCTTGCAACAGCCCGTGATGCCACCCGCGGCCCGCGAAGTAGCACCTGGACCAGTTGGTGCCCTCCCTCGGTGGTCGGCTCGGCCATTGTGGGGCGAGGACAGCTGGCCGGTGATGAAAGAGAAACCGCGGGATCACGCCGAGGCTTCGCCGGCTCTAGCTAGGCCGGTGAGGAATCGGCCTGACTCGGGATTGCAGTGACCGCCTCATGGAGGCGGGGGAGCGAGGCGTGCCGGAGGCCTGGCACCTACCGGCGTGGCGCGGCCCACCAGGCTCCTTGTTCGCCCCTCGGACGCCACGGGTCGCGCCGCGGGGGCCACTTCTGGAGGCGACAAGGTCAGGGGGGGCCAGACGGCCGTGAGATGGCCCATGTAGGGAGGCGTTGTGGAGCAACGAGGTTTGATCCCCACTCCGGCAGACGTGTGGCCCACCAGGTCGGAAGCCGCGCCGGTCGCAGCCCCCCAAGCGCAGCGCAGCGGCGCCCCGGATCCCCGGGCGGCCGCTCGCCCACGGTTGCGAGGAC
This sequence comes from Equus caballus, assembly GCF_041296265.1. NCBI lineage: Eukaryota > Metazoa > Chordata > Mammalia > Perissodactyla > Equidae > Equus > Equus caballus. The sequence continues at coordinate 91,888,841 of NC_091684.1, forward strand.
TCGGCGGTTCCGGACCTCCCTTTTGAATTCCCCAGGCTCCCAGAGGGGGTCCGGGCGCGGAGAGGCGGTGAGGCCCACTGGTGCCGGGCGCGCACCCTCAGCAGGATCGGCTGGGTGCCAACACCGTCCTTGGGCTGTTTCGCACCCACGGGTGCTCCAAGTCCTCTGGCGAAAGACGTGCTTGTGCAACTCCGGGCCCTCCATTCGGAGGGCCGCAGTCCGTTGGGTTGGGCCTCTAGCCAGGGAGACTCCCGCGGGCGGCGGCGGAAAGCCTCCCGGACCCGTTTGCTGGGGAAACCGGAGTCGAATGTCTTGGAGTGGACAACGCCTGCTGGGCTGGACTTGACCGAGCCAAGTACGCGGCCGGAGTCGGCCCTCCCGGACGCTCCCCAGTTGGCCGGCCAACCAGCGCGGCTCCCGCCGGGGCCCCCACCTCGCTGCCGCCACCTTGGGGGATGGGGCCCGCCCCGGCGCAAGGCCCCCCCCGCCGGCTGCGTGCAAGACACGGGAGGCCTCAGTGACACAGTCTTTCACCTGTGAGATCAACGGGGGGCCGCCTCGCCGGGTCCCAAGTGGTCGCTCTTGCTCGGGGCTTCGTCTCGAGGCGTGGCTCTCACTCTGTCTTCCGTCGACCCACATTTAGGAGGGATCCGCCGCTCCTCACCTGTAAGCCCGTGGGGGGCGCGAGCTGACCTGCCCCGTTGACTCCTCCAGGCGAGGGCTACCCCGGGGCCCCCTCCGGTCGGCCTCCCACCCTCTCCTCGGAGGGGGGGAGCACCGAAGCGCGGCGTGGGACTAGCGTCCACCCCATCTTTGCCCCCTTGCAGCACGGAGCGGACCTTCAGAGAACTATTCCTGTGAGAATTGACGGTGAGCGGCAGATCTGACCCCGGAGTAAGGCTGGGTCCCCGAAGCAGTCCAACCGGGGCCTCTTCCCGTACGGTTCCAGCCGGCACGCGATGTGCGAGGCGAGTTTTGGGTGAGGCACGGCGCAATGGGGCGAAGTAGTCTCTCGCTTCCATGAAACCCCAGTGAGAAAACCCATTGGGCGCCAGAAGGGAACCGCGGCGCACCTGGGCCGGTGACCCGGCATCGAGCCGAGATTGGGGACATGTCCTGCCCGAGGAGGCTCCCACGTCGGGGCAGGGCTCCAGCAGGGGCCGAGAACCGAGCGAGACGTTGAGGGATTCACGCCAGCGAGAGTGTGAGGTGGCTTGAGGCCCCACTCCCCCCGGCGCGGGCCCTCGCCGCTCTCAAGGAGCCCGTTTCCGTCGGGCCAGCCAGGTACCCGGAAGATGCACGGGGAGCCTCTGGGCCAGGCCCTCTCCGCTGGGCTGCCAAGCTCCCCTGATTTCTCAGGAAGTGGCACGCCAAGTTTGGGCAGCCCGCCCTCTGGAGAGTTGCTCGGGCCAGGAGCGAGAACGCGGCTACCAGGGTCTTCGGCCCTGAATCAGGTTTGAAGGGGAAGAGGGGCGGGAGTAGCTGGGTCTGGGGGGGCCTTCCAGCCTCAGCGTCGGGGCCAGAAGGAGGGGTGAGGAAAGCCCGGGGCGTTCTCAGCCTGCGAGGACCGCGAGTTCCGATCGGTGCGCCCGGCGAAGACGGGTTATCAGGAAGGCGCGGGGGCGACTAAACACCCACCTTGCTTGCGGGGGGTGAGGGGACTGACCCGCGGCGGGGCAGGCCACACCGCCGGTGCTTGCCAATGCAGCCCCGGAGCGCGCTGCAACGCGTACGCCTCCCGCCTTCCGGCAGGGCCCAGCCGCCCGCAGGTCCTCTCAACGCCATTGAAATGCATGGCGACGTGAGCGGCGAGACGGGCCTCGGCCTTGAAGAAGCTGAGAGGGTGTGTCGAGTGAACCGCCCCGAACCGGTGAAGACCACCGGCAGAGGTCCGGCCCCTGATGCAGTACAGCTGGGTGCAGTGAGGGCGTCCCCGGGGGAAACGGGCACTGGGGAGAGGAGCATCCCCAGGAGGCGCGCGACAGCGCTGCGGGGAACCCAGTCTCCTCGCCTGGTTGGCTCCGCCGGCCGCCGGCGAAGAGCGGAACGCTCGGGGCTTCACCCCCGAAAAGGATGCGAATAAGCTTCAGGCGTCCCGCCTCTGCCACTGTGCCGGTGCCGCCAGAGTCCGACGTAATCGGCCTCGAGGCCAGAGGCGCAGCATGGAGGGGCCCGAAAGGTGGCGAAGGGAGGGATGTTGGGAGTCCCTTGACGTCCTCAGTGAGCTTGGACGGCTCGGACCACGTCCGCGCCCGCGGCGCTTGATTAACCATCAGCGGCCGGGGGCGGGGCTGAACGCGCGGAAGTTCGGCCCCGGCAACCCGAGCCGCCCGCTCCCCCTCGGCACCACCCAATTCGCGTGGACTGGAACCCTTCTGCGGGGGTCAAGCCGGCCCGACAAAGCGCTGGGAATTAGCAGACTTGGCGGGTGCCTGCCGTTGGAGACCCCCCGTGGGCGCATTGCGAAGCTCCGCCGAGCGCCCAATGACTTGAGGGACCTAGCTCGGCGGGAGACCAAGCGGGGCGGGAGATTCTGCCTGAGCTTGCAACTCGACCCTGGGTGTCCTCCCGGGTGCGCCCGAGTAGGGAGAAGCGGAGTCCTTCCGCCTGCCTACGGGGGGGCCCGCAGGACTCCGCGCGCCAACTGAGACGCTGCCTACCCGGCCACCGTCCCCGCCGCCCTGGTCCGTCCGCCCGCTGACGGGCAGGCGCCAGCGGGTTGGGGGTGGGAATCCCCCCCTGCACTGTGCGGGGCACATCTCCGCTGCGAGGGGTCGCTCGGAGCCTAGCCCCCCCCGGGGGGGGGCCAGGAAGAGGCGCGGCCGGACGCCTCGGAGCCTGTCTTAGGCAATTCTGAACGACGCAACTGGGCTTGGGCCCTCTTGCCGCGGAGTCTCCGAACTGGAGGTCCGTAAGTTGCCGCCCGTGGACCCCTGAAGTGGAGGGGTGCTACCCTGACAGCCCGCCCGGCATTGGCCGGTCGGCCGATGGTTCTCTCATGCCGTCCCCGCTTTGGGACTTTCTCGCCGTGGCGGTTTCGGTGTTATACCCTAGTTCGTGGGGAGCCCGAGCCCGGACCCAAACCCCCAACAAGCCTCGCCACATAGCTGCTCGGCCAAAAGCACGCGCCGGGCTCGAAAGCGAGGGGGGAACCCGTTCCCGATAACCAGGGAAAGCCCTCCCCCGCTCACCGGGGCAGTGGGCAGAGTGGGGCCGCCCAGACTAGTTGGGCGCCGCGTGGCTGTTTGGCTTGCCGAGGCCGCGGTGGCCAGTGACTTCCAGCCGGCCGCGACCGACCCTGTTCGGGTCTCGCGGGGGGTCCGGAGGGAGGAGGGCGCCTTAAGCACACGCGGCGGCTGGAAGGGCCCGGTGGCTCTGCAGGGGGGGGAGGGATAAGCCCCCGGGCCGGGTTCGAGGCTCCCGAGAGGGGCCGAGACCCTAGATGCATCGACGAGCTTGAATCGGACGCCCTGGGCAGGGTGGTGGGGGGGAGAAGCCTCGCAGGGGTAGGAGGGGCACCCTCCTCACGGGTAATTCCATTGAGCGAGCCCGCGAGAAGCCGGTCTCGCGGGGGACTGGGCGCCTCCACCCTCAGTGCGCAGAAGCGTGCCCCAACTGGCAAGGTCGGCTGCGCCAAGTTGGAGCGCGCCGTACATCCGCTCGGATTGCAATCCCTGGCCAGCTTTCAGAAAGTGTTGAAAACCTTCGGCCGAGCTCTCGGGCTCAGCCGGGGCACGACAGCCGAGGCGGTTGGCGAGGCTCGGCAACCCTTCCATGCCAAAGGGTCCCCAAGGGTGAAAGGGCAGGGGCAGCTGCGAGGGTGCGCCTAGGAAGTCCTGGAGCGGGGGTCGCTGCGCGACACCAGCCGACAGAGATCCGGTTTGGCAGCAGGGCTTCAGGAGCGTGGTTGCCGAAAGGCGCCATTCGCCCAGGCTCCTGGCAACACAGCCCGTACCGGTGGCCGCCCCGAGCCGGGCGGCCATTTGCGCGGGTCCGGAGGGCTTCCTGAGCGCGATCCAGGGTGCCCGGGTCCAGGATGACGGACCGTTGGGACAGTTTTCCAACTCCCCCCTCCCACCCTCTGGATGCGCAGGTGCAGGAGGGCCCTTTTGGTTAGAAGTGCTGCAAGAGCTGGAGTAACACTACCCCAGGGGATGGTTGGCGAACGGGTCGCCGTCAGGAGCCAAGCCAAAAGTCTTGGCGCGCCCCCACGGGGCTGGCTCGGGCCCAAGGAGGCGGGGCGGAGAGCCGCAAACCTAAGGCACACAGGCGCGCGGGCGCGCCCCTCATTGGCGCAGCTCAGCGTACCCTCGCTGACACTTGGATGCCCCGGGTCCCCCAAGGTTCTTAGCTCCACCCGTAGGGGCTCGCTTGCCAAACGTCGCGCCGGGATGTCCTCGCACAAGGCCCTCGCGACCCCCCCCCAAACCCGAGCTTCGCGCTGCGCGTCAGGGGCGCGGTTGCTCCCAGTCGCTCCTGCTGAGTCCAGAGCAGGAGTGTGGGGGAAAGCCCTGGGGCCAGAGAAGAACCTGGGGAGACCCTGAGAGTCAGGGGAGAGCTACGCCCCGCCCGTCCGTAGGCCGCGACAGGGCGGGGATCCTACTTTCAAAACTGCCGCCCACCTACACTCCAGTTCCCAAGGGCGGGGTACTGAGTGCGCAAACTCCCCCCCGGCGGACAGGTAAGCGCCGGAAAGTGCCCCGGATTGAACCGCTGCCTCGCGGCTTCCGCAGCCGTTGGCTCCACTGGGCCCGTGCGTGTCTGTGCGTGCGCGCTGAGGCGCAGACCCGGGGCGCCCGAGTCAGAGTCAGGCTGGGTCTACCCTGATGGAGAACAGCGCCCCCAGGACTTAGTTTCTGCCTCGGCAATTCTAGGTCTTCCCAGACCAGGCGCTGGAGGTCGAGGCCCCAGACTCCAACCAAAGGAACGGAGGAGCGAAGTGTACCCCCGTGTCGGCAAGCCTCCCGGCCAGAGGAGGCTGCAACTCGTCGGAAGGGGTCATCTCCCTCCAAGAGGAGGGCTACGGGGAGGCGCGCTGGGGGAGAGACCGCGAGGGGCCTCTCAGGGGCCTTCCGCCGGTGGGCGGGGTGGTGGGCAAAAGCCCCCCCGCTCGCTCGGCGACGCCCTGGCCCAATCTCAGTCGTGCTCTTAGCTTGCCTAAGAAGCCGAAGACACAAGCCGCGCGCAGGGGAGGGCCCTGGGAGAGGGCACCGGGGCGCGTGCGTTTTCCGGCGACTGCACGTCCGCACCCTCCGGGGGGCGGTGAGAAGGCCGCCAACGAGGGACAGGAAGGGACCAGAGAGACCCCTGGACAGCCGCGACCGGCAGAGACCTCGAGAGGGCGAGACTCGCGGCAGCGGAGTTAAAGGAGGAGCCAAGTGGTGACCGCAAGGGAGTCCGTCGGGGCGAGAGACACCCCCCAGACGGTGTCCAGTGGAACGCCCCGCCCGGCCATCTTGGCCCTTTGGCCCACGCCAAACCAGGAAAGTGCGGCGACCCGGGCCAGGGGGGACCACGTGCAACGGACAGCGGAGCCCCGAACGGGAAGGGTGGCCGATGGGAAGAGAGGACAATCCGGGGCCCGCTCGCTCGCCTTCCGAGGAGGCCCAGCCCCTGCCTTCCCTTCTCGTGGCAGCCCCTTGGAGGTGCTACATGCCTTGCGCCACGGAAGATGCACAACAAGCCACGCCGGAGGTTGAGGGCTGTGAATTGCCCAAAGAAGGCCGGCGGGGCGGGTGCAGCTTAAGAAGCCGGGAGTGGTCGACCGCTCCACCAGTGGAGGACGGCTGGGGGGGCGCCGCTGCGCACCATGAGTTGGAGCGGAGACCAAGCAACAAGGCCTCGCCCCAACCATTGGGCCTGGGACAGTGGGGGGTCCGGTTGGTCGTCGGGGGGAGGGGTGGGTTTGTTCCGAGGGCGGTTGGCACTTGGGTTTGGGCATGTGCGCCCGGTCGGGCTTTGGAGCAAGGAGCGGGAGAGGGGGGAGCCAGTCAGACGCTTTTACCTCTTTCGGAGCTCCGCCGGAAGGGCGCTCTTCGAGGGGCGCCGGGTCCGCCCCCGGGGCGAACCCTGGACAGGGGCGCCTGCCTTTGGCGCCGGGTCCAAGGGGAAGGCTGGGTGGCAGAAAGATGCCCGCCTGGAGAGTCCCTGGGGCCCAGGGGGCTCCCCTGGCGGCCTGCAGCCACCCCCTGAGGGCCTCTGTGGGCTGGGACCCCGGAAGCGCCTGCCGAGCAGGACCTCTCCAACATGCATTCGCGGGAGACCCGCTGGGCGGACTGCCGCCACTCGGTGGCGCTTCCAAGGCCCCGGCCCGGGGAGTCTGAAGGGCGGCTCTGCCCGACCAGGCTTCGTGGCACTCCGTCGAGGGCCGCTGAGGTGCTTTGGATTTTCTGCTGGAAGGGAGCACGTGAGCGGCGGGATTCCGTCCTTTGTTGCAACGCCGCCCTTAAAGCGAACTGGGAGCCGCTGCGGGGGAAGGGGAGGCGGGGGTGAACCACGTCAGGCTCCCTGATCACCCGGCCGAGCTAAACTTCGTTTGGGAACCGCCCCAGATGCCTCGCCGTGGGCGGCCGGCATGGGCTCGCCGGCAGCGCCTGGCGGCTACCGTCCCTCTGGTGGCATCTTGGCCCCATGGGCTCGCCAAAGGGAAACCGGCTCGTAGCGGGGGGGTGCCTTCCGTCGAGCATCAGTTGGGAGGCCGGCCAATTGCCGCAGAGCCTCGGGCAGCCCTACCGCCGTGGACCTTCCCTCCGAGGACCCGAGGTTGTGCGCGGGGCTCTGCCGGAAGTTGTTTGCCCCCTCTTCCCGATCGCACGCACGACCGGAGCCCACTCTCCGGAGGCCTCAAGACCTCGACACCCCGCAGCCTCAACCAGGGGCGCTTGATGGGCGATCTCACGCCAGGAGTACCGCTGCAAGCGGGAGACCGGACCCAGAGGGCGCTCCCCAGATCGGCGCACCTCCGGCGCGTGCCGCTCGGGTCTAGCCGACTCTCCTCTTTTGTCCCTGTGCCTCCTGCTGGCACGAATAACAATTAGTCGGCCCCCAGACCGAGACCCCCCCCTCAAGCGGCAACGCCCCACTACCTGGCGACACTCCAGCACTCCCTGGGGATCCGTGGTGACCTGCTCCCGCAGTGGCTGGCCTCCAGGGGCAACCCGCTCGGGGGACCCCGACCACCACCACTCTCACTTTTTCGGCGGATGAGCGGTGAGAGGGTCCAGGGCGTGCTCGGAGGTGCCGCCCAGGAGCCTGCCAGAGTCGAGCCCGAACTGGTGTCGGACCTCACTCGGAGACACCAGTGCTCGTCGGATCGGCGAGTCATTCGGAGCCGCCAGCGAGGGAGGGGACCCCAGCCGGGGCCGTCGCAGTCGGCCAAGGGTCGCCAGTTGACCCCGGGGGCAAGAGACACCGATCCGCCGGCCAAAAAACCCCTTGTGAGGCGGACGCGTGCACTCTCCGTCCCCCGGTGAGCCGAAACGTCGGCAAAGCGCCCTCCCTCCCTGGGGCCCCCTCCTGAGCGTGAAGGCCTGCTTGAGGCCGAAAGACGCCCCCAGGGAGGGGTTTCCTGTGGACCGGGACCTTTGTGACCCCGAATCCAGAAGAGCGACCTTTATCTCCCCGCCTTTTCCAGCTCTGGGGGGCCGCGCCAGCGGAGACGCTTGGATCCGCAGGGCCAAGGCCTTAGAACAGGGTTGTCAGCCGGCTCTGGCAACCGGGGGGGCCCCAAGGGGCGCCCCTGCTGCGGCAAGCTCCCCCGGGGCCCCGTGGGGCCAGCGCGAAGGCCACGCGCGGGTCCACAAGGTCTAACCCCAGAAAGAGCCCTATCGTCTGAGGTGCGGTGGCTCGAGGTCCGGCGGCGCAGATGCGCATTGATCCAAGGCTTTTGGAGAGCGCGGATGTGGTGGAAAATTTCGGCGCGAAAGGTGCAAGGTCTGGGCCAGACGCGACGTGTCTAAGCTCTGGCCCGAGGGATCCCCTGGGGGGCGGAAACCCCAGACCCGGACGATTCAACAGGAGGGGTCGCGAACCCGCCGCAGCTCTTCTTGCCATCGAGGGCCCCGCTGGCGTTGGCCTCCGGGGGACCGACGAGTTGGCCCGGGCCCCAGTGGTCTTGCAGGAACGGCAGAGGGGGGCCCGGTTCCCCTTCTCCAGTCCGCCCCTGGCCCTGGAGGGATCGGGCGGCCGTCACGCCAAAGAGTTCCCGGGGCAGCGGACCTGGCCGTCCGGGAGGCCCCTCCTCGGCGGCCGCGCGTGAGAAAGCGCAGCCTATAGACCCTTGAGGGACCAGTGGCTCATGCTGGGGGGGTTGGGTCTTCTTACACAAGGCCGGACGCCCGGCTGGGCTAGGAGGTGACGGACAGGCTGGGCCAGTCCTTGGCTGCCCCTGCATAACACCCCCACAGCCCCAGAACCTGGCGACCCTTCTGCCGGCTTGTCAGCCAAGAAGAGCGGTGGGTCCTCCCCTCAACCACAGAGCTTGTCCTCTTCTCACTGCGTAGCCCCCACGCGGGCGCTGGAGCCCCGGGGGAGCAGGCCACTTCCTGGGCCGGAGTTCGCACCGAAGCCCGTGCGCCGGCAGCAGGGGGGGCCGTTTGAGCGCCCCGCTGGCCCACGGCGACGCTGTGGAGAAGCGCCCGCAAGCACGGCCCAGGAGTCGCGGCGGCCTCCCCGACAGCTCTGTCGCGGCACTGGCTCGGGGGAGATTTTGGCAAGGCGGCCAGGAGCAAACAGCACCCCCGGTATTCGCTCAGGGGGAGAAACCCCGTTCTCGGTCTCAGCCCTCGGGCGGACTCAGGTTCCTTCATGGTGATGAGAAAGCCCGCTGATCTAGCGAGCTCCCCAGGGGCCAAGAGGGCGAGCCGCGGTGGGAGGGCATCGCAGTGAGAGAGACCCCCTGGCCCACCCGCGCCCCGGTTCGTCTTGGAGCCGTCTTCGTGGTTGCTGCTGCCCCCCTCGATCTTTTGGGACCTGGGCGGGTCCGCCCGTTCGCATTGAAGACCCGGGAGCGCTCCAGCATCTGGGAAGAAATGGTCCGAGATGGCGGTCACTCTGCCCTTGGGGCACATGGTGTTGGTTTGCTGCATCCTGTCGTGGGCAGCAGGTCCCCTTCTGTTGCCCAGGCGACGACCTCGGGTTATCCAGCCCCTGGGCCAACAGGCCGGAGGCTTGAGGAATCGCAGCGGTAGATCGGGTGCAGGAATTGAGGTCCCCCCCGTTTCGGCAGCGCAACCGTCACGCTGCCGATCGGAGCGGCCGGCACTTCTAGGCGGTGGCGCGGAAGCAAAGACAGCAGGGAGAGAGAGTGTTGCGGGAAACCATTGCTGAGAGAGGAGCAGCTCCCTAATAGACTGGATCGCCGGGCGTGGCAGGGGTGGCTTTCACTCTGGGCACGCCGGGGAGGATGGGCACATCCCCGACTGAGGGGACCGTAGAACATGCCCCTTGGGAGGGTCCGAGGCTGGCTTTCCGGCCGGCTTCCTCCGGCCGAGGTCGTGTTGGTTTGAGGACCCAACGAAGTAGCGGGCCCCCAAACTTTGCCCCCACGGTAAAGGAGAGGCTCTAGCTTTCGGAAAACTAGATTCCACCCTGTGTCAGAGAGGGCCCACCCGGCGGGCCCAAAAAGGTCCTCGCCTCACGGAGGGACCGGGTGGGAAAACTGATCCGACTCCCAGGACTCGCGAAAGCGGGATCCAGGGCAGGGAGACCGGCCCCGCCCGCGGCTGAGTCCGGAGGGGGCCCACAAGCAGAGCCGAGCCGCTAGGGCCGGAAGCGAGTCCGACTATCCCGGCGACCAACTGCAGCCTGTGGATCTGCCAGCTGGCGGGTCTCCCAGCTCGGGCGGGGGGTCCACGGGACTCGCCGCCTCCGCTCGCGGGGGGTAGTCCCCTCCGCCGCATCAAGGCAGGCCCAGCGGGGCGGCGTGTTCCAAGCCAGGTCGCTTGCTTCTCCGGAGGCTCAGCCGATCCGACTGACGCCGGGAGCCCTACCCCCCACTCCTGCCCGCGGCCCAATTGGTGCAGGGGCCAGGCCTGCCACCTTCGCTGCCCGCTGGGGGTCGGCCTCCCAGCATTGAAGGTTCCACTCAGGAGGCCGTGAAAGTGGACCGCGGGCGGCGTTTCGACCGCGGGTTGGCGTCTCGCGGCGCCGGGGGTGGCCATCGGGGGAAGACGCAGGATGCCTGGGTTCGAGGTCTGAAAACCCCTGAGCTCGCTGCTCGAGGGCGAACCTTGCCGAGAGATGAGTCAGGGCGCGGACGTCGGTAGGACAGCTGGCCCCTCTTCTGGCTTCTACAGGGGAAAGGACACGAGGCAGCCACGGGGGAGGTTGGTCCCAGCTGGTCTGGGTACGTGGCCGGTGGCGCCCCCTCCAGCGGCAGAGACGCGCAGCAAACGATGCGGTGGGGGGAGCTCCTCAACCCCATTAGCCCTGACCGCTGGTCGACCCAGGTAGGGCCCCGTGCCGCCGGACGCGTCCGCCTGCCGCTTAGAGGGAGGACGACCTGGTCTCGTGCGCTTCCAGCTGTCTTCGAGTGCCTGCTCTGCGGGCGGCTGTGCAACGTTCGCCCCGCTGGCACAGCCGGAGCCCTGCTTTGGCCCCTTTGCCCGCGAGGCCAAACAGGAGGGTCTGAGGCGAAAGACCGGAGCGGCCGGCGGGAACGCTTCCGAACGCAGGCCTCTGGCCGCGCGGGAGCTCAGAGGTCAGAACCGCCTGGCTTCCACACTTCCCGCTGCGCACATGTTCTGCGACGCTAATGCACTGCAGGCCTCTGCAGGCCCGGAAGGCCCACCCGGGCGAGCTGCAAGGGGTGGCAGACTTGAGATCTTCACACTCGGGCACCGTCTTCGGGGCTCTGCCGGAACGGCGAGTGGCCTTCCCTCTACCATCTGCCCCGGGGCCCCCACCACCTGGTTTGCGCCGACGATTGGCAAGAGAGCCAATACCCGTCCTGGACGGAAGCCTCCTGCTTCCCCAGGACCCAGAACGAATTTTATTTGGGGAAGACGGAGTGGGTCCAGCCTGCAAGATAATCCCGGTGAAGGCTCTCTAAAACCCGAGCCTGGTAGAGTGAGAGGCACCCCAGTCGGACGGCCGGTTTAGCGACGGGGCCAAGGGCCATCGGCGGGAAAATGGAGCCCAGGAGGGCGTTCGGCGCTTCCTCGGTGGTTGGCCTGGCCCAAAGCAGCCGCCAGCCGGATGCACCGTTGGGGATCACGACTTGTTTCCTGGTCCCCAGCACCGTCGAGGAGTCTGATCGGCCCCGAGTGCCGCGCCCGAAGGCTCTGACCGCACGGAGTGGACCGGACCCAGCGCGCCGCCGGGGGTGCCTCCGACGGGCTTGCCTGGCGGAGGGTAGGCACGCCGGGGGGGACTCGCGAGGAGGTCTTCACACCCTCCGGGCCCGACTGGCCGAGCTTTGCGCAACCGAGAGGAGGGTATCCGACCTCGGGGTGGCTGCCGCTCCCTGGAGTTCCCGCCCGGTGGCCTCAAGATGTGGTGGGCTGTCACCACGCCTGGCGGCCTGCCCTCTCTCCGTTGCCCGCCGCTGTGCTCCTTGGTCGGAATGCGGGGGTTGGGGCCCCCGTGTTTTCTGTCGGGCTGTGCGTTTCGTTCCCCAGAAGACTCAACTTGGCCACCAGCTGTGCCGCCCAGAAGCAGGCGGAGGGGGGGCCCCCACAAGTTAGCTGTCCTGACGCCCGCGCCCAAGGAGGCTTGATGGGTGAAAGAACTTTCGGGCGGCCGACCCGGGGTCCTGGTACTGAGTGGCTCCACCGCCAAAGCAGAGGAGCCAGAGCCCCGGGGAAGCACCATGCCGGTGGGCGACAAGTGCCGTGGGGGAGCTGCCCCCGGTGGGCAGAGCCGCTGGCCGGCGAGGAATCTCTCCCTGAAGAGGTGAGAGGGGAAAGCCTTCCAGACGGCCCGGCCTGCACGGCGGGCCGGTGCTCACTGGCCCTTTGTGGAGAGTGACGGCCCTCATCAAACGTCTGGGGCGGCGCCGGACCCAGCCGTTTCCCCGGTCGCTGCATGAATGCAAACTCAAGCCAGCGGACGCCCAGGGTCGCCTCCCTGGAGGCTGCAGACTTCACACGCGCAGCGGCGGGCCGCCACGGGGTGGAGTGTCGAAACCACCGGCCGCGGGCATGGTCCGCTGTCGGGCTCTTCGGGGCTCGGGAGGCTTGGGCTGCTCCAGGCCGTGAGCTTGACATAGCCGGTCGGACTTGCAGCGGAAACCTCGGCGCCCCGGAGGGCCGGGGATCAGAAACTCAAGTTCCCTCTAGGAGGCGACGGCCCAGAACGCCCTTGGCGGAGTCGGCCACGGCCCGGGTCGAAATGGCCCATTCGATCAGTGGCAGCGCAGAGCTGTCGGCGCCTCCAACAGTCGTGGAGAGCCCTCATCAAAGAGCCTTCCGCCCGCCCCCGAGGGGAAAAACCCGCCAGTCCGAACGCCCCCATCCCGCACGGCCAGACTGCCTCGCGTCCAAAGGGTGCGGGCTTGCAGGGGGTGCCCAAGGTGGAGGATTGGGCGTGCTTGCGGGTGGGAGCGACCGCCGGGTTCCGGGGAGCAGAAGGCGAGCAGCCTCGTCCCCAAACACGGGCCCCTGGGATCGGCAAGAGAGGGCGCGCTCCGCCCGGGGTCCGGGCCTCCAGAGAAGGTTCTGGGGGGACGGAGGCTGCAACCATGGCAACGGGGGGTGAAGGGTGAACCGATGGGACTCGGGGCCTTGTCCCGAGATGCTCCCGGACTGGAGATGGGTCTCCCTCCCGGGGTGAGTGCTGCGACGCGGAGGGTCCCCCACCTGAAGACGCAGCAGAGGCTCTCTGCGCTTCTGCGTTCGGTCAGACGGCGTGACCGACGGGGCGCGCCTTCCCCCAGACGGGGGCAGAAGGCCCCGGCGCAAGACGACGCAAGAGTGAAGAGCCAGGCGGCGTGAAGCCATCGAAACCTTGCCTCCTGGTCTCCAGGCAAGAGAATGACGGTTGCTTGTTGGGGGCGCTGCCCGCCCCCCAACCGGCTCCTCGAAACTGCGTCTCCTAGTGCGGGGTGGAGGCCCAGGAGCCCCCGACGCGGGCCGCTTTTGAACACAAGGTCCACTGGGGGCTCACTTCCGGGAGAGGCGTTCAGTCCCCCGACTGGCGAGCCCGGTCGCTCTGCCCATTTGCTCAAGTGGATGGGGTGGGGCGGGAGGAGCTAGCCGCCCTCCCCGGGGGTGGAGGAGCGGCGGTGAGGGGTTCGGGCATGTTGCTGGAAAGGCAAGCGCGGTGTGTACCTGCGGACGGAGTTTCTGCCCTCGTTCCGGAGGAGATCTAAGCCGGCCATGCGGCGGCCAGGAGGCAAAGCGCGGCCCCCTCCCCGCAGGCCCCGGGCCAGACGTCCTTCGTGCCGTAACCGTCGAAGAGAGGGCTGAGGGAAAGGGTGAACTGGCAGCATGTGAGGACGCACCCTGAGGGCAGGAGAAGGAGGCTTCCTCCAAACCTGTCTCGTTCGCCCCAGTCCCTCGGTTCTGACGCCTTCTAGCATGGGACCTGTGGTCCCTGCACGGCCCTCGGAAGATAGAACTGCCAGCGCCTTGATCTATACGAGGCCGCGCCGAGCCTGAGATGAGGCCTCTGCAGGGCGGTCGGGCCGACCCAGGAGTGGTTTACCCAGGCAAGGCCTGCAGCCGCACCAGCAGGAGAGCGCCCTCTGGGGGGCGCCCGGCTGATGCCCCCCCGTCCTTGGCCTGCCAGCCCCGGCACGGCTGGAGGCCCTAGCGTCTCCGTGCGTCGCACCCGGCTGCCAGCCCGTGCCCTCCTCTGTCCGCAAGAGATCCATGAAGAGGAGGCTGTCGAACGGCGGGGGGCAGAGAGGGACTGGGTGGCGAAAGTGAAGCAAGACTGGATGCGGACACCCAGCAGGAAAGGAGTGGCGGCCGCGGGGCGGCTCCAGCCCCTGCCAGGACCACTTCTTGCCTGTGCTATGTCGCCTGGCCCTGCGACCTGCGCTTTGGCGCTTCAGGGGGGGACCGCTTGGGGGTGCGTTGGAGACTGCTACGAAGAAGCGGAAAGGGCTACCCAACAGCCGTCAGGGAGCTCCGGTCCGGCCGCCAGGCAGCCACATAACCGACGAGGCCGCTGGCCACGCTAGGAGGCGCCCCGTCAGACCGGCGTGGCGCCCGGTAGACTTGTCGGCTGGGTGTCGCGAGGGCCCTCTCCACTTCTAGACACCAGACCGAAGAGGCAGTGCGAGAGGGGCCCGGCGGAGGGGTCCGGCAAGCGCTTGGGCGGAACAGTCGTACCCTAGGACAGCCCCTCTCGCACCGCTGCGAGGCGGGGGTCGATGCGCCACGACCAAGATGGCACCCCGTGCCTTGAGGCAGCAGGCTGTCCGCCTCTCCCTGCTCCCCAGTGCGCTCCGATCGCGGACCCCTGTCGAAGGGGCGTCTGGCACAGTTCCCGGCTTTACCAACCGACTGGCTTTCCTAGGGCATCTCTCGGGGGGCCTCATCACCAGAGGGCTGAGGGGGCCCTTCACGAAGGAATCCGAAGGCATCGTCCCCGTCATATGCGAGGATTGGCTCTCAGGGGAGGCGAACTCCCTTCGGATTCATTTCAACAACACAGCCGCCTCCAGGGCCCGTCGGCGCCCCACCTGGAACGGCTCGAGGGTGAGCGGCGCAGGGACCCACCGGGGAGCAGCTTGACGGGCCGGGCGTCAGGGCGGAGATGGGTCCTTCGGGAGTGACCGCCACGCGGACATCGGCTTGGGCCGGCCAGAGGCCGATAAGGCTGGCAGGCTGGAGCGGAATGTCGGGGTCACCCCCGGCCTGTTGGGAGAGTGGCCCCTGCAGAGCGCTGGCTCCAAACTGTCGCATCCCCCCAACCGAGCGTGCCCATTGTTCCAGAGCTCAGCGGCTAACGTCAGCCTGGGGGGCGAGAGAATCCTGGCCGATTAGAGTTCCCGAGGTTCCACACCTCCCGGCTGGTGGCTCGGGCCGGGTGGGGAGATCGCCCAGGATTACAATAATCCAGCCTCTGATCTGGGCGGGAATGCTAGTGGGCAGCACCTGTCTTGGTCCGTCGGACCTCTGCGCTCGGTCGCCGAAGCCCTCCGGCCCAGCCTCCAAGAGAAGAAGGTAGCAGATTCGCTCTTGAAATTGGGTAGAGACTCCGCCTGGGTCGCGCCGCAAGAGGCCCGGGATAGGAATGAGAGAGCGTTCGCGTACAGCCGGGCCAGGCTCCAGGGGCCCCGAAGGGAGGCCGTTGAAGAGCCTTTCAGAAGGAGTCGGAAGGGGCTTTTTGTTTCTTTGTGGCGGGCAGTACCTCGTGGGCATCTAGGAGACAATGGCCTGGGACTCCACGTGGAGGCGTCACAGCTGAGCGCCCGACCCCGGGCGGCCGGGGAAGTCGCCCTCCCGGTCCCAGGCGCAGGGCCCGTCGATCCCCGGAGTCCGGGCGAGATTCCCCCCTTCGCACCAACGGTTCTGCAAGCGGTAAAGCTCAAAGGGGGCCGTGCGGCGCGGTCTGGGCCCGGGGCAGAGCCGGTCGGAGGGATCATGTGAGACATGCGGAGCCACGGGGTCCTTCCCTCTCGAGGGTGCCCTGCCGCGCCCCTGCGGCCACATGCCCCGTTGGGGCGGAGCGGCCCGCGCCGAATTGCCGAGGGCTGCCAAGCCGAGGACTTACCCCCGCCCTGCTCTGGCGCAGCAGGCTTCTTCCCCCATCTATTCGAGCTGGAGAGGTGTGGCCTGGGGGAAGGAGGAGATCGGCTCTCTGCTTGGTCGGCAAGGCCCAGGTGGGCCGGCAAGGGACTTCCTGCGTTGTCGCTGTGCTCCTCATGGGCGTCGCGACGGCGACGGCCCCCCCAGGGCGAGCAGGATAGCGGGCCGTTGACCGCCTTTCAGAGGGGGTGCATGAAGTCAATCGTTCTTCCTAGGTGTGTCTAAATAATTGTCGTTGGGGGGGTCTCAAGCAAGGGCGAATGCGCTCTGGTGGTTCAGGAGAGGCTGGCCGTGAGCCTGTCAGAGCGTGGCTCTCCCTACTCGCACCAAGGGGTGACCTCATGGAGGAGTGGCTTGGACGTGTTGCCTGACCCTGCGGCTTCAAGCCAGAACCTGGGGAGCAGGGTGCGCGCAGCGGAGGAAAAGGGGACTGCCGCATGTCTGTCCAGCAGAAATGGCGGAAACGAGGCGAGGGGGATCGTTTGCCTCTTACGCGTCAGGTTGGGGCACGCGGGCCCCAATCCAAAGCCGTCTCGCGGCAGCCTGGCGCCGGCCGGAAGAGCCACAAGGAGCCAAAGCCGTCACGGAGCTCGAGGACCCGCCATCCGGGGGGCGGGAAGTCGGGGGGAGGAATCGTGCCAGGTCGCCCCACGGAGGCCCGTCCTCCGAACCGATGCGAGGCCGAACAGCTTTCCCGGGTTGCGAGAGCCACGGGGGGCAGGTCACCACGACTCCGGGCGGGGGAGAGCCTGGCGAGATGGCGCGAGGCAACTCCCGAGCCACGCCGCTGCCCTCTCCGCTGTCCAGTTGATGCGCTCCTGGCCGCCTTCAAGGGCAGGCGCCTGAGGCAGGACTTGCTTCCCTGCTGGGCGATCCCTCGAGCCCCACCGTAGGGAAACGCTCGGGAGAGAGCTTCAGGCACGGAGCCGTGCGAGCGACAAGTGCGATTCCTTGGGGCCAGACGGCCCGCCAAGGACTAAAGTTGGCAGCCTAGGGTGCTCCCCGCCCGCGCCCGGCAGCCGTGTGTGTGCCGTGCGCCTGCCGACTCAAGGGGAGAGGCGCGGACCTTGCGTGCGGGAGGGCCCCGAGCGGACAGGTCAAGATGGTGGGCGGGGGCACTCAGTCCCGTTGGTCCTTGGTGCTTTACCATTCAGGCGCGGAACCCGGGGCGCGAGGGTGGGGCCCAGCGAAGGCTCCCGTTCTCCAACTGTGAGTTCGCTGCCAAGCTTGGCTTCGCTGCAACCCCCCCCGGAACCAGAGGACCCTGCGCCCGACCCTCTGTGGTGAGGTGACGGGCTTCGCTCACCACGCGCCGAGTCGTCCTCCTGGCTGCCTCAAAGGCCCCTACCGCCTCTCCATGGGGAAGGGCCCGACAAGCCCAAGCTCTGCGAGGAAGGGGCCCGTTGAGCTGAACAGGGACCGGCTGGAGGGCGAATGACACGGAAGCCGCGGTAGCAGCGAGGGGCCAGGGTTGCTTCAAGTAGACTTCCCCCCCCTGCTTGTATGCCCTGCTGGTTGCCCTCCCCGCACCTCCTGAGGCAGTGGGGACCCGCTCGCCCCGGGAGTGCTTCCAGCACGCACTTCGGCGCCGCCAGGGGCTGTCTGGCTACGCCGCATCCTGTCCACGGGTGATCGTCTTACCCCCCGGTGTTGGGCCAGGCGAACGACGGCTTTCCGGCTCGCCGGGCCAGGGTCAGAAGCACCCGGCCCCACGAGCTCGGCCAGCTCGCTGAGCTAGCCGGCAGACACCTGCGATGGACGGGGAAGCTTGGAGGGGGCGGCGCGCACAGGTGCCCGATCATCCCGTGCATGCTTCCTGCGGCAGGCAGGAGGGGCGCCCTGGACCCAAAGATGGGCCTCATGACCCTCGTCGGGGCAGCAATTGGGACCGAAGTCGCCTGATTGACCCCAGCCCTCCTAGAACTTTGCCTCTCCGCCCTCCGCTCACCCCCCCCGCGGTGACTGCCGGCTGGACAAGGCGTGCCCGGCCCGGGAAGGGCCAGTGGGGACCGGGGAGGCGGGTGTCGTGTCCCCCCGGAAAAGCCACCGCCTTGGCGGCTGCATGTATGAGAGGGTCAGTCCACTGTCCGGCTCCTCAGGCCCGGGAGATGTGCGCACCTGAAAAACTCAAAAGAGCCTGGTTCCAGGGGTGGTCCCAAGAGGAGCTGCATTGCCCTGAGGAGCGGGAGGCAGCTGAAAGGAGGCCTTATTGGGAAGAACTGGGTTGGGCTTGCCGCGATGCGCGAACTCAGCTCCCGGGCCCCAGCTCCCTTTTGGAGGGACCCTGGACGGAGGTCATGGTGAGCTCCTATTCAAAGGGCTGAAGGCAGCGTGGTCGGGGACCCGGGGGGAAGCCTTTGACCAAGGCTATCTGGCCACCAGGGGGCGGCCACTCCGGAGTTGAGTAACCCCCGCCTCGGGTAGGCTCCTGAGGGGACGCCTGAGAGTCGGCAGGGATTGACCCGGCTCGGGGAGCCTCGTTGGCTCGCGCGAAGCGAGCGGCCGCAAGTCGGGTCAGGGGGGCCTCCCTTGGCTGACTGGCGTCAGCCCGCCCAGGGTAGGCAGGCGCCCAACTTGTGCGGAGTCATGAGATCCGGCTCGGGGGGGTGAGGTGGCCTCGCCCGCGAAGGTAGCGCGGGTGTCACCCAGGCCCGGGCCCCTATGGCTCTTTTGCTGCCCCAAGCCAAGGTGTGGCTGATGTGGGCGGATCTTGGGCAGCCCCGTTGCAGACGCCGGCGTTGTCCGGGCCCTCCCGCCGCGACCTCCCAGAGGATTGATGTCGGCGCTCTCGAGAAACGGGGGTCCGCCTGCGGGGGGATCCCGGCTTCCAGCTTGCCGGCAGTCTAGTGAGCTACAACACCCGGACCAAGCCCCGGCCTGGGGCCGGCCTTCTGACCCGTGCAAGGGCTCCTCCGGCGGCACATCTCGGCCCGGGGACGCTTCCCGGTGGCTCCCTCCCTCCCCTAAAACAGTGGGTTCTCTCAGGGGGACTGGTGTGTGCTTGCCCCACCACTCAACGGGGGGAGGGCAGAGCACGGCAACGATCAAGGGTTGCCTGGGGCCCCGCCACTCTGGGACCATCCCAGCGTGCGCCCTGCAGTCCAGAAACGGTGCAGTGACACCAGCTTCATGCCCCCGCAGAGACGAGGGCCTGCGCAAGGGCTCGGAGCAGAGACGAATTGTGGGGACTCGCCGTGGTACGTCTCCGCGCGCTGATTCTGCTGCGAGGAGACCTCCTTCGGCCCCAGGGGTGAGTGGCTTGGGGCGGAAGCCCCTTCCCCCCTCTCCTCAGTTCGGAATCCCCGCGGGCCCGCGCCGCGAGATCTGGTAGGGTTGGCGACAGGCAGCCCCTTCGGTCGTTGTGCCCGGGGAAAAGACGCACGGTTCGGGACACCGGATGGGCCTCGTGATTCCCGGCCCGATTACCTCAGGCCCCACAGGGAGAAGGCTCTTCGAGTGGCCGTACCGTTCCAACGTCCGCTTAGTGTGAGTAGCCCACGGCACGAACAGGCGAAGCCGCGGGGACTGAGGACGGAGGGACTACGCGGAAAGTCTTTGAGCGCTGGGCCCGCTCGGCGCCAAGGCCGATTGGTGAATCGGCTGGCTTCTCCCGTTGATTCTTGTGAGTGGAGATCATCTCGTGAGCGCAGCCTGAAGGCCTCACTGCACCGGGGCCGGAGTAAATGCCGGCGAGGAGGGGGGACCGGACTGGGGGGTTTTGCCGATAACGGCGGGGGCCGGGACGGCCGCCCACGACTGGAGCACTCGCGAGAGGTCGCTGCCTCTGAGCGGTGCATGCTCAAAGGGCGTCGCGTTGTCTTCGCTGCTGAAAGCCACCCCTGGCTTGGAGCACAGACGAGCGAGGCCCGGCGAGAAGGGAAGATCAAGCAGCGCCTCGTCTGAACAGGCGGCCGCCGCGAGGTATAAAGGGGGCCGGGAGCCTTTGGCTAAGCTCGTCTGCTCGTGTGCCTTCTGAGACTCCTCTGCGGGGAGACCGTTCCCAGCGGATGCCGGACTCGGTGAGCACGCGGTCCTCCTGAGCGAGGCCGGCCTCCGAAGCCGTCACCGATCCAAGTAGCATTCGGAAGAGACCAGCCTTTCGGACAGGCGCGTCAGAGGGGCGGGTGGCCAAGCCCTGCAGCAAGGTGGCCCCGGAGCGTGCGCCGGGAGCCGACCGCTTGCCAGTGTATGCCGGCATCTACGGTGAGGTGTGGCCGCGCTCCCTGATATCGTCGGAGCTGCTGAAGGGCCCACCGCAGCAGAGTTGGCAAGTCGGGGTGGCCGGGGGGAAGGCAGGCACTATCGGACACCGCTGGTGGCCGTGAGAAGACGAGCTGGAGCAAGGCGCAGACCGCAAAACCGTATGAGACCGTTCCTCGCTAAGCTGGCCCCGAGGCCCGGTTTACCAGACCAGGCCACTGGCTGTGAGGGATAAGCGGAATTCAGCTGGGAAGCAGCCTGCTCGAGGCCTGCTTTCCGGTGGACTGCAGCCTTCACACTGACCCCACTTCCAGGAGGGCAGCAGGCGTAGATAAGCCGGGCAAGGAAGAGCGGGCAGTCCCTGGGGAGGAGAGCGCCAATGTACGGCCAACGCCGCAGGGGTCGATGCTCACCGGCCCGCAGATGCCAGTTCTGGAGTCCGGTCCTAGACGTGCAGTCGCTTTTCTGCCACCGGCAACAGGCTTGCACGAGATGGCGAGAGGAACTGATGCGCCCACCGAGTGCTTTCCGCGGACAAGGCGGATTACCTAGAGATGGACCCGACTTCGGTGCCTTGAAAAGCAGGCGCTGTCTCTTGGGCCATAAGCCCGGGGGGCCAGCCACGGACGAAGCTGGGTCGGGCGAGAGGTCCCTGGCGAGACTAAGAGGAAAGGCCGCCAACCAAAAAGCGCTCGCAAGAAGGCGCCACTTGTTCGCACCCACCGCCTACACCGCCCAATGAGGGACCACAGGCAGGGGAAGAGATCAGCGCAGGCACTCGCGGCACTGACCTGTCAAGGCCCAGTGCAACATCCCCCCGCCCCGCGACCAAGTGGGGGCCCGCAGTGGGAGGGGGGAAGATGATTGCCCGGCCTACCCTGGGGGCAAGCGGAAGCCGCGGAGGAGAGGCGCTGTCGCTGGCGCGAGGAGAGAGCGGCGCTGTGGAGCCTGCCGCCACACGGGGCAACCCCTCTCCCAACAGCATCAGTTGGAGACGACGGGAATCTTGCGTTAGATCATCTCGCCGCTTTCAGCGAGTCGCCGAAGGACCGTTCTGAGCGCTGGAGCCGCCCTCCCCCGCAGCGGAGGGTCCTCTCGGGCGCTGAGGCCCCCTTGCGGCGCTCGACGGCCGAGTGGACTAGCCGCGGGGTCCCAGCCAATTAGGGCTGATCACCGCGGGGCGACGCATCGCCGCAGGTGGAAGGCTCCCAGCCGAAGGATAAAAAGCCGAGAAGAGGGACCACGCCCCTGGATGCACCTATGTGCGTGCCCAAGACCGGCCGGGTCGCGTGCGAAGGGTCGGGGTTCCAAAGGCGCCTGGACCCCCGCAACTCCCCCCCGGGCGGCGGGTGAAGGCCGGATAACTCGGCTCTCCGGCAAAGCAGTCGGGCGAGAAAAATCCTGGGGTGGTCAGAAGGCCAACGGAGAAGCGATTTGCTCAACACTGAGCTGAGAGTCCCCACACCGGTCCCCTCGTGCCGCCTTAAACCAGTTCCGCACTCGGCGGTCCAGCCCGGGGGGCCTTGCCCGCTTAAGTGCGGCCCGTAGCCCTCGTCTCGGGTGCCCCGGGCCACGCCTTTTTCGTCAGGCTGGGGACCCCGTCAAACGCCGATAACCCCTGGCCGCGGGCCAGCCTCCCTTCCGGACGCGACGGTGTCGGTGACGGAATGTTTCGAGTGGCCCTTTCGGATCGTGACTGGGGTAACTCGTGCGCCGGCTGGCCAAATACAGCGGGGGAACTCGGGGCCCCAGTCTGCCCCGTGCCCCGTAACGAAGTTGGATTCAATTCTCAGCCTTCTTACAACGCCGGGGTTTCGGGCTTTGTGCGGTTGGGGGTGGCGGTCCGGAACGTCGGATTAAGGGACGCAAATTGGAAGGTGTTCCCGGGCTAGAAGGATCGGGGCGCGGGGGGCGACACCCCGGTCGCCGAAGGGCGCTGTCCCCCTGGAGCGAGCTGGGCCCGACGGGCGCTTCTGGCAATCTCGGAGCGGGGTCCACTTCGCCGGTGACGCCGGCTGGTACCGGGAACCCCCTGCCTGGCCTGATGGTAGACCGAACAGCCCAGGCGGTGAACGACCCCGGTCCGCTGCCAGGACGCACCGGCCCGGACGGCTCCCGGACGATGTCAGTTAAAGAGTGTCATGAGACGCCAGCGCAGTGTCCCCGGCAGGAAGGTCCAGTCGAGGCTGGTCAAACGACTGCGGAGTGTTAATCCTGATGGCGGTCCATGCCTGCTCCATGTGCCGGAGCTCCACGAGGCGGAGTCGGGCCTCAGCAGGAAAAACTCCGCTGCTCCGCTTCCCCGGGTGACCTCAGGAGAGGGAAGCGTTCTGCGTCGCGTGTGAGCCAAAGCCCGCTCTGAAGTCGGGCGAATCTCCCGCTGCAGACCGAGGAGCCGAGTCTGCCCGCGTGCACAAGGCCCTGGGAGGGGCCGCTCTGCCGGGCGTTGGGCGGGGCGGAGCACGCCAAACCCTATCCCTCAGGGAAAAGAAGCGCGCTCCCCGAGGCGCGAAACGCTCCACCCTCGGACGGCTTCGGACCTCCCCTAGGAGGTCTGCCTTGACACGGGCTGAGCCGCGGGAGGGCAACAGCGGTCGGCCCAGCTCAAAGTAACAGTCCGGGGTAACTTCGTCCTCTGGAGCCTGGTCACTGCCCTATGAGGGAGCGCAAAGCCCCCCAAAGGGCCCTCATCGAACCTTAATGTTCCAGGAACGTCTCACACGGGCCGGCAGCTGGTGCTCCCCCCGATTTTACAAGGTGCCTGCAAGCGGAGGTGGCTCGGCTCGGGGCTTGAGAGGCTGGCAGCGGGCCTCCGGTCCGAACGAGGGCTCCTGCCGTGGACGACAGGCAGGGGGCTGCCGTGAGCCCTCCGACCACGAACTCTCCAGGCATGGAGAAACTCAGGTAACGGAATGGGGTCCCCAAGTCGACTCAAGAGGGCTGCCCGCAGCAGAGGTCACTCCCGCCTCCCCGAAGGGGGGGACTGGGCTGCGACCCCAGGCCCCCGGGGGGGCCCGAGAAGAGGTTGCCTGGCCCTGAGTAGGTGTCGCCTGCGCGAGAGGCCCGCTCCCCTTGCCCCCCCAGCTGGACCAGAGGAGTGGAAAGGGGGTCCGCCTGTCCCTGCCGGGAAGCCCTGCTCACCCGCAGCCGGCCTTGCTCTCTGCAGGGGCGGGGCCCCGTGCGGTGAGAAGCGGAACGGGAAGAG
Source organism: Equus caballus (assembly GCF_041296265.1). Classification (NCBI taxonomy): domain Eukaryota; kingdom Metazoa; phylum Chordata; class Mammalia; order Perissodactyla; family Equidae; genus Equus; species Equus caballus. The sequence goes on from NC_091684.1 coordinate 91,911,944, forward strand.
CAGGGCTCCAGGCGCGTTGCGGCCGGCTCCAAACCAGCCAGCCCTCCGCTCACCCAGGGCACGTGGCAGTGGCCGCCACGGCCCCAGGGGGCAAACCGCGGCCCAGGTCGGCCAGCAAAGGTGTGTGCAGTACGACCCAACTGGATATCTTCGCCCTTTGCGCGTAGCGCGAGTGAGCTCCTGGAGCCAGGTGGGGTAGAGGGGCGAAACTTGAGGAGGAAAAGTCCCGCTAACCTGGGGGGCAATCGGCGGTGCCACGAGGGAAGCGGAGGAGGCTCCTGCTGGATTGGCTGGAGCTGCCTTTGGGTTCGAAGAGGGCATTCGTCCCAAGGGCGATGCTGCGGACCCACAAGCGGGGGCCATCGACGAGCTCCCCAGTGGGCCCAGACAAGGGAGCCGACGGGTTGGATTTGGACCCCGCCCGGCAGGACGCCGCTGACACGGACCGAGGGGCCCTAGTCTGAGAGGACTTCACAAATAATGGTTCAGGGGGGACTGCGGGAGGGAAAGCTTTTAGCAAACGCCCAACATTGAATTCAGCCCGTTTTGAGAGGGCGTGCCCCAGGACTGGCCGAGGGAGAGACGGGTAGATCAGGTGAAGGGCCTAGCAAGTCGTCTCGCCCCTTGGGTGCTCTTGTCCGGTGGCGCTGGCCCCTTGGCAGAAAGGCCGGGAGTAGCACTTGGCCTCCCTCCCTGCTGTGGTGGGGCTCTTGGACGGAAGCCAAGGGACCACCGGCGGGCGACGCAGAGGAACTTGGCAAGAGCTCGGACAGCCGCAGCAGCCCGCCAGGACGGGTGCCCCCCCGCCAAAGGCCATCGGTCAAAGAGGGCCGGCGGAGCACGCAATCGTCGGGCAGACTTGGCGCCTCACCGGGGCTTCCCAACCCCGATGGCGCTCAGTTGGGGCGCCCTCTCCAGGCGCGGACGCGGAGCGAGCTCCGCTGCCCCTGGGGTTGGGGTGCCAGCTAGGAAAGGCCCCCCATCACCTAAGCGGCTGGGCCACCTGCGCCAGCCGTCGAGCGGGACTGACTGCCCGGAAGTGCCGTCCCCCGGTTGGCAGCAGCTGGGGGGACCCGCGGCGAGATTGGCCGGAGGGTCTGTGCTCCTCGCCCCCAAGAGGCGCTCGGGCCGCACCTGGCAGGGTGGGACTCCGCATCGCGTCCGGGTGCAAGGGTGAGTTTCATGTCGCCCACTCCCGAGTCTCGGGACCTGGACCGCCGGAGCGCAGCCGCTGCAGAGCCCTCCGCTCATGGGGGAGGAGCTAATTCCCCCCGGAGTCAGGAACAAGGTGCCCTTCACAGTGCGCTTGCAACGCGTTATCGTCCTGCGTTCGCGGACCAGCCGCATCTTAGGGAGTCTTTGGCCGGGCTGAAGGGGGCGCCTCTTTCCAGGAACTAGGGACTCGCGCCCCTCGTGACTCCTCCGGCCTGCGCTGAGCGAGGTCCAAGATCTCGAAGTCATGAAGAGCCCAGGAGTTGCTGCGCCAAGCAGAGCAGGGACGTGACAAGGCCCAGCGCCAAGGAGGAGGGTTGGGTGGTCAGACACGAGGGCCGGTTACGGCCAAGCCCGCGATGTACCAGGTCCTCTCACCCCAAATGGGCCGCTGCCCGAGCCCGCCTGGCAGCGGTTTACAAGGTTCCCTCTGGACGCGAGGGAGCAAGGGGGCGCAGCCGACTGCGCACCCTTGAGCGCTCATGAGGGTCCCCAGCCAAGAGCCTCCCCCTTCGAGAGGGAGGCGACTCCGTCGTCCCCCCGGGGGAGCAGGGCTTCAGTTCCCCCTCCAAGAAGTTTTCGCAGAGCGTTGTTTGATGGGGGGCGGCCGGAGTCCGTGTCACTGGGACCGAGACGGATCCGGAAGCAAGGATCCCCCCGGGCACCGATGCAGGCAGACCTACTGGAGGGACGGCATCGGGTAAGTCTCCCTCCCAAGTGCCTGGCATTCGTGAGTGCTAGTGTCCCCCGCGGAGATCTTGTGCCGTCGGGAAGTAAGGGCCGGCGGCGGTTGCGGGCCACACGTGGCCCACGGTGCCCAAGGTGAGTGAACGACGATGTCCCCCAGAATCCTTGCCTCCGCCTGAGTGACGCAGAACTACCGAAAGCTGGGGCGCATGAACGTGGAGTCTGTGTGGGTCACCTGCCTTGCCGAGCGAGAAGTCCAGAAGGCCTGGCCGAGCCCCTTTACCGAGTTGGACCCCGTCGGCGGCCGTCATGGGGGACGAGCCGGAGGGAACACACCGCCGGTCCGCCTTGCCCAATGGCGCCAGAAAAGTGGGCAAGCTGGAGCCCCTTATGAAGGGAAGGCCCTATTTGGGCTCGGAGGGAGGCCAGGAAGAGGCTGACACGCACGGGACCCGATCGAAGCCGTGCCCCCGGCCGCAGACGCCTGGCACACTTCGAGGCCAGCCCGGGGGAAAGGGGCTATTCAAGCACAGAGGGCCTCGGCGACGTTACCTTCCGCAAAGGACTGTCAGACGGACAATGGGCACCCGGCGTCTCCCGGCTTACTGAGAGGGAAAGGACGGCCCTGGCCACCAGGGGCGGCCGTGCTCTGCCGCTCACCCCCCTCTCACCGGGGAAGGCGAACAGGCTCTCCGCATTTGTCAGCCCAACACCAAAGTCGGGGTCCTCCATGGTTGTCTGGGGCCATTGAGGTGGGACAACGCCGCAACTTCGTGGGACTCGAGCTGGCTCGAGCCCCCGGGGGCGGGAACTGGACTGCCGACGGGGGGGCTGCAGCGGTGATTGCCCAGAGTAAAGCACGGGTCTGGTGGCAGCCCTTCGCAGACCAGGGTTTTGACTAGGGATCTCCCATTGGTGCAGATCCTAGCGCTCCGCGGGTAGAGCAGCACCGACTTGTGGAGACGTGCTGCACGGGCAGGCCCACCGCACTATTGATGCGCAGGGTGGTGAGAGAAGGTCTGCTCATGCCCAGCCGGGTCGGCCTGGACAGGGTCGGTAGGGCAGAGTGCGGCAGGGGCGGACGGGGCGGGCTGGTCACCCTCGGGCTACCAGCGCATCTCTCGGATCAGGCGTCCCCTTGAACAGCCACTGAGGTCTCGGACAATCTCCCTCCCCAAGCCCACAGGGGAAGGGCGGCTTCGCTCCCAGTGACTGGTGGCCGGCCCAGGAGCGTGAGACAGACCGGTGCGGGGGACCCTCTCCGGACCTTCCGCTGAAGGCACTCCCTCGACGCCCGCGCTGGGAAGGAGCTTTGCACCTAAGAGGAGCACTTCAACTTGCGCCCCTGGACCGCTGGCCTGGGCTGCCAGGGAAGCTGCTGGGTCAGCGCGCGTGTGCCCCGAAAGAAGCCCAACGAGCCTTCAGCGGAGGCCAAGGCTTGAGTCGACTCCGGATTAGGGGCCTTCCCTTACAGCAGGAGGACCCCCCCAGCCCCCCCGCGAAGAGGTCCTGGAATTAGCGAGCTTGCCTGGCTCCACGGGAGGGCGCCTGGTTTCCGCCCGCACAGAACGGAGGGGGTCGCGCGGGCCCCCCGCGGGGAACTGCTGACTTAATCCCACCCCTCGAGCCGAACCCTGACAGGCGCACCAGCACGGCGTTTCAACCACCGGACACGCCCCAAGTGGAGACTCGGTAAGAAGGGCACGATAAGCACGGGGAAGACGGAACATTGGTCTTCAGCGTTGTCGCAACTTCCCCCGCTTTCCTCAGGAGGACGCCGGGGATTCTTTGGACCGCCCCACACTGAGTAGTGATCGGGGCGATCCCCCGGGAGCCGGGCGATGTCTCTCCGGCTCCTGGCCACTCCCGGAGCTCGAGCTTCGGTTTCTCCTGATGGATCTTGCCACCTCCCGGTGCAGTGCCAAACCTTTCTGGGAATGCGGCCTGCGAGGGGCGTGGGGCAACGACCGCGCCTTTGGCTCTCAACAAAGCCCCGTCCTTCCGGAGCGGGACAGCCCCTAGCCCCCGGCCTAGGAGATGCCCCCCATGGGCCTTGTCCCGGGATCAGAGAGGCCGGGAAACCCGGGGCCGGTCGGGGGCGGGGGGAGCCCCGAGTCTCCTTAGAGATGGTAGCTGTCAGGATGCCCGGCGGGTCTGCTCGTGTTGCCCAGCGGGCAGTCACTGGCCATGGCGGCTCAGGCGTGGGAGCCCGGGGGTCCTATTCGTAAACCCCGGCGAATGCGGGTAGGACGCGCAGTGCCGGGCCCGTCGGGGGCGATAGAACGTTGCAGCCGCAACGGTCCGGCGAACCGAAAATCCCGTTCACACTTTTTCCGCCCTAGGCCCCGGGGCCTCCCCACCCGAATCGAGCCGCAGAACAGCTCAATCAGCCTGTGATGATGCTCCTCGGAAGACACCCCGAGGAAAAGAGGTCCGTCACCCGCCCTTGGAGCTGGCGAGCTTCTTAGCCCGGAAAGACTGGGGCGGTCGGAAGACAGCCGAGGGCACGCCTAGCAGCCTGAGCCCGAGATGCGGACTCTTCGCGGGGTTGTTCCGGCTGGGGCTTTTGCTCTCCGCTCAAGGGCGTTGGGCCACCGCCAACCCCCAGTGTTGTACCCCGTGCCTCCCCCATGGTTATTACAAGCGGGAGTCCGGGAGAGCGAGCACTCCGTCCTGCCGCCAGGGGAAGACGAGGCTGGGGCGGGGAGGCAGAGAGGGCGCTCCGGGACAGCAGCCACTGGGTAGGCTGTCTCGCTCAGGACAGGAGCCGGCAGCGAGATCTCCTGTGCTGCGGAGACCAGCTCAACAGAGGGCCCCCTGGATCCAGCCCCCCAGGGCCTGGGCCGGCTCCCCGGCCGTGCAGGACCGCGCAGGAGGGGGTTGCAATGGGGGTGACACCCTGCCGCGCGGGGGTCCTCAGCGCAAGGCTTCGAGACCACGAACCCCAAGCGGTTAGAATGATCTCCGGGGACCTCCGCAGGGAAGGCGACGGGGAACCCGAGACTACGTGCGGTCTACAGCGCTTGCGCCCGAGCGACCTAAGGGCCGGTCGTCTGTGTTGGGGTTCTGTGGTCGGGGGCACGGAACTTTCCCCTCGGGGACTGGTCTGTCTGGGGCAGTGGAGGCAATTCCGACACGGGGGGACACGTCAAGCCCCCCGGCGCCGGTTCAGAGGAGCTCCCCCGCTGGGTCTCCGGGCGCCCGCCGGGGGTTGAGATTACCTGGAGATTTCAGTGTCAAAGGACGGCGTATTCTCGTGGCCGGGAGTAACCCTGTTGGTTGGCCACGGGACCCGAGCCTGCCCCATCGTTGCTCGTCAGCTCGTAAAGCCCAAGCAAGCCGGTGTTGGATGGCTCTCCTCGAGTCCTGGCTCCTGTGCTCGGGGGGAGCTCTGCCGTCAGACACGTGGGAAGGCGAGCTCCCGCCAGGTCTCCCCGAGCAGCCCCCCCCATTGCGATGGGGCCCCCGGGCCCGGAGCCGCCCGGAGGGGGGGTCTGCGGAAGAGAGCCAGTTTGGAAGCAGCGTGCGAGTTTGCACGGGACCAGAACCAATCTTCGAGGCCAGCTCGCCGAGCGGAGAGCGCCTGAAGCGGCGTTGGGCCCGTCTGGTCCGCCCCCCCGGCGAGCCCCTTGAGAGCCCAGGCCGCCCATGAGAAAGTCCGCCGGGGGGGAGATTTGCCCCGATCGGGCCGTGCCCGGCCAGCACGTGGGCTCTGGACCCCCAGGCCCGCCCCTGGGGGCTCCCTCGTAGTGATCGGCAGGTGCGGCGTTGGGTCGGCGTGGAGTTGGTCCTCGCACACGGAGTCGGGAGACTGTGGCAGGAGCACCGGTAATGTCGGAGTCCCGGCCCCGCGCGAGGAGCGGCAGCCGTTTCTCGATCTCGCCAGCTTGACAGCCTGGCGATCAGCCGAGCCTGTCGGCCGGGGGCTGGCAGGCACCTGTGACTGGGGGCGTGATGGTGCAACACGCTGGGTCGGAGGCCTCAGGGAAAGCGGGGCCGGGGCTAGCCCCAAGCTCAGCAAGGCCTCAACATCCCTGGAGCCCGGGGAGTCAGTTTTGGGGGCTGGAAGCTGCGCATCTCCTGGTAAGCGCGAAGCCAAAGCCACGAGTTCACTGCCCAGCTGAGGGGAAGTTCCCCTGGGCCGCCCTCCGAAGCAGGGGCCAGGGGGGGGGGTCTTTTGCCGCAAGCTTGGGTGAGGCGACTGACGTCGCGCTGGCCAGAGAGGACATCCCGACAGCGCCCCCGAGGGAGGGCACTCGAAGAGCTGCGAGGCCGCCCGGGGGTATACCGTTCGGCGCGTGAGCGACAGGGTGGGCCGGGGGCCCGCCCCTACAGACCCCGATTTGCCCGCGTTGAGCCCGGGACCGCTCGCCCGAGACGGCCTACGGCCCTCCAGCGAGATGGAGGCGGGAGTGAGGCGGCCGGGTTAGTCCCCGAGGCCTAAGGGACAGCCCTCTCTGGTTTCCCTGTTGATTCGGGGCTTTGGGGCGCGCTGCCCATGGAGATGAAAGTTTTTGGGCGGGACGACCTCGGCGGGTTCTGGGCCCCTCGGCCCGCCGGTGCCCCGTGGCGCCCTCTCGGGGACGGATGGAATGCCGGCCTGGCCGATCCAAACTCCGGTCCCGAGCCCCACCAGGAAGGGAACTTGCGGAGGCCCCTGCACCCCAGCAGGCTGGGACGGTAGTTAGGCTTGCCCTTTTGGCAACAGCGTCCAGGGCTGGAGCCTGGATTCTCAAGCCGGGCAGCGCCCCCGGTCGGACGTGTTTTGTCCAAGACCGCTTCAGCTGGGGTTGTGTTGCGGAGAAAACGAGCCGTCGGCTGAGGAGGCCCTTCTGCGCTGGTCCCCGCTGGCCACACGGGCAAAAACTCCCAAGGCCCTTTCCTCCAGGGTCCTTTAACGCCGGCTAGGCACTCGACTCCCCCGATGGTAAAGTAGTCCGTTCGCCTTGCCCGACCCAGGGGCTCGGCATTGGAGAACCCAAGCCCGCCTTCAGGCCCAGGGGGTAAGCGCCCTCCTTCGTCTCCAGGGGCAATGGGCCCCTTCCTCCGGGGGGACGGGCTCCCCCTCTGCCTGCCATGGCTTCCGCCCCCCACGACGCGGGCTCGGACGGCGGGACTGACCCACCCCTCACCCAGGAGGGTGCCCCGGAAGTAACTCCGGTCCTGGGAAGTCCCATGTAGGCTGTTGAGGGCGCAGGGGCCGTGAGGATCGGATTTGCCCGGCCGAGAGGCTTGCCGCGGCCCGTGTTTCTTCTTCGTGTCGAGTCGGGGCGCAGTCCAATGCGCGTCTTCAGATCAAGGGATGGAATGCTCCTCGGGGGAGCCAGGCGAGTAGGCTCTCCCCCTTGAAGAAGGCTGGGGCTGGCCCCGGACGGCGAAGAGACCATGGCGGGCCCTTTGTTGGGCCTGAACCATTGGCATAGAGCCAAAAGGTACCGCCCTCGGTGACTGGCTGCAGAGCAGTCCTCCCCTTCAGGAAGCGTGCGGCTTGAGGGTCCGAGGAGTGAGCTCCTCCCAGCCGGGCGTGGCTAGGAAACTGGAGCCGGCCTAGGACCCTCTTTGTTCGGGGCCGTCTGTGCCGTCCAGTCAAAGACGCTGTGGGCCCCCTAGGACGACCAGGAGCCTTCCGGAGTAGCGACCGTCTGCCGACGTCAAAGAGCTCTCTGAAGGCTGGCGCCCTCCCCGAGACTCGTCGCGGGATCTGACCCTCTCTTGGTAGGTGGCGGAGCGAAGCCGTCCCCGGGCTGGCAGACCCCGCTGCTTGCTGAAACACTCGGAATGAGACTGAGTCAGTTGCGGAGTGGGTGGGGGGGTCCGCAGGCGGCCTTTCGGCCAGCGGGCGGAATCCGTCAGCCAAGGGTCCCCGCCCTGCGGAGGCGCGCAGAGGCAAACACAGGGGAGTGATTGGCATGCCGACGGGGAACCCGTGGGGGCCTATCCGATCGGAGGGGATTCAGCGGTTTAGGATCCTGCGCCTGCCCTGACAGCGGATCATACCGTGACAGAAAAAGGACAGCGACGGGCGGAGGGCTGGCTCCCAGAGGCCCAAGCGCTGCGTTGCTTCACGTGTGCCCGCAGGCCCCCTCAACCTGCGAGAGGGGGGCCCCTAGCCCCATCAAGCGCTGAGGTTCTTCCAACCCAGGACCCACAGGGAACGGCTCGCGCCCGGGTGCACTGGCCCAGCCTCAATGGATCTCCCGCAGAGTTCGCCGGAAGGCGGCCAGGGGGAAAGCACCGCAAATCCCGAGGTGCCCCTGTTCCCCAGCCCGGAACTCCCTCGGGCTAGGCTCGGGGGGTACCCCGGGGGCGGACGATGCTACCCCTGCCCAGCGCGGAGGCGCGCGGCGCACAGCGCTCCCGCCCAGTGGGGCAAGAAGGAGAGTGAGAAACCCGTGGAGCTGCCTGATAACCCCCCTGGCATGCGCGCCGCGCCTTAGTGATGCCGAGATGGGCTGCATGAGGTCCAAAAGAGAACTCGGGTTAGCTCACCAGATCACCGACCCAAGCCTCACCTCGGGCATGGCTTTGGTCTCCTAGGGCGGTCCGACTACACCGCCTAGATCTGCCGGCGTCGCGGCTGGAGTGGCCCCCGTCAGGCGCGTTCGGCAAACTTGCACTCAGAGGCCTGAGCCCAAAGGATGTCCTCGGCGGCAGCGCGGTGAAGGGCCAGGTCAGAGAGTGGCGGCCTGAGCCCTCCTTTCCCGCGCTCTTCCGGGGGTCCGCCGCCGAAGTCGAAAGCCCTTCGTAGCAGCATTCGTCAGGTGCTCCTGCTCCACGAGCGCCCCCGACCGGGTACCCGCCTGAAGCCAGCCGTGACTAACTGGTGCCCCCCCGGTTGGGGCCAGGAGGGTTTGGAACCCTTTGGGGCGCGCAAAACCAGCGACCCCTTGGGGCCGAGGGCTGAAGACCCCGGGACCACGGGCGGCCCGCCACCGCTCCGGCACGCAGTGGAGGGCGTCAGCGAAGAGGTGGTAGGCCGGTAGGCGGAGGCCGACCTGTCCTGGGAGCGTCCAAGGTTCGGGACGACGTGGTTCTCCCCATCTGCGTCTGAGCGTGGCGCGGGGCTCCCCATCTAGGCGGAAGGCATTTCGTTTCGAGCTCCGCAGGGGAACGGACGTGCCGTGGCGGCGGCTTCCCCCGGTGTAGGCGCATCGTCTAAACTCCCAACAAGCCCCTGGGCCGCCGCCTCGTCGCGGGACCAGGGCCGGGGGCACAGAGCGTCGATCGCACCGGCGTCCGCTTCACCGCCAGCCCAAAAGCGCCATGGTGGGTCCCGCCCTCGAGACCCGACGGTGCCTTCGGATGGGCCTTTCGGAGACCCGTCCTGCACCCGTGGCGGAAGCCCTCCAATTGAAAGGGGGCTCTCCGGTCGAGTGGTCATCCCTTGGCCACCTGCGTCTCCCGGTCGACCCCAGGCCCCTAGGACGGCGCCGCCGTTTTGAGCCCAACTTATGCCGGCTCCGCGGCCCGCGCCACGGGTGCGAGGGAAAGGCCACCGTGAGGGGCAACTCGCCCCTATCCAGGCCAGAAGGAATGAACACGTGGGCCCCTTCGGGGATGACCGCTTGGGAGGGGTGAGGAGCCAGGAGTGAGCCGGACCCCTCTCATCCCGCCTCTCGGTTGTTGAGTCCGAGGGGAAGTCGGCGGCGGCGCGTCCACGAGGGCCTCCCAGAGTGGAAAGGCTGGCCCTGTCAGGCGTAGCCTTGCGCCGGGTGCCCATCGGTCATGGACAGCGTCCCCTGCACAGGACGGGGACTCTCGTCGCCTCCGGCAGCGGGGTCTGGCCGTGGACTGCACCTACTGTCCGTAGCTGGCCAGGACCTGCCAGGCCCTGGAGGCGCCTTCGGCCCGGGACGCTTATACCTCTCTTCAGCGGAGAGCCCTGCTTGAAGATTCTGGCTAGGGAGGGAGCCTGCCATACACCCCGTAACTAAGGACAGGGTTACCCCGTCCAGGGGGGCCAGCGTGCCGGGGGCGCCCCCGCCGGCCCTGTTCCACCGACGCGGCCGCGAAAGGCGGAGTTCGGGCATCCAAGCACGGGGCTGCCATCTGCATCCGTCGACCGCCAGACCAGCGTTCTGGAGAGCGAGAAGCTGGCGTCTTTTGGGGAAAGTGCCGGTTAGGCGGTCCTTCCGCCCCCGCTGCCTTCCTCCTGCTGGCTCCACGCTGCCCGGTCCAAGGAGGCACGGTCCGAGCAGGGGCATCTGAGTTAAGGGCTTCGCCGCCCGAATGGACAGGAACGGACTCGAAGATTCGAGGAGGAGGGCTCACCGAGGAGGTTTACGGAGGCGGTGCCATCGAGGGAGGTGTCGACTGTTCTGGCGCTGTCAGATGCGGCGGCCTGGGGTTTGACCCACTGCGCCAGCAAAATGGGTTCGGGGAGGAACAGAGCGGTAACAGGGGGATGCAGTGACGGCCCCACTCCTCCCACGGGACCACGAGTCCCCTCCTGGCCTCTTGCTGGCAGCAGAGGGGCCACCGATGAGCACAAGATGCCGGTTCCTCTTTCTGCCGGGCACCCCCGACCTTACTGAGGTGATAGAAGGAGCAGGCAGAAAAGTCAGGGCCCAGAGAACTTGGCACGAGAAAGCAGCTCCATCTACCAGACATGTAGAAGCCCCTCCCCGACGACCGACCGCAGCGTCCCCGTTCTGCTCAAGTGCCGCTGGGGACGTTGCCCGGGATCTCCCGCCCGCTAGGTCACCGACGAAGGCGCCTCCGTTTTCCCAAGAGCGCGCTCGCGCCCAGGACGGAGGGAGGAGCAGCACGGTGTGACGACGGGGAGGAAGAGTCGCGTCCGAAGGCCCGTCGGTGCCTGCCGACGTCCGGCTCTCCCTGTCTCGAGACCTCTGGGCTTCAGGGTTCTGTGCCGCAAGGCTTTCCCGCCGCACCCCCCGGGACCCAGGGCGCGCTGTGTGCGCTGCCCGTCTCCAGCGTTTGGGCCCTGTGGGCCTTCTTGCGTCCCACTGGAAAGGGGACCCTGGGACGGAGAGAAGACGGGCAGGGGGCGGGCTTCGGCAAAGAGAGCGACGGCCATCCACAGACGTCCGACGAGGCCCTCCGGGGCGCCAAGCTCTCCATTTTCCACGGCACGTGTCCTCGTCAGGTTCTGCCACCTCTCGCCGGCATGCGTAGGCACACCGCTGGTCTTGCGGCCCCAGAGGCGAGGAGGCGAACGCCCCGGAGGCCGAGATTGGCACCCGCGTTCTCGGCTGCTGGGTGGCCAGCACCTAGGAGAGTGTCTGGCCGGAAGCAGCCAGGCGATCGATCCCTGGGTGCTGGATGAGCCTCGGCGGCAAGAAGTAGGCTCGTGGGGAAGGACGGCGGCCGAGGCCCGGGCCCCCACCGAGGCCGCGCTCCGTGCTGAGCGGTCCGCTCCGTGTTTCCCGCTTGCGTTCTCACCAGCACTCGCCCCCGCAAGGAGGCACGAACTCCAGGACCCCCTCGCACCAGATGAGGAAAGCGCAGCTCAGGGAGGGCACGTCACTCGCGGGAGACGGCGGCCCTTGGGTTTTCAGCTCAGGACTTCGGTCTCCCGAGCCTGCGTTTCGGGGCAAGGCTCCGGTCCCGCGCTCCGGGAAACTGACAGGGACGCAGTCCCGCTTCTCCCCGCAGAAGGTGCTCCTCGGAGATCAGATCCGGGGACCCGTCAGAACCACCCCGGGCACGAGCTGGCAGGGAGCGACGCGCACCGCCCCTCCCCCCCCATCCCGCAGCCCGCAGCCCGCAGCCCGCAGCCCGCAGCCCGCAGCCCGAGGAAGCGAGGAGCAGGCGATAGAGGCGCTGGGTTGGCAGGAGGGGAAACGGGGCCGGCAGGAGAAGCGAACCGCGGAGAGACTCCCTCCCAGGACGACGATGGCTGAACGGGGAGAGGAGGGAGCTTTGGGTCCTCTCTCGTCCTGCTTTGACCGGGATGTCCCCATTTTTCCACAGCGAGCGAGTATGGCTCTTGGATTCGGTGGGGAAGACGTGGTTTATCTGGAGGACTTTTCCCTTCGGGGGTTCAAAGTCCGTTCTCTGAGGCAAGGCTCCCTCTCTGCCTCCCTGTCCTTCCCATTCGCCTCCCCGGAAGCCAGCTCTCCTCCCGGTTTCCTGGATCCCTTGGCCACGGTCCTCTGTTGCAAACACAGGCAGGTGCAAAGAAGATGCGAAAGGCTGCCCGAGCCACGCGAACGGAAAGCTGAAGCCAGGGAGCCAGGAAGGGCTGGCTGCTGAGGGAGGACGTGTCCTGTCAGGAGGCTTTTCAACTCCCTCTGACAGATGCGGCCTGGAGGGGCGGGGCCCGGCCGGGGCCCTGGGGTGGTAGGGGTCGGGTGTGAGGGGGTGGGTGGGGAGGCGGGGGGAGGCGGGAAGAGAGGGAGGCCCCCGAGTGAGGGGACACCAAAAGCCTCAGCCATCAAGACTCCTCATCTTTGCATCCAGCGTTCTCAAACTCAAAACGAACGCAAGCTCATCCACCAGGAGCAACGTAGCAGCGTTTCCAAGCGAGGCAGGACCGCCCGAAGGCGAAAGCAGAATGGGATCCCAGTCAGGTGGAGCTTGAAACTCAGACCCACCCACCCCCCTACCCCCCCACCACCTCCCCCCCTCCCCCCCACCCCGGGAAGGGGGCTTCTGGAAGGAAAAAGCGAGACAAACTGACAGGGACAAACTTAGGTCGGGAAAGGAGTGTTGATTGTGAATGAGCCTCTCAAGGACAAGCGAGCGGGTACCAGGTTTTAGAAGATGACCTGCAGCGGCACAGACGCCAGCAAAGGCAGAAGCCATCCCGTCTTGGGTGAGGTGCCCGAGACGCGCCTCTCTAACCCAGTCCGCCCTGTCCTTGGAGAAGCGGGCGGTGTCTGGAAAAGCCTGACCAGGTGTCTTTCCTCGGTGGGCGGGGCTGGTCGCTTTGGGACCCGTTTGGGCCTCCCGGCACCGCCGTGGAATCCGTTCCACCTGACAGGACGACTCTACCCGGCGGCTGGGGCGGCGGGGGCGGGGCGCCGAGGGAAGGGCTGGGGTGTCACCGGAGCGGGAGCCGAGCGGGTGGGAAGAGGCCGAGGCCAGAGGGAGCCGGCGGGCGCCGTGTGCGGCGTCGGGGTCCCAGTCCCGGTCCCGGTCCCGGTCCCGCCGGGCTGGCCCCGATTGGCCCTGGGTTCGGGTGGGGCCGCGAGCTGGAAGGGTTGGGCTGTGGCGGGGAGGGGTTGGGCCCTGCCCATGGGCGGCGCCGGCGGGCCCGCGGTGCGGAGGGTGGCGGGGGGGGGTGGGGGAGGGCTGGCTGGAGGGGTGGGGGGCGTCCGCGGAGGACGGAGGCCGGAGGCGGCAAAAGGCGAGGGAGGCAAAAGCCTACAGCACCCGGTATTCCCAGGCGGTCTCCCATCCAAGTACTAACCAGGCCCGACCCTGCTTAGCTTCCGAGATCAGACGAGATCGGGCGCGTTCAGGGTGGTATGGCCGTAGACGCTGGCGCCTGCCGCCGGCGCCCCTAAGAAGCCGCGCCGCGTCGCCCGGCCCGCGGCTCGCGCGCGCGCCCAGGCCTCTGTGACGCGCACCCGCCGCCGCCGGCGCCCCCTGCGCCCGCGCTCGGCCTGCCGCCTTCCTCCCGCTGCTGCCTCCCGCCGCGGCCGCCTCGGGCGCGGCCAGCGGGCCAGCCAAACCCTGCGCTGCCCCGCCCTGCTGCCCTCCCAGGGCGCGGAGGCCTGGAGCAGCCCGGGGTGCGAGGAGGCGGGGCGGGGCGGGCGGCGGTGGGAAACGAGGGGTGGTGGGGGCGGGGATGGGGGCGGGGCGCCTGGCTGGGCGCTCTCCCCTCGCGGCCCGGGAACACTCCAGGCCGCCCTGGCCGCTCGGATCCGGCGATGGGTCGCAGGAGATGCGGCTGCTGGGAGGTGGGGGGCGCGGGGCACTTGGCCCGAGGCGTCGGGGCGTCGGGCCGCCGGGCCCGTGCTCCTCTGAGTCCCTCCGGCCCGAGGGGCCTCCCAGCGGGAGCCCTGACCTCTGCGGCGCCGGCCGGGCCCCGACTTGCCCAAACCCAGGCGGAGCCACCGGCGCGACCAGAGGGCGTCAGCGGAAGCCCGCCGCGCTGCCCCTGAGGGCGCGGGGAGGCGGGGCGGCCACCCTTCCCCCCGCCAGCGCCGCCCAGGAGACCGGCACCCCGCCCCCAACCCCCCCCCCGCGGGGGCCCCGGACAGCTCCTGCTGGCGCCAGCCCAGAGACCCAGAGACAGAGACAGAGACAGAGACACGGAGAAACAGAGAAACGGCGACACGGAGAGGATCCAAGACACGGACCTAGACAGACACCCACCCTGACCCAGAGAGGCTCTGCCCAAGAGCTCGCTTCCCCCCCAGGAGGGCGGTGGTGCTGGAGCTGGGCCCGGGCCAGGAGGCAGGGGCCCCGGGGCTGGCGATCACCCCTGGGGCCCTAGGCCGCGCAGACAGGCTCTCAGGAGTCCCGGGCTCCCGGCATCGCTGCCCCGCCATCGCCCAGGAACCACAGACAGGCACCGGAGCTCGCTGGCGCGCTCTGTCTGCGCTTGCGTGTGCGTGTGCGTGTGCGTGTGCGTGTTGTGCGAGTGGGTGTGTAGGCGTGTGTGTGTGTGTGTGTGTGTGTGCGCGCGCGCGCGCCTGTGTGTCTGTGTGCCTGTGTGTGTGCGCGTCCGGGTTTGCGTGTTCCTTTCTCTCCGCTTCTTCACTCTGGCTCTTTTCCTCTTTCTGCCGGGCACCCCCGACCTTACTGAGGTGATAGAAGGAGCAGGCAGAAAAGTCAGGGCCCAGAGAACTTGGCACGAGAAAGCAGCTCCATCTACCAGACATGTAGAAGCCCCTCCCCGACGACCGACCGCAGCGTCCCCGTTCTGCTCAAGTGCCGCTGGGGACGTTGCCCGGGATCTCCCGCCCGCTAGGTCACCGACGAAGGCGCCTCCGTTTTCCCAAGAGCGCGCTCGCGCCCAGGACGGAGGGAGGAGCAGCACGGTGTGACGACGGGGAGGAAGAGTCGCGTCCGAAGGCCCGTCGGTGCCTGCCGACGTCCCGGCTCTCCCTGTCTCGAGACCTCTGGGCTTCAGGGTTCTGTGCCGCAAGGCTTTCCCGCCGCACCCCCCGGGACCCAGGGCGCGCTGTGTGCGCTGCCCGTCTCCAGCGTTTGGGCCCTGTGGGCCTTCTTGCGTCCCACTGGAAAGGGGACCCTGGGACGGAGAGAAGACGGGCAGGGGGCGGGCTTCGGCAAAGAGAGCGACGGCCATCCACAGACGTCCGACGAGGCCCTCCGGGGCGCCAAGCTCTCCATTTTCCACGGCACGTGTCCTCGTCAGGTTCTGCCACCTCTCGCCGGCATGCGTAGGCACACCGCTGGTCTTGCGGCCCCAGAGGCGAGGAGGCGAACGCCCCGGAGGCCGAGATTGGCACCCGCGTTCTCGGCTGCTGGGTGGCCAGCACCTAGGAGAGTGTCTGGCCGGAAGCAGCCAGGCGATCGATCCCTGGGTGCTGGATGAGCCTCGGCGGCAAGAAGTAGGCTCGTGGGGAAGGACGGCGGCCGAGGCCCGGGCCCCCACCGAGGCCGCGCTCCGTGCTGAGCGGTCCGCTCCGTGTTTCCCGCTTGCGTTCTCACCAGCACTCGCCCCCGCAAGGAGGCACGAACTCCAGGACCCCCTCGCACCAGATGAGGAAAGCGCAGCTCAGGGAGGGCACGTCACTCGCGGGAGACGGCGGCCCTTGGGTTTCAGCTCAGGACTTCGGTCTCCCGAGCCTGCGTTTCGGGGCAAGGCTCCGGTCCCGCGCTCCGGGAAACTGACAGGGACGCAGTCCCGCTTCTCCCGCAGAAGGTGCTCCTCGGAGATCAGATCCGGGGACCCGTCAGAACCACCCCGGGCACGAGCTGGCAGGGAGCGACGCGCACCGCCCCTCCCCCCCATCCCGCAGCCCGCAGCCCGCAGCCCGCAGCCCGCAGCCCGCAGCCCGAGGAAGCGAGGAGCAGGCGATAGAGGCGCTGGGTTGGCAGGAGGGGAAACGGGGCCGGCAGGAGAAGCGAACCGCGGAGAGACTCCCTCCCAGGACGACGATGGCTGAACGGGGAGAGGAGGGAGCTTTGGGTCCTCTCTCGTCCTGCTTTGACCGGGATGTCCCCATTTTTCCACAGCGAGCGAGTATGGCTCTTGGATTCGGTGGGGAAGACGTGGTTTATCTGGAGGACTTTTCCCTTCGGGGGTTCAAAGTCCGTTCTCTGAGGCAAGGCTCCCTCTCTGCCTCCCTGTCCTTCCCATTCGCCTCCCCGGAAGCCAGCTCTCCTCCCGGTTTCCTGGATCCCTTGGCCACGGTCCTCTGTTGCAAACACAGGCAGGTGCAAAGAAGATGCGAAAGGCTGCCCGAGCCACGCGAACGGAAAGCTGAAGCCAGGGAGCCAGGAAGGGCTGGCTGCTGAGGGAGGACGTGTCCTGTCAGGAGGCTTTTCAACTCCCTCTGACAGATGCGGCCTGGAGGGGCGGGGCCCGGCCGGGGCCCTGGGGTGGTAGGGGTCGGGTGTGAGGGGGTGGGTGGGGAGGCGGGGGAGGCGGGAAGAGAGGGAGGCCCCCGAGTGAGGGGACACCAAAAGCCTCAGCCATCAAGACTCCTCATCTTTGCATCCAGCGTTCTCAAACTCAAAACGAACGCAAGCTCATCCACCAGGAGCAACGTAGCAGCGTTTCCAAGCGAGGCAGGACCGCCCGAAGGCGAAAGCAGAATGGGATCCCAGTCAGGTGGAGCTTGAAACTCAGACCCACCCACCCCCCTACCCCCCCACCACCTCCCCCCCTCCCCCCCACCCCGGGAAGGGGGCTTCTGGAAGGAAAAGCGAGACAAACTGACAGGGACAAACTTAGGTCGGGAAAGGAGTGTTGATTGTGAATGAGCCTCTCAAGGACAAGCGAGCGGGTACCAGGTTTTAGAAGATGACCTGCAGCGGCACAGACGCCAGCAAAGGCAGAAGCCATCCCGTCTTGGGTGAGGTGCCCGAGACGCGCCTCTCTAACCCAGTCCGCCCTGTCCTTGGAGAAGCGGGCGGTGTCTGGAAAAGCCTGACCAGGTGTCTTTCCTCGGTGGGCGGGGCTGGTCGCTTTGGGACCCGTTTGGGCCTCCCGGCACCGCCGTGGAATCCGTTCCACCTGACAGGACGACTCTACCCGGCGGCTGGGGCGGCGGGGGCGGGGCGCCGAGGGAAGGGCTGGGGTGTCACCGGAGCGGGAGCCGAGCGGGTGGGAAGAGGCCGAGGCCAGAGGGAGCCGGCGGGCGGCGTGTGCGGCGTCGGGGTCCCGGT
Source organism: Equus caballus (assembly GCF_041296265.1). Taxonomy (NCBI): domain Eukaryota; kingdom Metazoa; phylum Chordata; class Mammalia; order Perissodactyla; family Equidae; genus Equus; species Equus caballus. Next base: position 91,929,113 of record NC_091684.1, read on the forward strand.
CCCGGTCCCGGTCCCGGTCCCGCCGGGCTGGCCCCGATTGGCCCTGGGTTCGGGTGGGGCCGCGAGCTGGAAGGGTTGGGCTGTGGCGGGGAGGGGTTGGGCCCTGCCCATGGGCGGCGCCGGCGGGCCCGCGGTGCGGAGGGTGGCGGGGGGGGTGGGGGAGGGCTGGCTGGAGGGGTGGGGGGCGTCCGCGGAGGACGGAGGCCGGAGGCGGCAAAAGGCGAGGGAGGCAAAAGCCTACAGCACCCGGTATTCCCAGGCGGTCTCCCATCCAAGTACTAACCAGGCCCGACCCTGCTTAGCTTCCGAGATCAGACGAGATCGGGCGCGTTCAGGGTGGTATGGCCGTAGACGCTGGCGCCTGCCGCCGGCGCCCCTAAGAAGCCGCGCCGCGTCGCCCGGCCCGCGGCTCGCGCGCGCGCCCAGGCCTCTGTGACGCGCACCCGCCGCCGCCGGCGCCCCCTGCGCCCGCGCTCGGCCTGCCGCCTTCCTCCCGCTGCTGCCTCCCGCCGCGGCCGCCTCGGGCGCGGCCAGCGGGCCAGCCAAACCCTGCGCTGCCCCGCCCTGCTGCCCTCCCAGGGCGCGGAGGCCTGGAGCAGCCCGGGGTGCGAGGAGGCGGGGCGGGGCGGGCGGCGGTGGGAAACGAGGGGTGGTGGGGGCGGGGATGGGGGCGGGGCGCCTGGCTGGGCGCTCTCCCCTCGCGGCCCGGGAACACTCCAGGCCGCCCTGGCCGCTCGGATCCGGCGATGGGTCGCAGGAGATGCGGCTGCTGGGAGGTGGGGGGCGCGGGGCACTTGGCCCGAGGCGTCGGGGCGTCGGGCCGCCGGGCCCGTGCTCCTCTGAGTCCCCTCCGGCCCGAGGGGCCTCCCAGCGGGAGCCCTGACCTCTGCGGCGCCGGCCGGGCCCCGACTTGCCCAAACCCAGGCGGAGCCACCGGCGCGACCAGAGGGCGTCAGCGGAAGCCCGCCGCGCTGCCCCTGAGGGCGCGGGGAGGCGGGGCGGCCACCCTTCCCCCCGCCAGCGCCGCCCAGGAGACCGGCACCCCGCCCCCAACCCGCCCCTCGCGGGGACCCTGGACAGCTCCTGCTGGCGCCAGCCCAGAGACCCAGAGACAGAGACAGAGACAGAGACACGGAGAAACAGAGAAACGGCGACACGGAGAGGATCCAAGACACGGACCTAGACAGACACCCACCCTGACCCAGAGAGGCTCTGCCCAAGAGCTCGCTTCCCCCCCAGGAGGGCGGTGGTGCTGGAGCTGGGCCCGGGCCAGGAGGCAGGGGCCCCGGGGCTGGCGATCACCCCTGGGGCCCTAGGCCGCGCAGACAGGCTCTCAGGAGTCCCGGGCTCCCGGCATCGCTGCCCCGCCATCGCCCAGGAACCACAGACAGGCACCGGAGCTCGCTGGCGCGCTCTGTCTGCGCTTGCGTGTGCGTGTGCGTGTGCGTGTGCGTGTTGTGCGAGTGGGTGTGTAGGCGTGTGTGTGTGTGTGTGTGTGTGCGCGCGCGCGCGCGCCTGTGTGTCTGTGTGCCTGTGTGTGTGCGCGTCCGGGTTTGCGTGTTCCTTTCTCTCCGCTTCTTCACTCTGGCTCTTTTCCTCTTTCTGCCGGGCACCCCCGACCTTACTGAGGTGATAGAAGGAGCAGGCAGAAAAGTCAGGGCCCAGAGAACTTGGCACGAGAAAGCAGCTCCATCTACCAGACATGTAGAAGCCCCTCCCCGACGACCGACCGCAGCGTCCCCGTTCTGCTCAAGTGCCGCTGGGGACGTTGCCCGGGATCTCCCGCCCGCTAGGTCACCGACGAAGGCGCCTCCGTTTTCCCAAGAGCGCGCTCGCGCCCAGGACGGAGGGAGGAGCAGCACGGTGTGACGACGGGGAGGAAGAGTCGCGTCCGAAGGCCCGTCGGTGCCTGCCGACGTCCCGGCTCTCCCTGTCTCGAGACCTCTGGGCTTCAGGGTTCTGTGCCGCAAGGCTTTCCCGCCGCACCCCCCGGGACCCAGGGCGCGCTGTGTGCGCTGCCCGTCTCCAGCGTTTGGGCCCTGTGGGCCTTCTTGCGTCCCACTGGAAAGGGGACCCTGGGACGGAGAGAAGACGGGCAGGGGGCGGGCTTCGGCAAAGAGAGCGACGGCCATCCACAGACGTCCGACGAGGCCCTCCGGGGCGCCAAGCTCTCCATTTTCCACGGCACGTGTCCTCGTCAGGTTCTGCCACCTCTCGCCGGCATGCGTAGGCACACCGCTGGTCTTGCGGCCCCAGAGGCGAGGAGGCGAACGCCCCGGAGGCCGAGATTGGCACCCGCGTTCTCGGCTGCTGGGTGGCCAGCACCTAGGAGAGTGTCTGGCCGGAAGCAGCCAGGCGATCGATCCCTGGGTGCTGGATGAGCCTCGGCGGCAAGAAGTAGGCTCGTGGGGAAGGACGGCGGCCGAGGCCCGGGCCCCCACCGAGGCCGCGCTCCGTGCTGAGCGGTCCGCTCCGTGTTTCCCGCTTGCGTTCTCACCAGCACTCGCCCCCGCAAGGAGGCACGAACTCCAGGACCCCCTCGCACCAGATGAGGAAAGCGCAGCTCAGGGAGGGCACGTCACTCGCGGGAGACGGCGGCCCTTGGGTTTCAGCTCAGGACTTCGGTCTCCCGAGCCTGCGTTTCGGGGCAAGGCTCCGGTCCCGCGCTCCGGGAAACTGACAGGGACGCAGTCCCGCTTCTCCCCGCAGAAGGTGCTCCTCGGAGATCAGATCCGGGGACCCGTCAGAACCACCCCGGGCACGAGCTGGCAGGGAGCGACGCGCACCGCCCCTCCCCCCCCATCCCGCAGCCCGCAGCCCGCAGCCCGCAGCCCGCAGCCCGCAGCCCGAGGAAGCGAGGAGCAGGCGATAGAGGCGCTGGGTTGGCAGGAGGGGAAACGGGGCCGGCAGGAGAAGCGAACCGCGGAGAGACTCCCTCCCAGGACGACGATGGCTGAACGGGGAGAGGAGGGAGCTTTGGGTCCTCTCTCGTCCTGCTTTGACCGGGATGTCCCCATTTTTCCACAGCGAGCGAGTATGGCTCTTGGATTCGGTGGGGAAGACGTGGTTTATCTGGAGGACTTTTCCCTTCGGGGGTTCAAAGTCCGTTCTCTGAGGCAAGGCTCCCTCTCTGCCTCCCTGTCCTTCCCATTCGCCTCCCCGGAAGCCAGCTCTCCTCCCGGTTTCCTGGATCCCTTGGCCACGGTCCTCTGTTGCAAACACAGGCAGGTGCAAAGAAGATGCGAAAGGCTGCCCGAGCCACGCGAACGGAAAGCTGAAGCCAGGGAGCCAGGAAGGGCTGGCTGCTGAGGGAGGACGTGTCCTGTCAGGAGGCTTTTCAACTCCCTCTGACAGATGCGGCCTGGAGGGGCGGGGCCCGGCCGGGGCCCTGGGGTGGTAGGGGTCGGGTGTGAGGGGGTGGGTGGGGAGGCGGGGGGAGGCGGGAAGAGAGGGAGGCCCCCGAGTGAGGGGACACCAAAAGCCTCAGCCATCAAGACTCCTCATCTTTGCATCCAGCGTTCTCAAACTCAAAACGAACGCAAGCTCATCCACCAGGAGCAACGTAGCAGCGTTTCCAAGCGAGGCAGGACCGCCCGAAGGCGAAAGCAGAATGGGATCCCAGTCAGGTGGAGCTTGAAACTCAGACCCACCCACCCCCCTACCCCCCCACCACCTCCCCCCCTCCCCCCCACCCCGGGAAGGGGGCTTCTGGAAGGAAAAGCGAGACAAACTGACAGGGACAAACTTAGGTCGGGAAAGGAGTGTTGATTGTGAATGAGCCTCTCAAGGACAAGCGAGCGGGTACCAGGTTTTAGAAGATGACCTGCAGCGGCACAGACGCCAGCAAAGGCAGAAGCCATCCCGTCTTGGGTGAGGTGCCCGAGACGCGCCTCTCTAACCCAGTCCGCCCTGTCCTTGGAGAAGCGGGCGGTGTCTGGAAAAGCCTGACCAGGTGTCTTTCCTCGGTGGGCGGGGCTGGTCGCTTTGGGACCCGTTTGGGCCTCCCGGCACCGCCGTGGAATCCGTTCCACCTGACAGGACGACTCTACCCGGCGGCTGGGGCGGCGGGGGCGGGGCGCCGAGGGAAGGGCTGGGGTGTCACCGGAGCGGGAGCCGAGCGGGTGGGAAGAGGCCGAGGCCAGAGGGAGCCGGCGGGCGGCGTGTGCGGCGTCGGGGTCCCGGTCCCGGTCCCGGTCCCGGTCCCGCCGGGCTGGCCCCGATTGGCCCTGGGTTCGGGTGGGGCCGCGAGCTGGAAGGGTTGGGCTGTGGCGGGGAGGGGTTGGGCCCTGCCCATGGGCGGCGCCGGCGGGCCCGCGGTGCGGAGGGTGGCGGGGGGGGGTGGGGGAGGGCTGGCTGGAGGGGTGGGGGGCGTCCGCGGAGGACGGAGGCCGGAGGCGGCAAAAGGCGAGGGAGGCAAAAGCCTACAGCACCCGGTATTCCCAGGCGGTCTCCCATCCAAGTACTAACCAGGCCCGACCCTGCTTAGCTTCCGAGATCAGACGAGATCGGGCGCGTTCAGGGTGGTATGGCCGTAGACGCTGGCGCCTGCCGCCGGCGCCCCTAAGAAGCCGCGCCGCGTCGCCCGGCCCGCGGCTCGCGCGCGCGCCCAGGCCTCTGTGACGCGCACCCGCCGCCGCCGGCGCCCCCTGCGCCCGCGCTCGGCCTGCCGCCTTCCTCCCGCTGCTGCCTCCCGCCGCGGCCGCCTCGGGCGCGGCCAGCGGGCCAGCCAAACCCTGCGCTGCCCCGCCCTGCTGCCCTCCCAGGGCGCGGAGGCCTGGAGCAGCCCGGGGTGCGAGGAGGCGGGGCGGGGCGGGCGGCGGTGGGAAACGAGGGGTGGTGGGGGCGGGGATGGGGGCGGGGCGCCTGGCTGGGCGCTCTCCCCTCGCGGCCCGGGAACACTCCAGGCCGCCCTGGCCGCTCGGATCCGGCGATGGGTCGCAGGAGATGCGGCTGCTGGGAGGTGGGGGGCGCGGGGCACTTGGCCCGAGGCGTCGGGGCGTCGGGCCGCCGGGCCCGTGCTCCTCTGAGTCCCCTCCGGCCCGAGGGGCCTCCCAGCGGGAGCCCTGACCTCTGCGGCGCCGGCCGGGCCCCGACTTGCCCAAACCCAGGCGGAGCCACCGGCGCGACCAGAGGGCGTCAGCGGAAGCCCGCCGCGCTGCCCCTGAGGGCGCGGGGAGGCGGGGCGGCCACCCTTCCCCCCGCCAGCGCCGCCCAGGAGACCGGCACCCCGCCCCCAACCCGCCCCTCGCGGGGACCCTGGACAGCTCCTGCTGGCGCCAGCCCAGAGACCCAGAGACAGAGACAGAGACAGAGACACGGAGAAACAGAGAAACGGCGACACGGAGAGGATCCAAGACACGGACCTAGACAGACACCCACCCTGACCCAGAGAGGCTCTGCCCAAGAGCTCGCTTCCCCCCCAGGAGGGCGGTGGTGCTGGAGCTGGGCCCGGGCCAGGAGGCAGGGGCCCCGGGGCTGGCGATCACCCCTGGGGCCCTAGGCCGCGCAGACAGGCTCTCAGGAGTCCCGGGCTCCCGGCATCGCTGCCCCGCCATCGCCCAGGAACCACAGACAGGCACCGGAGCTCGCTGGCGCGCTCTGTCTGCGCTTGCGTGTGCGTGTGCGTGTGCGTGTGCGTGTTGTGCGAGTGGGTGTGTAGGCGTGTGTGTGTGTGTGTGTGTGTGTGCGCGCGCGCGCGCGCCTGTGTGTCTGTGTGCCTGTGTGTGTGCGCGTCCGGGTTTGCGTGTTCCTTTCTCTCCGCTTCTTCACTCTGGCTCTTTTCCTCTTTCTGCCGGGCACCCCCGACCTTACTGAGGTGATAGAAGGAGCAGGCAGAAAAGTCAGGGCCCAGAGAACTTGGCACGAGAAAGCAGCTCCATCTACCAGACATGTAGAAGCCCCTCCCCGACGACCGACCGCAGCGTCCCCGTTCTGCTCAAGTGCCGCTGGGGACGTTGCCCGGGATCTCCCGCCCGCTAGGTCACCGACGAAGGCGCCTCCGTTTTCCCAAGAGCGCGCTCGCGCCCAGGACGGAGGGAGGAGCAGCACGGTGTGACGACGGGGAGGAAGAGTCGCGTCCGAAGGCCCGTCGGTGCCTGCCGACGTCCCGGCTCTCCCTGTCTCGAGACCTCTGGGCTTCAGGGTTCTGTGCCGCAAGGCTTTCCCGCCGCACCCCCCGGGACCCAGGGCGCGCTGTGTGCGCTGCCCGTCTCCAGCGTTTGGGCCCTGTGGGCCTTCTTGCGTCCCACTGGAAAGGGGACCCTGGGACGGAGAGAAGACGGGCAGGGGGCGGGCTTCGGCAAAGAGAGCGACGGCCATCCACAGACGTCCGACGAGGCCCTCCGGGGCGCCAAGCTCTCCATTTTCCACGGCACGTGTCCTCGTCAGGTTCTGCCACCTCTCGCCGGCATGCGTAGGCACACCGCTGGTCTTGCGGCCCCAGAGGCGAGGAGGCGAACGCCCCGGAGGCCGAGATTGGCACCCGCGTTCTCGGCTGCTGGGTGGCCAGCACCTAGGAGAGTGTCTGGCCGGAAGCAGCCAGGCGATCGATCCCTGGGTGCTGGATGAGCCTCGGCGGCAAGAAGTAGGCTCGTGGGGAAGGACGGCGGCCGAGGCCCGGGCCCCCACCGAGGCCGCGCTCCGTGCTGAGCGGTCCGCTCCGTGTTTCCCGCTTGCGTTCTCACCAGCACTCGCCCCCGCAAGGAGGCACGAACTCCAGGACCCCCTCGCACCAGATGAGGAAAGCGCAGCTCAGGGAGGGCACGTCACTCGCGGGAGACGGCGGCCCTTGGGTTTCAGCTCAGGACTTCGGTCTCCCGAGCCTGCGTTTCGGGGCAAGGCTCCGGTCCCGCGCTCCGGGAAACTGACAGGGACGCAGTCCCGCTTCTCCCCGCAGAAGGTGCTCCTCGGAGATCAGATCCGGGGACCCGTCAGAACCACCCCGGGCACGAGCTGGCAGGGAGCGACGCGCACCGCCCCTCCCCCCCCATCCCGCAGCCCGCAGCCCGCAGCCCGCAGCCCGCAGCCCGCAGCCCGAGGAAGCGAGGAGCAGGCGATAGAGGCGCTGGGTTGGCAGGAGGGGAAACGGGGCCGGCAGGAGAAGCGAACCGCGGAGAGACTCCCTCCCAGGACGACGATGGCTGAACGGGGAGAGGAGGGAGCTTTGGGTCCTCTCTCGTCCTGCTTTGACCGGGATGTCCCCATTTTTCCACAGCGAGCGAGTATGGCTCTTGGATTCGGTGGGGAAGACGTGGTTTATCTGGAGGACTTTTCCCTTCGGGGGTTCAAAGTCCGTTCTCTGAGGCAAGGCTCCCTCTCTGCCTCCCTGTCCTTCCCATTCGCCTCCCCGGAAGCCAGCTCTCCTCCCGGTTTCCTGGATCCCTTGGCCACGGTCCTCTGTTGCAAACACAGGCAGGTGCAAAGAAGATGCGAAAGGCTGCCCGAGCCACGCGAACGGAAAGCTGAAGCCAGGGAGCCAGGAAGGGCTGGCTGCTGAGGGAGGACGTGTCCTGTCAGGAGGCTTTTCAACTCCCTCTGACAGATGCGGCCTGGAGGGGCGGGGCCCGGCCGGGGCCCTGGGGTGGTAGGGGTCGGGTGTGAGGGGGTGGGTGGGGAGGCGGGGGGAGGCGGGAAGAGAGGGAGGCCCCCGAGTGAGGGGACACCAAAAGCCTCAGCCATCAAGACTCCTCATCTTTGCATCCAGCGTTCTCAAACTCAAAACGAACGCAAGCTCATCCACCAGGAGCAACGTAGCAGCGTTTCCAAGCGAGGCAGGACCGCCCGAAGGCGAAAGCAGAATGGGATCCCAGTCAGGTGGAGCTTGAAACTCAGACCCACCCACCCCCCTACCCCCCCACCACCTCCCCCCCTCCCCCCCACCCCGGGAAGGGGGCTTCTGGAAGGAAAAGCGAGACAAACTGACAGGGACAAACTTAGGTCGGGAAAGGAGTGTTGATTGTGAATGAGCCTCTCAAGGACAAGCGAGCGGGTACCAGGTTTTAGAAGATGACCTGCAGCGGCACAGACGCCAGCAAAGGCAGAAGCCATCCCGTCTTGGGTGAGGTGCCCGAGACGCGCCTCTCTAACCCAGTCCGCCCTGTCCTTGGAGAAGCGGGCGGTGTCTGGAAAAGCCTGACCAGGTGTCTTTCCTCGGTGGGCGGGGCTGGTCGCTTTGGGACCCGTTTGGGCCTCCCGGCACCGCCGTGGAATCCGTTCCACCTGACAGGACGACTCTACCCGGCGGCTGGGGCGGCGGGGGCGGGGCGCCGAGGGAAGGGCTGGGGTGTCACCGGAGCGGGAGCCGAGCGGGTGGGAAGAGGCCGAGGCCAGAGGGAGCCGGCGGGCGGCGTGTGCGGCGTCGGGGTCCCGGTCCCGGTCCCGGTCCCGGTCCCGCCGGGCTGGCCCCGATTGGCCCTGGGTTCGGGTGGGGCCGCGAGCTGGAAGGGTTGGGCTGTGGCGGGGAGGGGTTGGGCCCTGCCCATGGGCGGCGCCGGCGGGCCCGCGGTGCGGAGGGTGGCGGGGGGGGTGGGGGAGGGCTGGCTGGAGGGGTGGGGGGCGTCCGCGGAGGACGGAGGCCGGAGGCGGCAAAAGGCGAGGGAGGCAAAAGCCTACAGCACCCGGTATTCCCAGGCGGTCTCCCATCCAAGTACTAACCAGGCCCGACCCTGCTTAGCTTCCGAGATCAGACGAGATCGGGCGCGTTCAGGGTGGTATGGCCGTAGACGCTGGCGCCTGCCGCCGGCGCCCCTAAGAAGCCGCGCCGCGTCGCCCGGCCCGCGGCTCGCGCGCGCGCCCAGGCCTCTGTGACGCGCACCCGCCGCCGCCGGCGCCCCCTGCGCCCGCGCTCGGCCTGCCGCCTTCCTCCCGCTGCTGCCTCCCGCCGCGGCCGCCTCGGGCGCGGCCAGCGGGCCAGCCAAACCCTGCGCTGCCCCGCCCTGCTGCCCTCCCAGGGCGCGGAGGCCTGGAGCAGCCCGGGGTGCGAGGAGGCGGGGCGGGGCGGGCGGCGGTGGGAAACGAGGGGTGGTGGGGGCGGGGATGGGGGCGGGGCGCCTGGCTGGGCGCTCTCCCCTCGCGGCCCGGGAACACTCCAGGCCGCCCTGGCCGCTCGGATCCGGCGATGGGTCGCAGGAGATGCGGCTGCTGGGAGGTGGGGGGCGCGGGGCACTTGGCCCGAGGCGTCGGGGCGTCGGGCCGCCGGGCCCGTGCTCCTCTGAGTCCCCTCCGGCCCGAGGGGCCTCCCAGCGGGAGCCCTGACCTCTGCGGCGCCGGCCGGGCCCCGACTTGCCCAAACCCAGGCGGAGCCACCGGCGCGACCAGAGGGCGTCAGCGGAAGCCCGCCGCGCTGCCCCTGAGGGCGCGGGGAGGCGGGGCGGCCACCCTTCCCCCCGCCAGCGCCGCCCAGGAGACCGGCACCCCGCCCCCAACCCGCCCCTCGCGGGGACCCTGGACAGCTCCTGCTGGCGCCAGCCCAGAGACCCAGAGACAGAGACAGAGACAGAGACACGGAGAAACAGAGAAACGGCGACACGGAGAGGATCCAAGACACGGACCTAGACAGACACCCACCCTGACCCAGAGAGGCTCTGCCCAAGAGCTCGCTTCCCCCCCAGGAGGGCGGTGGTGCTGGAGCTGGGCCCGGGCCAGGAGGCAGGGGCCCCGGGGCTGGCGATCACCCCTGGGGCCCTAGGCCGCGCAGACAGGCTCTCAGGAGTCCCGGGCTCCCGGCATCGCTGCCCCGCCATCGCCCAGGAACCACAGACAGGCACCGGAGCTCGCTGGCGCGCTCTGTCTGCGCTTGCGTGTGCGTGTGCGTGTGCGTGTGCGTGTTGTGCGAGTGGGTGTGTAGGCGTGTGTGTGTGTGTGTGTGTGTGCGCGCGCGCGCGCGCCTGTGTGTCTGTGTGCCTGTGTGTGTGCGCGTCCGGGTTTGCGTGTTCCTTTCTCTCCGCTTCTTCACTCTGGCTCTTTTCCTCTTTCTGCCGGGCACCCCCGACCTTACTGAGGTGATAGAAGGAGCAGGCAGAAAAGTCAGGGCCCAGAGAACTTGGCACGAGAAAGCAGCTCCATCTACCAGACATGTAGAAGCCCCTCCCCGACGACCGACCGCAGCGTCCCCGTTCTGCTCAAGTGCCGCTGGGGACGTTGCCCGGGATCTCCCGCCCGCTAGGTCACCGACGAAGGCGCCTCCGTTTTCCCAAGAGCGCGCTCGCGCCCAGGACGGAGGGAGGAGCAGCACGGTGTGACGACGGGGAGGAAGAGTCGCGTCCGAAGGCCCGTCGGTGCCTGCCGACGTCCCGGCTCTCCCTGTCTCGAGACCTCTGGGCTTCAGGGTTCTGTGCCGCAAGGCTTTCCCGCCGCACCCCCCGGGACCCAGGGCGCGCTGTGTGCGCTGCCCGTCTCCAGCGTTTGGGCCCTGTGGGCCTTCTTGCGTCCCACTGGAAAGGGGACCCTGGGACGGAGAGAAGACGGGCAGGGGGCGGGCTTCGGCAAAGAGAGCGACGGCCATCCACAGACGTCCGACGAGGCCCTCCGGGGCGCCAAGCTCTCCATTTTCCACGGCACGTGTCCTCGTCAGGTTCTGCCACCTCTCGCCGGCATGCGTAGGCACACCGCTGGTCTTGCGGCCCCAGAGGCGAGGAGGCGAACGCCCCGGAGGCCGAGATTGGCACCCGCGTTCTCGGCTGCTGGGTGGCCAGCACCTAGGAGAGTGTCTGGCCGGAAGCAGCCAGGCGATCGATCCCTGGGTGCTGGATGAGCCTCGGCGGCAAGAAGTAGGCTCGTGGGGAAGGACGGCGGCCGAGGCCCGGGCCCCCACCGAGGCCGCGCTCCGTGCTGAGCGGTCCGCTCCGTGTTTCCCGCTTGCGTTCTCACCAGCACTCGCCCCCGCAAGGAGGCACGAACTCCAGGACCCCCTCGCACCAGATGAGGAAAGCGCAGCTCAGGGAGGGCACGTCACTCGCGGGAGACGGCGGCCCTTGGGTTTCAGCTCAGGACTTCGGTCTCCCGAGCCTGCGTTTCGGGGCAAGGCTCCGGTCCCGCGCTCCGGGAAACTGACAGGGACGCAGTCCCGCTTCTCCCCGCAGAAGGTGCTCCTCGGAGATCAGATCCGGGGACCCGTCAGAACCACCCCGGGCACGAGCTGGCAGGGAGCGACGCGCACCGCCCCTCCCCCCCCATCCCGCAGCCCGCAGCCCGCAGCCCGCAGCCCGCAGCCCGCAGCCCGAGGAAGCGAGGAGCAGGCGATAGAGGCGCTGGGTTGGCAGGAGGGGAAACGGGGCCGGCAGGAGAAGCGAACCGCGGAGAGACTCCCTCCCAGGACGACGATGGCTGAACGGGGAGAGGAGGGAGCTTTGGGTCCTCTCTCGTCCTGCTTTGACCGGGATGTCCCCATTTTTCCACAGCGAGCGAGTATGGCTCTTGGATTCGGTGGGGAAGACGTGGTTTATCTGGAGGACTTTTCCCTTCGGGGGTTCAAAGTCCGTTCTCTGAGGCAAGGCTCCCTCTCTGCCTCCCTGTCCTTCCCATTCGCCTCCCCGGAAGCCAGCTCTCCTCCCGGTTTCCTGGATCCCTTGGCCACGGTCCTCTGTTGCAAACACAGGCAGGTGCAAAGAAGATGCGAAAGGCTGCCCGAGCCACGCGAACGGAAAGCTGAAGCCAGGGAGCCAGGAAGGGCTGGCTGCTGAGGGAGGACGTGTCCTGTCAGGAGGCTTTTCAACTCCCTCTGACAGATGCGGCCTGGAGGGGCGGGGCCCGGCCGGGGCCCTGGGGTGGTAGGGGTCGGGTGTGAGGGGGTGGGTGGGGAGGCGGGGGGAGGCGGGAAGAGAGGGAGGCCCCCGAGTGAGGGGACACCAAAAGCCTCAGCCATCAAGACTCCTCATCTTTGCATCCAGCGTTCTCAAACTCAAAACGAACGCAAGCTCATCCACCAGGAGCAACGTAGCAGCGTTTCCAAGCGAGGCAGGACCGCCCGAAGGCGAAAGCAGAATGGGATCCCAGTCAGGTGGAGCTTGAAACTCAGACCCACCCACCCCCCTACCCCCCCACCACCTCCCCCCCTCCCCCCCACCCCGGGAAGGGGGCTTCTGGAAGGAAAAGCGAGACAAACTGACAGGGACAAACTTAGGTCGGGAAAGGAGTGTTGATTGTGAATGAGCCTCTCAAGGACAAGCGAGCGGGTACCAGGTTTTAGAAGATGACCTGCAGCGGCACAGACGCCAGCAAAGGCAGAAGCCATCCCGTCTTGGGTGAGGTGCCCGAGACGCGCCTCTCTAACCCAGTCCGCCCTGTCCTTGGAGAAGCGGGCGGTGTCTGGAAAAGCCTGACCAGGTGTCTTTCCTCGGTGGGCGGGGCTGGTCGCTTTGGGACCCGTTTGGGCCTCCCGGCACCGCCGTGGAATCCGTTCCACCTGACAGGACGACTCTACCCGGCGGCTGGGGCGGCGGGGGCGGGGCGCCGAGGGAAGGGCTGGGGTGTCACCGGAGCGGGAGCCGAGCGGGTGGGAAGAGGCCGAGGCCAGAGGGAGCCGGCGGGCGGCGTGTGCGGCGTCGGGGTCCCGGTCCCGGTCCCGGTCCCGGTCCCGCCGGGCTGGCCCCGATTGGCCCTGGGTTCGGGTGGGGCCGCGAGCTGGAAGGGTTGGGCTGTGGCGGGGAGGGGTTGGGCCCTGCCCATGGGCGGCGCCGGCGGGCCCGCGGTGCGGAGGGTGGCGGGGGGGGTGGGGGAGGGCTGGCTGGAGGGGTGGGGGGCGTCCGCGGAGGACGGAGGCCGGAGGCGGCAAAAGGCGAGGGAGGCAAAAGCCTACAGCACCCGGTATTCCCAGGCGGTCTCCCATCCAAGTACTAACCAGGCCCGACCCTGCTTAGCTTCCGAGATCAGACGGGATCGGGCGCGTTCAGGGTGGTATGGCCGTAGACGCTGGCGCCTGCCGCCGGCGCCCCTAAGAAGCCGCGCCGCGTCGCCCGGCCCGCGGCTCGCGCGCGCGCCCAGGCCTCTGTGACGCGCACCCGCCGCCGCCGGCGCCCCCTGCGCCCGCGCTCGGCCTGCCGCCTTCCTCCCGCTGCTGCCTCCCGCCGCGGCCGCCTCGGGCGCGGCCAGCGGGCCAGCCAAACCCTGCGCTGCCCCGCCCTGCTGCCCTCCCAGGGCGCGGAGGCCTGGAGCAGCCCGGGGTGCGAGGAGGCGGGGCGGGGCGGGCGGCGGTGGGAAACGAGGGGTGGTGGGGGCGGGGATGGGGGCGGGGCGCCTGGCTGGGCGCTCTCCCCTCGCGGCCCGGGAACACTCCAGGCCGCCCTGGCCGCTCGGATCCGGCGATGGGTCGCAGGAGATGCGGCTGCTGGGAGGTGGGGGGCGCGGGGCACTTGGCCCGAGGCGTCGGGGCGTCGGGCCGCCGGGCCCGTGCTCCTCTGAGTCCCCTCCGGCCCGAGGGGCCTCCCAGCGGGAGCCCTGACCTCTGCGGCGCCGGCCGGGCCCCGACTTGCCCAAACCCAGGCGGAGCCACCGGCGCGACCAGAGGGCGTCAGCGGAAGCCCGCCGCGCTGCCCCTGAGGGCGCGGGGAGGCGGGGCGGCCACCCTTCCCCCCGCCAGCGCCGCCCAGGAGACCGGCACCCCGCCCCCAACCCGCCCCTCGCGGGGACCCTGGACAGCTCCTGCTGGCGCCAGCCCAGAGACCCAGAGACAGAGACAGAGACAGAGACACGGAGAAACAGAGAAACGGCGACACGGAGAGGATCCAAGACACGGACCTAGACAGACACCCACCCTGACCCAGAGAGGCTCTGCCCAAGAGCTCGCTTCCCCCCCAGGAGGGCGGTGGTGCTGGAGCTGGGCCCGGGCCAGGAGGCAGGGGCCCCGGGGCTGGCGATCACCCCTGGGGCCCTAGGCCGCGCAGACAGGCTCTCAGGAGTCCCGGGCTCCCGGCATCGCTGCCCCGCCATCGCCCAGGAACCACAGACAGGCACCGGAGCTCGCTGGCGCGCTCTGTCTGCGCTTGCGTGTGCGTGTGCGTGTGCGTGTGCGTGTTGTGCGAGTGGGTGTGTAGGCGTGTGTGTGTGTGTGTGTGTGTGCGCGCGCGCGCGCGCCTGTGTGTCTGTGTGCCTGTGTGTGTGCGCGTCCGGGTTTGCGTGTTCCTTTCTCTCCGCTTCTTCACTCTGGCTCTTTTCCTCTTTCTGCCGGGCACCCCCGACCTTACTGAGGTGATAGAAGGAGCAGGCAGAAAAGTCAGGGCCCAGAGAACTTGGCACGAGAAAGCAGCTCCATCTACCAGACATGTAGAAGCCCCTCCCCGACGACCGACCGCAGCGTCCCCGTTCTGCTCAAGTGCCGCTGGGGACGTTGCCCGGGATCTCCCGCCCGCTAGGTCACCGACGAAGGCGCCTCCGTTTTCCCAAGAGCGCGCTCGCGCCCAGGACGGAGGGAGGAGCAGCACGGTGTGACGACGGGGAGGAAGAGTCGCGTCCGAAGGCCCGTCGGTGCCTGCCGACGTCCCGGCTCTCCCTGTCTCGAGACCTCTGGGCTTCAGGGTTCTGTGCCGCAAGGCTTTCCCGCCGCACCCCCCGGGACCCAGGGCGCGCTGTGTGCGCTGCCCGTCTCCAGCGTTTGGGCCCTGTGGGCCTTCTTGCGTCCCACTGGAAAGGGGACCCTGGGACGGAGAGAAGACGGGCAGGGGGCGGGCTTCGGCAAAGAGAGCGACGGCCATCCACAGACGTCCGACGAGGCCCTCCGGGGCGCCAAGCTCTCCATTTTCCACGGCACGTGTCCTCGTCAGGTTCTGCCACCTCTCGCCGGCATGCGTAGGCACACCGCTGGTCTTGCGGCCCCAGAGGCGAGGAGGCGAACGCCCCGGAGGCCGAGATTGGCACCCGCGTTCTCGGCTGCTGGGTGGCCAGCACCTAGGAGAGTGTCTGGCCGGAAGCAGCCAGGCGATCGATCCCTGGGTGCTGGATGAGCCTCGGCGGCAAGAAGTAGGCTCGTGGGGAAGGACGGCGGCCGAGGCCCGGGCCCCCACCGAGGCCGCGCTCCGTGCTGAGCGGTCCGCTCCGTGTTTCCCGCTTGCGTTCTCACCAGCACTCGCCCCCGCAAGGAGGCACGAACTCCAGGACCCCCTCGCACCAGATGAGGAAAGCGCAGCTCAGGGAGGGCACGTCACTCGCGGGAGACGGCGGCCCTTGGGTTTCAGCTCAGGACTTCGGTCTCCCGAGCCTGCGTTTCGGGGCAAGGCTCCGGTCCCGCGCTCCGGGAAACTGACAGGGACGCAGTCCCGCTTCTCCCCGCAGAAGGTGCTCCTCGGAGATCAGATCCGGGGACCCGTCAGAACCACCCCGGGCACGAGCTGGCAGGGAGCGACGCGCACCGCCCCTCCCCCCCCATCCCGCAGCCCGCAGCCCGCAGCCCGCAGCCCGCAGCCCGCAGCCCGAGGAAGCGAGGAGCAGGCGATAGAGGCGCTGGGTTGGCAGGAGGGGAAACGGGGCCGGCAGGAGAAGCGAACCGCGGAGAGACTCCCTCCCAGGACGACGATGGCTGAACGGGGAGAGGAGGGAGCTTTGGGTCCTCTCTCGTCCTGCTTTGACCGGGATGTCCCCATTTTTCCACAGCGAGCGAGTATGGCTCTTGGATTCGGTGGGGAAGACGTGGTTTATCTGGAGGACTTTTCCCTTCGGGGGTTCAAAGTCCGTTCTCTGAGGCAAGGCTCCCTCTCTGCCTCCCTGTCCTTCCCATTCGCCTCCCCGGAAGCCAGCTCTCCTCCCGGTTTCCTGGATCCCTTGGCCACGGTCCTCTGTTGCAAACACAGGCAGGTGCAAAGAAGATGCGAAAGGCTGCCCGAGCCACGCGAACGGAAAGCTGAAGCCAGGGAGCCAGGAAGGGCTGGCTGCTGAGGGAGGACGTGTCCTGTCAGGAGGCTTTTCAACTCCCTCTGACAGATGCGGCCTGGAGGGGCGGGGCCCGGCCGGGGCCCTGGGGTGGTAGGGGTCGGGTGTGAGGGGGTGGGTGGGGAGGCGGGGGGAGGCGGGAAGAGAGGGAGGCCCCCGAGTGAGGGGACACCAAAAGCCTCAGCCATCAAGACTCCTCATCTTTGCATCCAGCGTTCTCAAACTCAAAACGAACGCAAGCTCATCCACCAGGAGCAACGTAGCAGCGTTTCCAAGCGAGGCAGGACCGCCCGAAGGCGAAAGCAGAATGGGATCCCAGTCAGGTGGAGCTTGAAACTCAGACCCACCCACCCCCCTACCCCCCCACCACCTCCCCCCCTCCCCCCCACCCCGGGAAGGGGGCTTCTGGAAGGAAAAGCGAGACAAACTGACAGGGACAAACTTAGGTCGGGAAAGGAGTGTTGATTGTGAATGAGCCTCTCAAGGACAAGCGAGCGGGTACCAGGTTTTAGAAGATGACCTGCAGCGGCACAGACGCCAGCAAAGGCAGAAGCCATCCCGTCTTGGGTGAGGTGCCCGAGACGCGCCTCTCTAACCCAGTCCGCCCTGTCCTTGGAGAAGCGGGCGGTGTCTGGAAAAGCCTGACCAGGTGTCTTTCCTCGGTGGGCGGGGCTGGTCGCTTTGGGACCCGTTTGGGCCTCCCGGCACCGCCGTGGAATCCGTTCCACCTGACAGGACGACTCTACCCGGCGGCTGGGGCGGCGGGGGCGGGGCGCCGAGGGAAGGGCTGGGGTGTCACCGGAGCGGGAGCCGAGCGGGTGGGAAGAGGCCGAGGCCAGAGGGAGCCGGCGGGCGGCGTGTGCGGCGTCGGGGTCCCGGTCCCGGTCCCGGTCCCGGTCCCGCCGGGCTGGCCCCGATTGGCCCTGGGTTCGGGTGGGGCCGCGAGCTGGAAGGGTTGGGCTGTGGCGGGGAGGGGTTGGGCCCTGCCCATGGGCGGCGCCGGCGGGCCCGCGGTGCGGAGGGTGGCGGGGGGGGGTGGGGGAGGGCTGGCTGGAGGGGTGGGGGGCGTCCGCGGAGGACGGAGGCCGGAGGCGGCAAAAGGCGAGGGAGGCAAAAGCCTACAGCACCCGGTATTCCCAGGCGGTCTCCCATCCAAGTACTAACCAGGCCCGACCCTGCTTAGCTTCCGAGATCAGACGAGATCGGGCGCGTTCAGGGTGGTATGGCCGTAGACGCTGGCGCCTGCCGCCGGCGCCCCTAAGAAGCCGCGCCGCGTCGCCCGGCCCGCGGCTCGCGCGCGCGCCCAGGCCTCTGTGACGCGCACCCGCCGCCGCCGGCGCCCCCTGCGCCCGCGCTCGGCCTGCCGCCTTCCTCCCGCTGCTGCCTCCCGCCGCGGCCGCCTCGGGCGCGGCCAGCGGGCCAGCCAAACCCTGCGCTGCCCCGCCCTGCTGCCCTCCCAGGGCGCGGAGGCCTGGAGCAGCCCGGGGTGCGAGGAGGCGGGGCGGGGCGGGCGGCGGTGGGAAACGAGGGGTGGTGGGGGCGGGGATGGGGGCGGGGCGCCTGGCTGGGCGCTCTCCCCTCGCGGCCCGGGAACACTCCAGGCCGCCCTGGCCGCTCGGATCCGGCGATGGGTCGCAGGAGATGCGGCTGCTGGGAGGTGGGGGGCGCGGGGCACTTGGCCCGAGGCGTCGGGGCGTCGGGCCGCCGGGCCCGTGCTCCTCTGAGTCCCCTCCGGCCCGAGGGGCCTCCCAGCGGGAGCCCTGACCTCTGCGGCGCCGGCCGGGCCCCGACTTGCCCAAACCCAGGCGGAGCCACCGGCGCGACCAGAGGGCGTCAGCGGAAGCCCGCCGCGCTGCCCCTGAGGGCGCGGGGAGGCGGGGCGGCCACCCTTCCCCCCGCCAGCGCCGCCCAGGAGACCGGCACCCCGCCCCCAACCCGCCCCTCGCGGGGACCCTGGACAGCTCCTGCTGGCGCCAGCCCAGAGACCCAGAGACAGAGACAGAGACAGAGACACGGAGAAACAGAGAAACGGCGACACGGAGAGGATCCAAGACACGGACCTAGACAGACACCCACCCTGACCCAGAGAGGCTCTGCCCAAGAGCTCGCTTCCCCCCCAGGAGGGCGGTGGTGCTGGAGCTGGGCCCGGGCCAGGAGGCAGGGGCCCCGGGGCTGGCGATCACCCCTGGGGCCCTAGGCCGCGCAGACAGGCTCTCAGGAGTCCCGGGCTCCCGGCATCGCTGCCCCGCCATCGCCCAGGAACCACAGACAGGCACCGGAGCTCGCTGGCGCGCTCTGTCTGCGCTTGCGTGTGCGTGTGCGTGTGCGTGTGCGTGTTGTGCGAGTGGGTGTGTAGGCGTGTGTGTGTGTGTGTGTGTGTGTGCGCGCGCGCGCGCGCCTGTGTGTCTGTGTGCCTGTGTGTGTGCGCGTCCGGGTTTGCGTGTTCCTTTCTCTCCGCTTCTTCACTCTGGCTCTTTTCCTCTTTCTGCCGGGCACCCCCGACCTTACTGAGGTGATAGAAGGAGCAGGCAGAAAAGTCAGGGCCCAGAGAACTTGGCACGAGAAAGCAGCTCCATCTACCAGACATGTAGAAGCCCCTCCCCGACGACCGACCGCAGCGTCCCCGTTCTGCTCAAGTGCCGCTGGGGACGTTGCCCGGGATCTCCCGCCCGCTAGGTCACCGACGAAGGCGCCTCCGTTTTCCCAAGAGCGCGCTCGCGCCCAGGACGGAGGGAGGAGCAGCACGGTGTGACGACGGGGAGGAAGAGTCGCGTCCGAAGGCCCGTCGGTGCCTGCCGACGTCCCGGCTCTCCCTGTCTCGAGACCTCTGGGCTTCAGGGTTCTGTGCCGCAAGGCTTTCCCGCCGCACCCCCCGGGACCCAGGGCGCGCTGTGTGCGCTGCCCGTCTCCAGCGTTTGGGCCCTGTGGGCCTTCTTGCGTCCCACTGGAAAGGGGACCCTGGGACGGAGAGAAGACGGGCAGGGGGCGGGCTTCGGCAAAGAGAGCGACGGCCATCCACAGACGTCCGACGAGGCCCTCCGGGGCGCCAAGCTCTCCATTTTCCACGGCACGTGTCCTCGTCAGGTTCTGCCACCTCTCGCCGGCATGCGTAGGCACACCGCTGGTCTTGCGGCCCCAGAGGCGAGGAGGCGAACGCCCCGGAGGCCGAGATTGGCACCCGCGTTCTCGGCTGCTGGGTGGCCAGCACCTAGGAGAGTGTCTGGCCGGAAGCAGCCAGGCGATCGATCCCTGGGTGCTGGATGAGCCTCGGCGGCAAGAAGTAGGCTCGTGGGGAAGGACGGCGGCCGAGGCCCGGGCCCCCACCGAGGCCGCGCTCCGTGCTGAGCGGTCCGCTCCGTGTTTCCCGCTTGCGTTCTCACCAGCACTCGCCCCCGCAAGGAGGCACGAACTCCAGGACCCCCTCGCACCAGATGAGGAAAGCGCAGCTCAGGGAGGGCACGTCACTCGCGGGAGACGGCGGCCCTTGGGTTTCAGCTCAGGACTTCGGTCTCCCGAGCCTGCGTTTCGGGGCAAGGCTCCGGTCCCGCGCTCCGGGAAACTGACAGGGACGCAGTCCCGCTTCTCCCCGCAGAAGGTGCTCCTCGGAGATCAGATCCGGGGACCCGTCAGAACCACCCCGGGCACGAGCTGGCAGGGAGCGACGCGCACCGCCCCTCCCCCCCCATCCCGCAGCCCGCAGCCCGCAGCCCGCAGCCCGCAGCCCGCAGCCCGAGGAAGCGAGGAGCAGGCGATAGAGGCGCTGGGTTGGCAGGAGGGGAAACGGGGCCGGCAGGAGAAGCGAACCGCGGAGAGACTCCCTCCCAGGACGACGATGGCTGAACGGGGAGAGGAGGGAGCTTTGGGTCCTCTCTCGTCCTGCTTTGACCGGGATGTCCCCATTTTTCCACAGCGAGCGAGTATGGCTCTTGGATTCGGTGGGGAAGACGTGGTTTATCTGGAGGACTTTTCCCTTCGGGGGTTCAAAGTCCGTTCTCTGAGGCAAGGCTCCCTCTCTGCCTCCCTGTCCTTCCCATTCGCCTCCCCGGAAGCCAGCTCTCCTCCCGGTTTCCTGGATCCCTTGGCCACGGTCCTCTGTTGCAAACACAGGCAGGTGCAAAGAAGATGCGAAAGGCTGCCCGAGCCACGCGAACGGAAAGCTGAAGCCAGGGAGCCAGGAAGGGCTGGCTGCTGAGGGAGGACGTGTCCTGTCAGGAGGCTTTTCAACTCCCTCTGACAGATGCGGCCTGGAGGGGCGGGGCCCGGCCGGGGCCCTGGGGTGGTAGGGGTCGGGTGTGAGGGGGTGGGTGGGGAGGCGGGGGGAGGCGGGAAGAGAGGGAGGCCCCCGAGTGAGGGGACACCAAAAGCCTCAGCCATCAAGACTCCTCATCTTTGCATCCAGCGTTCTCAAACTCAAAACGAACGCAAGCTCATCCACCAGGAGCAACGTAGCAGCGTTTCCAAGCGAGGCAGGACCGCCCGAAGGCGAAAGCAGAATGGGATCCCAGTCAGGTGGAGCTTGAAACTCAGACCCACCCACCCCCCTACCCCCCCACCACCTCCCCCCCTCCCCCCCACCCCGGGAAGGGGGCTTCTGGAAGGAAAAGCGAGACAAACTGACAGGGACAAACTTAGGTCGGGAAAGGAGTGTTGATTGTGAATGAGCCTCTCAAGGACAAGCGAGCGGGTACCAGGTTTTAGAAGATGACCTGCAGCGGCACAGACGCCAGCAAAGGCAGAAGCCATCCCGTCTTGGGTGAGGTGCCCGAGACGCGCCTCTCTAACCCAGTCCGCCCTGTCCTTGGAGAAGCGGGCGGTGTCTGGAAAAGCCTGACCAGGTGTCTTTCCTCGGTGGGCGGGGCTGGTCGCTTTGGGACCCGTTTGGGCCTCCCGGCACCGCCGTGGAATCCGTTCCACCTGACAGGACGACTCTACCCGGCGGCTGGGGCGGCGGGGGCGGGGCGCCGAGGGAAGGGCTGGGGTGTCACCGGAGCGGGAGCCGAGCGGGTGGGAAGAGGCCGAGGCCAGAGGGAGCCGGCGGGCGGCGTGTGCGGCGTCGGGGTCCCGGTCCCGGTCCCGGTCCCGGTCCCGCCGGGCTGGCCCCGATTGGCCCTGGGTTCGGGTGGGGCCGCGAGCTGGAAGGGTTGGGCTGTGGCGGGGAGGGGTTGGGCCCTGCCCATGGGCGGCGCCGGCGGGCCCGCGGTGCGGAGGGTGGCGGGGGGGGGTGGGGGAGGGCTGGCTGGAGGGGTGGGGGGCGTCCGCGGAGGACGGAGGCCGGAGGCGGCAAAAGGCGAGGGAGGCAAAAGCCTACAGCACCCGGTATTCCCAGGCGGTCTCCCATCCAAGTACTAACCAGGCCCGACCCTGCTTAGCTTCCGAGATCAGACGAGATCGGGCGCGTTCAGGGTGGTATGGCCGTAGACGCTGGCGCCTGCCGCCGGCGCCCCTAAGAAGCCGCGCCGCGTCGCCCGGCCCGCGGCTCGCGCGCGCGCCCAGGCCTCTGTGACGCGCACCCGCCGCCGCCGGCGCCCCCTGCGCCCGCGCTCGGCCTGCCGCCTTCCTCCCGCTGCTGCCTCCCGCCGCGGCCGCCTCGGGCGCGGCCAGCGGGCCAGCCAAACCCTGCGCTGCCCCGCCCTGCTGCCCTCCCAGGGCGCGGAGGCCTGGAGCAGCCCGGGGTGCGAGGAGGCGGGGCGGGGCGGGCGGCGGTGGGAAACGAGGGGTGGTGGGGGCGGGGATGGGGGCGGGGCGCCTGGCTGGGCGCTCTCCCCTCGCGGCCCGGGAACACTCCAGGCCGCCCTGGCCGCTCGGATCCGGCGATGGGTCGCAGGAGATGCGGCTGCTGGGAGGTGGGGGGCGCGGGGCACTTGGCCCGAGGCGTCGGGGCGTCGGGCCGCCGGGCCCGTGCTCCTCTGAGTCCCCTCCGGCCCGAGGGGCCTCCCAGCGGGAGCCCTGACCTCTGCGGCGCCGGCCGGGCCCCGACTTGCCCAAACCCAGGCGGAGCCACCGGCGCGACCAGAGGGCGTCAGCGGAAGCCCGCCGCGCTGCCCCTGAGGGCGCGGGGAGGCGGGGCGGCCACCCTTCCCCCCGCCAGCGCCGCCCAGGAGACCGGCACCCCGCCCCCAACCCGCCCCTCGCGGGGACCCTGGACAGCTCCTGCTGGCGCCAGCCCAGAGACCCAGAGACAGAGACAGAGACAGAGACACGGAGAAACAGAGAAACGGCGACACGGAGAGGATCCAAGACACGGACCTAGACAGACACCCACCCTGACCCAGAGAGGCTCTGCCCAAGAGCTCGCTTCCCCCCCAGGAGGGCGGTGGTGCTGGAGCTGGGCCCGGGCCAGGAGGCAGGGGCCCCGGGGCTGGCGATCACCCCTGGGGCCCTAGGCCGCGCAGACAGGCTCTCAGGAGTCCCGGGCTCCCGGCATCGCTGCCCCGCCATCGCCCAGGAACCACAGACAGGCACCGGAGCTCGCTGGCGCGCTCTGTCTGCGCTTGCGTGTGCGTGTGCGTGTGCGTGTGCGTGTTGTGCGAGTGGGTGTGTAGGCGTGTGTGTGTGTGTGTGTGTGTGTGCGCGCGCGCGCGCGCCTGTGTGTCTGTGTGCCTGTGTGTGTGCGCGTCCGGGTTTGCGTGTTCCTTTCTCTCCGCTTCTTCACTCTGGCTCTTTTCCTCTTTCTGCCGGGCACCCCCGACCTTACTGAGGTGATAGAAGGAGCAGGCAGAAAAGTCAGGGCCCAGAGAACTTGGCACGAGAAAGCAGCTCCATCTACCAGACATGTAGAAGCCCCTCCCCGACGACCGACCGCAGCGTCCCCGTTCTGCTCAAGTGCCGCTGGGGACGTTGCCCGGGATCTCCCGCCCGCTAGGTCACCGACGAAGGCGCCTCCGTTTTCCCAAGAGCGCGCTCGCGCCCAGGACGGAGGGAGGAGCAGCACGGTGTGACGACGGGGAGGAAGAGTCGCGTCCGAAGGCCCGTCGGTGCCTGCCGACGTCCCGGCTCTCCCTGTCTCGAGACCTCTGGGCTTCAGGGTTCTGTGCCGCAAGGCTTTCCCGCCGCACCCCCCGGGACCCAGGGCGCGCTGTGTGCGCTGCCCGTCTCCAGCGTTTGGGCCCTGTGGGCCTTCTTGCGTCCCACTGGAAAGGGGACCCTGGGACGGAGAGAAGACGGGCAGGGGGCGGGCTTCGGCAAAGAGAGCGACGGCCATCCACAGACGTCCGACGAGGCCCTCCGGGGCGCCAAGCTCTCCATTTTCCACGGCACGTGTCCTCGTCAGGTTCTGCCACCTCTCGCCGGCATGCGTAGGCACACCGCTGGTCTTGCGGCCCCAGAGGCGAGGAGGCGAACGCCCCGGAGGCCGAGATTGGCACCCGCGTTCTCGGCTGCTGGGTGGCCAGCACCTAGGAGAGTGTCTGGCCGGAAGCAGCCAGGCGATCGATCCCTGGGTGCTGGATGAGCCTCGGCGGCAAGAAGTAGGCTCGTGGGGAAGGACGGCGGCCGAGGCCCGGGCCCCCACCGAGGCCGCGCTCCGTGCTGAGCGGTCCGCTCCGTGTTTCCCGCTTGCGTTCTCACCAGCACTCGCCCCCGCAAGGAGGCACGAACTCCAGGACCCCCTCGCACCAGATGAGGAAAGCGCAGCTCAGGGAGGGCACGTCACTCGCGGGAGACGGCGGCCCTTGGGTTTCAGCTCAGGACTTCGGTCTCCCGAGCCTGCGTTTCGGGGCAAGGCTCCGGTCCCGCGCTCCGGGAAACTGACAGGGACGCAGTCCCGCTTCTCCCCGCAGAAGGTGCTCCTCGGAGATCAGATCCGGGGACCCGTCAGAACCACCCCGGGCACGAGCTGGCAGGGAGCGACGCGCACCGCCCCTCCCCCCCCATCCCGCAGCCCGCAGCCCGCAGCCCGCAGCCCGCAGCCCGCAGCCCGAGGAAGCGAGGAGCAGGCGATAGAGGCGCTGGGTTGGCAGGAGGGGAAACGGGGCCGGCAGGAGAAGCGAACCGCGGAGAGACTCCCTCCCAGGACGACGATGGCTGAACGGGGAGAGGAGGGAGCTTTGGGTCCTCTCTCGTCCTGCTTTGACCGGGATGTCCCCATTTTTCCACAGCGAGCGAGTATGGCTCTTGGATTCGGTGGGGAAGACGTGGTTTATCTGGAGGACTTTTCCCTTCGGGGGTTCAAAGTCCGTTCTCTGAGGCAAGGCTCCCTCTCTGCCTCCCTGTCCTTCCCATTCGCCTCCCCGGAAGCCAGCTCTCCTCCCGGTTTCCTGGATCCCTTGGCCACGGTCCTCTGTTGCAAACACAGGCAGGTGCAAAGAAGATGCGAAAGGCTGCCCGAGCCACGCGAACGGAAAGCTGAAGCCAGGGAGCCAGGAAGGGCTGGCTGCTGAGGGAGGACGTGTCCTGTCAGGAGGCTTTTCAACTCCCTCTGACAGATGCGGCCTGGAGGGGCGGGGCCCGGCCGGGGCCCTGGGGTGGTAGGGGTCGGGTGTGAGGGGGTGGGTGGGGAGGCGGGGGGAGGCGGGAAGAGAGGGAGGCCCCCGAGTGAGGGGACACCAAAAGCCTCAGCCATCAAGACTCCTCATCTTTGCATCCAGCGTTCTCAAACTCAAAACGAACGCAAGCTCATCCACCAGGAGCAACGTAGCAGCGTTTCCAAGCGAGGCAGGACCGCCCGAAGGCGAAAGCAGAATGGGATCCCAGTCAGGTGGAGCTTGAAACTCAGACCCACCCACCCCCCTACCCCCCCACCACCTCCCCCCCTCCCCCCCACCCCGGGAAGGGGGCTTCTGGAAGGAAAAGCGAGACAAACTGACAGGGACAAACTTAGGTCGGGAAAGGAGTGTTGATTGTGAATGAGCCTCTCAAGGACAAGCGAGCGGGTACCAGGTTTTAGAAGATGACCTGCAGCGGCACAGACGCCAGCAAAGGCAGAAGCCATCCCGTCTTGGGTGAGGTGCCCGAGACGCGCCTCTCTAACCCAGTCCGCCCTGTCCTTGGAGAAGCGGGCGGTGTCTGGAAAAGCCTGACCAGGTGTCTTTCCTCGGTGGGCGGGGCTGGTCGCTTTGGGACCCGTTTGGGCCTCCCGGCACCGCCGTGGAATCCGTTCCACCTGACAGGACGACTCTACCCGGCGGCTGGGGCGGCGGGGGCGGGGCGCCGAGGGAAGGGCTGGGGTGTCACCGGAGCGGGAGCCGAGCGGGTGGGAAGAGGCCGAGGCCAGAGGGAGCCGGCGGGCGGCGTGTGCGGCGTCGGGGTCCCGGTCCCGGTCCCGGTCCCGGTCCCGCCGGGCTGGCCCCGATTGGCCCTGGGTTCGGGTGGGGCCGCGAGCTGGAAGGGTTGGGCTGTGGCGGGGAGGGGTTGGGCCCTGCCCATGGGCGGCGCCGGCGGGCCCGCGGTGCGGAGGGTGGCGGGGGGGGTGGGGGAGGGCTGGCTGGAGGGGTGGGGGGCGTCCGCGGAGGACGGAGGCCGGAGGCGGCAAAAGGCGAGGGAGGCAAAAGCCTACAGCACCCGGTATTCCCAGGCGGTCTCCCATCCAAGTACTAACCAGGCCCGACCCTGCTTAGCTTCCGAGATCAGACGAGATCGGGCGCGTTCAGGGTGGTATGGCCGTAGACGCTGGCGCCTGCCGCCGGCGCCCCTAAGAAGCCGCGCCGCGTCGCCCGGCCCGCGGCTCGCGCGCGCGCCCAGGCCTCTGTGACGCGCACCCGCCGCCGCCGGCGCCCCCTGCGCCCGCGCTCGGCCTGCCGCCTTCCTCCCGCTGCTGCCTCCCGCCGCGGCCGCCTCGGGCGCGGCCAGCGGGCCAGCCAAACCCTGCGCTGCCCCGCCCTGCTGCCCTCCCAGGGCGCGGAGGCCTGGAGCAGCCCGGGGTGCGAGGAGGCGGGGCGGGGCGGGCGGCGGTGGGAAACGAGGGGTGGTGGGGGCGGGGATGGGGGCGGGGCGCCTGGCTGGGCGCTCTCCCCTCGCGGCCCGGGAACACTCCAGGCCGCCCTGGCCGCTCGGATCCGGCGATGGGTCGCAGGAGATGCGGCTGCTGGGAGGTGGGGGGCGCGGGGCACTTGGCCCGAGGCGTCGGGGCGTCGGGCCGCCGGGCCCGTGCTCCTCTGAGTCCCCTCCGGCCCGAGGGGCCTCCCAGCGGGAGCCCTGACCTCTGCGGCGCCGGCCGGGCCCCGACTTGCCCAAACCCAGGCGGAGCCACCGGCGCGACCAGAGGGCGTCAGCGGAAGCCCGCCGCGCTGCCCCTGAGGGCGCGGGGAGGCGGGGCGGCCACCCTTCCCCCCGCCAGCGCCGCCCAGGAGACCGGCACCCCGCCCCCAACCCGCCCCTCGCGGGGACCCTGGACAGCTCCTGCTGGCGCCAGCCCAGAGACCCAGAGACAGAGACAGAGACAGAGACACGGAGAAACAGAGAAACGGCGACACGGAGAGGATCCAAGACACGGACCTAGACAGACACCCACCCTGACCCAGAGAGGCTCTGCCCAAGAGCTCGCTTCCCCCCCAGGAGGGCGGTGGTGCTGGAGCTGGGCCCGGGCCAGGAGGCAGGGGCCCCGGGGCTGGCGATCACCCCTGGGGCCCTAGGCCGCGCAGACAGGCTCTCAGGAGTCCCGGGCTCCCGGCATCGCTGCCCCGCCATCGCCCAGGAACCACAGACAGGCACCGGAGCTCGCTGGCGCGCTCTGTCTGCGCTTGCGTGTGCGTGTGCGTGTGCGTGTGCGTGTTGTGCGAGTGGGTGTGTAGGCGTGTGTGTGTGTGTGTGTGTGTGCGCGCGCGCGCGCGCCTGTGTGTCTGTGTGCCTGTGTGTGTGCGCGTCCGGGTTTGCGTGTTCCTTTCTCTCCGCTTCTTCACTCTGGCTCTTTTCCTCTTTCTGCCGGGCACCCCCGACCTTACTGAGGTGATAGAAGGAGCAGGCAGAAAAGTCAGGGCCCAGAGAACTTGGCACGAGAAAGCAGCTCCATCTACCAGACATGTAGAAGCCCCTCCCCGACGACCGACCGCAGCGTCCCCGTTCTGCTCAAGTGCCGCTGGGGACGTTGCCCGGGATCTCCCGCCCGCTAGGTCACCGACGAAGGCGCCTCCGTTTTCCCAAGAGCGCGCTCGCGCCCAGGACGGAGGGAGGAGCAGCACGGTGTGACGACGGGGAGGAAGAGTCGCGTCCGAAGGCCCGTCGGTGCCTGCCGACGTCCCGGCTCTCCCTGTCTCGAGACCTCTGGGCTTCAGGGTTCTGTGCCGCAAGGCTTTCCCGCCGCACCCCCCGGGACCCAGGGCGCGCTGTGTGCGCTGCCCGTCTCCAGCGTTTGGGCCCTGTGGGCCTTCTTGCGTCCCACTGGAAAGGGGACCCTGGGACGGAGAGAAGACGGGCAGGGGGCGGGCTTCGGCAAAGAGAGCGACGGCCATCCACAGACGTCCGACGAGGCCCTCCGGGGCGCCAAGCTCTCCATTTTCCACGGCACGTGTCCTCGTCAGGTTCTGCCACCTCTCGCCGGCATGCGTAGGCACACCGCTGGTCTTGCGGCCCCAGAGGCGAGGAGGCGAACGCCCCGGAGGCCGAGATTGGCACCCGCGTTCTCGGCTGCTGGGTGGCCAGCACCTAGGAGAGTGTCTGGCCGGAAGCAGCCAGGCGATCGATCCCTGGGTGCTGGATGAGCCTCGGCGGCAAGAAGTAGGCTCGTGGGGAAGGACGGCGGCCGAGGCCCGGGCCCCCACCGAGGCCGCGCTCCGTGCTGAGCGGTCCGCTCCGTGTTTCCCGCTTGCGTTCTCACCAGCACTCGCCCCCGCAAGGAGGCACGAACTCCAGGACCCCCTCGCACCAGATGAGGAAAGCGCAGCTCAGGGAGGGCACGTCACTCGCGGGAGACGGCGGCCCTTGGGTTTCAGCTCAGGACTTCGGTCTCCCGAGCCTGCGTTTCGGGGCAAGGCTCCGGTCCCGCGCTCCGGGAAACTGACAGGGACGCAGTCCCGCTTCTCCCCGCAGAAGGTGCTCCTCGGAGATCAGATCCGGGGACCCGTCAGAACCACCCCGGGCACGAGCTGGCAGGGAGCGACGCGCACCGCCCCTCCCCCCCCATCCCGCAGCCCGCAGCCCGCAGCCCGCAGCCCGCAGCCCGCAGCCCGAGGAAGCGAGGAGCAGGCGATAGAGGCGCTGGGTTGGCAGGAGGGGAAACGGGGCCGGCAGGAGAAGCGAACCGCGGAGAGACTCCCTCCCAGGACGACGATGGCTGAACGGGGAGAGGAGGGAGCTTTGGGTCCTCTCTCGTCCTGCTTTGACCGGGATGTCCCCATTTTTCCACAGCGAGCGAGTATGGCTCTTGGATTCGGTGGGGAAGACGTGGTTTATCTGGAGGACTTTTCCCTTCGGGGGTTCAAAGTCCGTTCTCTGAGGCAAGGCTCCCTCTCTGCCTCCCTGTCCTTCCCATTCGCCTCCCCGGAAGCCAGCTCTCCTCCCGGTTTCCTGGATCCCTTGGCCACGGTCCTCTGTTGCAAACACAGGCAGGTGCAAAGAAGATGCGAAAGGCTGCCCGAGCCACGCGAACGGAAAGCTGAAGCCAGGGAGCCAGGAAGGGCTGGCTGCTGAGGGAGGACGTGTCCTGTCAGGAGGCTTTTCAACTCCCTCTGACAGATGCGGCCTGGAGGGGCGGGGCCCGGCCGGGGCCCTGGGGTGGTAGGGGTCGGGTGTGAGGGGGTGGGTGGGGAGGCGGGGGGAGGCGGGAAGAGAGGGAGGCCCCCGAGTGAGGGGACACCAAAAGCCTCAGCCATCAAGACTCCTCATCTTTGCATCCAGCGTTCTCAAACTCAAAACGAACGCAAGCTCATCCACCAGGAGCAACGTAGCAGCGTTTCCAAGCGAGGCAGGACCGCCCGAAGGCGAAAGCAGAATGGGATCCCAGTCAGGTGGAGCTTGAAACTCAGACCCACCCACCCCCCTACCCCCCCACCACCTCCCCCCCTCCCCCCCACCCCGGGAAGGGGGCTTCTGGAAGGAAAAGCGAGACAAACTGACAGGGACAAACTTAGGTCGGGAAAGGAGTGTTGATTGTGAATGAGCCTCTCAAGGACAAGCGAGCGGGTACCAGGTTTTAGAAGATGACCTGCAGCGGCACAGACGCCAGCAAAGGCAGAAGCCATCCCGTCTTGGGTGAGGTGCCCGAGACGCGCCTCTCTAACCCAGTCCGCCCTGTCCTTGGAGAAGCGGGCGGTGTCTGGAAAAGCCTGACCAGGTGTCTTTCCTCGGTGGGCGGGGCTGGTCGCTTTGGGACCCGTTTGGGCCTCCCGGCACCGCCGTGGAATCCGTTCCACCTGACAGGACGACTCTACCCGGCGGCTGGGGCGGCGGGGGCGGGGCGCCGAGGGAAGGGCTGGGGTGTCACCGGAGCGGGAGCCGAGCGGGTGGGAAGAGGCCGAGGCCAGAGGGAGCCGGCGGGCGGCGTGTGCGGCGTCGGGGTCCCGGTCCCGGTCCCGGTCCCGGTCCCGCCGGGCTGGCCCCGATTGGCCCTGGGTTCGGGTGGGGCCGCGAGCTGGAAGGGTTGGGCTGTGGCGGGGAGGGGTTGGGCCCTGCCCATGGGCGGCGCCGGCGGGCCCGCGGTGCGGAGGGTGGCGGGGGGGGTGGGGGAGGGCTGGCTGGAGGGGTGGGGGGCGTCCGCGGAGGACGGAGGCCGGAGGCGGCAAAAGGCGAGGGAGGCAAAAGCCTACAGCACCCGGTATTCCCAGGCGGTCTCCCATCCAAGTACTAACCAGGCCCGACCCTGCTTAGCTTCCGAGATCAGACGAGATCGGGCGCGTTCAGGGTGGTATGGCCGTAGACGCTGGCGCCTGCCGCCGGCGCCCCTAAGAAGCCGCGCCGCGTCGCCCGGCCCGCGGCTCGCGCGCGCGCCCAGGCCTCTGTGACGCGCACCCGCCGCCGCCGGCGCCCCCTGCGCCCGCGCTCGGCCTGCCGCCTTCCTCCCGCTGCTGCCTCCCGCCGCGGCCGCCTCGGGCGCGGCCAGCGGGCCAGCCAAACCCTGCGCTGCCCCGCCCTGCTGCCCTCCCAGGGCGCGGAGGCCTGGAGCAGCCCGGGGTGCGAGGAGGCGGGGCGGGGCGGGCGGCGGTGGGAAACGAGGGGTGGTGGGGGCGGGGATGGGGGCGGGGCGCCTGGCTGGGCGCTCTCCCCTCGCGGCCCGGGAACACTCCAGGCCGCCCTGGCCGCTCGGATCCGGCGATGGGTCGCAGGAGATGCGGCTGCTGGGAGGTGGGGGGCGCGGGGCACTTGGCCCGAGGCGTCGGGGCGTCGGGCCGCCGGGCCCGTGCTCCTCTGAGTCCCCTCCGGCCCGAGGGGCCTCCCAGCGGGAGCCCTGACCTCTGCGGCGCCGGCCGGGCCCCGACTTGCCCAAACCCAGGCGGAGCCACCGGCGCGACCAGAGGGCGTCAGCGGAAGCCCGCCGCGCTGCCCCTGAGGGCGCGGGGAGGCGGGGCGGCCACCCTTCCCCCCGCCAGCGCCGCCCAGGAGACCGGCACCCCGCCCCCAACCCGCCCCTCGCGGGGACCCTGGACAGCTCCTGCTGGCGCCAGCCCAGAGACCCAGAGACAGAGACAGAGACAGAGACACGGAGAAACAGAGAAACGGCGACACGGAGAGGATCCAAGACACGGACCTAGACAGACACCCACCCTGACCCAGAGAGGCTCTGCCCAAGAGCTCGCTTCCCCCCCAGGAGGGCGGTGGTGCTGGAGCTGGGCCCGGGCCAGGAGGCAGGGGCCCCGGGGCTGGCGATCACCCCTGGGGCCCTAGGCCGCGCAGACAGGCTCTCAGGAGTCCCGGGCTCCCGGCATCGCTGCCCCGCCATCGCCCAGGAACCACAGACAGGCACCGGAGCTCGCTGGCGCGCTCTGTCTGCGCTTGCGTGTGCGTGTGCGTGTGCGTGTGCGTGTTGTGCGAGTGGGTGTGTAGGCGTGTGTGTGTGTGTGTGTGTGTGCGCGCGCGCGCGCGCCTGTGTGTCTGTGTGCCTGTGTGTGTGCGCGTCCGGGTTTGCGTGTTCCTTTCTCTCCGCTTCTTCACTCTGGCTCTTTTCCTCTTTCTGCCGGGCACCCCCGACCTTACTGAGGTGATAGAAGGAGCAGGCAGAAAAGTCAGGGCCCAGAGAACTTGGCACGAGAAAGCAGCTCCATCTACCAGACATGTAGAAGCCCCTCCCCGACGACCGACCGCAGCGTCCCCGTTCTGCTCAAGTGCCGCTGGGGACGTTGCCCGGGATCTCCCGCCCGCTAGGTCACCGACGAAGGCGCCTCCGTTTTCCCAAGAGCGCGCTCGCGCCCAGGACGGAGGGAGGAGCAGCACGGTGTGACGACGGGGAGGAAGAGTCGCGTCCGAAGGCCCGTCGGTGCCTGCCGACGTCCCGGCTCTCCCTGTCTCGAGACCTCTGGGCTTCAGGGTTCTGTGCCGCAAGGCTTTCCCGCCGCACCCCCCGGGACCCAGGGCGCGCTGTGTGCGCTGCCCGTCTCCAGCGTTTGGGCCCTGTGGGCCTTCTTGCGTCCCACTGGAAAGGGGACCCTGGGACGGAGAGAAGACGGGCAGGGGGCGGGCTTCGGCAAAGAGAGCGACGGCCATCCACAGACGTCCGACGAGGCCCTCCGGGGCGCCAAGCTCTCCATTTTCCACGGCACGTGTCCTCGTCAGGTTCTGCCACCTCTCGCCGGCATGCGTAGGCACACCGCTGGTCTTGCGGCCCCAGAGGCGAGGAGGCGAACGCCCCGGAGGCCGAGATTGGCACCCGCGTTCTCGGCTGCTGGGTGGCCAGCACCTAGGAGAGTGTCTGGCCGGAAGCAGCCAGGCGATCGATCCCTGGGTGCTGGATGAGCCTCGGCGGCAAGAAGTAGGCTCGTGGGGAAGGACGGCGGCCGAGGCCCGGGCCCCCACCGAGGCCGCGCTCCGTGCTGAGCGGTCCGCTCCGTGTTTCCCGCTTGCGTTCTCACCAGCACTCGCCCCCGCAAGGAGGCACGAACTCCAGGACCCCCTCGCACCAGATGAGGAAAGCGCAGCTCAGGGAGGGCACGTCACTCGCGGGAGACGGCGGCCCTTGGGTTTCAGCTCAGGACTTCGGTCTCCCGAGCCTGCGTTTCGGGGCAAGGCTCCGGTCCCGCGCTCCGGGAAACTGACAGGGACGCAGTCCCGCTTCTCCCCGCAGAAGGTGCTCCTCGGAGATCAGATCCGGGGACCCGTCAGAACCACCCCGGGCACGAGCTGGCAGGGAGCGACGCGCACCGCCCCTCCCCCCCCATCCCGCAGCCCGCAGCCCGCAGCCCGCAGCCCGCAGCCCGCAGCCCGAGGAAGCGAGGAGCAGGCGATAGAGGCGCTGGGTTGGCAGGAGGGGAAACGGGGCCGGCAGGAGAAGCGAACCGCGGAGAGACTCCCTCCCAGGACGACGATGGCTGAACGGGGAGAGGAGGGAGCTTTGGGTCCTCTCTCGTCCTGCTTTGACCGGGATGTCCCCATTTTTCCACAGCGAGCGAGTATGGCTCTTGGATTCGGTGGGGAAGACGTGGTTTATCTGGAGGACTTTTCCCTTCGGGGGTTCAAAGTCCGTTCTCTGAGGCAAGGCTCCCTCTCTGCCTCCCTGTCCTTCCCATTCGCCTCCCCGGAAGCCAGCTCTCCTCCCGGTTTCCTGGATCCCTTGGCCACGGTCCTCTGTTGCAAACACAGGCAGGTGCAAAGAAGATGCGAAAGGCTGCCCGAGCCACGCGAACGGAAAGCTGAAGCCAGGGAGCCAGGAAGGGCTGGCTGCTGAGGGAGGACGTGTCCTGTCAGGAGGCTTTTCAACTCCCTCTGACAGATGCGGCCTGGAGGGGCGGGGCCCGGCCGGGGCCCTGGGGTGGTAGGGGTCGGGTGTGAGGGGGTGGGTGGGGAGGCGGGGGGAGGCGGGAAGAGAGGGAGGCCCCCGAGTGAGGGGACACCAAAAGCCTCAGCCATCAAGACTCCTCATCTTTGCATCCAGCGTTCTCAAACTCAAAACGAACGCAAGCTCATCCACCAGGAGCAACGTAGCAGCGTTTCCAAGCGAGGCAGGACCGCCCGAAGGCGAAAGCAGAATGGGATCCCAGTCAGGTGGAGCTTGAAACTCAGACCCACCCACCCCCCTACCCCCCCACCACCTCCCCCCCTCCCCCCCACCCCGGGAAGGGGGCTTCTGGAAGGAAAAGCGAGACAAACTGACAGGGACAAACTTAGGTCGGGAAAGGAGTGTTGATTGTGAATGAGCCTCTCAAGGACAAGCGAGCGGGTACCAGGTTTTAGAAGATGACCTGCAGCGGCACAGACGCCAGCAAAGGCAGAAGCCATCCCGTCTTGGGTGAGGTGCCCGAGACGCGCCTCTCTAACCCAGTCCGCCCTGTCCTTGGAGAAGCGGGCGGTGTCTGGAAAAGCCTGACCAGGTGTCTTTCCTCGGTGGGCGGGGCTGGTCGCTTTGGGA
This sequence comes from Equus caballus, assembly GCF_041296265.1. NCBI lineage: Eukaryota > Metazoa > Chordata > Mammalia > Perissodactyla > Equidae > Equus > Equus caballus. Next base: position 91,962,393 of record NC_091684.1, read on the forward strand.
CCCGTTTGGGCCTCCCGGCACCGCCGTGGAATCCGTTCCACCTGACAGGACGACTCTACCCGGCGGCTGGGGCGGCGGGGGCGGGGCGCCGAGGGAAGGGCTGGGGTGTCACCGGAGCGGGAGCCGAGCGGGTGGGAAGAGGCCGAGGCCAGAGGGAGCCGGCGGGCGGCGTGTGCGGCGTCGGGGTCCCGGTCCCGGTCCCGGTCCCGGTCCCGCCGGGCTGGCCCCGATTGGCCCTGGGTTCGGGTGGGGCCGCGAGCTGGAAGGGTTGGGCTGTGGCGGGGAGGGGTTGGGCCCTGCCCATGGGCGGCGCCGGCGGGCCCGCGGTGCGGAGGGTGGCGGGGGGGGGTGGGGGAGGGCTGGCTGGAGGGGTGGGGGGCGTCCGCGGAGGACGGAGGCCGGAGGCGGCAAAAGGCGAGGGAGGCAAAAGCCTACAGCACCCGGTATTCCCAGGCGGTCTCCCATCCAAGTACTAACCAGGCCCGACCCTGCTTAGCTTCCGAGATCAGACGAGATCGGGCGCGTTCAGGGTGGTATGGCCGTAGACGCTGGCGCCTGCCGCCGGCGCCCCTAAGAAGCCGCGCCGCGTCGCCCGGCCCGCGGCTCGCGCGCGCGCCCAGGCCTCTGTGACGCGCACCCGCCGCCGCCGGCGCCCCCTGCGCCCGCGCTCGGCCTGCCGCCTTCCTCCCGCTGCTGCCTCCCGCCGCGGCCGCCTCGGGCGCGGCCAGCGGGCCAGCCAAACCCTGCGCTGCCCCGCCCTGCTGCCCTCCCAGGGCGCGGAGGCCTGGAGCAGCCCGGGGTGCGAGGAGGCGGGGCGGGGCGGGCGGCGGTGGGAAACGAGGGGTGGTGGGGGCGGGGATGGGGGCGGGGCGCCTGGCTGGGCGCTCTCCCCTCGCGGCCCGGGAACACTCCAGGCCGCCCTGGCCGCTCGGATCCGGCGATGGGTCGCAGGAGATGCGGCTGCTGGGAGGTGGGGGGCGCGGGGCACTTGGCCCGAGGCGTCGGGGCGTCGGGCCGCCGGGCCCGTGCTCCTCTGAGTCCCCTCCGGCCCGAGGGGCCTCCCAGCGGGAGCCCTGACCTCTGCGGCGCCGGCCGGGCCCCGACTTGCCCAAACCCAGGCGGAGCCACCGGCGCGACCAGAGGGCGTCAGCGGAAGCCCGCCGCGCTGCCCCTGAGGGCGCGGGGAGGCGGGGCGGCCACCCTTCCCCCCGCCAGCGCCGCCCAGGAGACCGGCACCCCGCCCCCAACCCGCCCCTCGCGGGGACCCTGGACAGCTCCTGCTGGCGCCAGCCCAGAGACCCAGAGACAGAGACAGAGACAGAGACACGGAGAAACAGAGAAACGGCGACACGGAGAGGATCCAAGACACGGACCTAGACAGACACCCACCCTGACCCAGAGAGGCTCTGCCCAAGAGCTCGCTTCCCCCCCAGGAGGGCGGTGGTGCTGGAGCTGGGCCCGGGCCAGGAGGCAGGGGCCCCGGGGCTGGCGATCACCCCTGGGGCCCTAGGCCGCGCAGACAGGCTCTCAGGAGTCCCGGGCTCCCGGCATCGCTGCCCCGCCATCGCCCAGGAACCACAGACAGGCACCGGAGCTCGCTGGCGCGCTCTGTCTGCGCTTGCGTGTGCGTGTGCGTGTGCGTGTGCGTGTTGTGCGAGTGGGTGTGTAGGCGTGTGTGTGTGTGTGTGTGTGTGTGCGCGCGCGCGCGCGCCTGTGTGTCTGTGTGCCTGTGTGTGTGCGCGTCCGGGTTTGCGTGTTCCTTTCTCTCCGCTTCTTCACTCTGGCTCTTTTCCTCTTTCTGCCGGGCACCCCCGACCTTACTGAGGTGATAGAAGGAGCAGGCAGAAAAGTCAGGGCCCAGAGAACTTGGCACGAGAAAGCAGCTCCATCTACCAGACATGTAGAAGCCCCTCCCCGACGACCGACCGCAGCGTCCCCGTTCTGCTCAAGTGCCGCTGGGGACGTTGCCCGGGATCTCCCGCCCGCTAGGTCACCGACGAAGGCGCCTCCGTTTTCCCAAGAGCGCGCTCGCGCCCAGGACGGAGGGAGGAGCAGCACGGTGTGACGACGGGGAGGAAGAGTCGCGTCCGAAGGCCCGTCGGTGCCTGCCGACGTCCCGGCTCTCCCTGTCTCGAGACCTCTGGGCTTCAGGGTTCTGTGCCGCAAGGCTTTCCCGCCGCACCCCCCGGGACCCAGGGCGCGCTGTGTGCGCTGCCCGTCTCCAGCGTTTGGGCCCTGTGGGCCTTCTTGCGTCCCACTGGAAAGGGGACCCTGGGACGGAGAGAAGACGGGCAGGGGGCGGGCTTCGGCAAAGAGAGCGACGGCCATCCACAGACGTCCGACGAGGCCCTCCGGGGCGCCAAGCTCTCCATTTTCCACGGCACGTGTCCTCGTCAGGTTCTGCCACCTCTCGCCGGCATGCGTAGGCACACCGCTGGTCTTGCGGCCCCAGAGGCGAGGAGGCGAACGCCCCGGAGGCCGAGATTGGCACCCGCGTTCTCGGCTGCTGGGTGGCCAGCACCTAGGAGAGTGTCTGGCCGGAAGCAGCCAGGCGATCGATCCCTGGGTGCTGGATGAGCCTCGGCGGCAAGAAGTAGGCTCGTGGGGAAGGACGGCGGCCGAGGCCCGGGCCCCCACCGAGGCCGCGCTCCGTGCTGAGCGGTCCGCTCCGTGTTTCCCGCTTGCGTTCTCACCAGCACTCGCCCCCGCAAGGAGGCACGAACTCCAGGACCCCCTCGCACCAGATGAGGAAAGCGCAGCTCAGGGAGGGCACGTCACTCGCGGGAGACGGCGGCCCTTGGGTTTCAGCTCAGGACTTCGGTCTCCCGAGCCTGCGTTTCGGGGCAAGGCTCCGGTCCCGCGCTCCGGGAAACTGACAGGGACGCAGTCCCGCTTCTCCCCGCAGAAGGTGCTCCTCGGAGATCAGATCCGGGGACCCGTCAGAACCACCCCGGGCACGAGCTGGCAGGGAGCGACGCGCACCGCCCCTCCCCCCCCATCCCGCAGCCCGCAGCCCGCAGCCCGCAGCCCGCAGCCCGCAGCCCGAGGAAGCGAGGAGCAGGCGATAGAGGCGCTGGGTTGGCAGGAGGGGAAACGGGGCCGGCAGGAGAAGCGAACCGCGGAGAGACTCCCTCCCAGGACGACGATGGCTGAACGGGGAGAGGAGGGAGCTTTGGGTCCTCTCTCGTCCTGCTTTGACCGGGATGTCCCCATTTTTCCACAGCGAGCGAGTATGGCTCTTGGATTCGGTGGGGAAGACGTGGTTTATCTGGAGGACTTTTCCCTTCGGGGGTTCAAAGTCCGTTCTCTGAGGCAAGGCTCCCTCTCTGCCTCCCTGTCCTTCCCATTCGCCTCCCCGGAAGCCAGCTCTCCTCCCGGTTTCCTGGATCCCTTGGCCACGGTCCTCTGTTGCAAACACAGGCAGGTGCAAAGAAGATGCGAAAGGCTGCCCGAGCCACGCGAACGGAAAGCTGAAGCCAGGGAGCCAGGAAGGGCTGGCTGCTGAGGGAGGACGTGTCCTGTCAGGAGGCTTTTCAACTCCCTCTGACAGATGCGGCCTGGAGGGGCGGGGCCCGGCCGGGGCCCTGGGGTGGTAGGGGTCGGGTGTGAGGGGGTGGGTGGGGAGGCGGGGGGAGGCGGGAAGAGAGGGAGGCCCCCGAGTGAGGGGACACCAAAAGCCTCAGCCATCAAGACTCCTCATCTTTGCATCCAGCGTTCTCAAACTCAAAACGAACGCAAGCTCATCCACCAGGAGCAACGTAGCAGCGTTTCCAAGCGAGGCAGGACCGCCCGAAGGCGAAAGCAGAATGGGATCCCAGTCAGGTGGAGCTTGAAACTCAGACCCACCCACCCCCCTACCCCCCCACCACCTCCCCCCCTCCCCCCCACCCCGGGAAGGGGGCTTCTGGAAGGAAAAGCGAGACAAACTGACAGGGACAAACTTAGGTCGGGAAAGGAGTGTTGATTGTGAATGAGCCTCTCAAGGACAAGCGAGCGGGTACCAGGTTTTAGAAGATGACCTGCAGCGGCACAGACGCCAGCAAAGGCAGAAGCCATCCCGTCTTGGGTGAGGTGCCCGAGACGCGCCTCTCTAACCCAGTCCGCCCTGTCCTTGGAGAAGCGGGCGGTGTCTGGAAAAGCCTGACCAGGTGTCTTTCCTCGGTGGGCGGGGCTGGTCGCTTTGGGACCCGTTTGGGCCTCCCGGCACCGCCGTGGAATCCGTTCCACCTGACAGGACGACTCTACCCGGCGGCTGGGGCGGCGGGGGCGGAGCGCCGAGGGAAGGGCTGGGGTGTCACCGGAGCGGGAGCCGAGCGGGTGGGAAGAGGCCGAGGCCAGAGGGAGCCGGCGGGCGGCGTGTGCGGCGTCGGGGTCCCGGTCCCGGTCCCGGTCCCGGTCCCGCCGGGCTGGCCCCGATTGGCCCTGGGTTCGGGTGGGGCCGCGAGCTGGAAGGGTTGGGCTGTGGCGGGGAGGGGTTGGGCCCTGCCCATGGGCGGCGCCGGCGGGCCCGCGGTGCGGAGGGTGGCGGGGGGGGGTGGGGGAGGGCTGGCTGGAGGGGTGGGGGGCGTCCGCGGAGGACGGAGGCCGGAGGCGGCAAAAGGCGAGGGAGGCAAAAGCCTACAGCACCCGGTATTCCCAGGCGGTCTCCCATCCAAGTACTAACCAGGCCCGACCCTGCTTAGCTTCCGAGATCAGACGAGATCGGGCGCGTTCAGGGTGGTATGGCCGTAGACGCTGGCGCCTGCCGCCGGCGCCCCTAAGAAGCCGCGCCGCGTCGCCCGGCCCGCGGCTCGCGCGCGCGCCCAGGCCTCTGTGACGCGCACCCGCCGCCGCCGGCGCCCCCTGCGCCCGCGCTCGGCCTGCCGCCTTCCTCCCGCTGCTGCCTCCCGCCGCGGCCGCCTCGGGCGCGGCCAGCGGGCCAGCCAAACCCTGCGCTGCCCCGCCCTGCTGCCCTCCCAGGGCGCGGAGGCCTGGAGCAGCCCGGGGTGCGAGGAGGCGGGGCGGGGCGGGCGGCGGTGGGAAACGAGGGGTGGTGGGGGCGGGGATGGGGGCGGGGCGCCTGGCTGGGCGCTCTCCCCTCGCGGCCCGGGAACACTCCAGGCCGCCCTGGCCGCTCGGATCCGGCGATGGGTCGCAGGAGATGCGGCTGCTGGGAGGTGGGGGGCGCGGGGCACTTGGCCCGAGGCGTCGGGGCGTCGGGCCGCCGGGCCCGTGCTCCTCTGAGTCCCCTCCGGCCCGAGGGGCCTCCCAGCGGGAGCCCTGACCTCTGCGGCGCCGGCCGGGCCCCGACTTGCCCAAACCCAGGCGGAGCCACCGGCGCGACCAGAGGGCGTCAGCGGAAGCCCGCCGCGCTGCCCCTGAGGGCGCGGGGAGGCGGGGCGGCCACCCTTCCCCCCGCCAGCGCCGCCCAGGAGACCGGCACCCCGCCCCCAACCCGCCCCTCGCGGGGACCCTGGACAGCTCCTGCTGGCGCCAGCCCAGAGACCCAGAGACAGAGACAGAGACAGAGACACGGAGAAACAGAGAAACGGCGACACGGAGAGGATCCAAGACACGGACCTAGACAGACACCCACCCTGACCCAGAGAGGCTCTGCCCAAGAGCTCGCTTCCCCCCCAGGAGGGCGGTGGTGCTGGAGCTGGGCCCGGGCCAGGAGGCAGGGGCCCCGGGGCTGGCGATCACCCCTGGGGCCCTAGGCCGCGCAGACAGGCTCTCAGGAGTCCCGGGCTCCCGGCATCGCTGCCCCGCCATCGCCCAGGAACCACAGACAGGCACCGGAGCTCGCTGGCGCGCTCTGTCTGCGCTTGCGTGTGCGTGTGCGTGTGCGTGTGCGTGTTGTGCGAGTGGGTGTGTAGGCGTGTGTGTGTGTGTGTGTGTGTGTGCGCGCGCGCGCGCGCCTGTGTGTCTGTGTGCCTGTGTGTGTGCGCGTCCGGGTTTGCGTGTTCCTTTCTCTCCGCTTCTTCACTCTGGCTCTTTTCCTCTTTCTGCCGGGCACCCCCGACCTTACTGAGGTGATAGAAGGAGCAGGCAGAAAAGTCAGGGCCCAGAGAACTTGGCACGAGAAAGCAGCTCCATCTACCAGACATGTAGAAGCCCCTCCCCGACGACCGACCGCAGCGTCCCCGTTCTGCTCAAGTGCCGCTGGGGACGTTGCCCGGGATCTCCCGCCCGCTAGGTCACCGACGAAGGCGCCTCCGTTTTCCCAAGAGCGCGCTCGCGCCCAGGACGGAGGGAGGAGCAGCACGGTGTGACGACGGGGAGGAAGAGTCGCGTCCGAAGGCCCGTCGGTGCCTGCCGACGTCCCGGCTCTCCCTGTCTCGAGACCTCTGGGCTTCAGGGTTCTGTGCCGCAAGGCTTTCCCGCCGCACCCCCCGGGACCCAGGGCGCGCTGTGTGCGCTGCCCGTCTCCAGCGTTTGGGCCCTGTGGGCCTTCTTGCGTCCCACTGGAAAGGGGACCCTGGGACGGAGAGAAGACGGGCAGGGGGCGGGCTTCGGCAAAGAGAGCGACGGCCATCCACAGACGTCCGACGAGGCCCTCCGGGGCGCCAAGCTCTCCATTTTCCACGGCACGTGTCCTCGTCAGGTTCTGCCACCTCTCGCCGGCATGCGTAGGCACACCGCTGGTCTTGCGGCCCCAGAGGCGAGGAGGCGAACGCCCCGGAGGCCGAGATTGGCACCCGCGTTCTCGGCTGCTGGGTGGCCAGCACCTAGGAGAGTGTCTGGCCGGAAGCAGCCAGGCGATCGATCCCTGGGTGCTGGATGAGCCTCGGCGGCAAGAAGTAGGCTCGTGGGGAAGGACGGCGGCCGAGGCCCGGGCCCCCACCGAGGCCGCGCTCCGTGCTGAGCGGTCCGCTCCGTGTTTCCCGCTTGCGTTCTCACCAGCACTCGCCCCCGCAAGGAGGCACGAACTCCAGGACCCCCTCGCACCAGATGAGGAAAGCGCAGCTCAGGGAGGGCACGTCACTCGCGGGAGACGGCGGCCCTTGGGTTTCAGCTCAGGACTTCGGTCTCCCGAGCCTGCGTTTCGGGGCAAGGCTCCGGTCCCGCGCTCCGGGAAACTGACAGGGACGCAGTCCCGCTTCTCCCCGCAGAAGGTGCTCCTCGGAGATCAGATCCGGGGACCCGTCAGAACCACCCCGGGCACGAGCTGGCAGGGAGCGACGCGCACCGCCCCTCCCCCCCCATCCCGCAGCCCGCAGCCCGCAGCCCGCAGCCCGCAGCCCGCAGCCCGAGGAAGCGAGGAGCAGGCGATAGAGGCGCTGGGTTGGCAGGAGGGGAAACGGGGCCGGCAGGAGAAGCGAACCGCGGAGAGACTCCCTCCCAGGACGACGATGGCTGAACGGGGAGAGGAGGGAGCTTTGGGTCCTCTCTCGTCCTGCTTTGACCGGGATGTCCCCATTTTTCCACAGCGAGCGAGTATGGCTCTTGGATTCGGTGGGGAAGACGTGGTTTATCTGGAGGACTTTTCCCTTCGGGGGTTCAAAGTCCGTTCTCTGAGGCAAGGCTCCCTCTCTGCCTCCCTGTCCTTCCCATTCGCCTCCCCGGAAGCCAGCTCTCCTCCCGGTTTCCTGGATCCCTTGGCCACGGTCCTCTGTTGCAAACACAGGCAGGTGCAAAGAAGATGCGAAAGGCTGCCCGAGCCACGCGAACGGAAAGCTGAAGCCAGGGAGCCAGGAAGGGCTGGCTGCTGAGGGAGGACGTGTCCTGTCAGGAGGCTTTTCAACTCCCTCTGACAGATGCGGCCTGGAGGGGCGGGGCCCGGCCGGGGCCCTGGGGTGGTAGGGGTCGGGTGTGAGGGGGTGGGTGGGGAGGCGGGGGGAGGCGGGAAGAGAGGGAGGCCCCCGAGTGAGGGGACACCAAAAGCCTCAGCCATCAAGACTCCTCATCTTTGCATCCAGCGTTCTCAAACTCAAAACGAACGCAAGCTCATCCACCAGGAGCAACGTAGCAGCGTTTCCAAGCGAGGCAGGACCGCCCGAAGGCGAAAGCAGAATGGGATCCCAGTCAGGTGGAGCTTGAAACTCAGACCCACCCACCCCCCTACCCCCCCACCACCTCCCCCCCTCCCCCCCACCCCGGGAAGGGGGCTTCTGGAAGGAAAAGCGAGACAAACTGACAGGGACAAACTTAGGTCGGGAAAGGAGTGTTGATTGTGAATGAGCCTCTCAAGGACAAGCGAGCGGGTACCAGGTTTTAGAAGATGACCTGCAGCGGCACAGACGCCAGCAAAGGCAGAAGCCATCCCGTCTTGGGTGAGGTGCCCGAGACGCGCCTCTCTAACCCAGTCCGCCCTGTCCTTGGAGAAGCGGGCGGTGTCTGGAAAAGCCTGACCAGGTGTCTTTCCTCGGTGGGCGGGGCTGGTCGCTTTGGGACCCGTTTGGGCCTCCCGGCACCGCCGTGGAATCCGTTCCACCTGACAGGACGACTCTACCCGGCGGCTGGGGCGGCGGGGGCGGAGCGCCGAGGGAAGGGCTGGGGTGTCACCGGAGCGGGAGCCGAGCGGGTGGGAAGAGGCCGAGGCCAGAGGGAGCCGGCGGGCGGCGTGTGCGGCGTCGGGGTCCCGGTCCCGGTCCCGGTCCCGGTCCCGCCGGGCTGGCCCCGATTGGCCCTGGGTTCGGGTGGGGCCGCGAGCTGGAAGGGTTGGGCTGTGGCGGGGAGGGGTTGGGCCCTGCCCATGGGCGGCGCCGGCGGGCCCGCGGTGCGGAGGGTGGCGGGGGGGGGTGGGGGAGGGCTGGCTGGAGGGGTGGGGGGCGTCCGCGGAGGACGGAGGCCGGAGGCGGCAAAAGGCGAGGGAGGCAAAAGCCTACAGCACCCGGTATTCCCAGGCGGTCTCCCATCCAAGTACTAACCAGGCCCGACCCTGCTTAGCTTCCGAGATCAGACGAGATCGGGCGCGTTCAGGGTGGTATGGCCGTAGACGCTGGCGCCTGCCGCCGGCGCCCCTAAGAAGCCGCGCCGCGTCGCCCGGCCCGCGGCTCGCGCGCGCGCCCAGGCCTCTGTGACGCGCACCCGCCGCCGCCGGCGCCCCCTGCGCCCGCGCTCGGCCTGCCGCCTTCCTCCCGCTGCTGCCTCCCGCCGCGGCCGCCTCGGGCGCGGCCAGCGGGCCAGCCAAACCCTGCGCTGCCCCGCCCTGCTGCCCTCCCAGGGCGCGGAGGCCTGGAGCAGCCCGGGGTGCGAGGAGGCGGGGCGGGGCGGGCGGCGGTGGGAAACGAGGGGTGGTGGGGGCGGGGATGGGGGCGGGGCGCCTGGCTGGGCGCTCTCCCCTCGCGGCCCGGGAACACTCCAGGCCGCCCTGGCCGCTCGGATCCGGCGATGGGTCGCAGGAGATGCGGCTGCTGGGAGGTGGGGGGCGCGGGGCACTTGGCCCGAGGCGTCGGGGCGTCGGGCCGCCGGGCCCGTGCTCCTCTGAGTCCCCTCCGGCCCGAGGGGCCTCCCAGCGGGAGCCCTGACCTCTGCGGCGCCGGCCGGGCCCCGACTTGCCCAAACCCAGGCGGAGCCACCGGCGCGACCAGAGGGCGTCAGCGGAAGCCCGCCGCGCTGCCCCTGAGGGCGCGGGGAGGCGGGGCGGCCACCCTTCCCCCCGCCAGCGCCGCCCAGGAGACCGGCACCCCGCCCCCAACCCGCCCCTCGCGGGGACCCTGGACAGCTCCTGCTGGCGCCAGCCCAGAGACCCAGAGACAGAGACAGAGACAGAGACACGGAGAAACAGAGAAACGGCGACACGGAGAGGATCCAAGACACGGACCTAGACAGACACCCACCCTGACCCAGAGAGGCTCTGCCCAAGAGCTCGCTTCCCCCCCAGGAGGGCGGTGGTGCTGGAGCTGGGCCCGGGCCAGGAGGCAGGGGCCCCGGGGCTGGCGATCACCCCTGGGGCCCTAGGCCGCGCAGACAGGCTCTCAGGAGTCCCGGGCTCCCGGCATCGCTGCCCCGCCATCGCCCAGGAACCACAGACAGGCACCGGAGCTCGCTGGCGCGCTCTGTCTGCGCTTGCGTGTGCATGTGCGTGTTGTGCGAGTGGGTGTGTAGGCGTGTGTGTGTGTGTGTGTGTGTGTGCGCGCACGCGCGCGCGCGCGCCTGTGTGTCTGTGTGCCTGTGTGTGTGTGCGTCCGGGTTTGTGTGTTCCTTTCTCTCCGCTTCTTCACTCTGGCTCTTTTCCTCTTTCTGCCGGGCACCCCCGACCTTACTGAGGTGATAGAAGGAGCAGGCAGAAAAGTCAGGGCCCAGAGAACTTGGCACGAGAAAGCAGCTCCATCTACCAGACATGTAGAAGCCCCTCCCCGACGACCGACCGCAGCGTCCCCGTTCTGCTCAAGTGCCGCTGGGGACGTTGCCCGGGATCTCCCGCCCGCTAGGTCACCGACGAAGGCGCCTCCGTTTTCCCAAGAGCGCGCTCGCGCCCAGGACGGAGGGAGGAGCAGCACGGTGTGACGACGGGGAGGAAGAGTCGCGTCCGAAGGCCCGTCGGTGCCTGCCGACGTCCCGGCTCTCCCTGTCTCGAGACCTCTCGGCTTCAGGGTCGTGTGCCGCAGGGCTTTCCCCACCGGACCCCGTTGTATCGCTGGCCTGATGCTGTTCTTCCCATGTGCAGTGTTTGGGCCCTGGGGCCCTCCCTCAGTCCCACTGGGAAGGTCACCTTGTGACAGAGATTTGATGGGGAGGGGGACACCTCTGGCAGTGATAGCTGTCCTGTACCATGGGGCCATGGAAGTCCTTTGTTACCCTTGCCTTCTCCCCTCACATTTCACAGAAGACCTCTGGCTTTCTGGTAGGTTTAGTAGCGGGACCTAAGACTAGGCAGTCTCACACCCATCTCCTGATAGCCTCATGCCCCCTGCCTTTTTGCTGGACTCAGCAGTGGGTTTCAGTATATCGTACTGCTTGTGGTCATGTTGCCCAGCGTTGGGAGCATCTCCTCGTCGTCACATCGGTGTGTCAGCGCCCAGTGCTGGCGCTTCTCTTTGTACCCTTTCTACCCAGGAGCCTGCCAACCAGAGATTTGTCTGCTTCCACCGCCAAGGCCTGGCTCAGAGTCGCTGAAACCCACACGGAGCCACAAGTGTCCCCAGAGGGTTCCTCATGACATTGGAGTTGACATTTATTTCTGGAATATCATCCCAAAAGAATAGGCAATAAAAGAAAAATAATTATGCTAGACTTGATCACGTTTCAAAACTTTTATTTTGTGGACAAACTTTGAGCATTAAATAACGCTGTGAACATAGTGAAGAGACAACCCATGAAATGACAGAAAATTTTTACGCATCATATATATGATAAGGGATTAATATCCAGATGACATGAAGAACAGCTACAATTTAACACGAAAAAAATTAACCACACTATTCAAAAGTGTGGAAAGGGCTTAAATAGAAATTTCTCCCAGTAGGATTATCAGATCACCAATAAGTAGGTGAAAAGAGGCTTAACATTAGTAAGCACTAGGGAAATGCAAGTCAAAACCGCAGTTAGATACCCCTCATACCCCTTAAAATGGCTATTATCAAAACCACATAAAATAACAATGTTGGTTAGGATCTGGAGAATTCAGAACACTTGTGCATTGCTGGTGGAAATGTAAAATGTTACAGCCACTGTGGAAAATAGTACGGCAATTTCTCAAAAAATTAAACATCCAATTGTCATATGATCCCGCCATTCTACTTATGGGTACACACCAAAAAATAAAAATAAAAGCAGTGACTTAAACATATACTTTACAGCAACATTTATTTTACACCAATGTTCATGGCAGCATTATTCACTATAGGCAAAAGTTGGAAATAACCCAAGGCTTCATCAGTGGATAAATGGATAAACAAAATGTGCTACATACAATGGAATATTATTCAGCCTTAAAAAGAAATCAAATTAGAAATCATATAATACGGATGAAACATGTACAACTTTATGCCAAGTGAAATAAACCAGACAGAAAAGGACAAATATTGTATGATTCACATATACAAGCTACCTAGAGTAGTCAAATTCATGATGACAAAAAATAAATTGGTGGCTGCAGATAGCAGGGAATGGAGAATTAATGTTTCATGGGCACAGAGTTTCAGTTTGGGAAGATGAGAAAGTTCTGGAGATGGAAAGTGTGACAGTAGCAAAACATTATGATGTACTTAATGCTGCTGAACTGTACGCCTAAAAATCACTTAAATGGGAGTGAATTTTATGTTATACACATTTACCACAATAAAAAACACTTTTCTAAAATACAATTACTAGAAAACTGAATGAAATAAAGAAAAAAGATACATTTATTTTATGTATTTCTACCACAATAATTAAAAGAACCTATATCCAGAAAAACTACCTTTCAAAGATGAAGATGAAATAATGACATTCCCAGATGACTATAATTGAGAGAATTCTTTGCCAGCAGGCCAACCTTAAAAGAAACACTAAAGAAACTCTTCAGCATGAAGCAAGTAACATCAGAGAATAATCTGAACCCACTCATAAAAACAAAGAGGACCAGTAAGTGTAATAATACAGGTAATTATAAAAGACAGTACACTTCATGACAATTGTATGTTTTCTTCTTTTCTTCTCTTAACTGATTTAAATGGCAATTGCATATATATATATATATATATATATATATATAATTGTATTTGATGGACTTATATACAAATGCAATGTATTTTACACTAACAGCACAAAGGATGTTGGCAGGAGAAAACCTATATTGGAGCAAAGAAACGACACCAGATGCAATTCAAATCTACAAAGGAAGTGAAGAAAGCCAGAAATAATAAATAAGAAGGTTAACATAACAAATTCTATAAATATATACATACTCTTCTTTCTTCTCTCAACTTCTTTAAAAGATATAAAACTGGGGCCAGCCAGTGGCTAGTGGTTAAGTTCACATGTTCTGCTTTGGTGGCCGGGAGTTCACTGCTAGGGATCCAGGGCGCAGACCTACATATGCCATATCAAGCCATGCTGTGGCAGGAGTCCCACACATGAATCCGACAAAGATGGGCACAGATGTTAGCTCAGGGCTAGTCTTCGACACACACAAAAAAGAAAAAATGAAAGTAATGATTATAACAATATATTGTCAGGTTTATAATACATATATTGCAAAGGCATAATATATATAACAGAAATAAGACAAAAGAGGGAAAGGGAATAGGCCTATGTGGGAGTAATTTTCTATATCACCCTAGAATTAAATTTGCATAAATCTGAAGTAGATTCTAATAGGTGAAACTTATATTATAAACCCTACAGCAATCACTAGGAAAATAACTCATAATATAGCAAAAAATCATTAACAGAATTAAAATGTTATATTAGAAAACATTCACTTAACGGAAAAGAAAACAGTGTAGGAGAAACAGGAAAAAAAAAAAAAAGACATAAGACTTATAGAAAATAAGGAGTAAAATGGCAGCCATAAATCCAATCCAGTGATGGTGCTGGGGAATTCAAAAATATGTGGAACTTAAACAATACATTCCTAAATAACCAATAGGTCAAAGAAGAAATCACAAGGGAAATCAGAAAATGCCTTGAGATGAAAATGATACATCATACCAAAACTTATGAGATGCAGCCAAAGCACTACATAGAGGGAATTTTAGAGCTGTAAACACTAATATTAAAAACGAAGAAAAATCTCAAATAAATAAACTAAACTTCACCTCAAGGCACTATCAAAAGAAGAGAAAGCTAACTTAAAACAACAGAAGGAAGGAAATAAGAGCAAAGTGGACAAGAATGAAACAGAGGATGAAAATTGATAGGGAAAATCAATTAAACCAAAAGTTGGTCTTTGAAAAGATGAACACAACTGAGAAACTTCAGCTAAAATAATGAGAGCGAGATTGATCATTGAGGTGTTGGGGGAGAGACGAGACGCAGGTGTCTAAAATCAGGAAGGAAAGAGGGACATCAGCACTGTTCTGACAAAAATAAGAATGATTATAAGGAAATTCCATGAACAACTGCATGCCAACGAATTACATAACTTAGAGAAATGAACAAATTCCTGGAAAAACCCAAGCCGCCAAAACTGACTTAAGAAGCAACAGACAATCTGAATAGACCTATAACAAGTGAAAAGATTGAATCAAGAATCAAAAAACTACCGACAAAGAAAAGCCCAACCCAGAAGCCTTCACCACTGGCTACTACCAAACATTCAAGGAAGTATTAATGCCAATTCTTAACAAACTTTCCCAAAAAGTAGAAGTGAGGGAACATTTCACAACCCATTTTATGAGGCTGGTTTTACCCTGAAACCAAACCAGAAAAAGACATAATAAGAAAACTAAAGGTCAATATCTCTTAGGAATACAGTCACAAATAGTCTCAGAAAAAATACTGACACTGAACAGAGCAAGTTTAAAAACAACAGTGGTATACACCACGACCAAATAGGCTTTGGAAGGACAGCTTCACTGAAAATCAGTAAAGTAACATTCCATATTAATCGAATACGGGAGAAAAAATGATGTCTCAATTGATGTCAGAAACAAAGCATTTAAGAAACTCCAAACACATTATCATGGTAAAAACACTAAGAAAACAACAGGAATAAAAGGAACTTTCTCAATTTGGTAAAGGGCACCTATGAAAATACCACAGCTAACATTAAACTTAATTATGAAAGGCTAGATGCTTACCCCTTAAATCAGAAACAAGAAAGGATGCCTGCTTTCATCACTTCCATTCAACCTTGTACTGGAGGTTTTGGCAAAGGCAATTGGGCAAGAAAAAGAAAGCAAAGGCATCTAGACAGATGAATAAGAAGTAAAACTATCTCTAGTCTCAGTGACATAGTCTTGCATAAAAGGAATACATGCACACATACACACAAACCCGCACACACACTCACATGCAAAGTAATTAGAATTATCCAATGAGTTTGGCAACTTTGTAGGTTATAAAATTAAAATACATAGATCAAATGTTTTTCTATACACTAGCAATGAGCGAACTGAAAATTAAATCAAAACGATTCCATTTACAGTAGCATCAAAAAGAATAAAATACCTAGAAATAAACATAACCAGGGAGGTGAAAGACATGTACTCTGAAAACTATGAGATAATGATGAAAGAAATTAAAGACACAAAAAAATGGAAAGATACTCCATATCCTTGGATTGGAAGATTTCATATTGTGAAAATGTCCATACAGCCCAAAATGATCTACAGAGCCAATGCAGTCCCTATCAACGTTCCAACAGTATTTTTCACAGACATAGAAAAGCAATCCTCAAATTTGTATGGAACCATGAATAGCCTAAACGATCTTGAGAAAGAAGAACAAAGGTGGAGGCATCACACCTCCTGATGTCAAACTACATGACAAAGCTGTAGTAATCAAAACAGTAGGTACTGGCATAAAAATAGACACATAGACCAATGGAACAGAATAGAGAGTCCAAAAATAAACCCACATATATACAGTCAAATACTCTATGACAAGGGTGCCAAGCATACACAATGGGGAAAGAAAAGTCTCTTCAGTAAATGATGTTGGGCTAACTGATATCCACAGCAAGAGAATGAAAGTGGGCCCTTATCCTACACCATTTACAAAATCAACTCAAAATGGATTAAAGACTTAAACACAAGACCTGAAACCGTAAAACTCCTAGAAGAAAACAGAGGGTAAAAGCTCCTTGATATTGGTCTTGGTGATGCTTTTTGGATATGACAGCAAAGCACAAGCAACAGAAGCAAAATTAAACAAGTGGGACTCATCAAACTAAAAAGCTTCTGCACAGCAAAGGAAACAATCAACAAAATGAAAAGGCAACCTACCGAATGGAAGAAAATATTTGCCGACAATATCTCCAATAAGGGTTTAATACCCAAAATACATAAGCAACTCATACAACTGAACAGCAAAAAAACCACAACTCAATTAAAGAAAGGGCAAAGATTCTGAACAGTCGTTTCCCAAAGAAGACATACAAATGGCCAACAAGGCCATGAAAAAGTGCTCAACATCACTAATCATCAGGGATGAAACTCAAAACCACAATGAGATACCTCATGCTTCTTAGGATGCTTCTTATGCAACAAACAAGAGATAAGTGTTGGCCAGGGTGTGGAGAAAAGGAAGCCTTTGGGTACAGCTGATGGGAATGTATATTGGTGCAGCCATTATGGAACACACTATGGAGTTTCCTCAAACATTAAAAATCGAACTACCATATGATCCAGCAATCCCACTTCTAGGTATGTGTCCAATGGAATTGAAATCACTATCTCAGAAAGATATCTGCACCCTCGTGTTCACTGCAGCATTATTTACAAAAGCCCAGATATGGAAACAACCTAAGTGTCCATCAAGTGATGGATGGGTAAGGAAAACATGGTATATATATATACACAGTGGAATATTATTCAACCTTATAAAAGGAATCCTGCTATTTGTGACAACACGGATGGACCTTGAGGGCATTATGCTAAGTGAAATAAGTCAGACAGAGAAAGACAAATACTGTGTGATCTCACTTATATGTGGAATCCAAAAGAAAAAACAAAAGCAAAAACAGAATGTATGGATATAACAAACAGATTGGTAGTCACGAGATGCTGCATGTGGTGGGGGAGTTGGAGAATTGTGTGAAGGCAGTCAAAAGCTACAAACTGACAATTATAAAATAAATAAGTCCTGGAGATGTAAATTATAGTGTGGTGACTATTAAAGACAAGGAAAGAAATAAAATGCCTGTGTAGATAGGTAGTTAGGTAGATAGATATCAAATGGACTACTATTCAACTTTTAAAAAGTTGGAAATCTGGCCATTTTAACAATGTAGGTAGATCTTGAGAGGATTTTGCTAAGTAAAATAAGGCAGAGAAAGACAATTACTATATGTTCTCATTTACTAGTGGAATTTAAAAACATTGAACTCATAGAAACAGAGAGTGGATCGGTGGTTGCCAGGGGCTGAGGGGAGGGGTAAATGGGTAGATGTTGGTCAAAGGGTATCAACTTTCCGTTATAAGATGAGTAAGTTCTGAGTATCTAAGGGACAGCATTGCGACTATGGCTAATAATATACTGTATTGCATACTTGAAAGTTGCTATAAGAGTAGTTTTAATGTTCCTACCATGACAACAAAATGGTAACGATGTGAGGTGAAGGATGTGTTAACTACACTTATTGTGGAATACTTTTTGTCATATACATGTGTATCATATCATCCCTTTTTTCACCTTAAACTTACATAATGTTGTATGTCAATTATATCTCAATAAACCTGAGGGGAAAAGACAATATCCTACTTCATAAAATGTTTTGGAAATTATTTTATTAACTCTTTTCATACCTTTTGGAAGAGTGGAAGATTTGTGTTGTTTCTCTCTTAAATGAAACACTGAGATGTACCACACAAAAGCATCACAGCCACTATGGACCCCATGTCACTAAAGTGATACAGGGATAGAAATTAAGAGTATAGAGAACATATTTGGCAGAAAGATGCAAAGTTGGAGACATGAAGAAGGTGGCTAGAGTGTTGAGAGTAGTGTTGTAGAGTGGGAGAGCAGTGGATGGATGATCCAAAAGCCGAGATTCTGAAGTTCTGAGAGCTGTCTTACACCTACAACCTTCTCCTCCTTCACTATCCATGAGGACCAGGCCTACTGTGACTCTGGTTTCAGGGTTTCTATGAATGAGATGCCACTCGTAAAATAAGACCCCCTCAATGACTGAGGTTAAGTGGATTTCCATTCTTTTCCAAACAGAGTCAAACTAAGATGAATGTGAGAAGAAAGCAGAACGGAGCCCACCCAGCTCCTCTGTTTTTCCTTGGATGTATCTTCCCCTATCAGCAGACCTGATGTACAAAGGGGAGGCACACTGCCAGAAGAAGCCAGACTTCTGAGGATACAGCACTTGCTTACCCTGGCAGTGTGCCTCTCATCAGCCTGAGCACGGGCTCCCCCACGGTGCCTGCACTGGTGCCTTTCCTTCCCTGCCTTGTGGATGGCCTGACCTCCACATAAGGAAGAAGAGGCAGATAGCTACCTCTGCCGAAATTGAGCATTCCAGTCCCTTTAGGAGGTTGAGGAATTTCAGTTTGTCTCCTCTGTTTCCTGAGAATTCTTCTCAGGAGTTTTGCCTCCAAGCAGTGACAAGATCTGGCGAAGAAGACTGAATCTGATGGTGTTATAATTCTAGGAAACATCTCCCTAACACCTGCACAAACAGGTCTGATCACCCTGAGATCCCCACATTTATATGTGTGGAAAGAGATCAATCTGGTTTACCGAGTCTTAGGAATCTCAGAAACTGACTTCATGTCACACCTCTATATAACGCTAATTGGTGAGGTGATGTCTCAAGCCCAGCCAAAAGGATCGCATTTCCTAAAGGAGATTATATAAATTAGTTTTCTCTCTCCACTGCACATCTTTCATCTTCTCATCTAAGAAGGATCCCTTCCCATAACAGTAAAACACTGTATCACATAATAAGCTGTGAGGGTGTCATCAGGAGAGGCATGAACTTATGTGAACTTCACCCCCATTTCAAAGGAGTTTGTTGTTGCAAATTTTATTGGGGGGTCTTCAATACTTTGTGTCAAATCTTGACCTTGCAAAACGTCACATTCACCATTTCATGCTGGAAAGGTCTTGAGATGAAGGTGCTTAGGAATTTTGGTACTAAGGACACCACTTAAAACCACACGTGTTCTCCCCAAAACCTTGAGCCTCCACACATCAAAGGTGAGACAAACCCAGGAAATCCCACCAGGAAAGTAATAAAAGTGAAGGTGCAGAATCTTACAACATAGCTTCTTTTGAGATTTACAGATGGCTTTTTCCACCTCTTCCTATCCCATCCACAGTATTCCTCTTAATCATTCTATAGTGGGAGCTTCATTAAAAAAGAAACTATTTCTTTTTCCCTTGCTTGAATAAAAAACAAAATAAGAAATTCAGATCTCATAAATTATCTTATACCTCATCTTTCCCTCCTGGTCCCAGGTTGGAAGATACTTACACTAATATGCTTTCCCTCACATGGTGGATGGTATTGGGTATGATATTAACGAGCCCTCTGGATCAGAACTCATGTGTTCTGGGTCCCCATTGGGATTGTTGGCTTCTTTTTATGGAAATTTCATGAAGAGTTAGTTTGGTTCTCAACGTATTATCAGTTTTACAGCAACTCCACCGTCAGACTGGTGTTCGGGCTGCTGACACTGCTTCTCCCCATCCCAATCCCCATTTCCTGTTCAACTTAGCATCCGCTAGTCTCTCTCACAATATCACCCACAATATCATGGGTGATAGGATTGACCTTTCATTAGGCCCTACTTAGTCTTCTTACTAAGGCATATAATACAAGACATCGAAACTTTTCGATGAACAGATCATATTAATCAGGTACATTTTAAACCAAAATATGCTTATTATATAAATTCTGAATATTAGTGTAGCCTAATTTTTGAAAAGTGGCACAGGGACAGAGTGGTAAGCATAACAATATGCTGCAGAGGGAAAGTCACAAGCTGATGTTTGCTTTTTGTCTCCGTTGTTAGATAATCAGAAACACAACTTTAAGAGCTATCTCTTTCATTAACAAGCTAATAAATCCTCAAAGCACAAGGAATACTGAAAAATTTCACAAACGAAATCTCAAGGTGTCATTGAAAAGCACAAAGAAATACTGGGTATTGGAGAGCTGTGAAGGCACTATCCAGAAAAGAGAAATATAGACAAAGGAAGCTTTGAAATATTTCTTGGTGCCAGGTCAGCACCCCTTAGGCTAGATGCATGATATAGTTAGTTCACCCCATCTGAGCTTCCCCTTTGTAAGCCTTTCACCAAATACATGCCAGTCCTCTCTCCTCCCAGTCTTGGCATTGGGACTTGCTCAGGTGGCACAGGTATTTCTGCACCATGAAGCTGGCACTGAATAAAATTAAAAGAATCCTATGCAAATGGGCCTTTATCTGGGCAGTAGTCTTTATGGTCTCACTTTGCTCCAGTTTCTGTAATTCATCTCCCATGTTTTCCCTAACTTCCAACTGAGAATATGACCATTCAGTCCAGGTTTGGCATGGATTGAAAGCAGAGTGTGTGGATGGACAGATGTTACAGAAATGATTTTGTCTATTTGTAGGACCGTGGGAGCCACATGAATATTTGGGAAATTTTATAACATTTGCCTTGACTTTGCGCGATCATTACTGGTGAGGAAATATTGAGGCAGAACAGATCTCCATTCAGCTACCACATATCCAAGGTTGCCCGAAAATATATTTTGGGAATTTCGTCTCCTTCCTTGGCTTTCAACGAGAAGCCAGAGGCCGTAGAAACATGGATCATTCCTGCCGCTCAGCCCAGCTGACGTACCCAGGAGGACAAGCAGCCTTCCAAGCCAGTGGTTGCTAGGGTAACAGCTTCTCCACCCTGGTGCCCACTTCTCTTCCTTCCTCTTCTGCAAGAAGATCCTAGTAGGAATCTGGAGAGCTACTTCCGAGGTTTTTTTAAAAATAGAGGGACGGGCCAGGTTAGAGACGTCACAGAAACCACCTAATTATTCCCTATCCTTCCCTGAAGAGGGGGAAATGCATGCTTCTCTTTTTCAGGGAGATTGGGAATGGAAACAAAGATATTCTTCAGACAAAAATATTCAATGAAAAGAATCATAATGTTGGCGGAGGCATGAAGAATGTTTGAGAGAGGAAGATGGATTTCCTCATCTCATTCCTCAAAAACCAGTGTCTTGCCCAAAAGGTGAGAACAGCCATGGTGTAATCCAGCTCTTTCTCACAATGAAATCTGTTCTCTTAACCTCTATGCTCTGGCCTCAGTGCACACATCACATGTAGAAACTTTTGGTCTGGCTTTTCCCTCGAATCAGTAGCAACATTCAAATTGGGATTTTAGAAACACTTGGGAAATTAAGTCGCATAATTTCTTTGAAAAATCTTGGCAGAGGACAGCCTGGACATGTGGGAGCCAATTTCCACCACAGACAATCGAAAGATAAATATAAGGGTTGTGTCAGTAACTCTTGTTCTCAACAGTGACCAATTAACTGCCCCCAGGGTTCCAACCCTGCCTTTACTTTGTGCCCATCCCCTCAGCTCTTAATGAGGTTTGGGAGCCTGCCCTCTCTGCTCACTGGCTGGGCACATCCTGCTTGGTAACCACACACAGTCTTGTGGGAAGACTACCACAGAAGCCTGAGACCTGCATGTTGGGAGCTGCTCGACAGTGATTCAGTAGAGCAAGGATGCTTCTCCACATGGGAAGGTGAGGGTATGATGGAGGAGCATAGTGCAATAGAGCGTATCTTGGAGCAGATGCGCCCATGACAGTGGAGAACTCCAGCAGAAGGAGCCTTTTCTCAGCAGATCGAGGGCTGCACTCAGGAGAAGCTGCCTGCTCCTGTGAGCAGGTAGAGTAGGTGGGCAGCAACGTTGCATGTGAGGTGGGCATTTACCCACTGTGGGATGCAGAGCCAGACCTTTCATCAAAACCCTGAGTAGTCCTGGAGTCAAGTTCTTGTCCAGAATCGGGGCCAGTGAAATGTGGTTGTTTAATTCTGCCTCCTATTTTGTGGGGATTCAGTGGTTAAGACTGCCATGTAGCCTTGTTGTGGTATGAAACATTCTGGGCTTTAAAACAGGGCTTTGCAGCCAGGGACACTGGGAATATGGGGTCCATATTCACCCCACTGTGGGAAAACAGGCTGTGACAAATGAGTTTCCTTTTACTCCCCTTTCCCCTGAGTCCACAGGAAGCTCTTGATTTCCTGGAAGAGAACAGTTACAAGAGGAGGAAGTCATGCCCCAGTGAGTTGACTTGTGCATGTTCCTGGCTTCAGGGAATGGGGTAGCTCCGTGGGCCCACTGCTGTCAACTGGAGCAGAGGCAGAGGCCCCTTCAGGCTGCCCTCTTGGCATTGTCACACAGAGGTGAGGACTCTGGTTGCATGAGCAGCACTTTGGAGAACTTGGTTCATGGCAGGTTAGTGAGAGAGACACATTTCACACTGCAGACCTTCAGCTTGGTGTTGAGATAAGAGAGCCCAACATGGTGAAGTGATTTTTTGAGTGAACTGAAGGGAGAAGGAGAGCGTTCATTGGGCTTTGATGTAAGAGTGAGTGCATGGGGGCCATCTTCCCAGAATATCCTTCCTAAGAGAGCTAATCTGTGACTCCTGTCACTCCCCATCCCTCTTACACGCCAGCATGGAGCTCAGGAAAGTGGAGTAAGTCCTGGATTGACAACTTATACGCTGTTATTGAGCTCCCCAATGTCTCTGGTCTCCAGCCTCTTCTACAAAATGATTGTGCTAAAGCTAATCAACTCTAGGGCCTGTGTCATTCTGTAGGTCAGTAATTCATCAATGATATTAACTTAAGGATACAAAAAGTAAGGTAAATAAAGCTAACCTTTCATTTAAAGTTGAGAGATCAGCAACAAAATCTTTGTTCCTATTTTAAAATATTTTGTCACATCATTTAGAAACAGCAGGGGCTTGCAATTTGGCCAGATGTAGCAAAAGTCCCAGCCTTGTGACCTTACCTTTCTATGCCTCAATTTCTGCTTCAGTAGAAGAGGGGGTAGGGGCAACCAAACCCTCATGATTATTGTGGGGAGGAAAGAAATACTGAATTTCAGTGAGCAGCACAGGACCAAGTTGAGTAAAGTTCTCAACTAATGATGATGATGACGATGATGATGATGTTGATGATGACCTGGACCAGAGAATTTGTTGCATGTTTTAAAAAGAATATTCAAAGAGAATATTGCCTATATTACTGTTATGTTTATTTACAAATTGATAATATTGAAAAACAAATGAAAGTTTTATAACTAAGAAAATTTTAGTACCACTGTCTAGTGATCAAGCTAGATACAGGAGCATCTTAATGATCATAATATTCCAATTAGACTTTGAGGAACACATAGGAAACATTGGCATCCCATGCCAAGTGAGTTACTTGCTTTATCTTACTTATTTCGCGCAAGACCATGAACAGGTAGATCTTATTACCTTCATTGTACGGAGGGAGAAAGTGAAGTTTAGAAAGGTTAACTACCTTTCGAAAGATGACCTGTCTCAGGGGTTAGAGATTAGTATTGAACTGAGGTGCTTCCGAGTCAAGAAACAATTCGCTGGACCACTTTGCTACTTGCCTAGCCACATTCTCAGGTAGTCAAATAACTTGATCTTCTGTTCGCCTAAAACTTCAGAGCCAGCTGTGATCTCTTTACTGTAGGTTAAGACCAGCAGGTGATGCCGCAAAGGAAAGAGATGACCACAGAAATGGGGAATGGGACAATGGTCCAAGAATTCACCTTGGAGGGGTTTCCTGCTGTCCAGCACGTGGGAAAGGTCCTCTTCATGGTGCACCTGCTGGCGTACCTGGCTTCCCTCACAGGCAATGTGGTCGTAGTCACCATCACCTGTGCGGACTCCCGGCTCCAGACACCTATGTACTTTTTCCTCAGCATCTTCTCATTCACTGAGTGTTGTGTCACAAGTTCTGTTATTCCTAAGTTGCTGGTCATCTTTCTTTTAGGCCCGCAAACGATTTCCTTTCCTGCCTGTTTCATACAAGCTTTTGTCTTCTTATTTCTGGGAGCAGCAGGTTTCCTCCTCATGGCAGTGATGTCTGTGGATCGGTACGTGGCCATTTGCAAGCCTCTGCATTACCCGACCATCATGAACCTGAGGACTAGCCTCCTCCTGGTCACTGCCTGCATTGCTTTGGGATTGACCCTCATCACTGGTCTGGTGGTGAAGGTTTCCCAGTTATCCTTCTGTAGTCCCCATGTCATCCCTCACTTCTTCTGTGATCTTGGCCCCCTGATCCATCTCTCCTGTTCTGACACCACATCTGTTGAAACCTTGACTTTTGTCCTCGCTTTGTGTATCCTTTTGACATCCCTCATCATAACCATCATTGCGTACAGCAACATAGTAGTCACCATCATCTGCCTCCCATCAGCCAAGGAGCGACGGAAGGCTTTCTCCACCTGCTCCTCTCACCTCATTGTCCTCTCTCTGATGTATGGCAGCTGTGTCTTTATATATGTGAAACCAAAGCAAACAAATAGGCTGGAATCTAACAGGGGAGCTGCCCTTGTGACCACAGTGGTGACTCCGCTCCTGAACCCTGTCATCTACACTCTGCGGAACAAGCAGGTCCACCAGGCTCTGAGAGAGATGATGTGCAGAATCAAAATATCAAAATAAAATAAAGTCACAGGACCTTGGAGTGGAAGTCTTCAGAGAACCACGTATGTTTATTCCAGCCAATGCAGCTCTCCACAGTGTTCCCAGTGTTTGTTTGCACATTCTTAGAAAAATGGAAATCTGCATTTGCAAGGCGAAATCATACCTCTCCCTAAATATTCCATATGTTGACAACAATTTATTTTAATTGCAAAATGCTTTGCTGAATTTATATGCTCCCCTCTGATTTAAAGAATGTGTCGAAATTTTTAAAACTTAGTAATTTATACTCTTTTATTTTACTTCTCTCTAGCCATACATGTGGTTCAAGAGGACAAATAACTATTTAATAAAAAACATTTAATTAATTTAAATAATGGAAGACTGTTTATTAGGTTGTGGTTATGAAGGAACCAATGGAAATAGTAACAATGCTCAGGTCCACATCCCCTCCTCACCTAGCACAAGGAAATAATAGTCATAGCACCCTTCACCTGGAATATAAATGGTTTGCATCAGATGGGCTCCTAATTGCTGTTTTTGGCCCTTGTTGTAGCTACACATTTATGCATCATTCCCCCTGCGGGAGAGAAATAGAAATGTTTCCATATTGGACCATTCTCTAAGGAGAGGTAAAACCTAAAGCATCCCACAGCTGACCAATACTCCTATTTTTCTAAATTATTTATTCTAGCTCCAGCCCCTCAGATGCATGGTGCATATTTATAATTGCTTCTTATCCTAAAGCTGTTACTACTGCATGTGTGTCTATTAGGGGAAGGAACCATGAATCTCTGGAAGAAATCATACAGATATGGAAAGAGTATGATTTCTTTCAAAGACTCAAGGTGATGGAATCTAAGTTATTTGCTTATCTACTTCATATTACTGATCATAACAATTTAAGCGACTCAAACACTTTTTCCTGGTGGACCTGTGTTGTCAACTACAAGGTTATCTTCTAATTGATAGTGTAATCTATTCTAACCCCAAATTTCCATTATCTCAATCCTTAGCCTTTGTGCATTTTGACCTCCTATTTCCAGGGTAGAAATGTGTCTTTGCTGCTTCAGAGGAATGCCTCTAAAAAGATTAACTCAATGTTTCTTGTGTTTGTTTCTTAACCCAAACTCTGAGTTAATTAATCACAAATACATTTTATGAAATATGTTCCACACCATGATTGGATCATTCTTGGCCTTGCAAGTCCTATTACAAAGTTTAGATTTCATCTTATTGACAGTGAAGAATTATCAACAACGTCTAGAAAATCACAGATGTGTTATGATTAGCTATGTATTATTGTACATAGATGTGGACATTTTATCAAAAAGATTGGAAAAGCCAAGAGCAGAGTAAGAAAGTAGATAAAGAGACTGTTACGATGGTTTAGGGAAGTGGCAGTGGGAATGGAACTCAAAGGGACCAATAGCAGACGCTGAACCATTTTTTTTTTTTAAAGATTTTTTATTATTTCCTTTTTCTCTCCAAAGCCCCCCGGTACATAGTTGTATATTCTTCGTTGTGGGTTCTTCTAGTTGCGGCATGTGGGACGCTGCCTCAGCGTGGTCTGATGAGCAGTGCCATGTCCGCGCCCAGGATTCGAACCAACGAAACACTGGGATGCCTGCAGCAGAGCGCGCGAACTTAACCACTCAGCCACGGGGCCAGCCCCAGACGCTGAGCCATTTTGCCTTGGACAAGCCCTGGGTTCTAAGTCTGGTGCTGCCTTCAACTAACTGACCAACTTCCCAAAACACTTAAATCACCTTATCCATAAAATGTGGAGATTGAGGCAGATAAGCCCTAGGATCCTCTTGAAAATGGCTCATGGGTGTAAGATCATGATGCTGCAGAACATGGAAATAATGGGCTACCTGGAGAGTTGAACTATGGAGGGTGAGCCTCTTCAAGGTTTTAATCAAGACTTGAGAATAATTGATTACACATAAGCCAATCATGTGAACTCTATATTAATTTAAGATACACTGTGATTGAAGCGTGAGCTTGACAAATAGAATAATGAAGACCACAAATTCATAACTGAATCTATGAATCCAGGCTGGACATGGCCAGCCACAGATGGTACCCAGGGAAAGACAAACCCTGATGTGGAGATAAATGCACTAGATTCTACTAGTGTAAAACATTTTATTGAGAAAAATCCCCTGAGCTAGATCTACGTTGAAGACACTTCCAATCATAACTTTTTAAAGTACTTTATAGAAGTATGATTGGCATACAAAAACTTGTAGATATTTAATGTATAAGACTTGGTATGTTTGGAGGTAAGTACACATCCAAGAATCTATCATTACTATCAATGCCATAAACCTGTCTATCACCTCGAAAAGTTTCTTGCCGCCCCTTTGCTGTCTTTTTCCTTATGTGGTAAGAGCACTCCAGATAAGCTCTACCCTCCTAGAAAATTTTTAAGCAGCTGGACAGCGGCCGGGGTGGGGTGGGGACAGCCGAGGGCATAAGCGGGTTGGGGTGGGGACCAGAGCTGTGTGGAGGGACCCTGGTTGGGGGCGGTTGCAAAACAGGAGGGAACCACAAGCAGGAGGCGAAAGCCTACAGCACCGGGTATTCCCCGGTGGTCTCCCATCCAAGTACTAGCCAGGCCCCACCTGCTTAACTTCCGATTGGACGAGAACAGGCGCATTCAGGGTGGTAGCGCAGTAGACGTTAGCCACTAAAGAAGCCCCGTGGTGTCTCCTTGCCCCGGGTTATGGAGAGCCCCAGGCCTGTGTGACGCGCCCCAGCCACCGGTGCCCCTTGCGCCTGCGCTCCGCCGCCTGCCGCCTGCCTGCTACAGCCTCCCGCCCCCACCGCGACCAGCCAGCCGCCAAACCCTGGGGTGCGCTGCCCCGCTGCGCACCCAGAGCTCAGGAGTCCTAGGGCACGAGGGCACGGGGAGAGGGGTGGTAACTGGACAGGGAGCAAGTATAGGGGCTCTCCAGGCTCTCTGCCTGCTGGATCCGGTGATCGATCGTAGGTGATTGGGCTGCGCGGGGGCACGTGGCCCGAGGCGTCGTGCCAGAAGGTCTTTGGGAACCCGGCTCCTGCTCCTCAGAGTCCTCTTCTGCCAGAGGAGCCTCCCAACAGTTGCCCTGGCCCCGCCGCTCTGGCCCGGCCCCAACTTGCCCAAACCCACCTGGAGCCACCAGTGCGACCAGAGGGCCTCTCATGACATTGGATTTGACATCAATTTCTGGAGTATCAAACCAAAAGCAGAGGCAATGAAAGAAAATAGTTAAACAAGACGATCAAAATGCAAAGCTTTTTTTTATGCACAAAACATTCTGCATTAAAGAACACTGTCCACATAGTGAAGAGACAACCCATGCAATGAGAGAAAATGTTTGCAGATCATGTATATAAGGGATTAATATCGAGATTATATGGACTCCTACAATTTAACAAGAAAAAATTTAACCACAGTAGTCAAAACTGTGGAAAGGGATTAAATCAAATTTCTCCCGGTAAGATATACAAATGGCCAATAAGTAGGTGAAAAGATACTTCACATTAGCAAGCGCTATGGAAATGCAAATCAAAATTGCAATGAGATACACTCAGACTCCTTAGGATGGCTATTATGAAAACGACATAAAATAACAGTGTTGGTGGGGAGCTGGAGAAATCAGAACACTTCTGCGCTGCTGGTGGAAAGGTAAAATGTTGCAGCCACTGTGGAAAACAGTATAGCGGTTTCTCAAATAATTTAACACTGAATGCCATATGATCCAGCCTTTTTCCTTATGGGTATACACCAGAAGAAAATTAAAATCAGGGGCTTAAACAGATATTTTACACCAACATTGGTTTTACACCAATGTTCATAGCAGCATTATTCACAATAGCCAAAAGTTGGAAACAACCCTAGTGTTCATCAGTGGATAAACGGATAAACAAAATGTGGTACATATAATGGAATATTGGTCAGCCTTAAAAAGGAATGAAATGAGAAATGATACAATATGGATGAAACATGTTGAACATTATGCTAAGTGAAATAAGCCAGACAGAAATGGACAATTATTGTATGATTCATGTATATGAGCTACCTAGAGTAGTCATATTCATAAAGATAAAAAATGCATTGGTGGCTGCAGATAGCAGGGAATGGAGAGTTAATGTTTCATGGGTACAGAGTTTCAGTTTGGGAAGATGAGAAAGTTCTGGAGATGGGCAGTGGTGACAGTAGCAAAACATTATGATGTACTTAATGCTGCTGAACTGTATGCCTAAAAGTCACTAAAATGGAAGTGAATTTTATGTTATATACATTTTACCACAATAAAAAGCACTTTTCTAAAATGCAATTACTAGAAAACTGAATGAAGTAAAGAAAAATGATACATTTATTTTATGTATTTTTACCACAATAGCAAAAAGAGCCTTATATCCAGCAAAACTACCTTTCAAAGATGAAGGTGATATAAAGAATTCCCAGATTACTACAACTGAGAGAATTCTTTGCCAGCAGGCCAACCTTAAAAGAAACACTAAAGAAAATGCTTCAGCATGAAGCAAGTTACATCAGAGAATAATTTGAACCCACTCAGAAAAACAAAGAGGACCAGTAAATGTAATTATATAGATAATTATGAAAGACAGTACACTTAAGGACAATTGTACATTTTTCTCTTTTCTTCTCTTAACTGATTTAAAAGGCAATTGCATTGTCTGTATGTATATACATATAAAATTGTATTTGATAGACTTACGTACAAATGTAGCATATTTTACAATAACAGCACAAAGGATGTTGGCAGGAGAAAAACTGTAAAGGAGGAAGGAAACGACACCAGATGCAATTCAAACCTACAAAGGAAGTGAAGAAAGCCAGAAAAAGTAAA
This sequence comes from Equus caballus, assembly GCF_041296265.1. Lineage (NCBI taxonomy): Eukaryota > Metazoa > Chordata > Mammalia > Perissodactyla > Equidae > Equus > Equus caballus. The sequence continues at coordinate 91,991,450 of NC_091684.1, forward strand.
TAAGGTTAACATAACAAATTCTGTAAATATAGACATACTCTTCTTTCTTCTCTCAGTTTCTTTAAAAGACATAAAATAGGGGCCAGCTGATGAGATAGTGGTTAAATTCCCACATTCTGCTTCAGTGGTCCGGGGTTCACTGGTTGGGATCCAGACTGTAGACCTATGCACCACATATCAAGCCATGCTGTGGCAGGCATCCCACATACAAGTCAGAGGAAGATGGGCACTAATGTTAGCTCGGGGCTAATCTTTCTCAGCAGAAAAAGGAGGATTGGGGGCAGATGAGAGCTCAGGGCTAATCTTACTCAAAAAAAAAAAAAGACAAAATTAAAGTAATGATTATAAAAATATATTTTTAGGTTTGTAATACATGTATTACAAAAGCATAATATGTATAACAGTAACCGGACAAAAGAGGGGAGGAGAATAGGCCTATGTGGGAGTAACTTTTCTATATCTCACTGGAATTAAATTTGTATAAATCTGAGGTAGATTGTGATAGGTAAAACATATATTGTAAACCCGATAGCAAACACTAAGAAAACTCAAAATATAGCAAAAAATGATTAAAAGAGTTAACATATCACATTAGAAAATATTCACTTAATGGAAAAGAAAGTAGTAGAGGAGAAACAGAAAAAAAGAAAGACATGAGACTTATACAAAATAAGAAGTAAAATGGCAGTCATAAATCCAATCCAGTGATGGCATTGGGGAATTCAAAAATATGTGGAACTTAAACAATACATTCCTAAAAAACCAATAGGTCAAAGAAGAAATCACAAGGGAAATCAGAAAATACTTTGCGGTGAATGAAAATGATGCAACATAGTAAAAATTATGGGATGCAGCTAAAGCACTACTTAGAGAGAATTTTATAGCTGCAAACACCTACATGAAGAATGAAGAAAGATCTCAAATAAATAAACTAAACTTCACCTTAAGACACTATCAAAAGAAGAGAAAACTAACTTAAAACAACAGAAGGAAGGAAATAAGAGCAAAGTGGCAAGAATGAAATAGAGGATGGAAATTCACAGAGAAAATCAATTAAACCAAAAGTTGGTCTTGGAAATGATCAACACAACTAAGAAACCTTCCACTAAAATAATGAGAGCGAGATTGATTGAGGGGTTGGGGGGAGAGACGAGACGCAGGTGTCTAAAATCAGGAAGGAAAGAGGGACATCAGCACTGACCTTACAAAAATAAGAATGATTATAAGGAAATTCCATGAACAACTGCGCACCAAAGAATTACATAACTAAGAGAAATGGACAAATTCCTGGAAAAACACAAGCCACCAAAACTGACTCAAGAAGAAATAGACAATCTGAATAGACCTATAACAAATGAAAAGATCGAATCAGTAATCAAAAAACCACCCACGAAGAAAAGCCCAACCCAGAAGCCTTCCTCACTGACTACTACCACACATTCAAGGAAGCATTAACACCAATTCTTTACAAACTTTCCCAAAAATTAGAAGTGAGGGAACATTTCACAACCCATTTTATGAGGCTAGTTTTACCCTGAAACCAAACCAGAAAAAGACATGATAAGAAAACTAAAGATATTAATCTTAGGAATACAGTTACAAATATTCTCAGAAAAAATACTAGCACTGAACAGAGCAAGTTTAAAAACAATAGTGGTATACACCATGACCAAGTAGGCTTTGGAAGGACAGCTTCACTGAAAATCAGTTAAAGTAACATAGGAATATATAGAATATAGGAGAAAAAATGAAAAGTCAATTGATGTCAGAAGAACAGCAGTTAAAAAACTCCAAACATATTTTCATGATAAAAACACTAGAAAACAACAAGAATAAAACGAACTTTCTCAATTTGGTAAAGGGCATCAATGAGAATACCACAGCTAACATTAAACTTAATTATGAAAGGCTAGATGCTTACCCCTTAAATCAGAAACAAGAAAGGATGCCTGCTTTCACTACTTCCATTCAACCTTGTACTGGAGGTTCTGGCCCAGGCAATTAGGCAAGAAAAAGAAATCAAAGGCATCTAGACAGATGAATAAGAGGTAAAACTATCTCTATTCTCATATGACATGATCTTGCATAAAAGGAATACACACACACCTACACACAACCACACACTCACATGCAAAGTAATTAGAATTAGTCAATGAGTTTGGCAGCTTTATAGGTTATAAAATTAAAATACATAAATCAAATGTTTTTCTATACACTAGCAATGAGTGAACTGAAAATGAAATTGAAAAAAATCCATTTACAGTAGCATCAAAAAGAATAAAATACCTAGAAATAAATATAACCAGGGAGGTGAAAGACATGAACGGTGAAAACAGTGAGACAATGATGAAAGAAATTAAAGACAGAAAAATAGAAAGATATTCCATGTGCCTGGATTGAAAGAATTCATACTGTGAAAATGTCCATACAGCCCAAAATGATCTACAGAGCCAATGCAGTCCCTATCAAGGTTCCAACAGTATTTTTCACAGACATAGAAAAGCAATCCTCAAATTTGTACGGAACCATGAATAGCCTAAACGATCTTGAGAAAGAAGAACAAAGGTGGAGGCATCACATCTCCTGATGTCAAACTACATGACAAAGCTGTAGTAATCAAAACAGTAGGTACTGGCATAAAAATAGACACATAGACCAATGGAACAGAATAGAGAGTCCAAAAATAAACCCACATATATACAGTCAAATACTCTATGACAAGGGTGCCAAACATACACAATGGGGAAGGAAAAGTCTCTTCAGTAAATGATGTTGTGCTAACTGATGTCCACAGCAAAAGAATGAAAGTGGACCTTTATCCTACACCACTTACAAAATCAACTCAAAATGAATTAAAGACTTAAACACAACACCTGAAACCATAAAACTCCTAGTAGAAAACAGAGGGTAAAAGCTCCTTGATATTGGTCTTGGTGATGATTTTTGGATATGACAGCAAAAGCACAAGCAACAAAAGCAAAAAGAAACAAGTGGGACTCATCAAACTAAAAAGCTTCTGCACAGCAAAGGAAACAATCAACAAAATGAAAAGGCAACCTACCGAATGGAAGAAAATATTTGCCAGCCATATATCTGATAAGGGTTTAATGACCAAGATATGTAAGGAACTCATATAACTCAATAGCAAAAAAACCAAACAACCCGATTAAAAAAAGGGCAAAGAATCTGAAGAGTGATTTTCCAAAGAAGACATGCAAATGGCCAACAAGGCCATGAAAAAGTGCTCAACATCACTCATCATCAGGGATGAAACTCAAAACCACAATGAGATACCTCATGCTTCTTAGGATGGCTATTATGCATCAGATAAGAGATAAGTGTTGGCCATAGGGTGGAGAAAAGGGATCCCTTGGCTACAGCTGATGGGAATGTAAATTGGTGCAGCCATTATGGAACACACTATGGAGTTTCCTCAAACATTAAAAATCGAACTACCATATGATCCAGCAATCCCACTTCTGGGTATGTGTCCAATGGAATTGAAATCACTATCTCAGAAAGATATCTGCACCCTCGTGTTCACTGCAGCATTATTTACAAGAGCCCAGATATGGAAACAATCTAAGGTTCCATCAAGTGATGGATGGATAAAGAAAACATGGTATATATATACACAGTGGAATATTATTCAACCTTATAAAAGGAATCCTGCTATTTGTGACAACACGGATGGACCTTGAGGGCATTATGCTAAGTGAAATAAGTCAGACAGAGAAAGACAAATACTGTGTGATCTCACTTATATGTGGAATCCAAAAGAAAAAACAAAAGCAAAAACAGAATGTATGGGTATAACAAACAGATTGGTAGTCACAAGGTGCTGCATGTGGTGGGGGAGTTGGAGAAATGTGTGAAGGCAGTCAAAAGGTACAAACTGACAATTATAAACTAGTAAGTCCAGGAGATGTAAAGTATAGTACTGGTGGTTGCGAGGGGCTGAGGGGTGGGGTAAATGGGTAGATGTTGGTCAAAGGGTACCAACTCTCCATTATAAGATGAGTAAGTTCTGAGGATCTAAGGGACAGCATTGCGACTATGGTTAATAATACTGTTTTGCGTACTTGAAAGTTACTATAAGAGTAGTTTTAATGTTCTTGCCATGACGACAAAATAGTAATGATGTGAGGTGAAGGATGTGTTAACTACTCTTATTGTGGAATATTTTTTGTCACATATATGTGTATTAAATCATTCCTTTTTACACCGAAACTTACACAATGTTATATGTCATTTATATCTCAACAAAGCTGGGAGAAAAAGACAATATTCTACTTCATAAAATGTTTTGGAAATTATTTTATTAACCCTTTTCATACTTTTGGAGGAGGGGAAAATTTGTATCTTTTCTCTCTTAAATGAAGCACTGAGATGTACCACAAGAAAGCATCACAGCCACTATGGACCCCATGTCACTGAAGTGATAGAGGGATAGAAATCAAGAGTATAGAGAACATCATTTGGTAGAATGCTGCAAAGTTGCACACATGAAGAATGTGGCTAGTGTGTTAATGGGAGAGCAGTGGATGGATGATCCAAAAGCCAAGATTCTGAAGTTCTTAGAGCTGCCTTGAACCTAGAACCTTTTCCACATTCACTGGCCATGAGCACTAGGCCTACTATGGCTCTCCTTTGAGGGTTTCTATGAATGAGATGCCACACATGAAATAAAACCCCCTCATTGACTGAAGTTCATTGGATTTCCATTCTTTTCAAAACAAAGAGTCAAACTAAATATGTGTGAGGAGAAAGCAGAACTGAGCCCACCCAGCTCCTCTAGTTTTGCCTGGATGTGCCTTCCCCCATCAGCAGACTTGATGCACAAAGGTGAGGCACACTGCCAGAAGAAGCCAGACTTCTGAGGACATGGCACTTGCTTACCCCGGCAGTGTGCCTCCTGATCAGCCTGAGCACGGGGTCCCCCACTGTGCCTGCACTGTCCCCATTCCTCAAAAGAATGTGCTCGACCTGGCAGTGTGCCTCCTGATCAGCCTGAGCACGGGCTCCCCCACGGTGCCTGCACTGGTGCCTTTCCTTCCCTGCCTTGTGGATGACTTGACCTCCACATAAGGAAGAAGAGGCATAGCTACCTCTGCCGAAATTGAGCATTCCAGTCTCTTTAGGAAGTTGAAGAATTTCAGTTTGTCTCCTCTGTTTCCTGAGAATTCTTCTCAAGAGTTTTGCCTCCAAGCAGTGACAAGATCTGGCGAAGAAGACTGAATCTGATGGTGTTATAATTCTAGGAAACATCTCCCTAACACCTACACAAACAGGTCTGATCACCCTGAGATCCCCACATTTATATGTGTGGAAAGAGATCAATCTGGTTTACCGAGTCTTAGGAATCTCAGAAACTGACTTCATGTCACACCTCAATATAACGCTAATTGGTGAGGTGATGTCTCAAGCCCAGCCAAAAGGATCACATTTCCTAAAGGAGATTATATAAATTAGTTTTCTCTCTCCACTGCACATCTTTCATCTTCTCATCTAAGAAGGATCCCTTCCCATAACAGTAAAACACTATATCACATAATAAGCTGTGAGGGTGTCATCAGGAGAGGCATGAACTTATGTGAACTTCGCCCCCATTTCAAAGGAGTTTGTTGTCAGAAATTTTATTGGGGGGTCTTCTATACTTTGTGTCAAATCTTGACCTTGCAAAACGTCACATTCACCATTTCATGCTGGAAAGGTCTTGAGATGAAGGTGCTTAGGAATTTTGGTACTAAGGACACCACTTAAAACCACACGTGTTCTCCCCAAAACCTTGAGCCTCCACACATCAAAGGTGAGACAAACCCAAGAAATCCCACCAGGAAAGTAATAAAAGTGAAGGTGCAGAATCTTACAACATAGCTTCTTTTGAGATTTACAGATGGCTTTTTCCACCTCTTCCTATCCCATCCACAGTATTCCTCTTAATCATTCTATAGTGGGAGCTTCATTAAAAAAGAAAATATTTCTTTTTCCCTTGCTTGAATAAAAAACAAAATAAGAAATTCAGATCTCATTATTATCTGATACCTTCAGCTTTCCCTCCTGGTCCCAGGTTGGAAGATACTTACACTAATATGCTTTCCCTCACAGGGTGGATGGTATTGGGTATGATATTAACGAGCCCTCTGGATCAGAACTCACGTGTTCTGGGCCCCCTTAGGGATTGTTGGCTTCTTTTTATGGAAATTTCATGAAGAAACAGTTTGGTTCTCAAAGTATTATCAGTATTACAGCAACTCCGCCCTCAGACTGGTGTTCGGGCTGCTGACACTGCTTCTCCCCATCCCAATCCCCATTTCCTGTTCAACTTAGCATCCGCTAGTCTCTCTGCCACAATATCATGGGTGACAGGATTGCCCTTTCCTTAGGCCCTACTTAGCCTTCTTACTTAGGGATATAATACAAGACATCCAAACCTTTCTATGAACAGATCATATTAACCAGGTACATTTTAAACCAAAATATGCTTATTATCCAAATTCTGAACATTGGTGTAGTCTAATTTTTCAGGAGTGGCACAGGGACAGAGTGGTAAACGTAAAATTCTGCCACAGAGGAAAAGCCACAAGCTGATGTTTGCTTTTTTGTCTCCATGGCTAGATAATCACAAACACAACTTTAAGAGCTATCTCTTTCATTAACAAGCTAATAAATCCTCAAAGCACAAGGAATACTGAAAAATTTCACAAATAAACAAAATCTCAAGGTATCATTGAAAAGCACAAAGAAATACTGGGTATTGGAGAGCTGTGAAGGCACTATGCAGAAAAAGTAACTATAGACAAAGGAAGCTTTGAAATATTTCTTGGTACCAGGTCAGCACCCCTTAGGCTAGATGCATGGTATAGTTAGTTCACCCCATCTGAGTTTCCCCTTTATAAGCCTGTCACCAAAATATATGCCAGCCCACTCTGCTCCCAGTGTTGGCGTTGGGATTTGCTCAGGTGGCACAGGTATTTCTGTACCATGAAGCTGCCACTGAATAAAATTAAAAGAATCCTATGCAATTGAGCCTTTATCTGGGCAGTAGTCTTTATGGTCTCACTTTGCTCCAGTATCTGTAACTCATCTCCCATGTTTTCCCTAACTTCCAACTGAGAATATGAGCATGTGGTCCAGGTTTGGCATGGATTGAAAGCAGAGTGTGTCTATGGACTGATGTTACAGAAATGATTTTGTTTGTAGGACGGTGGGAGCCACATGAATACTTGGGAAAGTTTATGATATTTGCCTGACTTTGTGCGATCATCACTGGTGAGGACATATTGAGGCAGAACAGATCTCCATTCAGCTGCCACGTATCCCAGGCTGCCTGAAAATATATTTTGGGAATTTTGTCTCCTTCCTTGGCTTTCAACGAGAAGCCAGAGGCCATAGAAACAGGGATCACTCCTGCTGCTCAGCCCAGCTGAGGTACCCAGGAGGACAAGCAGCCTTCCAAGCCAGTGGTTGCTAGGGTAACAGCTTCTCCACCCTGGTGCCCACTTCTCTTCCTTCCTCTTCTGCATCTAGAAGGATTCTGGGTAGCTGCTCCCCACATTCTTTTAAAAACAGAGGGGCGGGCCAGGTTAGAGATGTCACAGAAACCACCTAATTATTCCCTATCCTTCCCTGAAGAGGGGGAAATGCATGCTTCTCTTTTTCAGGGAGATTGGGAATGGAAACAAAGATATTCTTCAGACAAAAATATTCAATGAAAAGAATCACAATGTTGGTGCAGGCATGAAGAATGTTTGAGAGAGGAAGATGGAGTTCCTCATCTCATTCCTCAAAAACCAGTGTCTTGCCCAAAAGGTGAGAACAGCCATGGTGTAATCCAGCTCTTTCTCACAATGAAATCTGTTCTCTTAACCTCTACGCTCTGGCCTCAGTGCACACATCACATGTAGAAACTTTTGGTCTGGCTTTTCCCTCGAATCGGTAGCAACATTCAAATTGGGATTTTAGAAACACTTGGGAAATTAAGTCGCATAATTTCTTTGAAAAATCTTGGCAGAGGACAGCCTGGACATGTGGGAGCCAATTTCCACCACAGACAATTAAAGGACAAATATAAGGGTTGTGTCAGTAACTCTTGTTCTCAACAGTGACCAATTAACTGCCCCCCAGGGCACCAGCGCTGCCTTTACTTTGTGCCCATCCCCTCAGCTCTTAATGAGGTTTGGGAGCCTGCCCTCTCTGCTCACTGGCTGGGTACATCCTGCTTGGTACCACACACAGTCTTGTGGGAAGACTACCACAGAAGCCTGAGACCTGCATGTTGGGAGCTGCTCGACAGTGATTCAGTAGAGCAAGGATGCTTCTCCACATGGGAAGGTGAGGGTATGATGGAGGAGCATAGTGCAATAGAGCGTATCTTGGAGCAGATGCGCCCATGACAGTGGAGAACTCCAGCAGAAGGAGCCTTTTCTCAGCAGATCGAGGGCTGCACTCAGGAGAAGCTGCCTGCTCCTGTGAGCAGGTAGAGTAGGTCGGCAGCAACATTTCATGTGAGGTGGGCATTTACCCACTGTGGGATGCAGAGCCAGACATTTCATCAAAACCCTGAGTAGTCCTGGAGTCAAGCTGTAGCCCAGAATTGGGGCCAGTGAAATGTCGTTGTTTTATTTTATCTATCTGCTCCTTTTGGGGATTCAGTGGCCAAACTGCCATGTAGCCTTGTTGCAGTATGAAACTTTCTGGGCTTTAAAACATGACTTTGCACCCAGGGACACTGGGAACATGGGGTGCATATTCACCCCACTCTGGGAAAATAGGGTGTGACAAATATTTCCTTTTCCTCTCCTTTCCCCTGTGCACAAAGTAAGCTCTATTTCCTGGAAGATACTAGCTGTAAGAGGAGGAAGTCCTGCTCCCCATGAGGGGACTCGTGCGTGTGCCTGGCATCAGGGACTGGGGTAGCTTGGTTGGCCCACTGCTGTCTACTGGAACAGAAGCAGAGGCTCCTTCAGGATGCCCTGTGGGCAGTGCCACGCAGGGGTGAGCAGTTTGGTTGCATGAGCAGCACTTCAGAGAACTTGGCCCATGGCAGGTTAGTAAGAGAGATACATCCCGCCCTGCAGACCTGCAGCTTGGTGTTGAGATGCTCAAGCCAAATACATTGGAGAAGTGATTTATTGAGGGGACCAAAAACAGGAGAATGTTCACTGAGCTTTGACGTAAGAGTGATTTCATGGGTGCCATGTTCGCAGAATATCCTTCCTAAGTGAGCTAATCTGTGAACTCCTGTCATTCCCCATCTCTCATGCATGGCAGCCTGGAGCCTCAGGAAAGTGAAGTAAATCCTGGATTTACAGCTTATTATTGAGCTCTCCAAGGTCTCTGGTCTCCAGCCTCTTCTACAAAATGGTTGTGCTAAAGCCGATCAGCTCTAAGGCCTGTGTCATTCCGTAGGTCAGTAATTCATCAATGATATTAACTGAAGGACAGAAAAAAATAAGATAAACAAACTAAACTTTCACTTAAGGTTGAGAGATCATCAACAATAAATTTGTTCCCATTTTTAAATACTTTGCCACAGCATTTGGAAACAGCATGGGCTTTGGGTTTGGGCAGATCTAGCTAAAGTCCCAGCCTTGTGACCCTACCTTCCTATGCCTCAACTTCTGCTTCAGTAAAGGGAGGTATAGAGGCAATCTAGCACTCATGATTATTGTGGGGAGGAGTAGGAATACCGATTTTCAGTGACCAGCATGGTACGAAATGTTAGTACTGTCTTCAACAGATGATGATAATGTTGGTGATGATTTGCACCATAGAATTTCTTCCATGTTTTTAAAAGAATATTAAAAGAGAATGTTACTGATATTAGTTATGTTTATTTACAAATGAATAATATTGTAAAGCAAAATAGAAAGTTTTATCATTATAAAAACTTTAATAACACTCTTTGCTGCTCAAGCTATATTTAAGACTATATTAATGATCATAATATTCCAATTAGACTTTGAGGAACACATAGGAAACATTGGTATCATTTGCCAAGTGAGTTACATGCTTTATCTTACTCATTTCTCACAAGAACATGAACAGGTAGACCCTGTCATCTTCATTTTACAGAGAGTGAAAGTGAAGTTTACAAAGGTTAACTAACTTTTCAGCAGTTAGAACTCAGGATTGAACTCAGGTCCTTCTAATTCAAGAATCAACTTACTGGACCACTTTCCTATCTGCTTAGCCCCCTTGTCGGGTAGAAAGTAACTTGATCTTGTGCTTGCCTAAACTTCTGTGCTGGCTGTCATCTCTTTATTGTAGGTTAAGACCAGCAGGTGATGCTGCTGTGGAAAGAGATGCCTATGGAAATGGAGAATGGGACAAGTGTCCAAGAATTCACCTTGGAGGGGTTTCCTGTTGTCCAGCACGTGGGAAAGGTCCTCTTCATGGTGCACCTGCTGGCGTACCTGGCATCTCTCACAGGCAATGTTGTCATAGTCACCATCACCTGTGTGGACTCCCGGCTCCAGACACCTATGTACTTTTTCCTCAGCATTTTCTCAATCGGTGAGTGTTGTTTCACAAGTTCTGTTATTCCTAAGTTGCTGGTCATCTTTCTTTTAGTCCGGCAAACAATTTCCTTTCCTGCTTGTTTCATACAAGCGTTTGTCTTCATATTTCTGGGAGCAGCAGGTTTCCTCCTCATGGCAGTGATGTCTGTGGATCGGTACGTGGCCATTTGCAAGCCTCTGCATTACCCGACCATCATGAACCTGAGGACTAGCCTCCTCCTGGTCGCTGCCTGCATTGCTTTGGGCTTGACTCTCATCACTGTTCTGGTGGTGAAGGTTTCCCAGTTATCCTTCTGTGGTCCCCATGTCATCCCTCACTTCTTCTGTGACCTCGGCCCCCTAATCCATCTTTCCTGTTCTGACACTAGATCTGTTGAAATGTTGGTTTTTGTCCTCACTTCCTGTATCCTTTTGGCATCCCTCATCATAACCATCATTGCGTACAGCAACATAGTAGTCACAATCGTCTGTCTCCCATCAGCCAAGGAGCGACGGAAGGCTTTCTCCACCTGCTCCTCTCACCTCATTGTCCTCTCTCTGATGTATGGCAGCTGTGTCTTTATATATGTGAAACCAAAGCAAACAAACAGGTTGGAATCCAACAGGGGAGCTGCCCTTGTGAACACAGTGTTGACCCCGCTCCTGAACCCTGTCATCTACACTCTGCGGAACAAGCAGGTCCACCAGGCTCTGAGGGAGACTATGTGCAGAATCAAAATATCAAGATAAAAGAAAGTCACATGACCTTGGAGTGGAAGGCTTCAGAGAACCATATATCTTTATTCCGGCAGTGGAGAGTCTCTGGCAGACCTCATTTGACCTCTGTTGGCACATCCTAAGCAAAATGGAAATCTCTATTTTTTTCAAGGCCACATTATGCCTTGCTATGGATAACTATCCTCTCCCTGAACATTCCACATATTTATCATAATTGACTTTAATTGCAAAATCTTTTAATGAATTTATATTCTTCCCTCTGATTTAAACAATGTGTTGAAATTTTTAAAATTTAGTAATTTCTTCTCTTTTTATTTCACTTCTCTCTAGTCACACACATGGTTCAAGAGAACTAATAAGTATTGACCAAAAGGCATTTAAACAATTTAAATGATGAAAGATTTTATATTAGCTTGTGCTAATGAAGGAACCGATGGAAATAGTAGCAATGCTCAGGTCCACATTCTCTCCACACCTAGACCAAGGAAATAATGGTCATAGCACTCTTCACCTGGGATATATATGGTTTGCATCAGATGGGCTCTTAATTGCTGTTCTTGGCCCGTGGCTTAGCTACACATCTATGCATCACTCCTCTGCTGGAGAGAAATAGAACTGTTTCGATCTTGAACCATTCTCTATGGAGCGGTAATACCTACAGCAACCCAGAGCTGACCAATACTCCTATTTTTCTAAATTATTTATTCTAGCTCCAGCCCCTCAGATGTATGGTGCATTTTTATAGTTCGCCTTTATCCTAAAGCTGTTACTACTGAATGTGTGTGTCTATCACGGGAAGGGACTGTGAATCTTTGGAAGAAGTCATATAGATATGGAATAAGTATGATTTCTTCCAAAGATTCAGGGTGATGGAATCTAAGTTATTTGCTTGTCTACTCATATTACTAATGAAAATAAATTAAGCAAATCAAACATATTTTCGTGGTGGACTTGTGTTATCAACTACAAGATTATCTTCTGATTGATAATCTAATCTACTTTAAACCTGAAATTTCAATTATCTCAATCCTTAGCTCTTGTACACTTTGATATTCTATTTCCAGGGTAGAAATCTGTCTTTTTTTTTTTTCTAAAAAGATTAACACAGTTTTTCTTGTGTTTGTTTTTTAACCCAAACTCTGAGGTTAATTAACCACAAATACACCTTGTGAAACGGGTGCCACACCATGATTGGATCATACTTGACCTTGAAGATCTTATTCCACAGTTCAGATTTCATCTTACTGACAATGAAGAAGTATCAATGTGCTTTAAAAAGTCACAGACATGTTATGATTAGCTACATATTATTGAACGTAGCTGTGGACTTTGTATGAAAACTATTGGGAAAGCCAATATCACAGTAGGAAAGTGGATAAAGACACTGTTATATAAATTGAGAGAGAGACTTAATGATGGTTTAGGGACGTGGCAGTGGGAATGGAACTCAAAGTGGCCAATAGTAGACTCTGAACCATTTTGCATCGGACAAGCCCAAGTTCTAAATCTGGTGCTGCCTGCAACTAACTGACCAACTTGCCAAAACACTTAAGTCACTTTATCCATAAAATGTGGAGATTGAGCCAGATAAACCCTAGGGTCCTCTTGAAAGTGATTCATGGGGATAGCATCCTGTAACATCCTGATGCTGCAGAAATGTGGAAAGAATGGGCTTTCCTGAGAGATGAACTGCTGAAAAGTGTACTGAAGTGATTAAGGTTCAGCAACTGTAGGAACAAATCAAGGCATCATGGTCAAACTACTGAAAACAGTGTGAGCCTCTTCAAGGTTTTAATCAAGATTTGATAATAATTGATCACACAAGAATTAATCAAATGCACTCTATATGACTTTAAGATAGACTATGACTGGAGGATGAGCTTGACAAATAGAATAATGAAGACCACAAATTTAAAACTGAATCCATGAATCTAGGCTGGTCATTGCCAGCCATAGGTGGTACCCAGTGAAAGACAAACCCAGATGTGGAGATAAATGCACTAGATTCTGGTGCTGTAAAACATTTTATTGAGGCTAATCCCCTGAGATGTTTCTATGTTGAAGATACTTCCAATCATTATTTTATTAAACCACTTTATTGAAATATGATTGATATACAAAAAGTTGTAGATATTTAATGTAAACAACTTGATATGTTTGGAGCTAAGTATACACCCATGAAACTTTCATCACCATCGATGCCATAAACCTATCTATCACCTCAAAAGTTTCTTCCTGCCTCCTTTGTTGTTTTTCTTTTCTTATATGGTAAGAGCACAGAATATAAGGTCTACCCTCTTAGCAAATTTTTAAGTAGAGTATTGTTAACCATATGCCCTAAGTTGTACAGATCTCCAAAACTTATGTTGTATGACTGAAATGTTACCCTTGATCAACACTTCCCTTTTTCCCCCTCCCCAGCTCCTGACAACTACCGTTCTACTCTCTGCTTCTATGTGTTTGATTAGATTCCACACATAAGTGAGCTCACGTAATGTTTGTCTTTCTCCATCTGGCTTATTTTATTAAGAATGATGTCCTCCATGTACATCCTCGTTGTCACAAACAGAAGGATTCCTTTTTTAAGGCTGAATAATATTCCTTTATATTTATTTACATTTTCCTTATGCATTCTTCTATAGATGGAATTTAGATTATTTCCATAGCCTAGATATTGTGAATAATGCTGCAAGAAACATGGTAGTGAAGATATCTCTTTGAGATCCATAGTTCAATTCCTTTGGATATATACTCAGAAATGGGATTGCTGCATCAAATGGTAAGCCTATTGTGAATTTTTTGAGGAAATTCTATGTTGTTTTCCATAGTGGCCACACCAATTTACACTCTCATCAACAGCATACAGGGTTCTCTTTTCTCCACATTCTTGTCCACACTTCTTATCCTTTGTGGGTTTTTCTGGATTACCCATCCAAAGAAGTATGAGATGATATCTCGTTGTGGTTTTGATTTGCACTTCCCTTAGTGATGTTTGCATTTCCTTTAGTGATGTTGAGCATCTTTTCATGTACCTATTGGCCATGTATATGTCTTCTTTGGGAAAATGTCTATTCAGTTCCTCTGCCAATTTTTTAATTGGATTGTGTTTTTTTTGTTATTGAGTTGTATGAGTTCTTTATAGATTTTGGAGACTTTATAGAAAAGGTGATTTGGGAAAACACAGGAATTTTCCATTTGGACAATGAAAGTGGGGGGAATTTCATGTTGGTCAACAGCATTTGTGAAGCATGGCATTATAACACCCTGCAGCATCCTTTCATGCTTACAGGTGAAGGTGGGATGGAAAAGAATTAGAAAAAGTGGAACTGAAGACGTAACCAGAGTCTAAGTTATAAGTGATGTCATATACCATGTGCAGGAGGAGAGTTTTTCGGTACTTGAAGGGAAGTAGATAGACTTTCAGGGGCCAAAATAGGAAGATATGTGGATGCTATTTTAAATTTATCCTGAGGGCAACAGGGGACACTTATTAGTGTTAAAACACTGAAACAGCATGGCCAGGTTTACACAAGATCACTGTGGCTGCAGTGGGGATGTGGGAGGCATTCTGAGTAACTGGAGTCTATAGTTTTAATAAATGTTTTGCCACAAGCCCATGGTGTTCTCCAGCCTTCAATCCTTTGATACTATTTTCCTTGCTGCCCACACACCAAACATTTCTAGGGGAATAATAACGGCTCTGTTTTCCTTCCACCTTCCAGCTATCACACAATGCTCTTCATTAGTGGGTTGAATCTGGAACACTGCTGGTAAGGGATTCTCTAAGATGTAGTTCCAAGGATTCCAGCTGGAGTGATCTAGAGGATAGAAGGGAGTGGAAACAAATGCTGCTGCCTATCTCTCCCTGGAAAAAGAAAGTGAAAAGCAATCAAAGTCCAGCATTGTGGGCTTAAAGATAATATTGCATCCTAAAAACATCATTGAACTATGATAAAAAATAAACAATCCAAAAAAGGAATGATTTTATAAATTAAAATATAATCGCTGAAAGAAATAGTTCATTAGAATTGTTGGCAGATAAGCAAATGGAGAGGATTCAGAAAGTGAAATACAAAAAGAGATAGAAAATATGTGGGAATAGACAGAGGACATAAATCATAGGTCCAGAATGTCCAAATTCTGCCTATTAGGGACTAAGGAAGAAAGAACATAGAAAAAAGAAGGGAAGAAATCATTAAGTGCACAAACACAATACAATTTCTAAATTGTCTATAGGGACAGCTCAATAAATAAAAAAGACTTGCATCGAGGCATGGCA
The DNA here is from genome assembly GCF_041296265.1 of Equus caballus. Taxonomy (NCBI): domain Eukaryota; kingdom Metazoa; phylum Chordata; class Mammalia; order Perissodactyla; family Equidae; genus Equus; species Equus caballus. The sequence goes on from NC_091684.1 coordinate 92,006,969, forward strand.
TTATACAATTTACAGACACCAAATATAAAGAGATCTTAAATTTTTCCAGATAAAAAATAAGTAAAATCACTACAAAAGACTACAGAAATCTATGTATCAACTTCTTTAGCAGCTTTTGATATTGGAAGGAAACGCAATGAGGCATTTAAACTTGGGTGAATGATTTTCAATGTAGAATTCTGTAGCCATTCAGCTTTTAACAAATGTGAAAATCAATTATAAACATTTATGAGGGCTAGGAATTATAAAGTTTCATTCACATACACCATCTCTTCGTTAAATTCTTAACATTGGTTCCCACGAAATAATCAAAACGATCCTCCATCCTAAACAAAGTGTGCCTTTGTTTCCTCATCTGTGAAATAAAATGAGGACTGAATAATTAATACAAGTAATGCAATTTAAACAATGGGATTTAGCAGAGCAATGTGCTTGTTTGCAATGATGATGATGATGATGATGGTGATGATGATGATGGGCTCAGACATCCCTAGATTCAAAGCAGGAAAAGAATTCCAAGAATCTTAGTGAGCAAATCAAGGTTAGATTTTTTTAAAAGCAAGTAAAGCATAAAACCAAAGGTAAGATGAAAGGAGAGGTGCAATTAGAACTCCCAGGAGGGTAAATCCCAGAAGAATAAAATGTTTAATTTTCTATAGGGGCAATTTCAAATCCCTCTTTGACTGAAGTTGTATAGGAAGGGATTTTAGTTGGAAAGTAAAGTATTGTTTATAAAACTTACTAATTTCTAGTCTTTGTATGTTTTGAATAGAGAATGTGAACTGTACAATATCTGATTTTAAAATTATTTTTAAATTATTGTCGTCTTCATTCTTTAATATGGACAGTGGGCACGTGCAAGGAAACAGTTTTTTGCTCTTTGTAGTGTAAAGAATTCCTGTTATAGAAAGTCTCTGTGGTTGCATCTCATTAGTCTCTGCATAAATTTGAGTTTTCCTCCATATTTTCCTGAACGTCTTCTTCCATGTTGCTTGTTGAATGTCATTACAGCAGTCTCTGATGCATAAACACCGATGTAGAAGAATATGAAGGACAACAGAGGACACAGTCTGACACATGCAGGGTTTGTGGTGCCCTGGTATGTGGACATGTACCTATTAAACCAACTTCAGCCTTTATAGGCACGCCCTGCAGAACTTCTTGCTGGTAGAAAAACCCTTGGTGTTAGTAATTAAACTTCACAGAACATATCCATTAAAAAACTTGCCAACTGATATTTATGTGGGAAATATAATATTTGTAACTGCAAAACTCAATACAACATTAAAACAAAAGTATATGTAAGGAGAGGCTCAAATTCAAATATGAATATGAATGTTTGAAAAGCCACAGGATGACAAGAGAGTGGTATGGTTTTTAGAATTTTCTTTCTTAAAGGCCATGTTAATGCAGAGAAAGAAACAGTTTGTCAAGAATCACGTTAGTGTTTTGGAATCATGGAGCAAAAGTTTTAAGTATTTTATACCCTAACATTATTATTTATACAGAACCATTTTTACTGTGCTTATAGAAGACTGGTTGGGGATTGTGATAATTGAATATAGATTATAGTTTTCTCATTATTTTAAAGGTCTGTCTGGCTTTAACAGGCATTAAATGAGCAGCAGAGAATTTAGTCAGTAATCTTGTTTTACCCAGACTTTATGCAGATATTCCCCAAGAAGTTAACTGAAAGGAGAAAGTGTCCTGGCCAAGGTAGTGGTCTGTTCCCTGCCCTAATGCCATCAAAGAATATCTTCATCACATGGCAACTTAGCCATGGCCTGTAACAAGTTACAGCTGTAGAATATTTAGCTGAATAATTGCCTAAACATGACAAGGTGTTATGCAAGCATTTAATACCATAGTAATAATGAGAAATGCTTAAGATATCCTATTAAGAAAAGACAAAAGCTGAAGAGAAAATTTTATAAAGTTAACCTGGGCCCAAATCGCGCCCTGCCCTCTCCTCTCTGACTGGTTGTCATATTACAGTGAATAAAAGAAGATCCTCGAAGACCCTCACCAAAGCTCTCCAACTAGAGAGGAATGTGTCTCATAGCAAACACTGCTTCCCATATTATTTAACACCTTACGGAACTAAAATTACAGAATAATAAATGGGTAGAAATGCTTCAAAAGTCAAAGGTCCTATGTTAGAGTGCAGTATTTTAAGACAGTAAATCCTTGATGGATCCAGTATATACCCACTGCAGATCTCAGGAATACATACACAACTCATGTTTAACGTCAGTCATCAATTTCTGAGAATCAGATATGGTTAGTGAAAAGGAAAACAGGGATCCTGTTATAGTTGTCCCATTATGGTAAATAGGAAAGGTACCAACAGGAGATACCAACAGGATGTCTGGGTAATATTCACTCTAATACTAATTCTCAACATTATGAAAACCTAAGCCAAACATTCATTGTAGGAATAATTAAATACAGATGTTGCATAGAAAGTAGAGTTCTGAGTGACCACATACAACTCCGGTAAATAGTTATTCTATGCCTTACTATCCATTTATGTATTAAGGGGGAAATCAATTACATGTTAAAATTAATAAAGGAAACCTCAACTAAAATTGGAAACCAGAAGGCCTGTAGAGGGAGCTCTCATGCCCTGCTACTCCATCATTGTCATCATCATTGTCAGTTCATCAGCATCGTTACAACCCATTGACCAAATGAGTTCTATCAGCATTGAAGGGCAAACAGATCAATTACTATGGAGGATTCGGAAAGGTAAATAAAGGTTAGGTTTTAACTAGACCAAAAGTGAGAATCAGAAAATAAATAATTGGAGATAAAATAGTAACTGGACTGTTCAAAATTATTTGAAATTTATGCTTTGCTACCAAATTCTTCAGTTTCCTAAAATATATCCTACAATTTCTCCTTCATTTTGTTATTGACCCAGTCCATCCTCAGCGGCCTGGGAATTTGAAGACAGCACATATAAAAGCACAAGCATACCATTCTGAGAGTCAAAGTTAATGCTTCCTTCTGTATGCAGCAGGCAGTCAGAAACAAATACAGGAAATCTCAATTTTACTGTCACTTTCTAATGATTTTTCTGAGAGATTCTAAAGTATAATCTGCTATATATAAGGAAAAATTGTTTTTCTTAGCTTATAAATTTAAAAATTGTAATAAACTGCTGGAATTGCTAAAATTAAAAATATAGCTAAGACCCAGGATTAGCAAAGGTATGGAGCAACTGGAATTCCAACAAATTGCAGGTGGGAATATAAAATAATGAAATCGCTTGGAAAACAGTTTGGCAGTTTCTGATAAAATTGAACATACATTTTCCATATGACTTATCAATCCCATATCTAGGTATTGACATAAGAGCAATGAAAATGTATGTCCACAGTTGTATACGGTGTTTATAACAGCTTTATCTGTAATAGCCAGAAACAAAAACAACTCAATTGTCCATCAAAAGATGAATGGTGGCCTAACCAGATAATGAAATTCTATTTAGTCATAAAAAATAAAATGAACTACTGACACAATGAAATGGATGAATCTCAAAAACATTACATTGAGTGAAACAAAATAGGCAGTGGGCCGGCCCCGTGGCCGAGTGGTTAAGTTCACGTGTTCCGCGATGGCTGCCCAGGGTTTCGCTGTTTCGGATCCTGGGGGCGGACATGGCACCACTCATCAGGCCAAGCTGAGGCGGCGTCCCACATGCCACAGCTAGAAGGACCCACAACTAAAATATACAACTACGTACTGGGGGGATTTGGGGATAAAAAGCAGAAAGGAAAAAAAAAAGATTGGCAACAGTTGTTAGCTCACATGTCAATCTTTAAAAAAACAAACAAAATAGGCATGAATGCATGCACACTCTATTTCATTTATGTGAAATTCTAGAAAAGGCAAAACTAATCATTGATTGCCAGGGGCTGAGCATTGGGGTAGGGGTTGGCGAACAACGGGAACCAAAGAACTTTTCCTGGTGATGAAAACGTTGTGTATCTTGAATGGGGTCGTGGTTACATAAGGTGTATATAGTTGTCAAAAGCCCTCAAACGGTACACAAAAATGTGTGCTATAATTACACCTCAACAAAGGGGTAGTGGTTAGCCCAGGTGATAGTGATTATGAGTGCATTTTCAGTGATGGAGGCCAGCTGCTTGAGCAGATGCACCAAGCAGTGGAACTTCTCCAAGTGCCAGACAGCAGGAGATCCCTCCAGGGTGAATTCCTGCACAGTTGCCGCATTCTTCACCTACACCAGTATATCCTTACCCCTCACGTACCACAGTTTGTTTTTCCATTCATCCATTGATAGACATTTGGGTTGTTTCCATTCTTTAACTACTTTGCATGATGCTGCTATGAGTATCTGTATACAAGTTTTTGTGCAGACATATGTTTTCATTTTTCATCAGTATAAATCTAAAAGCTGAATTGATGTTAATTTTGTTAATTCTATTAGGTACTGCAAACTGTTTTCCAAAGAAGCTGCACCATTTTACATATCCACCAGCAGTGTAGGAGGATTCCAGTTTCTCCATATCCTTGCCAATGCTTGCCATTTTTGATATTTTTAAGTCATAGTTGTGCTAGTAGGTGTGAAGTGGCAACTGATTGTGGTTTGGATTTGCATTTCTCTACTGACTAAAAATGTTGAGCACCTTTTCCAGTGACTATTGGCCATTTGCAGATGTTCTTTAGAAAAATGTCTATTCAGCTTCTCTGCTCATTTTTAGTTGAGTTATTTGTGGTTTTATTACTGAGTTGTAAGAGTCATTTAAATATTATAGATACAAGTCTCATCAGATTTACAATTTGCAAATATTTTCTCTCACTTTGTGCATTGCCTCTTCACTTTCTTGGCTGTGTCCTTTGAAGCACAAAATTTTTAATTTTGGTGAAGTTCAGTGTATCTGTTTTTCTTTTGTTACTTGCTCTATTGGTGTCATATCTAAGAAATCTTTGCCTAATCCAAGGTCACGCAGATTTACACCAATATTTTCTTCTAAGAATTTTATAATTTTGGATCTTAATTTAGGTCTTTAATCCATTTTGAGTTAATTTTTGTATATGGTGTGATGTGGGGGTCCAAATTCATTTTTTTGCAAGTAGATATCCATTGCCCCAGCAGCATGTATGGAAAAGACTATACTTTCCCACTGAATTATCTTGGTACCCTACCAAAGATTAATTGACCATAAATTTAAAGGCTTCTTTCTGGAATTTCGTTTATATTCCATTGATTTATATGTCTATCCTTATTCCAGAACCATACAGGCTTGATTACTGTCACGTTATAGTAAGTTCTGATATCAGGAACTTCGTCTTCCAACTCTGTTTTGGCTATTCTGGCTACCTTGCATTTACATATCATTGTCCATTTATGCAAAACAAGGTAGCCGGAATTTTGAGAGGGATTGCATTGTATCTGTAGATTGCTTTGGGGAGTGATGCTAGAGTAACAATATTAAGTCTTCTAATCCGTGAATATGGGATGTCTTTCAATTTATTTAGGTCTTCTTTAATTTCTTTCAATGATGTTTTATCTTTTCCAGAGTGTTCAAGCCTTTCACTTCCCTGGTTAAATTTATTCCTAAGTATCTTATTCTTTTTGATGCTGTTGTCAATGGAATTTTTTTCTTAATTTCAATTTTGTATTCTTTATTGCTAGTGTATAGAAATGCAACTTATTTTTGTATCTTGATCCTTTATTTGGAAACCTAGTGGAACACATTTATTAGCTTTCATAGGTTTCTTGTGGATTCCTTAAAATTTTCTATGTACAAGATCATGAATCTGCAAAAAGACATAGTTTTACTCTTCTTTTCCAATCTGAATGTCTCGTATTTCTTTTTCTTGCCTAATTGTCCTTGTTAGAACTTCTAGTATGATGTTAAATAAAAGTGGCTAGAGCCAACATCCTGTCTTGTTTCTGATCTTAGGGAAGAAGTATGCAGCCCTTCCTTATTAAGCATAATATTATCTAGTCACTTTTAATAGACACCCTTTATCAAGTTGGGGAATTTCCCTTCTAAGTTTTTCAAATATTTTTATCATGACAAGGTTAGATTTTGTTAAATGCTCTTTCTGCATCTATTGAGATCATCATGTGCTTTCTGTCCTTTATTCTATTGGGTGTATTTTTGTTGCTAGTGCCATTCAGTGGATTCTGACTCACAGTGACTGTATATAGCATAGCGACACACACAGCAGAGGGGAAGGGTGCCAGGTCTTTTTGCACAGTGCTCTCACCTTCTGGTGCTATATCAGACAATGCTCTGCTGCTATTCATAGTGTTTTCATGGGCAAATTTTTGGAAGTGGGTGGCCAGGTCCTTCTTGTTAGACTTTATTAATCTGGAAGTTCCACTCAAACATGTCCAGGGATGACACTACTGGTATTTGAAATACTGGTGGCATAGTTTTTGGCATCACAGCAACATGCAGCCACCACAGTATGACAAAAAACAGACTGGTGGTGTGGTTCCCCGACCTGGAAATGAACCTGGACCGCAGCGGTCAGACTGCTGAATATTAACCACTACCACCAGGGCTGACTAATATGTTGTATTACATTGATTGATTTTTTATATGTTGAACCAACCTTGCATTACTTGGATAAACCTCACTTGGTCGTTGTATACCATCTTTTTTAATTTGTTGCTGAATTTGGTTTACTGGCATTTTATTGAGAATTTCTCTCTCTCCATTCATAAGGGATATTGGTGTGGAGTTTTCTTTTCTTGTGATATTTTTGTTGGGTCTTGATATCAAGGTAATATTGACCTCATAGAAAGAGTTGGGAAGTGTTCTTTCCTCTTATATTTTTGAAAGTTCGTGAAGAATTGATGTTAATTTTTCTTTAAATGCTTCTTGGAATTCATTAATAATTGATGCAACAGAATTATGAGCAAACCTCAAAGATACCTAGAACTCATTAGGAGAACTTAGAATATAATTGAATAGGGGCCAAATATACTACATGTCTCTGAGGAATTTAATTGGTTATTGTCGGAAACATAAAATTGTCATAACAATCAGTGAATGAATTGTAGGAAATGTGAATGAATGAAATTGTGTAATATGTGCTTTCAAAGGTCTGTGTTGTCTCATGCTCCCTGACTTCAAACTATACTACACAGCTATAGTAATCAAAACTGTATGGTACTGGCACAAAAGTAGACACCTAGGTCAATGTAACAGAATAGAGAGGCCAGAAATAAACCCGTGCTTATATTGTCAGTTAATCTATGACAAAGGAGGAAAGAATATACAATGGGGAAAAGACGGTTTCTTCAATAAATGGTGTTAGGAAACAACATCTGTCCAATGGTGTTGGACAGACACATGCAAAAGAATGAAACTGGTCCACTTTCATATACCATATACAAAAATAAACTCAAATGGATTAAAGACTTAAACCAAGACCCAAAACTATAAAATTCCTAGAAGAAAACATAGGTAGTCAGCTTTTTGACATCAGTTTTAGCAATATTTTTTTGGGTCTGTCTCCAAAGGCAAAGGCACAAAAGCAAAAATAAACAAATGGGACTAGATGAAATTAAAAAGCTTTTGCACAGCAAAGGAAATCATCAACAAAATGAAAAGGCAACCTACTGAATGAAAGAAGATATTTGCAAATGATATATATAATAAGGGGTTAATATATAAAATATACAAAGAAATCACACAATTCAATATCAAAAAAGGAATCTGACTAAAAAATGGACAGAGGATCTGAATAGACATCATTCTAAAGAAGACATACAGATGAAGGCACATGACAAGATGCTCAACATCACCAGCCATCAAGGAAATGGAAATCAAAACCACAATGATATATACCTGGCCCTTGTCAGAATGGGTATTATCAAAAACACAACAAAGTGCTAGCAAGGATGTGGAGAAAAGAGAACACTTGTTCACTGTTGGTGGAATGTAAATTGGTGCAGCCACTATAGAAGACAGTATAGAAGTTCCTCAAAAAATTAAAAATAAAACTACCATATGATCCAGTCATTCCACTTCTGGGTGTTTATCTGGAGAAAATAAAACCACTAATTCAAAAAGATATATGCACTCCTATGTTCATTGCAGCATTATTTACAATAGCCAAGATATGGAAGCAACCTAAGTGTCAATCAACAGATGAAAAAGATGTGGTACATATATACAATGGAATATTACTCACCCATGAAAAAGAATGAAATCTTGCCATCTGTAAGAACATGGATGGACCTGGAGGGTATTCTGCTAAGTGAAATACGTCAAACAGAGAAAGACACATATCGTATGATTTCACCTGTATGGGGAATGTAAAAATCAAAGCAAATGAACAAACAAAACAGAAACACACTCATAGATGCAAAGAACAAACTGGTGGTCTCCAGAGGAGAGGGAGGTGGGAGGGTGGGCAAAATAGGTGATTAAGGGGTGCAAACTTCCAGTTATAAAATAAATAAGTCACAGGGATGTAATATACTGCATAGGGAATATAGTCAACAATATTGTAATAACTTTGTATGGTAAAGATTGTTACTAGAATTGTCATGGTGATCACTTCATAATGTATATAAATGTCAAATCACCATATTGTACACTTGAAACTAATATAACATTGTATGTCAAGTATACTACAATTTTTTTTTAAAAGATTTTATTTTTTCCTTTTTCTCCCCAAAGCCCCCTGGTACATAGTTGTATATTCTTCGTTGTGGGTCCTTCTAGTTGTGGCATGTGGGACGCTGCCTCAGCGTGGTTTGATGAGCAGTGCCATGTCCGCACCCAGGATTCGAACCAACGAAACACTGGGCCGCCTGCAGCAGAGCACGCGAACTTAACCACTCAGCCACGGGGCCAGCCCCTACTACAATTTTTTTTAAAGTCTATATTGTCCTTGTGACATCTTCAAAGGAGATTAGTCATAATTACCCTAGGGTCTACAAAATACCACATAATACTATATAGGTAAAAGTACAGATAAATTATTTTCTTATGAACCTTGTGTTTGATCTAAACTCTAACATCTGCAGGTAGTCTTCTTATGATTTAAATCAGGAATGTAGTAATTAGTGAGGAACAGGCTGTAGTTACTAATTCAAACCCAGTCTTCTGGCATTATTGCAATTTATCCATTCACACCATCATTTTCAGAGCATGTTTTACTCTAGTCACTTCTCCGTTTCTGACTCCCTTTTTTTTCTTCTTCTTCAAATCTTCAGCCTCTTCTGGAATTCCTTTCTTATCTCTAGCTTATCTTCTATATTGTAATTATCTTTACTTTGACAGTATTTATCCCTTTTCTGTAACTTAGGGAAAACCCCACTTTTCAATTGCATCTATCTTCCACTATTCAACTTGAAGTAATTCCCGGGATTAATGAAAGAACAAAAGATGAATTATTAAAGTGGGAGATGAGGAACAACCACTATTTTTGAAGAGCCAACATCAGTTTTTGAGGTTTTTATTTTTTTTAATGTCCTACGTCTTAGCATTCTGGTCTGTAATGTCCTAAAATGACATCTTTAAGAGAGCATATCCCCAGTGTCCTTGTGGACAGATCTGGACTGTGGAGAAGACAGATCATGAGTCTCAATGTGGCAAAGCTTTTGTTCACTGGGGAACTGGACACATGGCCAATCTGGATGGTTATAGCAGCTGTCTGTCTGGCATAGCAGGAGTGGATGGAGGCATTCATTGCAACAAAGCCCTTACCGTCCACCTGAAGCCATGAACATAGAAGGCAATCCCAGAACAGCTAAGATCCATTGTGGAGACATGGCACGGCTATGCTCTGTGTATTTGGTTAGAACACTGGTTCACGAGTGTGGTCTGAGTATCCCTGGAAGCTCCTGAGACTCATCTAGGGGGTCCACAAGGTCAAAACTATTTTCAGAACAGATACTAAGATGTAATCTGTCTTTTCACTCTCATTCTCTCAGAAGTGTACAGCTGGTTTTCCCAGATGCTCCATGCTGTGTGATATTGCAACAGATGGAATTCAGAAGCAGATACTAGAATCCAGCTGTCGTAAGTCAGATAATAATTTGCAAAATGTAAAACAGTGCCCCTCTCCCACGAGTGTGGCTGTTCTTCATAGGCCAGGGTCATCATTAAGATGCTGCTATGGCACTGGGCTCATTAATATCGATGAATCTAGAGGATTCCATTAGAGCCATGGCCAACTGGGAGCACATAACCATCACAGGCAAGATAGATGTAATTACCATAATGGATATCAAGGCATAAATAGAAGCCAAGAATTCTTTACCTGAAGGGATCTGTGGCTGTGCCCGGTAAATGACTGTGTTCCTAAGAACAAGATAGATGGGCAACCAGTGAGGGTATTACTTGACTTATCTAACTGAAATACAAGAGGAAATTAGCAAAACCCTGTTTCAGCTGCCATATGAAGAAGCATAATGTGTCACCATTTCCCAAGTCTAATTTAGTCCTCAGACCTAGAACCCATTGATTGAGAGAGAAGCCAGTTTCCCCTGAAGAAAGACCCTACAATGCCCTGGCAAGTATATACACTTATTAATCCCCCAATATTTCCTTAAAGAAACCTATAACCATTTATATGAGTGGCTATAAACTTGGGAAAGAGCAAACATCCACATCTTTTGAGAACTGTTGAATATAGTATCCAAAATTCCCTCAGAGTATCCTCTACTCCTCCGCTCCCCAATGAAAGTGGTGATAAATGGAGTCATACCCTAAGTCTGTTTCACAGGACGCTGGTGGATGTGCAGACCTACCGTGTGGTCATTCTTCTGCCATTGTGCCTGGTTGGAATGAATATACTTAGCAACTGATGGAATCTTCATAATAGTTCTTGGTTTGTAAAACAAAACTTATGTTCAAGGCTAACAGGAATCACTTAACCCTGCCCTCAGTCACCAGTCAAGAGAGTAAACCAGAAGCAATACCATATCCTGTGTGGAATTTCAGAATTAATGCCAATTTCAAGTATTTAAAGAATGCAAGATCTCCAGTTTCCCTGTTTAATTCACCAACTTTTATCCCACAAAAGCCAGCTATAGCATGGTATGTGAGAGCTGACTTCCATAAACTTAATCAGCTTTTAGTTGCAATTGCAGCTACTGTGTGGTCCTCTTCTAGAATAGATAACATAGCCTACGGCGTTTGGTATGAGGTCATGGATCTGGCAAATGTATTCTTTTCAATTCCCATCAGGAAAGGAGATCAAAAGAGCACTTAAATACGCTGAGACAGGCAGCAGTACATATTCACATTCTTAATCCGGGACTGTCTTAACTCTCTTGCCCTCTGGCAAAACAAAGTTCAAAGAATTTTATCATCTTACTATCCTTCAGAATATCACATAGGTTCACAATATTGCTGACATATCAACTGGATCTTGTGAGCAGGAGGTAGCAATTATTCTGGATGTCCTACCAAGATAAACGCATACCAGAGAGTGGGATATAAATGTAGAAAGATTAAGAAGTCTGCAACATTTGTGAAATTGAGTGTTTTGGAGCATGCTGTGACATCCCTTCCAAAGTAAAAGACAAGATATTGCACTTGTACCATCTCCCACTAGGAAGGATACATAATATTTGGTAAGACTCTTAAGATTTGGGAAGAAATATACACCACAATTGGAAATACTGCCCTAACCCATCTAGCAGGTGACTCAGAGGCTGTTGTCTTGCAGTGGGACCAAAGTAAGAGAAAACTCTGCAGAATGCTCAGGGTGCAAATCTGTTTGTGGCAGATGACTCAGCAGATCCCATGGCACTAGATATGTCAATGGTAGATAAAGACCCCATGTGGAATATCAGTTAGTCCCAGTAAGAGAGATACAGCATAGACCCTTAGGGTTCTGAAACGAGGCTATACTATTTGCCAGCTTGAGGATGACACCCTGTCCTTGTACATATAGCTATATTTGAACCATTGGAAATTATGAGGTTCTGGTTCCTGACAGCTACAATGTATTAATCTGAAACCAAAGGGGTGGAAGAAAGAGTGGCTACTCTTACCATTTCATCGATTGACTCATTTTGGGATTTTGTTTCCAGTCATCACAATTTTAGGCTCTGCTGCAATAGAGATCCTATTTCTCTAGATGGGGGTGGTAATGGAACGCTTCTACAAGGGAACCCAGTAAGGAATCCACTAAACCTATTCATTTTGGACACCTTATGACAATAGGCTAGCAGGGAAAAAGAGTTGAAAGGTGTTAGTATATATAGGCAACGATAATTGACCCTGATTAACATTAGATAGGGTTTCTACACTATAACAGAGGAAGAAATACATCTGGAACTAACAGGATTCATTACAATGCCTCTTGTTATTTCCATGGTAATAAATTTAGAAATTAAATTACAGCACCCATGACCATGATCTATTAAAGGCATGATAATCAGGGCCCCAAATCCCTCAGGTATGAAAGTCTATATTACCCTAGATGGAAAGATAACTAAGCCAGCAGTCATGCTGGCCAAGGGTGAAGGAAAAATCTAGGATGGATGATGATGGAAGGACATGATGGAATATTTATTTGACCTTGGGACCAATGGGAGCAGGAGGGACTTGTAGATTACCCATTTACCCTTTTGTTTAAGTCAGGTTTTCACTTTAAAAAATGTGACCAACCACTACATTGAAGAATAAGTAATAGGACAGGGCGAACTTAAGGTGGTGGCCAAGTAAATCTAATTAGTGGAATGGGTGGATTGAAGAAGACCCTGCTAGAACCCCACCCATATTACCTTGGTATGCAACTAGACAGGCAACCTGTAGGTTTTTACTGCAAACTATTGCAAACTCTGCCAGAGCAGTATCTTCTGGCTGTGAGAGTATGTTTTTCCACGCATGAGACAAGGCAGAAGTGCTGGAGAATGAAAGCTCCCACAAGTAATCCTCAATCAACGATGGTGAAGAATTTCTATATACACACCAATCTTCTTTTCTTCTTGGTTTGAATAACTCTAAAGTGTGTTCCACACTACCACCCAAAATTCCACAGTGAGACTGGGCTCCAGAATCCCAGAATGGTAACTGTCTTGATAATACACAATTCTTTTCACTATATCACTTTCCCTCCATCCCACTGGTGTTTCATGAAATCAACTCTCAAATCAACTACTTTCTTCAAATCCTTGCTTCTGGGTCTCCTTATGGGGTAATTCAAACCAATACGCTGAATTTTCTTTTACTACTTAGTTTATTTCTCCAGATATTCATAACTTTTGTCCATATTATATACATAGTAATAATATGACATTTCTTATGTGAATTAATCCTTTACCTCAATTTACGTGGGCTTCCATATGAAGAATCTCTTTCACAAAGAAATGTCTTTCACTCCAAAATAACTTTGACTTCAAAGGAGTTCATCAAGGACTTCTTTTTCCACCTAGGTGGAGTAACCCCATTTCCCCCATGTCTTCCTTCCTTAAATTAAAATACCTTGGACATAACACAACAAATAACATAGGAAGATTCTGAGAGATAGAAAGAAGACGGTGGACTGCCTAGGGACCATGGGACTTGAGGAGCAGCATGGCAGGCATTTCCCTCAGTTTCTTTACTGCCTTTTATATATCCCAGACAGGATGATGTGGAAGCCTCTAACTCAGAACTGGCAGTAGGTACAGATTTTTAAAAATCCCTCCAAAAATAAATCCTCCTCCACCCAGCCAAAGGACCAGGAGAAGAGTGTCTGAATGTCAGAAGAATTTTTGTCAGTACCAACCTTCTTCCAGCTAAACACCAACAGAAAACCCACACTTCTAGTGGCTTCATCAGAATTGAGCAGGGATTTGATCTTCTTCACCCACTCTTGATAAAAAAAACAAAAGTAAACTTTCAGCTAGCTAGGAGTAGAGGGTAACAACTTCACTTTGATAAAGAGCATCTACAAAAACGTAGAGGTAACATCATACTTAAGGTTAAGCGCTTCCCTCTAAGATAGGGAACAAGATGACTCTGCAAGTTCTAGCCACTGTGGTAAGGCAAGAAAAGGAAATAAAATGTATACAGATTGGAAAGAAAGAAATAAACTGTCCCTATTAGCAGATGATATGAACATCTACATAGAAAACCCCAAGCAACCTACAAAAATCTCCTAGAAGTAATAAGTGATTTCGTCAATGTCACAGGTTGCAAAATCAACACAAAAAACCAATCACATTTTTATATACTAACAATAAACTTATGGAAACCTAAATTAAAAACACGTTACTATTTACAGTAACTCCAAAGGAAATTAAATACTTAGGCATAAATCTAACAAAGTATGTACAAAAACTATGTGTGGAAAACTGTACAATTGTAAGGAAAAAAATCAAAGAAGTCTGAGTAAATGGGGAAACATACAGTGTTCATGAATTGGAAGACTCAACACAGTAAAGACGTCAGTTCTCTCCAAATTGATCAACAGGTTTCATGCAGTTTCTAACAAAATCCCAGCAAAGTTTTTATCGACATAGACAAACTTATCCTAAAATTTATATAGAAAGCACAGGCTGTATGAGAGATTTTTAAAATCTTGAAAAAGGAAGAAGGTAGGAGTAATGACAATTACTGCTCACTATCGTCTTATTATTTAGTTACAGTAATCAAGACAATGTGGCACTGGTGGAAGGATAAACACATAGATCAGTGGAACAGAATAGATAAACCAGAAATAGACCTATACAATTATGCCCAACTGATTTTTTACGAAGTTGCAAAAGTAATTCCGTGGAGGAAAAATAACTTTTTCAATAAATGGGGCTACACGTCCATAGGCAAAAAAGGAAAAGAAAAGAAAAGAAAATCTCAGCCTAAGTCTGACAACTTATGCAAAAACTAACTCAAAATGGATCACAGAATTAAACATCAAACACAAGCTATAAAAATTTTTCAAAAAACGATAAGAGGAAATCTTCAGGACTAGGGCTGGGCCAAGGTTTCTTACACTAGGCACCAAAAAGTATGGTCCATAAAAGGAAAAATTGGTAAATTAGACTTAATCAAAATTGAAAACTTTTGCTCTGTAAAAGTCCATGTGAAGAGGATAAGACCAGCTGTAGGCTGGGAAAAAGTATTTGCAACTCAGATTTTTGACAAAAGAATAATATCTAGAATACAGAAAGAACCCTCAAAACTCAACAGAAAAGCAAATCCAATTGGAATATGGGCAAAAGACATGGACGGACATTTCATGTAAAAGGATATACAAATGCCACATAAGCAAATGGAAGATGTTCAACATCATTAGTCACCAGGGAAATGCAAATTAAACAACAGAGACACATCACTACACACTTAACAGAATGGCAAAAAACATAGTGATAACACCAAATATTTTTAAAGTTGCAGAGAAACTGGATTCCCCATAAATTGCTGGTGGGTATATAAAATGGTACAGGCACGCTCAAAAACCGTTTGACAGTTTCTCATAAAACTAATCATGCAACTACAATACAACCAAATAACTGTACTCTTGGGTATTTATCCCAAAGAAATGAAAACCTATGTTCACACAGAAGCCTGTACACAAGCATGAAAGTTCACAGCAGCTTTATTTGTAATAGCCAAAAACAGGCATCAGCCCACACGTCCTTTACCAGGTGAATGGTTAAACACACCATACCATCCCCACCACTGCATACTACTCAGCAATAAAAAAGGATGAAATATTCATATGTGCAATGGTTTAGATGAATCTCTAGGGAACCATGCTAAGTAAAACAAAAAAAAAATCTCAAAGGTTACACATCATATGATTCCATTTGTATAACAGTTTTGAAATGAGAACATTTTAGAAATGGATGACAAAATAGTCATCCATTTCTAAAACAAAATAGTTGCTCTGAGGTGGGAGGTTGGGAGGGTGAAGTGAGTGTAGCTGTACAAGGCACAGGAGGGATCTTGGAGGTGTTGGAACTGTCCAGCATCTTGACTGTGGTGGTAGATAGATGAACCTAGACATGTGATAAAACCATATAGAGGTAAACACACACATATGAGGACAAGTAACACTGAAGGAATCTGAAAATGATCGATGGATTGTATTAGTGAATATCCTGATTGTGATATTAAACTATAGTTCTGCAAAATGTTCTCATTGGTGGAAAATGGACGAAGTGTACACATATCTCCCTATTTATTACAATTGTAGGTGAACCTACAATCATTTCTATAAAAATTTTGATTGAAAAAATAGTTTGCGAGGTTCAAGTGATGATGTTTCATAAAATGAAGTACATTCCTGATCTTTAAAAAATGGATGTTTAATTTCTAGCTGTAGTGAAAGAAAACCAGTAATGCCAAGTGCTAATGAGAATGCAAAGAAACTTGGTCACTAATGCCCTGCTAGTGGGAATGTAAAATGGTACAGCCACTCTGGAAAACAGTTTGTCAGATTCTTATAAAACTAAACATGCAACTACCATACATCCCAGTAATTGCATTCTTAGCTATTTATCCCAGAGAAATGAAAGCTTGTCTTCATACAAAAATCTGTACATGAGTGTTTAGAGAAGCTTTATTTGCAATAGATGAAAACTGGATACAGGATGTCAGCCAAATGGCAGAATAGGAGACTCCTGACTCTCGCTCCTCCCGCAGACACATTGAATAAACAGCTACACACAGATGAACCCCCTCTCAAAGAAACCCAGAAACTAGCTGAGAGACTCCTACACATCAGGCAAATGAGAAAATAGCCACATCAAAATGGGTAGGAAAAGTTGAGACGCAGTCTCACCGTATACCCTGCTGCCAGCACAGCACCTTACAATCAAGTGGGAACTCCCAGTTTTTCCCTGAGGAGCACAGCATTTGGACCACACATCAGCCCATTTATAGGCTTGTCACTGGAGGAAGTGTCTCCTATCTTGCCTATTTCTAGGAGCTGAGAAGGCCCAGCACTTGCTAGTCCACTAAAATAAAAAAAACCAGTATTAATGGGAACCCGACCACCTCCCACAGCTATTCCCCCTGTATCAGCCTAGACTGTGCATGGAAAAACACCAGCTCTCAGCTTCTCCTGGAGAGGGTTAGACTGCACATCTGAAGTCCTAACTTCTCCAGCTGCTGCCTGAGGGTCTGGCTTGTAGGTAGCCTGCATCTGGGAGCTGCCAGACTGGAAACACTACTCTCCTGGGAGTCTGAATGAGTGAGTGGGCACTTCTGCAGCTCCTCAGAACCAAGCCTCCACTAACCAGCCTGTCTCTGAAAGCCAATATGCTGCAACATTCATGAGGCGGTTGGGGGCAACAGAGAGTAAAGCAACAGTTTAAATGAGTGTGTGGTCTGAAGGAGAGTGTGGGCATTTGCCACAGATCCTCTTCCACCTCAGTGCAGAGGGAGAAGGTGATAAACTCCAGCTCTCAGCTTCTCCCAGAGGAGATAAGGAATTGGACCATGCACGTAGCACCTCAACTTTTCTAGCTGCTAGAGGGACTGGCTTCTATCTCACCTGTCTCAGAGCACTAACAGGACTTGGCACACCTTAGTCTCCTGGGCACACTACAACAAAGACAGCAGTTTGGACAAGCAAAAAGGGATGAGAGGTACCCAGAATCTCTGGCTGGGCTGATTGGTGAGGTCCAACTCCTGCACTAGTCGGGTCCACGAGGTCAGGCTGTGAAGACTGGCAGTGGTGGCTGTTTTATCTAATGCACAGAAACCAACACAGAGAACCCTCAGGACTTCCCTACCTTTATATTAGGCTCAGAAATTATTTATCTAACCTCTTTTCTGGAGAAAGGAGAGACATAGACATAGCTGTCCTTGGAAGACATAACTCCTACAACAGTGTTTAATCAAACCATTTCCAGACATAAAAATCTAAATCACTCAACACTCTTTGGACAGTGTCAAATCCTTCCTAATCAGATTATGCCTTAAACATAATTAATTCTCAAAACAAACAGGAAAGGAAAATACGCACTCGAATCAGACGTACTAAAAATCAAATACACACCGTGCACACGCTGTGTCAGACGTGACAGGGCATACTTCCCCCCAGGGCTGATTGTCATCAGGTGGGAGCCACTTCCTTAATGAGTCTGTAGACACCATAACTGACTCAATTCTAAGCCACTTTTTTATTATTAATACATTCATTTTCCTTTTAAACTTTTCTGATTATGACTTCTGTTAGTTTTGGCTGCATAAAATGTCAACTAAAATTTAGCTTAACCTGGAAGACACTGGCAACTCCTACACCTAAAGTCACATAAAGGAGAAAAAAAATCTCTAATGTGGAAGGAGAGAATTTGGTACTGGGACCACCTAAATTTCAGACACCTGTTGGACCCAAGACTTGGCAATATCAATTACAGAAAAAAAAGCGTAAATTTAAAAGTTCTGCATTTTGTTGATGTTTCAAGAAAGAGTTAAAGGCAATTTTATTAGCAACATTTGGTACAGCTGGAAGAGGATAAAATGAAAGGACCATCTTAACCTCCTGGAGTTACACTGAGCTCTTCATACCTCTAAAATCAAGACTCAAAGGGAGAACTTAGCGAGCTCACTGCTGATTCATTTATATAAACAGATACAATTAATGAAATACCATTAATCTTCACAAGGCTATTGTATGATGATTTTATGTAGTTTTCAGAAACAACTTGTTTCTGAAATGTCAAACCTTGAATAAATAAAATGGTAAATAAGGGTTTCTATCTACTTTTCTTATGTATCAGAAAACTGAGCATAAGAATGTATCGTGAACAGCAATTATTAAATCTGGTTGGCAATTTTTTTATTCTTAGCTTAAAGACTTGTATACTAGGCTCTCCATAAATATTGTTTGAATTGAATTCATATAAGATCAATGAATAGAAAAAGCAAAGAAGATATTGCTCATCACAATGTAGATAACTCATCTGAGTTTTCAAATTGTAGAAGGTATTGAATTGCAAAATGAGATAGTCCCCATCTAGCTGAAAATGAGCATAAAGTAGATCACCATACACAGAGATTCTATAGAGGAAACTGAACTAGAAGAGCAAGAAGATCCATTTACCCTCCAAAGCTCTATGACTCTATTCCTACAGTCTCATCCTGGACAGAGTCTTCCTCAGAGCCTGGTGGATCTGCTTGTTTTGCAGAGTGTAGATGACAGGGTTCAGCAGCAGGGTCACCACCGTGTTCACAAGGGCAGCCTCCCTGTTCGAATCCAGCCGGTTCGTTTGCTTTGGTTTCACATATGTAAAGACACAGCTGCCATACATCAGAGAGAGGACAATGAGGTGAGATAAGCAGGTGGAAAAAGCTTTCTGTCGCTCCTTGGCTGACGGGAGACGCACGATTGTGACTATTATGTTGCTGTATGCAATGAAGGTTAAAATGAGGGCTATCAGAATCACAAGTAAAGCAAGGAAGAAGATATATATTTCAACAGATCTGGTGTCAGAACAGGAGAGGTGAATTAAGGCGCCAAGGTCACAGAAGAAATGAGAGATGACATTGGGGCCACAGAAGGATAACTGGGAAACCTGGACCAGCAGTCCAGTGATGAAGATAAAGGACAAAGTATAGCAAAAGAAAACCAGGAGGAAACTAACCCTCAAGTTCATGACGGTTGGGTAGCGCAGAGGCTTGCAGATGGCCAGGTGTCGATCCAAGGACATCACAGCCATGAGGAAGAAAATTATTGACCCAAGAAATAGAAAAGCAAAGGCTTGTGTGAGACAAGCAGTAAAGGGAATTGTCTGCCTTCCTGAAAGAAAGATGGAGAGCAGGGTAGGAATAACTGTGGTGATAAAACAGCTTTCACAGAAGGAGAAAGTGCTGAGGAAAATATACATTGGCGTCTGGAGGCGATGGTCAACCCAGGTGATGGTGATTATCACCATGTTTCCCGTGATGGAGGCCAGGTACGCCAGCAGGTGCACCAGGAAAAGAAACTTCCCCAGGTGCTGGACGGCAGGAAACCCCTCCAGAACGAATTCCTGAATTGTTGTCTCATTCTTCACCTCCATAGTTACTTCTGTCTCTCTGTCTGTCATCAACTGTTTGATCTGTGAGGCAGAAAATACTATCACCAAAGAATAAAGAATTTAATTGAAGAATTCTTTTAAAAAACACTACTTGCAGCTACAATTCTGAATGAAGAACCATTTTATATTTTTAAAATATTTTATAATAAATGATTCTGAATTTTTCCTATTATTATGCTGTAAAGAGTGAAGGTTTATTTTTTGCTTTTGAAAATAAGTTTTAATGTGCAACTTAACTTTTTTGGAAAATGGTATCTTTGAATACTAATCCATGAGCTAAACGATGCAAAATGAAAATTATTGTTTGCAGACAACTGATTCAGCTAACAGATAACAATGGAGGCTGTCATCCCACAGAAAATATTTCTTCAAAGGGTCACAGTGTTAATTTCTATACTTCAGGTATGACATGCAATGTATGCAGTCCTCATAAGCACTGACCTTAGCCCTCTGGAAATAGAAAACATAAAAAAGCTGTGAAGTAGCCATTTGCTATTACCATGTTCCAAACCAGTTATTTTCCTGAAGTCCATTCAGCCTGAGTTATTCAGCCAAAACCCTAGAGTGAACAGGAAAGGTATTTCATAGTATCTCATAACTACCCAGTCCATGAGTTTAAGAGAAACCACGTCTAAAGATGGGGGAAAAAATGGTCACGTGACTTGGTTGGTCAGACTCAATGAATAAACTTTTAATGGGTGAATCAGTCTCGCTCTCACTCTACCAGCCTAGCAGGATGGAAGTGTGTCCTTCTGCTGTTAGTCATAAATTATCCTTCAACATTCTTTTTTCTGGGAATATTCTTGTTATATGGGAAGATTTTGGTGTGGTAGAATTACACCTGTATTCCCATTGCAATCACTAGAGGAACATTCACTCAAAAAAAAAAATGCCAATGTCTTACTAGAAACCAGATGAACTGATTCACAATCTCTGGAAGGGGTTTGGGCATCTGTTGGATATCAGTGCTCTAGTGAATAAGTCTCCATGATAAACTTGCATTTTACTTAATTGTTTGATTGACCAAACCTATTACTTTACCTATGCATGATCCAGAACACAAGCTTACACATAACCAGTCTCCGGTTTAAATATTTGACTGGTTAGACCACAAGTCGTCCCCATGATCAAGTCCTCACCCAGAAGCAGCTCACAGAAAACAGAGCTTCTTTGATAACAAGCTTTTCTTTTCTTCCAATAGACCAGGATGTTTCTCCCAGGCTAAAGGAAAAAGAAAGAAAGAACACTTTTAGTTGAGGTGTACCTTTCTTTGACCTGTTAAAAAACCAATGGATGCCTTATGTCTTAAATTAATAGGAAATTATCAAGGCTATTTTTTTTTCAAGGAAGACAGATGTACAAACTCTCTAGGATTAAGACTCATAGTTTCCCCCATGACAATACGACTGATAAATCCTAGACCATTAAGAAAATACAAACTAGGGGCTGGCCCCGTGGCCGAGTGGTTAAGTTCGCACGCTCCGCTGCAGGCGGCCCAGTGTTTCGTTAGTTCGAATCCTGGGCCCGGACATGGCACTGCTCATCAGACCACGCTGAGGCAGCGTCCCACATGCCACAACTAGAAGAACCCACAACGAAGAATACACAACTATGTACCAGGGGGCTTTGGGGAGAAAAAGGAAAAAATAAAAAAAATCTTTAAAAAAAAAAAAACTATCCCAAATATGCACTAGGTTCTGCTGATGTTACTATTTAGAATTCCTGAATGTATTTAAATCCATTCTATGGGACACAATGACACCGTCTATCATGAACATCAGACTTGGTTGGTTGTGTATCTGTCCCAGAAGATCGTCAGAAAGAAGAGACAACAAAGGTCAGTTTCTTTGTTCGTGGACCTTGTTGTGAGCCACTTTCCCATCAACCAGTTGCTCCCCACCTTTCAGAGTAGGTGAGGATTATTGGAGTCATAAATGAGAATACATTCAAATTCCCTTATGATATGTTTACCACAGGTTTATTTACCATCACCACTGAAGACACACAAGGTCCCATAGGACAAACCTCTGGAACATTCAGAACTCATTAGAGGACTATGAAAAGAGGGAGCAGGAACTAAAATCACAACAGAGTCCCACGGGACATTTAATTGCTCACGTTTGGAAATAGGGAATTCCGCCAGAAATATATCGTAATTACCATTTCCCTGCATATGCTAACAAACTACCATCATTCTCGATAATCTACACAGTCTTCTGCGAAAGTCGTCAAAGGTAGATTTGGAGTGACTGCCCTACAGTTGTAAAAGCCCGAATTACATATGTGAGAAAGACAGCCTTAGGCAACAGAAAGACATTTTACAATGAAATTCTTTGCTCTTATTTTTCGTTTTAACCTGGTATTTTCTTTATTGAGGTATAATTTCAATGCTGTAAAATGCAAATTTTAATTGTACAGATCAATAATTTTTTGCACATATAAATAGCCATGTAACCACTACACAAATCAAACTGGAAAACATTTTCATCTCATCATGTTTCCTTGTGCCCCTTACCAGTTAATTGCCCACACCAAGTGAAAACAACTATTTTGAATTTGATTGTCAAAATTTACTTTTGCCAGTTCTGGAAATTCCTTTTCTCTGGCTTTTCTTTCCCCCTCAACATGTTTCCCAGAGTTATCCATGCTGTTTCATCTGTCAATGATTTATTATTTTATACTGCACAGTAGTAGTCCATTATACATGTACACCACAGGTTTCCATTCTTCTATTGAAGGACATTCATATCCTTTCCAGCTCAGGGTTACTATTAATAAAGCTACTGTGAATATTCTGGTATAAGTGTTTTTTAAAACATAGCATTCATTTCTCCTGAGTATATAACTTGGTGTGAAAGTACTGAATTAATTGTAACATAGGTCTTAACACTATAAGAAATTGCAAAAGAGCTTCCAAAATTGCATTTAGACTGTCAGCAGCAGTGCATGGGAATTCAATGTGCTCTGCATTCTCACCAACATTTGGTCTTGTAAGTCGTTTTTAATCAGAGGCATTCTCTGTAAATTGGTTTAACCTCTACAGAAAACATATGGAGGTTCCTCAAAAAGTTAAAAATAGAACTACCATATGATCCAGCAATTTCACTTCTGGGTATGTACTCAAAGGAAGTGAAACAGGATATGGAAGATGTATCTGCACTTTCATGTTTATCACAGCATTACTCACAATAGTCAAAATAGAGAAGTAACTTAAGTGTCTGTCAACCGATTAATTGAAAAAGATGTTCTCTGTCTATATATATTAAAATGGAATATTATTCAGCCATGAGAAAGAAGGAAATCTTGCCATTTGCAACAACATCCATGGTTCTAAAGGACAATATGCTAAGAGGAAAAAGTTAGAGAAAGACAAATACTGTATGATATCTTTTTTCTTGATCAGTCCTGCTAAGAGTTGAACAATTTTATGAGTCATTTTGAAGAATCAAATTTGTTTTGTTAATATATTATTTGCTTTTGACTTCATTGATTCATATCTATGTGCTTTCATATTTATGTGAATTTGTATATTTATGCATACTTTGGGTGTTATTTCCTTTTCATCTCCTACATTTTAAAGTTGGAAACTTAAATGATTCATTTTATACCTTTGTTTGTTCTAATATGTGCATTAATGCTATAAATTTCCCTCTAAGCATGGCTTTAGGTTGCATTCCACAAATTTTAATATGTTGTGTTTTCATTTTTGTGTGGCCAAGATATCTTCAAATTTCCTTAGCAATAGTTTCTATAATCCATGCTCTATTTAGAAATGTATGGCTTATATCCAAGTATTGAGAAATTTTCTAGATAAATTATTGCTTTCTTATTTAATTCAATCATGATTGCAGAACATATTCTGTATATTTTTGGTCTTTTGAAATGTTTTGAGGTTTGTTTTACAACTCAGCATAAAATCGATCTTGGTGAAATTTCCATGTGCACCTGACAAGAATGTTCACTCTGTAGATGCTTAATGTAATGATCTAAGATTATCAGTTATGTCCACTTAGTTGATAGAATCGTACAAATCTTCTATACAATTACTGATTTTGGGGGGCCTTTTTGTTCTATTATTTACTGAAATTATGGTGTTAAAAGCTCCAACTATCATTGTGGATTTTTTATTATTTCTCCTTTTAGTTCTTTCAAGTATTCTTAAGCTCTTTCATTGTATGCACGTATATGTACATTATGTCTTCTTGATAGTTTCATCCCTTTATCACTGTAAATTTACCTCTTTCTCTGAAAATACACTTGGCTGTGAAGTCTATTTTTGTATATATTACTATAGTTACACAAGCTTGATGTTTGTGTGAAATTTCTACTCTGTCTTTGTATTTAAACGTTATTCTTATAACCAGCTCATAGCAATGTCTTCCTTTTTACCTAATATTGTAATCTCTCTCTCTGTTGTAATTTGAGTGCTTAGTCCATTTACATTTAATCTCATTATTGTAAAGTTAGGTTTAACTCTACAGTCTTGACGTTTCCTTCTATTTGTCCCCAGCATTATATATTCCTTATTTTCTCCTTTCTTCCTTTGAATTAATCAAGCATTTTTAATATTCCACTGTAATCAGCTTTATTGTCTTTTAAACAGCTTTACTGAGGGATCATTAATATCCAATAAAATGAATATATTTCAAGCGTACAATCTGATAAGTTTTGACATATTTAAACAGTTGTAAAATCACCACCACAATGATTATAGTGAAAATATTCATCAGCCCAAATGTTTCCTACTGTCCTATTGTGATGATTCTATTTTATCACCTTTGTGGGCTTCTTAGCTATAACTCTGATTTTTATTTCAGTGATTGCCTCAGAGTTTATAGTATAACTGTTTTACTTGTCTACCTTCAGTGATATTTTACCACTTCACATATAAGAAAACTATAATAAAATACTTCCATTTCTAGCCTATCAGCCTTCATGCAAATCTTGTCATACGTTTTCCTTATACATATGTTATAAGCCCCACAGTGTCTTGTTACTATTGTTGTTGACAGAGTCAATTATCTTTCAAAGAAATTCAAATAACTTGAAAAATATCTTATATGCCTACCAAGCTAGTTACTGTCTGTTGCTCTTCATTCCTTTGCATAGATCCATATTTCCATCTGGTCTAATTTTCTTTCTTTTGGGATGACTGACTTTACCAACTATTATTCTGTGGATTTGCTGGTGATTGACTCTTTTTTCTTTTGTATGCCTTCCTTTTTTAAAGATATTTTCATGAATATAGAATTCTAGGTTGGCAGATTTTTATTCACAGTCCTTTAAGAATTGTGCCATTGTATTCTCACTTACTTATTTTCAAAGAGAAATCTTTGTTATCTTTATCTTTGTTCCTCTGTATGAAACGTGTCTTTTTTTCTTCTGGCTACTTTGAAGATTTTCTCTTTGTCACTGGCTTTGAGCAATTTGATTGTTGTATGCCTTGATGTCATGATTTTTTCATGTTTCTAGTGCTTGGGTTATGCTGAAGTTTTTGATGCTGTTTTCATGAAATCTGGAAAAATTTTGGCCACTGTTTCCTTAAGTCCTTTTTGTTATCCCCCTCCACACACGCACTCTTCCATCAGAAATCTAGCTCTATGCGTGCTGGCTTGCTTGATTTGTCCCACACTACACTGATGCTTCTTTCAGTTTTAGGTGGATTATTTTTTTCATTGTGTGTTTTATTTTTAAAGGTTTCTATAACCATATCTTCAAGTTTACTCATCTTTCATCTGCAATGTCTAACATCCTATTCATCCCATCCAATAAAACTTTCGTCTGAGACATAAGTAGACTCAGAGAAGTGCAATTTGCTTTTTTAAAGTCACTTTACTGAAGTATGGTTGACATTCAAAAGGCTGTACTGATTTAATGCATACAACTTGATGAGATTGGAGATGTGTACACACTCACAAAACCATCGTCACAATCAAGATTTGTGGTAAGCGCACGTAATGTAGGATCTACCCTTTTAGCAAAATCTTAACTATACAATACAGTGGTGTAACAAAAGGGCCTGTGTTGTACAGCAGACCTGCAGAGTTATTGATGCTGCAGTACTGAAACTTTGCATACTTTGATTGACACCTCCCCCTTTCTGTCTCCTCCCAACCCCTGGTAACCACTATTCTAACTCTGGTCCTGCGTGTTTGAATATTTTAGATTCCTCATGAAAGTGAGATCATGTACTATTTGTCTTTCTGCATCTGGCCTATTTGACTTAGTACAATGTCCTCCACGTACATCCATGTTGTCACATATTTCAGGATTTCCTTCCTTTTTAAAACTCAGTAATATACCAAAGTTTCTTTACCCATTCATCCATCAATAGACACTTAGATTGTTTGTATATCTTGCCTATTATGAACAATGCTGCAATGAAGATGAGAGTGCAGATCTCTTCAACATCTGGACTTCAATTCCTTTGGATATACACCCAGAAGTTGGATTGTTGGATCATATGGTAGTTCTATTTTTTGAGAACCCTCCATTCTACTTTCCATAGTGGCTGCTCCAATTTACATTCACATCAACAGGCTACAAAGGTTCCCTTTTCTCCGCATCCTCACCAATACTTCTTGTCTCTTGATTTTTTTCATAATGGCAATTCTAATAGGTGTGAACTCATATTTCATTGTGGTTTTGATTTGCATTTCCCTGATGATTAATGATGTTGAACATTTTTTATTCACTATTTCTTGGCCATTTGAATGTTTTCTTTGGAAAAGTATCTATTCGAGTTCTTTGCCTATTATTATATTTGGATTATTTGGGGTTTTGTTGTAATTTATTTGCATTGGTTCCTTATATATTTTGAATATTAACAGCTGCGTATGGGCCCAGATTGAGACCTGGCTCCTGTTACTAGCCTGCACAACCGGGCTCACCTTCCCCAAAACCCCCTAGGTATGCACCTGCACGCCCCCAGCCCAGCTGCTGTCATCAGCCTCCACTGCCCTGTGTACTCCTATGGGGAGACCCTGCTGCCAATAACCGCACAGTTCATAGGTCATTCTGGGGAAAGATATATTGACAATGTGATACCTTAAGCAAAGAAAGTATCCCAAATGTCAGGAAAAGAGACAAGCCTACACAAAAAATATACGGAAATTGTTATGTATGCACAAGATGGACAAAATGTGTTCTGTTAGTTGAGTCGAGTTGAGTCTAATTCTCACATAATTGTGTGCCCAAAATCTTCACAACACAGCCATTTATCATTCCTGCAGTCACAGAATAATGTGGTCAGAGCAAAGCATGATAATAGCCATTAACCAACCATGCCAAGCAACCTCCCACTCCAGGGATTTTCTCACAGCACTTTGTCTCCAAATCTATCATTTCCTATCAAAATCTTGAAAAACTAGGTTACAGTTGTAATTTTTCCATTAAAACATCCCATCATCTTCTCCTTGCCAGACAAATTGTAGTTCCATTAAAGTGGGCCTCATGGGTCATATGAGGTAGCAATAGTGTCATTAGTACCAACAATGGACACCCAGAGATTAGCGCATCAAACCTCTCATTCCACAAATGGAGACACTTGATTATACACTCATTGGAAACTGTACATTCACACTCAGACTTCTTTTCACCATGATTAGATTCCCCCTGGCATTCCTTTAAATTTTTTTTTGTACTATGGAAACAATCTTAACTATTCAATTCCTTCTTCCAGAACTTATAATGCTTCTCTACCTTAGGTACTTTGCTTTTAGGTCTTCGGTACTGAAATCAACCTGTATACCAGTAAAACCAACGGGAACATTCAATTTAAACTACAGACATTTACATGTTTTCATCATAGTGGGAACTAGATTTAAAGATTTATATTCAATTATATACAGAATAGTCATTGTAAACAATTGTAGTGAGTCACTGTAAGTAATTTTATTAACATCGTGACAGTTATGTATGTATGTGTCCTCCAAAACTCAGTGTACCGACCATGTTACGTCTATCCTTGAACCAATTTGACATTCCTAATACTTGTGAATTTCATCCCCCATCCTCTTGCACTTACCACAAGTAGACGCTTGAAACCACAACTTCTCAACTTTGAGATTCCACATGCGTCAAACAAATTCGTGTACATGAGGTTCTTCATTAAATGTGTTGAATGCTATTGATCTAAAACTAGTAAATAGAAGCTCCAGGAAGACATTTGCATCTCAATCTAAAGAAGAATATTAGAGCTTTCAAATAGTGGACTATACTGGATTGTAAGATAAATTAGCCCCTATTTGAAGAATAAACAAGCAGAATCTTTAAAACCACATTTGTAAGTCCATATAGGGGATTCCATAAATAGGAGGGAGATTGCTTTATATGAAGAAGATGCATTCTCCTTCTGAGAGTCTGTGTTCTATCTCTGCAATCTAATCCTGGACAAAGCATCCCTCAGAGCCTGGTGAACCTGCTTGTTCCGCAGAGTATAGACGACAGGGTTCAGCAGCGGGGTCACCACTGTGTTCATAAGTGCAGCCTCTCTGTTGGAATCCAGCGAGGTTGTTTGCTTTGGTTTCATATATATCAGAATACAGCTGCTGTACATCAGAGAGAGGACAATGAGGTGAGATGAACAGGTGAAGAAAGCTTTCTGTCGCTCTTTGGCTGATGGGAGACACACGATTGAGAATACTATGTTGCTGTATGCAATGATGGTTATGATAAGTGATGTCAAAAGGACAAATGAATCCATGGCAAAGGCTAACATTTCAATAGATCTGGTATCAGAACAGGAGAGCTTAGTCAAGGGCCCAAAATCACAGAAGAAGTGAGGGATGACATGGGGGCCACAGAAGGATGACTGGGAAAGCAAAATAACTGGAACCACCATGAGGAAGAATCCCAAAGCCAAGCAGATAATGACCAGGAGGAAACACATCCTTGGGTTCATGACGGTCAGGTAATACAGAGGTTTGCAAATGGCCAGGTACCGATCCAGGGATAATACAGCCATGAGGAAGAAAATGGTTGTCCCCACGAAAAGAAAGACAAAGGCTTGTGTGAAGCAGGCAGCAAAGGAAATTGATTTCCTCCCTGACAGATACATGGCCAGCAACTTAGGAATAACAGTGGTTATGAAACAGCATTCACAAAAGGAGAAACTGCTGAGGAAGAAATACATAGGTGTCTGGAGGCGATGGTCAGCCCAAGTGATGGTGATTATGAGTGTGTTTCCCATGATGGAGGCCAGGTACGCCAGCAGATGCACCAGGAAGAGAACCTTCCCAAGGGGCTGGACAGATGGAAAGCCCTCCAGGGTGAATTCCTGGACTGCTGTCCTGTTTCTTGCATCTCCCGTCATTGACTTTTCCATTTCTTCAATCAACTCTCTTTGAGCTATTTTGCAGAATGTCATGACTGAAAAATGAAAACTCTTATTTTATTAAACCTATAAAATAGTGTAGGCATGGTGACTACATTAGTTTATTATTTTAAATATTATATTTTATGTGTAGTTTTTGCCCAGGATTAAGTAAAAATAAGTGATTTTTATCTTTGAATATGTTTATGTTAAATGTAGCCTCAAATCCTAGATAAATAAGAACGGTGCATATGACTCCAAGTTTTCATAAAAGATAATATAATTTTAACAGTGTTAGTCATTTTCCTATGTAGTCTATTGCCAAGCAGAGAAAAAAGTCCTTCTTCTATTTATAATCTGATCACGCAACATATTTCCGGTAAGATACCACTTGAATCATACATCACAAGGTGCATATTGCAAAGGGACGACTGTAGCCTTAAAAAAAACTTATGGTCATGGAGCCTATCGTCTCACAAAAAATATTCCCACATGATATCTTTAGGATTTGTCATTTATATTTGAGGTCAAAAAATCACTTGTGGGAGAATTTCCTGAGGCTCCAGCGACAGCCTTCTAAAGTGAGTTAGATTAGAAGAATAGCAGAAGGACTCCCAGCCCAGGCCATTTTCCTACTGAGCTTGAGACCAGTCAGCAGGAGAGGAGAATCTTGCCTCCAATCTGTGCCAAGTGGTCCGTCTAAGGGAGAATCTCTGTCTTGTGACCCTTTCAGTCCCTATACATAAGGGACACCAGCCTGAGGATAGAAAGAGGGATTGCATGCCTTGGCTCCAGCAATTATTTTCTAATTCACTCTCTCTCTTATTTGCTACCTAAACTAAATATTCTCTTTCACCCTTTAAATCCATAGACTTATCTTATGTGAGCCTTTGTCACTCTGGTTAACTAGTGTTTCTGTCTCTGATCTCTGAATTTGCTGTCTGATTTGGCCAAACGCCCACTCTTTTAGAATGTGACACCAGCTTGAAGAGGAACAGACTCTTCTTCAGTTTACAGTAAATTAATAGCAAAAATATCCAATCACACTAAGGCTACGCACTCACCCAGATGCAGCAACCAGAGCTCTGTCCTCTTCTTTTTCACTCTTCCAACGAACCAAGATGCTGGTCTAGGCAGTTACAAATGTAAAACAAAAAAAAGGAAAGAAAGAAATGCTTGCATTTGAGATGACCCTGATTGGTCCCAGAAAAAAGTTCAAGATGTGCACCGTGGCTGCTAAGCATCCTTCATAATAATGCAGAGCTTTACACAATTGAGATAAACTGAAGTTATGGCTCCATGGCAATCTTGCCTGATGAAATCCTGGGAAAGAAAGGAGAGCACATACTGCCCACAAAGTTCTACTGGTGTCTGAGAGTGATTTCACTTGGAATCTCAAAAAGCTTTCATACCCTCTTTGCAGGCTCCAGGGTCCCCAGACTCCCAGCCTACTTCTGCATGAGCCACACCACCAGCAGGGAAAATTCTTCAGGACATGGTCAGAGACAATAGCCTCCTCAATCAAACTGGTCCCTTTGACACAGTATTTTACTGACATGCATTGCAGGGCAAGTAGAATGCATTACCACTCCCTTACCTCTCCAGATTGGGGAGAACTCAGATGTCATTGGGAGCAGAGATGAAAGTGAAATTAACTTTACCCATCATATATTTCATATTGGACTGTCTCTTGACACCAATCAGGATCCACTAGGACCAGTAGGCAGACCCCAGACACACCAGACCTCATTAGAAGAACAAGTTCATCTAGAGATCAATGTCCCTCTAGGACCCCTGGTGGCTGCCAATTGGGTATTGTTGGAAATAGAAAATTATAATACAATCATTATGGTTATTCTTTCATTATGATTATAATAATATGGACTCCAAAATGTCTGTATTGTCCTCCACGAAAATCTTCAAAGTGCAGTACATACAACTCTCCCAGCCTTTATGAAGTCTCAAATTACATTATGTTACTAAGGTGTGGTTGACAGGTCAAGTTGGGAACCTTAACCCACATCTCGTGGTAATAAGGTGAAGCTCTCATTTATTCTGCCAGAGCAGTGCCAAAGAACACCAGATAAAGCACAAACTTTAAATAAGAGTTATTCTTATAAAATAACACCCAAAATGTTCAGGTTTCACTGGATAATAACCTGTCATACCAAGAACAAGGAAACTTCAACTTGAATGAAAAAAAAAACTATCAATCAATCACCAAAATCAAAATGACAGATATTAGAATAATATGACAGTTTAAAGCACCCTCTTAAAAATGCTCCAATGAGCAATAACAAATGTGCTTGAAATAAATTTTAAAGATAGAAATTTTCACCCCAAAAATAGAAGACATAAAGAAGAACCAAATGGAAATTTTGCAGCTGAAAAATACAATAATGAAATTTTTTAAAAAGTCAATGGATGAGCTCTCAAAAGCAGAATGAGGGGGTAGAGGGAAAAATCAATGAACTGGAAGATAGAACAATAGAAAGTACCCAGACTGAACAAAAAAAAGAAAGTAGACTAAAAACAACAGATACAGCCTCATGGACCTGTGGAACTACAACAAAAGAGCTAACATTCATGCCACTGGAGTCTGAAAAAGAGGAGAAACAGAGCGAGGTTGAAAAAGGACTTGGAGAAACAAGGCTGAAAACTGCTCAAATTTGTCAAACAATGTAACACACAGATTCAAGAAACAGAGACAATTCCAAATAAGAAAAATCCAAAGAGGTGCACACCAAGAAACATCATATTCAAACTTCTGGTAATTAAAGACAAGAAAAATTTTGAAAGCAACAAGAAAGAAACAATACATTACCCGTGGGAAAGAACAACTCAATGACAGTAGATTTCTCATCAGAAACCATGGCGGCCAGAAAGAAATAGTATAATATTTTTAAGTGCTGAAAAGAAACAACTGTCAATATATAGAGCCCTATATCTAGAATCCTATATCCAGTGAAAATATCTTTCAGGAATGAAGGGGAAATAAAAACATCCTCACATGAAGGAAAACAAAGAGAATTTGTCACCAGCAAACCTATCCTAAAAGAATGGCCAAAGGAAGTTCTCTAAATAGAAAGAAAATCGTATCTTCAACAACCACTAAAAATGCTAGGCAAAGAGATATGCTCAAAAGAATTATAGATAGGGGCTGGCCCCGTGGCCGAGTGGTTAAGTTCGCGCGCTCCGCTGCAGGCGGCCCAGTGTTTCGTTGGTTCGAATCCTGGGCGGGGACATGGCACTGCTCATCAGACCACGCTGAGGCAGCGTCCCACATGCCACAACTAGAAGGACCCACAACGAAGAATATACAACTATGTACTGGGGGGCTTTGGGGAGAAAAAGGAAAAAATAAAATCTTTAAAAAAAAAAAAAAAAGAGAGAGAGGGAGGGATTTAAAAAAAAAAAAAAAGAATTATAGATAAAATGGAATTATAAAAACATTTCGAGTAACCCACATGAATTCAGGGGAAAAAAACAGAGAAATGAAAATAAACAGAAAACAATACATAAAATGGTAGACTTAAGCCCTAAGGAATAAAAAATTACCATTATTAGATTAATTGTGAATAGTCTAGATAAGCCAATTAAAAGACATATTGATAAAGTGGATTAAAAAATATAATCCAACCATGTGATGTCTACAAACACTCACTTTCAATATAACAATATAGGCAGTTTGAAAATAAAAGAACAGGAAAATATTTTTAATACAAATATCTATCAGATGAGGGCATGAGTGGTTATGGTAATATCGGAAAAAGTAGACTACAGAGCAAAGAAAATATCAGTCAGAGAGGACCATTACACAATGATGAAAGGATCAGTCCATCAGAAAGACATAGCAATTTGAAATGTGTGCACCAAATAACAGAGCTGCAAAATATGTAAAGTGAAAACCGATAGAACTGAAAGGAGAAGAAGACAAATCAACACACATATTTGCAGACTTCACCATCACTCTCTCAACAATTGATAGAACAAGTAGACAGAAAATCAGTAAGGATATAGAAGAACTCAAAAACACCATCAACCAACAGGCTCTAACCAACAACTGTAGAACACTCCACTCAACGACAAAGAATTCACATTCTTTTCAAGTACCTGTAAAATATAAACTGATCACATCGACTACGCTTAGGTTCTGGCAAGAGCTCCCTTACTGGCTTGCAGATGGCTACCCTCTTGCAATGTCCCCATGTGGCAGAGAGAGATAACTCTGGTGACCCCACCTCTTCTTATATGGGCACTAGTTCTATTTAAACAAAGCCCTACTCTTATGACCTCATTTAACCTTAATCACCTCCTTAAGTGCCCTATATCCAAGATAGACTTGTGGGGGGTTAGGGCTTCAACATACGAATTTTGGGGGGACACAATTTAGTTCATAGCGTGCCCTGATACCAAAACCAGACAAAGACAGTACATAAAGAAAATTACAGGCCAATGTCCTTCATGAACGTAGATGCAAAAATCCTCAACAAAAATTAGCAAAAGAGTTCAGTAATATATACAAAGAGTTATACACCATGACGAATCGAAGGTTATTCCAGAGATGCAAGGCTCATTCAATATTTGAACATCAATCTATGCAATCCACCACATTAAGCGGCTAAAGAAGAAAATTCAGATACGTCATTGTACGCAGAAATGTATTTGTAAAAATTCAACACCTGTTAAAACTCTCTGAAAAATACAAATACAAGCTAACTCACTAAACTTGCTAAAAAGCACCTACAAAAACCCACAGCTAACATTCTACTTAATAGAGACACACTGAATGCTTTCCCCCTGAGATTAGGGACAAGGCAAGGATATACACTCACTATTCTTATTCAGTAGTGTACTGGAAGTCTAGCCAGTGCAATACGACAAGGAAAGGAAATAAAAGACACACAGATCAAAAGAAAAAGTGAAACTGTCCCTATTTGCAGATGACATGAATATCGGGAAAATCCCAAGGAATTTACCAAGAAAAAGACTACAATGATATACAACTACATATTTATACAAATGACTAAAACGGAAAATAGCAAAAAAAACAAATACTGGTGAGGATTTGGAGACACTGGGTCTCTCCTACATTATAGCTAGGGATGTAAAAGAACGCAAAATGGTACAGACACTCTAGAAAACATTTTGACAGCTTCTCCAAAAATTAAACATGCAACTATCAAACAACCCAGCAATTGTTCTCCTGGGCATTTATTCCAGAGAAATGAAAACCTATGTTCCAACAAAAAGTTGTGCATAAATGTCTACAGCAGCTTTGTTTTTAATAACTAAAAACAGGAAACAACCCAGATCACCTTCAATGGGTGAAGGGTTAACCAAACTATGGTACATCCATACCATGGAATACTATTTAGCAGTAAAGAGAAATGAATTATTGATACACACACAACTTGCATAAGTCCCCAGAGAATTATGCTGAGTGAAAAAACAATTCCCAAAAGCTTATATATTGTTTGATTCTAGTTATGTAACATTCTTGAAAGGATAAAATCATTGAAATGGAGAACAGATTAGTGGTTGACGGTGGTAAGGAAAGGGATTAAAGCATGTTAAAACAGCAACATGAGGGATCCCTATGGTTGGAAATGTTCTGTATCTTGACTGTGTCAATGTCAATATCTTGGTTGTGATATTATACTGTAATTTTCAAGCTCTTACTATTGGGGAAACTAGATAAAGGGTATACGGCATCTCTCTGTACTATTTCTTACAATTGTATGTGAATATACAAATAAAAATTTGAGCCCAAAATAAAATTTTAATTAAAAATTGCAGATAATGAATGTATTTGGAATATATTTTACTGTATATTCCTCCTGCGCTTTCTTTTAGATTGAAATAAAAATAAATTCATTCCCCTTAGCACATGTTCTTAAAAGTCCAAGAATCATTCTTCTGTAAAATATCACCTTGAATCTTTGGCTGCCAACAAACCAGCCCAAATTTTAGTGGTATCAAAACAAAAACAATTACTTATTACTTTTGTTTCTCATTGTCCTGGGAGTTGACAGGGCTCAGCTGGGTGGTTCCCACTCAGGTTCACCTGCAGTTCCATTCAGACTATTCAGGGCTAGCATCTTTCAAAGCTTTCCTGACTCACATGTCTGGTACTTGAGCTAAAAGATTCAAAGAGCTGGGAATCCTCCAGCATCTCTCTCTGTCTCTATGCAGTTCCTCTAGGTGATCTCTCACCATGGTGGCTTCAGAGTAGCCTCAGAGTGAATGTCCCAAGAGAGGGAACCAGGCAGAAGCTAGGTTGCCTTTTTTACATAGACTTGGATGTCACGCCGCATCACTTCCACCATATTCTTTCTCTTTCCCTGTCTTTGATTATCTTTCTTTTTCATATCCCTTTTCTCACCCCCCTCAAGATTCCCTCTTCCATCCACTAGAAAACTACCAAATTCCTCCCACTTTCTTAGATAAAGAATTCTCTTTTTTCACTTATTCTTTGTGGATTTCACTTGGGGCAAAAGCAGAGGCGACATAAGGCAGCTGTCACCTATCACATCCCAAAGAGGGTTGGCATGGCAGATTGGAATTTCTTTTACAGTTCTTTAGTCCTTCCCTGTAATAACTACATACCTGTGCCCTTTGCCATGTGACATTGCAGACATCAGTGCTCTAGTGAATGTCGCCATAATTAACCTGCATTTTACTTAATTCTTTGATTGACCAAAGCTATTATTTTCACTAGGCATGATCCACAACACAAGCTTAGACATAACCAGTCTCTGGTTTAAATATTTGCCTGGTTAATTACAAGTCATCCTCATGATCAAGTCCTCACCCAGAAGCAGCTCACAGGAAACAGCTTCTTTGATAATGTGCTTTGCTTTTCTTCCAACTAATCGGGATCCTTCTCCCAGGCTAAAGGAAAAGGAAACACTTTTAACTGAGATGTACCTTTCTTTCACCTATTAAAAAATCAATGGATGCCTATGTCTTGTTAATAGGAAATTATTAAAGTTATTTTTTTCAAGGAAGACAGAGATGTCCCAACTCTCTAGGATTAACACTCATAGTTTTCCCCCATGACAATCTGACTGGTAAATCCTAGACTTTTAAGAAAATACAAACTGTCCCAAATATGCACTACTGTTTCTGATGTTACTATTTAGAATTCCTGAACATGTTTATATCCATTCTGTGGGACACAATGACACCACCATTGTTCACAATGTCCATCGTGAACATCAAACTTGGTTGGTTGTGTATCTATCCCAGAAGAGTCAGAAAGAAGAGACAACAAAGCTCAATTTTTTTGCTCATGGACCTTATTGTTAGTCACTTTCCCATCAACCAGTTGTTCCCCACCTTTCAGAGTAGGTGAGGACCATCACAGTCACAAATGAGAATACATTCAAATGCCTTTATGATATATTTACCACAGGCGTATGTACCCTCACCAGTGAGGACACACAGGTCCAAAAGGACAAACCTCTGGAACATTCAGAATTCACTAGAGGACTATGAAAAAAAAGGAGCAGGAATTAAAATGACTACAGAGTCCCAGGGGACATTTAATTGTACATATTTGGAAAATAGGAAATTCCAGCAGAAATATATCGTAATTACCGTTTCACTGCATATAGTAACAAACTACTATCATTCTCAATAGTTTACACTGTCTTCTGTGAAAGTCTCCAAAGGTAGATTTGGCGTGACTGCCCTACAGTTGTAAAAGCCCGAATTATATATGCCGAGAAAGACAGCCTTAAGCAACAGAAAGACGTTTTACAATGAAATTCTTTGCTCTTATTTTTTGTTTTAACCTGGTATTTTCTTTACTGAGATATAATTTCCATACTGTAAAATGCACAAATTTTAATTGTACAGATCAATAATGTTTTACACATATAAATAGCCATGTAACCACTACACGAACTAAACTAAAACATTTTCATCTCATCATAAGTTTCCTTGTGCCCCTTACCAGTCAATAGCCCACACCAAGAGATAACAACTATTTTGAATTTGATCATCGAAACGTACTTTTGCCAGTTCTAGAAATTCTTTTTCTCTGGCTTCCTTTCCCTCAACATTTTTCACAGAGTTATCCATGCTGTTTCGTGTAGCAATGATTTATTCTTTTTTAAAATTTCTTTAATTGAGATTCATAATACTTTATATCATTGTGAAATTTCGGTTGTACATTATTTCTTGTCTGTCACCACATAGGTGCTCCCCTTCACCCTCTGTGCCAACCCTCCACCCCTCTTCCCCTACTAACCGTGGGACTATTTTCTTTGTCCATGTGTTTGTTTATATTCCACATATAAGTGAAATAATCTGGTGTTTGTCTTTCTCAGTGTGGCTTATTTCGCTTAGCTTAATACCCTCCATGTCCATCCACGTTGTTGCAAATGGGATGATTTTGTCTTTTTTTTATGGCTGAGTAGTATTCCATTGTATATATATACCACATCTTCTTTATCCCATAATCAGTTGATGGGCACTTGGATTGTTCCCATGTCTTGGCTATGGTGAATAGTGCTGCAATGAACATAGGGGTACATATGTAACTTTGGTTTGTTGATTTCAAGTTGTTTGGGTAGATACCCAGTAGTGGGATAGCTGGGTCATATGGTATTTCAATTTTTAATTTTTTGAAGAATATCCATACTGTTTTCTATAGTGGCTGCACAAGTTTGCATTCCCACCAGCAGTGTATGAGTGTTTCCTTTTCTCCACATCCTCTCCAACATTAGTTTTTGGTCTTGGTAATTACAGCCATCCTGACTGGTGTAAGGTGATATCTCATTGAAGTTTTGATTTGCATTTCCCTAGTGATTAGTGACGTTGAGCATCTTTTCATGTGCCTGTTGGCCATCTGTATATCTTCCTTTGAAAAAAGTCTGTTCATATTCTCTGCCCATTTTTTGATCGAGTTGTTTGTGGGGTTTTTTTTGTTGAGTTGTGAGAGTTCTTTATATACTTTGGAAATCAACCCCTTATCTGATAAATGATTTGCAAATATTTTCTCCCAGTTGGTGGGTTGTCTTTCCATTTTGTTGATGGTTTCCTTTGCTTTGTAGAAGCTTTTTAGTCCAATGTAGTCCCATTTGTTAACTTTTTCTTTTGTTTCCCTTACCCAAGTAGACATGGATTCAAAAAGATGTGGCTAAGACCAATATCAAAGAGTGTACTGCCTATATTTTCTTCTAGGATTTTTATGGTTTCAGTTCTTACATGCAAATCTCTAATCTATTCGGAGTAAATTTTTCCATATGGTTCAAGATAATGGTCTACTTTCACAGTTTTGCAGGTAGCTGTCCAGTTTTCCCAGCACCATTTATTGAAGGGACTTTCCTTTCTCCATTGTATGTTCTTGGTTCCTTTGTCAAAGCTTAACTGTCCATAGATGTGTAGTTTTATTTCTGGGCTTTCAATTCTAATCCATTGATCTGTTTGTCTGTTTTTGTACCAGTACCATGCTGTTTTGATAACTATAGCTTTGTAGCATGTTTTGAAGTCAGGAATTGTGATGCCTCCAGCTTTATTCTTTTTTCTCAGGACTTCCTTGGCTATTCGGAGTCTTTTGTTGTTCAATATAAATATTTGGATTCTTTGTTCTATTTCTGTGAAGAATGTCATTGGAATACTGATTGGGATGGCATTTTATCTGTAGATTGCTTTACGTAGTATGGACATTTTTATTACGTTTATTCTTCTGGCCCGTGAACACGGAATATCTTTCCATTTCTTTATGTCTTCTTCAATTTCTTTCAGTAATGACTTATAGTTTTCAGTGTACAGGTCTTTCACCTCTTTGGTTACATTTATTCCTAGGTATTTTATTCTTCTTGTTGTAATTGTAACTGGGATTGTATTCTTGATTTCTTTTTCTGCTAGTTCATTGTTAGTGTATAGGAATGCAATTGATTTTGTACCCTGCAACTTTGCTGTAGTTGTTGATTATTTCTAGCAGTTTTCTGGTGGATTCTTTAGGGTTTTCTATATATAGAATCATATCATCTGCAAATAGAAAAAGTTTCACTTCTTCCTTTCCAATTTGGATTCCTTTTATTTCTTTTTCTAGCCTAATTTCTCTGGTCAATACCTCCAGGACTATGTTGAATACGAGTGGTGAGAGTGGGCACCCTTGCCTTGTTCCTGTTCTCAGAGGGATGGCTTTCAGTTTTTCACCATTAAGTATGATGCAGTGGGTTTGTCATATATGGCCTTTATTATGTTGAAGTACTTTCCTTCGATACCCATTTTATTGAGAGTTTTTATCATAAATAGATGTTGGATCTTGTCAAATGCTTTGTCTGCATCTATTGAGATGATCATGTGATTTTTATTTCTCATTTTGTTAATGTGGTGTATCACATTGATTTGCAGATGTTGAACCATCCCTGCATCCTGGAATTAATCCCACTTGACCGTGGTGTATGATTCTTTTAATGTATTGCTGTATTTGGTTTTCCAATATTTTGCTAGGATTTTTACAGCTAAGTCCATCAGTGGCATTGGCCTGTAGTTTTCCTTCTTTGTGTTGTCCTTGTCTGGTTTTGGTACAGGGTAATGTGGCCTCATAGAATGTGTTAGGAAGTGTTCCATTTTCTTCAGTTTTTCAGAATAGTTTGAGAAGAATAGGTACTAAATCTTCTTTGAATGTTTAGTAGAATTCTCCAGAGAAGCCATCTGGTTCTGGACTTTTGTTTTTTGGCATGTTTTTGATTGCTGTTTCAATCTCTGTACTTGTGATTGCTCTGTTTAGATTCTCTGTTTCTTCTTGATTCAGTTTTGGGAGGTTGTATCAGTCTAGGAATTCATCATTTCTTCTAGGTTATCAAATTTTCAGGCATATAGTTTTTCATAGTATTCCCTTATAATCCTTTGTATTTTGGCAGTAATTTCTCCTCTTTCATTTCTAATTTTATTTATTTGAGCCTTCTCTCTTTTTTCTTGGTTAGTCTGGCTAAGGGTTTGTCAATTTTATCTATCTTCTCAAAGAAACAGCTCTTAGTTTCCTTGATCCTTTTTACTGGTTTTTGGTCTCTATATCATTTATTTCTGCTCTGATTTTTATTATTGCCCTCCTGCTGACTTTGGGCTTTGTCTGTTCTTTTTCTAGCTCTGTTAGGTGCACTTTAAGATTACTTATTTGAGATTTTTCTTGCTTGTTGAAGTGGGCCTGTATTGCTATGAATTTTCCTCTTTTGACTGCTTTTGCTGCATCCCATAAGAGTTGGTATGTTGTATTTTCATTTTTGTTTGTCTCCAGGTATTTTTTAATTTCCTCTTTGATTTCTTCAATGATCCAATGGTTGTTCAATAGCATGTTGTTTAGTCTCCACATATTTCTGACTTTCCCAGTTTTGTTCTTGTAGTTGATTTCTAGCTTCATAGCATTGTGGTCAGAAAAGATGGTTGGGATGATTTCAATCTTCTTGAATTTATTGAGGCTTGCCTTGTTACCCAACATATGGTCTATCTTTGAGAATGTTCCACGGACACTTGAGAAGAATGTATATTGTGCTGGTTTTGGATGGAAGGCTCTATATATGGCTATTAAGTCTATCTGGTCAAGTGTTTCATTTAAATTTACTATTTCTTTGTTGACTAGGTGTCTGGATGATCTGTCCATTGAAGTAAGTGAGGTCTTGAGGTCCCCTACTATTATTTTGTTGCTGTTAACTTCTCCCTGTAGATCTGTTAATAATTGCTCTATGTATTTTGGTGCACTTGTGTTAGGTGAATATATATTAATAAGTGTTATGTCCTCTTGATGGAATGTCACTTTTATCATTAAATACGGCCCCACTTTATCACTCACTGTGTTTTTCAGCTTGAAGTCTGCTTTGTCTGATAAAAGTATGGCAACACCTGCTTTCTTTTCTTGGCTATTAGCTTGGAGTATTGTCTTCCATCCCTTCATTCTAAGCCTATGTTTGTCTTTGTAGCTGAGGTCCATTTCCTGGAGGCCGTATATTGTTGGGTCCTGTTTTTTAATCCCTCCAGCTACTCTGTGTCTTTTGATTGGAGAGTTCAGTCCATTTACATTTAGAGAGATTATCATTATATGAGGGTTTAATGCTGCCATTTTATCTCTTGTTTTCTGGTTGTTCTGTTTCCACTGTTTCTCTTCCTTTGTATTTTTGACTGCCATTTCATTTTGGTGGTTTTCTGAGGAGATTTTCTCAGTTCTCTCTCATTTTGTGAATTGTGGTTCTGCTCTGATTCTTTGTTTAGTGGTTACCATGAGGATTGTATGAAAGATATTGGGGATGTGATAGTCTATTTTCTTATAGCCTCTTATCTCTGTTAACCTAAGCAGGTTCCTTCCCTTTCTTCTCCCCTTCTGAGTAACTCCTGTTACATATTGTTCTGTTTTTAATTTTGTGAGTTTGTGGCTAGATTGAAGTGTCTAACATTACTTTTGATGCTTTCTTTCCCTTTCTTTTTTAAGTTGTATTTGAGCCTTTGCCTCCCTGTTCTAGTAGAGAGCTACAGGTTTCTGATCATGTCTGTCTATTTATCTCCTTGCTCAGAGCTTTGTAGACCTTTGCCTTTTTGTTGCCAGTATGAGGGCATCTTTAATTATTTCTTGCAGGGGAGGTCTAGTGGCGATGAATTCCCTTAGCTTTTGTTTATCTGGGAAAGCTTTTATTTCTCCATTGTATCTAAAGGAAAGTTTTGCTGCATAGAGTATTCTTGGCTGAAACTTTCTGTCTTTCAGTATTTTGAATATGTCATTCCGTTCTCTCCTAGCTTGTAGGGTTTCTGCTGAGAAATCTGCTGAAAGCCTGATAGGGTTTCCTTCATAGGTTAGTTTCTTCTGCCTTGCTGCTCCTAATATTCTTTCTTTATCCCAAACTTATGGCCATTTTTACTATTATATGCCTTGGAGAGGGTCTTTTTACTTTGATAAAGTTGGGCATTCAATTAATTCATTTATCTGTAAATCTGAAACCATAGCCATGTTTGGGAAGTTCTCAGCAAGTATTTCTTTGAACAAGCTCTCTGCTCCTTTCTCCCTCGCTTCTCCCTTTGGGATACCTATAATCCTTATGTTGCTTTTCCTAATTGAGTTGGATATTTCTCAATGAATTCCTTCATTTTTTAAAAATCTTAGTTCTGTCTCCTCCTCCACCTGTAAAATTGTTACATTTTTATCCTCAGGAAGACTAATTCTTTCCTCTATAAGATCAACTCTATTTATTAATGATTCTAGATTATTATTTAGTTCATTAATTGTGTTTTTCATAGCCAGAATTTCTGCTTGATTTTTTTTTTATAGTTTCAAACTCTTTGGTGAAGAGATTCATTTTATTGCTGAGCTCCTTGAATTGTCTTTCCGTGTTTTCTGGTAAGTTGTTGAGTTTCCTTATGATGGCTATGTTGAATTCTCTGTCATTTAGGTTGTATGTTTCTGTGTCTTCAGTGTTGGTTTCTGGGGAATTGTCATTTTCCTTCTGGTCTGAATTGTTGCTGCAATTTCTCATGGTGTTTGATGAACTATTCTTTTGTTGGGGGGTATTTGTGGTATTCTTAGGATGCACATTCCCTCTGTTACTGCTAGGAGGGAGAAGGAGCAGTGTTTCTGGTCCCACTCCATCTGCTGGAAGCTGTGGGGGTATTATGGTGCTTGCCTCAGCCTGGGATGTGTTCAGGCACTGTGTGGACTGTCCTTGTTGGGTGGATCTTCCTTGCTAGGCTAGGGCCACATTTTGGTGCCTCAGGGGTGCTCTGGGCTACCCCTCCCAGCCATAAAGTGATTACCAGTGGGCTCAAACCCACCGTGCCTATTCCTGAAGCCACCTGGGACACGTTCCCTCTTTGGAAGTGCCACTGTGAACATTCACAGGGGCCTGGGAAGTGTTTGCCCCAGTGCAGAAATCTGCTGAGGTCCCTGTTAATGATCCTCAGTCAACAGGCCACTGAGCTGGCAGGCGGGTCTTCCCTGTTGGGACCTTGGCTTTGACTGCTCCTTTATGGCACAGGGGCACAGTTGGCTCCCTCTCTAAGCAGGAGAGTGACCATGAATGCGGGCTAAGTGTTACCCCATCCTCCTCTTATGGTCACCCCACTGTGTGTTCCCTCTTTCCAGGTGCTTGCACCAGGTTGGAAAGCATTTGTGTGCATGCATGGGGCTACTGGGGGAGTTCAGTGTGTGCTCATCTATCTCCACCACTTCCTAGGGGGCCAGACCATCCACCCTCAGATGTATAGCTTCACGTGTCCCTCAGACATCCTGTTGTGCTGTGTGGGCTTCCTCCGTTGGTCAGCGAGTGTCCATTTAGTTGTAGTTCAAAAGGGGGAGAGACAAAGGGAACAGCTCACTCAGCCATGTTGCTGACATCCTGATGTCAATGATTTATTCTTTTACATTGCACAGTATTAGTTCATTATACATGTACACCACAGTCTTCCATTGTTACATTGAAGGACATTTGTGTCCTTTCCAGTTTAGGGCTACTATGAATAAAGCTACTGTAAATATTCTTGTATAAGTGTTTTTGAAGACATAGCATTCACTTCTCCTGAGTATATAACTTGGAGTGAAAGTACTGAATTAATTATAGGATAGGTCATAACACTATAAGAAATTGCAAAACAGCTTCCAAAATTAGATTTAGGCTCTCAGCAGCAATGCATGAGAATTCAAAGTGCTCCACCTTCTCACCAACACTTGGTCTTGTAAGTCATATTTAATTGGAGGCATTCTCTGTAAATTGGTTCAGCCACTGTGGAAAATAATATGAAGCCTCCTCCGACAGTTAAAAATAGAACTACCATGTGATCCAGGAATTTCACTTCTGGGTATATACTCAAAGGAAATGAAAACAAGATATGGAAGATGTACCCGCACTTTCATGTTTATCACTCACAATGGTCAAGCTAGAGAAGCAACCTAAGTGTCCATCAACTGATGAATTGATAAAGAAGATGTTCTCTGTCTATGTATATTACAATGGAATACTACTCAGCCATGAGAAAGAAGGAAATCTTGCTATTCACATCAACATCCATGGTTCTAAGGAAAAGTGTGC
Source organism: Equus caballus (assembly GCF_041296265.1). Classification (NCBI taxonomy): domain Eukaryota; kingdom Metazoa; phylum Chordata; class Mammalia; order Perissodactyla; family Equidae; genus Equus; species Equus caballus. The sequence goes on from NC_091684.1 coordinate 92,051,277, forward strand.
GAAGTGAAAAAGTCAGAAAAAGACAAATATTGCATGATATCTTTTTTCTTGATCAGTCTTGCTGAGTGTAACAATGCTATGAGTCATTTCAAAGAATAAACTTTTGCTTTGTTAACATTTTTTACTTGCTTTTGATTTCATTGATTCATATTTGTGTGCTTTCATTTTTACATGAATTCACATTTTTATGCATACTTTGGGTATAATTTCCTTTTCTTTTCCTACATTTTAAAGTTGTAAACTTAAATGATTCATTTTATAACTTTTTTTCTAATATGAGCATTAATGCTATAAATTTCCCTCTAAGCATGGCTTTAGCCTGCATTCCACAAATTTTAATACATTGTGTTTTCATTTTTTTGTATCCAAAATATTTTCCAATCTCCTTAGTAGTATTTTCTATAGTCCAAGGGTTATTTAGAAATGTGTTGCTTATATCCAAGTATTGAGAAATTTTCTGGATAAATTATTGTTATTGCTTTCTTATTTAATTCAATTGTGGTTGCAGAATATATTCTGTATATTTTCAGTCTTTTGAAATGTTTTGAGATTTGTTTTACAAGTCAGCATAAAATCAATCTTGGTGAAATTTCCATGAGCACATGACAAGAATGTGCACTCTGTAGATGCTGAATGTAATAATCTAAAATTATCAGTTAAGTCCACTTAGTTGATAGAATCATACAAATCTTCTATATAATTACTGATTTTTTTGGCCTTTTTCTTCTATTATTTACTGAAATTATGGTGTTAAAACCTCCAACTACAAAAAAAAAAATCAAACAACCTGATCAAAAATGGGCAGGGCATATGAACAGACATTTCTTCAAAGAAGATATACAGATGGCAAATTGGCACATGAAAAGATGCTCATCATCAATGATCATCAGGGAAATACAAATCAAAACTATACTAAGATATCATCTTACACAAGTTAGAATGGTTATAATCACCAAGACAAATAATAACAAATGTTGGAGAGGGTGTGGAGTAAAAGGAACCCTCATACACTGCTTGTGGGAATGCAAACTGGTGCAGCCACTATGGAAAACAGTATGGAGATTTCTCAAAAAATTAATAATGGAACTGCCATACCACCCAGCTATCCCACTACTGAGTATCTATCCAAAGAACTTGAAATCAGCAATTCAAAGAGACTCACACACCCCTATGTTCACTGCAGCATTATTCACAATAGCCAAGACATGGAAGCAACCTAAGTGCCCATCAACTGATGACTGGATAAAGAAGATGTGGTGTATATATATACAATGGAATACTACTCAGCCACAAAAACTGATAAAATCGTCCCATTCACAACAACATGGATGGATATTTAGGCGATTATGTTAAGCAAAATAAGCCATATCGAGAAAGACAAACTCTGTATGATTCCACAAATATGTGGAAGATAATCAAACACATGGACAAAGAGAACAGATTAGTAGTTACCAGGGCTAAGGGGATAGGAAGTGGGCACAAAAGGTGAATGGGTGCACTTACAAGATGACTGACAAATGATGTACAACGGAAATTTCAGTGTTGTAAACTATTGTAACCTCATTAAAAAATAAATAAAATAAAATTTTAAAAAACCTCCAACTATCATTGTGGATTTTGTTTCTTATTTTTCCTTTTAGTTCTTTCTTGTATTTTTAAGCTCTATCATTGTGTGCATGTATATGTACATTATGTCTTCTTGATGGTTTCATCTCTTTATCACTATAGATTTACCTATCTCTGAAAATACACTTGTCTGTGAAGTCTATTTTTGTGCATATTACTATAGTTACACAAGTTGATGTTTGTTTGAAATTTCTACTTGGTCTGTGTATTTAAACGTTATTCTTATAACCAGTTCATAGCAATGTCTTCCTTTTTACCTAATATTGTAATCTCTCTCTCTATTGTAATTTGAGTGCTTAGTCCATTTACATTTAATCTCATTATTGTAAAGTTAGGTTTAACTCTACAGTCTTGACGTTTCCTTCTATTTGTCCCCAGCATTATATATTCCTTATTTTCTCCTTTCTTCCTTTGAATTAATCAAGCATTTTAAATATTCCATTGTAATTAGCTTTATTGTCTTTTAAACAGCTTTACTGAAGGATCTTTGACATACAATAAAATGGACATATTTCAAGTGTACACTTTGATAAGTTTTGACATATTTAAACAGTTGTAAAATCACCACCACAATGATTATAATGAAAATATTCATCAGCCCAGAAGTTTCCTACTGCTGCATTGCGATGATTCCATTTGATCACCTTCGTGGGCTTCTTAGCTATAACCCTGATTTTTATTTTAGTGATTGCCTTAGGGCTTATAGTCTAACTATTTTACTTGTCACCGCCTATCTTCAGTGAGATTTTACCACTTCACATATAATATAAGAAAATTATAATAAAATACTTCCATTTCCGCCTTGTCAGCCTTTATGCTATTCTTGTCGTAGATTTTCCTTATACATATGTTATAAACCCCACAATGCCTTGTTACTATTTTTTTTGACAGAGTCAATTGTCTTTCAAAGAAACTTAAATAATTTAAAAAAATCTTATACACCGACCCAGCTACTTACTGTGTCTCCTGCTCTTCATTCCTTTGCATAGCTCCGTATTTCCATCTGGTCTAATTTTCTTTCTCTTAGGAGGACTGACTTTACCAATTATTATTCTGTAGACTTGCTGGTGATTAATTCTTTTAACTGTGGTATGCCTTCATTTTTTAAAGATATTTTCATGAGTATAGAATTCTAGATTGGCAGATCTTTATTCAGAGTCCTTTAGAAATTGTGCCATTGTAGTCTCACTGCCTTATTTTCAAAGAGAAATCTTTATTATCTTTATCTTTCTTCCTCTGTATGAAACGTGTCTTTGTTTCTTCTGGCTGCTTTGAAGATTTTCTCTTTATCACTGGCTTTAAGCAAGTTGATTGTTATTTGCTTTGCTATCAGTCTTTTCATGTTTCTAGTGTTTGCGTTATGCTGAGGCTATTGATGCTGTTTTCATGAAACCTAGAAAAATTTTGGCCACTATTTCCTTAAGTAGTTTTTGTCGTCGTCCCTACACACATACACTTTTCCATCCAAAATCTAACTCTATGCACGTTTGGTTGCTTGATTTCTCCCATACTACACTGACACTCCTTTCAGTTTTAAGTGGATTATTTTTGTCTTTGTGTCTTTTATTTTTAAAGGTTTCTATAACTATATCTCCAAATTTACTCATCTTTCATCTGCAATGTCTAACATTCTATTCACCCCATCCAATAAAATTTTCATCTGAGACATGTAGTTTTTGACTCAGAGAAGTGAAATTTGCTTTTTTAAAGCCACTTGATTGAGGTATGACTGACATACAAAAAGCTGTACTGATTTAATGCATACAACTTGTTGAGATTGGAGATGAGTACACACTCACAAAACCATCGTCACAATCAAGTTTTGTGGTAAGAGCATATAATGTAAGATCTATCTTTTAGAAAATCTTAACTATACAATACAGTAGTATAGCAATAGGGTGAATGTTGTACAGCAGACCTGCAGAACTTATGCATCTGGCAGTACTGAAACTTCGCATACTTTGATTGACACCTCCCCGTTTACACATCTCCCAACCCCCAGTAACCACTATTCTAACTCTGGTCCTATGTGTTTGAATATTTTAGATTCCTCATTAAAGTGAGATCATTTAGTACTTGTCTTTCTGTGTCTGGCTTATTTTACTAGGTACAACATCCTCCACATCCATCCATGTTGTCATATATTTCAGAATTTCCTTGTGTTTTAATGCTCAATAATATTCCATGGATGTATATACTACATTTCCTTTATCCATTCATTCATTGATAGACACAAAGATTGTTCCTATATCTTGCCTATGATGAACAATGTTGCAGTGAACAAGAGAGTGCAGATGTCTCTTTAATATCTGGACTTCAATTCCTTTGGATATACACCCAGAAGTTGGATTGTTGGATCATATGGTAGTTCTATTTTTTATTTTTTGAGGACCCTCCATGCTATTTTCCATAGCAGCTGCTCCAATTTTACATTCACATCAACAGGATACAAAGGTTCCCTTTTCTCCACATCCTCACCAATACTTCTTGTCTCTTGATTTTTTCATAAGAGCCATTCTAACAGGTGTGAACTCATATCTCATTGTGGTTTTGATTTGCATTTCCCTGATGATTAATGACGTTGAACATTTTGTATTCACTACTTTCTTAAAACAGTCATTTGAATGTTTTCTTTGGAAAAATGTCCATTCAGGTTCTTTGCCCATTATTATATTTGGATTATTTGGGGTTTTGTTGTAATTGATTTGCATTAGTTTCTTATATATTTTGAATATTAACAGGTGTGTATGGGCCCAGATTCAGACCTGGCTCCTGTCACTAGCCTGCACAAGTGGGCTCACCTTCTCCCAAACCCCCTAGGTGTGCGCCTGCACGCCCTGAGCCCAGCTGCTCTCACCAACCTCCACTGCCCTGTGTACTCCTATGGGGAGACCCTGTTGCCAATAACCACACAGTTCACAGGGCATTCTGGGGAAAAAATCATTGACAATGTGATACCTTAAGCAAAGAATGTATCCCAAATGTCAGAAAAAGAGACAAGCCTACACAAAAAATACATGGAAATTGTTATATATACATAGGGTGGACAAAATGTGTTCTGTCAGTTGAGTAAAATCGAGTCTAATTCTTACATAACTATGTGCCCAAATCTTCACAACACAGCCATTTACCATTCCTGCAATCACAGAATAACGTGGTCAGAGCAAAGCATGATAATAGCCATTAACCGACCATGCCAAGCAACCTCCCGCTCCAGGGATTTTCTCACAGCACTTTGTCTCCAAATCTATCATTTCCTACGAAAATCTTGGAAAACTAGGTTACAGTTGTAATTTTTCCATTAAAACATCCCGTTGTCTTCTCTCTGTCAGGCTTAAATTTAGTTCCATTATAGTGTACCTCATGTGTCACATGAGGTAGCAATAGTGTCATTAGTACTAACAAAGGACATCCAGCGGTTAGCACATCAAACCTCTCATTCCACAAATGAAGACACTTGTTTGTAGCTTCATTTGAAGAGACTTTACATTCACAATAAGACTTCTTTCCAACTCTGATTAAATTTCCCTCCCCCAATTCCTTTACATTTTTCTTGTAGTAGGGAAACAATCTTAACTATTTAATTCATTTTTCCACAACTTATAATGCTTCTTTCTTGTGGTGCTTCATCTTCGGGTCTTCGGTACTAAAATCAACCTGGAAAACCAGGAAAACCAATGGGAAATTTCAGATTGAACCTGAGGCATTTATATGTTTTCATCATAGTGGGAACTAAATTTAAACATTCCTATTCTATTTATATACAGAATAGTCATATTGAAAACAATTATATTGAGTCGCTACAAGTAATTTTACTAATTATTAATACCATGACAGTTATGTATTGGTGTGTCCTTCAAAACTCAATATAAGGACCATGTCATATCTATCCATGAACCAATTTGATATTCCTAATACTTGTGAATTCCATTCTCCATCCTCTTGCACTTCCCACAAGTAGATACTTGAAACCACATCTTCCCAAATTTGAGATTCCACATGCGTCAAACAAAGTCATTTATATGAGGCTCTTCATTAAAATGTGTTGAATGCTTTTGATCTAAAGGTAGTGAAAAGAAGATCAAGGCAGAAAAATTCATCCCAATATAAGAAAGAACATTAGAGCTTTCAAATAGTGGACTATATTGGATTGAAAGATAAATTAGGCCCTATTCTAAGAATGAACAAACAGAACCTTTAAAAACACATTTGTAAGTCCATATAGTAGATTTTGGAAATAGGAGGGAGATTGCTTACATGAAGACGGTGCATTCACCCTCTGAGAGTTTGTGTTCTATCTCTACAATCTAACCCTGGACAGAGCATCCCTGAGAGCCTGGTGAACCTGCTTGTTCTGCAGAGTGTAGACCACAGGGTTCAGCATCGGGGTCACCACTATGTCCACAAGTGCAGCCTCTCTGTTGGAGTCCAGCGAGGTTGTTTGCTTTGGTTTCATATATATCAGAACACAGCTGCTGTACATCAGAGAGAGGACAATGAGGTGAGATGAACAGGTGAAGAAAGCTTTCTGTCGCTCTTTGGCTGATGGAAGACGCGTGATTGTGACTGCTATGTTGCTGTATGCAATGATGGTTATTATAAGGGGTGTTAAAATGGTAAATGAAACAAAGACAAAGGCCAACATTTCAATAGCTCTGGTATCAGAACAGGAGAGCTTAGTTAAGGGCCCAAAATCACAGAAGAAGTGAGGGATGACATGGGGGCCACAGAAGGATGACTGGGAAAGCAAAATAACTGGAACCACCATGAGGAAGAATCCAAAGCAGGCAGTGACCAGGAGGAAACACATCCTTGGGTTCATGACAGTCGGGTAATACAGAGGTTTGCAAATGGCCAGGTACCGATCCAGGGATAATATAGCCATGAGGAAGAAAATGGTTGTCCCCACGAAAAGAAAGACAAAGGCTTGTGTGAAGCAGGCAGCAAAGGAAATTGATTTCCTCCCTGACAGATACATGGCCAGCAACTTAGGAATAACAGTGGTTATGAAACAGCATTCACAAAAGGAGAAACTGCTGAAGAAGTACATGGGTGTCTGGAGGCGATGGTCAGCCCAAGTGATGGTGATTATGAGTGTGTTTCCCATGATGGAGGCCAGGTATGCCAGCAGATGCACCAGGAAGAGAACCTTCCCAAGGGGTTGGACAGATGGAAAGCCCTCCAGGGTGAATTCTTGGACTGCTGTCCTGTTTCTTGCATCCCCTATCATTGACTTTTCCATTTTTCAATCAACTGTCTTTGTGCTATTTTGCAGGCTGTCATGACTAAAAAACGGAGAACTCTATTTTATTAAACTTATAAAATAGTATAGGCATGGTGACTGGACTTTATTATTTTAAACATTATATTTTATTGTAGTTTATGCCCATTATTAAATAAAAATAAGCGATATTTATCTTTGATTATGTTTATGTTAAATACGGCCTAAAATCCTGGATAAATAAGAACTGTGCTATGCCTCCAGGTTTTCATAAAGGATAATGTAATTTTCACAGTGTTAGTCATTTTCCTATGTAGTCTATTGCCAAGCAGGAAAAAATGTCCTTCTTTTAGTTATATATCTGATCATGCAACCCATTCCTGGTAAGATACCACTTCTATCATGCATCCACAAGGTGAATATTGCAAAGGGAAAACTGTAGCCTTAAAACCAAACTTATGATCATGGATTCTGTCATCTCACAAGAAAAATATTCCTCTGTGTTATCTTTAAGATTTGTCACCCATATTTGAGGACATAAAATCACTTGTGGCAGAACTTCCTGTGGCTCTAGTGACAGCCCTCTACAGTGAGTTAGGTTAGAAGAGTAGCAGATGGACTCTAATCAGATTGTGGGAGACCCAGTCCAGGCCATTTGCCACAGAGCTTGAGACCACTCAGTAGAAGAGAATCTTCCCTCCCCTGTGTGTCAAGTGGTCCGTCTAGGGGGGAATCTCTGTCTTTTGACCCTTTCAGTCCCTATATTTAAGGAACACCAGCCTGAGGATAGAAAGAGGGGTTGCATGCCTTAACCCCACAAATTATATTCTGATTCATTCTCTCCTCCCTTTGTCCACCTAAATAAAATATCCTCTTTCACTCTTTAAATCCACAAACTTCTCTTATGTGAGCCCTTGTCACTCTGGTCAACTAGAGTTCACCTCACATCTCTGAATTGGCTGTTGATTTAGCCAAACCCCCACTCTTTTAGTAAGCAAGATTAGCTTGAAGAGGAACAGACTCTGATTCAGTTTACAATAAAATGAACAGCAAAATTACCCAAAATTGCCATGTTCTCACCCAGATGCAGCTCCCAGTAACCAGAACACTGTCCTCTTCTTTTTCACTCTTCGAACAAACCAAAATGCTCATCTAGGCAATTAGAAATGTAAAAAAATAAAAGAAAGAAACAACGGCATTTGAGAGGACCCTGATTTGTCTCAGAGAAATTTCAACATATGCACCGTGGCTACTAAGCATCCTTCTTCATAAGAATGCAGAGCTTTCCAAAGTTGAGATAAATTGAAGTGATAGCGCCATGGCAATCTTGCCTGATGAAATCCTGGGAAAGAAAGAAGAGCACATACTGCCCACAAAGTTCTACTGGACTCTGGGAGTGATTTCTCTTGGAATCTCAAAATGCTTTCATACCCTGCTTGCAGGCCCCAGGGTCCCCAGACTCCCAGTCTACTCCTGCAGGAGCCACCACCAGCAGGAAACCCTTCTTGTTGGGTAAATGCTACAAGGAATGGTGGGAGACAATACCTTCCTCAATCACACTGGTCCCTTGTACACAGTATTTTTCTGACATGCATTGCAGGGCAGATAGAATGCATTACAACTCCCTCACCTCTCCAGATTGGGGAGAATGCACACGTCATTGGGAGCAGAGATGAAAGTGAAGTTAATTTTCCCCATCATATAGTTCATATTGGACTGTCTCTTAACACCAATCAGGATCCACTAGGACCAGTAAGCAGACCCCAAACACATCAGGCCTCATTAAAAGATATAATAAGGCCATCTAGAGATCAATGTCCCTCTCGGAGACTTGGTGGCTGCCAAGTGGGCATTGTTGGAAATGGAAAATTATAATACAAACACCATAGTTACTCTATCTTTATGTATGCAAATCTAATAATATGGAATCCTAAATGTCTGCATTGTCCTCCCTGAAAATCTTCAAAGTGGAGCACATATAATCCTACCAGAGTTTATGAAGTCTCTATTTGGATTAGATTACTAAAGTGAAGTTGACAAGTCAATCGGGGAATTTGGACCCCCACCTGGTGGTAATAAGGTGAAGTTCTCCCTTTTCTGCCAAAGCAGTGCCAAAGAACACCAGCATTATAGGTAAATCAAAATGGAATTCTAAAAAAGTTCAAGTAATCCACATGAATGCACGGGGAAAAAAAAAACCAGGGAAATGAAAAACAAACAGAAAGTAAAACATAAAATGGCCAGCTTAAGCCCTAAGACATCAAAAATTACGTTATTAGGTTAAATGCGAATGGTTTAGATACACCAATTAAAACATATATTGATAACGTAGATTAAAAATTATGATCCAACTATGCAATGTCTATGAACACTCACTTTCAATATGCCAATATAGGCAATTTGAAAGTAAAAGGATGGGAAAATATTTTTCATGCAAATATCTATCAGATGAGGGCAGGAGTGGTCATATCAGGCAAAGTAGACTACAGATGAAAGAAAATTGCCAAAGTCAGAGAGGAACATTATACAATGAGGAAAGGATCAATCCACCAGGAAGACAAAGCAATGCTAAATATGTGCACCAAATAACAGAGCTGCAAAATATGTAAAGCAAAAACTCATAGAACTGAAAGGAAAATAAAGGACAAATCAACAATTATATTTGGAGACTTCACCATCACTCTCTCAATAACTGATAGAACAAGCAGACAGAAAATCAATAAGGATATAGAAGAACTCAACACCACCATCAACCAACAGGCTCTAACCAACAGTTATAGAACATGCTACCCAAGGACAAAGAATTCACATTCTTTTCAAGTGCCTGTAGAATATATACTGATCACATCATCTATGCTCAGGTTCTGGTGAGAGCTCCCTTCCTAGCTGGTAAATGGCCATCTTCTTGCTATGTCCTCATGTGGTAGAGAGAGAGAACTCTGGTGTCTCTACCTTTTTTTTTTTTTTAATGCAAGGCAACGTTTGCTTTTAAGAGTTCAGAATAAAGGTACCTTACTTTTTGTGAGTAGGGGAAGATTTGCTCTAAGCTAACATCTGTTGCCAATCTTCCTCCTTTTTCTACCTTCCCCCCAACCAAAGCCCCACTACATAGTTGTGTGTGTAGTTGTAAATTCTTCCAGTTCTTCTATGTGAGCTGCCACCACAGCATGGCTCCTGACAGACAAATGGTGTGGTTCCACACCTGGGAAGTGAAGCAGGTCCCTGAAGTGGAGCACGCTGAACTTTAGCCGCTATGCCATCAGGGCTGGCTCTCTACCTCTTCCTATATGGTCACCAGTTCTATTTAATCAAAGCTCTACCATTGTGATCTCATTTAACCTTAATCACCTCCTTAGATGCCCTATATCCAATATATAGATATGTGTGAAGGGTTAGGGCTTCAGTATATGAATTTGGGGGGACATAACTTAGATCGTAGCCTGCCCTGATACAAAAACAAGACAAAGACAGCACATAAAGAAAATTAGAGGCAAATGTCCCTCATGAATACAGATGCAAAAATCCTTAGCACAAAATCACCAAAAAGAAAAGTGAGGCTTATTCCAGACATGCAAAACTGGTTCAATATTTGAAAATCAATCTATGCAATCCATCACATTAAGAGGCTAAAGAAGAAAATTCACATGATCATATCATTGTATGCAGAAAAGTATTTGTCAAAATTCAACACCTGTTAAAACTCTCAGAAAAATAAGAATACAAGGTAATTTACTCAACTTGCTAAGAAGCATCTATAAAAAAACCCACAGCTAACATTATACTTAATAGTAAAACATTGAATGCTTTTCCCTGAGACTAGGAACAAGGCAAAGATATACACTCACTACCCTTATTCAATAGAGTTCTGGAAGTCTAACCAGTGCAATAAGACAAGAAAAAAAAAGAAACCACATACAGACCAAAAGAAGAAATAAAACTGTCCCCATCTGCAGATGACATGACTATCTGGAAAATCGCAAGGAACTTACAAAAAAGTTTATAAGCTCCTGAGACAAATAAGTGAGTTTAGTGAGATTGCATGATACAAAATCAATATACAAAAAATCAACTGCATTTCTATATACTAGCAACGAACATGTGGACATAGAAACTAAAAGTACAATACTGTTTAAAATCACTCAATAAAAATTAAATGCTTCAAAGGCTGGCCCGGTGGCACAGTGGTTAAGTTTGCACATTCCACTTTGGCAGCCTGGCGTTCGCAGGTTCGGATCCCAGGTGCCAACACAGCACCTCTTGGCAAGCCATGCTGTGGCAGGCATCCCACATATGAGGTGGAGGAGGATGGGTACGGATGTTAGCTCAGGGCCAGTCTTCCTCAGCAAAAAGAGGAGGATTGGTGGCAGATGTTAGCTCAGGGCTAATCTTCCTCAACAAAGAAAAATTTAAATGTTTCAGTGTGAATCTAACAAAATATGTGCAGAACTTATGTACTGAAAACTACGAAATACTAGTGAAAGAAATCAAAGAAGGGGCTGGCCCAGTGGCGCAGTGGTTAAGTTCACATGTTCCGCTTTGGCAGCTCAGAGTTCACTGATTTGGATCCCGGTGTGGACCTATGCATGGCTTGTCAAGCCATGCTGTGGCAGGCAGCCTATATATAAAGTAGAGGAAGATGGGCACGGATGTTAGCTCAGGGCCAGTCTTCCTCAGCAAAAAGAAGAGGATTGGTGGCAGATGTTAGCTCAGGGCTAATCTTCCTCCAAAAAAAAAAATCAAAGATGATCTAAATAATAGAGGGACATACCACATTTACGTATTTGAAAATTCGACATACTAAAAGTGTCAATTCTTCCCAGATAAATGTCCAAGTTTAACATAGTTCTTATCAAAATTCCACGAAGATCTTTTATAAATATAGAGAGGTTTATTCTAAAATTTATATGGAAAGGCATAAGATACATAATACCTAAAGTGATTTTTAAAAAGAAGCATTACATGGGAGGATTTCATTTCAAGACTTATTATATAGCTACAGTAATAAAGACTGCACAATATTAGTGGATTGATGGGTCAATGTGGCCACATAGATCGATGGAACAGAATAGAGAACCCAGAAATAGACCCACACAAATCTGCTCAAGTGATTTTTGACAAAGATGCAAGAGTAACCCAATGGAGGAAAGAGCCTTTTCAACAAATGCTGCTGTTTTAAAATGCTAATTTTAAAAAAAATTAATTGCCACCTAAGTCTTACACTTGATACAAAAATTAACACAAAATAATTCATGGACTTAAATGTACAACATGAAACTATAAAACTTTTATAAATAATATGAGAAAATCTTCAATATTTAGAACTAGGCAAAGAGTCCTTAGACGACACCAACAGCAAAATCTACAAAATGAAAAACTGACACATTAAACTTCATCAAAATTATTAACTTTTGCTCCATGAAAGACCTTTTTAAGTGCATTAAAAGAAAAGCTACAGAATTGGAGAAAGTGTTTGGAAATAACATCTCTGACAAAGGATTAGCATCTAGAACAAATTTTTAAACACTCTCAAAACTAAAGAATAAAAAACAATCTAATTAGAAAATGAAGAGAAAATTCACTGAAGTGGATATTTGTATATCAAGGAAGCACAAGAAAAGATGTTCATCACTAGCTATTAGGGAAATGGAAATTGAGACCATAGTGAGATACAACCACACACTTATCAAAATGACTAAAATAGAAAATAGCAACAGTACCAACTGCTGGTGAGGATCTGGACACACTGGATCTCTCACACATTGCAGCTAGGGATGTAAGATGATGTAAAATGGTACAGACACTCTAGAAAACACTTGACAGCTTCTTTAAAAACTAAACATGCAACTCTTATGCAACCCAGCAATTGTTCTCCTGGGCATTTATTCCAGAGAAATGAAAACCTATGTTCCAACAAAAAGTTGCACACAAATGTTTACAGTAGCTTTATTTGTAATAACTAAACACTGGAAACAACCCAGATCACCTTCAATGGGTGAATGGTTAAACAAACTATGGTACATCCACACTGTGAAATACTACTTAATAATGAAAAAGAATGAATTATTGATATACACACAACTTGCATACGTCCCCAGAGAATTGTGCTTAGTGAAAAAGAACCATTCTCAAAAGCTTACATATTATTTGATTCTACTTATATAATATTCTTGAAATGATAAAATTGTAAAAATGGAGAACTGATTAGTGGCTGACAGGGGCTAAGGAGGGGGTAGGTTGAGAAAGAAATGGGAGTGACTATAAAAGGACAACATGAGGGATCCCCGTGGTTCTAAGTGTTCTATTTCTTGACCGTATCAACGTCAATATCTGGGTCGTGATACTGTACTGTAGTTTTCACGCTCTTATTGTTGGAGGAAACTAGATAAAGGGTATACGGCGTTTCTCTGAACTATTTCTTATGATTGCATGTGAATCTACAAATAAAGATTTTACCACAAAATAAAATTTTAATTTAAAAATTGCAGATAATTAATGTATTTGTAACATAGTTTGCTGTATGTTCCTCCTACCCTTTCTTTTATATTGAAATAAAAATAAGTTCATTCACCTTAGCGCATATTCCTAAAAGCCCAGGAATTATTCTTCTATATCACTTTGCATCTTTGGCTGCTAACAAACCAGCCCAAATTTTAACGGTATCAAAACAAAAACAATTAATTTTATTTCTCATTGTTCTGGTAGTTGACTGGGCACAACAGGGTGGTTCCCACTCAGGGTCTCTCATGTAGTTCCATTAAGACAATGTGGGTCTAGAGTCTTTCGAAGGTTTCCTCACTCACATGTCTGGTGCTTGAGCTAACGATTCAAAGAGCTGGGGCTCCTCCAGCATCTCTCTCTGTCTCTGTGCGGTTCCTCTAGGTGATCTCTCACCATGGTGGCTTCAGAGTAGCCTCAGAGTGAATGTCGCAAGAGAGGGAACCAGGCAGAAGCTATGTTGCCTTTTTTCACCTAGACTTGGATGTCACGCCACATCACTTCCACCATATTCCATTCTTTCTCTTTCTGTCTTTGATTATCTTTCTTTTTCACAGCCCTTTTCTCACCCACCTCAAGATTCCCTCTTCTGTCCACCAGCAATCCACCAAATTCCTCTCATTTTCTTAGAAAAAGAATTCTATCTTTTCACTTATTCTTTGTAGATTCATTGGGGGCAAAGGCAGAGTCAATAGGAGGCAGCATTCACCTTTCAGAACCCAAAGAGGGTTATCATGGCAGACTGGAATTTTCTTCCCAGTTGTTTACTCCTTCCACATAATAATTACATATCCATGCCCTTTGACGTGTGCCATTGTAGTGCTTGTCACCAGAATAAGCTGATAGGTATCCCCACCCCACTGCAGTTGGGCTTTGTCAATGGAATGTCAGGAAACATGATACAAGCAGAAGCCTTAAAGGGATGTGCGTTCTTTGGCTTAGTTTCTCACTCTACAGCAATTGGCCAAGAGAAAGTTATGCCCCAGTTTGCCACAGACCCCTAAGTGAGAAGACACGTGGAACAGACCTGAAGCTAATCTTCAGCCGGAGCTACAGCCATTCAATTCCAGCAGATCCCAGCCAATCCATCCAACTGTGAGCGAGAAAAAGTCATATCTGTACTCGTAAGCTACTGAATTTGGGAATTAGTATGCAGCATTATCATAGGAAAAATGTTACCACAAACCATAATTACGGGCCTTTAACTCCCCTAAATGCAAAAGAGGATGAGAACAGTTTGTGTTTAAATAAGCAATTTTTTCCATGTTTGTGGGTAAAATGTCGTCAAAATCCTTTCCTTTTATGCATGATGAGTTGAACTTCTTTTACTTTCTAGCTCTGTTCCCCTGGAAAATTGATAAAAGTGGAAAGCCAATTGTGACCCCTGAGTGGTTGACCACTCCTAGATATGAGAAACTATTAACAACTGATAAGAAACCCTAATTCAGGGCTTCCCTTACCTTAGATGTCATCTATATTAGTTTTCTAGGGCTGACATATCAAATTACCACAAATTAGATGGCTTAAAACAACAGAAATTTGTTTTCTCATACTTCTGGATGCTAGAAATTTGCAATCAAGATGAAATCAGAGCTATGCTCTCTCTGAAGGCTCTAGGGGAGGATTCTTCCTTGCCTTTTATAGCTTGTGCTAGTTGCTGGCAATCCTTGGCTTACAGAAGCATCCCCCAATGCTGCCTCTGTCCTCATATGGCCTTCTAATCAGTGTGCCTCAATATCAGTGTGTCTTGTCACCGTCTTATAAGGATATCAGTTGTATTGGATTAAGGGCCCATCCTACTCTGATATGATCTCATCTTAACGAATTACATCTGCAACAACCCTATTTCCAAATAAGGTCACATTTGAGATTCCAAAATGAATATGAATTTTGAGAAAACATTATTCAAGTAATATTGACCTCTGTGGGACATGGGACTTTCAAGCGAAGGTGTGTGTCAAGATGTGGATCCACTTGAGAAGTCACCTGGGGAGCTAAAGATAAGAGCTCCAGATTGACTTTGTAGACTACTGCAAGGTCAACTCCCACGGAAGAGGGATGCCTGATACAGCTCTTCAAGTTAGCTGTGGTTCTTGTTACATCTTTCCAGGTGAATTCAGGCAATGATGTGAATGCTTAGTGAGTCTTAGCTGAATGCTTAATTGGGCATTGTTACATCTTTAACTCAACAATGTCAGGAAATTTCCATTTTGCTTTCTATGGGTATACAGAATGAGTGTCCAAACTGATCACAGGCCAATTTAGAGATATATGATGGGACTGCATGGGTGAGAGATTGAATGAGGACCTCAGTCATATAGAAAACCAAATTCTATTTACATAGTGGTAACAATCAACTCAAATTCTGCGCTTTTCTCATTAGAGAATACCTATCCAAATACCAGAACAAGGCATCATCACATCTTTTTCTTTTTTATTGCAGTAACGTTGGATTATAACATTATATAGCTTTCAGATGTACATCATAACATATTTTGAATTCTGTGTAGATTACATCATGTTCACCACCCAAAACCTAATTATAGTCCATCATCACACATGTGTGCCTAATCCTCCCTTTTGCCCTCCCCACCCCTTCCCCTGTGGTAACCACCAATCCAATCTCTGTTGCTATGAAGACACCATTACAAACTGGCCTTATTTGATTTCATTTAACGGATTATTTCAGGACATATTCATCCTCCATGGGTAAAGGAAATATAGCTTCCATGGTAAAATGATATCCCCATAGATACACACACACACACACAAAGACAGAGAAAGAAAGAGATCACCAGTTCTTAGAGCATCATTTATTCATTTACATTTGAGAGGCCAAAGAGTATCCACCATGTAAAAGCTCCAGGAGATCATCAGCAAGAGAGAGACTGGACTCTACTGCCATCAACATAAATAAATATGATTAATGAAGTATTTCCTTTCCTGATAAACTGCAGATGCAAGCATTCCTCTTTGTTTGCAGTGGTCAGGGATACATTTTCAAAATGAGTAAGGGAGGGGCCAGCTCCGTGGCCGAGTGGTTAAGTTCGCGGGCTCCGCTGTGGCTGCTCAGGGTTCAGATCCTGGGCATGGACATGGCACCACTCATCAGGCCACGTTGAGGTTGCATCCCACATCCCACAACTAGAATGACCTGCAACTAAGATATACAACTACGTACTGGGGGGGGGGGGGGGGGTTGGGAAATAAAGCAGAAAAAAAAAAAAGATTGGCAACAGTTGTTAGCCCAGGTGCCAATCCTTAAACAAAAAAAGGAAGATTGGCAACAGTTGTTAGCCTAGATGTCAATCTTTAAAAAAAAAAATGAGTAAGGGAAGAAAATAAGTCAAATATATGCCTTCCAATACTCATTGCATAAAACTGTTGGTGATGGTCATTTTTCCACCATTTTTTATCTGTAGATCGATTTTGTATCCTGCAATTTTATTAAATTTATTAGTTCTAACGGTTTTTTGGTGGAGTCCTTAGCGTCTTCTATGTATAATTTCATGTCATCTCCAAATAGAGACCGTTTTACTTCTTTCTTTCTGATTTGGATACATTTTATTTCTTTTTCTTGCCTAATGGCTTTGGCTAGGACTTCCAATACTATGTCAACTAGGAGTGGTGAGAGTGGGTACCCTTGTCTTGTCCTTGATCTTAGAAGAAAAGCTTTCATCTTTTCACCACTGAGTATAATGTTAGCTGTGCACTTGTCATATTTGGTCTTTATTATGTTGACATATGTTCCCTCTACACTCACTTTGTTGACCATTTTTATAATGAAAGGATGGTGAATTTTGTCAAATGCTTTTTCTGCATATATGGATATGACCAAATAATTTTTATCTTTCATTTGGTTAATGTGGTGTATCACATTGTTTGATTTGCATATGTTGAAACATCCTTGCATCCCCAGGGTAAGTCTCACTTGATCGTGGTGTATGATCCCTTTAAGATGCTGTTGTATCCTGTTTGCTAATAGTTTGTTGAGTATTTTTACATCTATGTTCATCAAGGATATTGGCCTGCAATTGTCTCTTCTGGTAGTATCCTTGTCTAGTTTTCATATCAGGGTAATTCTGGCCTTGTAACATGAGTTTGGTAGCATTCTCTTCTCTTTAATTTTTTGGAAGAGTTTGAGAAGAATTAGTATTATTTCTTCTTTAAATGTTTGATAGAATTCACCAGTGAAGCCATCTGATCCTGAGATTTTCTTTGTTAGGAGGCTTTTGAACACTGATTCAATCTCCTTACTAGTAGTAATTAGTATGTTCAGATTTTCTATTTATTCATGATTCAGTCATGGTAAGATGTACATTTCTAGGAATTTATCCATTTCTTCCACGTGGTCCAATTCCTTCATATATAATTGTTCATAGCAGTCTCTTATGATCCTTTGTATTTGTATGGTACAGTTGTAATGTCACCTCCTTCATTTATAAGTTTATTTGAGTCCTCTCTTTTTCTTGTAAGTCTAGCTAAATGTTGTCTATTTATCTTTCAAAAAAGCTGGCTCTCATTTTCATTGATCTGTCCTAATGTCTTTTTAACTTCTATTTCATTTATTTCCTCTCTGATCTTTGTTATTTCCTTCTTCTACTAATTTTGGTCTTAATTTATTCTTTGTTTTCTAGTTCTTTGAGGTGTAAAATTAGGCTATTTGAAATCTTTCCTTTTTTAAATATAAGCATTTATCACTATAAACTTCCCTCTACGTCTGCTCTTGCTGTATCCTATAATATACACATATTTGTCAATTTTCCACTTTTCTTCTTGTAATTGATTTCTAGTGCATACTGTTGTGGTCAGAAAGTATGCTTGATATGACTTCAATCTTCTTAAATAACTAAGACTTCGTTTACAACCTAGCATATGATCTGTCCTGAAGAATGCTACATGTGTGCTGAAGAAGAATGGGTATTCTTCCCCCGTTGGATGGAATGTATGGTATATGTCTGTTAGGTCCATCTGGTAAAATGTGTATTTAAGTCCTCATTGATTTTCTGTCTGGATGATCTATTCATTGTTGAAAATGGTATATTGAATCCCCCCACTCTTATTGTATTGTTGTCTGTTTCTCTTTTCAGATCTGCTAATATTTGCTTTATATATTTAGGTGTTCCTATTTGGGTGTATAGATTTTTTTAAATGGTATATCCTTTTGATAGAAGACTACTTTATCATGACATAATGGCCTTCTTTGTTAGAGTCTTTGGCTTAAAGTCTATTTTTTCTGATATAAATATAGCTACCCCTGCTTTCTTTTGGTTTTCATTTGTGTGGAACATCTTTTTCCATCCCTTCACTTTCAGTCTATTAGTCTCCTCGACACCGATGAGAGTCTCTTGTAGGTACCATATAGATGGGTTTTGGTTTTTATCCATTCAGCTATCCATTTGTACTTTTGATTGGGAAATTTATTCCATTTATATTTAAAGTAACTATTGATAGATGTGGACTTACTATTGTCATTTTCTTCATTGTTTTCTGGTGTTTTGTAATCCCTTTGTTTCTTTCTTCCTCTCTTGATCTCTTCCTTTGTGATTTGATGGTTTTCTGTAGTGGTATGCTTACATTCCTTTCTCTTTATCTTTTACGTATCTACTATGGGTTTTTGCTTTGTGATTACCTTGAGGCTTCCATAAAACATATTTATAACATTCTATTTTAAGCTGATAACATAAGTTTGAATGCATACAATACTTTTACTTTTCACACTTACACACATTTTATGTTTTTGATGTCACAATTAACATCTCTTCACATTGTGCATCCAACTAATAATTTATTATAGTTACAGTTATTTTTAATACTCTTGACTTTTAACCTTCATACTATAGTTATAAATGATTTACCCACCACCATTAGAATATTGGAGTTTTTTAAATTTAACTATGTATTAACTTTTATCGGTGACTTTTACACTTTCATATATTTTCCTGTTACTATTTAGCACCCTTATTTTCAGGTTAAAGAACTTCCTTTAACATTTCTTCTAAGGCCAGTCTGGTGGTGATAAACTCTTTCAGTTTTTATTTGCATAGGAAACTCTCTCTCTCTCCTTCTGTTCTGAAGGAAAACTGTGCTCTTGGGTGGCAGTTTCTTTTTTCTTTCAGCACTCTGAACAATCATGCCACTTCCTTCTGGCCTGCAAAATTTCTGCTGAAAAATCTCCCATAGTCTTATGGGGGTTGCTTTGTACATAACAACTTGTTGTTCTCCTGCTGCTTTTAAGATTCTCTGTTTGTCTTTAACTTTTGACAATTTATTTATAATGTGCCTCAGTGTGAGTCTCTTTGGATTCATCTTATTGATGTGGATAACTGTGTCTTTTTCCAGGCTAGGGAGTTTCCCAGCCATTATTTCTTTGAATAAGCTTTCTGCCCCTTTCTCTATCTTTTCCTTCTAGAAGCTCTGTAATGCATATTTTTGTCTGCTTGATGGTGTCCTATAAGTTCCTTAAGCTATCTTTACTCTTTTTCATTTTTTTTTCTTTTTTATCTCTGTCTAGATGAATTCCACTGCCCTGTCTTTGTGTTCACCAATCCTTTATTCCTTTTTGTCTAGTCTGATGTAGAATCCTTCTATTGAATTTTTCAGTTCAGTTATATTCTTCAGCTCTGTGATTTCTGTTTGAGATTTTTTAATATTTTCTATCTCTTTGTTGAAATTCTCACGTTGTTCATGCATAGCCCTCTTGACCTCAGTAAGCATCTTTAGGAACACTATTTTGAACTCTCTGTCAGATAAATCACTTGCCTCCATTTCACTAAGATCTGATTCTGGGGATTTATCTTGTTCTTTTGTTTGGAACATATTCCTTTGTTTCTTCATTTTCCTTGACTCTCTGTTGGTTTATGTACATTAAAATAAAAAGCCACCTCTCTGTCTTGACTGTGTGGTCTCATATAGGAGATAAACCTTGTCAATCAGCTTTCCCAAGCTGCTAGTTGTCTCTCAAACCTTTGCGATTGTTCAAGTCACCTTCTTTGTTCTTAGTGGCTCCCAGTAGTTGAAGGTGTGCCAAGACCTACCCATGTCCCAACAGGGAGGATTGCAGTCAGCAGCAAGATACAGACTAATCAGAAGCCAGATCATCAAGTAGCAGCTGTAAAAGTATGTAGTTAACACCCTCCAGGAAGAAATGGGGAGATGGGCATTTTTGCTTGCTCCTCTGTGCTAAGTCCAGGTCTATAGCCATGGGAAGGGTGCCCCTGCACCTGTTTAAACACTGCTTCTTTGTTTGCTATAGTCCTATGGGACTCATGAATGCAAGCCCTGCTGGAAATCAGAGCCAGGCCATCCTGGGGCCCATCCCTTAGTGGCAATCAAAAGCTGGGATGCCATAGATGTGTACAAGCTCCTTCCAGGGAGATAACAGAGACTTGGTTTTATTGGAGTGAGCCCGAGGGAGGAGACAGAGAAAGTGTCTGCCAGTTTCCCCAGTCTCTGAGGAGATCACAGCCAGCCCCTAGATGTATGCTAAAATTAGAAGCGAGACCTTCAGGAAGCAGCTTATAATGTATGCAGTTAGTCCCCTTTCAGAGAGACTGGAAGATGGGCATTTTTGGCTGCTCTGTCTGCACTGTGCCCTGGGGGTATAGACACAGCAATTGCTCATGAATCCATTGAGAACTGCTTCTTTGTTTGCTATAGTCTTGTGGGTATCATGGACACCAGCTCCATTGGATTTCAGAGCTCTTGGATCAAAGTCTTAAAAGTTGGGGCACTAGATATATAAAGTCCAAACCCTGCTCATCAGGGAGAAGCTGGGATTTGGAGATTCCTTCCCGATTGTATGACACTGTGCTGTGGGTGGGTTTGTGGTGAGAGTATGTCTTAGCCTTTCCCACCCGTCTTGCTGTGGGTATTTTCTCAATGTGTAGGAGTCGCACAGCTAGTTTCTGGATTTCTTTCAGAGGGAATTACTCCATGTTTAGCTGTACATTCAGTGTGTCTGTGGGAAGTTCAGGAGCCTCCTGTGTCACCATCTTGGTCAACTTCTACCTTTTTGTGTGTGTGAAGAAGATTGGCCCTGAGCCAGCATCCCTACCAATCTTCCTCTATATGTATGCACGACACTGCCACAGCATCACTTGATGACCAATGTGTAGTTCTGCACCTGGGATCCCAACCGGTGAACCACAGGCTACCAAAGCAGTGCGTGTGAACCCAACCATTACACCATCAGGCTGGCCCCAAACTTCCACTACTTTTAATCTGCACTATTCTTATTTCTTTCAATTGGTCATATGTGCCACACTCACTCTTGCCCCCAGGCTCTTGCCATAAATCTTTAAGCCTGGAATACCCTCTTTCTTCACTCGCACCCAAAATTAGCCTATCTCCTTATCCTTTAGATCTTAGCTTAACTGTCACTATTTTAGGAGCCTTTTTGCACCCCTACAAGTAAGTGAGGTTCCCTTGCAGTGGGTGTTCTCTCCCTTGATGATATTTTCTGTTCATCACTTGTTAAATTGCCTTCCACAATAGATGGTTGGACAATTTTTACCTGTCTAGCTCACTGCTGTATCTTCAGCAGGTATTAAAGGGATTGATGAGGGGTGCATAAGTATCTGTGGTAAGAAGGAAAGAATGGAAGTCTATAAGGAAATAGTTAGAACTGAGATAATGATATGGTTAATCCTGGCCAAATAGTCATCCCACTGGGAAAATAATATTTTCAGGAGTATATTATGTAGGCTTTATAACATATATTGATTCAATTAAAAGGCTATTGGCTTGTCTTACATTCATCTTGTTCATACACACTGCATTGTAATCTCTGAGTCCTCTCAATGCCATAATTAGCCTCCAACCATTGAGGACAATGACTCTCAGTCTTTGACCAGGGGAGTGACTAAGAACACTGATGTGTGGTCATATAACTGGATCCCATGATCCAAGAGAGCCAACCTGTATAACCACCTCAGAAACTCTGATGTATTAGGAAGGGATGGGAGTGACTGAGTTTTACAGGGGTCCTTAGGACCTCCAGAAAGGACAATGAAGGGGACTTTAATGAACAAAGGACCTCTAAAATGCACACCATTAAGTTTCCAAACACCAATATAATTTACTCTATATTTGAAGGAGAGATGAAGGCTCCTCTCCCTACCCTCAGTGGGAGGTGCACCAGGAAAGCAAGGACATTCATCATAAGATGGGAGGATAAGACTATACACTCTGCTCTAAAGTGGAGAATCAGGTCAGGAGAGAAAGCTTTTCTAGAGCATCCAAAGAGATTCCTCTCCAGCCCAGTTGCACAAGAAGAAGCATGTTAACCTCTTTTTAAAAAGGATCTAGAAGTCTGGAAGAGGATGTCTGAAAGAACCTTCACCTCTCATGGGAGATATCATCTCAGGTCATCAGAAACCAGAAATGTCAACAAACTCAGAATTATGGTCTCCTCATGCCTGGGGCAGAATTTGCTCTGGCCCTTGAAAGGCATAGATTCAACCAGTTGTCAGTGTCTGAGACAGAAATAGGAGAAGCAGGACTTAGCTCTCTCAGAGCTGTCCTGCTGGAGACCATGGGAGCAGCAGCGGCAGCATTAAACCAAAAACCCATTGGAAGGAAGCCCAAATCCATTGGTGTCCAGGAAGGAAAACAGAAACCACAGCACGTATCTTAACAGAGAGAATTCAATGTAGAAATTAGAAAAGTTTTGGAGGACTGTAGGACATGAAAGGAACTCTGAGGTGATATAGTGACAGCTAGCGCAGAAAGCAGGTTTATCTCCTAGGACTGGAGGAACAAAGAGGTGAGCTTAAGGCCCCCGTAACTGAGAAAACCAGAGAAGGGGCTCCACTGAGCTGGTCAGACACCTCTGATGGGGTTGTGCATCCTGAGCAGCCCAGGTCTTCCTGTGTGTGAAGAGACCACACAGAGCTAGGGCTCAGCCCTCTGAGCAACATACATTGCTCAGCAGGTGCTGCTACCACAGGACCTTGGAGGAGAGCTCCTACTGGACTGGGATTCAAAACTCTGGGTAGGCGACACTGATGACCACATGCTGGCATGTCCAAGGGGCCCAATGAGGCTGCTCCTACAAGTGTGAAAACTGCATCCAGCTGCTGCCAATGGGCCCAATCACTTCCTCACTGGGCGATGGTGACAGAGGCAGGAAGCAAGTAGGACAGAGCAAGTCCCAGCTCCCTCCTCCAGTCCTTTAGCATCCCTCTAGGGCCCCCTCTGTGCAGAGAGTAACAGAAATTCACCTGCAAAAGCAAAATATGGTTTGCAGAACCCCAGGCCCAGAGTCCCAGAGCTGACTTTGGAGCTGAGAGACTATAGGTTAATAATGAGCCAGTTGCTGCCCCCTCCATCTAAACTAGTTCACGTAGCAACTCCAACACAGAGGGAAGCAGGAGAATGTGGTGTGTTTCCTGGCATGCAGACCCCACAAAACTTATGCTGGGCAGTTTCATTAGCATCCCTGGGAATCTAAGTGGAGGCTGGATGAGAATTTGGGCTCTGAGTTTTTCCACTGTCCAATATAGGAAATATAAGTGACAGTTCTGTCCCAGAAAGCACACATTTATGGTGCTACCTAATCACATCTGTTGATTATAATTCAATATATTTCAGAAAAATGAGCATTCTGATAGGTCTCATTCTTTTGACTAGTCTATCACAGTCTGAGTACAAATGTTTAAGGAGGAAAAGACAGCATAGGGAAGCACACAGAGGCAGATCAACTCAGTACAATACTACTAACAGGTTCAGGCTTGTGTACGGGTGTCAGCCTGCCAAAGACATGAGGCTTGCTTACCACCAAAAAACGACAAAGCAAGACCAATTCATGACTTGATCGTTTTTTTTTTTTTAAAGATTTTATTTTATTTTTTTATTTTTTCTCCCCAAAGCCCCCAGTACATAGTTGTATATTCTTTGTTGTGGGTCCTTCTAGTTGTGGTATGTGGGACGCTGCCTCAGCGTGGTTTTGATGAGCAGTGCCATGTCCGCGCCCAGGATTCGAACCAACGAAACACTGGGTCACCTGCAGCGGAGCACGCGAACTTAACCACTCGGCCACGGGGCCAGCCCCCCATGACTTGATCTTTTAATGTGACATGGGGCAAGTATAAAGAGATGTCCTCAAGAGCCCAGGCCCCCTCCTCATCACATGCTTTTTTAGGGAATGTCAGGAACATCCTCTAGCTGTAGGGCCCATCTGTTATAGGATCTAGCTATAGGATCCAGCTATAGCACCTTGGCTGTTGGGTAGAGCTCTCATCCAAGGAAGGTACTGGGCTCACCCCAGTTGGTAGTGGAGGACTAAAGCCTAGCTCTGTCTCTAGCTATGTCCCCTCCCAGTGGGGGTGGGTCAAATGCCTCAGGCTTGCCTTTGATGAAAGTAACCCCTCTGGACTCCTTTCCCACTAGAAAGGGGGTTCTTAGAGTAAATTTAAAAGATAAAATAAAATAAGCGTCTGCTCCATGCATTGGAAATTAAATGTGATGGGACTTCTCCAGTCTTATGGAGATGCCCTTTCTCTGGAATAAATGCCAGCACCTGCTGGACAGGGTCTAAAAAAGCCATGTCTGGGAAAGTGGCTCAGGTCTCTCATCTCTGCCAAGTGGCACACATCATTTCACAATCCTGTAGCTCTGAAAAAAGTTAGTAGGATCTAAATCTTGTGTTCTCTACTGAGGACAGTGTAACACTTTCAAAAAGATTGCTCTTCTTGATCCATTGGTCACGTTGGGCAGGGGCTGCAGCAGGCTTACTGCTTGTTCTCAAAGTCCCTTGTTGTCCCACCTGTGGACACTACCAGAAGCTGGAGTCCATGACAGGCTATAATATACTTTGGTGGTTAAGAGCTTGTGCTCTGGATTCACTGAGCTTCTATTCAAGTCTTGTCTTCACCTCCCACTCATTGTGTGACTAGGACATGCTACCTAGCCTCTTGCAGTGTTACTGGAAACCTAGAGACAAATTTGGCAGTACTTAGTCTCAGACTTGATGTGCAGAAGCTGTCCTGTCATTGGAGGCACTAGTCATAGCAACAAAAGTGGCATGGCAACACCCGCAAATCCTTCCTAATGTGAGAGGCCATCTCTAGTGGTTGTAGTTCAGTGGTTCTCATCCAGAGACAATTTTGCTCTGCCTGAGGAGCTCTGGCTTTGTCCAGAGATGTTCTTGATTCTCACAACTGGGGTGGTTCTACTGTCATTGAGTTGGTAGAGGCCAAGGATGCTGCTAAGTATCCTACAATGCACAGGACAGCTCCCACAACAATGACCCAGCCCAAATGTCAATAGTGTTGAGGTTGACAAACCCAAGGATTAATTCCTAAACTGAAGAAAAAGGAAAGTCAACATAAAACACAGGCATACAACTACCTTCTTGTCCGGGATCAAAGGACAGGAATGTGGCTAAGATTTCAGATCTTGAAGCAGAGTCCACAGAAAGGGAACTGGATGCACCATAGGCCCATATATTATCTGCATCAGCCTGACACTATTGCATGGCTGCTGGTGCTGGCAGATCAATCTGGTCCGCACCATGTACAGGAGGTCTGCTTGAGCCAGAGAAGCCAAAAGGGTAAGTCCTTGTGGTTGGAGAATAATTTGAAGAAAGGATGTGTTTTCTTGACTGATATTCATTATCAAAGACAAAAAGCAGGAAAATGGGTGAAGAGGAAGTTCTATCAGTTCCTCTCTGTGGCTCGTCAAAGAACTGATGATGTGAAGTCACAGTCAGCCAGTCATAGAAAGTGCTGCCTGCTGGATGCCTGTGGGGTCATGAGTCTGTCTGCATTAAATCACAAGGACTAATTTTAAGAAATAACATTATGAAGAAGAAGGGCTGCTTCTCTGTCTCAGCTAAAGGAGGAAAATTGGTGCCAGTTCCTGAAAAAGGAGTCACAAAAAGAACAAAGTCTCACTTGTCAGGTCAGTTAAAGGAAAGAAGGCATATGTTCCCGAGAAGGAAAACCCCAAGCAAGAAGACACTCCAGCAGAGAGGGATGCTCTACCTGGACCAAGAGGGCTACAGAAAGAAGGACCAGCTGCTCATATAGAGCTCAGAGGGACAAGATGAACAGAGCCTGAGATGGGGCTCGACTGAGCAGGGAAGAGAAGAAGTGATCTGAGGACTAAAATGGACCCGTATAAGTTTGAAGGGCAGGGAAAAAGTGTTGGAGCTGAAAGAAGACGGGCTTTAGGGAGCTGGGAGAGAATCTAGGGTTAAGGAGATGTCGACAGTCCATCTCTGTCAGGAAATTTTCTTCATTGGCCTTTCCTGAGTAGAGATGATGTCACTCATGAGCCTGAAGCTTCCTGAGATAAACAGGATCCACATTATATTGGGGAACAACCATCAGGGAATGGTTTTTCATTTACCCATCCCAGTTGCTTCTCCTTGCTAGGTCATTTGAGAGAGTTGAATCCACAACAGCCCCTTTTTGTGTGGTCCCATGCCACTTGGCCCCAACTTCCCCTTTCCAGCTAACCACCACAAACATAACCCTAGGGCAGGCAGTGGTAAGGGATTGTGACATTCAGGCTTCCTTGACTGCTCCTATCTTCAGTGATCACTCACCATAGTAATATCTTAAACTTACATAGCACTTGATATCACTGTCTTCAGTTGTCTCATTCAATCTTGGCAGCATCTCTAGGCTGATTTATTGTCCTCATTATACTTAGAAAGAAACTACAGCTCAAATTGGTTGAGTGTTCTGAAAGAGTCTGAATTTGAACCCGAACCTTATCCCCCACCCCTCCCAGTTCAGGCACTACACACATCTCTGTGCATCCACAAGACCATGACACTACTTCCTGCAACACAGCACTCTTCATGCCTTTTCTTTTTACATTCATCTTCATGGGCACTAGTGCCTTCTTAACCAGATTACCTGTTTTCTAAGAAGAGAGATCAAGTCTCATATTTCTATTTTGTCAAATGAGTAAAGCTCTCAAACACTCAATATTCATCTAGGTATTTTTTATTTATTTTTTTTAAATCCATTACAAAATGTAGAAAATATAAAAACTATAAGAAACCAAGATGAATATAGTAACACAATATGCACTCTTGCTGGCATGTTGAAAATCTATTAGTAATCACATTGGTGCATTAGTGGTAGTTTTCAAAGCCTTATGCATTGGAAACTGAGAGCACTGGAGGCTTCAATATGTTCTTTGGGTGTAAAAATTCTATTAGAAAAGACTAGACCTGGTCCATACCAACCTATGTGCCATTGCCACAGTCAGCCTATGGTTCATAAAATTCTTGAATTTCATACCCAAAATCAATGTGCCTCTCATGAATGATAATGAGAACACTGGATGAAAACCCATGGACAATTTATCCCTTCTAAATCAATGTCAAACTCTACTTTCAGTTTCCATCTCAATAGCAAATACTATGTGTTTTTATTCAATCCCAGATTCAATTAAACATTCACAACTTCTTCTGTCACCTTTAATGGATCGTGATAAAGAGAATTGATTTTCCAGTCTGGTTTTCTAACAGCACAGAGCCAAGTTCAAGACTTGCCTTCATTAGACATGGAGGATTTGTCTACCCAGTTGTATTCTGAAACAGTGGGAGGGTAGCAGTGCCTTCTTAAAATGCTGTGCAACTTTTAGAGCTACATCAGAGCCATTGTCCCCACTCCAGGTCAGTGAGGTATGTCAAACCCTCATGATCTGAGCACAAAGTAAAGGAGGGGTGAGAAATCTTGGGCATTGTCTAGATACACAGCCCATGCATCAAGTTGAAGAGAAATTTCTACATTCAAAACAAAATGGTGACTGCATATGTCCATGCTCATCAAATGGTACACATTAAATATGTGAAATTTTTTTGTAAATCTTTTAACCTCAATAAAGCTGTTAAAACAAATAAACAAAGTGGTGATCCTAATAATACGTTTTACCTTGAGTGTTAGCAAAGGAAAAAAAAGAAAAAAACACTTTCATTAGATTCAGAAACTATTTTTGAAGTCTAACTGGCTCCAGAGGAAACAATCGAGGTAAGAGAGTAGGAGTAGAAGTTTCTTAGGGGCCAGTGGTCACCTTGAAGCAATTCTTCAGTCTGGCAATCCTCCAAGTGCTGTGAGGTCCACATATCCTGCCTAACTCTTCTCAGGTCTACGTACCTAAATTCTAGGTGTGATTTCAGGATTTATACTGAATATTGTATATACAAAAGAAAAAGGAAACAGGAAAATATTTTCAAACAGATGTAAGTCTGAAACACAAGAGCCATTTCTTCTCCTTGAGAGCTTTGTTTCCCTGTGAACTCAACACTGACGTTACTTTGGAGTCAGACTTAGAAACCCCATGTCTCAGAGGCCCACATCCAACCACAATCCTCACATCAGCCAGCCTCAGGGCGCTAGAATTCCAAGATCATCCGTGTAGACATTCTGCTACATAATGGGAGAGGTAGAACGGACAAGTTTACTTACCTTCCAGTCCAGAAACTTCCTCATTGGACCCTTCACAGAAAGGTCAGTTACCACTAAAATTGTAGTTCCAAAGAAGAGCTTAAGAAGGCACAAATTAATTTCTGAAGAAGAGGAAAAGCTTCCTGAGGGCTGCTTTGACGTCCTTGTTTCTCAAAGTATAGATGAGGGGGTTGAGAGTAGGGCTCACCATGGTGTACAGCACCCCAGCCAGCTTGCTCTTCTCAGCACTATAGCTGGAGACAGGGCTTATGTAGGCATAAAAGACAGCAGTGTAATACACGCACACCACAATAAGGTGGGAAGAGCAAGTGGAGAAGGCTTTCTTCTTCCCCTCTGCAGTCCGCATCTTTAGGATGTTAGAGATGATAAAGCCGTATGACACAATGGTCATCAGGAAGCTCATCATGCCATAAAAGGCATCAGCCAGGACAATCATGATGCTGTTCACATAGGTGGAGCTACAGGAGAGAAGTAACAGAGGAGGGACCTCACAGAAGAAATGGGTAATGACATTGGGCCCACAGAAATTCAAGCGCAGCATCAGCCCAGTGTGGATGGCCGTGTTGAAGGCACAGAGTACCCACACACCTGCAGCCAGCATGTTGCAGGAGGTCTTGCTCATTACGGTGCTGTAATGTAGGGGGTAGCAGATAGCTGCATACCGGTCATAGGCCATGACTGTGAGGAGGAGCAGCTCAGAGGATGCAGCCCATGTGAGGAAATAAAGCTGGACCATGCAGCCCCCAAAGGAGATGGAGCTCTCCTCTGATATCAGACACTCGAGTGCTTTGGGCATGATGGAGGAGGTGCAGATGATGTCCATAATAGCCAAGTTGAAGAGAAAAAAGTACATGGGAGTATGCAGCCCGGGGTCGAAGGTGATGGCCAAAATGATGAGGATATTGCCTGTGAGGGCCACAGAGTAGAGGGAGAGGAAACAGCTGAAAAAGAGCACATGGTATTCTGGGTGCTCTGAAAAGCCCTGCAGGATAAATTCTTTTACCAGAGTCTGGTTGCTCATGGTCCTCGGGCTGAGAGGGGTTTCTGGGACTATCAGGTGAATCTCCACCCACAGCTTCACGTAATTTCAGGGCTAGAGAGAGAATTGAGAGGCATCCGAAGGAAAGCTGCTACTGTGTTTCATTCATCCCTGACATCCTGGCATGAGCAATATTGTATAGATGCACTAGGACTTATAACCAAGATAAACACACAAACTTGACAAGAAAAGGGTATGAAAGTTTGGGTCGTTAAAAGGAGGTACAAATGGCTAATTAAACTCATGAAGCATCCTCAACCTCAGTCAAAGAAATGCAAGTTAAATCAATGATCCACTCTATCAGCCACAGTTTAGCAAAGTTCAAAAAACGTGATAGTGACTAACTTTAGCATGAGTGCCAAGATGAAGACCTTTTAAAATTTGTGTTCCATTTAAGCCAAAACTTTCACTTCTATGAACTTATCCTAGGGAAATAATTGAGTATTTTCAAGATGTCCCCATAGCATTATTTATCATAGTGAAAATTTAAAAGCAACCTACACTCTTAAAGGTGAGTATATTATATTGATAAATAAAATGCTCTGTACTTACCAAATCAAAAATGATACTTTAGAAGTGTTCAACTGATGATTATGAAAACAGAATGAAAAAGTTGAAAACTAGTCTGTACAATAGAATCTCATTTTGACTTAAAAAAGAAAAAGGCATCTTTGCATATGTGCCTGTGGAATAACACCTGGCGAGTGATAGACCAGAATTTGAACAGTGGGGATGGATTGTAGTTGATTTCATTTCCTTCTTTTTACTGCTCTGTAGTTTCTGATTCTTCCATTTAATAAGCTTTCTAAAAGGCAGATCTGTCATGTATTTCTCCTTCTAACAATTCTTCTGCGGTGCCCCACTGCTCACAGACATCACATAATTAATCCAATGTCCTTTTATTATATATGAAGGTAAATATTCCTATTATAAACATATTTTAAGAACAAAAAGTGAAAAATCAGAAAAGTGCCAAAATCTCTTATGTCCAAGTTTAAATCTGAAAGGTACTTTGAAGATGACCTAGTCCAACCTATTTATTGTTAAGTCACAAGGGGTCTATGTGACTTACCCTAGTCACACAGAGTATTAGTGACAAAGATGTTACCTAGCCACAGGGCTTCTGATTCCAGCCTAGAATTCTTTGCTGTGTAATCTGTTAGTTGCCCCCCCTAAATCCAACCTTGTCAAATGTCAAAAGAAAGTCCAGAAAAAGAAAAATCAACCAAGAATTTATATGATCATTTATTATGATTGAAGTGTAGAATGCAAACCCTAAACTCTCAGCCAGTTTTGGTATCCTATTTGCACTATTATTTCATTTACTGATCAAACAGTGACCATACACAGTGAGAAACCCACAAATGTTACTGACTCTGAGTCAGCTAAACCAAAAGTGTCAGGTCTTTTATACAGTTAGTGATCCAAATTAAGCAGACTTACATTATGAGTAGAATTTTTCTCGTTCCTTTATATCACCTTATGCAATGAACCATCTTTAGAATATTCCTAATTACCTTGAAAAAGTCCTTCATCTTTGTGGAGATAATAGATTTTATGTATTTCTGTCCTTTCTCTGTCAACCACAACTGAGGTTGGAAACATAGTGACAACGAGGCAGTACACAATCTAAGACAAAATCAATCTAGACAGGATGAAGCTTTCTTCCAGTATTTAAGCTGATCTGGCCAAGATTTTGTGGCTCACTGCCTGTGGGAGACACCTGGGGGAAATGTTCATGGTGATTAGTCTAAGTGGATCCTGAAGGAGCAATTAAATTAAGTGCCTCTTTGTTGGGTACTTAGCTGTCTTTGGTGTTCACACAAAGGCCAGTTCAGATTTCTGACCCAAATGTACGTAAAAGGGTGTAAGCCTGAGCAGAGGGCCAGACCGAACCTCTCTCCCAGGTCATGGACTCTGGGGCAGTGAAGACCCAGCTACAGGTGCTCAAAAGAATGTGCTCACACATATGGACTGAGGTGAGGGTGTCAGACAGGCAGCTAGAACTTCTAGACTGTCTTCCTTGGTAGACTAGAGGCATGGAGCAAACGTCCCCATGTTCCCCTGTGTAAACCACTCCAACAACGGTGCTAGCCCCTCATTGTCCTTCACTCACACATTGGGTCTCTTCCCAAGCAGTCTTCCCTTCCTCATCCCCATATTTTTTCTCCCTATCCAAATCCCACGCAGATCTAACTCCATCCCTTTATCAAGCCCCCCATGAATCCTAGAAGGAAATGACCACTCTCTGATGAATCTCTGTCACATTCAAGGGTTCCCCCACCATGATAGTGGTAATAACATGGGCTTTGGAGTCTTTACAGACCCAGAATCCAATCCCAACCCCTAAACCTACTACTTGTGTGACTTTGGGCGAGTCTCTTAACCTCTCCAGGGCTTAATTATAATAACGATAAACTTGCTTCATTATCACGAGACCTGACACATGAAAAGCACTTAGCAATATTTTATTTCCTCTTCCCCCAGTTTGGCACCTGTTTACATATATATGTTCTTCTGTGTTAGTTAGCACTCAGAGAACAGGCTAGAAATCTATTACCTACCACCATATGAAATGCTTTGAACATAACTGGCACTTAACACATGATTGTTAATTAAGTGACTGATTAGTTTGGTTGCAGAGTTAAGTGAGTTTGTTGTTAAAAGGTACTTCAACTAGTCTTAATTTTACTAAGCAGCATGATATACATGGAACAAGGAATAAACAAAATTGTTCATAAATGGCTTTGAGACCTGACTGTCTTACTTAAGTAGCTGTATGAATTTGTGTACATCTCATAATCTCTGTGAATCTAAATTTTTTTTATTAATATTATGATAGTTAACAACCTTGTGAAATTACAGTTGTACATTATTATTAGTCATGTTGTAGGTACACCACTTCACCCTTAGTGCCCTCCTCCCACGCCCCCTTTCCCCTGGTAACCACCGCTCAGTTCTCTTGAATCTAAATATTTTAATCTATACAATGGAAGTAATAATATCTACCTTTGGGATTTTTCTTTGGACAAAATAAGATGGTGTATATCAATCCATTTTAGAAACAATGTTAATTGTTATTATGGATGAGTCATCTATAGAAAAAATTACAGAGAAAAATTCTAACTTGGCAGAATAAAGCCCAAGCAGATTACCTTTTTTCCAACAAAATAAAAGATACATAAAAAAGAATTCCCTTCCTGTGATGTTAATGATACATTACTATTTAGGAATAAATGTACATTCTAGGTTAAAGGCTAAATTGCTATAATTAAGAGACCCAAATATGTAGTGGCTCAATATTTTCTCTTTGACTCAACAGTCTGATGGTGTGCATGAGTGGTGGGGTAGTTTCAGACTGATGGGGTAGCCTTGCTCCATTAATCATTAATGGACCCAGCTTCCTCACAAGTCAAACATTCTTCATCACCTAGGCTGTTATTCTCTCCACCATAAGGAAAGTTGTCATAACCTCTACATTTTGGCTTATAGGCAGGGAAGACACAGGAAGGCTAAGGAACACAATTTATTTTAAGCAATTGAGGCAGATATTGTACACATAACTTCTCACATTCTACTGGCAAAAATTTCATTACATTGCCACATCTAGCTGCAAGGGAAGCTGGGAAATGTAGTTAAGTGGGGAAGTCACATGTACACGAAAAAGAGGAAATAAACTTTTGGAAAAAATTAACAATTGTCACAGATATACAAGATGAAAGTAAACGTAGGAGATTACAAAGTAGACTGGCAGTCAGAATAAGTTTTACATGTTACTCCTTAAAACAGAGATTCAACACAGAAAAGGGGGATGATTATACAGCTCTTCAGGAAGGAGGCAAAAGAGAAGGGAAGGTGAAAGAAGTAGAGAGGCCAATGATCAACATTTAAACTTAAAAGAAAGTGATTAAATTAATTTAAGAGTTCTAATATCCTTATGCAGCACCCAGAAAGAGTCCTAAAGTGGTGGGACTCTGAAAAGTTATGCATAACCCCAAAAAGTTGCCATCTGATAAAGAAGAGTGCCAAGCAGAGGTGTGGCACGACTGACTGAAAGAAAGTAATATCTGTGCTGTGAGACTTAGCACACAGAGAGGACTTCTGTCCAAGGAGATGCTTGGAAATGTGTGAAAATTCAGGGATCTACAGAATGTCATGAGGAGTCTTGCCTGGACAATACTACTGCCCACATTTTCCAGACCTAAGCACTAACCTCAGCTAGGACCAGCTATTAAAACAACCCGATTATTTTTTGGTTGATTTCTTATCACTCAGCTGCAGCCCTGAGCACATTTTATACTCTTCAAGTCCTTCCTCTTCTACTCTTCCCTCACACTCAACTATTGGCCTTGCCTCCTACATTCCTAAGAATGTTGAAGAAATTCCTAAGAAGTTCCTAAGAAGAGAAATGCCATTCTATTGGAGCTCCTCAACTTCATTCCTCCCCATCTCAATCTTTCTGCATCTTTGTCCTCAGCTTTTGTTCTATCCCAGCCTCTGTGCAGGTTCTATGAGAAACCAGCAGAAAAACCAGGAAAGGCTCATTTTTCCCTAGAACAAACTGTTGAACATTGTTATTTTCTTTAAGATGTCCACAGAATCTTAAAAATAATTCCTATACCAGGCATTATTTGAAGACCACACATGCAAAGAAGTAGGAAAATATACCCATAGCAAGAAAAATGAATCAAAACCAACTCAGACATGACAAAAATAATAGAATTAGTAGACAGGGACATTAAAACAGTAATCATAACGATATGATTATCATTAAAGAAGCTGTTAGAGAAAGCTATGTTAAAGCCATAGGTTAAAGAAGCTAAAGAAAAGCACAATAAATGTATACAAAGAAGATATAAAAAGACTCAAATTGAATTTCTAGAGCTGTAAATCACAATGTCTGAAATTAATAATAGACTGGGTGCAATTAAGAGCAAATTAGACAGTGCAGAAAAGATTAGTGAGTTTGCACAGTAGCCCATGTGACAGTGATGGAGATGAAGGTGGCCAGGCCCATGTGCACAAATACCCTCAGAACAGCAACAGGGGCACAGCAGCTGCCCCACCTGCACAACAGTCAGCAGAGTGGTGGCAGCAATGGCAGCCTGACCCGCACAACTGTGAGCAGACAGGGCAGGATCAGAAAAATCAACTCCCAACCCTGCCTAGTGATAGCAGGTGGAACCTGTGACCAGAAGCATCAGGAACCACAGCAGAACTGGTGACCTAGACCCCAGTGGCAGCATCCCCAGCACCAGCCCCACCAGCAGTTGGGGATGCATAAAAGTCACTGAATCCCCAGGCCACCCAGTGTCAGCAGCACTTGTGAAGCCAGCACCCCTGGCAGCAGTGCATCCAGCACCCCCACATGACCCAGGAACACTAGCACAGGTGGCACATAGGACAGAAGCATCCAAGTCCACAGAGAGCCAGAGGAGGAACACAAAACCCAGGTGATCCCAGAAGCAGCAGAAGTGCTCACAGCTAGGTGACCCCAAATGAATCATCTGAGATTGCAGCAACATCTAAGCAGCAAGGAACCAGTAACCCCAGAGGCACAAGCAGCACAAGGAGGGCACTGATGATGTTTTGGCAGAGGCAGTGGCAGTGGAAAGTGCAGGCTCTCAAATACAACCAGAAGCAGCTCAGAACCAAAGTAACCAAAAATGTAACCAAATAAGAAAAGATGATTACTACCACAAATGCACCAGCAAAGAATCAAGTCATCAAACACTTTGAAGAACTACAGTGACACTACAGAACAGAAGGAAAATGAGAACTCTCCAAAAACCAGACCTAAAGTCACAGAAGGTTACAATCTAACTGCCAGAGAATTCAAAATACCTGTCATAAAGAAAAATCAACAAATTACAAGAAAATTCAGGAAGACAGTTCAATGAGCTCAGGAATAAAATTAATGAACAGAAGGAATACTTTACCAAAGAGACTGACACTCTAAAAAACAACCAGACAGAAGTTCTGGAGAATAAGAACACAATTAATGAGATAAAAAAATAATGTAGAAAGCATTACAAATAGAGAAGACCTTCTGGAGGAGAGAAGTAGTGAGCTCAAAGATAGAAACCTAGAAATGATTCAGGTGGAGGAAGAGAGAGAACTAAAATTTTTTAAAAACAAAGAAATTCTTCGAGAAATATCCAACTCAACTAGAAAAAGTAACAGAAGGATCATAGGTATCCTAGAGGGAGAACAGACGGAGAAAGGAGCAGACAGCTCATTCAAGGAAATAATAGCTGAGAACTTCCCAAACCTGGGGAAAGAACTGGACATGCAAATACATGAAGCTAATAAACTCCTAATTATCTCAATGCAAAAAGACGTTTCCAAGGAATATAATACTAAAACTGTCAAAAGTCAATGACAAAGAATATAAAGGGCAGCAACAGAGAAGAAAATAACCTACAAAGGAGCCCCCATCAGGCTTCGAGTGGATTTCTCAGCAAAAATCTTACATGCTAGGAGAGGGTGGAATGATATATTCAAAATATTGAAAGATAAAAACTATCAGTCAAGAATACTCCATACAGTGAAGTAATCCTTTGGCTATTACAGAGAAATAAAAGCTTTCCCAGACAAAAAAACCTGAGGGAGTGTATTACCACTAGCCCTGCCTTACGAGAAATGTTGAATAGAGTCCCCCTATCTGAAACAAAAAGGCGAAGGTTTACAAAGCTTTGAGCAAGGAGATAAATGCACAGACAAAATCAGAAAATTGCAGCTCTCTATCAGATTAAGTTAGCAAACAATTATAACATAAGGATGGAGGGAAAGAAAGCATTAACAACAACTATAACCACTTCAGTTTGGTCACAAACTCACAACATACACACAAAATAATTTGTGACAACAAAAACATAGAAAGGGAAGAAGAAAGGGATGGAACCTTCTTAGGCTAGTGAAGATAAGAGGCTGTCAGAAAAAGGACTATCTCATCTATGAGATCGTTTATACAAATCTCATGGTAACCACAAAACAAAAAATCACAGAAGAGTCACAAATCAAAAATAAAGAGAAAACAATCACAGAAAACCACCAAACTAAAATGACAGTCAAAAACAAAAGGGAAAAGAAAGAACGGAAATGTGGAACAACTGGAAAACAGGAGATTAGAGGCAGTATTAAGGCCTCATATATCAGTAATCACTCCAAATGTAAATAGATTGAATTCACCACTCAAAAGACATAGAGTGGCTGGATGGATTACAAAACTAGACCCAACAATATGCTGCCTCCAGGAACTACATCTCAGCTCTAAAGATGAACATAGGCTTAGAGTGAAAGGATGGAAGATGATACTCCAAGCAGAAGAAAGTGTATATAGCCATACTTATATCAGACAAAGCAGATTTCAAGATAAAAAAAGATAATTAGAGACAAAAGGGGAATACATAATTATAAAAGCAACATTCCACATATAGAATCACGTCATCTGCAAAGAGCAAGAGCTTCACTTCTTCCATTCCAATTTGGATTCCTTTTATTCCTTTTTCTTGCCGAATAGTTCTGGCCAAAACCTCAGTGCTGTGTTGAATAGAAGTGGTAAAAGTGGGTACCCTTGTCTTGTTCCTGTTCTCAGATGGATGGCTTTCAGTTTTTCAAGGTTAAGTATGATATTGGCTGTGGGTTTGTCATATATGGCCTTTATTATGTTGTGGTACTTTCCTTCTATACCAATTTTATTGAGAGTTTTTATCATAAATGGATGTAGGATCTTGTCAAATGCTTTCTCTGCATCTATTGAGATGATGACATTTTCTTAGTCCTCATTTGTTAATGTGGTGTATCACATTGATTGATTTTCAGGTGTTGAACCATCCCTGCATCCCTGGAATAAATCTCACTTGACCATGTTGTCTGATCCTTTTAATGTATTGTTGCATTCGGTTTGCCAATACTTTGTTGAGGATTTTTGCATCTATGTTCATCAGTGATATTGGCCTGTAATTTTCCTTCTTTGTGTTATCCTTGCCTGTTCTTGGTATCAGGGTAATGTTGGCCTCACAGAATAAGTTAGGAAGAGTTCCATCTTCTTCAATTTTTTGGAATATTTTGAGAAGGATAGTTATTAAACCTTCTTTGAATGTTTGGTAGAATTCTCCAGAGAAGCCATCTGGTCTTGGACTTTTGTTTTTTGGGAGGTATTTGATTACTGTTTCAATCTCTGTATTTGTGATTGGTCTATTCAGATTCTCTATTTCTTCTTGATTCAGTTTTGGGAGGTTGTATGACTCTAAGAATTTATCCATTGCTTGTAGGTTATCCAATTTGTGGGCATATAGTTTTTCACTGTATTCTATAATTCTTTGTATTTCTGCAGTATCTAATGTAATTGCTCCTCTTTCATTTCTAATTTTATTTATTTGAGCCTTCTCTCTCTTTTCCTTGGTGAGTCTGGCTGAGGGTTTGTCAATTTTGTTTCTCTTCTCAAAGAACCAGCTCTTAGTTTCATCAATCCTTTCTACTCTTTTTTTTACTCTCTATTTCATTTGTTTCTGCTCAGATTTTTATTATTTCCCTCCTTCTGCTGATTTTGGGCTTTGTTATTTTTCTTCTGTTAGGTTCAGTCTAAAATTATTTGAGATTTTTCTTGTTTGTTTGGGTGGGCCAGTATTGCTATGAATTTCCCTCTTATGACTGTTTTTGCTGTATCCCATAAAAGTTGGTACGTTGTATTTTCATTTTCATTTGTCTCCAGGTATCTTTTAATTTCCCTTTTGATTTCTTCATTTAACATGTTGCTTAGTCTCCATGCATTTCTGACTTTCCCAGTTTTTTTCTTGTAGTTGATTTCTAGTTCCATAACATTGTGGTCAGAAAAGATGGTTGAGATAATTTCAATCTTCTAAATGTATTGAGGCTTGCCTTATTTCTCAACATATGGTCTATCTTTCAGAATGATCCATGAGTACTTGAGAAGAAAGGGTATTCTGCGCTCTTTGGATGGAAAGCTCTCTATATATCTATTAAGTCCATCTGATCAAGTGTTTCATTTAAATCTACTATTTCCTTGTGACTTTGTCTGGATGATCTGTTGATCTGACCATTAAGGTAAGTGGGGTGGTGAGGTCCCCTAGTATTATTGTGTTGCTGTTAATTTTTCCCTTTAGGTCTGTTAATAATTGTTTTACATACTTTGGTGTCCCTGTGTTAGGTGCATATATATTAATAAGTGTTATGTCCTCTTGGTGGCATGTTTCTTTTATCATTATATGCAGCGCCTCTTTGTCTCTCATTGTCTTATTTAACTTGAAGCCTGCTTTGTCTGATATAAGTATGGCTGTACCTGCTTTATTTTGTTTGCCATTAGCTTTGAGTATTGTCTTCCATGCCCTTACACTGAGCCTATGTTTGTCTTTAGAGCTAAGATGTGTTTCCTGGAGGCACCATATTGTTTGGTCTCATTTTTTAATCCACCCAGATACTCTGTGTCCTTTGATTGGAGAATTCAATTCGTTTACATTTAGAGTGGTTATTGATATATGAGGGCTTAATACTGCCATATTTTCTCATGTTTTCTTATTGTTCTATGTTTACCTTGTTTCTCTTCCTTTGTATTTTTGACTGTCATTTCATTTTGGTGGTTTTCTGAGGAGGTTTTCTCAGTTTTCTTTATTTTTGTGAATTGTGGCTCTGCTCTGATTTTTTGTTTAGTGGTTACTGGGGGGTTTTTATAAAATATCCAGTAGATGAATTAATCCATTTTCTCACAGCCTCTTACCTCCATTAACCTAAGCAGGCTCCATCCATTTCCTCAACCCTTCTGAGGTACTGTTGTTACAAGTGATTCTGTTTTTAATGTTGTGAGTTTGTGAGTAAGTTGAAATATTTATAGTTATATTTGATGCTTTCTTAATCAAAGAGATGAAATACCTATTCACTGAAAACTATAAGACATTATTGAAAGAAACTGAAGAATACATACAGAAATGGAAAGATATTCCATGTTCATGGCTCAGAAGAAAAAACATAGCTAAAATGAACACACTACCTAAAGCAATCTACAGATTCAATGCAATCCCAATCAGAATCCCAATGATGTTCTTCACAGAAATAGAACAAAGAATCCTACAATTTATATAGAACAACAAAAGACCTAAAATAGCCAAAGTAATCCTGAGAAAAAAGAACAAAGTTGGAGGTATCACAACTCCTGTCTTCAAAATATACTACAAAGCTATAATAATCAAAACAGCATGGTACTGGCACAAAAACAGGCACACAGATCAATGGAACAGAATTAAATCCCAGAAATAAAACCGTACATCTATGGACAGCTAATCTTCAACAAAAGAGCCAAGAACATACAATGGAGAAAGGAAAGTCTCTTCAATAAATGGTGTTGGGAAAACTGGACAGCCACATGGAAAAGAATGAAAGTAGGCCATTATCTTACACCATCCACTAAAATTAACTCAACATGGATTAAAGACTTGAATGTAAAACCTGAAACTATAAAACTCCTAGAAGAAAATATAGGCAGTACATTATTTGACATTGGTCTTGGCAGCATCTTTTCAAATACCATGTCTACTCAGGCAAGGGAAACAAAGGAAAAAGTGAACAAATAGGACGACATCAGACTAAAAAGTTTCTGCAGAGCAAAGGAAACCATCAACAATACGAAAAGACAATGCACCAACTGGGAGAAAATATTTTCAAATCATATATCTGACAAGGAGTTGATTTCCAAAATATATAAAGAATTCATACCTGTCAACAACGAAAAAACAAACAACCCAATCAAAAAATGGGCAGGGGGACCGGCCTAGTGGTATAACAGTTAAGTTCCTGTGCCCTGCTTCACTGGCCCTGGGGTTTGTTGGTTCAGATCCTAGGTGTGGACCCATGCACCAGTTATGGAGCCATACTGTCTCAGGTATCCCATATATAAAATAGAGGAGGATGGGCACAGATGTTAGCTCATGGCCAATCTTCCTCAGCAAAAAGAGAAGAATTGGCAGCAGATGTCAGCTCAGGGCTAGTCTTCCTCAAAAAAAATGGGCAAAGGATATGAACAGACATTTTTCTAAAGAACATATACAGATGGCCAACAGATACATGAAATGATGTTCAACTAATTATTAGGGAAATTCAAATCAAAACTACAATGAGATATCACCTTACATTGGTCATAATGGCTATAATTACCAAGATAAAAAAAACACAAATGTTGGAGAGGATTTGGAGAAAAGGGAACCCTCATACACTGCTGGTGGGGATACAAACTGGTGCAGTCACTATAGAAAACAGTATGGAGATTTCTGAAAAAGTTAAAAATAGAAATACCACATGATCCAGCTATCCCACTACTCAGTATTTATCCAGAGAACTTGAAATCAATGATCCAAAGAGATTTATTCACCCCTATATTCATTGCAGCATTATTCACAATAGCCAAGACATGGAAGCAACCCAAGTGCCCGTGAATGGATGAATGGTTGGAGAACATATGATATATATATATACAATGGAATACTATTCAGCCATAAAAAAGATAAAGTCGTCCCATTTGCAACAACATGGATGGACTTTGAGGGTACGATGTTAAGCAAAATAAGCCAAACACAGAAAGACAAACACTGCATGATTTGACTCATGTGGAAGATCACAAATACACAGATGAAAAAACAGATTAGTCGTTACCAGAAGGGAAGGGGGTTGGGGGGTGGGCAACAGGGGTAAAGGGGCCCATATCTACAGTGATTGACAAAAATTAGACTACTGGCATAATGA
Organism: Equus caballus; assembly: GCF_041296265.1. Classification (NCBI taxonomy): domain Eukaryota; kingdom Metazoa; phylum Chordata; class Mammalia; order Perissodactyla; family Equidae; genus Equus; species Equus caballus. Next base: position 92,092,840 of record NC_091684.1, read on the forward strand.
AGTCTATTCAGAAATTGATAAATAACAATGTATACCCCAAATTACACAATGTCATAAACTATTATGATCTCAATAAAATTACTCGAAAAAAGTGACATTCCTCCAAGAAAACATATCACTTATTAATATATGCACCTAACACAGGAGCACGAAAGTATGTAAAGCAACTATTAATAGACCTAAAGGGAGAAATTGACAGCAACACAATAATAGTAGGGCTCCTTAACATCCCACTTACATCAATGAATAGAGCATCCAGAAAGAAAGACAACAAGTAAACAGTGGTCTTAAATGAAACAGTACACCAGATGGACTTTACACATATACAGACAGACAGACAGAGACAGAGACAAAGAGAGGGAGAGAGAGAGAACATGCCATCCAAAAACAGAATACACATTCTTCTCAAGTATACATGGAACATTCTCAAAGATAGACGATACATTTTGGAAAAAGCCAAGTCTCAATAAACTTAAGAAGATTGAAATCATATCAAGCATCTTTTCCAACCACAGTGCTATCAAACTAGAAATCAAATACAGGAAAAAAAAAAGCTGAAAAATTCATAAATATGCAGAGACTAAACAACCACTGGATCAATGAAGAAACCAAAGGAGAAATCAAAAAATACCTGGAGACAAATGAAAATAAAAACACACCAGACCAAAACTTATGGGATGCAGTAGAAGCAGTACTAAGAGGGAAATTTATAGCAATACGGCTTACCTCAAAAATAAGAAAAATCTCATATAAACAAGCTCACACTATACCTAAAAGAACTAGAAACAGAAGAACAAGCAAAGCCCAAAGTCAGCAGAAAGAAGGGAATAATGAAAGTCAGAGCAGAAATAGATGAAATAGAGACTAAGAAAACAATATTAAGGATCAATGAAACTGAAAGCTGGTTCTTTGAGAAGATAAACAAAAGTGACAAACCCTTAGCCAGACTCACTAAGAAAAAAAGAGAGAAGCCTCAAATAAATAAAATCAGAAATGAAAGAGTCAAAATTATAATGGACACCACAGGAATACAAAGGATTATAAGAGAATATTATGAAACAAACTTGAAACCTAGAAGAAATGGATAAATACTTAGACTCATATAACTTCCCAAAACTGAACCCAGAAGAAATAGAGAATGTGAATAGACCAATCACAAGCAAAGCTTTTGAAACAGTAATCAAAAATCTCCCCCAAACTGAAAGTCCAGGACCAGAAAGCTTCTCTGGTGAATTCTAACAAACATTTAAAGAAGATTTAATTCTTATCCTTCTCAAATTATTCCAAAAAATTGAAAAGTATGGACACTTCCTAACTCATTTTATAAGGGCAATACTACACTGATACCAAAACCAGAAAAGGACAAAACAAAAATGGAAAAATACAGACAAATATCACTGATGAAAATAGATGCAAAAATCCTCAATGAAATATTAGCAAATCGAATACAACAATACATTGAAAAACATAAAAATCCCACCATGATCAAGTGGGATTCACTCCAGAGATGCAGGGATCATTCAACATCCACAAATCAATCAATGTGAGACACCACATTAACAAAATGAAGAATACATATCACATAATCATCTCAATAGATGCAGAGAAAGCATTTGACAAGATCCAACATCCGTTTATGATAAAAATTCTAAATACAATGGGCATAGAAGGAAACTACCTCAAGTTACTAGAGGCCACATATGACAAACCCATAGCCAACATCACACTCAATGGAGAAAAACTGGAATCCACTCCTTTGAGAACAGGAAAAAACACAAGGATGTCTACTCTCACAATGGAATACTACTCAGCCATAAAAAAGATAAGATTGTGCCATTTGTGACAACATGGATAGACCTTGAGGGTATTGTGCTAAGAAAAAGAAGTCAGACAGAGAATGAGAAATACAGCATGACTTCACTCATATGTGGAAGATAAACAAACACATAGATAAGGAGGACAGATTAGTTGTTACCAGACAGGAAGGGGTTATGGGGATGGCAAAAGTGGTGAAAGGGCACATATGTAAGGTGATGGATAAAAACTAGAATATTGGTGGTGAACACAATGCAGTCTACACAGAAACTAAAATGTAATAATGTACATCGAAAATTTGCAAAGTGTTATAAGCCAATATTACTTCAATTAAAAAAAAATAAGATTTGTGAGTGTGAAAAACACTAATGAAGGGGCCGGCCTGGTGGCATAGTCATTAAGTTCACATGCTCCACTTCAGTGACCCAGGGTTTGGGGGTTTGGATCCCAGGCGCAGACCTACACACTGCTCATCTAGCCATGCTGTGGCAGCATGCTACATACAAAACAGAGGAAGATTGACACAGATGTTAGCTCAGGGACAGTCTTCCTCAAGCAAAAAGAGGAAGATTAGCAACAAACGTTATCTCAGGGACAATCTGCCTCACTAAAAGTTCAAAAAAAAAAAAAACAGCAATAGAGCCTAACCAAATGAAACATAGGCGAAAAAACAAAAACTATAATAGTGCATCAGTGAGCTATAAAACAACTTCAAATAGCCTAATGTATGTGTAATTTATATTTGTGCAATTAAATATATGTGTGTTTATATGTATAATTAAATCCCTTAAGTAGATAAGGAGGGGTGGTAAAATGGAAAAAATATTCAAATGAATAAAGGATAAAATTCTTTCAAATTTAATGAAAAAGATAAACTCACAGACCTAATGAGTTCAGCAAACCCCAACAACCATAAACAACGAGAAAACCACACCAAGACATCAGCTTAAAACCAGCAATAAAGAGAAAATCTTAAAAGCAGCCTGTAATGTAAAAGAGCCCCATTAAATCTAGAGAACAGAAGGCAAGAATTATAGAAGACTTTCTATAGAATCAGTGCAAACACGACAACAGTGGAGAAATATCTTTAAATTATTGAAAGGAAAAAACTGTCAGTGTAGAACTCCATATCTGATAAAAAAATCTCTTTCAAAAATAAAGGTGACAAAACATTTCAGAAATATAAAAGTGAAACCAATTCATCACCAGTACACAGGGAAAACAAGAAATGTTAAAGTAAATCTTTTCAGTGTTGAGAAAAATTATACCAGATGGAAATGCACATTTTCTCAAAGGATGAAGGGCACCAGAAATGGTAACTCAAGAATAAATGTAATACTTTTTCTTATTATTTAAATCCCTTTAAAAGATAAAGAACTATTAAACTATTTTTAAAGGAAAATAATAACAATGTATCCTGGGGAATATATATTTTCAAAAGTGCAATAAACCATAACAATGACACATAGGCCACCTGGGAAGAAATGTGATTATGGTATTGTAACTTCTTATGCTGTATAAGGAATAGTATAATATCACATGAAGTACACTGTGATAAGTTAAAGTTGAATACTATAAACCCAAAAGCAACCATTAAATGAACTTAAACATAGAGTTATAGTTAACAAGCCAAAATAGGAAATCAAATGGAATCATAAAGAATACTCTAGTAAAGCAGAAAATGTGAATAACATGAACAAAAATGGATAAGACAAAGACAAAGCAAATAGCAAGATAGTAAATTTAAATCCAACCAAGGTCAAAGCTAGGGCAGTCTCAAGAACATTGGGTGTTGTGGTGAAAGGCAATTGGGACTAGATTTGTGGCTATAATGAAGATATAGCCTAGATTGTATGCCATCAAGTTCACAAGAGAGAACAAGGAATAAGACGGCTGGGAGGACCCCTCGTGGGGTCATAAGAAATGTCAAATACTGACCTCAGGAACTGTTCCTTCCAAGGAACCTCAATTTCATTGAATTAATCTGTGGAAGCATTTATGCCCCCGGGCATTGTTGAAAACAACACAGCAATCAGCTTGTGATTAGTGAAGTTCAACAGCTGGGTATGATCAGGGAAAGAGTGGAAGAGAAACCTACCAGTCCTGCTGTCATCCCAAGGTAACAGTGGGCATGCTGAAAGCTGTGCCTCCCTGGGGCTTATATTAGAGAGTCTTGACACTGTGGGGAGGAAACAGACTTCACTAAAGTGATCCACTCACTAAACAAATAAACAAGCAAATAATAATAATAAGCCCTGGGGGTGGGGGAACCAGTACTCTGAGTTGATATAACATATTATCTAAAATGTTCCGTTTCCAAGAAAAAAATTACTAGTCACGTAAAGAAAAACAAACAGGAAAGTATGACATATATACCAGAAAAAAAGTACACAACAGAAACCACCTACAAGAGCAACCAGATGTCAGATTTAACAGGAAAAGATTTCAAAGTAGCCATTATAAATATGTTCATAGAACTAAAGGAAAACATAATTAAAGAAGTAAAGAAAGGTATGAGGGCAATATTGTACCAAATAGCGAATATTAATAAAGCAATAGGAGTTATTAAAAAAAGTAGATATAGTGATGTCACAAAGATGGTGGACTAGGAAGTTCCAAGTCCTTGTTCTCCCACAGAGACACTGAGTTAACAATAACATGTGAACCAAAATACCTCTTTGAGAACTCTAGAAACCAGTTAAGAACCTGCAGCAGCCAAGCACACACAGCCAAGAAAAAAAACTGCACACAAAGGATAGGAAAGTTCATAGTATTTTGCTCATCTCTGCCCCTCCCCATCTCCAGCACAGTGTGGGACCCTCAGGAGGAAATCGCCCACTCTTCAGCTCATCACTAGGGATGGAAAGAAAAGAGTGGAACTTGTAACCAATATTTGTCTTGTCAGGTGGGTGCCTGAGGGACTGGTTTCTGTCTCATCTGATTTGGGGTATTGATGGAAATGGTGGTATTGATTGGATGCCAGGTTACAGGACCCCCTAAAACAGAGGTGAGTAACATGGTGCATTAGAGCAACTGGAAGTCTGCAGTTCCACAGACAAGTGCCAGGGGAGCAAGAAATTATGGGCAGAGGAATATGATAGAAACCAAAACTGAAAGCTCTTGAGAGGAAGCAGAGGCAAGCATCTTAGGGAAATTAAGACAGATAAAAGCAGTTATATATATTTTGGAAGAAAAGCACACACAGGGCCCACGGAAGATGCATCCCTAGAAAGCCACTGAGAGGTCCCAGGACCGCTAACTGGACTGACTGGTGAAGGTCTTCCTCACCCAAAGACAATCCATAAAGAATGAAAGATACGGTGGTTTTTTCAAATGCCCAAATCTCAACAAAAGATCACAAGAGATACAAAGAAACAAGGAAATATGGTCCAATCAAAGGAACAAAATAAATCTTCAGAAACTGACCCTCAAAAAACTAATAGTCTCTGAATTATCTGACAGAGAATTGAAAGCAAGTGTCTTAAAGATGCACAATGAGCTAAAAGAGAAACAGACAACTAAATGAAATGAGGGAAACAATGTATGAACAAAATGAGAATATCAACAAAGAGATAAAACCATAAAAAAGAATCAAACAAAAATTCTGGATCTAAAAATATACAATAACTGAATTTAAAAATTTCCTACAGAAGTTCAGCAACAAACTTGATCAAGCAGAAGAAAGGATCAGTGAACTAGATGATAAGTCATTTGAAATCATCAAGTCAGAGAAACAACAACAAAAAGAATGAACAAAAGTGAAGAGAGCCTAAGGGACTTACAAGACACCATCAAGGGACCAAAATAGGCATTATAAGAGTCCCGGAAAGAAAGAGAGAGAAAGGATTAGAGAGCATATTTAGAGAAATAATGGAGGGAAACTCTCCAAATTTAAGGAAAGAAATTGACATAAAAATTTCAGAAGCTCAGTGAACTTTAACTGGGATAAACTCAAAGAGACACACATCAAGACAGATTATAATCAAATTGATGAAGAGCAGAGATAAAGAGAGAATCTTGAAAGAAGCAGGAAGAAAATGACTTGTCACATAGCAGGGAGCATCTATAAGATTATCATGGGATTTCTCAGCAGAAACCTTGTAGGCCAAAAGGCAACGGTATGATATATTCAAAGTACTGAAAGAAAAAAAAAAACTATCAACAAAGAATACTATATCCAGCAACACTTTCCTTTGAAATGAAGGAGAAATTAAAACTTTACCAGATGAAGTAAAGCTGAGGGAGTTCATTACCACTACACTTGCTCTCCAAGAAAGCTAAAGGGAATCCTTCAAGTTGAAACAAATGGATTATAGACAACAACATGAAGCCACATGAAAATATAAAGTTCTCTAGTAAAGGTAAATATATGGAAATATATAAACCTGTATTATGTAATTTGAGTACATAAATCTATTTTTAATTCTAGTATAGAATTGAAAATTAAAAAGCATAAAAATAACTATAAATGGAAAACTGTTAATAGATATACACTATATCAAGATGTAATTTGTGACATTGGTAACATTAGGGGAGGAGGAGAGCTGTAAAGGAGTACACCCTTTGTATGCAATTCAAGTTAAATTGCTACAAGTTTAAAATAGATTGTTAGATCTTTAAGATGTTTCACATATCCCCATAGTAACCACAAAGATGTTATCTATAGAATAGACACAAAAGGAGACAAGAAGGGAATCAGGACATGTCCTTTCAAAAAAAACAGCAAAACACAAAAAAGGCAGTAAAAGAAAAAACGAGGGTCAAAGAAGCTATGAGACATAGAGAAAATAATGAATAAAATGGCAAAAATAAGTCCTTCCCTGTCAGTAATTACTTTAAATGTAAGTGAATTAAACTCCTCAACCAAAAGATATAGATTGAAAAATAGATTCAAAAAGTAAGATCCAGGGGCTGACCCCGTGGCTGAGTGTTTGGGTTTATGCACTCCACTTTGGTGGCCCAGGGCTTTGCCGGTTTGGATTCTGGGTGTGGACATGGCACCGCTAATCAAGCCATGCTGAGGCAGCATCCCATATAGCACAATCAGAAGAACTCACAACTAGAATACACAACCATGTACTGGGGGGACTCTGGGGAGAAGAAGAAGGAAAAAAAAGAAGATTGGCCACAGATGTTAGCTCAGGCACCAATCTTTAAAAACTAATAATAAAAGGACCTGTATTTATACTGTCTATAAGGGATTGAATTTAGATCTAAGAAAACACATGAGTTGAAATGACAAGACGGAAAATTATATTCCATGCAAATGGTAAACAAGAGAGCAGACTGGCTATACTACTATCAGACAAAATAGACATTAAATCAAAAACAGTCACAAGAGAAAGAAGGACAATATATAATGATAAAAGGCCAACTCACAGGAAGATATAGCAATTATAATATATATGCAGCCAACATGAGAACTCCCAAATATATGAAACAAATACTGACAGAATTGAAGGGAAAAACAGACAACAAAACAATTAATAGTAGGAAACCTCAACATCTCACTTTCAACAATGAATAGAACGACTAGACAGTATACCAATAAGGAAACTCAGGACTTAAACAACACTATAGACCAATAGACCTAACAAACACATACAGAACACTCTACCCAAGAAGAAAAGAATACACATTCTTCTTAAGCGTGCATACTCAAGGATAGACCACATATTAGACCACAAAATAAGTCTTAGCACATTCAGGAAGATTGAAATCATACAAAGTATCTTTTCTGATTACAATGATACAAAACTAGATATCAATAGCAAAAGGGAATTGGTAAATCCCCAAATATGTGGAAATTAAACAACATACTCTTGGGTCAAAAAAAATCACAAGGGAAATTAGAAAATACCTTAAGACAAAGAAAAATGAAACTACAATATACCAAAAATTATACGATGCAGTGAAACCAGTGCTAACAAGAAGGTTTATGGCTGTAAATGTGTGCATTAAAAAAGAAGAAAGATCTTAAATCATCAACCTAATTTCATACTTCAAGAAACTACAAGAACAAACAAACAAACTAAACCCAAAGCTAACAGAAGGAAGGAAATACTAAAGGTTAGAGCAGATATAAATGAAATATAGACTAGAAAAACAAAGAAAAAATCATCAAAAATAAAAGTCAGGTTTTTAAAAAAAGAACAACAAAATTGACAAACCCTTAGCTAGACTAACTGAGGAAAAAGTCTCAAATAACTAAAATCATAAATAGAAGAGAGAACATTACAAATGATGCCCCAGAAATAAGAAGGATCATCAGGGAATATTATGAACGATTCTATGCCAACAAATTGGATAATCCAGAAAAAATGGATAAATTCCTTGAAACACACAACCTACCAAGACTGAGTCATGAAGAAATAGAAAATCTGAACAGATCTACAACTAGTAAGGATATTAAGTAATCAAAAACCTCCTGACAAAGGAAAAACAAAAACTTCCTAACAAAAAGAAGCCCTGATGGCATCACTAGAAAATGCTCCAAGCATTTAAAGAATAATTAACACCAATCCTCCTCCAACTCTTCCAAAAGATTGAAAAGGAGGGAAAACTTTCAAACTCATTTAGTGAGGCTTGCATTACTCTGATACCAAAGTCAGACAAAAACATTACAAGAGTAGAAAATTACAGACCAATATCCCTGATAAATATTGATGCAAAAATCTTCCACAAAATGCTAGCAAACTGAATTCAACAGCACATTAAAAGGATTATACACCATGACCAAGCTGAATTTATTCCTATAAGGAAAGGAGGGTTTAACATATGAAAATCAATGTAATACACTGCATTAGCAGAATGAAGGACAAAAACTACATGATCATTTCAATTAATGCAGACAAAGCATTTGACAAAATTCAAAACCCTTTCATGATCAAAAAACAGCCCTCAACAAACTAGGAATAGAAGAAAAATACCTCAACATAATAACAACCATACATTAAATCCCACAGCTAATATCATATTCAATGCTGAAGACTGAAAGCTTTTCCTCTAAGATCAGGAACAAGATAAGGATGCCTGCTCTCACCACTTCTATTCAGCATAGTACTGGAGGTCCTAAAAAGAGCAATTAGGCAAGAAAAATTAATAAAAGGCATCAAAATTGGAAAAGAAGAAGTAAAATATCTCTGTGTGCAGGTGACATCTTATAAACTCTGAAGACTACACAAAAAACCTGTTAGAATTAACAAATAAATTTAGTAAAGTTGTAGGAAACAAAATCAACACATAAAAATCATTTGCATTTCAATACACTAACTGAACAATCCAAAAGGAAATTAAGAAAACAACTCCATTTACAATAATATCAAAAGGAATAAAATACATGGGGATAAACTTAACAAAGGAGACAAAAGACTTGTACACTGACATCTACAAAGCAATGCTGAAAGAAGATACAAATAAATGGAATGGCATCCTATGTCCATGGATTGGAAGACTTAATATTGTTAAGATATCTACAGATTCAACGCAATCTCAATAAAAATCCCAACAGCATTTTCTGCAGAAACAGAAAAATTCATCCTAACATTCATATGATATCTCAAAGGACCATGAATAGCCAAACAATCTTGGAAAAGAACAGAGTCAGAGATCTCACACTTCTTGATTTCAAAACATATTACAAAACTATATTAATTAAAACAGCATGGAACAGGCATAAAGACAGACATAAAGACCAATGGAATAGAATAGAGAATCCAGAAATACACCCTGGCATCTATGGTGAAATGATCCTTGACATGATGTCAAGACCACTCAATGGAGGAACGAAAGTCTCTTCAATAAATAGTGTTGGGAATGCTGGATATCTACATGCAAAAGAAGGAAGTTGGTATTTTACCTTACACCATATACAAAAATTAACTCAGAATGAATTAAAGATCTAAATCTAAGACCCAAAACTATAAAACTCGTAGAAGAAAACATAGAGATAAATCTTCATGACACTGGATTCAGCAATGATTTCTTGGATATGACACCAAAAACACAAGTAACAGAAGCAAAAATAGACAAATGGGACATCAAACTTTAAAACTTTTATGCATCAAAGGATACAACAACAGAGTGAAAAGTCTACCTACAAAACAGGAAAAATGTTTATGAATCATATATCTAATACAGGACTAATATCCAGAATGTGTAAAGAATTCTTACAACTCAACAACAAAAAAGAATATCATGATTTAAAAATGGGAAAAGGGCTTAAATAGACATGTCTCCAAAGTTGATATACAAATGCCCATACGAAACGCACATGAAAAGATGCTCAACATGACTAATCATTAAAGAAATACAAATCAAAACCACAATGAGATATCACCTCACACATTAGAATGGCTACTATCAAAAAACCTGGTAAACAAGCATCGATAAGGATATATTAAAAAAAAGGGAAACCTTGAGCATTACTGATATGAATGAAAAATGGTGCAGCCACTGTGGAAAATGTTATGGCAGTTCCTCAAAAAAATTAAAAATAGAATCACCACATGATCCAGCAATCCCACTTCTAGGTATATATCCAAAAGTATTGAAAGCTGGATCTTGAACAGATATTTGGATTCTTATGTTCATTACAACTTATTTACAATAGCATAAGGTGGCAGCCACTTAAATGTCCATTGACAGAAGACTGGATAAACAAAATATGGTATATACATATAATGGAATGTAATTTAGTCTTAAAAATTAAGGGAATCCTGGGGCTGGCCCCGTGGCCGAGTGGTTAAGTTCGCGCGCTCTGCTGCAGGTGGCCCAGTGTTTCATTGGTTCGAATCCTGGGTGCGGACATGGCACTGCTCATCAAACCATGCTGAGGCAGCGTCCCACATGCCACAACTAGAAGGATGCACAACGAAGAATATACAACTATGTACCAGGGGGCTTTGGGGAGAAAAAGGAAAAAATTAAAAAGTCTTTAAAAAAATTAAGGGAATCCTATCACATGCTACAACATGGATGAACTTGAAGAACATTATGCTACATGAAATAAGTCAGTCAGAAACAGACAAATACTGTGTGATTACACTTATAAGAGATACCTAAAGTAGTGAAATTCATAGAAGCAGAAGGTAGAATGGTGATTGCCAGGTGCTGGGAGAACACAGAAAAAAGGAGTTGTTTAAGAGACATAGAGTTTCAGTTTTGCAAGATGAAAAAGTTCTGGAGATCTGTTGTACAACAAAGTGAACATGATTAATACTACTAAACTGTACACTTTAAAATGGTTAAGATGATAAATTTTATGCTATGCATTTTTACCACAAGTAAAAATTAATAAAAGAACCAAGTGGAAATCCTGGAGCTTAAAAATGTGGTAACTAAAATAAAAATTCACTAAATGGCCTCAATATTATATTTAAATGGATAGAAGAAGGAATTAACAAACTTAAAGACTGATCAATAGAGACTATGCAAGACAATAAACAGAGAGAAAGAGAACGAACGAAAATGAACACAGCCTCAAAGAAATATGGGACACCATTTACACATAATGGGAGCACTAGAAGTAAAGAGAAAAGAGAAGAAAAAATATTCAAAGAAATAATAATTAAAAACATTGCAAACTTATTGAAAAACAATAGCCTACATATCTAGGGGGCTCAACAAATGCCAAGTAGACCCACAGACATAGCACAGTAAAAATGCTGAAAGTCAGTGACAAGGAGAAAATCTTGAGAGCAACAAGAGTAAAAGCGCTCATTACTTACAAGGGATTAATAAGATTAACAGTTGACTTCTCAGCAGAAACACAGGAGCCAGACCATGATGGGAAAACAAATTCAAAGTGCTCAAAGAAAAAAACTGTCTAACCAAGGATCCTATATCCAGCAAAGCTATATTTCAAAAACGAAGGTGAAATACTTTTCCAGATAAACAAAAACTAAGAGAATTGGCTGCTAGCAAACAGATTAAAAGCAAGTGACTGCAGATAATAATGCAAATCTACATGAAAATAAACAAAGAGCACTGGTAAAGATAACTGTATAATTACAAAAGACAATAGAAATGCAATATCTTTTATAAATATGGGCATAAAAATCCTCAGCAAAATATTATAAACCAATTCTAGCAATAGATAAAAAGAATTATACACCATGACCAAGCAAGATTTATCCAAGAGATACAAGGTTGGTTTAAAACTCAGAAAATCAATTAATACAATACATCATGTCAATACAATAGAGGACAAAACACATATGATCATCTCAACAGACACAGGAAAACTACTTGGAAAAATTCAATGCCCTTTCATGATAAAAACACTGAGCAAACTAAGACTAGAAGGAAACTTTCTTAACAAAATAAAGGACATTTTGAAAAAAACCACAGCTAACATCATACTCAAAGTGGAAAGACTATAATCCTTACCCCTAAAATCAGAAAAAAGGCAAGGATTCCCCTTTTCATCACTGCTATTCAACACTGTACTGTACGTCCTAGCCAGAGCACATAGTCAACAAAAAGATATAAAAAGTATACATATTTGAAAGGAAGAATTAAAATTTCCTCTATTTGCAAATAACGATTCTATATATAGAACATCCTAAAGAATCCATCAAAAAACTACTAGAATTAATAAACAAATTCACAATCTGCAGGGTACAATATCAGCACACAAAAATCAGTTGCATTTCTATAAGCCAGCAATGAACAATCTGAAAAGGAAATTAAGAAAACAACTTCAGGGGCTGGCCCCACAGCTGAGTGGTTAAGTTCGCACACTCTACTTCAGCTGCCCAGGGTTTCACCAGTTCGGATCCTGGGCGCAGACATGGCACAGCTCGTCAGGCCATGTTGAGGCGGCGTCCCACATGCCACAACTAGAAGGACCCACAACTAAAATATACAACTGTGTACTTGGGGGACTTGGGGAGAAAAAGCAATTAAAAAAGAAAGACTGGCAACAGTTGTTAGCTCAGGTGCCAATCTTTAAAGAAAAAAGAAAGAAAGAAAAGAAAAGAATTCCATTTACAATAGCATCCAAAAGAGTAAAATTCAAGAAATAAATTTAACCAAGAAAGCAAAAAGCTTGTAGACTGAAAACTATAAAATATTCCTGAAGAAGAACTAATTAAATAGAAAGATCTCATGTTCACGGATTGGAAGATTTAATATTGTTAGGATGGCAAACTCCCCCAAAGATGTCTATAGATTCAATGTAATCCCTATCAAAATTCCAATGGCCTTTTTTGAAGAAATGGAAAAGTCAATCCTTGAATTCACATGTAATTGCAAAGGGGTTCCAAATAGTAAGAACAATATTGAAAAAGAAAAACAACATTGAAGGACTCGCACTGTTCAATTTCAAACTTAACAACAATGCAGTGATAATCAAGACAGTGTGGAAGTGGCAAAAGGATAGATATATAAATCAATGGAATATAGCTGAGAGTCCAGAAGAAAACCCAGACATCTATGGCTAATTGATTTTTGACAAGGGTGCCAAGACCATTCAAGGAGGAAAGAAGAGTTTCCTCAACAAACAGTGCTGGTACAACTGGATCACCACACGCGAAGAATGAGGTTGGACCCCTTCTCACTCCATATACAAAAATGTACTCAGAATAGATCAACAACCTAAATATAAGAGCTAAATCTACAAAACTCTTACAAGAAAGCAGAGAGAAATCTTCATGTTGTTGGATTTGGCAATAGATACTCAGATTTGACACCAAAAACATGAGCAACAAAAGAAAAAATAAAGCGGACTTCAAAAAAATTAAAAACTTTTATACTTCAAAGGACATTTCAAGTATGTGAAAAGACAACCTACAGAATAGGTGAAAATATTTGTGAATCATATAATTGATAAGAGTTTAACATCCAGAATATATAAGGACTCTTACAACTCCACAACAAATAAAACAATTCAATTTTTTAAATAGGCAAAGGACTAGATCAGACATTTCTCCAAAAAAGATACACAAATGGCCAAAAAGAGCATGAAAAGATGTTTGGCATCATTAGTCATAAAGGAAATGCAAATAAAAACAACAAGGAGGTATCACTTCATACCCACCGGCACGGCTAGAATCAAATAGTAAAACAGCAACAAGTGTCCACAATGAGGTAGAGAAAACGGTATCTTCACCATTGCTGGTGGGAATGTGAAATGGTGCAACTGCTTAGGAAAACAGTTTAGCAGTTCCTCAAAAAGTTAAACATAAAATTACCATGTGACCCAGCAATTATACTCTTAGATATATAACCAAAAGAAATAAAAGCATATGCCCACACAGAAACTTGTAAATGACATTTACAGCAGCATTATTCATAATATCCAAAAGGAAGGGACAACCCAACTGCCCATTATTGGATGAATGGATAAACAATATATGATATGTCCATCCAAAGGAATATCAGTAGGTTATCTGACCACAATGGAATTAAGTGAGAAATCAGTAATAGAAAAATATCTGGAGCCCGCCCTGATGGTCTAGTGGTTAAAGTCTGGCACTTCACCTCTTTGGTGCCCAGGTTTGTTTCCTGGTTGTGGAGCCACACCAATCAGCTGTCAGTTGCCATGCTGTGGTGGCAGCTCACATGGAAGAACTAGAAGGACTTACAACTAGAATATACAACCATGCACTGTGACTTCATGGAGGAAAAAAAAGAGGAAGATTGCCAAGAGATGTTAGCTCAGGGCAAATCTTTCCCTGCAAAAAAAACCCCAACAAATCGTGGGCATGACTTGCCATGTATTAACAGATATATACATATCTGTTAATAAATATATATATATATATATATAATATGCACATATGTGGAAAATTCTCAAATACTTGAAAGTGAAATAACAAATTTTTAAATAACACATGAAGAAAGAAGAAACCAAAAAGGAAATTAGCAAGTATTTTGTGTGTCTGTGTGAGGAAGATTGGCCCTGAGCTAACATCTCTTGCCAATCTTCCTCCTTTTGCTTGAGGAAGATCATCACTGAGCTAACATCTGTGCCGATCTTCCTCTCCTTTATATGGGATGCCACCACATCATGGCCTGACAAGTGGTGCTAGGTCCGCGCCTGGGATCTGAACCAGCAAACCCCAGGTCCCCAAGGCAGAGGGCACAAACTTCACCACGACCCACCAGGCCAGCCCCAGAAAGTATTTTTAACTGAACAAATATGAAATAAACTATATCAAAGTTGTGAAATGCAAATTCAAGCATACTTAAAGGAACATTTATAGCACTAAATGCACATATTACAAAAGAAGAAAGATCTCAAACCAATTACCTCTGTCTCATTTCATTAGAACTAGCAAAAGGAACAAACTAAGCCCAAAGTAAGCGGAAGCAAGGAAATATTAAAGATCAGAGCAAAACTCAATAAAATCAAAAACAAAAAATAGAGAAAAATCCATTACACATAAACCTTTGATTTGAAAAGATCAACAAAATTGATAAATCTCTAGCAAAATTAATTAGGAGAAAAAAGAGAAGGCACAAATTGCCAACATGAGAAATGAAAAAGGGGAATCACTACAGGGAATAGAGATATTAAAAGGGTAATGAAAGAATAGTGTGAAAATTTTATGCCAACAAATTCAACAACTTAGATGAAAAAGACAAACTGCTTGAAAGATACAAATTTCCAAAGTTCACTCAAGAAGAAACAGAAAAGCTGATAGTCCAATACATATTAAAGAAATTGAATTTGGAGATTAAAAACTTTGCCACAAAAATCTCCAGACCCAGAAGTCTTCACTGGTAAATTTTGCCAAACATTTAAGGAAAAAATAATGCCAATTCAATAAAAACTCTAGAAAATTGAAGATGATGGGATATTTTCTAACTCATTGCATGAAACTAGCATTACCCTTGTACTAAAATCAGATGAAGCCATTATTAAAAAAATTACAGACCATTATCTTTCATGGCCATAGATACAAAAATTCTGGATAAAAATTTCGTCAACCAAATCCCAACAATATACAAAACCGATAATATAGTATGACCAGGTGGGGTTTGTCCCAGGAGAGCAGGGTTGCTCTAATATATGAAAATTAGTCAATTGTCATTCACCATATAAACAAACTAAAAAAGAAAAAATATATGACCATCTCAATAGATGCAGAAAAATAATTGACAAAATCCAACATACAACATCCATTCATGATGAAAACCCTCAGCAAACCAGAAAGAGAGGGAAACACCCTCATCCTAATAAAGGGCTTCTATGAAAACCATACAGCTAACACCAAACTTAGTGGTAAAAGACTGAATGCTTTCCTCTGAAGATCAGGAAAAGGACGAGGATGTATGTGTTTCCATAGACAACTTGATTATATATGCAAACAAGCCTATGGATTCTAAAAAGTCAAAGACAGGAGCCGGCCCAGTGGCGCAGTGGTTAAGCGCACATGTTCCACTTCTTGGTGGCCCAGGATTCGCCAGTTCAGATCCTGGGTGCGGACATGGCACCACTCATCAAGCCATGCTGTGGCAGGCGTCCCACATATAAAGTAGAGGAAGATGGGCATGGATGTTAGCTCAGGGACAGTCTTCCTCAGCAAAAAGAGGAGGATTGGCAGACGTTAGCTCAGGGCTGAGCTTCCTCAAAAAATAAATTAATTAATTAAAAAATAAAAATACAAAGACAGAAAACAAAAAGACAAGCTATTAAAACAAATAAGTGAGTTTAGAGGTGTTGCAGGTACAAGACCAACATATAAAACTCAATTTTATATCTACATGCTCACCATGAACATGTAGCAATTGAAATTACTAATTTATTCCTAAATATATAAAATATTTCAATTATATATAAATATATAAAATATTTCGGAATAAATATGACAAAAGATGTGCAATATATGTACCCCCAAACCACAAAATATTGGTAAAAGAAATAAATAAGAACTAACAAAATGAAGAGATATGCTATGTTTGCAGATTAAAAGACTCAGTAGTGTTAAGATGTCAATTCTCTCCAAATTAATCTATAGATTAAAGCAATCTCAATCAAAAGCCCAGCAGGCTTTTTTGTAGATGTTGTTAAACTACGTCTAAAAATTATATGAATATGGGGGCTGGCCCCGTGGCCAAGTGGTTAAGTTCGCGCGCTCCGCTACAGGCGGCCCAGTGTTTCCTTGGTTCAAATCCTGGGCGTGGACATGGCACTGCTCATCAAACCATGCTGAGGCAGCGTCCCACATGCCACAACTAGAAGGACCCACAACGAAGAATATACAACCATGTACTGGGGGGCTTTGGGGAGAAAAAGGAAAAAAATAAAATAAAGTAAAATAAAAATTATATGAATATGCAAAGGACTTAAAATTGCCAAAAGAACTTTGGAAAAGAATAAAGCTGGAGAAATACCACTACCTGACTTCAAAATTTATTATAAAGCTTCCATAATCAAGACAATGTGCTACCGGTGAAAAGACAGGTGAGTAAATCAATGGAATGGAATAGTTAGTCCACAAGTAGATTCACATATAGAGATTCAACTGATTTTGGGCAAATGTGCACAGGCAGTTTAGTGGAGAAAGGGTAGTCTTTTCAAGTAAATGGTGCTGGAAAAATTGGACATCCGAATGCAAAGAAACGAACTTTGATTCATACCACGTACTACATACAAAAATTGGCTCAAAATGAATCATAGGCGTAAATGTATAAATACCTAAAACTACACAATTTCTAGAAGAAAACATAGGAAAATAGGTTTTTATTAGCATTAGGCAAAGATTTCTTATATGCAATACCAAAAGCACAATTCATAGAAGAAAAAATTAATAAATTATACTTCATCAAAATTATGAAGTTCTGCTCTTCAAAAGAAACCGTTAAAGACAAATCTTAGACTGAGATGAAATATGTGCAAATCATATACCTGATAAAGGACTTTTATGCAGAATATAAGAGAATACTTAAATCTCACTAATAAGAAAGCAAACTATCCAATTGAAAAAAATGGGCAAGAGATTTGACTAGATGCTTCACCAAAGAAAATATACGTCACAAATAAGCACTTGAAAATATGCAAATGTCACTAGTCATTAGGGAAATACAGATTAAAAGCACAATGAGCTACCAACACACACTTAAATGGCTAACATTAAAACAATTATACTAAGTGTTGATGACAAGTGGAGCACCTGGAACTCCCACACACTGCTGGTAGGATGTAAACAATATAACCACTTTGGAACACAGCTCGTCAGTTTCTTAAACTCTTACCATCTGATCCAACAATTCTACTTCTGGACATTTACCCAAGAGAAATGAAAATGTATGTCCTTAAAGACCTGTACATAAGTGTTCATACAGCTTTATTTTAATAGCCAAAAAACTGAAATGTTCATCAACAAGTGAATGGATAAACAAAAAGCAAGACACTATACAATTAAACAGTTCTCAAAAATAAAAAGAATGAATAATTGATACATGCAGTAACATGGATGAATCTCAAAGTAACTCTCCTGAGTGAAGAGAAAATCCAGAAAAAAAAGAGTACCTACCGTATGATTCCATTTGTGCAAAAATTCTAGAACATGTATACTCATCTGTAGTGACAGAAAGCAGATTGGTGGTTGCCTGGAGGAGGCATGGGGAGTGATTACAAAAAAGCATGAAGAAACTTTTGAGAGCGATGAATATGTTTGTTAATTATCTTGATTGTGGTGATGGTTTCACATGTGACCAAACATTTCATAGTGTACACTTCAAATGTGTGCAGCTTGCTGTATGTCAATTATATTCCAATACAGTTGTTAAAAATTTATTTTTGACCAAAAAATATCCTACCTGATGGCAAATTGCAGTCACTTAAAAGATGAATCAAAATAAATGGCTCATAATGAAGAAGATGTGGTAAAAAAAAAATACTCATAGTAAGCATTGAATCCATTTAAATATAGAACCATCACTAAGAAACTGTGCAATTTATGGTTACAGGACAGAATACACATAGTAATATAAATATCTAGAAGTGAAATTACTGTGACAAGGAATTTTCATAAATATTGCCTAATTGCCAACCAAGGAAGCATTTTTACAACTACACTCATACTATTTTGGTATTTCATCTTTGCTAAGTGAAAAATATGTTGTTGTTTTATATTTTATTTCTTTAACTAGAAAGGTTGAACGGCTTTTCATATTTGTTAAATTTGCATTGTTATTCTTTTCTCAATTACTTGCATGGGCTCTTGCTATATTAGGAAATTATTTCATCCACCACACATTACAAATAGCTTTTGTTTCATATGTGTATCTATGTGTGTGTCTGTGTGTACAGGAATTTTGACTTTTTATGCAGTCAAATTAACAAGTCTTCCCTGTTATGGGTTTCAGCTTTTCCATCTTGCTAAGAAAAGCCTTGTTTATAACGTTGAAAATATCTAGTGTTTTTACTTAGTAATTTTAAGGTCTAATATTTTATACCTAAAACTATGATTTCACAGTTCCTCAAAAATTTAGCATAGGATTGTCAAACGATTCAGCAATTCCAGTTCTGGGTATATACTCAAAAGAACCAAAAGCAGGCATTCGAACCGATATTTGCACACACATGTTCATAGCAGCATTATTTACAATAGCCAAAAAAGTGAAAGCATCCCAAGCGTCCATTGATAGATGAATGGGTAAACATCTGGTGTAGACATACAATGGAATATTGTTCTGTCTTGAAAAGGAAGAAAATTCTGGCATATGCTACAACATGGATGAACCTTAAAGATATTGTGCTGAGTGAAATAAGCCAGTCATGAAAGGATAAATATTGTATGATTTCTCTCATATGAGGTACCTAGAGTAGCCAAATTCATAAAGATAGAAAGGAAAATTGTCGTTAACAAGTTCTAAGGGAAGAGGGGAATGAAGAGTCATTGTTTAATGAGCATAGAGTCTCAGATTTGCAAGATGAAAACGTTCTGGAGACGGATGGTGATGATGCTGCTATCGCAATGTGAATGAACTTAACATGACTGAACTGTACACTTGAAAATCATAAAGAATATAAATTTTATGATATGTGTATTTTACTACAATCAAACCTGATTCATCCAGTAAATATTAAGATGGGAAGAGAGGAACCATTGTTCTAACCCATTTACTGAAAAATCTATCCTTTCACTACTGCTTTGAAATGCAGTATTTACCTTACTTTAAATTCCCAGAGTTATTTGAGTCTACATTGAGACTCTGAATTCATGTCTGCCTATTCCTGATTCAGTATCAAACTGTTTTAATTACTGTAGCTAAATCATATGTTTCAATATGGTTTCCAGAATTTTTTTGACTATTACTTTATCTTGACCCCATGTGAACCTTAATATCAGCTTATACAGTTCCAAAAAGGAACCTTGATATCTTTATTGAAATTACATTAACTTATGGATAATTTAGGAGGATTAGACATTTTTACAAATTTATCCTCCTCTCTAAGGGTTAGCCATGTCTTTCCATTTTAGTGTCTTGTTTCATATTTCTTGGTAAAAGATTAGAAGGTATTACACATAAATTTTGCACATGTATTACCAAGTATATTTCTAGTTATTTTATCTTTTTTGTGCTGTTATATATAGGTGTTTTCTCTACCATCATACTTGTTAACTTTGTAAAGATTTACATTTCTTAATTCTTGTATTGTTTCTCATAGGAATTAGTTAAATTTATCTATTTATGCTTATATTTCTCTAAGTTTTTACCTTATGAAATTTGAGGTTACATTATTATATTGTATTATCCAGCTAGGGCTACCACACAAAATACCATAGACTGGGGGGCTTAAACAATAGAAATTTATTTTCTCACAGTTCTGGAGTCTGGAATATCCAAGATCAAGGTGTCAGTTAATTTTGTTTCTGCTGAGAAGTCTTTCCAGCTTGCAGATGGCTGCCCTCTCAGTGTGTCCTCACGTGGCAGGGGGAGGGAGAGAGATCTTTTCCTCTTCTAAGGTCACAGTCCTATAGGATTAGGGCCTCACTCTTGTTATATCGTTTAACCTTAATTACCTGCTAAACCCTATCTCTAGATACAGTCACCTTGAGAGTTAAGACTTCAATGTATGAATTTAGCGGGGACACAATTCGGTCCATTGCATATACCAAGATTCAAAAAAGTTAGACCTTCAATGTTGATTGTGTTCCTTATAATCTAAAAGGTCATAATATGTCAACTTTATGTTTTTTTCTCATATTCTTTTATTTTCAATATGAGAATAATAATAGTAGTGTTATTATTAGGATTAAATACAATAATTACTGTAAAGTAAAAATAGCAAACCCAAAACAATGAATTTTCAGGGGAAAACAGCATAAGACTAATGCAAAAGTTCTACTCAGAATATTAAGGGAAAGAACATAGTGTACAAAAGACATATTTAATATATTTTGAAAGAAGTTTCAATCTAGGCACAAAAGAAAGTTTTTGACAAAAATATTCAAAGGAAATGTAAACTCTATGAAACCACACATCAAAGAATATATTCAAGAGATCAAAGAAGGAATAATAAAATTCTTTTAGAAGAGAAAAAAGGAGCCAATGAAAATAAGGAAAATTTTCAAAAAATAAAGCCATGCACATCCTAACTAAGAAGCAGTAAGCGGTAGAATTGCCATTACAGAAAACTGAACGAATGACGTGGAGAAAAACCTTGAGAAAAATGTGAAGAATGTGGTTGAGATTATCAAAGAAATGAAAGCTATTAGAAAAGTGATTGACACAGGGGAGAAACTATGGAGATCCAATATATGAATACTTGATGTTCTTGAAAAAGGAACCAAGAAGGGGAATAGAACAAATAAAAAGATATTATTGAAGAAAACTTTCAAGAATCAAAAGGACACCCAAATCTTTAGCTTAAAAATGTTCATCAAGTCCAAAGCTGTGGAAGACATCTCCCCAGTAACTTCAGATGCTAGAAGATAGTGAAGCAAGGTCCACAGAGTTTTGAGGTAGAAGAGATTTGACTCAGGAATTTAATACATAGCCAAGTTATTATTCAAAGATCAAGGAAACATAAAAACAATCCCCATTATTCAAAAACTAATGATGACATCCAATTACCTTTCTGCAAGATGTATGCTTGCATACTTAACAGACTAAATAAAAAACAAAAATAAATTTTAAAATGTCATCAATAAGGAAATCAGGATGGGAAAGTGCTATGAGCATGAAATGAATTCTTTTAGACATGGACTTACATTTCAATAACAATTACAATTCAAAATGCAATTCTTGTAATTCTTGACAAAACTTCAAAATTTAAAACATGCTAATAAACTAGCAGTTGGGGGCAGACTATTCACTGTCTAGTAAGCTATTTTAAAGATTTTGAGCTTTACACCAATGTGAAAACTTCGAAGCATTTTAAGCAGACAACATTGGTGGTGGTGGTGATGAGGTAACATAATGAGGCTCTCTTGTTTAGAAGATCAATCTGGCTACAGCTGGAAGAATGGATTGGAAGGAGCCAAGAATAGTAGAGGGGTCATGTTAAAAATGGCAGAGTTGTAGCAGTAGGGATGAAGGGACACGGGCAATTTGGAGCATTATATAGCAAGTAGAATCAACCATCATTGGTGATTGATAGAATATAGGAGATAGGATGGGACAGGCAGAATGTTAAGTTTACTCACATAATTCTGGCTTAAGCAGTTGTCTAAGTGTTGGTGACTTGTATTGAGATAGAACAGAATGGAGAAGTTGACTTGGGGACAAAGATCATGAGTCTAATTTGAACATGTTGAGTTTGAGATGCCTGCGAGATATCCAAGGAAAAATGACAAAGATGTCATGTACATACACACCAGAGACAAAACACACTAATTAATATGAATGCAAAACCTCAATAAAATTAGCAAAGAAAAGTGCTTTGTGTTAGAGGATTGCAAGTAAGCTTCAAAATTAGGAAACCTATTAATAAAATTCACCAAATTAATCAGCTAAAGGAAAAAACATACAACCTCAATAAATTTACAAAAATTATTTGATAATATTTAACATCAAGTCCTGATTTTAAACATTTACTAAAATTCAAGAATATACACTTTTTTAATATTGTTACAAATAATATGTGGAAATGATACATATTATAAAATTATATAATTTATATTATATTTGATGACATCATGCGCTTCTGCCATCACTCTTTCTCCCTTTTCCACAAGCACATCAATGTCCCAGATAAAGACTGCTCCTTTAGGCCATATTCCAAAGCAAAAAGGATGTGGAGCAGAGCTGTGGCCAGTATGTTGCAAACATGTCAAATGAGTGACAAATAATCTTTTGTTACCATACGCCATTGAGATTTTAGGTTTGTTTGCTGCTGCAGTATAACCAATGGAAGCAGACTAGTACTGACATTGTTACCTAAAAAATGCAATGCTGACCAACAACAACAACAGTGACAAAGGCTGTTAAAATATGAGGGATTGACTCCAGGGGTGGGCAGCGAGGAAGCTATTGTTGGCACCTGGAATGATGGCAACCCCTGTTCTGTAGTGGTAAACATAATTCGGAGAACAAATAATGCACGAATAATTCTGTGCTTTCAGGCGAAGAATTAGGAAAACAGACTATTAAAAGAGTGCCTTGATTGCTGTGGGATGCATCTTAAACAAAGTACTACAGGAAAGATATGAGCTCAGAAAATAATTGACCAGGTTGGAAGTAGGATGAAAAGGAATACAGGGAATCCAGAAATTCCAGGATTTGCAGTGTTGAAAGTTGCAACAATTTCTCACTTGTAGCCAGTACAAGATGAAATTTAGAAGAGCTGTGAGCAGAAAAGTCTCGTTAAAACCCAATCTCATGTGAAGTGCCAAGTTAATGGGGCAGTTGTGACATTTTACTAAATTCTGAAATAAGGAGTCACCCAATAAATCCTTTCAGTTGGACAAATGGCTCAGAGAAAAAGACCAAGGATAGAGAACCTGATTTGCTCAAGACACTGGTAATTAAGTCTACACGGGAGGATGTATCAATGAAGTGTGTGTAGCTATAAGCACGAGTCTGACATATCACATAAATTAAAAGCTTGTTATATTTTTGAAAGATTTGTACTGCAAAAAAAACCCAAAAGCAAAAACAAAAACAAATTCTGCTAGCCTGGACTAAAAGAGACTGTGATTTTTTGAGGTTTGAAACAATCCTTAAGTCCCAACCTTCTATGGGCAAAAAATTCATGCTGAAAAAGCTGCTCAGCACTTAAGGAGGTCATATTTTCTAATGAACAGAAGCTGTACTCACCACTGCATGGTTCCCACAAATGGTAGCCCTGTCCTGAAAATGGCAGTGTCCCACAAAATGCTGCTCCTTGAGCCTCGATCCCAGAATGAAGAGGACACAGAGCAGAGCCGAGCATCTGCAGCTGCAGAAGCACCTTTGTCAAATATCAGAGTTTATAGACAAGATTAAATGAGAGGTGCCAAAATGCAGAATAATCAAATGACAGAGGGGCTTGCCTGATTACAAAAGTCAGGACTTAAACAAGATGGAAATTCACTGATTCCACATTTATTAAGCATCCACTAAGTGCAAATCCCAGTGCTGAGCACTGAGCAGTGGGTGATGGAGTCAGGCTCCTCCCAAACGCAGGAATCCTCAGAGACATTTCTGACACTTCCGAGAGGGATGCGGCTTAGTGAGGACACGTGGTGGCCCATGACACCCTAGACTCACCTTCCACACTCTGCCCTTTTTGCTACCACCACTTGGGGATCAACTGTTAAGATGAAAACCAGGAAGATTCCTCTCCTGAATCCTGCTCTCCCCTCCTCCGCCCCACTCACTCTGGAGCAGCTCTTCACTTTGCCACCAGCCCAGCTGTCTGGGGCCCTGGCCACATCAGCCTTCCAAGACCAAAGATGTCAAGTGTTTGTCCCCAAAGCTGGGTAAAGATAAGGGTGTGCCCTCCTTATCCACTTCCTCCCACCTCAGGCTCCCCTCTTTCCCTCTCCAAGCAGGACCTTTAGCTGCAGACTTGGTCCCTGGGGAGCTGGCACCTGGTGTGAAACCCCACCAGCCCCCAGTCCTGGACAGGTGAGAAGATGAAGGAGAGCCATCGTGGCCGCCTCACAGAATAGACTTACTGGACAAGTCACTTCACTTTTCTGAGCTCCTCTTTCCCAGCCGTCAGCTGAGAATAACAACATTCCTCTGCCATGCCTCCCACAGCCATTGTGAGAAGCCAATGGAGTTATGTGCAAGCAAATGCCTTGTAATGTACGAAGTGCTATGCACACATTCATTGATACTATATCATTAGTCTGGTAGATCAAAAAGGCTTAAACTCTAAAAGTGAGGTTTTTTTCATTCATTTTACAAAGCATACCTCCCTTCTCCCCCACATCTTTGATTAAGACCAGGGGCCCTGAGTTTAGACTGCCAAGATTCAAATCCCAGCTCTACCAGGTACTAGCTATATGACCTTGGGAATGTTACCTGGTCCCTCTTTACCTCAGTTTCTCCATTTGTAAAATGAAGGTCAGAATACTACCTGCCCAAATAAGATGCTCACCTCATGCCTGGCAATATGAAGCTCTAGTAAAGGGTAGCTAACATCACATGCAGAACTGACATTTTCGGGTATTGGGTTTTTATCATACTGTAGCATTTTTCTTCTTTAAGATTTATTCACTCTAAGGGGCACTTTCTTGGATACTGACTGCAATTCTCACAGGCTTGAGACATTGAAACACACACGCACGTGCACACGCACACAGACACAATGCCATTCAGGAGTATTTAAACATGGGCTTTCTTCTCTGTAAAATTGAGTAATGGCATTTACTTCCTGGGAGTGTTGTAAGAATAAATGAGACAGAGTATGTAAAATTTCTTAGCACCGAGTGCCTGAAAAATTACTATTTCCCTTTCTCCCCACCTTTATGTCACCTGAAATCCTTGCTGTGGGGATCGTGCATGTGAAAGTGAACAGAACAGGCAAGATCTCAGAGTGCTCAGCCTCTAGCAGGAGACAGACAGCAAACAAGGGAAGACTCAAGACACTGTGAGGTAGCATGAAGAAAGTTCACGGGTCACGAAGGGGGAGAGAACAATGAGGAGCGCTTTCAGATAGGAGTTAGGGCCAGCTTCTAGGAGGACCTAAGACAATGCTCAGACCCCTTGGAGTTACTATTTCTCTTGTGCTTGTTCAGTTAGAGTTCACAGAAATCATTTCTTGTGATTATCTAATCTTGGGATGAAAACTGTCAGATGGGTTTCAGCCTGAGCATGAGAATTGTTTTCCCTTTTGAAAAAGGCGCTGATAACAAATATAACAAGTCTTTCAGAATTTTGTCCTTCATGGATCAAAAAGTGTCTTTGGGGGCTGCCCTGTGGCTTAGGGGTTAAGTTCTCGTGCTCTATTTCAGCAACCTGTGGTTCGCAGGTTCAGATCCCAGGCACAGACCTATACACCACTCATCAAGCCATGCTATGGCAGTGTCCCATATACAAAATAGAGGAAGATTGGCACAGATGTTAGTTCAGGGACAATCTTCCTCAAGAAAAAAGAGGAAGATTGGCAATGGATGTTAGCTCAGGGCCAATCTTGCTCACACACACACACACAAAGTACCTTTGTACTTAGTCAAGAAGTTCCAAAGGGAAGAATGCTAATTAGCTTTGTCTCCCTAAGTAAAGGAGAGTAGTTGAATTGTGCTACAGATGGTAAACCTTCCTGGGTCTTAGGAGAGCATAAACCACAGTAAGGTAGCTTGGGGTGCCCTCCCCCACTTCTTATGTAACTGAAGCACAAAGCACAAGGGATGAGAAGATGGGAGGAGGGAAGACACTCACCTAAAACTGTCTGAGCTCTGACCACAGGCTGAAGAAGCTGCAATAGACATTTCATCATTATCCTCACAGCAGGATCCTTACAAAGATATGTGAACTTCTTAAAACTTAGTCTTCTTCCTCTTATTCTTCCTGGGACGGGACAGATGACCTAAACAAACAACGTGGCTGGGAGGGACTAGTAACATCCACCTGAGGACTTTGAAGTCATCCATCCTAGGGCAGGCACAGGGAGACGGCTTTCCGGACAATTCATTACTTTTTCTTTCTTTCTCTAAATCCCCAATGAATGAGCATTTCTTTTTACTGCTCAGTGGTAGACAGTGCTTAATTTTATTTCACTGTGCAAATGGACCAGGAGAAACTGAAATGAGCTATAAATGTTTGGAACTGGCCAAAAGAAGGTGTGGTCCCACAAAATACCCTCCAGGGGAAAATGACTACTCAGAAGGACCTGTCCCCAGTCACTTCCCTGGCCAGCCATGTTGCCCTGCTGGAGCAGCACCCTTGTCCTACTGCAGTTATGAGCACAGGGGCTGCAGAGCTTCCTGTGGACATGCCACAAGGTCCACTCCATGAGTCAGGGACCATGTGACCAGCTAGAGGGGAAGTTAGAGCTGCTCTCATGAGCTTAGGCTCATGCCGCCTGTCTGCTTTGCCAAACACCAAAACCATACTTTCCTAGTAAGTTGCAGGCTCTCCAGTTAACTCAGCCTCCCTATTTACAGCTTCCATTTATAGCGCTTCCATGCCTGGCACTGTGCTGAAGACCAAGAGATCAATAAAATACAGTCCCTGTTCTCAAGTACTTCAGAATATGTTGGGGAAAATGGAGACAGAAGCAAATACTGATGGGACAGAGTGGCAATGTGCCAAAACATGAGTATGAGCAAATGTTGTGTGAGCCCAGAAGAGGTGCAAAGAACTCTCCCTGGGGAAGTCAAGGAGGGTTCCATGGGAGAAGCAACATTTGCGTAGGTTCTTAGAGGTGGAAATCAGGAGACTGAGAAGGAGAATAGGAGTCCTCCAGACCAAGGGAAGGAAATATGCCAAGATTTCATGGGAATGATAAGAAATGGAGTGTTCAGGAATGAGCACAGTAGTGGAAGCATGGTATGATGGTCAGTTTTACGTGTCAACTTGGTTAGGCTACAGTACCCAGTTATTCAACCAAACACTGATCTAGATGTTGCTGTGAAGATATTTCACAGATGGGATTAATATCTACAATCAGTTGACTTTATGTAACAGAGGTCTAGGTGGGCCTAATCCAATCGACAGAAAGGCTTTAAGAACAGAACTGAGTTTTCCCTGAGGAAGAAGTTCCTCCTGTGGACAGTAGCCTCAGCTCCTGCCTGAGAGTTTTCCAGCCTGCCCTTCCTGACAGCCTGACCTACAGATTTCAGACTTGCTCACCCAACTCCAACAATCACATAAGTGAATCTTTGCAATAAATCTCTTCATGTATACACATATCCTTCTGGTTCTGGTTTGCTGATGGAACCCTGACAGATACACAGGGGAAGGGTGGAGGAGTGAGTGGATGAGAGCAGACAGGGCAAGATTGTGAAGGGCTAGTGCACAGAGTGAGTGCATCACCCTAAGGACAAGTGATTTTCCACAGTGTTTCCACCTGTATCAAGGAGAGAGATGACAGCTGGGGATGAAACAAGAAAAAAAGCCAATCAATCAACACTTCCAGCCCCTGCATTAGTTCACTTTATGTTCAGCTGGAGCATCTCCACTTTTATCTGCTTCCTTTTATTTGAAAAAAAGGATTCACTCTTCAGGCGTTAGGAAGCAACGATGCAAGAAGCATTTCCAGAATGATGGCATGAGGAGCTCCACAGATATTCTCCAGAGTGAAACAACCATTACTGGTGAAAATTAAAAACAAAACAAAAAATATTAAAGTGAGTGGAAATTGTCCTAAAAGCATACAGCAAATGAAGGAACATTTATCCAAGAAAATCTACAAATCTCAGTAAGAGCAGTGAGAGTCTGTGGCATTTAAGCCTTGAGCCATTCCCTCCTTCCCCTCCACCCAGCTCAGTGCAACAGAAACCCTATTCTGGGGATGTGCAGCCAAGAAGATAGAGCTCCCTTGTCCCCCAGCAAGGGAGGGGCAGACCACCACTATTTCTCTTCTCATCTGGCTCTATATTACAGAAGCTCTGTTATAGGCACGCTTGGCCGAGAGGTCTAAAGCTCCTTTCTTCCACCCTTCCAGCCTCCACTCTTAGGGCGCAAGTTCTATCCCAGGCACAGCAAGCTGAGAATGCTGGGTCCTGAGAGCCCTCACCCCAGATCACTCACAGGGTGGAAATTCCATGCCAAGAGAGGAGGTTCCATGCAAAGAGACACTGAAGAACAGCGGCTACTACCCCACTCACTGCCCAATTCACAGAGAAGTCATCTGAGAAACGCATGCCACTGTCTCCAACCCAGCTCCAGAGCAGTGGCATGGTGGACCTGCCTAGGGAGAGAGGCAGGCTGTAAGAAAAGAGCTCCATAGTTCTGCCTAGGGGGACTGACTTTGTTTGGAAGAGAGCATGGTGAAGTTCAACCTCAAAAACAGTGGAGATTGTGGTGGCAAGAAATTAGGAGGAAGATGGCAGCTTAATGAGAGCAACAACCTAAACCATAAGCCAAGTAGAAATGTACATAGAAACCAAGGAAAGAAACAGCTAAGAAGAGTCTTCCTAGGTTAAAGCAATCTTCAAACACAAGTTACAAAGACTATTCCTGTAAAGGGTCCAAATTTATTTGGTGATCAAACTATAGAGCAATTTGTGCCCCCAGGAAACTATGAAAAACAACATAGCAATCAGCCAGCAATTACTGGAGGCTAGTAGTGGGGTATGATACGAAAAGAAGCAGAAAATGTATTACATAAGGGAAAGAGAAAGTCAAAGAGAGCATTGCTAAAAACCTTGTCATCCCAGCTTGGAAATGCACATGCCCAAGGCTGTGCCCCTGAGGAGTGACATCAGAGGCCCTGCAACATTGAAGGGGAAATAGACTTCAATATATAGTGCAGTCAAGTCAATAAAAAATGAACAATCAAGTGACAAAAACCTGGCATGGGGTGCATGGGACTGGCGGAAATGAGTATCCAGAGTTGCTAAAAAAGTATTATCTAAAACATCCAGTTTGGAACAAAAAATTATGAGACATGCAGAGAAACAGGTAACCTATACAGAAGAAAAATTTGATCAAAAATATTAATCTATACATCCAAGAACCTTAGTGAAATCCAAGCAACAGAAATTGCCTTTGAGAGTCCAGATGTCAGACATAGCACAAAAACTTCAAAGCAACTATTTTAAATATGTTCAAAAAACTAAAGGAAACCATGCTTAAAGAGTAAAAGAAAATGTGATGAAATGTCTTGTCAATTAGAGAATATTTATAAAGACATAGAAAATATTTTTTTTAAATCAACAACCAAATGAAAATCCTGAAGTTAAAAAGTACAATAACCAAAATAAAAATTTCACCAAAGGGGATCAAAAGTAGACTTGAGCTAGCAGAAGAAATAGTGAAAGAATTTGAAGACAGATTGATAGAGACTGTGAAATCTGAAGAACAGCAAGAAAAAAAAATGAAGAAAAATAAATAGAACTTCAGAGTAATATGGGAAACCATTAAGCACACCAACAGATACCTAATGGGAGCACTAGAGGAGAGGAGAGACATGTACAGAAAAAAATATCCAAAGTAATGGCTGAAGACCTCCAAATTTGATCAAAAATATTAATCTATACATCCAAGAACCTCAGTGAAATCCAAGTAGGAAAACACAAAGAAATCCACACCCAGACACCTCATGGTCAAAATGTTGAAAGAGCAATGCTGAAAACAGCAAGAGAAAACAACTTCTTGTACAAAAGGAAACCTCAATAAGGATAACAAATGACTTTTCACTAGAAACAATAGAGGCCAGGAGGCATTGGGATGGAAATTCAAAGTACTGAAAGGAAAAAATTGTCAGCGAAGAATCTTATATCAATTTAACAAAATGTAAGAAGTTTTAGCCAAAGTAATTAGGCAAGAAAAAGAAATAGAAGGCATCCAAATTGGAAAGGAAGAAGTAAAATTATCTCTGTTCACAGATGACATGATTTAATGTGTGGAAAACCCTAAAGATTACACACAAAAAAACTGTTAGAACAAGTAAACAAATTCATCAAAGTTGGAGGATACAAAATCAACACACAAAAATTAATGGCACATCTACACACTAATAATGAACAATCTGAAAAGGAAATTAAGAAAACAATTCCAGGAGCTGGCCCAGTGGCATAGCGGTTAAATTCACATGCTCCACTTCAGCAGCCCAGGGTTTGCTGGTTCAGATCCTGGATGTGGACCTATACACTGCTCATCAAGCCATGTTACGGCAGGTTTCCCACATATAAAGTAGAAGAAGATGGGCCCTGTGCCCATCTTCCTCCAAAAAAAGAAAGTAATTCCATTTACAATAGCACCAAAAAGAATAAAATACTTTAGAATAAATTTCACCAAGAAGACAACAGACTTCAGAAAACTACAAAATATTGCTGAAAAAAATTAGAGACACAAATAAATGAAATGAGATCTCATGTTAATAGATGACTTCATGGACACTTAATATTGTTAAGATACCAATACTATCAAAGACAGTGTACAGATTCAATGCAATCTCTATCAAAAGCCCAACAATGTTTTTTGCAGAAATAGAAAGTCCACCCTAAAATTCACATGGAAGGGCATGGGACCTTGGATTAAAAAACAGCCTTGAAGAAGAAAAACAAAACTGAAGGCATCACACTACCTGATTTTAAAACTTACTATAAAGCTATAGCAATCAAAACAGTGTGGTATTGGCATAAAGACAGACATAGAAACCAATGGAATATAATAGAAAGCTGAGAAATAAACTCTCACATATATGGTCAGATGATTTTCAAGAAGTGTACCAAGACCATTCAATGAAGAAAGAAGAGTCTTTTCAACAGATAGTGCTGGGGAAACCGGATATCTAGATGTAAAAGAATGAAGTAAAACACTTACATCACACACAAAAATTAACTCAAAAAGGACCAAAAAGCAGAACTCAAGATCTAAAACTATAAAACTTTTATAAGAAAACAGGAGAAAATCCTCATGACATTGGGTTTGACAACAATTTCTTGAATATGACACCAAAAGCATAGGAAATAAAAGAAAAATAGATAAACTGGACTTGATCATAATTCAAAACTTTTATTTTGTGCACAAAACTTTTGTGCTTCAAAGAACACTGTCAGCGTAGTGAATAGATGACCCATGAAATGATACGAAATGTTCACATATCATATATATGATGAGATTAATATCCAAATTATATGAAGAACTCCTACAACTTAACAACAAAAAAATAACAGCACAATTCAAAATTCTGCAAACGGCTTAAATAGAAATTTCTCCCAATGAGGTATACAGATGGCCAATAAGTACATGAAAAGATGCTTAACATCAGCAATCACTAGGGAAATGCAAATCAAAACCACAATGAGATACCATTTCATATCCCTTAGGATGGCTATATCAAAACAACATAAAATAACAGTGATGGTGAGGATCCAGAGAAATCAGAACACTTGTGCATTGCCAGTGGAAATGTAAAATGCTGCAGCCACTGTGGAAGATGGTATGGCAATTTCTCAAGAAATTAAACATTGAATTGACATATGATCCAGCCAATCTACTTCTGGGTATAAACCAAAAGAAAATTAAAAGCAGGGAATTAAACAAGTATTTCACACCAATGTTCATAGCAGTATTATTCACAATAGCCAAAAGGTGAAAACAACCCAAATGTTCATCAATGGTTAAATGGATAACCAAAATGTGGTTTATACATACAATGTAATATTATTCAGCCTTAAAAAGGAATGAAATGACAAATGCTACAACATGGATGAAACATGTTAAACATTATGCTAAGAGAAATAAGCCAGACACAAAAGGACAAATATTGTATGATTCAACATATGAGGTATCTAGAGTAGTCAAATTCATAAAGACAAAAAATAAACTAGTGGTTACCAGGGGCTGCAGACAGCAGGAAATGGATAATTAATGTTTCATGGGAACAGAGTTTCAATTTGGGAAGATAAAAGAGTTCTGGAATGGATGGTGGCCTTAGAAGCAAAAACATTATGAATGTTCTTAATGCTGCTGAACTGAACACCTAAAAATCAATATGATAGTAGTAAATTTTCTGTTATACATATTTTACCACAATAAAAAACACTTTTGTAAAATACAATTACTGGAAAAATGAACGAAGTAAAGAAAAAAAGATACATTTATTTAATGTATTTTTGCCATAATAATTAAAAGAATTTTACATCCAGCAAAACTACCTTTCAAAGATGAAGGTGAAATAAAGACATTCAGCAAAACTACCTTTCAAAGATGAAGGTGAAATAAAGACATTCAGAGATTACTATAATTAAGAGAATTCTTTGCCAGCAGGTGAACCTTAAAAGAAACACTAAAGAAAATTCTTCAACATGAAGCAAGTAACATCAGACAATAATTTGAACCCACCCAGAAAAACAAAGAGGATCAGTAAATGTAATTATATAGGTAATTATAAAAGACAGTACATTTCAGGACAATTGTATGTTTTTCTCTTTTCTTTCCTTAACTGATTTAAAAGGCAATTGCATTTTATATATGTGTGTGCGTGTATACACGTATATATATAGAGAGAGAGAAAAAACTGAGAGAATTAAAGGAAGAAATAGATGATCAACAGTAATATTTAGAGACTTTAAACCCCTACATTCAATAATGGATAGTACACCAAGCAACAGATCAACAAGATATAGAATACTTGAAAAATAGTATAAAACAATTAGCCCTAACACACGTCTATAGAACAATCCACCCAACAACAGCAGCATACATATTTTTCTCAAAAGCATGTTAAACATTCCCCAAGATAGGCCATCTGAGAGGCCATAAAACAAGCCTCAAAAAACGTAAACAGAGGAAATCATACAAAGTATGTTCTCTGACCACAATGGAATAAAATTAGAAATCAATAACAGAAGGAAATGTGGGGAATTCACAAATATGTGAAACTTAAATAATACATTCCTAAATAATCAATAGGTCAAAGAATAAATCATAAAGGAAATTAGAAAATACTTTGAGCTGAATGAAAATGATGATACATCATACCAAAACTTATGAGACACCGCTAAAGCACCACTTAGAGGGAATTTTATAGCTGTAGACACCTATACTAAAAATGAAGAATAAAAAATCAAACAACTCCATCAAAAAATGGGCAGGGGGTATGAACAGATATTTCTACAAAGAAGATATACAGATGGCCAATAGGTACATGAAATGATGCTCATCATCACTGATCATCAGGGAAATGCAAATCAAAACTACACTAAGATATCAACTTATATCTGTTAGAATGGCTATAATAACCAAGACAAATAAATAACAAATGTTGGAGAGGTTGTAGAGAAAAAGGAACCCTCATACACTGCTGGTGGGAATGCAAACTGATACAGCTGCTGTGGAAAACAGTATGGAGATTTCTCAAAAACTTACAAATACCATATGACCCAGCCACCCCACTACTGAATATCTATCCAAAGAACTTGAAATTAGCAATTCAAAGAGACTTATGCAGCCCTATGTTCATTGAAGCATTATTCACAGTAGCCAAGACGGGAAGCAACCTAAGTGCCTGTTGACTGATGACTGGATAAAGAAGATATGGTATATATACATACACAATGGAATACTACTCAGCCATAAAAAAGGACAAAATTGTCCCATTCACAACAACACAGATGCACCTTGAGGGCATTATGTTAAGTGAAATAAGCCAGACAGAGAAAGCCAAATACTGTATGACTCCACTCATATGTGGAAGATAAACAAACACATGGACAAAGAGATCAGTGGTTACCAGGGGGAAAGGGGGAGGGGAGTGGGTACAAAGGGTGAAGGGGCTCACCTGTAAGATGACTGACAAATAATAATGTACAACTGAAATTTCACAATGTTGTAAACTACCATAACATCAATTAAAAAAAGGATACAAAAAAGTAAAGATCTCAAATAAATAAACTAAACTTCACCTTAAGACATTATCAAAATAAGAGAAAACTAACCTAAAACAACAGAAAGAAGGAAACAAGAGCAAAGTGGCAAAGAATAAAATAGAGGATGAAAATTAACAGAGAAAATCAATTAAACCAAAAGTTGATCTTTGAAAAGATGAACACAACTGAGAAACCTTCAGCAGAATAACAAGAGAGAGATTGATTAAGGGGTTCGAGGAGAGAGGAGACGCAAGTATCTAAACTCAGGAAGGAAAGAGGAACATCAGCACTGATCTGACAAAAATAAAAACGATTAGAAGGTAATACTATGAACAGCTGTATGCCAACAAATTACATAACTTACAAGAAATGGACAAATTCTCAGAAAAACAGAAACCACCAAAGCTGACTCAAGAAGGAATAGATCTATAACAAATGAAAAGATCAAATCAATAGTCAAAAAACCACCCACAAAGAAAAGCCCAACCCAGAAGGCTTTACCACTGACTACTACCAAACATTCAAGGAAGTATTAAGACCAATTCTTTACAAACTTTTCCAAAAAGTACTAGTGAAGGAACATTTCCCAACTCATTTTATGAGGCTGGTATTAACCTGATAGCAGACCAGAAAAAGACATAATAATAAAACTAAAGATCAATATCTCTTATGAATACAGCCACAAATATTCTCAGCAAAATACTAGCACTGAATCCAGCAAGATTAAATAGAAGAAAAAATAGTATACATCATAACCAAGTGAGCTTTGTCTAGGATTGGAAGGACAGCTTAACTGAAAATGAGCTAAAGTAACACTCCATATTAATCGAATATAGGAGAAAAACTGAATGATACCTTAATTGATGCAGAAAAGAAGCATTTAATACACTCCAACACCTTTTCGTGATAAAACACTAAAAAACAACAGGAATAAAAGGAACTTTCTCAATTTGGTAAAGGGCACCTATGAAAATACCACAGCTAATATCATACTTAATGATGAAAGACCAGATATTCACCCCTTAAATTAGGAACAAACAAGGATATCTGCTTTCACCACTTCCATTCAACCTTGTACTGGAGGTTCTGGAGAAGGCAATTAGGCAAAAAAAAAAAGAAAGCAAAGGCATTTAGACAGATGAATAAGAAGTAAAACTATTTCTATCCTCACATGACATAATCTTGCATAAAAGGAATACGCACACACATATGCACACACACACACACACACAAAACCATTAGAATTAGTAAATTAAGTTTAGTAAGTTTGTGGGTTATAAAATTAATGTAAATAAATCAAATATTTTTCTATATACTAGCAATGAACAATCTGACAATAAAGCTAAGCAAACAATTCTATTTACAGTAGCATCAGAAAGAATAAAATATCTAGAAATAAATTTAACCAGGGCAGAGAAAGACACGTACACTGAAAACTATAAGATAACGATGAAAGAAATTAAAGACACAAAAAAATAGAAAGGTATCCCATGTTCTTGGATTGGAAGAATTAATATTGTGAAAATGTCCCTTCAGCCCAAAGTGATCTACAGAGTCAGTGCAATCCCTATCAAAGTCCCAACAGTATTTTTCACAGAAATAGAAAAAACGATCCTAAAATTTGTATGGAACCATGAATAGCCGAAACAATCTTGAAAAAGAAGAACAAAGATGGCGGCATCACACCTCCTGATGTGAAACTATATTACAATGCTATAGTAATCAAAACAGCATGGTACTGGCATAATAATAGACACATAGACCAATGGAACAGAATAAAGAGTCCAAAAATAAACCCGCATATGCTCAGTCAAATAACCTATGACAAGGGTGCCAAGAATATACAATGGGGAAAGAAAAGTCTCTTCAATAAATGATGTTGGGGAAACTGGATATTCACAGCAAAAGAATGAAAGTAGACCCTTATCTTACAGCACTTACAAAATTAACCCGAAATGGATTAAAGACTTAATCGTAAGACCTGAAACCAAAACCATAAAACTCCTAGAAGAAAACAGAGGGTAAAAGCTCCTTGACATTGGTCTTGGCAATGATTTTTGGATACAACACCAAAAGCACAAGCAACAAAAGCAAAAATAAACAAGTGGGACTACATCAAACCAAAAAGCTTCTACACAGCAAGGGAAACAATTGACAAAATGAAAACGCAATGTACCAAATGGACGAAAAAATTTGCAAACCACATATCTGATAAAGATTTAATATCCAAAATATATAAGGAACTTATACAACTCAACATCAAGAAGAACAAACAACCCGATTAAAAAAATGGGCAAAGGATATGAATAAACAGTTTTCCAAAGAAGACATACAGATGGCCAACAGGTACATGAAAAGATGCTCAACATCGCTAAGCATCAGGGATGCAAATCAAAACCACAGTGAGATCTCACCTCTCGCCTGTTAGGATGGCCATTATCAAAAAGTGAAGAGACATGGGGCTGGCCCCGTGGCCGAGTGGTTAAGTTCACGGGCTCCGCTGCAGGCGGCCCAGTGTTTCGTTAGTTTGAATCCTGGGCGCAGACATGGCACTGCTCATCAGACCACGCTGAGGCAGCGTCCCACATGCCACAACTAGAAGAACCCACAACGAAGAATACACAACTATGTACCGGGGGACTTTGGGGAGAAAAAGGAAAAAATTTAAAAAAAAATCTTTTAAAAAAAATTTAAAAAAAAGTGAAGAGACAACTGTTGGCCAGCGTGCAGAGAAAAGGGAGCCCTTGCACACTGTTGGTGGGAATGTAAATTGGTGCAGCAACTACTGAAAACAGTATGCAGGTTCCTCAAAAAATTAAAAATAGAACTACCATATGATCCAGCATGCTTACTTGTGGGTATATATACAAAGGAAATGAAATCAGGATCTCAAAGAGGTATCTGCATTCTGATGTTCACTGCAGCAGTATCCGCAGTAGCCAAGATATAGAAACAACCTAAGTGTCTGTCAATGGATGAATGGATAAAGAAAATGTGCTGTGTATGTATATATATATAATGAAATACTAGTCAGCCATAAAAAAGAAGGAAATCCTGCCATTTGCAACAACGTGGATGGACCTGGAGGACACCATGCTAAGTTAAATAAGCCAGACACAGAAATTAAATACTGTATGATCTCACTTACATGTGGAATCTAAAAGTGTCAAACTTTTAGATTTAGATTTTTAGAACCGGAGAGTAGAGTTTACCAGAGGCTCAGGGTGAGAAGAATCGTGAGATGTTGGTCAAAGGGTACAAACTTTCAGTTATAAGATGAATACGTTCTGGGGATCTAATATACAGCTATAGTTGTTCATCACATAGTTGATAACCATAACAACATAATAATAATATAGTTAGTTATTAACTATAGTTAATAATACTGTGTTGTACACTTGAAATTTGCTGACAGAGTAGATCTTAAGTGTTCTCACCACACCAAAAAAAATATGCTAACTATGTGAGGTGATGGATATATTAATTGGCTTGATGTGTTAATTGCCTTGATTGTGGTAATCACATCACAATGTATCTGTATATCAAACCCTTATGTTGAACACCTCAAATATATACAATTTTTTAGTTGTCAGTTATATCCTAATAAATCTGGGGGGGGGGGGAACCAAAAATAAATAAATAGCTTTCCTTCAAAAAACAGGATAAAATATTTAGGAATAAATTTAACAAAAAAGTACACTGCAAACTACAAAACATTATTGAAATAAATTATAAAAGATTTAAATAAATTGAAACATATCTCATGTTTCCAGTTCAGAACACTTTATATTGTTAAGATAGCAATATCTCCAAACTGATCTACAGCTTCAATGTAATCCCTATCAAAATACTAGCTTGGGTTTTTTTTTTGCAGAAATTGACAAGTTGATCCTATAATTTATATAAAATATAAATAGCCAACATTCTTGAAAGATAGCCAAAACATTCTTGAAAAATAAAGAACAAGGGTGGATTCACACTTCCCAATTTCAAAACTTGCCAAAAAGTTACAGTAATTGAGACACATCACGCTGACATACGATACACATATTGGTCAATGGAATAGAATTGAAAGCCCAGAAATAAACCCCTACATTTATGGTGAATTGATTTTTTTCTAAGGTACCAAGATAATTCAATGGAGAAAGAATTGTCTTTCCAACAAATTATGCTGGACAACTAAAGATTCATATGCAAAAGAATGAATTTTTTTAATGGGTCCCTATATCACAGCATACATAGAAACGGGCAAAATGGATCATCGGTCTAAACGAAGAACTAAAACTATAAAATTTTTAGAAGAAAACATAGGAGAAAATTCTTGTGATCTTAGTATAGGCAACAGTCTTTTAGAAATGCTACTAAAATTACAAGTGACAAAAGAAAAAATATATAAATTGGGATTACTCAAAATTAAAAACTTTCGTGCTTCAAACATAACCATCAAACAAGTGAAAAGACAAGCCACAGAAGCAACAAAATATTTGTAAACAATATAGTTGATAAGGTACTTTTATCCAGGATGTAGGAACACTTACAACTCCATAATAAAAAGATAAATAAGCTAATTTTTTAAATGAGTCAAAGATCTGAATACACATTTCTCCAAAAAAGATATACAAATGGCCAATAAGCATGTGAAAAGATGCTCAGCATCATTAGCCATTAAAGAAGTGGAAATTAAAACCACGAGATACCACTTCACAGAGAATATAATGTGTTGGAGAGGATGTAGAGAAAATGGAAACTTATAAATTGCTGATGAAACGTAAAATGGTACAGCCACTTTTGAAAACAAACCGGCATTTCCTCAAAATGATCAACATAGAGTTACCATATGATCCAGCAATTCCAGTCCTAGTTATCTCCCCAAGAGAAATGAATACATACGTCTACACAAAAATGTATGCATGAATGTTCATAATAGCCCAAAAGTGGAAACAACTCAAATTTCCATCATCTGATGAATGGATAAACACAATGTGGTACATTCATAAAATGGAATACTATTCAGCAACAAAAGAAATAAAGTACTGATACATTCCACAATATGGATGAATCTTGAAAATATTATGCTATGTGATAGAAGCCCGTCACAAAAGATCACCTATTGTATGATTCCATTCATATGAAATGTCCAGAACAGGTAAATCTATAAACACAGAAAGTAGATTAGTGTTTGCCCTGGCTGGAAAGATGAGGAGGTAACGAGGTGACAAAAATATACTAAAACTGATTGTAGCGATGGTCTTGCAACCATCTGAATATTACTAAACACCATTGAACTGTACACTTCAAATGAGTGAATTGTATGGTATGCTAATTACATCTCAGTGAAGCTGTATAAAGGAAGGAAGGAAAGAAGGAAGGTAGAAAAGGAAGCAAGCATTGATGGTCTTTAAGTAAGGCAGTGAGATGATCCTATCCATGTTACAGGGAAACAATTCTGATTAGAGAATCGGAGCGGGAGGGGGCAGTCAGACTAGAGGCAAAGGGCTTAGGTGGGAAGCTGTTGTGACAATCCATACAGGAGATGCTGAAAGCCTGAACCAGCACAGAGACAGTGAGGACAAGACGTAGAGATGTTCTGGAAACTATCCCATGATAGCAAAGTTTCTGTAAAGCAAACATTTCATTTTCTGCATGAGTATAAATTACTACAGTCCTTGGGAAAGTAGCTTAACAACGTGTTACAAAGGTCTCAAAATGTTCATATACTTTGGCCTATTCTTAAGTCCTTATCTTAAGAAAAACTTTTTTAAATGTTTTAAGCACAAGATACATACTATATAGCATTATTTATGAAGGAAAGCAATCTAAATACCCAATACTAGTGGACTGATTAAGGAAATGGTGGTATATCCATGTAATTGAATATTACACAGTCGTTAAAATATATAAAAAGTGAAATTACATAGGAAAATATGTCATAATATTAAGAAAAACAGAAATTTGACATGAAATTGCACATACAATGCACTCTTAATGGTGTAAAAATGTCTGATGTGAAGAATTTTCACTAATTGCTTTTTCTGCTTGTTGTTATGAATTTTGTTTCTGTACCAAACTTTTCTATATTTTCAACATTTTCTACAATGATAGGTCACTACTTTTGTCAAAAGAAATATATTGTATTTTGTTTTTTAAAGAAAAATAATAGCCATTTTATTCTTAAAGGACAAACGCACAGCCATCCTTCACACCTCCTCCAGGGTTTCCTGGAGTACTATCTTGCCTGGTAGGGGTCACGTTCCACTTTTGTGCTGTCTTCATCCATCTCATCTCAACTATGCCTTTCATGTCCTACAATTTGATTCCCCAAGAACCCCTTTGCTGTCTGTCTTTTGATGAATAAAGCCAGTCCCACTGAAATCTGCCCTCCCCTCCACCCATAGAGGTGGAATGACAGGTACCCCTCTCTGCCCAGAGTGGTGGTCCTGCCAGGCACAGGAAGCAGCAGGATTTGCCATGAGGTAGAGCCCAGGCTCACAGAAATGGTGAGCCTACCTTTGGCCTGTCTCTGCCCATGCCTAAAAATGAGTGTACAAAGCAGGTGACTTGACATACCCACCACCTCAAATGGAAGGAACCTATTTTTCAATTTTAGCTCATTTCATGACTGAATGACCACCACAGTCTGAGCCAGTTCTGAAGTTGGGGGTCGGGAGGGTGATGGTGGGAATGAGGGTGTGGGGGAGGTGTAGGCGAACACAGAAGACTTTTGAGGTCAGGTCGCGGCAGTGGATAGCTGACCACCGGCGGGAAGCTTCCCTCTGGCTCACGCTTTCCACTAACATCCCTTCCAGGCCTCTGCCCACCGCCAGTTAGCACGCCTCCAATTACTCCGCCGGGCAGCCTGTTCCCCAGGTACCGGCTCTAACCCCTGGAACCTTCTTGCTGTGGAGTCCATCTTCTTCCCTAGGACTTCCAGCCATTGGTCCACTCCCATGAGCCATCTCCAAACAAGCCTGACTCCTTTCCCACCACGCACCCACCTCCTGGCCCCCGAGTTTCTTCAGCCCCTCGCCTCCCAAGAGCGCTGACCTGCTCCAAACAACCTCTAAGTGGCCACACGTGGGTTTTCTTGTCCTGGCCTCCCTCTCTCTGGCTGCCCTGCCTCCCATTATACACTAACAATCTCGCGGCCTGAGCATGGCAGGCATCTGACTCACCTCGGTGCCCGCCTGCACCCGGCCCAGAGTGACATTCAACCAAGCCTGTGTAAGAAGTCAATGCTGACAAAAGTCTCTGCGTTGCAGATTCCACCCTCAGTATCAGCTGGCCTCCTCCAGGAAGCCTTCCTGACTCACCAGGTGGGTTCCTCTTCCCGCGGTAGACTCCCAGAGCATCGCTGCTCTAAGTAGCCACAGCGGGAGTAGTTGCCGGGGTCGTGCGGCCTCACCTCACACTGAGAATTTGGTGAGAGCAGGGACTATGTCTCGTTTCCTAGCGTTCCCGGGAGCCCAACCCCAGAGCCATACAAGAGCCTGGCACCGAGGGATACCGAGGCAGGAAAGATTGGTGAAGAGTGGTAACAATGAATGAGAGACCAAGCGAATGAATGGATGGATAGATGGATGAGGGGACGGGACGGCAGCTTAGGCTGCCCGGGTCCCCTGACTGCTGAAACAGACACCAAGCCGAGGAGGTGAGACGCAGGAATGGGTGACATCTACGTGTCCGAGGCGGGTCCCATCCGGTCAGAGCTGCAGGAGGGCGGGGCGGGGGCGGGGCTGGGGGGGTAGGAGGGGGGCCTGGGCCGGGGGTGGGGGCGGGGCCAGGCCCGGGGCCAGGGCGGGGCCTGGCCGTGGGCGGGGCCGGGGAGGGGCGGGGCGGGGCTGGGGGCCGGAGGCGGGGTCCGGGCCCTGGCGGTGGGAGGAAGAAGCAGCCGGGTCGGCTAGGCGCGGACGCGAGGGGACAGGCGCGGAAGCTTCGGACGCTCGCTGCGCCCACGGCTCGTGGCGCTCGCTTCCCGCCACCATGCCCTCCTACACCGTCACCGTGGCCACCGGCAGCCAGTGGTTCGCTGGCACCGACGACTACATCTACCTCAGCCTCGTGGGCTCCGCGGGCTGCAGCGAGAAGCACCTGCTGGACAAGCCCTTCTACAACGACTTCGAGCGTGGCGCGGTGAGTGCGCGCGGCCGGGGCGGGCTGGGGGCGCCCGGGACCCGGCGGGCGGCAGAGGCCCAGCGCGGGGAGAGCCTTCCATCCCCTCTGGGCGGCCGGGATCGGGTTGGGGCGCGTCCCGAACCCCGTCAGGGCGGCTGGGACCCCAGGTCGGGGGCGAGGCGCTTCCAGGGTGAGGTCTGCAGGGGGCTGCGCTTCTCCCCTGGGAGCAGAAGGTGTAAAGCTTGCTCTCATTTCACAGATGGGGACCCGAGGCTCTGAGAGGCCCCTTAACTGGGCGAGTGCTGCGGGCAGCATTACTCGTGCCCCCTTTCCGCGGGTCGTCAGGGTGGAGGGGTGTGCTCACGGAGCTTGCGGGTCCTTGCTCTGCTGTGAAGCACAGGTGGCACCTCGGAGCAGCTGCGAGCTGTGGGGAAAATGCGCAGGTCTGGGGGCCTGCGTTCCCTCTCGGCCTGATCCCTAGCCCACTCTGTTCCCTCTCTGGGCCCCAGTTTTGCCAAATGTAAAATGGAAGGGATGGCTTCAGGCCGGCCCAGGAGTCCTGGGTGAGCCCAAGCCCAGCTGGTGGCCCAGAGTGGCGCTAGCCCATGTCTTCTCACCTGGGGAGCTCACATTCTCAGGACAGAGGGATTTAGAAGGAAGGACCAAGCGAACCCAAACAAGGAGAAGCCTTTTGCAGACCTGGAGGTTGTCACTGGCTCCCAGCAGAGTGCACACTAGGGTACACTTCCACCCGAGGTGTGAGGCTCAGTGAAGGAGGAAGAGGGAAACGGGCTTCCCCCTCCCTCCTCACTAGAGACCCGGGAGCTGTGGGAGTTCAGGGAGCAAAGGGAGCTGGTGTGTGTGACACCTCTAGTCTGTGGTGCCGGGTGCTATGTGAGGCTGTGCACAGGTGGCCTCATTTAGAAGCGGGTTCCTGATGCTGACCTGGGCGTGAATTCCAGCCTGATGGCTTTCTCTATGAACATGGCAGGTCCTCACCAAGCACTCAGTGATGTGCCCAGCCCAGTGGCAAGCACATAGGAGGAGCATTAGATGACTATTGTGATAACCCCAAGACGCTGCAGGTGCCCAGGGAATATCTGTTCCCTTCCACCACCTCCAGCCCCTGACCTGGACCAAAAAGATTTAGACTTCGCAAAGCTGTCACCACTTAGTTGGTTATGAGGTGGAAGCATATGAAATTGCTCATAGCTGACTTTGACAAAGAAAAGTGGCAATTTTCTTGTGGTTCAACCAAATACGTCTTGGATAAAATTCATGAAGTATGTTTTAGGTCTGCAGAGCCTAAAGTAAGTAAATAATAGTCCACTCCTTTTCGGAATTCCAAACTCAAAGCGGGCTTGATCCCTACCCAGGAGCCTCAGAACTTCCCTCTAAGCTGGCCTGGCACTTAGCAAAATTCAGCATATTAACCTGGCCTGAGCGCCT
Organism: Equus caballus; assembly: GCF_041296265.1. NCBI lineage: Eukaryota > Metazoa > Chordata > Mammalia > Perissodactyla > Equidae > Equus > Equus caballus. The sequence goes on from NC_091684.1 coordinate 92,137,089, forward strand.
TTCTCTTCAAGGGGGTCAGGTGTTGAGTATAAGAATCTATTGTTTGATTTCCCCAATCAGGGAACTGGCCCTAAGGACAGTGGTGCGAAGGCCTAATGAGTCTTCTGCTGGGGATGACACCCGCTGCCATTCCTGAAGCACCTTCACTTATTCCCATTATTTCATGGATTCCGCCAACACTCGGGGAGGAGGAAAGGGTACAGACTACTTCCCTTTTATAAGTGACCACCGTGGGCCCCGTTCTCCACACACCACACAGGCTGGGCTCACACTGGGCAGCACAAGGCACCCCACGTGTGGCTTCTCCCCGGAGAAGACAGAGTGGTGTGGCCCTAACAGGTCGTTGGAGGAGGGGTGAGGCCCTGCTCTGTTCATTATTCCCTCCCTCTATTCTGGCTTCGCCACCCTGAGAATTCATTCAAATGACACTGTGATTAAACACCTCAGTGAGAGTCCCAGAAACAAATTTCAGGAGCGATTTGCATGTCACATTTCCATTGAGGTGAGAGAGGGCAGGTCAGGGGGGGCTGCTGCACTGCAGAGGAGTCAGCCGGCTCCCACAGGCTCTTTGAAAAAACCAGCTTTTGAGAAAGTTCCTGTTGATGCAAAGTTACTCCACACTTTGTCTTGCACATCTCAGAGCTACTTCCTCATGGTCCAGCCAGTGTCCCTTTAAGGTCAGTCTGTCCCTTAGAGGAAATACTTGGTAAGAAAGTACGGCTGTTTCATTTGACACTCATGCACCACATAATGTTTCGGTCAAAGAGCTTTATACACAGTGGTCCCACAAGATTACTACCATAGAGCCTGGGTGTGTGGTAGGCTACACCATCTAAGTTTGTGTAAGTGCACTCTATGATGTTCGCACAATGACGAGATCGACTAATGACGCGTTTCTCAGAACCAGAACGTATCCCTGTTTAAGAGACGCATGACTGTACTCAGGAAAGTGCTACAGTCAATATGGTTAACACAGTAACCGTAACAACAATAAAGACTATTTCCAGGCAACCAATTCAGTCATTTCCAGGTCATTGGCAGATCAACACCCCCAGTTCTCCATGCACAATTCAGTCAAATAATGCACAAGACTGATTTTTTTCTCAATATGTTGGTCACAAATCCCTGATTATTCTCCTCAGCGTTCTTCACAGTGATTCAGGACCCCAGGACTGGGAATCCCAACCCCTCCAGGTGCGATTCTCCGGTAGATGGTCGCACCTTCACTGGCTCCCCTCGGTCTGCTGCAGAAAGCCCAGACTGTGGACTCGAACAGCCCAGAGTCCAGCCCAAGTCTAAGCGCATTTGACAAACTGACTTGTTTCTTTCACTCTGAATTTAAAGTAATTCCAGTTGGATCAGATGACTTTAACAGGTCTGAAGATTTCTGGGAAGTCCTACTTGGCCCATTTTCGTTCCATGACAACACTTTTAGGAAAGCTTAGGGCAATAGAGTGATGTTTAATATATTGTCCTTGAATATATTCAGTCAGTGTAAATGAGTCTTATAACTATATATACTTCTTAAATATATTCAGTGAATATTCTTATATTCATGAAGAATACATTCCAGAATACCTGCTTCTCGAGAATAAGAACATATTAATGAAGAATAAATATTTCCTTATCATCCTGAATCTCTGTCTCTATCCCCATCTTCCCTTTCTGTCTCATCTCTTCCCTACATTCTGCCTCCTCTTCCTCCTCCTCATCCTTCCTCTACTCCCTATTCCCACAATCCCCTAATACCCCATTTCTCTCTGCTTTTCTGCTCCACTTTCTCCCTACCTCTCTCTCTCCCAGTCTCCCCCAGCTCCTCCTCCTCTGCTGCCTCATTCCCCGGCTCTCTGTCCTGCACTTTCCCCTCTCTGCTCCTCAGTCTCCCTGACCACTGCCCCCTTTCTCCCTCTCTCTGCCCCTTGCTCTCCCCTGCTCGTCCTTGTAGTCTCCCCTCTCTCTTGTCTACCCCTTAATCTTCCTCTCTCTCTGCTCCACAGCCTCCTCCTCTTCCCTCCCACTCCCCATCAGCTCCCCTGCCCCAAGATGAGCATCCCAGGCAGGGCCACATCATGACTGTCCTTGCTCCAGCAGAGAGAGCCCTCTCCCTGTCCCAGCAGCAGCAGGGATCTGGGGCAGAGACCAATGAAACCTTTCTTAAAATGCTGATATAAAGATCAAATGAAAATTGACCAGCTAACACTTTGCTGAAATACTCAAAAGCCTTAAAACCATATATCCAATATAGAATTGAGAGCAACAAGCGAAATCAGCAAACTGGCCCTTCCATGAAATGAGGCTGATGAATTGCATGTTTCCCTGCCTCCATGTCTTTCTCCAGCATCTGACCACTGCACCTGATACCTCTGCCCCAAGGAACTCCATGCTCCAGCCTCTGCCTTCTGTGTGCGAATTCCACACCGGAGGGAATTGCTCTAAGTTCCCTACATCTGAAATGCCCCGCCCACCTCTTCTCCTTCCCACTCACCTCACCTCTGAAATCTTACCAGCTCATATGAGCTGCCTCACATGCCGTCTCTTATGAAACTTTTCCATGTCCTTCCACCCCACCCCATGTAGCCTCTTCATACTCAATCAAGAGGCTGAACCAGGGCTCAAAGCCGGGTCATCTAGCTTCCAGTCCAGGGCTTTTCCCACAATGAGGCCGCGGGGAACAGGGGCAGCAGCCGGGGCTGGGCCATTACACAGGTGTGGATTCTAATCTTGGGACCACCAGTTACTCATAGCACAGTAACTGCCTGACCTCTCTGGGCCTCAGTTTCTCTCTGTAAAATGGGATAATCTCCCACTCAGCCATGCATATGTACTGTATTTATTGTGGGCCTGTTATGGGCCATTCACTGTTAATATTGTTCACCTTACAGAGTAGACATGAGAAGTCAATGTGTCACAGCAAATAGATGACAAACACAGCATGTGCCCAGCATACTGACCCACAGAGAGGAGGGAAGGAGGTCATCACAGCTTGTAACTCTGTGTACTTTCCTAAGGCCTGACATTGCTGTTTAATGTACATGACCCTAAGATCTTCCTGGAGGCCTTTCTCTATCCTCTGTGACTCTCCAGTAGTGGCTTTCTTGGATGCCTGAGCCGCAGTCACCAGACTTTGTCCCTGAGACTACCTGAATTGGGTTGGACCGAACTCCTTGGAGCCTGGTTCACCTCCTGTAGTACCCGGCCTGAAGCCAAGGTCAGCCAGAGACAAGCCACACTGCAGGCCTGTCCCTCTCTCCTTGCCGAAGACACTGTCAGATGGCATATTGAGTCCCTGTAAGTCTGTCCAGTCTGTTCATCCCGGGTGAAACTCCAGGGCCCTCTACCAAGCACCTGCAAGGGTGGGTTGAGAAGGGGGACCTAGAGGGTCCCATTCTCCTGTGACTGCATCACAGGTGTGCTGAAGGGGGACCCCACTGTCCCATTCCCTCAGAGAAGCTGCTTTATCTCTCCCTTGTTGGTCACCACCCACAGCTGCACGTCTGACCCTCTCTCTGAGAATCCCCCAGTCCTGGTGAGGCTCCCTTAGCATCATGCCCCTTCTCTTTGTATTCTAAGGTGCTGGGCTCCTTCCTCCCATAAGAGTGCCCACCTCAGATGCTCATGGTGCCTGTTACTTTAGAATGACTGTCCTCTTCCCCATCACCCCAGCCTTCCTGGCATCCACCCCCAGACACCTTCAGCCCCCTCCAGCCCCTGGAACCACAAGAAAACCACTTCCCCTGGAGCAGCCTCTCCCAGCCCCAGCCCCAGCCTCACCACACTCTGACTTCCTTTTGCTCAGACTGCCCTGCCAACACCAAGAATGCCCCTCCCCTACCCCCATTCTCACTCTGGCCTCAGAGCCCCTTCTCCAACCCCACAGCAATTCCCTCCAGGTTTTGAGCCAAGAGGTTTGAGCTCATGAACTCAGTTTCTTTCTCCCACATCTACTTCTGGCTACTCAATTGGGCAGGTGTAGTCAAGGATGGACTGCAGTGTGGGGACCCAGGCTAGCTCATGGCTGCTCGCAGGCTGTATGGAGCCTGACGCCCTATGACCCCCAGGAGTCAGGGAGGGAGGACCATGTGGTTCTGATAGACACAGCAGCTGATGGCCTCTGCCCTTGGAAAAAGCAGCCCACTCAGACATCATGTCATTTGGATCTCTCAGTGGTCCTGCGAGCCAGGCATTATTTATCCTTGGTAGGTGAAGAAACAGAGCCTCAGGGAATGGAGCAATTTGCTGAGGCCCATGGTCAGTCACTCTGGTGCTGGGATGTGAATTCAGGGCCCCCTGAGGCTGGCAGTGCTGTCTTGACACTGGGCTCAGCTTGTCCTCTGCCCCTCACTGCCCTCCCCTGATGCTCCTGGGTGGGAATCTCTGCCTTGGCCCCACAGAGAGCTGAGGTCTCTGTAGATCCCCAAGGCAGGCGGGGCCCAGAGTGGGGTGGACCCTGCAGATAGCCAGTCCTGGGCCACCCAGTCCCCACTCTGCTTCTCCAGATGGACATTGGGCCTCTTGCCCCATCAGAGCCTTCCTGCCCTGGCCCCCTGATGCCTCAGATCCGGGGTCTCCCTTCTCTCCCTGCCCCCTAGAAGCCACCCAACAGGAGCTGCATCCTTCCTTCCCTCCCCCTCCTCCCCGCTCCTCAGGTTGCTTGCCCCTCCCTGGGACTCCTCTCCCAACTCTGCGTCCCTGGGCCTGCCGGCTTCTCCCCAAGGGTCAGCACAATACAGAGGTCCCATAGGCCCTGGGGATCAGTACTCTCAGGCCTCCCCAGGCCTCCTTTCACTGCTCTCCTGCACGACAGACTATGGGGCAGGAGGGGGTTTCATCCTGCAGGATGGGGCATTCGGCAGGACAGATGAGCTTGTGCACCTGTTAGGGACTTGGAAATGTCATCCCAGCACACAGGACTGGCTCCTCAGAGTCTGTTTCTAACTGGGGACCCAGGCCCAGACCACAGGGCACGGGGAGGGGGCTTCCGCTTTCTAACCGCAGCGTCTGGCATCTTCGGCAACCACAACATGCGAGCTGCTCACTGTGCTCTGAGACAAGAGGTTTGCTGAAATATCCAACTTCCCATTCCTCTTGTGAAGTCCTCCCAGGGGTTCTTCTGGCAGGTTGGTGGGAGAGGGTTGGAAATAGGGACGCATGGGGTCATGTGCAGGATGACCACCCCTCCCCTCCATTTACTTCAGTATCATGCTGACAACTGGGTTCTGCTGGCAAGGAAGAAGTTCAAGGATTGGTGAAATCTGGCTTAGAAATTGCCTTGGGAAGGAATTGGATCCAGGGCTTCTCAAACCTGCTGGTCTTCAGAACGCCTAATGCAATGCTTGAGCCGTCGTCCTTCCTTGCCATTGAGAACTGCAGACACACAGACCATCCAGGAGCCACGGGGCAGCGAGAGTTGCCCAGCACTGCCACTGTGCCCGCCCGTCTTCTGGAGGAAGGAGCCTCGCAGCACAGGGTGCTGAGCAGCTCAGTCCCAGGGGCCTGAGGGGCAGCGCTGCACATGGCGTGGGGTAGCACCTTTCACCAGCAAGGCCAGCCTCCACCCATGGCCGTGCCCCAGACAGAGGGGGAACTGCTTGGTCTGAGTTCCTCGGCATCACTGCGGCTCAGTGAATTGCAGATGCCCCAGGAGGACTTGAATCCATGCAACTTCGCTTAGACCTGAGCCTCCCCATTTTCACTCAGTTATTCACGCCACTGAGAACGAGAGAGAGGTGGAGAGGCTGTACTGGAATTCCAGCTCTGCCACTGAATAGCTGAGATGGGACTTACTGAGACTCATTGTCTTTGTCTGTGACACGGGTCATAACCCGCCCCCTCCTCCCAGGGTTGTTGTGGGGACCCATTGCCATCTTCAGCACGCCCTTTGCAGGTTGTAAAGGGTCACCCCTGTGTGTGAGGGCCAGTTTTCCCCCCTGGCCTGTCAGGGTGGAAAGGCCAGCAGCCTCGCTGCCCTCCTTGTGAGTGGGGGCAGCGGAAGAGGACCCTCACTGCACAGCCCAGCAGAGGGGACTCCTGCCTGCAGTCTCTGCCTCCTCCAGCCTGAGGACGTGCAGACAGCAGAATGTCCCTGTCCAAGCAGGGCCAGCCCTTACTCACTAGACTTCCATCTCTGTCCCCCAGGGCACAGCACAGAGCCTTGCTAAATGAACTAAGGGGTGATACAAACGCTCGGAGGACCCCAATGGGCTGATTTGCCTTTTCTCCTTCTCAGGTTGATTCTTATGATGTGACAGTGGATGAAGAGCTGGGCGACATCCACCTGGTCAAAATCGAGAAGCGCAAGTACTGGCTGCATGACGACTGGTACCTCAAGTACATCACACTGAAGACGCCCTCCGGGGACTACGTGGAGTTCCCCTGCTACCGCTGGATCACGGGCGAGGGCGAGATCGTCCTGAGAGATGGCCGAGGTGAGCTGCTCAGGCCCCTTCCACTCCCTGGGCTTGCCAGGAACCGAGAGGGCTTGCTGACCACCTTCCTCAAAGAACTATCTTCACGGGAATAATGACAATGCTGTCATGGGTTGAGCACCTGCCCTATGCCTCGATGCACCTGCAGAAGGCATGACCTTCCTCAGGGTGCTCATGAGCCCCAGGCTCAGAGACTGGAGTGTGAGGCCCCAGGCACATGGCCAGCCATGTTGTCCCTCTGTGCTATGGTCCTTCAAGGGGAAGATTATGACCCCCTTTTTGTCAGATGGTAACTAGGGTCCCTAGTAACAAATACCCCTGGGACATACCCCTACATGGGCAGCTCTCCAGGTGTCAGGGAAGTGGCATCACTGGCCAGATTCACAGACACCCAGGCCCGGACTGCCCTCTGTGAGGTCACAGTAGAGCCTGGGCTCCAGGGCACCCCACACGGAGGGGCCATGGGCAGGCCTGACGTTCACAGTCACCAGTTGTTAAACCTGAAGTCCCACGTTTTGCTGAAAGAGAAAAGAACCTAAAATCTGCCCTCTTAAACAAGACCCTCAAATGTGCAGACGCCCATCTGGGCCTTCCTCAGGAGGCCAATCTTCATAAGAGACGCAGCTGGCCTGGTATGGAGGGGGAGAGAAGAGGCAGATGGCAGAGGTCAGCTGAGGCCGCTCTCCCTCTGAATGGCTCCTCCTTGCACACTAGCCTCTTCACATGCATGAGTCCAGTCCAGGTCGAGGTTCTGCCTTACTTCAAGTCATGGCCTTTCAGTTTGCTCACACTCTAATCCTGGAAGGATGTGTCTTTAGATGCCATGCGTCACTAGAATAACGAGGAAGAGAAGAGCTGCTTCTACCGGTGGCACCGTTGAACGCCTCCTAGTTGACATTGCATTCTCTGTCGCTTGTCCATCGTTCTTCACAGAAGTTCACTGGGGTCAGTAAAACAAGAGTATTACCTCCATTTTTTAACTGAGAAAACTGAGACCAAGGAGGAAAAAGTTCCTCTCTACCTGGTGTTTCTAAACTTTCAGGCCACGTCCCATTGTTTCTGACATGGAATTTAACTTAAGACACCAAATTCCAAGAATATTCCTGAACTAAATGATTGGGGCTAGGAGTTTTGTCCCCTGATCTCATGGCAGGAAAAAGATCACAAGATTCACTTTGTCTTTTGGTTGGCCAGAATGTGGAAGGCTGTAGACGGGGCACTTTTCCTTTTCCAGTGGTTGGAAAAACACTAGCTCCAAATCTCCCTCCTGCCCCTCTCACCCACCGTCTCAGTTGTGGAGTCCTTCTTCCCACAGACCCTGAATCTCTTTCCAGTAAAAAACGTATGGCACATTCAGATTGGGATATTTAGGAAGGTGTAGGCCAGTGTGCAGGGCCATTAGCACTGCTAGTCCTGGATGGGGAGAGAGAATGCCAGAACAATCCAGAGGGGTGTGTCCTGGAGACTGAGCTCCCTTGGGAGGAGCTGAGGCCCCCAGCAGAGATGCAGATAGTGGGGGAGACACTCAGAGAGCAGATGGGGAATCAGTGTCCTCTCTTCACTGTCGCCATGCCCCCCGTTCTCTGGTCAGGGTTCCCAGTGGCTGAACCCAACGTGAAGCCCATTGATGCAGTTCATTCCAGTTGAGGACAAGATCAGGGACCTTCAGGGACAGGACAAGGTGAAGGGTGGGTCTAGAGAGGGGCACATGAAGCTATCCAGCTTGTTCCACTTATCTATCACTATGTAACAATCTTAGTGGCTTTAAGCAGCCATTTTATTTTGCCCATGATTTTGTGGGAAAAGCTCAGCTGGGCAGTTCATCTGTGAGTCATAGGGCATCAGCTGGAGGCTGGGGCAGTTAGGGCTAGAGGATTCACTTCTAAGATGGTTCTTCTCTCACATGTCTAGTGCCTCAGAGCTCCTTGGTGTCTCTCCCTCCACATGACATCTCATTCTTTAGGGCTTCTCCATGGAGCTGAGGCTCCTCACAGCTTGGTGGTCTCAGGGTATTAGCACTTCTTATGTGGCAGCTGGTTTCCAAGAGCAAGTATTCCAGGCGACTGTGGAAGCTGCCAGTTTCCTCACACCTGAAAACTGTCACAGTGTAACTTCCACCGTATTCTATTGGTCCAAGCAATCACAGAGCCCACCTCGACTCAAGGGGGACTTAGATCCCCCCTCTCGATGGAAGGAATGTCAAAGAGCTTGTGGCCATCTTTAATTCACCACATGGCACAATAACCAGTCCTTTGGACAGCCTGGAAATGAGGGGGCCCAGCCTACAAGCGATTCAATCACTCGCCACATGATAACCTCTGAAATCTAATATTTCACCACTGCACCATGGGTGAACAGAAAAGTCCGAGGCTGTCACTGTGGTCCCAGAGATCCAGAGCATCTCTGTGAAGGGACAGCTTCATTAAGGCACAAGTATCAGTCTTTTGGAATCTGCCCCTGAGCTCTGCTGCAGTCAGTCCAGGCTTTGTCACCTGCCATGTTCCTGGAAGTCTGGCAGTCACTGGGGTAGAATGTTCCAACACCCTCAGGGCCAGGAGAAAAGGAGCTATATGCCTCTTGAAACTTGGCATGTTGCAATTCCGCATGTCTTGACTTATTCATACCACTGAAGCTGGAGAGATGCAACTCCTCAGAGCTAATGTGCCTGAGAAATAGGCCTGTTATTTGAGGTGGGTTAGAAATGATGCATGTCGAGTGCCTGCAACAGTGCCTCCTGTGGCCGATGATAACTGTTGTTACAGTTAATACCTTGCCTTCCGTGACCTCTGGCCTCCCCTGTTGGTTGGCTTTACGCAGAGGTGTCCCATTGATCTTTCTCTTTGGGCCCCAGTTCCAAGCCTGGGACTGGAGCTGCCTCGGGCAGAAGGTGCTGTGGGCCAGGGAGCTCCGAGTGTAGGCTGAAAACTGTTGGGAGCTGGTCTGCCATGCAGTCAGTACAGAGATTGAGAGCAGGCGTTTACAACCTTTCGGCACAACTTGCCAGAATAATCCCATGACTGGTGCATCTGATAATAAAAACAGGGCCTATATTTTGAATGTCTTCAGTTTGTTTTTCATTTTGATTTTCCAGTAGTTAATTTTAATCATATTTTACAAAAATATCAGTCTGTGATGGAATAGAAGTTTTAAAAACTGGGCCCTTCACCCCAGAGAGCTGGAAAAGCACTGTTCTGGGCCCCCTTTTCAGGCGATGCTCTGGAATCCTGCTGCTCAGATCTCTGTTGACTCTGTTCACTGCTTCCCTTTAAACAATAGCATGAAGGGTAATCGTGAACCAACCTCCCTGCTCTAAATGCCCTGAGAAGCACCACCCACCCTCAGCCACCTGCCCCACTCCTGGAATGAGAGATGAGACACCTCTACAGTCTGGGCCTAGAGGGAGGAAGAGGATGCTCGGGTCCATATGGTTCTAAGGATAAGAACGATGGCTGTTGTTCCCATTTACTGGGCACTTACTGAGTGCCCAGCACTGTGTGGGGTTCAGGACCCTAGAAATAGGCGTTATTATCTCCATTTTACTTGTGAGGAAGCTAAGGCAGCTTGCTCGAGGTGACACAGCCCAAGTCCACACCCAAACCCAGCTGTGTCTCTTCTAAAGCCCACACTGCAGGACACCACATGCTGTTTTAGAGTTCAGCCTGGTTCCCAGTCCTCTGTGCAGGCACCACAGGGAACTGGATAGTGTCAGCGTCTGTATGTTGGGTCGAAGTCACACGTTTCTCCAGGAAGCAACAACCAGTTGGACTTAGAAACATGAGTCCCTGCTGCTCTCTCAGGCAACACGGAAGCCTGCAGTCAGGTGCCATTTCTGCTCTGCATGAAAATTGCAGAGGGGAGAGGAGTGAACTACTCTGCAGTGGTTTAAAGAAATCCACCAAGGACCAGGAAGAGAGGAGGGGCAGCTCTGCTCCAGGGACCCCAGGATGGTTGGCAGAAGCAGTGTCCTGGAGGCCAGGTGGAAGGTTAGAGCCCCCACGTGGAAATCCACAGGCAGGCCAGAGATGGGCACACGGTGGGGCTGCCGGAGAGAGGCAGAGATTCATTGGCCCATGTCGGGAAAGCAGAATGAGAACCAAGCCTGACTCATGTGTCTGGAGAAGATTCTCAGGGCCTGAAGGTGCAGAGCCCTCAGGCTTGCTGAGTGAGCAGGCAGGAGGAGGTGGAACTGAATTTGTCTTTTATAAAGGGAGTGGCTAAGAGCATAGGATTTGAGTTTTGTGTTGAAAATCCACTTATTAGGTGTGTGACCTTGGGCAAAGTTCAAGGGCAAAGCTAATCAACCTGCCTAAGCCCCAGTTTCCTCAGTATAAAATGGGGGAGTGTGCTGAGGTTTAAATGAGATGATGCATGTGAAGTACAAGGTGTCTGAGGGAAACCTAAATATGGGGTGTTATTCTTCTTCCTGAGGCTCTTCTCACACTTGTCCTTTCCTCACAGCAAAGTTGGCCCGTGATGACCAAATTCACATCCTCAAACAGCACAGACGTAAAGAACTGGAAACGCGGCAAAAACAGTACCGGTGAGTTATGACATCAGACCAAATGGCCAGAGGGCCATGGTATGAAATAAACCCTGCCCTCAGCTTATGGCCCATCACTACTGAGAAGTGATGACCAAGGCCCCAGCTCCCTGTGGTGCTCCTCAGTCCCTGGCTCCACCTGAGCACCGCTCCAGGCACAGATGGTGAAGAGAGTTGTGGAGCAAACTTAGGATCAGCCATCTTTTCGTTTAGAAGGAATGGGGCAGTAAAAGCTTGGATTTATCGTAATGTTCTCCCACCTTCCATTGTAGGATTACCCCTCACTTTTTATGTCTTCCAATAATAATTTAGTTATAAAATTGATATATAATCTACAACAAAATTGACAAATCTTTAGCTAACAGACTAAGAAAAAGGAATGAGAGGACTCAAATTATTAAAATTAGAGATAAGAGAGGGAGCATCAATACCAAGTTCACAGAAATTAAAATGAATAGAAGGGTATACCGTGAACAACTGTATACCAACCAATTAGATAAGTTAGATGAAAAGGACACATTCCTAGAAAGACAAAAACTGCCGGAACTGACTTAAGAAATAATCCAATCACAGGCAAAGAGATTGAATTAGTCATTTTAAAACTTCCCACAAAGAAAAGCCCAGGCCCAGAGGGCTTCACTGGTGAATTCTATCAAACATTTAAAGAATTAACACCAACCCTGCATAAACTCTTCCAAAAAATAAAATAGAAGGGAACTTGTCTCAACTCATTGTATGAGACCAGTATTATACCAAAACCAGACAAAGACATCATAGGAAAAGAAAACTGTACACCAGTATCTCTTATGAATGTAAATGTAAACATTTTCAACAAAATGCTAGCAAACCAAATCCAGCAGTGTGTAAAAGGCATTATACAATGTGACCAGGTGGGGCTTATCCCAAGTATGCAAGGTTGGCTTACCATCCAAAAATCAATTAATGTAATACACCATGCAAATAGAGTAAAGAACAAAAAACACATGATTATCTCAATAAACACACAGGGAAGCATTTGCCAAAATCCAAAACCCTTTCATGATTAAAATAAACACTCAAAAAATAGGAATCGAAGGGAACGTCCTCAATCTGATAAAGGGCATTGACAAAAACTCACAGTTAACGTCATACTTTATGGGGAAGGACTGCATGCTTTCTTCCTGAGATCCAGGAGCAAAGATGTCAGCTTTCACCACTGCTGTTCGACATTGTGGTAGAGGTTCTAGCCAGGGCAATTGGACAAGAGGAAAAAAAAGGCACCCACATTAAAGAACGCTGAGTAAAACCATTGCCATTCACAGATGACATGATTTTGTATATAGAAAATCCTAAGGAATTCACCAAAAAACTATTGGAACTAATAAATCAGCAAGGTTGCAGGATACAAGATAAATATACAAAATTCAGTGTTTTTCTGTATGCTGGTACTCCACAATCTGAAAATTAAAATAAGGAAACAATACCATTTACAATAGCATCAAAAGAAATAAAATATTTATGAATAAATTTAACGAAAAAAGTCCAAGACTTGTACAATGAAAACTACAAAACATTGTTGAAAGTGATTAGAGAAGTTCTAAATAAGGTGAAAGACATCTCACGTTCATGGACCCGAGGACCTAATGTTCGTAAAACGGCAATACTCCCCAAAGCAGTGTACAAATTCAAGGCAATCTGTATCAAAATCCCAGCTGACTTTTTTGCAGAAATTGACAAGCTGATTCTAACATGCATGTGGAAAGCAAGGAACCCAGAATAGTCAAAACAATCTTGAAAAAAAAAGGTGAGAAACTCACACTTCCCAATATCAAAATTACTGCACTCCTGCAGTGATCCAGACAGTGTGGTGTTGGCATTAGGATAGACATATAGAGATCAATGACATAGGATTGAGAGTCCAGAAATAAGCCCTCACTTATGTGGTCAATTAATTTTCAATAGAGGCAGCAAGACAATTCAATGGAGGAAGAATAGTCATTTCAATATATGGTGTTGGGACAACTCATTAGCCACAAGCCAAGAATGAAATTGGACCCTTACCTCACACCACATACATAAATTAACTTAGAATGGATCAGATACCTAAATGTGAGAGCTAAAAGTATAAAACTTTGAAGAAGACAGGTAAACCTTCGTGACCTTGGATTTGGCAAAGGATTTTTAGATACAACAAAAGCGTAAGCAACAAAAGAAAAATAGATAAATTGATGTAATCAAATTTGAAAACTTTTGTGCTTCAAAGGGTACCATCAAGAAAGTGAAAAGGCCACATCTATGGACAGCTAATCTTTGACAAAGGAGCTGAGGGCCTACAATGGAGGAAAGAAAGTCTCTTCAACAAATGGTGCTGGGAAAACTGGACAGCCACATGTAAAAGAATGAAAATCAACCATTCTTTTTCACTATTTACTAAAATAAACTCAAAATGGATCAAAGACCTAAAGATTAGGCCTGAAACAATAAGTCTTCTAGAAGAGAATATCGGCAGTACACTCTTTGACATCAGCTTCAAAAGAATCTTTTCGGACACCATAACCCCTCACACGAGGGAAACAATAGAAAGAATAAACAAATGGGACTTCATCAGACTAAAGAGCTTCTTCAAGGCAAGGGAAAACAGGATTGAAACAAAAAAACAGCCCACTAATTGGGAAAAAACATTTACAAGTTATTTATCCAACAAAGGGTTAATCTCCATAATATACAAAGAACTCACACAACTCAACAATAAAAAATCAAACAACCCAATCACAAAATAGGCAGGGGACATAAACAGACATTTCTCCAAAGAAGATATACGGATGGCCAATAGAGACATGAAAAGATGCTCATCATCACTAATCGTCAGGGAAATGCAAATCAAAACTACGCTAAGATATCACCTTACACCTGTTAGAATGGCAAAAATATCCAAAACCAAGAGTGACAAAATGTTGGAGAGGCTGTGGAGAAAAAGGAACCCTCATACACTGTTGGTGGGAATGCAAACTGGTGCAGCCACTTTGGAAAACAGTATGGAGATTCCTCAAAAAGTTAAGAATAGAAATACCTTATGACCCAGCCATCCCACTACTGGGTATCTATCCTAAGAACCTGAAATCAGCAATTCCAAAAGTCCCATGCACCGCTATGTTCATCACAGCATTGTTCACAATAGCTAAGTCATGGAACCAACCTAAGTGCCCAGCAACTTATGATTGGATAAAGAAGATATGGTATATATATACAATGGAATACTACTCAGCCATAAAAAAGGACAAAGTCGTCCCATTCACAACAACATGGATAGACCTTGAGGGTATTATGTTGAGTGAAATAAGCCAGACAGAGAAAGACGAACTCTATATGACTCCACTCATAGGTGGTAGTTAACATAAAGACAAAGAGAACTGATCTGTGGTTACCAGGGGGAAGGGGGCTGGGGAGAGGGCACTAGGGGTGAAGTGGTGTACCTACAACATGACTCATAATGATATACAACTGTAATTTCACAAGGTTGTTAACTATCATAACCTTAATAAAAAAAAAAAAGAAAGTGAAAAGGCAACCCACAGGATGAGATAAAGTATTTGCAGATCATGTATCTGATAAGAAACTTATATCCATAATATATAAAGAACCCTCACAACTCAATAATACAATACAAATAATCCAATTTAAAAATGGACAAGGACCCGAATAGACCTTGTTTTCCAATAAGCACATGAAAAGATGCTTGGCATTGTTATTCATCAGGAAAATGCAAATCAACACAATGAGATGCTACTGCACACTCATTAGGATGGCTAGAATCAAAAAGTCAGATAATAACAAGTGTTGGTGAGGACATGGAGAAATCAGAACTCTTACACACTACTGGTGGGAATGTAAAATGGGGCAGTTGCTTCAGAAAATGGTCTGGTCGTTCCTCAAACTGTTAAATATAGAGTTACCATATGGTCCAGCAATTGCACACCTAGGCATATACGTAAGAGAAATGAAAACATATGTCCACACAAAAACTTGTACATGAATGTTTATAGCAGTGTTATCCATAATAACCAAAAAGTGAATATAGTCCTAATATCCATTAAATAATGGATGTATAAATAAAATGTGGTGCATCTATACAATGGAATATATTTCAGCCATAAAAAGGAATGAATAAACACTTCTCCCGAGAAAATATATGAATGGCCAATAAGCACATAAAAAGATGCTTGACCCCATTAGACATCAGGAAAATGCAAATCAAAACCACAAGATACCACTTCACACCCACTAGGATGGATAGAATCAAAAAGACAGATAATAACAAGTCCTGCCAAGATGTGGATGGAGAAACTTGAGCCTCATCCATTGCTGGTAGAATGTAAAGTGATGCAACCACTTTGGGAAACAGTTTAGCAGTTCCTCAAAATCTTAAACAGAGTTACCTCCTAGCAATTTTACTCCTAGGTATCCACACAAGAGGAATGAAAATATGTGTCCACGTGAGAAACTTGGTACACAAGTATTCACAGCAACATGATTCATAAGAGCCAAAAAGTGGAAACAACCTATATTCCATTAACTGATGAGTAGCTAAACAAAATGTTGTATATCCCTACAATGGAATATTATTTGGCATGAAAAAGGAATGAGCTGTGGATACATGCTAAACCATGAATGAATCTCAAAAACATTAGCTAAATGGAAAAGACATTTACAAAAGACCATATAGTGTATGATTCTATTTAGATGAAATGTCCAGAACAGGCAAGTCTATGGACAAAGATCAGTAGATTAGTAGTTGCCTAGGCTGAAAGTGGGGAATATGGCATGGGGAGTGACTATTAATGGGTACGGGGTTTCTATTTGGGGTGAAAATATTCCAAAATTAGATTATGGTGGTGGCTGCACAACTCTGTAAATATACTAAAAAGCTTTGAATTGTTTACTTTAAAGGGGTGAATTTTATTGTATGTAAATTGTTTCTCAATATAGCTGTTGTTAAAAATAATACATGATCCAGAGTGCACATTTGGAAACTGGTGGTCAGTGGGCTGTTATCCAGCCTCTTTGTGTGTTTAATGGGCCTTTGTGGAGTTCTGAGTAAACAGGGCTTTTATTCTCTGGGTGTCCCCAGTCCAACACCTGTCTACTGTCTGTATGAAGGCTTCTTCCATTTCCTGCTTTGGCCCCTGGAGAAATTTAAGTTTGAGTCCTTCCAAGGGAAAGGGGTGGAAGGAATCATGCTAAACATTCAGCACTGTTTCCTGGGCTGGGCGGGGGTGGGGCGGGGTTTGGCGAGAGATGGTTGTTACACTTTTCCACGTCTTCCTCCATAGTTTAACTTCTTACAGGGCATATGTAGTATATCAGGGTTTTTTAAATCTAATAAAAGCAAAAGAAGAGGAATAATGTAGAAGCAGAAAAATACCTGTAATTAATCCATTTTCACTTTTATTTATTTGAGACTGAGCTGTGTACACAATTTGACATCCTCCCTTTGTTTTCCCCTTATAAGTATAGCAGGATCATTTCCCTGTATTTTAAAAATCTCATCACAAAAATCCTATCACATTATTCTAGCTTTTATATAATATTCCATTGTATAGATGCACCATAATTTGCTTAAACACCAGCCTGACTAGGCGTTTAGGAAGTTTCTAGTTTTTTATTCTTATAAACAATGTGAAAATCTTTGTGAGAAACTTTTTGTGCATTATTAAGTATTTCCTTAGGATAGGTGCCCAGAAATGAAATTACTAAATCAAATAGGGTAAGTTATTGTATAATAGTGTAAGTATATATTGACAAATTTCCCTTCAAAAATCTTTAACCAGTTTTCACGAACTGTGTATGGGTACCCACTTCACCAATACTTGCCATAGCTGGCAGTATCTTTTTTTGTTAGCTTTTCTAATTTGTCAAGGCATCTCTCATCTCTCAGCTCCTCTTTTCCCCCACTCTCAGCAACTCGCTGATGTCCAGTGGTTGATAAATCCCCACTGAAATGCGTGATTGCCTGAGCCTCAAAACTATCTTTACCTCTGTCTTCCTTTCCATCAAAAACTTACATTTCCATGAAACAGAATGAATAAATGAGAAACAGAGCCATACACACATGGCTACTTGATATATTACAGAGGGCACCGATGATGAGCAGTTCTGGGGCGGTGGGGCATCTGTACAGAAGGGGGAGAGAGAGGAGGAGGAGAAGAAGAAGAAATTGGATTCTACTTCTTGTCATTCAGAAAATTCAGTTTTAGGTTGATTAAACTTAGATGTTAAAGGCAAAACTATAAAACTTTTAGACCTAAGCTTTTAAGAGATTTTTCTTCATAGCCTCAAGGGGAAAAGATTTTTCAAACACAATTCAAAATGCGCTAACCATAAGAGGAAAAAAGAGGTCAGTTCACCTACCTTGAAATGAGGAACTTCTGCTCACTGAGACATACCACAAAGAGAGTGAAAAGACAATTCACAGAGTGATGGACAAGAATTATTATTCACAATATACCAAGGGCCCCTACACATCTCTAAGAAGAACGTTGTCAATTTAGTAGAAAAATAGGCAAGAGATTTGAGAACAAAAAAGATGCTCAGCTTCGTGTGTAATCAGGGAAACCAAAAGTGAGATCACAATGAACTCCCACTATTATTACACATGCACACACACCACATACACCCAAAGTGTTAAAGAACCTGTGGAGGGGTAGGAAGGCTCATGCACTACTGGCAGGAGTATAAATTGATACAACCTCTGTAGAAAACAATTTTTCAATATCTAGAAAATTGAAGCTACATTAGAATCTATGACCCATACAATTTATTCCTGGATCCAAATCCATGTGCATGAGTATCTGGATACGTGGACACAGATGTTCACAACAGCAGAATTTATGAGAGCCAAAATATAGAAGCTGCACAATATCCATCGACAGTAGAGCAGGTAAAAAAATTGTGATCGTTCTACCCTGCGAGGAAAATCAGTGAACTGCTGGCGCACAGAGCAGCATGGATGAACCTCACAAATACAGTGTTGCAAACAGAAGCCAGACACAAGTTTGTCTGGCCAATCCCTAAAAGTTTGCAATTATCTTGTTTAGGGAAACTTATGTAGCAGTGGAAAATAGACAAGAACACAGAAATGATCATCATAAAAGCAAAGATGGTGATTGAGGAAGGATGAGCAGGAAGGGGGGCTGAGGGTACTGGCAATGTTCTGATTCTTCATCTGGGTGTCACTTACACAGATGTTTTGTGCATTTTTGTGCATGTGTGAGTGTGTGCTTATGTACATACATAGATTTGTATGTTCTACTTCATAATAAACATTTTAAAATAAAACTTTTGTGTCTTTATACGAGGTCCAGGTTGGGGGGTAATCTGATTACACTGTGGGTGATGTTAGGGATTTATGAATTGGTGATGTGTTTTAGAATATTGGTATGTAAGCCTCTCACTCAGGCACCGTATGATGGGTTTGGAAATGTTTGTACTTGGAACAGTGCACAAGGCATTGTCTGAGAGCTCTGCACCGCCCATTCCCACCCTGAAAGGTAGTTGTTTCTATGCTCCTCTCTCAGCTTTCCTCCCCACTTCAACCACCTGTGGCAAAGCCTGTACAATGAGCACTTCACGTGCTTCTGGCCTGGTGGAAGGAAGGAATCCTAGACTGTGGTGATATGACACTGTTTGTGTTCTGTTAGGTGAGTGGACAGCAAGTTTTATCAGTTCCACACTAATTCATACTAAGATGTTAATGGCTGGTCAGTTTCATTAGTCTTACTGACATTGTCTTAGCCCAGTATTTTCCAAAGTGTGCCCTGGGGCATTAATCCCCAAACTTTCCCCCCAGAGAAGGGTCCCATGGTAAAACAAATTTGGGAAACTGTTTATCACATCCCCGTCCTGGAGGTTCACGATGCCTATAAGCATTGAGGATTCTGAGAAGTTCTCTGGTAATGGACCATAGTTAGTTTTGTTTTTAATCCAGTGTTTCCCAAGAGAATTTGACATATGAATCTTACCGTGCTGCAGAACGAGTACCCTATGGAGCACGCTGTGGGGAACGCCCCTTTACCAGGAGAAGTGGATTCAGTGCTGCGTTTATTTCTCAGGGGTGTAGCTTTTGGCAGGGTCTAGGGAGAGGGGCAGGGGGCTTTAATGGCGAGATAACTTGCCTCTTTCTTAGATCTAATGGTCATTTTTTCTTCCTCCTTCCACGTTATCTGTCCTTTTCAAACCCCCTCCTCTGCTTCCGCTCAGGAAACGCTGAACTTTGCGCTGTCTGCATAATCTTGGAGTTCCTCTTTTACATGAACTCTCGGGCTTCCAGATTAAGGTTTAGAAATAAAATAACAACTAAGAATAGTCTCCAGTGTGTCAGAAAGCCAGCAAGTCCAGCTGGCCTTCGTCACTCAGTCAGCCAGGCAGCGAGATGGAGAAGTCAACACAGGTTGACCGTGTCCTTCCACTGTGACTGCGTGGCCTGTGTCACACACACAGAGCAATGTATGGTGGTGTGGGTTTTAATCTACATCATTTAATCTAATCATTCTGTGACTTGCTTTTTCTCACTCATCATTCTGTGTTGAAGAGCAACCAGTTGACGCAGATAGGTGTGGTCCATTATCTTAGCTTCTGTGAATAAACCTTCGTGCTCGACCACTCTCCTCCTGATGCCCGTGGGAACTGTCTTTCATTTCTGGCTGTTACAAGCCGCACCGGCCGCCGTGGGCTTCCTCATGGGTCTCCTGTTGCTCTCACGGAAGAGTTACTCTAGAGAGCATTCCTAGACGTAGACTGCAGGGTTGCAGACCACATTTCAAGTTTTCTAGATATTGTCGATTGTTTTCCAAAAGGGTTCTGCCAATTCTTGCCCCAAGGAGCCGTTTCTGAGAGTTGCTGTTTCCCCACGTCGTCGACATACTTCGCGCCTGAGGCATTTCACTCTTGTTGATCTAGGGTGTGTGAAATAGTATCTCCTGGTTCTCCTCAGTCTTAAATTGCCGCATGTCTCTTCCTTTATGTGAATATACCATAATTTATTCAACCGTTGTCCTATCTGTGGACCTTCAGCCTGCTTCCCACTCGTATGTTTGGTTGGTTTTGGTATTAGAGGCAGTGCTGCAAGAAGCGGCCTCGTGCAAACATTTCGTTGTACTGGTGCGTTAGTCCCTGTCAGCTCGTTTTCCAGAGTTCACCCTCTCTGCGTAGCCTCTTTTTTGAATTGCCTATTTATGTGCTTTATTTTTCTGTGGTTTTTAAATTATTAATCTAAAGGAGCGCTTTACATGTTAGGATAGTGTCCCTTTGTGATACGTATAGCATATATCATGGCTTCTATTGCTTTTGTCACAGATTTTAGTTCTTTATTTTCTTAACTGTGTGTATTGTTTTTCCTTTATAACTTTTGGGTTTCGTGCTTTGCTTAAAAAGGCCCTCCCCATGCTAATGTTACATAAATACTCATATTTTTGTCTACTACTTTTATGATTTTCGTTTTGCCTTTTTGCCTTTAATTCGTCTGCCATGTATTTTTATACAGGATGTGAAGTAGGGGTCAAAGCCCCCCTCTATTGTTCTCTACATAAGACAGTCCTTCCCTCTGCCTTGGGATGACACCTGTGGCACCCAGCCCTGGCGCAGGGCAGTGGTCCTATGCCTGGGCTCCGCTGCCACTCACTGCCCCTTACTCTGTGTCCTGTGCAAGTCAGTTAATCTCTCTGTGCCTCAATTCCCTCATCTGTAAAATGGGGGAAATAACACTACTACTTCATAGGGGTTTTGACAGAATTAAATAGGTGAAAGCATGAAACACACCAACTAGTATTTGGCACATAGAAAGCATTCAGTAGGTATTAACTAGTTTTTTACTATATTCATATATCTTCTTGGGTCTGTTTCTAGACTTCGTGTGTTGGTCTGTTTTTCTACTCTATGGCCCAGCGCCATCTTTCACTATCAGAACTTTCTAATAAATGTTAATAGCTGTTTTGTTATCTCACCATTCTTTTTTAAGTTTTTCATGATAAGAATTGCTCTGAAATTACATATAAATGTGTTATGGATTGGCATTTTAATGACACTCAGTCTTTCCATCCAGAAACACAGTGTGTCTTTCCTCCATCCAGATTTGTGTAATGTCCTTCAGTAGAATTTCTAGTTTTCTTCATGCAGGTCTGTCACCTTTCTGGTTACTTTATACCAAGGAAACGTATAGCTTTTACATTCTGGATGGGATGTTTTTGCAGTTGTAAATAAATATTGCTGCAATGAAGATAAATTACTCATTTTTAGTATTTGTTGTGATAACTTCCTAAACTCTTTTATCAGATCTAATCATTTTCAAGTCTTTTTAGTTACCTAGTTATTAGATCATGTTATCTAGATGATAATTTTGTCTCTTATTTTGCATTATTTACGTCACTGATATTTTTCCTTATTGCCAAAACAAGTAACGGTAGCAATGACTCACAAATTGCATCATTGAATCAGTCCTCTCTGGGCTTTGATTTTTGAGAAAATGCTTTTGATATTTTTGTTACTTTAAAATTATACTTGCTATTGTTTTCTGATGAACACTGTTTACAGTATTTATGAAATTCTTGGTTCGTTCTAATTTCATTTTTGTTTGACTGAACGTGTTCAATTAATTTCCTCCAAAAGGGTACGTGGGTAATACAATCTGAGTCCATGCTCGTCCCCACCCCTCAAAAAGATTCTCCTGCCCTCGTCGATTTCTTGATTTGATCTAAGAGGCTTAGATGATGATCTAAAAAGAAAAGTCTATAAACACTTTACACTGTCTCTTCATTTTTAGTATCGCAAATGAGAAAACCCTAATGAAAGTTTGATTATTTTTCTCTTCCCGGAATCTTGTAAGTTTAGGAAGCATGTCTCTCCTCCCTCTGCTCCCTCCTCCCTACCCTCCTCCCTCCTCCTTTCCCCTCATCTCTCTCTCTCTCTCTTTCACGTTCTCCTCTCTCTTCGGCATTTTAAAATGTAATCAGAACTGGGGCCAGCCCTGTGGCTGAGTGGTTAAGTTCACGTGCTCCACTTTGGTGGCCCAGGATTTCACCGGTCTGGATCCTGGGTGTGGACATGGCACCGCTCATCCAGCCATGTTGAGGTGGCGTCCCACATGCCACAGCTAGAAGGACCTACACCTAAAAATATATATGTATACACAACTGTATACCGGGGGGATTTGGGGATAAAAAGCAGAAAAAAAAATTTAATCCGTATATTTCTAGGTATGCCTTTTTCGTTTTCTGCCTAGGATTTACTCAGAAAATTGAGGTCTTTTCAGCTTAAGGAAGTTTTTCTCTTATTTCTCTGATTTTTACTTCGTATATTCCTCTCTCTCCTTTTGGAACTTGTATTCTCTGCATATTAAATCTTATGTACCTGGCCTTCTTGTCTCCCATGTTTTCATTCATGGCTTCCATGTCTTTGAGGTTTTGCTCTGTATTTGTGTCACATTTCCTTCCGTTTTGCACAGAGCAGTGCCTGGCACGTAACAGGAACTCAATGATTAGTTATCAAATGAATAAATTGTGTCTTCCAGGGGACCAATCAGATCTCACAGTGACTATTCTCTTTTTCCATTTTTCTATTGAATTTTCAATTCAGGAATCATGTTTTGTGGTTGCAGAAAGTCTTTTTACATTCTAATTGCATCTTCTTAAGACTTCTCTCCATTTTTCTTAAGAAATTAAATGTCTTTTCTGCTTCTTCCTTCCTTCTGCCTGGTTGTTCAACTTGGACTTCCTCAACAGGGTGTGGTTTTCTCTTTGCCTATTTATCTGTGGGTATGAAGGCCTTTGGCCCCTGCTTTTCATATCTCAGGCAACAGTGACCTGCAGTGGAAGGGACAGAGCTGTTTGGTTTCAGGGGCCAGGAGCAAGTTAGCTGGTGAACTGTCCTGTCTCTGTGCAGTGAGAGGCCATCATCTCCTGATAGCCCAAGGTGGGGCATTTCTGTGCATGTGCTGCCAAGGCCTGGGAGATCCTTTCTGTGCCGAGGAGACATGCCCCATGTCTCTCCACGTAAACCCTACACATCAGATGATGTGAATGCGTTTGCTGGCACATTTGTCCTCATTGGGCTCAATATTTACACACTGAAAAAATCTAGCTCAGCTGGGCTCTTCAAATTCATTAGAGCCCTTGGACTTCCCAGTGCCAAGGAGAAAATGGTTAGCAATGTTTAAATTGTTATGACTAATTGACAGTTAATACCAGTGGGGCTACCAGATGACTGCCTCAATTTTAGACATGTGTTGGAGATACCTTGAATTATTTTCTAAAACAAAGGGAAAAAAATCCATAAACTAGTTGACATTTTATGCCTGTCCACATTTTTATCTCTGTTAATGTACCAGCATTGGTGTTAATACAAACAATAAAAATAGAAAGTTTCCTTAAAGTCTAGGAAAGTAGAATGTTGTGAGTTAACTAACAGTGAGAAATGCAAGGTGCTATACATCAAAAAACCCTTTTCAAAATGCGTTTGCTCCAAGAGCAATCAGGTCCAGCCCCTGTTCACCTCTTATGATCCTAACGAGAGGCTTACTGGGCCAACCAGACACCACAAAAAATGGGATTTTGTGACAGTAAAAGCACAAGATGATATTAAAGAGACTCAAGACTTGTTAATGACCTAAAATCTCAACCTTTTACTTTCCTCTTATAAAAACAGATTCAAAGGGAAGGAGAATTGGGAGTAGAAAAGGAAAAGCTGAAATCCTAAAATGTAAATTTTGGTTTTTAAGCAACTACAAGATCTTTCTCCCAGCCCTGAAGAAACTAACAGTGTTTTCTTTTGTTTTTACAGTAAAAAAAATAGAAGTAAAATTTTTTTAAAAAACTAAAAACAGAAATGCCCAGTGCTGCAGGATAAGTTTCCAGGACACCAGGATCTAAAGATTTTGGCCAGATAGAGTACATGGCCTGACTTTTGGGGGAGCTATTTGATTATAACAATCTCTAAACCTACTGTTGGCAGTGGTCTGTGCCTGGAGGTCCTCACCCAACGTCTCTGCTGCCTTGTGCACCCTACTAGGAAGGCGTGACCCCTGTTCCCTTTCCCCCTACCACCACACACAATATGGGGGCGTGTTGGCTGAGCTGGTGGGACATGGGCCATCCAGGACAGGTGTCAGGGGGCAGCTGCAACCACTTCTACATCCAGTGACTGGCAAGGCAGCTCTGTGGGGAGACATTGCTGTTGAGTGCAGCCTCAAATAAATGAGATCTTCCCTTTTAACTTCTTTTTATGCACTGGTGCACACCTACCATTTGCCACCCCTCTACTGTAAGCCCAGTCTCTGGTATAAGGGTCCTCAGGCCTCCCACTGTGATGCTTGGGACACAGCGAAGTTGGCTGCCACTGGACCTTGGGAGGGATCCCAGAACCTCACTGGATGCATGCTCAGCTGTAAAGTGTTGACTGGTGGTGGGCACATCCTCAGACCACACGGGCAGCCTTCAGCCTGAGGGGCTGACCCAAAGGCCAGGCATTTAACCCAGTTTTCTTTTTCCTGCTCAGTTGGACGGAGTGGAACCCTGGCTTCCCCTTGAGTATCGATGCCAAATGCCACAAGGATTTACCCCGAGATATCCAGTTTGACAGTGAGAAAGGAGTGGACTTTGTTCTGAACTACTCCAAAGCGTAAGTTGATAAGAACTTAAGGACTCTGGGCAGCCTCTCCAATGGCCGGGGCCGGAGGTGGGACCCTCATTCCTTTCCTGGTGGGGGCCTTGGGCTGGGGGAGCAGCTCTTCTCAAATGCATTTGGTCATTTCTTGGCCATAGAGCGGATCTTCAGTGCACAATCACAGGATAACCTGTATACAAAGTTACAACCTGTAGAGAACTCCAGACGCCAAACAAAGCTGTGTTTCCAGCCTGAAGTAGAGGTTTTTATTTGGAATGCCCCATCCCCACCCACATTTTGTCCCCTCTATGGCCAATTCAAGGGTAGACAGTGTCCAGGCTGTCACCTAGATAGCAGGCCTCTGCAGTAATAATGGCCAGCATGCCTGTGCTGATCCCTGGCAGGCATCCCCATCCCCATTCATCCATCACAACGACCCATGAGGCAGGCACAGTCATTATCCCCATTTTGCAGTTGAGGAACCTGAGGAATAAGGAAGTCAGATACCTTGGCCAAGGCCCCTGCACATAGATGGCAGAGATCCGAGTTCTGTGCTCCCTCCTTATGGTTGAATTGCTGCAGGGTTTTAAAGCTTGCTGAACCCTGAGACTCCTTGGGTGCTTGTTAAAAATATGGAGCCCCAACCCCACCCTAGGGCTTCTGGAGGGGCCTTTGAATCTGCACCTTGACACTTTAGGGAATTCTCACAATCATGCAAATCTGGAAAACCCTGAATCCATGATTCTGAAAACTGATGGAGCCTTATAATGCCCTGAGGAGCTTCGGCACCTCCCAGGACCAGGCGACCCCACGGCCAGGATGAAAGTCTCCCATGGTGGGCCCCTGGCTCCAGGTAGGCACATCCAGGAGGCATATGGATGGGGTGGAGAACCACCAACCCAGTCAGTTTCTGTGACAACATTTGGTTGGTTGTATAGGTGCTTCCCTCGAGAAGCGCACCTCGTTTGGTTGGACTTCTGGAAGGAAAATGCAGGATGCCACACACCCAGGCCTGAGCCAAGGCCTTCCTCCTTTGAACATTTTGGAAGAACTGTACACACACACA
This sequence comes from Equus caballus, assembly GCF_041296265.1. Taxonomy (NCBI): domain Eukaryota; kingdom Metazoa; phylum Chordata; class Mammalia; order Perissodactyla; family Equidae; genus Equus; species Equus caballus. Next base: position 92,162,749 of record NC_091684.1, read on the forward strand.
TACACACACACACACACACACACACACACAGCCTCACCATCAGCCTCCACAGGGAATCCCCTTGCGTCAGAATGACCATATGCATTTGTCTCCCCGAGGCTGCGTCTAAGTGAGGGGGAGGAAGTAGAAACTGCCTGACACTCATCAAACCTCTGCCAAGTGCCAGCTCACTAGGTGTGGGTGCTTTTACATACAATCATCTCCTTAACCTTCACGGCAACGCTGGGAAGCAGGTACTGTTCCCCGGTGAGTAAACTGAGGCTCTGCTGAATCCAGGTCAAGCAATTGGCAAAACCAGGATTTGAATCCATGTCTATTTGGGTCCAAAGCAGGGGATTTGTTTCCCCTTGCTACAGTCAGGATCAACTGGAGAGAAAAATTGAAACTGAACATCTGGATTAGTAATGCAGCAGTATCCAACATGTGGCTCCCTGGAAACATCATGGCAATTAAATTTCTCACTTCCCACCCAGGGATGGGCAGTGTTGAGTCAAAGGCATGTGGCTTTAGTAGGGCAGAGCCTAGACCAGAATGGGACAAGCAGGACAGAAGGCTTGTGAGAGGGGCAGTTCAGAGAGAAAATGATAAGGATGGAGAGGCAGTGAGGTCAGAGGAGATGATACTGCTTTGGGGGGTGGTGCCACCTCTGCTTAGTGATAGTGGAGGGAGGGATGGATGGATGGAGGTGGATAGATGGAGGGTGAGTGGATGGTGAGCTGATCGATGTTAAGTGGATGGATGGATGGATGGATGGATGGATAGATAGATAGCTGAGTGAAGGGCAAGCTATGCCTTTCTTATGTCTGCTCAGTATTCCTCAAGTTCGTTGTCAAATTGAATCTCAGGAGCCTAGCACAGCAGCTGCCACAGAATAAGAGCTCACTAAAGCCTGTCAAAATGAATTGAATGTTACCCAGCTGGCTTCCCAGGGGCCTTTGTTTCTACCTCACTGGCTCTCTCTTCACACATACACTCTCTCACACACACACATACATACATACACAGACACACACACACGATTACCTTTTCCTTTTCATGTATCCTTATCTTGGGTAACAGCAGCCAAGATCAGTGTTCTCAATTCTGGCTGTGTGTTTCATATTACAGAGTCCATGCCGCCTCTGTCTACCCCGCCCCGCCGCACCCTGACTGTTAATCTAGCATCTGTATTCCAGGCATGTGTATATTTTTCAAGCTCCCTGGGGGGTTCCAATGTGCAGTCAGGGTTGAAACCACCGGCCTAGATGCCTCCCTTGGGCTCATCCTCCACCCAGTTGCTTGTGGGATCACGTCCATCTCCTAGGGTCTCAGGGTGCATGTCCTCCTCTCCCAGCACCAGCCTCTCTCCCTGGGACCTTCAGGAACATCCTCCTACCTGCTTTCCCAGACTCCCTCCCACACAGCAGTTGGAAGGTCATTCTCAAGTGCATGTATAGTTTTTTGGAGGCTCCTGCTTCCAAGGCAAATATAATTCTTTTACTCCCCTATCCGGAATCCTTCAGTGATTGCCCCAGCCGCAGGTGAGGGCCCAGGTGTCTGCCCACCTCCCTAGCCTCCTCTCTTGCCCCGACACACAGGACACTCCAGCCATGTGCATGCGGAACCAGTTTGCACAGCATCTTCGTGCCCCCTTGTCTTTGCATGCGCTGTGTCCTCTGCCTCAGAAGCCCTTCTTCCCTCCTTTGCCTGGATAAGTCCAACTCATCACTTTTCAAGACTCGGGTGAGGTGCTCCTTCTCCCAGAAGGTGCTCCTTCTCCCAGAAGCTCCTAGAAGCCCGTGGGCCTGAGTGAGGTCTCCTTCCTCTGCTCCCTAACGCTGGTCACACAGGCCACTCTCTCTCCAGTGACACCCTAGCCTATCTTTGTCCACATCTTTCATGTCACTTGGTCCCTTGAGCTACGGACTATTTGGCAGGAACCAAGCAAAGAAATCCTGAGGTGGGTCTCAGCCCCTCCTGGAACAGCCCAGCTGGAGCGGCCAGCTGAGCGCCACCTCTGTTGGCACAGTGAGCTACAGACCATGAGGCCCTAAGAAGGAGGTGAGAGACGCAACCCCTGCATTTAGAAGGTGCAGCCTGAGTCAAGGGGACTGGACCTCACGAGCCAGCTCAGAGGGACCCCACCCTGAGAGATGCAGGAGTGCATGAGGGAGGGCTCGGGGCCAGTGGGAGGTGACCCTAGGGAAGCCATCTAACTTCTCTGCTCCTCAGCATCTTCACCTGAAAAATGAGGCCAGAGCTCCTACTCAGGGTTGTTGTGAGACTATAACAGGCCACATATGTCAACCCTGCGCAGAGAAATTTCTCCCTAAAGACAGCCTTAGTCTTCATCCATTCTTGGTAATGGGGTCAGGCCAGCCAGGACCCACTCCTCTATCATCACACACCTGCTGAGCCCAGGCTCCCTCAGATCGGCCCCTGTGCTCAAGGACTCACAGAGGGACTCCCACTCTGCCTGGTGTTATCTCATTATGGGGTCCAGGAAGCCTTCACAGCAGAAGGGTATCTGGCCTGGCCTTGCTGCTGGCCAGGCAGACACAGGTGGGGGCCTAGAGAAGTGAGACAAGGATGCTCTGGCAGAGAGCGCGTCATGTGCAAAGGTCGGACATGGCTGGGTCTGTCACAGAAACAAGTGAGTCATGAAATTTCCTGGCGGATCAAAGGAGGAGCAGCTGATGTATCTACTCCCCACTCCCCGTTGGCAGCCTGGAGCTTGATTGCAGGAGGTTGGCAGGGCTGATAAGGGGATGTCCTCTTTAAAGGAAATTGAGAAAGAGAGCTTCCTTCCCAGTAGAGTAGAACAGTGCAGAAATGTGACTGAGTTCCGGGAGAGGGGACCAGCCTCGCACAAGGACCAGGGTGCTCAGACCCTCACCCACTGCTCATTTCCCATCAGATGAGATCGGGTGGGGGCAGCTTCTTGAAGGGGTATCCTTCTCCCTGGGGCCACAGAGGCACCTCACCCACACCACAGATATCTTCCTGGCAAGGCAATACAAGAAATGCTGCCTTGACCCACGGTCAACCACTGTGGGTCTGGATTTGCAGTGTTCAGTGAGAAATAGGGAGACGGGAGAGAAATCAGAGCCGCATTGCAGAAGCTCCACCTGGCAGCCTTTGAGGGTCAGACGAGAGAGCTCAAGGGTGGGACAGAGGCTGAATAAAGACAGAGACAACGGGAGAGTAGGGAAGACTCAGGTTGTTGTATGGACAGACTTGGGATCTGGTTGGAATTCAGGTCACAGTGAGGAGAGGCTGAGGGGAGGACCCTGATGTTGTGCGTCTGGCTTGTAGGGAAAGTGGGGCGGTCATTAAAGAGGAAAGTGGGGAAGAAGAGGTTTAGAGTGGAAGATGAGTCCAGTTTGTGGGCATGTTGAGTATGAGAGCCCTGTGCAGCTTGGAGTGGCGAGGCCAGCGGGCAGCGGGCCGTGCAGGCTCAGGGCTAAACAGAGAAGCTTCAGCGAGCATTGAAGCCAAGTGAAGCTGGGAGCCCTACAAGGGATGGGGAAAGGGGGGTCAAGGGCAAGATAGAGGCTTTGTTGGTGGCTAGGGAGAGGAGTGTGGTCTGATGGCAATAACTCCCCCCACCTCCGCTCCTAACCCCACAGACAGGCCACCGATGCATGTTTGAGATCAAACAAAATTATGTATCTGAAAGCTCCTTGAAAGGAGTTGGTGGTAAAACGAAGGAAAGAGCAGGCCCCTGAGATGAAGAGCAGGAGCCCAGAGAAAGCTGGGATGGCAGTGGCTGGGGCGGTGTTCTAGTGGGGGAAGGGAGAGAGGAAGCAAGGGGAAGGCTGGGGTGGGAGCTCAGAGTCTGGGAGGGAGCCAGAGAGGGTAAGATGAAGGGAAGCGATGGAGAGGAGGGAAGTCAAGAGAGGGAGCTCGTTCTTGTAGCTTGGAAACTGAAGCCATGAGCCCCTACACCCTCACAGTGCCACCCCAGCTCAGAAACAAGTTGGCTCCACGTCACCAGAGCACTCATGGAACGTAGGATTCTCCCCCTTAACTTCACAGATGCTACCCGAAGCCCCAGTCTCCTTGGAAATTTTAAAAGTCATCTCCTCCTACTTCTAACTGATGCCTGTGTATCAGTCCTGTGTATTGAATTTTGTTATCAAATCAGAGATGTGTCTCACCGGAAAATAAATTTGTTGGGAAAATATAAGGGAAAAAAATCTCACCTAAAAGTTAGACAAAGCTGGAAAATTTTAATTATATTTGCTAAAATAGTTTTTTTTGTCGTTAAAAAAGGTCATAAAATAAGACATAGCTAACACAAAGCATAAAGTAGTGTTTCCCTAAAGAAGGGTTTGTTCTACAGTCAAATCAGCTTGGAAAACACTGCAGCCTCTTTAGCAGTGGTTCTCAGACTAGAGCTTGCATCAGAATCTCCCGAGGGCTTGTGGAAATCTGGATTTCTGGACCCACCCCCAGAGTTTCTGGTTCAGGCAGCCCGAGGTGGGGCCTGGGAATCTGCATCTCTAACAAGATCCCAGGGTGTGCTGGACCTGCTGGTCTGGAGCCACACTGAGAACCTGTGCCCCACACTATCGATCGATCGTGAGGGATTGAGAAACCCTGACCCCTGACATAAGGAAATCTGCTTCCTGTTGCTGTCCCGTGCTCTCCACACTCAGCCTGGCTTACCTTTGGGGCAGGAGGCCCCTCCCAGAGCAGGTGTCCCTCTGGCACAGGTGGCAGAACCAGGGCTAAAGGTGCATTTACCTTCCCCCTTCTTGTTTTCCTCTCTTCCCGTGTCCTCCTCTGCGCTTCAGTTTAGCTCAGCTGGCATTTATGGAGTGCCTGCTGTATGCCTGGCCCCAGGACTGTTCCAGGGACCAGCAGGCTTGCCTTCTGTCTTCCTGTGCCCCACCTCCACATCTGCCTGGGGGGTGGGGGCCCGAGATGGATCAAACTGGCCCCTCGGTCCCAGCTCCAAGAAACTCACAGTCCAGTGGGGACTGAGCTGTGGATCACTCATCACAATAGCATGTGGTAGATATTCTTTAGGAAAGGAGTTCTGGGGAAACTTGAGGCAGGGGAGGAATTAAGTCTGGGGAGACAACATCAGAAAAAAGCTTTCTAAGAGAAAAGAAGCTCAATCTGGGTCTTGAAGGATGCGTAGGAGTTCATCACGTTGATTAAAGGAGCTGAGGTGATGGCATTCTGGGCAATGAGAACTCCAGTGATCCAGGAGGACCAGACTGGGGATCTGAGTAGGGAGTAGGACTGAGGCTGCCAATGCAGGGAACTGGGCAGGAGTCCCGGCCTTTACCTGGGGGTGGGGGCAGGACCATGGGGGTTTGAAGCAGAGACGAGATCCAAGGACCTTGGCATTTTAGTGTCAAGCAGAAAGGGGTTGGTTGTCAGATGCGTCAGAGATATCAGGGAGTTTAGGGCTGACCAGGGCCCTTGAGATGCAGCCACTCAGAAGTCAATGGTGCCCTGGGTGCGAGCACTTTCGGGGGTTAGAGAGGAGAGGAAGTAAAGAGGCGTCAGTAGGTGAAGAGTCTTCTGTGAACGGGGTGTGAAGGAAGAAAGGGGATGAATGACTTAGAAGAGCTTGGGGGAAAGGAGAGGGCAGACTGCTGTGCTGCAGTCTGTAATCATGAACTTGCCCACTGGGCCCCCAGAATGCCACGGTCTAAGGCTGCAGCCCTGAATATTAACAGTAAGAGATGGTCATGGTGGGTGTCATGGTGCTAGTTGCTAAGATTCGTTGAACTCTTTTTATATAATAATGCTTTCTATACATCATGTCAGCCCTGTGAGGCAGGAACAATTATGCCCATTTCACAGATGAGGAAACTGAGGCACAGCAAGGTTAGGGACTTGCCCAAGCCCATGTGGCTGGGAAGTGATCGGGCTGGGATTTTAGGGCAGGCCCACAATGCTCTGTGCTGACCAGCACCTCAGCGGCCCTGTCACCTTGGCGTGGGCCTGCAGGTGGACTCCCAGCCCCATCCAAGATTCCTGTGTCCAGACCCCAGCACACGGTGGGGCCCGAGACCCTAGTGGTCCAGCCCCCTAGTGGTCTTATGGGGAAACAGCACCCACCCTGTGCCTGGCAGCGGGCTCTGCACTGCTGGTCCCTGATAGACAGACAGAGCCTGCAGACCCAGGGCCTGGCCTGCGTCCCTGCGGCTCACGTCTGAGCAGTGCCACCGTGCCCGTGGCCCAACCAGTCCTCCTGTGGAACACTGACGCTCAGGCTGAGGTCACTGAGAAGCCATCCGCCTTGAACCTCCGACTCTGGGCAACTGGGTTTCCGCGCCACTTCTGGGTATCTCTGACGACTCGTTTCCTCCAAGCCACCTGCTCTGCCTGGAACAAGGCCAGCCCTTCTCAGTAAGCTTTGTCCTCGCTCCAAACAGGAAAGCTATGAAACAGAAAATGGAGAAGCTGCTAGAAGGAGGAAAGTGGTGGGGGAAGCAGAGGACACTAGTTCTGCGGCCTCTCCCAGCACAGGGCCAGCAGCTGGTGCCCACCCCTAGCCAGCAGCTCGTGTGGCTCCCTGCTCAGCTGTGTCTTTACCTGGCTCTGTCTTTACCTGGCTGTGTTGTTACCTGACTTTGTGACCCTGTACAAGCCAGGTGCCTCTCTGGGCTGCAAGTTGCTCTTTGTGCAACAACAGATCTTTGAAGTCCCTAATATCATATTCTGATTGTCTTTAAGTATAGTGATGTAGGATTTCATCGTTGTGCTAACATCATGGAGTGCACTTACACAAACCTAGATGGTACCACCTGCCACATGCCTAGGCTCTCTGTACTAATCTTTTGGGACCACCGTCGTATATGTGGTCTGTCATTGACTAAAACGTCATTATGCAGCTCATGACTATATGTAGAAATATTTTGCCTCGAGATGACATGCAAATATTTTCCTACTAACACCGCTTCTTCCTGGATCTGTGGCTTCCTCTGAGTCCTGCCACATCCACCCTGTTTTCTGTGCCAAGCTTCTGTTTGGAGGTTAAAGAGACGGAGCTGGAGAGACTGACCCATGTGGGGCTGTGACTCACTCCCAGTTCCCGTGAGATCCCCGGGGCCAGGACCTCTTTCCTGGGCACCCCCTGGTGCTGGGCCATCCTCAGGGCTGTGAGGATTGTACAGGCCTGGGAAGGCCTCTCCTGTTCCAGAAATAAGTCCTTGCCACACCCAGACTGACACTAGAGGTTACGGTAAGGTTTACTCCTCTGGCTTAATAAGGGTGTCTTCCCAGGATGCTCAGCTACCAAGGGCCGTTGGGGAGGAGGGCCACGGACGCTGGGGGAGGAAGGAGTGGACAAGGCTGGAAGAAGCTGAGCTGGGGCGTCCCTGGGCCCCGGCGGCCTGCCTAGCAGTGGCAAGTTCACTACAAGCATGTGTGTGAAACAACCATGTGTGTAAATCTCCTCCTTCCCCATGAGAGGCTGGGATAAAAGTGAGGGAGATACCAGCCCGGACTAGGGCATGACACCAGCGTTATTCTCCAGCTCCGAGGTGCTGAGTGCCACCTGTGTGTGGCCACCACTGCCCAGGCTGTGTTCCAGAACCTTCCAGGCATTACAGCCTCTCAGTAACCTGCAGGCAGCTGGTTTGTCCAACTCACAGAGGAGAAATTGAGGCTCACAGAGGTCACTGGCCTTGTGACTCCAGGACCCTCTCCCAGGCAGCGTGGGCTCCTAGGGGTCCCAGGGCAGGCAGTACAAATGAGAGAGGTGTTTGCTAAACTAGGGAGGAATCCGAAGGGGAGTCTGCAAGCCCATGTCACGTTCTGCCTCGGTGTCTTTTCCGTACCTGGCAGAGCAGGAGGGACCCCAGTGTCTCCTGCTTGTCTGCCCAGTTCCCACCTTCATTCACTTGGACTTGCTGCCCTCATGCATGCTCACAGGTGGCTCCCTGGGATGACAGAGCCCTCTGTCCCCATCAGCCAGGTTCCAGTCTGGACAAAACACCCAAACCTCAGTCCTCTGATTCCGCTGGTTGGGGAGGGCGTGAGGAGGCCTCTGGACTCCCAAACCTTCCTGTGGCAGTGCTCAGCCAAAGCCAGCCCGCTGCCCCTGAAGCCAGTGTAGGGAAGCTCAGTGCTGCTCCCTGGGGAGGGGCTCTGCTGGCACCCATGGTGGAGGAGGGCAGGAAGGGGAGCCCTCTGGAGGAGCACAGCCCTGCCCCAGGCACCTGTGCTACCTTCTCAGACAGTGATGGCAGCTGGATCCTGGGCTCAGCGCTGAGCAATGCAGCCACCCGCCTGGTGCTTAAGGCAGAGGCGGGTCTTCACACAGTCGAGTCTGTCCTCCATCTGCCTTCTGCTGCAGAGACCGCATCCAGGGCCAGCCTGGTCCAGGGAAGCCGTGGCTTCCTGCACGTGGAAGGGGGAGTGGGGGACGCTGGGCGGGCCTGCCAGATCCTCTCACCCTGGATGCTCAGGAGGAGAAGAAGGAGGGGCGCAGGGCATGCCAGGCCAAGGGAACCGCACATGCAAAGGCCCTGAGTCAGGCCTACAGGAGACAGAGTGGTGGGGAGGCGTGACCTCTGGAGGAGAGGGCAGTGAGTGCTGACGGCAGGGAGGGGACTGTCAGCCATGTGTGTGCCAGAGAGAGAAACTGAGGCCTACTGTCACAATGAACACTGGCCAGAATTCCCAAACCTCTGCCCTACGCCTTGCATGGGTTATGTAGAGAAGCCTGGGAAGCCTCTCCCCTTCTTCTCCACCTTTCCCAGACCCATCCTATGCCTCCTCCAGGAAGCCCCTGGGATTGCCCAGGCCCCCTCAGACCTCACTCCTCACTGCCTGCGGCCCGCATTGTGAGTTCAGCGAGCTCTTGTCCCTGGTTCCTTGGCTGTCCTGTGTGATGAGCATTGGGAAACTGTGTCCCCAGCACCAGGCACAGAGCCAGGGTTAGGCAGAAAGTAAATGAGGAATGGAACCACTCATCCCCCCAAATCCAGGAGACACCATAGAGCAGCTGCCGAGGGGATGCGGCGCTCTGTCCCTGGGAGCTTGCACAGGACCGGGCCCAGCGAGTGGGGCAGCAAAAGTTTGACGAGTGGCTGAATGCATGCATGGACAAAAGCAGGCATGAATGGGATTAGAGGCGCCCTAGACTGTTCTGGAGGGCAGGCAGCTAGTCTTCCTCCCAGGGGAGGTGCAGTGGGAAGAGCATCAGGCGTGGATCCTCGTTCCACAAGGCCAATTGGCTGCCTTCTCGGAGCTGCCCTGGGTTCAAGTCCCTGCTGCCTGGGGTGTCTAGGGGCTCAGTGAGACCATGGTGTGAGGGCTTTGCAGAGGGAGTCGAGGCTAGAGCACGTCTGAGGGGTGATGCTGTCTCCTGGTCTGCAGGATGGAAAACCTGTTCATCAACCGCTTCATGCACATGTTCCAGTCTTCCTGGAATGACTTCGCCGACTTTGAGAAAATCTTCGTCAAGATCAGCAACACTATTTCTGGTGAGTGTGCCTTTGGGGGCTCTCGTGGTGCTGGGGAGCTGGGCATGCCGTCCTGGAATTGGAAAGGGCTGCCCCACCCGCTCCAGCACATTGGCCGGCCCTCCAGGCTGAGCTGTCCAGCCCTCCCCATCACCCCGGCCAGCATCCTCTGTACCCCAGGCAGTTTGTTTCACGGGGGGTCACCCTCATGCCCAGAGTTTCTCCTCCTGGGACATTCAAGGTGAAACCTCATTTCATTATCAAAGGTCTCAAAAATACCGGAACTTTGTGTTTATATATGTCAATCACTTATGTTTCTGAACAGAGTAAAGGCAGAACCTAGCTTGTTTTTTAGGTGTTTGCATAAAAGCCACACTGGGTTCTTTTGGACTAGGATGTGTTTGGTGGAGCGAGAGCCTTGTGATTGCCAGGGATGGCACAGGAAGGACAAAACAGCAGTGGAAAGACAAGGAGCCGGGAAGGCGGGGTGAAGACTAGGTATTGAAATAGGCCCCTGGGCGAAAACTGCCCTTGCAGATGCCTCCCCAGGATGCCCTCCACTCTCCTCCTCTTCCCTCCATCCTGGGCAGAAGGACCTGAGTTCTTTTTTTTTTCTCTCCCCCTATAGGTATAATGTTTTACGGCAGATCTCTAGAACTTTTCCATCTTGCTTAACTGAAACTTTATGCTCATGGATTAGTAACTTCCCATCTCCCCCGCCCCTAGCCCCTAACACCTACCATTCCACCCTTTGATCCTATGAGTTTGACTCTTCTAGATAACTGATATAAGTGGAATTGTGTGGTATTTGTCTTTCTATGTCTGGCCGATTTCGCTTGGCGTAATGTCCTCCAGGTGCATCTACGCTGTCACGTGTTGCAAAATGTCCTTCTTTTTTAAGGCTGAATAGGATTCCACTGTGTGTATGTACCACATTTCCTTTATCCAGTCCATTGTAGATGGGCATTTAGGCTGTTTCTACACGTTGGCTGTAAGGATTGTGCTGCAGTGAACATGGGGTGTAGATGTCCCTTCTAGATTTCAGTTCTCCTGAACACATACCAGAAGTGGGGTTGCCGGATCATATGGTAGTTCTATTTTTAATTTTGGGGGAACCTCCATACCATCTTCCATAGCAGCTGCGCATTTTGCATCCTCACCAGCAGGGGACAAGGGTTCCAATTTCTCCTCATCCTCGCCAAAACTTATTGTCTTTTTTCTGTTTTTAACAATAGCCATCCTGACAGGTGTGAGGCAATATCTCATTATGGTTTTGATTTGTATCTCCCTGGTGATTAGTGATGTTGAGCATTTTTTCATACACCTGTTGGCCATTTGTATGTCTTCTTTGGATGGAGAAATGTCTGTTCAAGTCCTTTGCCCATTTTTTAATTGGGTTATTAGCTTTTTTGCTATTGAGTTGTAGGCGCTCCTTATATACTTTGGAGATTAAGCCCTTATCAGATATATGGTTTGCAAATGTTTGCTCCCATTCCATAGATGCCTTTTCACACTGTTGAGTGTTTCCTTCGCTGTGTAGAAGCGTTTTAGTTTGATGCAACCCCAATTGTCTATTTTTGGTTTTGTACTTGAAAAAGGGGTTTCCCAGGGGCTGGCCCGGTGGCACAACGGTTAAGTGCGCACATTCCGCTTCTCGGCGGCCCAGGGTTTGCTGGTTCAGATCCCGGGTGCGGACGTGGCACTGCTTGGCACGCCATGCTGTGGCAGGAATCCCACATATAAAGTAGAGGAAGACGGGCACGGATGTTAGCTCGGGGCCAGGCTTCCTCAAAAATAAAAAGTGCGGGGGTTTCCCAGGAACTTTCTGAGCCACTAAAGGCCAGCTCAGGGATGGCGGGTGGTGCCATGGGCTGACACAGTTGTCAAGCAGTTGGGCCCAGCGGGTGGAACCTGTGATCAGCTGTGATGCCAGCTGATGCCTGGAAGAGGGGGCCCAGCAGGGACTCTGGCCCTTGGCCATGGTCAGGAGGGCCGCAGCCCGGCCTGCCTCCACTCAGAGCTTAGGCTGGACTGTGATTCTCTCCCCTGTAGAGCGAGTTATGAATCACTGGCAGGAAGACCTCATGTTCGGCTACCAGTTCCTGAACGGCTGCAACCCTGTGTTGATCCGGCGCTGCACGAAGCTGCCCGAGAAGCTCCCAGTGACCACGGAGATGGTGGAGTGCAGCCTGGAGCGGCAGCTCACCTTGGAGGAGGAGGTCGAGGTAGGACCTAGGTGGCTGGGGATGGCGGCCCAGGCCGGACGCCCAGCTCAGATGGCCTGGGTCAGACAACCAGGTCACACTCCGCTGGGCGGAAACCACGTCCTGCTGGCCAGTGCTTGCTGGCCCCCAGGCCACTATCTCCAGGCTTGTCTGTCTGGCCCATAGTGAGATCAGCTGCCCTCAGTGAAGTGGCCTCTTTCTTTTCCTGGGCATTTATGAAAACTGTCTTGTCCAATGTAGGAGGAGGAATTGAGGGGGATGTTTCCCCATGATGCTCAAGTCTGGGAGCATAATCTCAATATTTTCAATATAATAATTAAAAGGGCTCCCTCTGACTAGGGACTGGTATGGGCCAGGCGTCATGAGAGATGCTTTACACACACAGCCATCAGATTGTCCCTCACCTTGCAGAGGAGAGGGAACCAGAGAGAGAAGCAAGCCTTGCCTCAGGACAAGAACAGAAAAAGAGAACACTGATGGAATTTTTGATGGTCTAATTAGAAATGTTGGTGTCATCACTTCCCGCCCTCTCCCCCTCGCTCAGCCCTCGCCTGCAGGGTCTGCTGTCTCCATGTCCAGGACTAAGCTTGTCTTGAGACAGAAAGGGTTCAAACCGCCTCTTCCATGGATCTGGGGGGACTCGGTGTCAGGCCCCTCTGTGTCAGAGACTGGAGGCCCTGGGAATGGCCATGGGCTCCCAGCAGTTGGCCTCTTCCCACTAGAGCCTGGATGACTGGGCCTCCTGCCACCTGCCCCCAGGTGTCTCGGTGGCCTTCTGCTGTTTCTGGTCACCCCCATCTTGCTTGCTTAGCTTTCCTTGGGGCCCCAGCCAAAAAGGCATGGTCAGTGCCATCTGTGGACAGACCTTCCAGCCCCCACACCCTGCCACCTCACTCTGGAGGGCCACCTGCCCAGCTGAGGTCCCAGGGCAGGCAGTCCTGGCCCCTTGTGGACCTGCTCTGGCCCCAGGACACTACCTGATCACATGGACAGCTGACAGTGCCCCCCGTGCAGGCACACTCACGAGCACACACACAGTATTCCTCTGCATTCTGTTCCTGGATGTATTAATGTGACTTCGTGGCTGTGCACTTCCAACTTCAAATCAGAGAAACTTCTAGGACTGGGAGAGACCGAGCAGCTATCTGTGCACCCAGCCGCCTGGGCAGGGTGACAGCCTCTGCTCAGGAGTCCTTGCCACCTCCAGGGCAGGTGGGGTATGGCAGCTTTGTCACAACCATCATCTGTCCTTTGAGTTATGGTCTTGATGCTCAGCTGTGGTTTTGGTCATGAAGCTATAATCTAATAGCCACCATTGACTGGATTCTTACACACACACCTCCCCATCTCTCACACACACCACCCCATCTCTCACACACACACCTCCCCATCTCTCACACACACACACATCTCCTACACACATCAGCACAATTCTTAATTCCCACTGTCATTTGTGCTACGTCTTTTTGGCAGTATCTTAGTGATCTATGTTAGACTTGTGGCTTACCAAAACTTCTAAGTTTTTTTTAGTCTTCACCTGCGTGGTTTATTTTTGTAGAGAAATTCTATCCCTATTGTTGGTTTTGACTCACTGTTATGGCTCTTCAAGACTGCTTTAGTTTATATGAGGATTTTTAGGTTTCAAGTCACAATAACCAGCTCCATCTGGCTTACTCTAAGAAATGCACTGGCTCAGGCAGCAGTAGGAGCAGAGCTAACAGCTCAGAGCCCGGGCCAGGGCTCAGACGATCCCCTGGCATCGTCTCTCCATTTCTCAGTTCTCTGCCTCTGTTGGGTTTTTTTCTTAGGAGGATCTCCTTATGTGGAGGGGAAGAGGACCACCAACAGCTTCAGACTTACCTTCCACCAGTTTAGCAACCACTACCCACTGCCAGAAAGGACGTCCCTATTTCTCTACATTCCCAGCAGGTGTCAGAGCCCAGAGAGAATTCCCTGAATCAACCCACTGTGGCCAGGAGAATGGAGCATGCTGACCAAATGGAGAGCACAGGGACACCAGACAAGCAGGAACGCCAGTGTCTGCTACAGAATCCCGCAGTGTCAGAACTGAGAGACAGGGTTGGCCCCTCCCTTTCCAGAAGCATGAAACTGAGACCCAGAGAGAGGAGGTAGCCTGGAATAACAGAGAAATGTTCCCGACGTTGGCCCACATCCCAGCTTTGGGATTTGGTTTCCAGGCTTGGGTTCCCAGGGCCTCCCTTTAGCCCAGCATTGATAACATTACCCAACCTGGGTTGTCTCAAGATTTGATTGGCAGCTGCTCCTTCGGCACAGTAGTCACTGATGGTCACCTCTGCTCTGAAAGTCCTGTTACCCAGCCCATCATGGAAGCCCAGTCAGGGTGTCTCCACCTTCTTGACAAGGTGTCCTGAGTGGCCCGGTCCCGGCTCTCCTGGAGCCAGCCTCTCCCCACCCTCCCTCTGCCCTGGTGACCAGGATAATCCCTCCATCCCCACCTCTGACCACACACATCGTGGTCAGACTGCTCAGAGTTCATCATTGGTGTCAGACATCTGCCAGGGTTCTCCCTGTCTGAAAAGGAGGCAGATGGTGGCCAGGCTCTGAGCTCCTCTCCCATCTTTGGGCCCACCCCCCAAGCCAGGATTCGTGAAGCGCGTGCGCAGTGGCCACAGTGTGCCCTCTGCAGATAGAGTTCTGGACACACATCTCACCTGAGCGCCTGTGACCCGTCTCTGCCACGTCGCAAACCCGGACCCCCACCCCAGCCGGACCACACCCCTGCCTCCATTACTCGCTTAAAACAAGAAACGCTTAGGAAGATGCGCTGCTGGCCATCTACCCAAACTCCAAATTCTGGCCTGAGCAGACCCCATTCTCGCGGAAGGAGCCGTCACGGCGCTGTGGTTGGGCTCCCCCTAGAGGACACAAGTGTAGTCTGAAAAGGGCAGCTTTCTACCTTGCCCAAGTCCCAGGCACATCGCTTGTATTGAAGTATAATAACTACAGAAAAGGGCACGAATCAGGAGTGTCAGCAAGCTCAGGGAACATGTCCCAACTGACCCCACCGTGTCACCAGCCTCAGACCAGGATGCGGAACGCTCCACTCCTGCAGACCACCCCCAAGCCCTGCAGATACCCCGAAAGACCTCCACCGGCCTTGAAGACCGCTCATGACCCTGTAGACGCTTGCCTCTGTGGACCCCACCCCTGCAGACCCGCCCCCCTCCATCTCTTCTCCCGAGAGTGACCCTGTCCTGCCCCTGCCCCTCGGGTCTGCCCGCTTTTGAACTTCATGTCAGTGGGGTCCTGCAGCATCACTCTGTGGTATTTGACTTCTCTCATCTATTTCACCTAAACTCTGTCTCCTTTCTTCTTACTAACCTGTCATTCTGGGTGTTTTTTCAACATCTTTCATGAGGGTCAAGCAGGTTTCAGGTACCACAAATGCAGACTTGGCTGCCTCCCTTCGTGTTACCAAAAAACCTCCACAATCTGTAAAAGCTCTCCGTGTGCATCAGCCTTTGAGCCGGAGGACGAGAGAACTGTAAATTCTGAACTCCACTGAGTTGCCAGGGGCCCCCAGAGCCACCTTCCCGCCCTCTGGGACTGACTCTCGGGTCTGTCTCTGCCTGAAACTGATTAGGATGTATTTCCTCTTGCCTCCTGAAGCAAGGGAACATTTTCATCGTGGACTTCGAGCTGCTGGACGGCATCGATGCCAACAAAACAGACCCCTGCACACTGCAGTTCCTGGCCGCGCCCATCTGCTTGCTGTACAAGAACCGGGCCAACAAGATTGTCCCCATTGCCATCCAGGTAGGCCGCCCGGCCCTGCTCCTTTCCTGGGTAGCTCCCTCCTTGGCAGCCAGGGCTTGGGGAGGAATTTCCTGGGTGGCTCCAGCCAAACCTCCAGGAGGCAGAGGCTGCTGTGCCTCGCATCTCCTAAGCTGGACAGGAAAAACAAGAACTTGGGGCCTCCTGCCAGCTGTGGGGAGCGCTGTCCACGAGAGGGAAAGGGCTCCATTCCCCAAGATACACTTGTGAAATCCCTGGCAGGCCGAGGTGCTCTGCGGAGGACCTGCCCTAGCATGATGCATTGTGCCCCACAGGCCAGCATCCTGGCCAGGGCCCCAAATCAAAACACCAGCAGGGGCCAGGCAGGTGAAGCTGGGAGATGAGCTGGAGGGTGAGGCCACAGAGAAGCACCATGAGGCCTGGGACCAGGAACCGGGCCAGCCCTGGGATGCTGCCTTCACGTGCCCACGGGCTCTTGTTTCCACCAGCAGCAGTGGAGGAGGGCGGGGAGCAATTTGGGTGAGAGGCAGGCAGAGCTTCATCTGTCCCCATTCCTAGCTGCTCTCTGCTTCCTCACAGCACCAGGCCCCTGCCACGCTGTGGGATCTGGGACGCAGACAGCAGGAAACAACGCCCAGGACAGAACCAGGTCTGAATCCCAGCTCTACCACTGTCTGTGTGCACCAGTGCCTCAGTTTCCTTATCTGCGTAAAATGATAGGTAGCCAGCAGGGCCTGCCTATCTTGGAAGGTTGTGGCAACAATCACGTGACTAAAGGCAAGTCCTAGTCTGAAACCCTGATGGCCCAAATGTTTCAGAATCCAGGATTTTAAGGATTTTGGCAGTGCGTCTACTTCATTATGTGACACCTCTCTCCCTGGCCCAGGTCTGGGGCAACATGATATTTTACAATCAGACATGTTCACTGCAGAAATACTAACATGTCTGACTGTAAAATACACACTGCTAAAATCCTTAAGGAAACTGAGGCACAGGTGCACACAGACAACGGCAGAGCTGGGATTCACACCAGGCCGTCTGGCTCCAGAGTTTGTACCCTCCCGACCCCATTCCCACACCCATCTCCCAGTCTCTGGGGCTTGTCTCCCCCAGAGGAGTCCCAGCGTGTTATCAGAGAGAAGCCCTATGCTGTGCTTAAGACACTGGAGCACAAGGTAAAGGGACGGGTGATGTTAGGGAAGTAAACAGAGCTAGGAGACCCAAGGAGAGGGGCCCTTTACCACCGGCATGTGCCTCTGAAGCAGCCTGTCCCCCGGGACCTCTTGAAGTGGCCTAGAGTCAGGGCCTGGCTGAAGTCCCGGCTCTGCCACCTGCTAGCAGTCCGTGGGACCTCAGACAAGTCACAGCATGTTCCTGAATCTCTTCCCTCTCCTGCAAATGGAAGCTTTGCAAACTGTAAAGAACCATGCAAATGAAAGCCAGAGGATAATAAATCCAAAATCTTGTCTGAGAAAATAAATAACCCCCCTATGAGGCTGCTGAAAGAAAGAGCAAAAATATACAAGATTAGGAATAAGAAAGAAAAGATAATCACACATTTAAAAAATAATAATAATAATGTGTAGGCTGGCCCACTGGTGTAGTGGTTAAATTCAGTGTGCTCCCCTTTGGTGGCCCGGGTTCGCGGGTTCCCAGATACAGACCTACACTACTTATCAAGCCATGCTGTGGAGGCATCCCACATACAAAATAGAGGAGGATTGACAATGGATGTTAGCTCACAGCCAATCTTCCTCACCAAAAAAAAAAAAAGAATGTGGCAACAATCTGAAAAGCTAGTGGAAATGGATAAAAACCTAGCAAAATATAAATTATAAGAAGAAGTTATATAAAAAAGGTCAATTTTCACACCAGCAATTGGAAAGCTGAGAGGCCAATACGATGAACAACTGAGTTTTAGCCGACCTCTAGACAGCAGACATTTCCAGAGCTCTGTAAGGTCTGTCGGCCCCTGAATTCATTCTGTGAAGCCGGCATAGCCTTAGTACCAAAACCCAATACAGGTGGGCTCTAAGAGAAAGCCGAAGACCAAACAAGTTACAAATGTAGATTTTAAAAGAAATCTAAGAATGACATTAGCAAAGTGCATGCAGCAGTGTAATAAATGACTAACATGTTGTCACCAAGTGGGCTTTATTCCAGATGTTTCAATATCAAGAAAACTACCAGCATAATTCATTAGGAAAAAAATCCTCTGATTATATCAATCAACACTGAAAGGGAATTTAGTAGGCACAATTAATAAAAATTAAAATAGTAATAGAAACAGTAAACTTATGTATGATGAGGACAGGAAATATCATTCAAAAATGGCAACTCTAAAGCCATTTCTGTTCAAGTCATAAACAAGAATGCTGCTATCATGAATCGTTATTCGGTGTTGTCCTGGAGGTCCTCGCACGTGTGATAAATAAGAAAATAAAATAATCAATAAACATGTAAAAAAGCAGAGGAGACTCTCTTGTGGTAATGATATGAGGGTGGACCTAAAAAACCTAAGAGATTCTAATTTTTTTAAAAGCTACAAGAATTAATAAGTACGTTTAGCAGAGTGTCAATAAATATACTCCTCAAAAACACCAATAGCTTTCCTCCATGCTAACAGTAACATACAATACTCATATAAAGAAAAACTATAAAATTATTTTAAAGGATGTCAAATGAAATAAGAAGTGCTTTGATATTGAATAAGAAAACTTTGTATCATAAAAATGTCAGTTCTACCAACTTTTATCATACAAACTTAATGGATTTCCAATTAAAATTTCAATCAGGTTTTCTCTCTTTTTTGAGGAGGTGGAGAATAGGAAGGTGAGAAAACTGAATAAACGAATTTAAAGATTCATATCAAAAAAGAAATGTTCAAGGATAGCTAACATTTTTTGAAAAAGAACAAACAGAGGAGTTTCTTTGCCAGATATCAAGGAATACCATAAGGTCACTGTTGAAAGCGGATGCTACACATGAAAACAGACAGCATATAGATAAAGAGTCCAGAAATAGGCCCCATACATAAGAATTCAATGTATGACAACGGTGGTTATTTGACTCAGTGAAAAGCGATCGAATTGCAGTGGGGCCATCGTGACTGCCTTTGCACAAGGAAAAAGTTAAATTGGACACATATACTATTTACAAAAGTTTCAGATGAAGTGAAGATTAAAATGTAAAAAAGTAAAAGAAAATTTAATAAAAAATGTATAACATGGGTGCTAAGGAAACTTTTTAAAGAAGAAACAGGAAATCAAGAAGTTATAAAGGAAAATATAGGCATATTTGATGGTGTCATGTTTTAAAAATTGAATGGTAAAATAGGCCAGAAACAAAGCCAAAAGGCAAATGATAGATTGGGGAAAATAACTGTGACATAGTGACAGATAAAAGATGAATATGTATAATATACACATAGCTCCTTCAGATTGATAAGGCAAAGACAAATATCCCAACAGAAAAATGGGCAGAGAATGTGGATAGACAGTTGATACAAGAGGGATGGTAATCATCGGTAGATGGAAAAATTCTCCACCTCACTAGTAGTTAAGAAAATGCAAATTAAAGTGACAATGACATATTGCTTCTGACCCATCAGGCAGGGAAAAGAAAAGTGGTAACACCCAGCCTCCAGCAAGAACGGCGCCCCCACGCGCCAGCCTGAGTTGTCGCAGCCGGGGACGCGCACACTCTCTCCTAACAGGCGGAATGCGCAGTTAGTACCTGGGCCCCTGGGCCTGCCCTGAGCAGGTCCACAGCACCTGCTTGCTGCACCAGGTGTGCCTCTGGAGGTTCTGGATTGCAGAGTGGGTGGTCAGAGGCTCCTGGGGGCGGGACTGGTGTGGCCAGTGTGATAGGAAGGACACTGGGGGGCTCCTGGCCACCACTGTTTACCGTTTAAGTGTTCTGACAACCAGTCCCGCTGAACTGGTGCGTCCCAGCGGAAGGAGCGCAGCAGTGGGGCGCCCTCTACCCACGTCGCACAGCCGCATCCCTGCGGCTCCGCGGGCTCCCAGCGCCCAGGCAGTAGAGATGAGAGAGCAGATCCGCAAGGATGCGCGTGCGAGGATGACTGTGCAGAGGGCTTTGCGGGGCAGAAAGCAAACTTGAAGTCAGTGTGAAGGCAGGAGAGGACTGATTGAGTGAAACCTGTCGTGCCCAGACCGTGAAAGGTGATGCTGCCTTTAAAACGGATGAGCTAGGGGCGGCCCCATGGCTGAGTGGTTAAGTTCCCGCGCTTGCTTCTGCGGCCTAGGGTTTTGCCGGTTCGGATCCTGGACGCGGACACAGCAGTGCTCATCGAGCCATGCTGAGGTGGCATCCCACATAGCAGAGCCAGAAGGACCTACGACCAGAATATACCACTATGTACTGGGGGGTTTTGGGGAGAAGAAGAAGAAAAACAAAAAAGAAAATTGGCAACAGATGTTAGCTCAGAGCCAATTTTTAAAAAAATTAAAAAAAAACAAAAAACGGATGGATTAGGTCTGTCCCAGCTGACCTGGAGGGCTGACCTGGAGGCCTTTCCACGAGGAGTTAGCAAAGCAGAAAGCAAGATCCAGGGGAAAGATTATATGATCGCCTCCATGTCAACTGAATTCAAGGACCTGACTAGATACTCGTGTGGGCATGGGGAGGCGCAGAAGGACATAGGTCACTGGGTTGGGAACACTGGGATGGACTGGTTGGG
Organism: Equus caballus; assembly: GCF_041296265.1. NCBI lineage: Eukaryota > Metazoa > Chordata > Mammalia > Perissodactyla > Equidae > Equus > Equus caballus. Next base: position 92,182,866 of record NC_091684.1, read on the forward strand.
ACACAAGTGAGCAAAAGAAAGAGACAGTTCATTATAATAGTGTTCAGTTTATGGAAAGTCAAACAGATAAAGATGCACATGTGCAAAGAAGCTGGATTATGAAGTGATGTTTTCTTTCTTACGATCTTCTGTAATGACTGGAATTTTTACAATAAGTACATCTTATTTTCTAATCAGAAACAGAAAGCTACTTCCTTACCCAAAAAACAAGAACACCAAGCCATTCAGGGCACATTCTGGTATCCCATGGCGTCACTAAGGGCCTGGACAAGAGTGAGGAGGATGTTTAGGATGGGTAGGAGGGGAGCCCCAAATTGGAGTGGCCTGTGTAGGAGTTCAAGGTGGAGAGCAAGTGAGGGTCTGGACTAGGCAGTGAGAGTGGAGAGAAAGACCCCAAGGTGCTGCCGGGGAATGGGCAGAGCCCTGGGCCCCATCCCAGCTTAGCTCTACCCACTGTGTGACTTGAGAGAGCTGCCTGACCACTCTGAGCCTCGGTTTCCCCCTATGTAACATGGGAATGGCAGGAATCTGCCTTGCGGGGTGATGGTGAGGAATAAATGAGATAGTACAAGCAGAGCCCCAGGCATGCAGCAGAGCATGTTCCAGAGGGCGGCCGCACCCCACGTACTCTGGGAGGCACAAAATGGGGGGCCAGGCAGTTAGTGCACATGAGTGAAGCTCCAGGGAGATGGGGAGACGCAGAGCAGTGGGAGGGGTAGGGTATGGGGAGGGGCGGGGATGGTGGGAGGGGTGGGACAGTGGCGGGGCGGGGCAGTGGGGAGCCTGAGAGCTGGGACTAGAGAGAAGGAGCATGTTTCTATGAGAATATGGGTGCAGAATTCACAGACCTAATTTTTCAGGAAAACCTAGTAATCCAAATTTTTATGTGAAATTGTCTGATATTTTAAGGTTCACAACTAATTGCATTAATAAGCAAATAAACAAGAATACCGTAAAGGTCAAACTCGGCTCTCCCCTCGTCCCCACACTGGTCGACCCTGGGTGAGCAGTGCAGCTGGCCTCTGGAGCAGCTCTGTCTGGTGCTGGAGCCACTGGCCCCTCGGGGCTCTAGAACACTTGGGCTGTGGTTAGTCCAAACTAAGGTGTGCTGGAAGTGCAAAATACACATCTGCTTTCGAAGACTTATAAAGAGAAACAAAAGAACATAACATATCTCTTTAATAATTTCATATTATGTTCATGTTGAAATAATATTTTGGATATATGGGGTAAAATAAAATTATGTATTAACATAAAATTCACCTGTTTCTTTTTACTTCCATACTGTGGCTACCTGAAAATTTAAAATTCCATATATGGCTTGCGTTATATTTCTACCGGGCAGCACCGTTTTCGAGGGAGAGACAGGGAAACGACCTTCTAGAACACTCAGCATGACCTTGAGGAACCCACTCAGTCTGGCCCCTCCTCACAGCTCTCGTGTCCTTGGTCACTCGGCTCCAGCCGCACTGGCCTCAGCCAGAACCAAGAGTCTGGCCCGGCGCCCACCCTCCGGCCGTTCCTGCAGCCCAGCGCTGCTCCTCCAGTCTTCTCAGTTTGTTCTCATCCCGAATGTTCACCCTCCAAGGCTCTATGTCCTCCTCTGAAAGATGGGGTGATCACAGCACCCACCTTGCAGGCTTACCGGCCATCACGCTGTCAGGTCCTGAAGCTGTGCCGGGTGCCATGAATGCTGTTGTCATGGGCAGAGGGAGAGACCAGGGGCCTAGTGGGTGGGGAAGGTCAACGTCAGGATTCATTGTCAGTGGCAGATCATGGAGTTTGGGGCTTTATTTTCTGGCATTAGCAGATGACTGAGTGTGTGTTTTTGTGTGTGTGTGTGTATGTGTGAGGAAGATTGGCCCTGAGCTAACGTCTGTTGTCATTCTTCTTCTTCTTTTATTTTTCTTGCTTGAGGAAGATTGTCGCTGAACTAACATTGGTGCCAGTCTTCCTCTGTTTTGTACGTGGGATGCTGCCACAGCATGGCTTGATGAGCAGTGCATAGGTCCACACTCGGGATCCAAACCCAAGAAGCCCAGGCCACCAAAACGGAGCATGGGAACTTAACCACTATGCCCCCCCCCGACCCCCTGCTGAGTGTTTTTAAAGAGGGATTGACGCGGCATGATTTGCATTTTAGAAAAGATTGTCCACTGTGGAGTTGAAACTGGAAAGAGGAAGACAAGCCCCGCCTCTACTGAGGCGGCACCTGGCTGCAGGTCTGGGCCAAGGGACAGTGACCTGGGACACGGCATCCTGAGGGCCCTAGAGCCCTGGGAACTGGAGGAGTAAATGGAGAGCAAGAAGGGAAGTCAGGAGCACCAAGGCCAAGCCTGGAGAACAGCAGCATTTAAGGGAAGAGCAGAGGAAGGGAAAGTGCAGGAGACCAACAGCAGGGGTCTGAGAAGTGGGGGGGCACCAGCAGGGAGGGAGGGGGCACGCAAGGCAGGAGAGAAGAGGGGGCGGGGCTGGGAGACCACAGCAACAGCCCTACACACCTAAGCGTGCTCACTCCATGCTAGTCCCTTCATGCCCTCTATTCACTTCCTATAATAACTCTGTGACATGAGTAAATATTGTCCCTTATTACAGATGGTGACCTTGGAGCTCAGAGAGGCTGAGTAAGTTGTCCAGGGTCCCACAGGTAGTAGTGGTGTAGCTGGGATGAGAAGTATAAACCCTGGGCCTTCTGCCCTCCCCCATGATCCTCTCATGATTCCTGAGTGACTGTTGAAGAAGTTTGGATTCTTCTGGAATTTCCTGAGAGGCCAGGCTCTCCTATAGCTATAGTCTGGAAAGAAATATTGCCATGTGTTTTCTTTCTCCAATGTATTCAGCTCAACCAGGTCCCAGGAGAGGAGAATCCCATTTTTCTCCCTTCGGATGCAAAGTATGACTGGCTTCTGGCCAAAATCTGGGTGCGCTCCAGTGACTTCCACGTCCACCAGACCATCACCCACCTTCTGTGCACACACCTGGTATCTGAAGTTTTTGGCATCGCCATGTACCGCCAGCTGCCTGCCGTGCACCCCATTTTCAAGGTATAGCAAGCTGCTGCCCCACCTGGTTGGGGAGGGAAGCCAGACATGGGGAGGGGACAGAAGGAAGGGAGGAGGGGCACTGACATCCGCACAGGAGGACTGCAGCTGAGCAGAGAGGACCCCTGGAGAGATGCTCAGGGGGCTGTCATGACCCCGAGGATGAAAGCAGCTTGGAGCCTGCTGGTTCCTGAGGACACAGGGCCTGGGCCTGACACAGACCCTGGTGGCTGGGGGGCAGAGTTTGAAGAGGCAAATAAGTTCAGGGTGACCCTTGATTGATCGCAGGTGGCAGCCCCCACCGTCACGGCCCTTCTCTCTTCCCGAATCCCACAGGCACTGACTGCTGGAGTGACTGCAGGCTAAAAATACCTCTGTGTGCCTCAGTTTCCTCATCGGTGAAACAGGGCTCAAACAGTACCCCTGTCTCATAGGATTATTGTCAAGATTAAAGTAGTTATAAATTCAGACAGGTTAAAACAGACCCTGGTCAAGCTCTAGACAAGCAGGGACTGTATCATTTTTATCATTATTGCTAAGCCTCGAGCTGCTCCCCAGGCCTCCAGCAACTACGCAGCAGCAGTGGAGGTCAGCATGCAACCGTCGCTTCCTCCCTGAGCCCCAGCATCGCCCCTCCACAGCGGGCCAGGATGGGGGGTGCCGAGGGTCCCTGGAGTACCTGAGGAGGGGCAGCGCTGGTCAGGAGGCGTTCTCTGAGATCCTCTCCTGCTCCTCCACTCAGCTCCTGGTGGCACATGTGCGGTTCACCATCGCCATCAACACCAAGGCCCGCGAGCAGCTCATCTGCGAGTATGGCCTGTTTGACAAGGTGGGTGTCCCCGCCCCCTGCGTGCCGGGAAGAGCCCAGCCTGGCGGGCACCCACTTCTCAGAGCCTCGGTGACTTCCCCGCCACCCCTGAGCTGAGGTCCAGGTTTCCTCTCAGGAGCCCAGGCCCCTGGCGTCACAGGGGCGGAGGCCTGGGAAGGGTGGGACGCTGGAGGCGCTCCCTGTGAAGGCTCCCCAGGTCCTCTGGCCAGTGTCCTGCCCCTTCCACGCAGCCCCCAGGCGAGCTCTGCTCTTCCCAGCTCTGCCTGCTGCTCCCCAACATTTCTTCCTCCTCCCTGTCGACTCCCTGTCACCTCCCCCGACACTGTCCTCAGGCGTGTGGGTATTTACCCTATCTCCTGGCACCCACTCCTCGCCTCCTACACACTAGGGCCCTGCGTCTCCTCTCCTGCTCTGCCGCCCATCACTCTGAGCACAGCCTCCCACCCTCTGCCCTTCCAGGCGCTCAGCACCCCCAACCCGCTCTCCCCCTCAGTGGAGCCTTGGGTCCCTCCCCACCCCTCCCCTTCTCTCAGGCAGCACCCCACCCCGTTTTGACCCTCTGTAACCTTACCAAGCCTAGCCCCTCGTGGTAGCCCTCCCCGCAACCTTCCCTCCCTTTAGTGAGCCGCCATATGATCACCAAGGTTGGGCCACTGTTTGCAAATGACAAACCCAACTCACACCAGCGGCAGCTGGACAGAAAATGTATTATCTCTTGCACCTGGACCTAATGGGGTGAGGGAGCCTCAGACGATGCCGCCAGGGTGCAAGCATGCTGGCTCCCATTTCTTTCTTTCTTTAAACTGTGTTGGCCCCATTCTCCCAGGCAGGCTCTGCAGACAGGCTTGTCCCCATGAGAGGGGGACAGAACCATTCACAGCAAGCTCCAGGCTCATGTTCCTCCCAGTGGCCACTACCTCCCATCCAAATAGAAAACAGTAGGGAGCAACTCTGATTGGTCCTGCTTGGGTCCCAGCACCCCAGTCCTCCTCTGAAGATTCTGTGCCCCGACTGCCAGCCACAGTGTGTGCCCGTGCAGGCCTGCGAGCACGTGTGTGCGCCTGCCTCTCTGCAGCTGGGAGGAGGACCAGTGTCCCACCTTGAGCACCTCTCCAGCCCTCACCTAAGCACACGACAGGCCCTCAGCAGAGTTGAGTGGGTCCCGCGGGCTGCCAATCTGCCCTTCTCTTTAGCCGAAAGATGAGGTCACTGACAGAAGTGCTCGGACCCTGAGCAGCCTGTGCTCAGAACTAGAGCAGGCCCGAGGGCTGCCCCAGCCCAGGCCCCACACTGCCAGGTGTCCCCGCCGCCTTCCTGGGGTGGGAGCTCGCCCCTCCCTCCTGCGACTGCCCCTCCCTCTCCGCTTCAGCCCCTCGCATTAGATCCGGCAGCGGCTCCTCCCTGAAACCGCCTCACCTGGCTGCCTTGGCGTTCTCTGAGTGAACGTCCCTCCTACCCCGCCTCACAGGACACTGGTTTGCCCCTCTGCATGCCTGGCCACCCACTGCCCGCTCACAGATTCTCATGGCGAGCTCTGGGGCTGTAAGGCTGGAGACGGGGATCCGGCCTCAGCTCACAGCGCCTCTCCCCTCCCACTCAAGGCCAACGCCACAGGGGGCGGTGGGCACGTGCAGATGGTGCAGAAGGCCATGCGGGACCTGACCTACCCCTCCCTGTGCTTCCCGGAGGCCATCAAGGCCCGGGGCATGGACAGCACAGAGGACATTCCCTACTACTTCTACCGGGACGACGGGCTCCTGGTGTGGGAGGCCATCAAGACGTGAGTGCGTGGGGGCTGTGGGACACGCTCTGCGCAGGAGCGGAGGGCCTGGCAGAGTGGGCGCGGGCATTGACGGACCAGGCCCGATGCCTAGATTGCTGACTCAGTGGGCCAGGGGCCTGGCTCCATTGTCAGGGCACTGATGGGGGAATGGGGGTGTGTGGGGGGAGGTATGTGTGCGACCTGAGTCTGGACATTAGAGAGTAAGTGACAGGGTCACCATGATGCCCTGCCCTGGGGTGCGGGGGCACAGGTCTGCAGGCCCCGGCTAGGCCACCCACTCCTAGCTGGGCCCCTCCTCCTGCGCCAGGTTCACGGCCGACGTGGTGAACATCTACTATGAGAGTGACCAGGTGGTGGTGGAGGACCAGGAGCTGCAGGACTTCGTGAAGGACGTTTATGTGTACGGCATGCGAGGCAAGAAGGCCTCAGGTAGGGCCGCCCTGGCTCTCCTCCCAGCTCCTCTTCTGTTCTTCCCTGCACCTCCAACTTTCCTTGGACAGTGCTGGCCTGTGGCCTCCACTTTAGCACCCGATGCTGGAGCCAGAGCCCCCAAGGGACCCCTGCCTACCAGTACGCCTCACAGGGACATCTCAGAGGCTTTCTGTGGCCCTTAGGAGCCCGGGTCAGAAATATCTGGAACACTGGGCCAATCTGCTATCCCCTCCCAATGTATCTTGCTGTTGCCTGGGCCCTCCAGCACTTGTGTGGGAACCCAGGGTCGGGGTAGGGGTGAGGTGGGTCTCCGCTGGTCAGGTGTCTCTCCCGGGATGGGGCCTCAGCCAGCCGGTGGCTCCACCCCAGGCTTCCCCAAGTCCCTCAAGAGCCGGGAGCAGCTGTGCGAGTACCTGACGGTGGTCATCTTCACGGCCTCGGCCCAGCACGCAGCGGTGAACTTTGGCCAGGTGGGCAAGGGCAGGGCGAGCCCCCCCAGGCCGGAAATTGCCCAGGTCACCTTGACTGCTCCTGGTGGCCGGGCAGGGCGGCCTTCTTCCCAGTCTTCCCTGGGGAGGTGGGGAGGGGGGCTACCTTGGCAGCCCCAGGGCCAGGAACCGGGTGTTCCCATGGGAATTCTGCCCACAAAGCTGAGGGCTTCGGCCACAGAGAGGGCCTGTGGAGGGACGGCCCAGGCCCTGCTGCGGCAGGAGAAGGGGACAGGGGGAGGAGACACTGGTGGCCGGGCCGCTGCCCTCCAGTCGGGCAGGTGTGGGCTGGCCGGCTGCAGTGGGCAGCGGCTGGCTGAGGAGGGCCCACGTGCGTCCGTGGCTGCCCCCACAGTATGACTGGTGCTCCTGGATCCCCAATGCCCCCCCCACCATGCGGGCCCCGCCACCGACGGCCAAGGGCATAGTCACCATCGAGCAGATCGTGGACACGCTGCCAGACCGCGGCCGCTCCTGCTGGCATCTGGGTGCAGTGTGGGCGCTGAGCCAGTTCCAAGAGAATGAGGTGAGGTGGCGGAGAGGCTGTTCTGCCTCCTCTGGTGGGCAGGTTACCTGGGTTTAACCCATTTCTCAACCTCAGGGGTCTGTGATGCGGGGCTCAGGCTGGGCACCTGCCAGCCAGGCATCCTGACTTCTAAGGCTGGAGGGGCCCGAGAAGTCCTCAGGCCTCAGCCTGGCCAGAGCTTGGGGGGGGCGGGGCAGGTGAGCACAGGGACTCTGCTCCACTGGGGACTTTCCCACCAGGGCACACCCACCACCCCCAGCCACTGACAAAGCTCTTTCACATGTGTTTCCCCGACACCCCAGAGGCAACAACTGAGAGTTTCCTGGGTCTCCTTCGAGACAGTGCATGCCCGTACACCTTGTTTAAACCTAATCTCGAAGCTGGGCATCCCTGTAGACACAGCCCCCTGGCTCAGTGCTGCACAGAATGACTGGACCAGTCCAACCAGCCCCAGAGCCCTGGCATTTTCATGGGTGTTGAAGTTGCCTTGGGGCCTTTGCTAATGCGTTGGTCCCTCACTCACATCCTGTAAATGTGTCTCTGCCTGTGTGTTCAGTGGGGCCAGAGGACACATTTCTAGTAGAGGAATTGCTTGAAACTGAACTGCCCGCCACAAACTAAATGCCAAACCCCATCGATAGCATGTGATGTTTCTCCCACCCTTTCCAGCCTGGGTATGAAACTTGCCAATTCTAACAATTCAATCGTTTTTTAAAAGATATGTCCAGTTTTAATTTGCAGACACCAGTGTGAGTGTGTGAATGAGCACACCACCCCACTAGGGCCCGGCTGTGGCCGTCCTGGGCTGGAGAGAAGGCCAGCGCAGGCCCTGCGTCCCTGCGGCCTGAGGCCAGGGGGGAAGGCAGGAGTGCTGTGTAGGACAGGGCAGAGCAGGGCTCCACAGCGACAGGCCCCCACAGCCAGGACCACCGCCAACCTCCCATTCGCCTACACCATCACGTGTCCTTTTAGCCACCCTACAGCTGTAGCAGGGCCATCATTTTTCCCTTTATCTGTGAGGCCTCAGCCCAGGAGCATTCTTGGGGTTCACTCAGCAGGCGGCAGAAGGTGGACATGGGAAGATGGGCACAGGCTCCCTCCCTCGCCTCCCAAGGGGCGGTGTGTGGGGATGGCTCAAGGCCCGTCTGTCGGTGTTTGGGCCCTCAGCTATACCTGGGCATGTACCCAGAGGAGCATTTCATCGAGAAGCCTGTAAAGGAGGCCATGGCCCGATTCCGCAAGAACCTTGACGCCATCGTCAGCGTGATCGCCGAGCGCAACAAGAACAAGAAGCTGCCGTATTACTACTTGTCCCCAGACCGGATTCCCAACAGTGTGGCTATCTGAGTGGTTGCCTGAGCCGGTCTCACTTTAGGACAGCCAGCTGCTCAAGGCTGGGCTTGGCGCCCAGACTCCAGCCTGCGCGGGCTGGCGGGATCCTGGGGTGGCCACGGGCAGGCCTCCTGGCAGCTCGCTCCTTAGGACCCAGATTCCTGGGAATTCTGCCCTCAGGCCCCAGGCTGACTGGCTTCAAACCAAAGGCTGCCCCAGGTTGGGCCACGTTTTAGCTAAGCTTTGGTGCATTTTCCTGTTCGCTCCTCAGTCTTTGGTGAATCTCATTCTTGGAGCAAAGTGTGTAAATACCGCGGGGACCCCTCGTACACGGGGCAGGACTGGGTAGCTTCCTGCCCTGTGCCCAGCTCAGCCTTCCACACCAGGCAGCAACAGCCAATCAGGCTAACTGGTAGACGTTCATTCTTGTTGGAGACGTGAAAGGATTATTTTCTGTTCTATTTATGCTTCGTCCAATGTCTTGCATATAGTAGGTTCCCAAATAAATTTCTGTTACATGAATTAAGGATTGGTTGTCATAAAAATAAAGGAGTGCTTTTAAAAATAGGTCTCCTTCCACATGCTATGTTCCAGTTGCCCCAAACAACTCATGCCCCTCCCCTCAGCAAAAAAAGCCATAATCATTGTGATTCCATCTAGGCAAAAGGCGCCCCCAACCCCAGTCCGGATAGAAGGTGCTTTTCTCCTCTTCTTTGCCCTGAAAGCTCCGACTCTTCAGAACATATCCCAGTGTCATCGCCTCTGGGGAGGCATCCTTGGTTGCCCAGATAGAGTTCATCTCTCCCCCAAGGCTTTGTCCAGACCTCTGTTGTTGTCCTCTTATGTGGTCCTCCGAGCTCCTGGAGGACAAAGAAACTACCTTACTTGTTTCTGTGGCCTGGCGCTGGCCCAGAACTGGCATAAGGCACCAGCCTGTTGCTCCCTCATTTTCCTCCTGGCAGGGCACCTAATGGACAGATTCCAGACATTGTCTCAGGAGCTGGGGACTGCTTTCTTCTACAGCAGGGAACTCAACATGACTTAAAATAACAATGTATTTTTTTCCCCAAGGCCCAAGAAGCAGAGCCAGCCCTGAGCCTGGGCATGGTGAGCCACTGTCTCCTCCTACACACATACCCAACCCACAGCCCCCAGGTCCTGGCTTCAGAATTGGGTCCACAGGTCTCCAGGATTTCTGGAAGGTGTACCTGATGTGGCAGGCCAGCAGCTCAGTGTTTGGGTAAAAGGCTTCCACCAGGGCCAAGATGGCATGAGAGAAGGTGTGCATGTGTTCCTGAAACCACAAGTCCCCCTGAGGAAACTTGGCCATTGGGGTGGGTACTAGAGAGACTGAGGTACAGCCTCTTACTGCCCAAGACTTCCTACCATCCCTCTGAGAACTGCCCACCAACTTGTGAATGACCTTGGTGACAGACCCCATAAACAAATGGTCTTGGTGGAGGCACTCAGCTCCATGTCCCCACAAGAGCCAACATACCAACTTTTATTACCCACAAGGCCATGCGAGACAGGAGGAGGGAGCAGGGAGGAAGAGAAGCAGGCAAGGGTGGTGATGCAGGTCTGACACATGTGGAAGAAGAGAGAGAAGGAAAGACTGAGTATAAAGGGCTTCAGATTGCAGTGTACTGCTAAGAAAGTCTTGCTCCAGCTAATAGGGAGTCCTCAAACAAAGGTGCCCATTACAGAAATCTTGCATTAAGCAGGAATGAGAAAAATGATGCAGGCATGAGTGTCACAGAGATCCAAAGGTGTAGCAACCAGAGTTGTGAGTCAGTTCTGTTCTCTGCTGCTGGATATTTGAGTAGCACAGCTCCATTGCTGCCACAGAGGAGGAAAAGCCCCAATTCTGTGCATAAACACCATCCAAATCTCTGCCTGACCCCTCAGCCACCCAGGCATGGAGCCAACTGCAAACAGCTCAATTGAAGATAAAACAAACTGAGATTTGATCTTTCAAACAGTTTTCAGTTTAAGTTCAACCAAGTTAACTGCTTGCTTAAAAAAAAAAAAACACTCTTCCAAGCAGTATAACAGAACTCAGAATCTCTACAAAATAACATTCACGACAGACAGAGCACAATCCAAAATTACTTAACGTACAGAGCATTAGGAAAACGTGACCTAGTCTCAAGGGAAAAGACAACCAAGAGAGACTAGTCACAAGATGACCCAGATGTTGGAATTAGGCGACAGTGATTTTAATGAAGTTTTTATAGCTGTGCTCAAGGAGTTAAAGGAAATATGCTATCAGTTTATGAAAGGATAGGAAATCTCAGCAGAAAATTAAACATAGAAGAAGAGGAAGAGGAGGAGAGGGAGAGGGATGAAGTAGAAGGAGGGGCAGGGGAAGGAAGAGGTAGAAGAAAGAAGGAAGAATGAGGAGGGGAGGAGGAGGGGACGAACCAGTACCAAATGGAACTCAAAATATATGGAAAAGAATAACTGAAGGGGCTTACTAGCAGAACAGAGATGGCAGAGCAAAGAGACCGTGAACTTGAAGATAGATCAATAGAAATGATCCAATTTGAACTACAGAGAGAATTTTCTTTTTGCATAAATAGAGCCTCAGATCTGTAGGCAATATCAAAAGTTAACAAACATGTAATTGGAGTCCCAGAAGAAGAGGGGAAGTGAAAGAGAATGGGGCAGAACAAATATGTGGAGCAATAAAGTCCACAAAGTCCCAAATTTGGTGAAAGACATAAATTTATAGCTTCAAGAAGTTCAGCCAAACCCAAACAGAATAAATACAAAGAAAACCATATTTCAGTGTCAAAGTCCTCAAAACCAGAGTTAAAGAGAAAAGTCTTCAAAACAGTGACATATATAATGGAATGATTTGAATTATAGACGACTTTTCATCAGAAACTGTGAGGGCCAGAAGACAGTGGAAGAGCGTTAGAAAGCCTTGAATGAAAACAATCACCAACACAGAATTCTGTAATCAGCAAAAACTTCCTTCAAGTATGAAAATAAAGACATTTTCAGGTAAAATAAAACTAAGAGAATCTATCACCAGGAGATCCACACTACAAGAAATGCTGAAGGAAATTCTTCAGGCTGAGGGGAAATGACACCAGATGGAAACTCAGATCCTCAAGAAGGATAGACAACTATTATAAATGGTAAATATTTGGTGAATGAAGAGACTCCCCCCTTAATTCCTTTAAAATACACATGACTGTTTAAAGCAAACATTGTAACATTGTCATGTGGCATTTATAATACACGTAAGCATAACACATGTGAAGTAGCAGAAAAGACAATGGGTATTAAATGGACTTTTTTGGTCTAATGGTTTCTACATCTTACATCAAGTGGTACAATGTTAATTCTAAGTAGCTTGTGAAAATTTAAATAGGTAGATTATGATACTTAGAGCAGCCATTAAAAATAATGTATAGCTAAGGACCCATAGATGACTTAAAATGGAATTCTAAAAATACATAAATAATTAAAAGAAAGTAGGAAAAGAGGAACAAAGAAAAACAGAGGGGACAAACAAATCAAACAATAAAATGGTAGACAAAGAACCAACCATATCAATAATTACATCAAATGTTAGTGGACTAAAAACTCCAACTAAAAGGCAGAGATTATCAGAATAGATTTTAAAAATCAATACCCAACAACATGCTTTATACAAGATACACACTTTAAATATATACAGCAGGGGAAGCAAATTTTTTCTGTAAAACATTTTAGATTTGGCAGGTTACATACAATCTGTTGTATTTTTAAAAACAATCTCTTAAAAATGTAAAACACAATCCTAGCTCAAGGGTGTTACAAAAACAGGCCATGGGCTAGATTTGACCAGCGGGCTGTAGTTTGCCAGCCCCTGACATAAAGAGACAGATAGGAAGATTTACAAACGGCAAATAAGCACATAAGATGCACATAAAAAGATGCTCCACATCATTAGTTATTAGGAAAATGCAAATTAAAACCACAATGAAATACAACTACACATCTATAAGAATAGAAAAATTCTTGTATTTTATGTTGGTGACTGACAACACCAGATGTTGGCAAGAAAATGAAAGAACTGGACCCCTCACACATTGTCAGTAGGGATATAAAATGGTACACTTGCTTTGGAAAAAGATCTGTTTCGTTTCTTATAAAACCAAAGATATCCCTACTCTCTCTGAACCAGCATTCCATTCCTAGGTGTTTACCAAGAGAAATGAAAACATATGTCCACAAAAATGTTCTCAGCAGTTCTATTCATAAGAGACAAAAACTGGAAACAACTCACGTATCCAGCAGTAAGAAAATGGATGAAGAGACTGGCATATCCATGCAGTGGAATACTATTCAACAATAAAAAGGAATGAGCTAACCAATAAAATAGCATAGAAGAAACTCAGAAACATTCTGCTGACTGAAAGAACGCTTACACAAAAGAGTATATACTGTGTGACTCTGTTAAAATTAAATTTTAGGGCAAGCTGAAAACAAAAAATCAGAACAATCTTTACCTTGGGAGGTATGGGGACAGGCGTGGACTGGAAAAGGGCATGAGAAGTTTCAGGATTGAGAGAATGTTCTGGATTTAATAGGGGTTTGGGTTACACAGGTGGATACATTTGTCAAAACTCATCAAACCCTAACTGAAGATTTATGCATTTCACTGTATGTAAATTTTACCTAAGAACATAAAGAACCATAAACAAATATTCTAGGTAATGCTACAGACTGAAGTGGTTGGGGTGAAGTATACTTACTCTTTCCATTTCCTCTGAAATGCATGAAAAAAAAGATGGAAGATAGAGTGATGAATAGAGGGAGATAATGTGGTAAAGCGTATATAGCAAAATGCGAATTGTAGAATCTAGGATATATGTATTCTCACTATATAACTATTGAAACTTTGTTAATTATACCTCAATAAAAAAGATGAAAATTAAAATGGTAGCTGCCATTTGTGGAGAGCCTCCTATGGGCCAGGCACCTTATGGATATTCTCTTATTTGATCCCAACAACCACCTTTCAGAGTTGAGGTTATCATTACTAATTTTTGAGTAAGGAAGATCGGAGAGAGATTAATTGCCTGAGTTCATCCAGCTGGTTAAATAGCTGAGGCAGGATTTAAACCTCCTATGATAGGAATGTTGAAAGACTGAAAAATATGCCTGGATTTGTGTTTATCTACAATGAAAAGAGATCTATTGTGGGTTTTTTAAAAATTAAAAAACTTTAAACAGACATGGGCAGTAAACAAAAGATGCTCCAGCTCATTTATCTGAGACATGCAAAGTGAAAAAACATCAACGAGACACAAGGGAATGCCAATCAATCATTTTAGTGACAATTTAAAAAGCCTCATGACAATGTAAGGAAAGACACATTCTCACAGTGGGAAGCTAAGTGAATAATTCTGGAGATCAGTTTTGCAACTTCAAAGTTAAAATGTCTCTACCCCTTTTTTCTACTTCTAGGAATTTATCTTCAGAACTACCCCTCCCTTCTAACCCCACGCAGCCAAGCGTGCAAAGATAAATGGCCCGGATGTGGATTTCAGCCTTGTTTCTAGTAACAACAATTCGTTTCTAATATTAAACACTTAAAAATCTATATCAATAAGGATTTAGTGAATTTAGTTAACTAAATTCTGCATTAGTTAGAATAAGGTCGATATGTATGTTCCACCCTAGAAAAATATTAGACTGGTTGTTAGGGGAAAAAGCCAGCTGTGAAGTGGTGTGTCACGTGACTGCATCGTGCTTCATTTACACATGAAATATGTGATGCCGCGCCTCTCTGACCATGGCTCAGAAGCCTGGGCACTGCCCTCCCAGCAGGGCCGAGCACTGCTCCTGCCCAGGGCCTTCCCCTGGCAAAGGGGCTGAGTTTGACTTCCTTCCTCTTTTGCTTTTACCATGCTGACAGCTTTGATTGTCCTAAGCCCTGCCCCCACCCTGAGTGTTTCATCAGACCTTTCATCTTTTCCAAAGAGAGGCCAGCCCCCTGGCCATCTGGTCAGCTCGATTGTAGCCCCGGGGTCATCCTCCTCCCGCTGGCCTGACACTCCAAGCGGTGAGGAGCAGCAAGCACGTCCTAGGCAGAGCCAGGGGCAGAGCTGCGCTGGGCTGCTGGTGCCGGGCCCTGGGTCCCTTCTTACCTGCCTCCAGCCTGCTGTCCTTCCAGGCCTGGAAGAAGGAGCTCTGAGCAGATCCTTTAACAAGGGCAACGGGGAGACTGGTTAGTACTGCCTTCATCTCCCAGCTGCCCTGGAGGGGGCACAGCAGGACTGGGCAGCCCCACTCCACAGGTGAGGACACTGATGAAGCTCAGCCAAGAGCAGGAACCCATGAGAGGCTGAGGGGAGCCGGGTCTACCAGGCCGAGCTGCCGCTCTTCCGCGATGCCTCTGGTGATCCTGCACCAAACCAAAGCACCTTTCATCGCCAACATTTTCAGAATCTACCTCAAGTGCCTCTGAAGCAGTGAAGCCTTTGCCGCCAGGTCTCGGGTGGGCAGGACTGCGACAGATCAGAGGTTGACCGGGGAGCTACTAGTTCAACCCAGCAGGCAGCACAGTTCCAGGAACCCCACGGCCTCCCTCACTTCCTCCATCTCCGATGGTGGAATGAGCCCAGAGATGCCAACTCTGATCCCTGGGCCTGGGCCTCTGCAGGGCTGACTCAGAGTGGGCGGGAGAATTGGAAATTGGCTGCATTTCCTCCCAAACACCCCAGAAACTGGCTGAGATCTCCAGGGTAGGGAGGGAGGAGAGTCTTGTGAGTCAGAGTGTGACTAGAGCAATGCCCTCGCTGGGCCTCAGTTTCCCAGCTACACGCAGGGGTCAGACTAGAGTAGCTGTTCTTAGTTCGGGGGAGAGATGCGGAGAGGAAGCACAGACCACTGTGAAAATCAGATAAAAGCTTTGGGCGTTTCCCTGGGAGTGTAAGACGGCACTCACTCAGTCCTTGAGGGACCACACACCTCCTGCAGCTGAGGAAAGAGCCTCTGCACCAGGGTACCCAGAAGACTGGATTTTATGGACCAGAAAAGTTTTGAAAAAAATCTGGAGGGACGTTTGGGTTACCAAGTTCTTATTGATAAGAACCAACCAAACAACAAAAAACACTCCCACCAAAAGCTCCCACCTACTATCAGCACCACTTCATACCAGGACATTAAACAACAGAAAGTAGAATAATACGACTAATGGACAACTCTACTCCTTCTCACAACACAACCTACATTGCTTTTTTCCCCTATCTCCCCTGATGTTCCTGCCGACTATGCCACAGCAGTGCCAGGAACCACACCCGAGCCAGCACAGCTCTAGGGGAGTGCCTGACACTGTGCTTCTCACCTGGAGATGGAAGGTGGTACGGGGATCAAAGTGGAGCCCAGGCTTGGTTCCCTGGACCCCTTGACTTCCAGACCCCTCCCGTCATGTGCAGGGGACGATCACGCCAGCAGAGTCTGGACTCTGCTCCTCTCATTTCAGCTTCAAGAGGCAGCTTGGGAGAGGCAGGGCAGACAAGGCTTCTCTGATGGTCCAGGAGCTGGGCCCTGCCACCCAGAGGAACTGTCAACTCAGGAAAGCGTGCTCTTCCCCTCTCCCTCTTACCCTCTGGAACTGCCCCTCTCAGCTCCTTCCAGATCTGGCAATGTAGAGGAGTACAGGACTCCTGGTCACCGTGGCACTTCTGAGCCTGGGAAAAAGGACAGGCCTTGGAAAGGGGCTCGTCTATGCCTCTGACACCACATGGCTGTGTGCCAGCAACTCCAGGGGCACCATTCACACAGACCAAGGGATGGCGCACGTTCCCTATGAAGGGTCACATAAACATTTTAGGCTCTGCAGGCCATACCATCTGTCCCTTTATTCACCTTCGCCATTGTAGAAGGAAATCAGCTGAATACAACATGGCAATGAACAGGTACGGCTGTATGCCCATAAGTTTACTTACAAAACAGGAGGCTGGCCACCCCCTGACACAGAGGATTAAAAGTGCACCCTAGAGGTGTGCCATGCAGCAGCCCTACGCCCATCATTTTGGCGGGTGTCAAAGGGCAGAAAGGGCTGGGGGCAGCATTGTCTTAAGCCTGCCTGCGACAAGACCCCATTTGATGTCTTCTTCAGCCAAACTCATTAAATCCATCTGGTCCCCAAAGCATAGAAACTCCTCTTCAGAGCCCCCATCTCACCTTCTTACAGAAGCCGGTTCCTCTTTCAGCTCCCCGTCCTCACCACTCCCTCCCACCAACAGTTGCGCGCTTGAGCTCAGGGCGCATCCTGGCTTCCCTCCTTACTACAAGCACATCCCTAAGCAGGTTCAGCTGCCCTGCGGTCACGTCCTCCACTGGAGCCTCAAGAGCTCCACTCAGTTCTGGGGACCTTTTCTCCACAGAAGGCAGGCAAGAGGACACTTCTCCTGGCAGCCTACCGTGGTGCCCTTAACTTGTGGATGAATTCTCCTGGCTCACCAAGGGCACAGCATGTCCCCAGGAATCCCGGCCTCCCTCCCTCCACCTGGTGCACAGGTAAGGCCGTGTGCCCCCCTCAGCACTCACAGTGCTGTAGTTGTACGCAGTCTTGAGACTGGAGGGTCAGTGGCACTGCCATTACTCAGGGAAGCCCAGTCAGGAGCCAGGAGATGCAGCCGGGCTAAACCATGGGCAGCAATCCTGCTGGTCCTCCCTGGTTCTCCCCTCAGCTGGGCTGTGGTTCAGTAAATGGATAAGGTTAGTTAAGCAGTCGACTATTCCAACAGTCATGTTGCCATTCACACCCTGAACTTCAGTCTGGCTCCTCTCAGGTCAGTGAGTCCAAGTAGAGCCCGGATGGTTGAAATAAGCGCACCTGTGAACTGCTTCGGTTTTCACTGCCGCGCCCACACGCCCTCCACAACCCTCCCTCTCCACCAACCACCAGTGACTGGGGGGGCCACCCTCCCTTGCAGGGACAGACTGAGGAAGAGACACCTCCAGAGATGGGATGATTTTCCTCCCTGACACGCAGGCCAGAAGAACTCGGAAAGGGATCAGGACTGCGGAGCGTGCGCCCACGCCGCAGCCTCCTGCAGGAAAACACTTGCATGGTAAAGCTCCTTTTTAAAGAAATGCTTTATTGCTGCAAGTAGACACCCCAGGTATAGCGCAAACGACCCCCCTGTACAGAGAATTATTCAAGTGGTAATACTGAGAAACAGTGAGCATACACAAAAGGATACAAAACTAGACATTTAGGTAACTAGAAACTTCCTAAGTTAAGAAAAACTTCAAATGTGAAGTGCCTTTTAGAAACTACCCCACACATGCCAGTGTAAATTTGGTTTTTATTAACAATCAACTTTCTATAAACATTGCATCTAAGTAGGTGATGAGCCACACAACTTAATTCCTTCCCAAACAAAGATAAATGCTTTTATTTACCTCTGTTCCGGTCTTTCCTTGGGCTGGAGACAGAAGCTGCATATTTCAAATCAGATCCAAAAGGGAAAGTATTTCAAAGTGTATTTGCACAGGCCCAATTCACAGCACTGCGGGCCTCGCCCTGCTGGCCCGTCCTCCTCCACCCTGTGCCCCACCAGGCCGCAGGAGCAGCTCCAACCCTGCGGCATTACCTGAGGCTCTGGCAGTGGCCCAACCGCCTGGGGCCTGCATGTCCGTAGCCACGGAGGGCACAGCGGTAGGTTTGGGAACTAGACCCATAAGATTGGAAAGAGTAGATTGAAGCAAAAAAGGAAGAGACATTAGAGGCCTGGAGTAGGAAGAGGCCTTTTATGGTTTCCAGAAAAATCTTAAACTTGGACAAAAAAACAAATTACTGCTGGCAGCCAAAGTCAGAAGCCCTTGAATGGTACTGTAACTTTTGGGGGAGTAAAGGCCAAATCAGAGAGGGCTGGCTGGTGACACCCGAGGCTGCTTCCCCCTCCCGCTTGCCTGGCCCACAACTACCAGCGCTCCTGGCCCTGAGACGGATGAGCTCATCCCGCGTACCCGTATGGCTCAGCCAAGTGCCCATCCTCCCGCTGGAGCCAGGTGCAAACTGAGGAAAACCCGGGGAATAATCAACCCCCAAAAGAAGCTGGAGGGCAAGCTGACAGACTACAGGGACACCTGGCAGACCTGCTGCTCCCACTAGATGGCAGCACAGCACGACCCTGCTAGGCTTTCATGCCTCACTGTCAGTCCCTGGAGGATAGAGGTTGGAGCTGGGACCAAGAATGGGGTCAGATGTGCTCAACTAGAACCTGCAATAAAAGAGAAAGGCAAGGGGGCAGCTGTGTGCCATTCTAGGAGAAGAAAGAAGGACACGGGACAGACTGTCCACAGGCAGAAGGCTTTTAAGGAGCTCGGCTGGAGGTGACGAGATGGGGTCAGGCCTTCCTGACAGGCAGAGAGGGCTTCCCAGGAGAATATGGCCGGGCGTGGGAGCAACACAACAGTCATGGGGAAAGGCACCTTTGCCAGAGGACGTGCCAGCCACACCGGGACTGCCCAGGCGCCACCCCTACCTAAGCACGCTTTCCTCTCTACGGGACCTCTCGGTGCTTTTCAAGTTCAGCGTAAAGGGTTCCACTGGGGGAAAGGAACCACTTAAAAATCTCTCCCAGTCTTTACTTGACTGCTCACCTGCTGTTAGTGGCTGGCAAGGACAACCCTTTTCTGATTTGGCCCTCCTGAGTGGACAGTCTAGCTGCCTGGTGTCCTCAGGCTGAGAAGGGGCGTGGGTAATCGCACTTTGGGGCACAGAGAACACAGGCACAGGCTGGATGTGGCTGAGAGACAGAGAGAGGGCAGGCTGACCTATTTTCAGGGGTCGGCTGTGGCTGGAGGAAGGTCACAGCCGAGCAGTTCCTTAGACAGGACAGTGATTCTGATGAGCCAGACCCTGGGCAGGAAGAGATGGCTGGGCAAAGCCCGTGAGCACATGCCCTCCCCGCGAGCTTGGGGACCTGCAGCCTCCTCCTGGCTTTCAAAACAAACCACAGGCCTTCCACAGGGGAAGGCAAAGGACCCATCTTGTGTCCACTTCCTCCTCTTCTCAGGGCGGATGAAGCACCTGAGGCCCAGGCCCGAGGGCAGGACCCTCAGGGCCCTCACTCCCCAGAGGCGGCTCTGAGGACTCGAGCGGCCTGAGAGGAGGCTCAGGGTGTCCTCCTGTCACACTGCAGGCCCTCGGGCCTGTTCTCCTGCAGGAGACTCTTATTTGCCTGGCGCGATGAAACTGGTTTTTAAAAATAGAATTTTAAGCAGACTTTTTAAAGGGACAAAGGCCATTTGATGGTGGTGATTTTGGTTTTGTTTGTTTTATGAAAAATGGTACAGGAGATAATCCCTGACGACAGAACAGACTGAGAGCAGGGCCAGGGGCCCCTTTTAAAGGATCCTTTCTGTTCAATCCAGTTAAGGCGACAAACGGGTGGGGGTGTGGCTGGGGGCAGTGACACAGTGGCCCATGGCAGTTCGCTGCTCACTCCGGGCCCTCGTCCCTGAGCCAGCCTGTCTGCCTCTGCCCTGGGCAGTGACGCACAGGCTCTCCCAGGCGCAGAAGCTGGCCGAGGTGCAGGCGTCCAGGAGCCCCGCAGTGCACACTCCCTCTCGGCGTGAAGCCAGCACACTGGAGAGGCGGGTCTGTAAAGGAACAGGTCTTAAATATTCAATTTTGTTCTAATTACTCATTTTCTCTCGTTTCATTTAGATCTCATAAACCCTTCTTTTGCAGTGTTGACAAAAAAGAAACTTTGAGAGTGGGCCTATGACATAAAGACTTCCCATAAAACAGGCTCGAAACCACAGGAATTATGCTTAACTTGCCATTTAGCATCCATTAACTCCCAGGAAATGTTATGAAAAAGCCTCACATCTGTTTGTCCCACTTTTGGACAAGTCCCTTTTATGGACACAGGGTGGATGTCACGTTTCTCACGTTTCTCAGACTATGTAAGGCAAAAAGGCTTTAGATCTATTACAATGTAAAAGAGATAATCAGGGTCACGAAGGGAAGGTTTGAAAATGAGACGTTCTTTGAAGTGTGGATCCCACTGGACACACATATCACAAAATAAAGATTCTCTTTTTGTAAAGTGCTGTTTGCTTAGTGAATCACTTGCCACCATGCACAGAGCACCGCAGCCCCTGTCCGCTCAGAGACCTGTCAGTGGTAGCATTGGCCTCAGCAGAGAGAGCTCATCCCCTGGGCAGTCCTTAGTGAGGAGGGAAATCGCCTCATCGTGACTCCAGGCTCCCAAACACTCCGCTCCAAGGTGGGGCCTCTGCCAACTGGCAGAGGCGGCGCCTCAGGCTCTGGGTGCCACCTGCTGCTGCTCTCCCCTCAGGTTTGGCATTTTATTCTCTCATGCTGCTCAAGACCACAGGCAAGAACCCAGCCAGCTCCCCAGCACAGCGTCACGGGGTCCTCCACCTTCCCTTCCCATGGACGTGCTACAGAAGTGGAACCTCGCTGTGCACAGCCGACGTGAGGACTCTCCAGGAGATTCACTAAGGAGGGTTTAGAAAAAGAGAAGCCATTAAAAATAGTCACCTGCCCGGTCTATGCTATTAAAGGACAGAAGAAAAGGTACAACAGTTGGCAGTAAACAATTTCCTTCAGCTGTTCGTGGATGTCCAGGCAAACTACACCCCCACACAATCAGATGTGAATGATTTCCGCTCCAGTGTCTTCAGGTTCTGTGCAAGAAGAGCTTGTGTCGGAATGACAGATTCTACGTCCATCTTTATTTTCAAAGTTGGGCTCTGTTAGTGCAGATTTTTCAAAAGTACTCTTTTTGCTTGTGTCTGGACAGTTTTGAACATAGATTACTCTGTTATAAGCCTTGAGTCTCTTCCATAATTGCACGTACACTTTGCACTGAACATACATAAAAAGAAGTCCGCCAGTGAAGCCGATGGCCACCACTACCAATTTAGTCCAAAAGGGCCACTCTAGGATTCCTGGAAGGGAAACACTTGGTTAGCCTATCAGCAGATCTTATTTACGATGTGAACTAAATAAAACGCAACTTCTGAACTTCCCATAACCAGCGATTCTTAACACATCGCATCTTGCTTCGTCACAGGTGGGGCAGAAGGGGCTGTCTGCCTCCTCTCATCCTGCTCTTCCAGGAGGGAGTCTGTGGAGGGCCTCACTCTCCATGGTTTCATCTCTTCTGGGTTTTAAAAACACCCACGGCAAGAGAAACATCCAAAAAGGATGCTTGGTGCCTCATAATTGATGCCTGCCTCCAGAAACCCAGACCGTTGAGGTCTGACTTGCAAATCAATCTGGAATATTGTTCCAATCCTAGGCCCTCTGCTGAGCTCGCTTTCACTCTGAGCACATACCTGTTGCATGTCCCTGCTTGATCTCCTCAACGGTGCGGTCAATGAGCACGTACAAAGACCAGACCACACAGACGATAGCGATGACATGAAATATCACTGAGCACATGATCTTCCTGCGCTCGCTGCCCGTCATCTGCAAGTTCTCCCACT
The DNA here is from genome assembly GCF_041296265.1 of Equus caballus. Lineage (NCBI taxonomy): Eukaryota > Metazoa > Chordata > Mammalia > Perissodactyla > Equidae > Equus > Equus caballus. The sequence continues at coordinate 92,204,779 of NC_091684.1, forward strand.
GGAAAGACAACACACAGAGCATGAGGCGCAGGCCCACAGACGTAAAGGGCTCCAATTGGGTGAGAGCATTGTAGATGAGTAAGATTGGCTTTCCTCCCCTCCCCTTTTCCCTAGATGAATTTACCCAAATACCCAAAGTTGTTCTCTTTAAACCACTTGGCTTCAACCAGGTACCAGGCACTGGCATTCTGTCTACAGCCAACTTTCTATGCAATGAAAAGAAGCTGGGACTGAGATGAGCTAAGAGCCACCACCAGCAATCCCCTTGTCTGCTTATTCTTGCAAGCAGACACCAAATGGCTTGATAAAGGATTCTGTGGTTTCAGTCCCGATGAAAACAGCATGTTGGCCCCAAGACCCGGGTGGCACATTTTAAATTTCCCTGACTTGCTGACTGGCATGGGTAAGGGGCAAAAAAGGGTTGATGACGCCATGACACACTAGCAGATGGGTCACACTACGTCGTGAAGGCAATGGCAGAAGGTGCTCACTCTTTGGTCCTCTGCTACTTTGGCAGCAACAGCTTGAAATCGATGCTAAGAGTTCCTGGTACAAGCAGTCTCTGCCAGTCCCATCTCCTCTAGGAGCTCAATAATTTACTCCAAATAGCCAGATTTTCTTTTTCATTACCAGTTTCGGAATCAGAAGAAAACACATAAAGGTAGAGAAAAAGAACAAAGTGTAAACACTCTGCATATCCTCTGCCAGCCCTAGTCACAGTCTCTTTCCAGATGGTTCTGTGCAGGATAAGCTGAAAGCAGAGCCTCATGGATTATCTATATTGGTCAAAATGCAATAAGACTTGCTTGAGAGACCAGCATAGAGTAGGTACTGAATAAATTATGTCTTTTATGGGGCAAAACACTTTTTAAGTAGTTTGCGCCTGCCTTCTCTAACATAAGATTGCTTTCTGCTATGGTTTGATGCAGTATCTTCATTTGGCTTCCTTCCTAAAATGCTCCCCTGCTCCCTGATTTCCTGCTATTTCCTAAGACACCTCAGTTCAAGCCTTTCACACTCTCCTGAAATGCTCACCCTCACCTTTTTGGTGTATGCTTTTCTTGAGACTAGACAATCTAACCTCTCTCAACTCCTTTCACTTCACCTCCACATCCTATTGACCCTGCAAGAACTGCTTCAACACCCAGACATCTTATGATGCTCCCACCACTCTACTTCCCCAGTGCACCAGCCCACACTGGGTACTCCTCTGAATGTCCCACGTGCTCTACTGCCATGTAAGTTAGCATGTAATCAGCACTGTCATGTGCTCTTCTCTGATTATGAGATTCCCCCTGCAACTGACATATTAAAGTCTTCAGATAAGAACAAGCCTTATTCTTCCAAACAAAGCCTTCTCTGCTGGGCACAGGGAGGGAGATAGTACACAAACAGTCGTTGTTTACAAGAGAGGTACGTGCAGGACGAGGCTGCCCTCAGGAGCGATGACATGGGGACTGATGACAGCTCTGTTTTCCCCAGTGCCTGTGTTCCTTTCTTTTCCCATGCACCCCTCACCCTCCCATCCAGCAAACACTTATCACAGGTATACACAAATAAATTTACTACATTATACTGTGCTTTGTGCTGCAGAGAGAGACTAATCTCTCATACACAGTCCTAATCAGAGGCAAGACATGAACAGTTAATACGTATAGAGTATGCGGATTAAGGTGTCACAAAACAGTCTGTGGTCAAGGGCTGAGTGACTGACAGACAAGCAAGCAGTCTAGCTTGAAGGAGGAAGAAAACATTATGACTGAATGGTCAGAAAGAGCTTCTTCCTGGGAGGAGGGACCTGGAAATCAGTACCAGAACCAGTAAGCCCTAGGACAGGAGCGCATGCACCAGCCCCCACTTCTTAAAGAGCTGAGCACAGGCACGCCACGGCTGCGTCCAGCCCAGCACGCGAACTCCCACAGGGGCCCTCCTCTCGGCGGGGTGGAAGCACTTCTGGGGTGTCCCCACACGTACTTTCCTCAGGGGCTTCAGCTTGGTCTCCATGATGAACTCGTACTTGCACAGCTCGCAGCAGCGCGTGTCGGAGCTCTTGATCCACTGCTGCAGGCAAGACTGGTGCACGAAGTGCAGGCTCCCCGTGCAGTGGCAGGGGGTGATCAAAGGGCTCTCGTCATCCCCTTCACAGTGACAGATCCTACAGCAGGAGGAAAGCCAGCCGTTACGAGGAGGGCCAAGTGGCAGGGAAGATGACGCTTCAATGGAAGGTCAATCTCCCCAAAGAAAACTTGCAGAAACAGACATCACAGAAGTGACTACAAGCACAAAAACATACAAACACAAATGAGAACAATTACTACAAACTAAAAATGTCTAGCTTACCGCACCGACATGGAAAGTCTGGATGGCATTTGGCATCAGAGAAGAAAAAATGATATAAGAAATGACAAAGCAGTCATTTTTGGTAAAACTTAAAAACTTCAGTGATAGACGAATTTAAGGCAACATGAAAGCATCGTCCAGAACTTAAGATGTTAAAATTATTAGAGGAAAACATTCTGTGTAAAACAAAACTGGCATTCTACCTTCCAAAAATACCAGTGACTTAAGATGATGACGAAATTTGCTTTCTGGCTACAATCCCTGAGCTCACCGTCACACACCACAACTACACGTTTCCGTCCTCTCTCAGAGGGTGAACAGAAAAATCACAGCACTCTCCTGGGCCTAAAAAACCATTATAAGGTGCTGCAATTTCATTTCTTTTGTCAGGACCACTCACAGCAATAAGTGAGAATTCTAAATCATTATTTCTAAGGGTGCATGCAAGAGGATACAGCTGCAAACCTCAAGGAACTGAATGGGCTTCTGAGAAACAGAAAGGTCTTTCCAGCAGCTGGAGAGGAGGTACGCACACTGGCTGACAGGAGCTGGGCTCGGGCCCTGGCCGGGTTCTCAGCTGTTCGCTTCTGCGAGAGGGGTTTCTGAGCCAACTGTTAGGAGTAACAGGTGGCCTGAGGAGGGGCAACTGGGGAAAGGGTTGGAAGGGGGAAGACACAGACAAAAACGGAATTCGGAAAGATTTTGGAGGCGAGACAAGGATGCTACATACGGTAAAGTGAAGGTGGGAAGTGGAGTTAGGATGTGGGTAGAGGTGGCTGGATCCAAGTTAAAAAGAAGGCAGGAAGGAGCTGCTGAAGTACAGCCTCTCCCATGCACATTGTGTTACAGGTGGAGCAAGGGGTGGAAATGAGGCCAAGGGGGGCAGCCAATGCTTAATATCTAGACCATCAAGCTAGAAAACTGGAGATACTATTTTCTTTCTTCCAATTTCTTTATGCAAAGTCTACTTATTCTTAGTTGAGAAGAGTCAGCTTGGCCTTTAATATGTGTAGCTTCTTCCTCTTTATCATTTGTGAAACTAACTTGAGACCCATGTCATAAAAATTGATTTTCAAATGATTACCAATACTCCCTTCGTCTGGAGAAAACTATTAACCCGTAATTGTCTACAACTGCCTATTACTTCATTTTCCTGAAACTTCACATATTAAAGCAAGATGAGGCCATGGAGGTGGGATGCAGAGATGGCCAGAATGGTGGTTCTTGGCAAACCAACCTGCAGGCATCCCCTGACGCGGACACAGGAGAAATGGGGGGGCATTTTTCAGAGAGGGGAGAAGGGCAATCCAGGTCACTGTCCTTCTCCACTGAGCAGAGGGGTGCCCGCAGGACCTTGCTCTTCAGTTTTGCAGATGTGCTGTCCTCAAAGACATCGTCATCTCCCATTTCGTCGGAGCAGATGCCCACGCTCCCTGCCAGCCCGCTGGAGGACTTGGTGGTGTGCAGGTGGGTGGCACAACTCTCCAGCTCGTGGAACCTCTGCAGGCTGCTGGCACTCGAGCCGTGCGAGAGTGAGAACAAGTACCGGAGCAGTCGCCGGCTTCTGGACATGGCCTCGCCATCTGCCTTCTCTTCCAAAAGCGGGACGTGCATGCCCCCCTTACCAGCTTCCACCTCTGAGGCCATTGAATGATTGGCAGAAAGGGATGAAACACAAGAATGTTTGGAATTGCCAAGAGGTTTGCAACTCAGTGTTCTTTTTTCTTTAGGATGGAACCTGTTAATTCTGAGACACAGATCCTGGGGGAGTATCAGTTTCCCTTCAGAGCAAGTTCTTTCCACATAGTCAAAACTTCCCAAAGTATCCTGGGCCTTCTCGCCCATATCGTTTAGAGATTTTGAGAACTTTAGTGTTCTTCTGGCTTTGGTATTTTTAGCAGGCTTTGACACCTGGACCCATTCTGAACCACAGGAATTTCTCTTTGATGCCTGCAATGTGTCTTTACAGAGAACTGTCACAGTGAGCCCTTGTGTCAGAGAACTCTGGCATTGAGGAGCTTTCAAGACAACAGCAGACTGCATGGGACTGTGGTGACAACACTCAGAAAACACTGCACTGGAACTGCATGCAGAGAACAGTGGAATAAAAGCACAGAAAGTAAAAACAATTTTACAAGAGAATAGACATCGAAGTGAAGAGATGAGACTCGTGTGGTAACTGGGTGAGCAAACAGCACAGAAAACTGGGTCAACTGTTTAGAGTAGAGGCATATTGACCAAGCAAATGGGAAACGGAGAACCTACAGACACTAATGCCTATTTCTGGGATGCACGTGACCCATCGTAGCATCTGAAGCAGAGTATTACCTGCAGATGTCCTGACTGGATGGCGTGACAGAAGTGCGAGGGAAGGTGGACCCTGGAGCTGACGCCAGTGGAGGACCTCCAGCCTGCAATGACACACATCCGATCAGTTTTCAGGAAAGAGTCAAGGGGACCATGAACACCACCTCCTTCTGAGTGGCAATGGGTAGAGAATCTAAGAATGTCTGCTATTTCCTATTGCTCAGTGAGTGACAGCAGGTAAAGACAAATCAGATGGCATTCTTCTTATCTGGGGTAGAAGTGTAGCCAAGAAAGATTTGAGACTCTGGAACAGCACCACCAATCTGCAGATTGAGTGGTCATTTATTCCCTAAGCATCTAAATTGCACTAGTTCATACATAAGTCAAGAAACCAAGGACTTACAAGGTGTATGCAAATACAAAAGAAAGGTGAGGTACCATCCCTGGCAGCACTGGCTTCCCCATGCCAGCACTCTTTAACCTGCTCCCTGGGATGAGCCTAATCAAGGCTGGCAGAAGGTAAGAGCACCCTCCTACTCACAGCCTCACGCTGGTCCATGAAACTTCGCTACCTTGCCAGAGCTCTTCATACAAAGGGGAGGCCTACCTGACCACAGGGCGGCCAATCCATAGCTACCCAGGCCCAGGAGGGGGCTGAGCACAGAATGCTCCCACGAGTTCTAATCTTGGGATTATGAATTAAGAAAACAATCAAGACACTGTAAATCTGAAAGAAAAGTATAGCAAGAGGTCATGAGATAGAGTAGGGGCTCTGAGGGGTCGTGAACTAGCCAAAATTAGAGAAAAGACCTAGAAGGGTGAGGAAGCACCACAGTGGGAAGAGAAGAGGACAGAGAGAAACAGGAAGAGTGAGTATAGCTGAGCTTAGGATGCAAAATCACCACTAGAGGGTCCCCCAGCCTCCCACTCCAGCCTCTGCGGGACCCTTGCTAAGCCTTATCAAGGCTCAGATTCCTGAGTTTCCATGGCCCTCATGGCCCCATGCCTTTTCATATAAACGTGTTCTCACCTCCTTAGGACAGTTAGCCTGAGTGAGCACCTGCTCCATGCAACCTAAACAGCCACAGGACAACAGTGCTATGAGTCTGTTATCAAAAGCAAGCTTGCATCACCTCCCCCCCTTCCCCAGGCCCACTCAAGTGGCCCTTAGTCCTTTTCCCTGATTCAGGGAAGCCCCACTCTGGTCCACAACTCCTCGGCTGAGACCTAGCCCACTCTTGCTAAGTGCCACTCCCAGGGGTGTACTCTCATCCTGCTACTCCAGCTACAGGACCCTGACATGGGTCAGCCACTAGGACAGGTGGCACCACTGTTCAGAAACTCTCCCTGTCTTCCCTCTCCAGCAAATGCACCAGCCTGAAGAGAGCCAGGGATGGTAGTCTGATGGAGGTGTTCATGGGACTGCTCTTCCTGCTCCCCAGCAAAGGGATTAAACATCATTTTAAATCCAACTCAGCCTCAAGAAACCTGATCCAATAGGTTACGTGTTCTGATGTCACATGTATATACTAAAATCATGCTGCATTACTCAGTTACCACATCTTCTGAGTCACCAAAGAAGGCATGTTTATTTCCTAACTGAATGTGCCTATGAATACATTCTTTTCTTTGAAAGCATTACTGGTCAAAGTTCTTAAGAATCTAAAGTTTAATTCATTTGGAGACACGAAAATGACATCCCCAAAATGACCTGTCACTACTTCGTCACGATTTTTCCTCAAACTGAGAGGGGTCTCGGGACCCACATGGATGTTATGCTGTTACCTTCCCATTGCATAAGCGCCTTCCGTCTGGGTGGCCATCACACGTTCCACCCCTGGGGGCTCCTCTGCCCCAGCCTGGCTAGTGTTCTGCTGTCTCGACTCCCGAGATGAGCACACAGGGCTTTTCCTGTTTATCACTACAGGGAAGAAGGCTGAGGGTCGCCACACTAAGGTCCCAAACTCCTACAATCTGCCTGTTCTCTGATATTCGGTCCTACCCCCATTCTGAGACAAAAAGACTTCTTGAACTTCTTCTCCCTTCTTTTACTTCTGAAGGTGACCAGCTCTGTTCAGCATCTGTAGGCAAGGCCAGAAACGTATCATGAAGACCACAAGCTGGTCATGGTGTATTGTAGAGAAGAGAGAGCTGTCACCATGCCTCCCCAAGGAGGCCCCAGAGGGAAGGAGGACAGGAATGTCCAGTTATATTTACATTCTTGTCCTGTCTTTGAGCTAGGAGGTCAGCTCTCCTCCCCGTATGTTGCTGGGTCAAGTTTGGTTGCTTGGACTGAGGTGGAGAAGGAACTCCCTCCCCACACGAGGCACAGAAGAGTACACTGCTCATCCAGGAGACGGGGAGTTACCCAGTCATCTCCCTCCCTGTTGTCTTTGTAAGGACATGATCCTCCTGAAACCATGCACACTTTCCTGTATTCTAAAGGGAAGGCAAACCCTATGGGAGGAGAATGAGGCCCTCTCAGGATCAGTGTCCTGGGAGGAGCGAGGTCTCAGATGGGAAGCTGAAATCAAGACAAATAGCCTCTCACTCCTTGAACTTGAAGTAATCCATGTCAAACAGGGAAGTCTGGGGTAACGAAGACATTATCCTATGCCTGTAATGGGGGATTGCTCAGACATAGGAGGGCAGAGCCTCAGAGCAGAAAAAGACTACATGGAGGAAGCAGCCAGACTGTCCATACACACGACAGGAGCGTGACCACGTCCCCAGGATTCCCTGTGTCAGGTGTATCATGGGGAGCTCACACACAGCCGTGTCTGTACTTGCAGCAGAGCATCGAGTCTGCGAGACAGCGGCATCAGTCCCAAGCCCCAGCTCTCTGTTTACTTAGGAAACAGGAACACTCTCAGCATCCTCTATCTACGTTTCTGCTTTCATTTCATCCTGTCCAATCTCACAAAAAACATCACGAGACACTCTCAGCAGGTAATGTCCAAGCCTCAAGAAGCCTCCCCAAAACAGATAAAAAGTCTCTCTTCTTAGATCATAAGGTTTCAAGGAAATTTTTAAAATCTACTTATTGTTGTTTTAGATAAATACAAACCAATGAATGCCTTATCCTGCCTGATCCCTTTCCAATAAGCGTGAGAAAATGAGTAAGATTCATGTGGCCATCACAGCTCCCATAAGAGGGTCCTTCTGTTACCAGGTAAAGACGACTAAACGTTCTGAAGTTCAGAACCAGTCCACATGTACAGGACTTAGGAGTGGCCCGATCAACAGCAGCAAAGACAGAATGAAGTGAATAGCTTCAAATACAGTTCCAGGATCCAGCTGGGGAAGTCAAGGTAAGTCAAGGGGCCGGCAGGCCCCTCTCAGAGGCTTGGAGCAGTGGACAGCTCTCCCACTCTTCCTGAGAGCAGGTGGCACGTGGAAGGCCGTGGGGCAGTACTAGCTTCAAGGGAAAAGGAGACTCTGTGCCACACAGAACTCCGGAGAACACCCTCTCCCTCCACATGGGTCAGACCACAGAGGACTGTCACCGATAAAAGGTGTAAATGTTCATAACGAGAAAATTCAAATGTATCCAGAGATCTTAAGCCCTCTGTTTCTGAAGCTCTTTGTTGGTTCTCAAACAAGAGACTTTCCAGTCATGAAAAGGAATGTAAAGCAATCTCACTCCAAAAGAATTTTCCTAAAAATCCCCTCTTCGTGAGATGTTGTAAACAATTATGCCAAATAAACCTCTGGATTCTATCTGGGCCTAAATCCCAGCTGCTCCCATTTCTTAGGAATGACACACACTTTGAGACAATTTGTTTGCTGCACTCAAGTCACTTAGTGGTTGCCTTTCCTATCAGATTCATTGTTTTAAATGATTTTATCAAGGCTGCTGAAAACATATAAGGAAAAGCACACTTTTCATATATCCTTGGGAGAAGTTGGCATTCACCCTTTTTTGTTTCCTTTTGAGAGAACTTACTGCTGTTGGAAGGGTAACATAACAACAGACGCATCAAGCAGATTTCTCAGGCGCTTACCAATTTTCCATTTTCCATCGGAGGGACTTTCTCACTGCAGGACACCAGCTGTACCTTCCCGGCTTGCTTTCTGTTTCACTTTCTTCCCTTGCTCCGTCCACTAGTTACTTCCCAAGCGTCTGCTCAACCACTTACTCCTTCTCTCTGTTGCTTACGTCCACTGGGCCTTCTTTTCATCTACCAGCAAAGCTTCTTTTAAAATATTTCGTTTCCTAACAAAATTTGCCCATCTGATTTACATCAACAGGTATAGGCCCACAAGAAATGGTCTGGTTGGGTTCACTTGCTTTTAAGCCAGGAGGAATCTGAGGAAGGACTGGAAAGAGGGCAAGATGCAAGTACGGCTGATGTTTACCACTGAGCTCAAATTATAGTATATCGAATCAGTGAGGAAGGAAAAAACAAGAACGAAAGTACAGATGGCTCTTAAAACATGAAAAGATGCTTAACCTCTCTCACAATGAGAAATACAAATTAAAACCACAAGATGTACTGTTATTATCAACAAAAAAAACATTTTTTTAAAAAGAAATCAAATAATACCTGTGTTGGCAAAAGCTTGGGGAAGCAGGCACGCTTACAAATTGCTGGTGGGAAAGCAAACTGCAAACGCCCATAGACGACAATTTGGCAATTTCCCTCAGAATTATAAATGCACATACACGTCCCGGCAATTCTTCTTTTAGGAATTCATCCTCACACATATACACAAACAGGTTTGTAGAGCATTGTTTGTGGGGGCAAAGGGCTGGCATGACCTCAATGGGCTTGGAGCTGACTGAGTCCATACTGGTACATCAAGAGAAAGGAAGGCCAGGCAGTCACTAAAAGAAGGGAAAGCTCATTATGCCCAGTAACGGGTACTTGGAAGGAAGAGGCAGAAGGGAGAGCCATGTTATGCGCGCTGGTACGTGGAGACTATCAATGCAAAGGCACACACTTCCAGGTCCTAACAGTTGTTTCTTCCGAAACACAGAAGGAGAGCAGGGACCTTGGGTGAGAAGGACAGTGACCTTTCATGGAGACCCTTCCCAACCATTACACCACTTTTATCATGAACAAGTATTTCCTAAACACAAATCCATTTTTAAAATAGCATGCAACTGAAAGTTTAAGAAGTAAAATAAAACTACAGAAGCACAACCAACTGTAACGATTTTCCAACTCTGGGAGCACCAGTAAAGAAATCGATTTAATGGGTCATGACCTACATTTAAAAAAAAGAAATAAAATAGGAGATGTCAGCGTGCATCTGACATAATGAAGATTAAGTCTTTGGGGGGAACTTTTTCTTCCTGTTATGTGTGTGAGTGAACTGAGTTTTGATGTAAAAACTATTTCTTACAAAGGATCGTGGTCAAAGTAATTTGAAAGTCATTGTACTACTGTATTTCTACAAAGAAAATACAAAACATCAAAATAAGTAGAGGAAGAAGGCGGTTGAATCAAGAAAACAGGTTACATTGTCAATACAGAGATTTCAGAAGTGAAGGGTTCTGACGGGTCCCAAGAAAGAAGGTGTTTCCTCTACACAGACAGCGTCTGCCACCTGTATTAGATTTCTATTGCTGTGTAACAAATTACCACCAACTCAGTGGCTTAAAACTACACAAATCTGTCATCGGATGCACAGTGTGGCAGGATCCTCTGCTCAGGGCCTCCCTCCTTTCTGGAGCCTCTGGGGAAGAATACACCTTCATCCAGGTTGTCGGCAGGTGCAGTCCCGTGCAGCGTTAGCAATGAGGCCCTGTTTCCCCGCCAGCTGTCAGCCGGGGGCCGCCTGCATTCCCCATCGATCTCTGCCCATATTCGAGCCCACTCTTGCTTCCAATCTCTCATGTCCTCTTCTGCCACGAGCCAGAGAAAGCTCTCTGCTTTTAAGAGCTATGTGATTCCACTCATGCAATATAACATGATTATAGGAGCGATATCTCATCATATTCACAAGCTCTGGGCATTAGGGTGGGATATCTCTGGGGGGTCACTTTAGAAATTCTGCTTACCAGATCACCTTACCTTTACTTCTGGCTCAGGAGGTCACTAAATGCTACAGCCTGCGACTCCCAAACAAGACAAAGTGATCTGCTCCTTACTGCCAGCTCAGCAGGCCTCACTTCACATAAAAGCCAAACAAGGTCTCACTTGGTGTTTAGTTACTGCAATGTACAGACTGAGATTGCATTTTAGCAATCTTCCCACTTAGCACAGAAGTTGCTCTGTGAAAACAAATGCTTCCTTATGAGGGACTCTGATTTCTATAAATAAACACCCAGTTGTATTCAACTTCAAAAATGAGCTACAATTAAAGGAGGAGAAGTCAGTGTGGCTGCTCTGATAAATATATATTGACTCTTGATGAAGGGCTGTGCCAAGAACGAGCTTTCACAACAGCAATTAATTAAAAGTGACCATTAAAAAAGTAAATATAGAATATATACAATATAGGATTCATGAAGGAGAGTATGCAATAAAAACTACTGAATTCTAAAATGATTTCCATTATAAATGACTCATAGTATTGCCTAGCAAGTAGCACTAACACTGAATTCTTTGGTGGCCTTTTAGAGAGAGTTAGAATGACACGAATAGTAATATATCCCCAGCATGATGAGGGGCATTAATCATAGCACTACTAGAGGCAAGGCAACAGCTGAAGAGACTTTCTCATGGCTTATCTTCCAAAGCAGGTCTTTAAGCTACTATAGATGATCTTGCAAATATAACTTGTTTTCAATAAGTTACATTGAAGGCAATGACTTCTGAGCAAAGACGGCTTCACATTCCCAGAAACTACAAGTGTAACCATATAAAGATCCAAAATCACCAAAAGAACTCTTTACTACTACAGACTTAGTTTAAATATTTAACTTTTCAAATATAATCGAAATATTTTCATTTCCAAGGATTTTTCTTTGAGAAAATTCTGGGGTGGTGGCAAAAGCACTGGCTTTTGACTCCAAAGTCCTCGTTCTGTGTTCTGGGGCCACTCCACAAGCAACCCACCTCCCAAGGGCTTACCCTCTTGGAAGAGGAGTTTAATCATTTAAAAATCAGGTCAGTAATCCACAGGGCTGCCGCAAGGATCAAATAAAATCAGAGGAGATGTAGAAATGCGACACACGCCATTCCAGGAACGCCTCCAGCGTGCAGCCAGGCTACCATGCGAACTGCTGCTGGATGATCTGCGGGGCAAACCTGCAGGTGTCTCCACCATGAAATGCCCTGTTCCAGCAGAGGCTATCACTGTCCACTCAACTTGGGATGAAAGGTTTCTGCCCAGGCTACTCATCTGACAGGTGAACCTAAAGCCCAGGAGAATGCAACTGACAGGAACACGGGAGACAAGAAGGATGACCCCAAACTTAATGTTAAGGCTCCTCCTCTAAAGCCAAACGAGTTAGAAGGGGACAAATGATATCAGGAATCTTACTAGGCACACGTCCTCCCCCTACAATCTAAAATAAGGTTCAGAGACCTGCTTGAAACCCTTTCGCAGGTCCCACCGCCCCAACCAGGCGGCCTCCCTCTCTGCTCGGCCGCATGGCGTAGGTCACCCAGCACTCCACACCCTCTTGCTCCTCCTGGGGACGCTCCCACACCCCACCCAGCACTACTGGCCCTTCCTCAAGCCTCACCTCAAAGAGGGCTTTTCATTCTTATTATTCACTGTCCTTGTACCCTGTTCATTTCTTTCATAGCACTTATCGAGGTTTATGAAAAGATGTTTCCGAAACATGTTAGCTCAGAAGCTGCTGCCGTTTAGCCTGACACACTGCCTGACACACAGTAGGTGTTCAGTGAACACCTGTTGAGTGAACAAAACAAGTACACTCTGGAGTGACTGTCTCTCTAGTAGTAGATCTAAAACAGAGGCTCTCAAACTTGTTGGTCTCAGGACCGCTTTACACTCTAAAAAATTAGTGAGGCCCCCGAGGAGCTGGTGTTTATGTGGCTTACACTGACGAATCTTCACTATATTAGAAAATTTCAAAACACAAGACCCCCAGCACACATTCCATTAGCGTCAGAGAGAAGATGTCATCTTGTATGTCACTTAGCCCCTGGAAACTCCACTGCATACTTGTGAGAGAACAAGTGAAAAAGGCAAATAATGTGTTAGTATTATTATGAAACTGATTTCAACTTTGCCTCCCACTCCGAGAGACTGAGAACCAAATTTTGAAAACTGCTGGTATAAAGCTTTAACCAAAAACTAAACTGTAACCAGTCACAAGAAAAAAATATATGAAAATACAGTCAAACTTTGCAAAAGGGGAGCCAAACAGCCAAACATTTCCCATGGCGCTCCATCAGAACCCAGAGTGAGGCTACATGGTGTTGGCAACATGCGTGAAGCTGGCTGTCACTACTTGACGCCATTCGACTTCCCCAATTCATCCCCTTTGTTTCTGTAATATAAAAATAAGTATCTTGTCTTTAGGATAGTTGTTTTCTTTGGTATAAATTAAGAAAGGCATATTTTGCCTTATACTTACCCATAAAGCCTGAGTAACCTAAGTCTGTCACTGGTCAACTTTGTATTCAGCAACAGAGAGAAGCAGACTCTCGTCTTGACAACCACACCAGGGTGTGGCCAGCAAGCCGTCCTCCTGTATTTACATCTAACGTGTGACATTCTGCTGTATCTCATTTCTATCTAATGGCAACAGTAATTAGAAAATGTTCAAGAGGTCTGAGAGGGGATGCTCAAATTCATTGAGATTTTCTTGCCAAACAGAGAAGCAATAATTTTAAGTACTCATGAAACATGTTCAGTCTGACTCCTACCCAGGAATATTTGATTACCCAGAGGCACAGAACGCTCATGGTATCTGAATTAAGCAGAGCTCTAAAATATTCCACCAGGTAACAGCCTTCAGCAGTTACCGGAGCCTGGTGAGCCTGCCGGCTGCAGGGAGGAGGGCACCCCTGCCTCATGATGGATTCTAGCCTACCACTGCCGTCTTCCTGGGATAAGTGCCGCCAGGGAGCACTTACCGGAATTTGCTCAAGAAATTGTGTCACCTGGACCAAGTCTGATTCCCAAGGTTGAATGAAAATGCTTCCCTCAGGGTAAATTAACACCAGGTCTGTGTGCTGTCCCTTCCTGCACATAATCCTCCCCTGAGAGGCAGCAGCAGAGGCTCTAGAAGCTCCAGCTCTTATGATGAACCCCGCCTAGGCCAATTCCTGGTATCTAAGAGATTCGAGTGCAACAGAGTGAGTTCAAGCCTCCTCAGGGAATTCTGATCTTCCTCTGGCTTTGGGACAGTGGTCCTCACTGGCATGGCCCCAGCCAACGCAGCCCCACGGTTTATAGGCGCCCTGGAACCCTGCCATCCCGCAGCTGGGACAGCCATCACTCCCAGTGACTAAGGCTGCAAATATCTGCCTTTTCTCTCTCAGCACTGGATTTCCCATGGAGGTGACAAACCAGTTTCCTACTACAGTTTAACCCCATCCTGGCCAGCTCCTTCTCTCCTTTTACATCCTGCTTGAACATCCCCTCCTCAGCCACACCTTCCCCGAGTAGCCCCTCTAACTTCACTTCCTTGTAATTCTTGACCTCAGCCCCTTGTCTTTCACCTTCATAGTAATTCTCTCCGTCTGTAGGTATTTTATGGAAGTCTGCTTACTCCTCTCTCCTTTGTTTGGTTCAACATTCAAAGCACAATGTCTGGCACACAGTTAAGTGGTGGACAAGATCTGAACTCATCTGAAATCCTCATAGACGCTGCGCTGGGCCTCCTTGTCCACATTACAGATGAGGATACCTCATGCTGAGCATGAGACAGCCTGGAGGTGGGGGGCAGTGGTGGTACAATACCTCTGGACAGGAAGTCACTGCGCCTCACCCTAATGTGGTAGGCCTTCCAGGAGCAGCCTCTGTGACCACCTGAAGTCTACCCTCCTGAGGTCATGCTCAGTACCTCACTGCATTCCCCTCACCAGGCCCTGCTCCAAGTCACCCTGGGAGTGATGGTCACCTGACAGCCAGAGGCTGTACATCACACTCCTACAGCATAGACCCCCACCTCCACCCCTCCCTTCTCTCTACCGCACAGCCTCCCAAATCCCCTTGTCTATCGGAGTGCAGTCCACAAAGGGCAGTATCAGGACCAGTGGTGGATGACAGAGTAAGAGTTTAGATAACATACTGAAGAACAAATATTTTAAGTTATGTTATAATTTCATGTCAGCAAACTAGCAAATCAAAATCGTGATTTCAGATACTATCCAATGATACAAAATTTTCATTGCAAACAAATTTCTTTAATATGAAGAGTTGGTTTAAAGAAAATGATTAAGCAAACAGCAGCACAGGGAGTTATGGGGTGAGGGTGGGGTGTAGATGGCTCACATCTGGGGAACACGGCTCCAGGATGGCTCTGCTGGCCCACATGATCAAGGAGCCCTCAGCAAGCGAAAGGGTAGGGCACAGCTGCACAGAGAACCGTACTCAAATGCCCATCCTTCTGCAAGATGCCCCCCTGGGTCTCATCCTTCCTCAAACAGCTTCTCCAGATACTCAGTCAATAAAACAGGTCTTTTCCTAACAGAAAATTATTTAAAAAAAAAAAAAGCATTTTCTACACACTGCTACAATATCATTAATAAATGGATGAGGTCACAAGTGGCCAGGACCAGATCATTTTAAATCTGGCACATCAGGCAGGGAGTTCAAATCTTATTCTAAATGCCATGAGAAGCCAGTGAAGGCTCAACAAGAGACGTATTAGGATTCTCTTTACCTGGCTGCGCGGGGGAGGAAGACGTGGGAGGTGCTAAGAACACAGGCAGTCTTGGGGGGCTACTGCAGCAGCTGAGGAGCCCTGGGCCCAGAAGGCAGCTGTGACAATGGGGAGAACGGCAGGCTGGATGTAAGGCGTCCAGCACAACACCATGGAAACACTTGCGCAACAAACAAGTCCTGACCACCTCCAGAGATCGGTTCTACCCTCGGCTCTGAAGATGCAGGGTAAACAAGCCACAGCTCTATGCTCATAGAGTATACATGTGAGGTGAGGGGGCAACAGAAAAAATTCATAAGAACTCAGGGAATTAAAAGTGCTCTGTTGAAAATAAAACAGGAAAAGCTGACTAGGCAACCACTTAGGTGGTCAGGATGGACCATTAGGAAGAGGTGACAAATTTCCTGAAATCTTGCTCCCGTTACGGAGGCTCAATAAATGATCATTACTATTAATGAAAACAAAGCACTGAGTGAAGGCTTTGTCATCAGAATTGGCTTAAACGTCCCAATATGCTTCCTTTATTAACTTCTCTAAGAGGATGGCACCTGGATGCCGACTGTGAAGTAGGTAAGCCAGCAGGCTTAGCAGCCTCTTGCACATTCCATCTAACTGCCTGTTTCCTTCCTGGAAAGGGAGCGTGGTTTCTGAGGCTAAAATGAAACACGGAGAGCCTCCAATAAGCACTGCAGCACTCCGTCATTTTGTAATGAAATCTAGATGGAACACTGAGACAGATCCAAGGTTTCTTTTTACCTCTTCTCAACCTCTAACTTCATGAGCCATAACCAGTAAGTGGGAAACTGCAGGAGCATAACGCAGACTGTGGGTGACCAACTGACATGAGCACAAAGCAGTACTGAACCAGCTGGAGGCTGAGTCAGCAGAAAGAGCCTCCTGACAGAGACAACTGAGATTTCAGGTAGCATAGAACATGTCCGTGGTCTGACATTTCTTTGTATTTTCGATCTGAAGGGTATGAAGCATCTGCTTAAGTATGTCTGCCACACCAAAAATAGAGTTTTACATGGCACAGGCCTAAGGGTGGCTTCAAACAATAGGCTCAATAAAAGCACTGCATTCTCAAAAACACAGCTTTCATAGTAGTCCTGCCCCCTCCTCCAGCCCCATTTAACTGATTCATGGCTGACAACTCCATATTATACTAACTTTACTACTTACGGAGGGACACATTTTTGCAACAAAATTTCATGCTGATGGGTTCACTGGGAAGAGATGTGGGCACGCGCGCCACTCCTGAGATTTTCCTCTGACCCCAGTTAAGCGTGCAGGAACTCCTATTCTCATAATGGAAGAGGCTCAAATCTTCTTGGCCCTGCTCTGAGGCAGAGAGCTTTGAGGCTTCACAGTCCGCCTGTTCCTAAGAGTGTTTAAGTGTGGAGCTAAACCTGCTTTCTAAGAAAATTGCAGTCCTGCCCTCAGGAAAGCTCCACATCAGTGGTCATGTCGGTTTTGCTCTGCATTTTACACCAATGCCTAGCTCAGCGCCCTGCACAAAGAACATGTGATAAGTGTGCAAGAAGGAAGGAAGGAGAAACCAGAGTTTTCACTAGAGTTCTTCATTTTCACCCCTAGGTGATATTGATTTTAAAGCACACAGTTCTGCCTTTGATGAGAAATCAAATAGTAACAGCTACCATCAAGGACTATCCTGACCTAAGTCCTGACCTAAGATCACCAGGGTTCTGCAAAGGTTGCTAAGAGTCCACTGACTGACTGACTGAGGGAGCTGCCCCCTGGCTCCTTGCAAACCTCATCCCTGACTCACAACAACCCTGAAGGCTGTATAATTACCCTATTTTACTCATCAGGAAATTAAAGCTCAGAGAAGTGTCCTTCCTCAAAGTCACATGGCTAGTAAATCCTTGTCCATCTAACCCCAGAACCCTCACAGAGCAACTCAGAATACCACATCCCAGGCCTGTGCCAAGCCCATAAAATGTTCCTCTAGACACTGTAAGCCAGTGGTTTACAAACTTTTGATTTAACTATAGGAGGAAACTTTCCTCCAAATAAAATCCCACTAAAACCATAAACAAACAGTCACATATCTGAGACACAGGACAACACCCTCCTTCAGAACTGCCCTCAGCCACTGGAGCAAAGCAACGAGAGCCACTGCATGCTTCCGACACACTGAGTTCAACCCAACCAGCCAGGCCACCTGGATCTACACCCCCTTACTCTTCTTGAAGCTTAAATGTTGGACAACTCCTTCAAAAGATGGCAGCACAAACCCGGACACTGTACTCAGACAGCAATGACCTACCCCTGCACAGTGCTACAGCTCTGGCACTCCCGGCTGAAGGGACAGCAACATAAAAGAAATGGAGGTTGGAACAGAAGGAAGCACTCAGTAGAAGGTATTTATATGAAGCGGCTGAAGCTCACGGCTTGAGGGAGCGTCTGGAGGAGGTCAGGTCAGGAATGAACGGAGGAGCACTCTGTAAACGGCCTTCTACGTTATAACTGAGCACTATGAACTCTTCTGTTTATGCCAAATTAAGTGGAAGAATGATATGATTGGATCATAAACATGCCTAAGAACAGACTGATTTAATGTCTTAGAGGATTTGCTAGATTGTACTTTTAGTTCAAAAAGAAAGGGTGATATGAATGAAAATATCTGTGTGGTTGGTAAATTAAAATGGTATATCATGTGACTGTTTCAGAGTACTTAGGAGGCCTGAGACAGCAGAACGGTCTTGTCATATTGTTCAGATCTTCCTGTCAGGATCTGTGTCAGTGTCTTGCCAGCTGACATGGACATGGGGAGAAGGTCCATCTCTGCAAGGACCCTGCATGGACATACCTGCATGGACAAGTGGTTGACCCGAGCCCAGAGTCTGGGCTGAGAGATGGGAACAAGCTTACTGCAGGTGAGACACTGTCAGCTGACTCCTGGGTCATCTCCATCAGCTGACATGTTCCTGGCAGCTCAAGTAACTATAGCACAGGTGTATCAGGTGCTGTTGGACAGACAATTCACTCCCTCAGCTCTCCTTTTTCTAGCCACCCTCCAGCTGGAGGTGGCCCCGTAATCCAGTTCTGGCCAGTGAGATGTAAGCGGAAGCCAGGCAGGGGGGCTGATTCTGGGAGAGCTTTTGCCTTCCTGTTGTAAAGGATCACTCATCTGATGGACTCCTCCATCCTTCATCGTTCTTATTTCTGCCAAGGCCACAGCCATGGTGCCTAGAGGTCTAGCTCCCACCTTGAGACCATAAGGTGCTAAGCATGAGGATAACAATGTGCTAAGGAAGGTGGCACAGAGAAGACAGAAAGTGCCTGGGGCCCTGGCAACATCTGTGAGCATCAGCCTTGGACCACCTCCCTCCAGACATCTTGTCATCAGGACCACATAAATCCATAATTATTTAAGTCACCAGAGTTGGCTTTCTGTTACCATCAGTCAAATTCCTAATTGAGGTGACAGATTCTCTGGTGACTTCTGAGATTTTTTTATCTGAAAGTAAATTATTTCTACTGGAAGAAACGGGGTTTTATCCTATTAGTCACACCCTCAACGTGCACTCAGTGTTGCCTCACTAGAAAAACATAACTGCCATTCACCTCATTGTAGGGTCCCAGAGCAGATTAAAGAAGTATATCATGAACTATATGTCTTTAAAATAGAAGAGTACAAACACATGCAAGGTATGAGAATATAAAAACCCCAAGCTACAAAACTAACATATTTCAGTGGCACTCTACCTTAGAAATGTTACTTGAATGACTCATGGAATGTCCCAAAGTCTTCTCATTCTGTAAGAAAACCAAGCAGGTGTTAAGTATCAAGTTTTACTTAAAATGTGCAAAGAAGTAGTTGATAACAATCCTAGTGACAAATCATTCTGTCAACTAGAATTTGCTGAGCACAAACTACTATGTACTGGGCCAGCTATTAGATACTGGAGAATTTGGCAAAGATGAATACAATAGTTTTTGCCCTAGAGGAACTTAACAAGAAGAGAATAGGAATTTGGAATTAAGTGTAAAAATAAGAGGGTAAAAAGTGTTTTAAGACACGTTTAAGCGGAGGTTCAGAGGGGAGAAATTGCATGTTCAGTTATATGTGGTGTGGTCCACGCTGTGAGCAGCCACTGAAGGATGGGGAAGAAGAAAACAGGACAGCTGACCCCACCCAGGTCGTCTGGCTGCACAGTGGTGCGTAGGCAGCAGGGACATCACACAGCTCACATCTACTCCCTGAGCCTGTTTCTCCTCCTGGATCAGAGAAATCTGAGAGTCATGCCAGCCTCCTCCCTCTCACATCCTTCCACCTTCGGTTACAAAGTCTTGTATCAGATTCTTCCTTCTTAATGTCTCTCAACGTCAAATCTCATCTCCATTTCTACCATCAATGCCTTAGTTCAGCTTCTCTTCATTTCTTACATGGAATTCTTGAATGACGTCCCACCTGGTCTCTCTGCTTTTAAGTTGACCTCTTTGACACATAATTGTCACAGACTGAATTGTGTCCCCCCAGAATTCATACACTAAAGTCCCAATGCTCAGGACTCAGAATGGGACTACATTTGGACATGGGGTCTTTAAGGCAATTATGTTAAAATGAGGTCCTTAGGGTGGGCCCTAATCCAATATGACTGGTGTCTTATAGAAGAGGAGATTAGGACAGACACACACAGAGGGAGGACACGGAGAAGATGGCCGTCTACATCAAGGAGAGAGGCCAGGAGAAACCAAACTTGCTGACACCTTGATCTAGGACTTCTCCCTTTAGAACTGTGAGAAAATAAATTCCTGTTGTTTTAAGCCCCCAGTCTGTAGTATTTTGTTAATGGTAGCCCTAGCAAATGAATACGATAATCTTCCACGCTTTAACTTTCTAACAAAAAGTGACTGTTCTAAACATAAATCTGAGTTTTAAATATAAGAAAGTAACTTTCCCTGAATCCATTCAGCCTTGCTCTAAACCACATGAGTAAAAAAACTATTACAAATGGAAGAGATGATCTCACTTGTATTTTAAAGATTATCTATTCTCTATTCAGTTCAGAGGCCATGCAATAGCCATGGGGAAGATGAGAGAAGGCTGAGATGTAATGAGCTGGTAAAATTCTTTGGTCAGCGAGAAGTACAAAGGAGCTAGTGGGTCAGTGAAGAACTCCTTTGAGAAGAGTTGATTCCATTCCACCACGGCTCTCCTTAAAGAAAGCAAGCCAGCAGGAAGTTTTACTTTCTCCTTCCCCTCAACCCACCAACTTACAGACTGCCCTGACTTCTGTACACTTGGCTTTCGAATACCCCTAAAATGCTGATGAAGAAACGTTTTCAACATCTCCCAGGTGGCCTGCCAGCCAGCACTTGTTTTGGCAATGTTGTCTTCTTTGTCTTTATAGCAATGTTGTTTGTGCAGTGTTTTGAATATTTTTATTATATTCTCTCATTTTATAATTCCGAGTGAAAATAAAAGTTCAGTTTCTTAAGTGTTGAGTGTTCAGTCTCAATGGAATGTTTCTTGGTCTTAAGCTAGTCAATTAAATCAATTAGATAGTTAAAAAGGAAAAGAGTAAAATTATAAAGTATACTCAAAGTGTTGACAATCTATCACCAAAGACTGTTTCTAAAAGACCAAATTTAATTAGGAACATCATTCAATCATGTTATTCACAAATTGACTCACTGGGAACGGAGAGTCCCTCTGTTCACAGAAGAGATAAATCTATTACCATTTCAAGTTTCATTCACGAGTCAAGAATGTATTATGGATAAAAACAGGTGTGAATCCTGGTTTAAAGGCTCATCTACAGAGATTTACTACTAAATTTTAATTTAGTCTACTAAATTAAAGTACCATATGCCTTGGAGTATTTGTACAGAAAACCAATTATAACCACTATCATATTACCTGCTGCCTTACAAGAAACGGCCAGTTTAACACCATCTGGAAATCTACAGAAAAGTTCTGAGGTACTAAGAGCAGCAAAAATTCATATCCTAGACCTTTCTGACATTCATTATCCCATAGAGAATGGATACTGGGGTGGGGAGAGGCCTAGTTGTTAGGTTGACAACATTATAAATCCAGACTGAGATCTAAGAGTTGCTCTTTACCTTATGAACCTGAGAAATAAATGTAATGATGTAAGCCTTTACTCTGTTTCCTTCATTAGAACGATTCAATACTGTATACTGGAAAAATCAAACAAATGACTAGCCCCAGAAGGTACAGACGTTTCAAAGCCTGAAGCCTGTCGATATTTAGGATCACTTCTCCACTACCTGACAGGAAATTAACAATTCAGTTCCCACAGATCACGTTTTGTTTTTTTTCCTTACATATCCCTCCATTTATCTGAACTTAGTGAAAAATCTAAGTTCAGCACTATAACAGACCTACTTTCCGGAAGCAAATCCCAGGGTTCATTCAAATCAGTTACTCATTCATTCCGTACTTATTTACCATGCGGCTACCATATGCTAACAACAGGATCAGGCACAAAACGTGGACAAAAATCTGACTCCTAGGTCTGTGCCAATGATAATGTCACTAGAGAACTGCTTCAAAATAGTGTTTTGATGAGGAATGTACAACTAGGGAAAAGTTGAAGAATTACATAAAAAAGTACATACATAAATTATATCAGGGTAGGGACTGGCCCAGTGGCACAGTGGTTAAGTGCACACATTCCACTTCGGCGGCCCGGGCTTCGCTGGTTCGGATCCCAGTTCCGGACATGGCACCACTTGGCAAGCCATGCTGTGGTAGGCATCCTACATAGAAAGTAGAGGAAGATGGGCATGGATGTTAGCTCAGGGCCAGTCTTCCTCAGGAAAAAAAAAAAAAGAGGAGGATTGGCAGACGTTAGCTCTGGGCTAAGATTCCTCAAAAAAAAAAATTACATCAGGGTAGAGTCGGTGACACCATTCTCTCCTACTGTCAAAATAGCATGCTTCTGAAGGAGAAGGAGGAAAGTTTACCAAACACCAATGTCAAGAACTGGAATTATGAATACCAAACAGAAAAAGAGTTCCAGGGGCCAGCCCAGTGGCATAGTGGTTAAGTTCATGTGCTCTGCTTCAGCGGCCCATGGGTCGCAGGTTCAGATTCCAGGCACACACCTATGCACCACTCATCAAGCCATGCTGTGGTGGCGTCCACATACAAAACAGAGGAAGACTGACACAGTGACAATCTTCCTCAAGCAAAAAGAGGAAGACTGGCAACAGATGTTAGCTCAGGCCCAGACTTCCTCACCAAAAGAAAAGAAAACGAGTTCTATTCCAGTTCAAGCTGAAACTAAGATTCAATGCCCAAGTGAGAAAAACCTTGGCAGATAATTTTCATACAACCTTTAATATGTTCAGTCACTGCTTAATGGGTGCCTCCGTCTTGCAGCCCTGGGAGACATGAAAGCCTCACTGCACCCTCCTTCCTCAGAGAAGGTATCAGGGGTGTCACACTGTGCTACCACACACTCCCCGAGCTTGCTCTCCTCTCAAGTCTCTTCAGTGGGCTCTTTCAGTCTACATTAAACAGGAGAGCTGGGACCGGCCCCACAGCCTAGAGGTTAAGTTGGGCGTGCTCTGCTTCAGTAGTCCAAGTTTGCTTCCCAGGCATGGACCTACACCACCTGGCGGCAGCCATGCTGTGGCAGCAACCCACATACAAAATAGAGGAAGACTGGCATAGACATTAGCTCAGGGTGAATCTTCCTCAGCAAAATAAAACCTTAAGAGCTCCTCAAAACACAGATCCACGCTCTCTTCTCATTTGTTGTCTCCCTTAGACCAGTGCTTCTGAAACTTCGTGCCCTTGAATCATTCAGGGATCTTGCTAAAATGCAGACTGTTTAGGTCTGAGGCAGACTGAGATTCTGCATTTCCAGTAAGAATGTGACTCCCATGCTGCTGGCTCCCAGACCACACTTTAAAGATGCAAATTTCATTCTAAATCCTGGGCCAGAATAATCCATAAGGGCTATGACTCATTTTTTAAAAAGTAAATCACGACTACTGTAAAAGTATATTTCCAGGTAAAAGATGGCAGTGAGCTCACAATTGAGTTAATACAAATAGATCAATCAGAAAACAGATTGGTAAGTAGACTGGGAAAGACTGAGGGTGTGAGAAAGAAAAGTTTTGTTAATGTAAGAAGTTACCAAATCACAAAGATAAAGATAAGCTCTGTTGAAGAAGGGACATTTCACAATGTAATCAATCCTGTCAGTGATGTTTTGCAAGTCCATGTGTGGCTCCAACAGACTGTACCTTAGGGGTAGAACAGAGATGCAGAGCCCAAAGAGACCAAACGCGCCCCGGAAAGTAGAAGCCAAGCGTCAACAGGAAGACAATGAGGAGATGTCCAAGCAAGTTTCTGGGATTCTGCAGAAAGGAATCAAACAATAGAACTTCACATGGGAGTTTCCTTGAAACTCTGACCAGGACTAGTCACTAAAAAAACAAAACAAAAAAACCCTACATGTAACAGACATTACTAACTATCTACTCAATATCCATCCCACCAACATAGCTCCAACTTTGTTCTGAGCACCAATAGATCCAACTAAAAGTTCTCACTTTCTCACACTATTTTGCAGTTAAGGGTAGATATGTAAGAAAGTTCTAAAAAAAATTAACCTTGAGGTTTTCTGGGAAAACAATGTGCATTCCTGATACAGCCATTGCTCCTTTCTCCAGCATTCTTCCTTCCCTCATCTACCTTGGAATACAGATGTCATGCCAGGAGGTACAGCAGTCACATTGGGACCATGAGGAAAAAAAGCATACACCAGAAGTCTCAAACTTTTTGGTCTCAAGACTCCTTTACAACGTAAAAAATTATTGAGGACTCCCAAAACCTTTTGTTTATGTGGGTTATATCTACTGATATTTTCCATATTAGAAATTAAAATAGACAATTTAAAAAATATGAATCTCAATTCATTTAGAATTAATAATAAACCTAGTTAATATGAATAACATTTCTATGAAAAATAAATATTTTTCCAAACAAAAAATGCAAGTGATCAGAGCAGCATGGTTTTACATTTTCGTAAAGCTGGTTATTGTCTAATTAGTAGAAGACAGCTGGATTCTCATACATTCAATCTCTTCTGATATGTGTTTTGACTGAAGCAAATGACGAAAATTTGGCTTTATACAGTTATGTGGTTAGAAAAGGAATGTGAATTTTAATAACCATTTGAGACAACTTGAATATAATTCTTTGTACTATACAAAAACTCAACAAGTAATTAGCTGTGATGTGGACTCTGAAGTGATATTAATAAACTTTTAATACTCTATTAAAATCATCTGGCCCATCTTTTACTTTGAATTGATCTCTTAAGCAGGCATGACGTTATAACATCACATCTTGGCCATTTAGAAATTACTGGCTCACTGAACTATGCAAATCTCCCAAGACTGACACATTCCACTGTGCAATATCAAAAAAAGCCAAACTCATTAATAGGACCGTCAACTGAATCAGAAAAGACTTTAATTACTGAAAAGCTATCAAGCGCACAGTGGTGGATACAAGTTTTCCAAAATTCTAATTTTTGCTTAGAAACCTCAAATGTTATCACTGGTAATAAAAACTGTTACTTGCTTTCCTTGAAGTTAAAGATTATCGGCTCATTCATTCAATTTTGAGAAAATCTATGCCAAATACCCAAGTCAGAATAACTACAGTTTGACTGTCAGTCATTCATTCAAATAAAAATTACATCCCATTTAAAACAAAGTGACTAGTTCAGCGCGCACCTCAGTCACAGAGTGTTTTGCCCTGAGCCAACCACCGCACTTCCGGCTGCAGCAGAAATGATTTACACCAGATACGCAAAGAAGGAAAACACACCATCCATAGTGAGAACAGTCAATGATAACTGACACGTTACAATTAGCATAAAAGGACATCAAAATATTGTTATAACTCTCTTCCAAATGTTCAGAAAGTTAAGAGACATAGGATATAAAAAACATTCAAATCAAACTTCCAATGATAAGCAAGCACTAAAAAAGCTATTCTAAGAGAGACACTCATTAACACCACAGATAAAACAAAAAGGTATTCTTAAAAAGTGTTCAAGTAGCCCACAGGAAGGCAAGAAAAAGAGAAGGTGGGGGGGAGGCAGAGAGAACAAAGAGAAAACAAAAAGTAAAATGGCAGACAACTCCTAAGACATCAGAAACTGTCCTAAGGGCACACAGCAAATACAGAAACATTCATTCAGGAAAATCTACTACATCTCAGTAAGAATGGTGAAAATCTGTGGCATTTGAGCCATAACCCAGTCCCTCCTCACTCTCCCACCTCGGGCTGACAGAAGCTCCACTTTGGGCGGATGAAGCCAAGAAAAAATGGCTCCCGTTCCCCCAGCTCCCAGTCAAACAGAAGGGCATTTCCCAGAGAGGGGAAGGCCTCAAGTGGGACACATCCCACTCCCTCAACTCCATGTTGTAGAAGCCACGTGCCGGGCAAACGTGACTGAGAGGTAGGTCTGAGCTCTCTTCTTTGGCACAGTACCTACTAGCAGGGCAGACGCTCTCCCCAGGACCGTCAGACGAAGAGTAATAGGGCTCCAATTGTGCTTTCCGACCCTGCTGATAGGATGGAGGTCCCATACCAAGAGAGACAAGCCAAGAAAACCACAGGCTACTGCCCTGCCAGCATACTGCTCATAAAGCAGGTGTGTCACTCCAAAAGAAGCGGGCCTCTGCATCTGCCCCCAGCTCTGAGGCACAGGTTTGGGTTCTGCAAAGTGTAAAGGCAGGCCGAAAGAACAGACTGCTCCTAAGCTCTCTCCAAGGAAACGGACATTATTTGGAACAGAGTACGTAGACGTTCAAGTCTAAGGGTACTGTCCAAAATAAGGGTGTTTTAGGGCCGGCCTGGTTAAGTTCACCATGCTCCACTTTGGCAGCTCAGGGCCAATCAACAAAACCAAAAGTTGGTTCTTTGATAAGAATAAAAAAAAAAACCAGGGCTGGCCCTGTGGCCGAGTGGTTAAGTTCTCGCACTCTGCTTTGGTGGCCCAATCTTCCTCACAAAAAAATAATAATAAATAAAAATGATGTTGTTTAAGTGGTAAGCAATTAAGAGGAGGCTTACTGTCTCCTCTTCACTGGAGAGAGCAACAAGCTAAACCATAAAACAACTAGAAACATAGGACAGAAAACCAGGGACAGAGACAGCTAAGAAGGTCCTCCTAAGGTTAGAAGCAATCTCAAACACTGGCTTCAAAGACAAATACAGCAAAGGGATCTGAAATTACCTGGATGAGACCATGGGCATTTTATACCAAAGACAATTGTCCAGAACAGCAGAGCAATCAGCTAGCAGTTAATGGACACTAAAAACTAAGGGTGAAATCAACAAAGACAAGAAAGCTTAACAGAGAGATCAAGGAAAGAGACAGCCAAAAAAAAGCACCACTAAAAACACAGTCATCCCAGCTTGAGAGTGTGCGAGCCCACGGCTTCCCCTCTGAGGAGCATCATCAGAGGCTATACATTGTGAAAAAAACAGATTTCACTACATAGTCCACGCAAGTCACTAAACAAATAAACAAAGAACTCCCTCCACCGGTTGGGATCCTGGGCGTGGACATGGCACCACTCGTCAGGCCATGCTGAGGCAGAGTCCCAGATAGCACAACCAGAGGCGCTCATAACTAGAATATACAACCATGTACTGGAGGGCTTTGGGGAGAAGAGGAAGAAAAAAGGAAGAGAGAAGACTGGCAACAGTTGTTAGCTCAGGTGCCAATCTAAAACAAACAAACAAAAAAACCCCAACAACCTTTCATCTAGCCTTATCAAATGAAAAAACAAACACAACTCTACCAAAATTAGTAATAAAAGAGTATTACCAACTTTATAGAAAAATAGAGAATTATAAGGAAATACAATTTTATACCAAGAAATTAGATAACTATAATAAAAGAGGAAAATTCTCACAGAGACACAAACTACCAAAAGGTGACTCAAGAAGAAAAAGAAATTCTGAAGAAATTAGTAATTAGATTGAATTAAATTCGTAATTCAATTAGGTTGAATTAGTAATCTAAAAACTTCCCACAAAGAAAAGACCAGGCCCAGATGGCATCACTGGTTAATTCCACCAAATAATTAAAGAAGAATAAATACTAATGCCTCATAACCTCTTCCAAAAAAAAAAAATAGTAAGAGGAGAGGATACTTTCCAACTCATTCAATGAGGCCAGTATTACTCTGAAAACAAAACCAAAGATATCACAAGAACAGAAAATTACATACCAAAATTCCTTATAAATATAGACTCAGGAATTCTCAACAAAATACTAGCAAACCAAACCAAGCAACAATAAAAAGGATACACACCACGACCAAGTGGGATTTATACCAGGAATGCAAGGTTGGACTAACAGGTGAAACTCAATGTAATACACAAGATCAACTGAATTCAAACAACACACAGAATATACATTTAACAAAATCTAGTATCTTTCCTAATAAAAACACTCAACATACTATAGCTTTGTAAGATGCTATCATTGTGTGATAGTAGGTAAGGGTACATGAGATCTCTCTGTATCATTTTTTACAAATGTATACGAATGTAAACTTATCTCATAATATAAGTTTATATATAAATGCGTGTGTGTGTGTGATACGTATGGTTTAAACACCCTGATTAAAAGGCAAAAATTTTCAGATTGGATATAAAAGCAAGATATAACTCCATGCTGCCTATAAGAAAACAAGAAAAACATTTTAAATATATAAATACAAACCGGTTAAAAGTAAAGGATGGGACATCAATAACAAGATGACACCAATAATAAAATGCTCTGGCAAAGACTTTAAGCAGCCGTTATAAAAATACTCAAATGAGCAATCACAATACTCTTGAAACAAAACCAGAAAACGGACTCTATAGCAGAGAGATGACAGAAGAAAAGAATCAAGAACTTGATAGAAAAATAAAACTAAACAACAGATAAAAAAACATTTCTAAAAAATATGGACAGGGACCGGCCCCATGGCTGAGTGGTTAAGTTTGCACGCTCCCCTTCAGTGGCCCAGGGTTTTGCAGGTTCGGATCCTGGGCATGGACAGGCCAGACCACACTCGTCAGGCCACGGTGAGGCGGCATCCCACACGCCACAACTAGAAGGACCCACAACTAGAGTATACAACTATGTACTGGGGAGAAAAAGCAGAAAAAAAAAATGGACAGAATCTCAGGGACCTGGGCAGCAAAAACAAACAGTCTAACAATCACGTTGCTGGAATCCAAAAAGTAAAGAAGAGTACAATGCTCAAAAATACTTGAAGAAAATATTCACTAAAATTTTCACAAGTTTGGTAAAAGACATAAACCTTGATTGAAGAAGCTGAGTGAACTCCACACTGGATAAATTAAAAGAAATCCATGCCCAGCCATATCATAATCGAATAGCTAAAAACTAAAGACAAAGAAGAAATATTGAAAGCAGCCAGAGAAAAATACATTATCTAGGGGAACAATGATATCAAATGACTGAGGGTTGCTCATCAGGAACCATGGAGGCCAGAAGGAAGTAACATGATATTTTTCAAGTGCTAACAGAAAAGAACTATCTACTTAGAATTGGATATCTGGTGAAAATATCTTTCAGGAATAAAAGGGGAAATAAAGATACTGACAATGAAGAATAACTAAGAAGATTAACAGTCAAGAGTCTACTCTAAAATAACAGCTTAAAGGAAGTTTTTCATGTGGAAGGAAAATGATACCAGAAGAAAATGTGGAATATCAGCAATAAAAGAAGGGCAACAGAAAGGCTAATTATTTGCATAAGAACAATTGACTATTATTCTTCTCTTGATTTCTTTAAAATATATGTGCTAGTTGAAAGCAAAAAGTACAACATGCTATGAGGGATTTTCAAAGTACGTACATGTAATATATAAGATAACTATAACATAAAGGGGGAAAGTAAAAGTTGTGGTATATTTTCTATACTGTGGTAAAGTTTCTACATTCTAAATGAAGTAGCAAAATATTGATTTTAAATAGACTCTGAAAAGTATTTTGTAAATCCTAAAAAAGAAATACAGAGATATAGTAAAATCAAAATAGTCAAACATGGTAATAATTACATTAAGTGCACACATTACAAACACAACAAATAAACGCTGATATGCAGAACTGATTTTTTTTAATGCCCCAATTATATGCTGTCTAAAGGAAATTCATTTCAATGATACAGGTAGGTTAAAAATAAAGGGGTGGAAAAAGATACACCATGCAAACACAAGCCAAAATATCCAAAACATAGAAACCACCCAAAAGCCCATCAATGGATGAATGGATAAACAAAATGCAGTATATCCATACAATGGAATGCTATTTAGCCATAAAAAGTAATGAAGTACTGATACATGATACAACATGGATAAACTCTGAAAACATTATGCTAAGTGAAAGAAGGCAGACACAAAAGGCCACATATCATATGATTCCATTTCTGTGAAATGTCCAGAATAGATAAAACTACTGAGTTAGAAAGTAGATTCGTGGTTGCCAAGGGCTGGGGGAAGGGAAGATTGAGAAGTGAGTGCTAATGAGCGCATGCACGTACATCGTCAGTGCAGAAGCTTCTGTCCCTCTGGAGTTGGGGTGTGCCACCCTCCTGGCACGTGGATGTGTTCACCAACTTGGGAAGCTCCTTGAATCCTGTTCTTAGAGGGTTTTTATCAGTTTCATTATATGGTCACAACTGATGAAATCATTGGTCATTGGTGACTGAACTCAATCCCCAGCCCCTCTTGACTCCCTGAAGGTGGGGGACTGAGGCTAAAAGCCCCAACCTTCCATTCATGTGGTTGGTTCTTCTGGGGACCAGCCCTCATCCTGAAGCTGTGTAAGAGACCACCAAGAGTCACCTCATTAGCATAAACTTAGGTATGGTGAAAGGGGCTTGTTATAAATAATAAAAGACACTCCTATCACTCAGGAAATTCCAACAATTTCAGGAGTTCTGTGCCAGGAACAGGGTACAAAGACCAAATATTTATTTTATTTTATTTTATTTATTTTTTAAGGAAGATTAGCCCTGAGTTAACATCTGCTGCCAATTCTCCTCTTTTTTTTGATGAGGAAGACTGGCCCTGAGCTAACATCTGTGTCCATCTTCCTCTACTTTCTGTGTGGGACGCCTACCACAGCATGGCTTGACGAACAGTGTATAGGTCCGCACTCAGGAATCGAACCAACAAACCCCGGGCTGCTGAAGGCCGGCCCCCAAATATTTATTTTTTTTATTATACCATACATGGGGGGGAAATAGAGCATAGCCTGTGATCTGAAATGCAGAGTCCAGAAAGTGCATCATAAAAAGAAGGAAGAGTAATGTCAAGAAAAGAAAGAAATGTAAAGGACTGCCTATTTAAGTAATAGCTTTCCATCTCCAGATGTCCGAGCAGAGCTCGACAATCATCTGTCATGGATACTGAAGAACAGGGCCCTGTATTTGGCAGGCTAGACTGCTGGGATTTTGCAAATCTAAAGAACTATACCATTACTATAGTCTCTAGATCAGTGACTCCTAGACTTTTGGATTTTGTGGATGAATCAAATTTCAAAAGACATTCAGAAATGTACATAAGAATGACAACTTTTACTCTGCGAAATTAGGACAGTAAAAAATAAAAAGCATCATCATGTCAAAAAAGAAAGGATATTTCATTACCAAAAAGAAACAAAAAGGTACCAATTAAAAGCCAAATGAAAAATTATTTTAGTGATCTGATTTTTCTCATTTTACATTGGACTGGCACCACTCTAAGGACGGGCACATGGGAACCCTTTTCAGAAAGCTCACAGTACTAGATTCTTTGGGATTCATTCAAATCCCACTGAATTAAAAGAAATCCACATCTTTATAGCTGACTTTACAGTTTCATCCAATGAACTGTAAAAATAATGGAAAGATTTCTGAAGGTAGAATAGGACTTAATCCATTTAGCTCACAGAGCTGTACTGGGGAAAGAGTACCCCAAAAATCCTAGTTGAACTGTATTTTATTTGGAATATTTGCAAAAGGGTATTAGGAAGTACTGATATTTGCTTTCATCCAGACACCTTTGCCTTACATTAGCTTTGGGCCTCCATTTATCAGTACGTTTATTTGCTTCTGTTCAACTCCTTGGACTAGTAGACAGCCTGATCTTTAAGTCTGGGCATTTGTGTCTCTGGGCATCAATTTGCCAGGTTGTACACACACTTACAGCCCTTATTTAACTGCTTCCAGCCCCAGGCAAGGGGCATCAAAAACTGCCTCATGAACTCTCATCCTGGACCCCAGGTCATGTGCACAATGCAAATGACTGCTGATCTCTCAGACAGATGGGGACCTAACCAGAGGTCCCTAGGAGATGTGGGGGTGGAGAGGAAGGTGGCTAGCCTTTCTCAGGGCCCCAGTCATACCTCCCTGCCTTTGCACAAACCTCGCTTTGGAGCAGATAATTTGGTTATTCCAGTTCTGCAAAGCTCTGGATCCCTAGATTACAGAAAATGACACTTTTCTTAGCAAAGCCACATTTCCCCTCTCTCTCCCATTCAGACAAGAAGGTTTCAGGATTAGTTTTCCTCTCTTTTTTTTATAGGCTCTTAGCGAAGAGTGCAAGCTGTACACAACGTAATCTAACATCTTGAAGTCTTCTTACCAAGTCCTCTAATGCTACAGTTTTGATTGGCAAATGAGCCAACATAAGACAACAGGAGACAGCCCCCCAACCGTCTCATAGTGGTATAACAAGGACTGACAACCTGACAGCCCAGAGCCAGAGACCAGCCTCAATGGCTCCCTCCATACCTCAGTGTTTCCATTTCACAAATCAGACTCTCCAACATCCATTCTCTCCTTTTCCTTTCCACAAGAGCCCTGAATTTCTCAGCTTTGCCCTTCATTAGTATTGGGTCTTACTCTCAGCTCTAGGGGTGGGTGCTAACTGGCCTAAAACAATCACTATGACAAGAGACTGCCTATCTATCACCACTTATATCCATGTGGTCAATTCCACAATTCCACACACATACAACTCCTCAGTTCTGATGCCAAATTCTGCTGCAGTTACACTGCTATCCATTTATTTGTTTCTAATCAATGCCATAGGCTGGTAACTAATGCCCAGTATCTGGTCTAGCCACTGTCTGAGCCCGGGAACTTCTGTTTCCTAGCAGCATTCTGCCCCTTCTCCTTGCCAAAGCGATTGGTTGAAGGACAGGATAACATTAATTGCTTTAGGCCAATCAGAGCCATCTTCTAAGAGCCATTCTATTCAAACCACATGGTTCTATCCTATTCAAATTTCCTCACTGGACATAAGAAAAGATCATTGGAGGAGAGAAGATCAAGGCATTGAGATGCCAGGGTTTTGCATAAATTATTTATGAGGATAAAGAAATCTCTAAGAATTATGACAGGATTAATGTTAGAGGGAGCAACAAATTAGGTGTTAAATTCTTCAAGGAATAAGAAGAATTACACAGGGGTATGGAGAAGTCTACAACAAAGAGAGTCAGTAAGAAGGGCTGGGACTAGGGTGAGGCTGATGACTCACTCGCCTCAAGGACAAAATTTAAGGGGGTGCCAAAAACCTCAATCAACAAGATGAACAGTATTTTAATGCTATATTTTTAAAAAAACAAAATTGATGCAAAAAACTCATGACATTAAAAAAATCAAAATTTAAAACTGAGACAGCATCATTGTAGGTAGAATATTCTGATGATTTGAGGTTTAAAGATAAGGCCTCTAGTTACCACCTCTGAGATTTCTTCCCTGAGTTACTCAAACGTGTACTCATCTCTCCATTTATACGGCTAGTGGGCATCTCCCACTTAAAAAACACATGTAAGTGTGTGTGTCTATATCTATCTATCTATCTATCTATCTATCCATCCATCTATCTCCTGACTGAGAAACTTGAGATCTGCTTAGAAGGGAGAGAACTTTTGTTCTCTACTAACTTTGTTTTGGTTTGTTTACCTCCGATATATTGTCCTCCATTGGGAATTTGGTTTTATGGTCTCACCATTTTTATAACTTTTATATTTTCTATAAATGGGTAAATGGGTGAGAGACTACAGATAATTTAGTTTGTTAGTCTCTTCTGTTTGTCTGTTCTGAGCTCAGATCAAATTAAAACTCTCTTTGGGATTTCCTGGAGAGCCCTGAAAAATCACAAAGATTTATATTTTCATCCTATAAAAGAAAAGGTACTAGAAATAACTAGGTTTACTTGATTTGCCACCACTGACGAACTGCATGGGAAGAGCTGTGAAATGAGAAGAGATTCATCGGTACCCTCACTGTCATGACACATTTCTACTTACCAGAGTCCTGATGATGCTCTGCACTCTATAGTCGTTATCAGTCATGATTTCTTATTTTTCTTTAAAGTTAACTTGGTCACAAACTTACTTTTAAAATTTGAATCTAGCATCTTCTAGGCCAATGGGTTTCAACTGAGGATTCATGTCACTTACTAATGAGTTTCATTAATATACAGAAGTTTAGGACCTATTCCAGATTTACTGAATCCCTTGATAGTCCTGATATTTTCTTGGTATATTCATGGCACGTTAATATCTCAGGATTATTCTATCTCAAGATTTGTTCTCTGTAGTTTATGCTCATCCATTTTTATAAACCAGATGTAACGTTCACTGAATTCTCTGACTAGGGAGTTAATTACTATGTTTATAATTATTTTGTCAAAAAATTCCTTGGACTGACTTTATTACCTTATTTTGCATGTCATAGAAACAACCAAATTTCCCTCTCATTTTTCTTGAAATAAACTCTCATCAGATCTTTCATTTTTTTAATTAACACTAATATTAACCATGGCCATTTTAAGTCTTTTGTCACCTACAGATACTTTCTGTTTAAGTCTGTTGCTTCTCTGAAAGCTCTTGCAATCAGCTGCAGGCCAGAGGGCTGTGTCAGAACCCCACGGAAAAGGACTATGCCAGGCACTCATGGGATAGACTTCGGATGGCATCATTTGGACAAATGTGAGACCACACCAGTGGACCAAGTCAGGATTTCTAGAACTCTTATCAAGATCCAGTGGAATAAGAATTAATTAATGAAGGCTAAATGAACTGATGAGGGATGATTGTAGGTTTTGTTTGGAATACTGTTGATGTTGTTTGAATGTTCTATTTTCTAAATACGTAAGGAAGTCCTTTCTTTTTCCTCTTAAAGCTATCTGTAACAATTTGGTAGACTCTGCTTTCATAAAGTGAAATGAAATCTTTGTAAATGATATATTATTTTCCCTGCCTGAGCCCTCTAGAATTCAGAAACTCTTGTTGAATATTCTTATTTTCAGAGCAATAAAATTATGTGCATAGGTTCAATAAGAATCTGTCCTCTTTTTGACTATGACATAATTGGAAACATTGGTTTGCAACCAAGCTCACATTTGAGAATGGTGCTCAATCAATGAGATATGACCAGACACTTCTAAGAAACTTAGATTGACTTTTCAAAGTCATGCTTATGAAGCCTTCTTGGGAAAACTGGCTTACAGGGTTCCCAGCCTTACAGGCAAGTAAGGAAAGCCGCTTACTGGCAAGCCCAGGAAACTTAAAATATTTTGGGGACCTCAAGAAATCAGGAATTCTTGTAGGTCCTACAGGTGAAATTTGATAGCAAGTTCTTGGCTTGGCTTTCTAGCCTTAGGACTACAAATAATGAATAACAGGCTTTAAAAAAACTCAATCTGAGATTCCTTATAAAGACTTCCATCAAAGTAAACTTAAGAAGTCCCATAGGAAATTAACACCCTTACTGTGCCTATGTAAATAATCGGGCCAAATCTAATAGGATCTTATTTTGTGATCAAGAATAATTTTTCTATGATTCTTTTTTTGAGGAAGATTAGCCCTGAGCTAACATTCACTGCCAATCCTCCTCTTTTGGCTGAGGAAGACTAGCCCTGAGCTAACACCTGTGCCCATCTTCCTCTATTCTATATGCTGGACGCCTGCCTCAGCACGGCTTGATAAGTGGTGTCAAGCTCAATGCCCGGGATCCGAATCAGCGAACCCCCAGCCACTGAAGCGGAGTGTGCGAACTTAACCACTACACCACTGGACCAGCCCCTCTATGAGATTATTTTTGATTAAAAATAAAGAAACTACAGGAAAAAAAACAACTTGGGTTTCAACAGAAAATTATGAGCTATGTGCAATTCTCTGTAACCTGCAGGTACTTGATAGATATACAAATGACGTTCTATCTGAGAATGATTTTAATTGACTTCCACCCCCACACACCCAGCTCCCCTCCATTTGCAATTGTCTCATCATTCCTTTACTCTACATAAATTGGTGCTGTTTGACTTTTCTCTTGAACTAGTCAAACATCTGATTAGTTCTCTCATATCACATGAGTAAAATAAATTCCTTAATATGTGTTGATGAAAATTATGATTTTACCTTTTCCTGAAAATTGTCTTGTATTTTTTTTCTGGTTGTAAGCTCGCCTTTT
Organism: Equus caballus; assembly: GCF_041296265.1. Lineage (NCBI taxonomy): Eukaryota > Metazoa > Chordata > Mammalia > Perissodactyla > Equidae > Equus > Equus caballus. Next base: position 92,240,704 of record NC_091684.1, read on the forward strand.
TTGTTTTTTTCTTGTGGTAAAACACACATAACATAAAACTTACCATTTCAATCATTTTAAAGTGTACAATTCACTGACATTTAGTACATTTACAATGTTGGGCAACCATCGTCACTATCTAGTTCCAGAACCTTTTCATCGTCCTACAAGGAAGCCCACACCCCATTAGCAGTCATCCTCATTCCCCTCTCCCAAGCCCCTGGCAACCACTGCTCGGCTTTCCGTCTCTATACTTCACATAAATGCAATTATATAAAATGTGGCCTTTGTGTCTGGCTTCCTTCACTTAGCATAACGTTGTCACGATTCCCTGATGCTGCCGCACGTATCAGTACTTCATTCCTTCTTACAAGTGAATAATACTGTATGGATTTACCACATTTTGCCAATATTGTGGATTTACCACATCCAGTGATCCTCTGATGGACATTTGGGTTGTTTGCCCCTTTTGCTTATTGTGAATAGTACTGTGATGAACATGCATGTACAAGTTTTTGCTTGAACACCTGTTTTCAGTACTCTGGGGTATATACTGAGGAGCAGAATTGCTGGGTCATATGCTAGTTCTGTTTAATTTATTGAGGAACTGCCCGTTTTCCACAGCAGTTGCACTGTTGTAACTCCCACCAGCAATGTATGAGGTCCTAATTTCTCCACATCTTCACCAACACTTATTTTGATTATACCCATCTTAATGGGTTTGAATTGGTATCTTACTATAATTTTATGATTTGTATTTCCCTAATGACTAATGACGTTGAGCATCTTTTCATATGCGTTTGTTGGCTATGAAAATTATCCCCTTTTTTTTTGGGTGAGGAAGATTGGCCCTGAGCTAACATCTGTGCCAATCTTCCTCTATTTTTTTATATGTGGGATGACACCACAGCATGGCTTGATGAGCACTGTGTAGGTCTGCGCCCAGGATCCAAACCCACAGACCCCGGGCTGCCAAAGCAGAGTGCACAAACTTAACCACTAGGCCACTGGGCCAGCCCCTGAAAGTTATCTTTTAACACATGAATGTTGGAGAACTAGCCAGCCATTTCCCTCGCAGGAAGTGTAATCTTCATTTGTAAAATCGAGAAACCAAAACTCAGAGAAATTCAGTAATTTCCCAAGATCCCCCAGCTAGTAAATGGTAGACTTGGAACTCACACACAGCTGTGTCAAATTTCAGGCCTATGCTTTCTCCTGGGACCCCTCTAACTGGATCCTACCTGTAATCATGATTGTGCGGAAGACAGACTGAACACCTCCTGTAATCCTGACTTGAGCAGTGAGGTAGGGAGAATACGGAATAGGAAAGAGTAGTGCAGCTTCTCAAATTTTTAAATAAATTTCAACACAGGGGGTTGACAACTAGAACTGTTCTGTTTACAGATGCTTTGCATAACTTGGAGCTTTATGTTCAAATTATTTAAAACTTTATTTGATTGAAAAATAAAACAAAAAAATAGTACTAGAAAGATTACTTTAAAAAACATTGCCTTGGTTGGCGCTATGGGCTGAAGTGTGCAGCCCCAAAATTCATATGTTGCAGCCCTATCCCACTGTGACTGGATCTGGAGACAGAGCTTTGAGAGGTGATCACGGTTACCCGAGGTCATAAGGGTGGGGCTCTCATCTGACAGGACTGGCGGTCTGGTGAGAAGTGGAAGAGAGTGAGCTCTCCGTCTCCATACACACACCATTTCCCATGGCAGCTAAAGCTGAACAATATAGTCAGATTCAGAAAAATTATGAAATAATCTACATCTATCTCAAAAATAAATGCAAAACCCAGGTAGTTTTAAGGAATAACAAAACTGGCACAAAATAGAATTTTATAAGAAGCTCAAATTTGAAATAAAATTTAGGTCACATTTAGTCATTACAACTTTGACTCAGGGAAAATAAAACAATTATGTCACACAAGTTTAAGAGGAAAAGCCTACAATTTACAAAACTGTATTTCAACAAACGGACTAAAGCAATATATTTAAAGTAATGCAAATGAATCAATAATTGCCTTCAGTAAAACAATACAGTCCAAATTTACAGTAACGTGATTATCTGCTTCACTTTTTTTTAGCTTTAATGTGGCAATAATGAAGTAACAAGCAAACAGAAAATAGATGAACAAGCAAAAGACCATAACAGCGAACCATCTGCTCTTGGCGTTCATCTACATTCTCTGGATTTCAGTTTTGTCCCTTATAAAGTGGGCTTGTGCAAAGCGGGAGAGAAGTTAACAGAGACGACCCCTTTCGTTTCTCCGAGCTCTCAGATGTGCAGTATCGATGGGAAATATGCTGCCCTGCTTAGTTCCACTCAGCACTATACATGCTGCAGTTTTAAACTCATCCCTGAAGCTATGAACAAATGAGTTTATGGTTCCAAAAACCCTTCTGACAGATTAACAAATTAAATACTTTTTAAAACACTACATGTAACATGGTATGATTAGAATGATAACCTTAAGTAATGTATTAATGAATACAATCTTCTTCAAATATGTTTTCTATTAAGTAATTTTCATTTTCATTTTTTGAATATAAAATAAAGTTATGCTGAAAAAATTAAACATCTCTGTATTCATTGTTGATTCTTTTAAAACTTTAACTATACAAACAGTAAGCTGAACAGTTTTTAATTTCTGCAATTTTATAACTCTTTATATAACTGATAATACATAAACTCTTGAAGTTAGCTGAAAAATCTTTATCAATACAAACCAGAATACATTTGTTATAAAAGTTACTATAGAAATTGTAGCACTGTAAATACTTCTTATAGTGCTGTATAAGCAAGTAACCTTTGTAAAAAGGCTATCCAACTTCTTCAGTATAGAATCTACTCATTCAGGGAACACATTTATTGACTATCTACTATGTGCCAGGTACCGTTCTAGGCCCTTGGGAATTAATGAGTGAAAAAAACAAGGATCCCTTCTCTTATGGAGCTTAAGAAAACGGTGCAGAAGGAGACTGCTACTCTTCTCTGGATGTCTCAGAGCTCAGAGTGTATGTCTTCAAGGGATGTTTGTTTACTTAAGAGTTTCGAAACTATAAATGACATTTCATGATGAAATATGTATATCCAATTTGGCCCAGATCCCTTGAGGCTCTGATTCTTTTCATCTTTCCTCTTTGTCTCCCTCCAGCTCAAGAGCATCTCACAGCCTCAGCAAAGTTAACAGAGACAGCATCCACACAAAATAACACAGACATACAAATGGCAACATTAGAATGTCCCTACCAAATGGAATTGCATGTCTGGCTTACACCACAAACACACAGAGTAAATAATACCAACAAAGAGAACAAAGACTGTTTGTTACTGTTGCATTTATTATGCATGTACCATCCTATGAAAAGCTAAAAGATCTCCCTAGAATGAATGCTCCAGAAGAAAGATCCAAGGTGCTTTCTGAAAACAATATTTCCTCTAGAAAATACAGGAGGCCCGCAGCTGTGCTCATTCAAATTATAAACTAAGTTGTCTTTCTCAGAATTTTTCAAAGCCATAATTCCATGATTTAAAATTATATGGGCAATATTATGTCAATAAAAAAGATATTTTTTACACCAACAACAGGAGGACATTATAAAAAATATGCTATAATTTACATACTTATTTAGCTTAAGACTACTTTTCACAATTGTAAGAAACAACTTTGTTAGAAACAAAGTACACCCTTGAAAATGGAATTAAACTGCTAACCTTCTCTGGTTGGGAACCTCAACAGTGAGGCACCCTTGAAGAAATACAGTTCTCTATACATTGTTCCATAAAGCCTAACGGCAGCCCTAAAATCAATGAGAAATCTGGCCACTACTGACAGGGCACTTCTCCTACCTGAAGCTTCATTTTCTAGCAAGATGCATCGGTGAGTCCTCAGTGCAGCTCGCCCCAGCAGCATGTTCCTAGGTTCTGCATTCACAGCAGCTGCTACCCTACAGCAGCCAGCAGGAGCACATCTTCGCCTCTGGACTTGTAAGGGCTTGCTGGAGCCCTTAGCATACCACTCCTGTGATCAAACTGGACTACTTCCTCCAGCTGACTTCCAAGGAACTAGTTAGTGAATGAATAATTCATACTAAGTCCATTCCAGCAACCAATTTCTGCTCTATGGTCTACTCTCCACAGCAATTTGCAATGTAAAGATTCTAAACCATGCTTGCTGGCATGCAAGGAATGAAAGTTTAAGTTTCTAGGCAACAACAATAAATGTTAGTGGATCTGTTTGCTCTTCTTTCATGCTAACTTAGTTGAGAGATTAGAAGAAAATGTAGAAAAGGTAAATGATTAACCACAGATGTCTAACAGAACAAAAAAATTTTTTTTCCTCCATAAAACCTGTCCTACAGAGAAGATTCTGCTTGCAGGAAAAGCAGCAAAGTGCTCGCCCTAAGATCAGCAGGTCAGTTTTTACATTTAGCAAAAGACCAGTTCCTGCAAAGCACAGAGAATCATCAAGTCATGGGGGAGGGGAGCTTTCAGTATTAATGCCAGGAAACAAATTGCTTCAAACGGGAATTTTCCCCGTCTTTCAGGCTATAAATAAAACTTTCAACCCACTGGTATTCTTCTAGGAAAAACATGAACATTCATTTTCACCAATTTGTCAATGCTTACATATTTCCAAATGAGTGATGTCTAAGCAGTGAATTCTCTGCAGCCAAAAGCATAATTCCAAGAGGAACTTGAACAAAAGAACGGAAGCTTATACTTCTACTACCTCAGCTCTGCCTCCAGGAAGTCCTGTTCCACACCTCTCATTTTCACCTACCTGCTCCAATCTGTGTTTCTTTTTCCTCTGCATGCACTAGGAACATCTCAAGCTTGCGCTCTGTTAGTAAGTTATTTTTTCAGCCATGACTATTCTGTTCTTAGCTGGTTCTAATTTATCTGTTCTAGAAACTGGTTTTCTATGTGCCTCCTTGATGCTGTATTTTCCCTTTTTCACTTCATTCTGTTATTTCACAATATCCTTTCTGTGTCTGTGCTTTATGAAATTCAGGTTCTTAACAGCTTACTCCTTAATAGCTTTCTTGGGAATTCTCTTTTTTTTTTTAAGGGAAAGTATTCTTTTTTTTTTTTTTTTTTTGCCAATCTTCCTATCTCTTTTTTCTTTTTCTCCCCAAAGCCCCGGTACACAGTTGTATATCCTAGTTCTAAGTCATTCTACTTCTTCTATGTGGGATGCTGCCACAGCACGGCTTGATGAGCAGTGAGTAGGTCCACGCCCAGGATCCAAACCTGTGAACCCCAGCCCGCCGAAGCAGAGCATGTGAACCACTTGGCCGTGGGCCGGCCCCAGAAATTACTATTTCTTACAGAATAGATGCTGTATGCTTCTTCTGCATGTACTGTGCCTTTTCCTCCATCTTGCCGTGTGTGCAAAGGTCTCGCCATGTCTTCTCACTGACTCATGCTTCACAGGGGCATTCTATAAAATCCTCTGTGCATGTTACTGTGTAGTCTAGGGCACCCCTTGCCCTCTCAGCTACATTATAAGCTGGTGCTGCATTCTAGCAGCTTTGTGCAGGGGTGTGGGGGGAGGGAGGATCATGGAGTGGGAAAAAGGGAAAAAGGAACCAGCTCAGCTGGCGCTAAGGCTACAAGCAGCCCTAACTCTGCTCTCTTCTCCTGGGAATATATTCTCTTCCTCCCCAATCTTTTTTATTTCCTCAATCCTTCTAAGATTTCGTTTCCATCAGAAAGAGTCAGCGCAGGTTGTTACCCTCCTCCTTTGCAGTCACTCCTTTTCCTCTAAATCCTGACTACTCACTCCCCACCTCCACCCAACCCAGGAGTGAGAGACGAGGGAGCCCTGTCACCTGCAGCTCCCCATGCGCCCCTTCTTCCACTGATTGTTCTCCAAAAACACTTGCTTTATTGATATTCCCTTCGGTCAGGAGTTCTGCCAACTCCCAGTTTACTGATAAAGATAATCAGCTCTAGGGTTTATCGCTATTCTGTCTTTCTTCTCTACTACTTTCCCAGCTTGGACATTGAATCTCCAGTATGCTTTTCTTTGTCACATGAGAGAAGCGTTCAGAGAAGGGCTTCCAGTCACCTGGAATTGCCAGTGATCCTACAGGACTACCTATATCCACCCACTCTCCTGCCACAGCCATTAGGGATTTTTCAGTATTTTGCTCACTATCCTTTTCGCTCATGGAGGCTTTTAATCCTCTGGGGTTAAGAATGACTTGAGCCAAACCCTCTCAATTCTTGGAAACTTTTGTGGAAATTAATAATAGAAACCTTCATTGGAGTGGGGGAAGCCCTGTAGGGGGAGCTCTTGCACTCTCTCACACATCGTTAATTACACCAAACAGGAAGAGAGACACACTTGCCCCTTGGACAGGAGGTAAAACTACTTACTACTGAAGGAAGATTTCTCTCACTACCTTGCAACAGCCCAGCCAATGAGAAACGCCGCCCTGAACTGTTATTTCCCGTAATGGGCTTTCCTTTAGAACAGCCCCTCCCTCCTCCTCCTTTTTCTCTACAAAGGCAGCTCCCCTCCTTTGTTTTCCAGATTTGCCCATGGTTGGCCATGGCACACACATCCTGAATTGCAGTTCTTTTGGCTATTCCCAATAAATAAATAATAATAATAATAATAAATAAACTCATTTTGAAGATAAAATAACAGGCGAATTTGTTTTTCAGTTGACACTTTCATTTCTCTCACTGACCATCAGATGTTTTCTTTGAATTTGCTGTTGGTATATTTCCGTAGTTTTTATTCATTTGCTGTTCATATCATCAAGTCTATATTAGGATGGATATTTTGAAATTTGGCTTCACTCTGCTATCTTAAAACAGAAATTACACTACTTTAAAAAAAAAAAAACCCTTGATATGACCACATCAAAAATAGTTCTAGGGGCTGTCCCCAGGGCCGAGTGGTTAAGTTCAGGCGCTCCGCTTCAGTGGCCCAGGGTTTCGCTGGTTGGGATCCTGGGCATGGACATGGCACCGCTCCATCAGGCCATGCTGAGGCAGCATCCCACATGCCACAACTTAGAAGGACCCACAACTGAAATACGCAACTATGTATGTACTAGGGGACTTTGGGGAGAAGAAGGAAAAATAAAGAATAAAATCTTTAAAAAAAAAACATTCTAACTCAAAAGACTTACAGCAGAATAGACACCAAAACGTAGCATTATAACAAAATAACTACCACGGCTATTGTTGGTCTCCTTCCCTTCTTCCTCCTCCTCAACAGAACCCTGATTCTCTTCAGTAGTCCTCTCTCCCCAGAGTTACTATGTGTCTCAGGATGCTGACCTCACCCTTCCTTTCTGGAGCAGGCTGACTAGCAAGAGCGCACCTCTGGCTCATGAAGTGAGATCTGCTGGAGACATGCTCACCCTTAGGGAGCGGCAAGCTTCTCTTCCTCTCACGCACAAGACCATGTGCAGCCTTCAATGCTACTGACAACCACCTACCATGTTAGGGGGAATCTGCCTTGAGATGAAACAAATCCAATGAATGAGCAGAAAGAGAGAAAAAAAGCTGGGTCCTTGAGTATGTGTGCCTCTGAAATGCTGGATGGACCACTCCTGAAGCCCATCCCTCCCTTTTATATGCACATCTTTGTATACAGCTAGTAAAGCTTTTCATTGTTTAAGCAAGGTTGGGTTGGGTGTCTGCTGTTTGCAGTTGAAAGCATCTTGAAAGACGGCATCTGGACTATCTATTTACAATATTAAACCCTCTTATTTTAGCATGTGTATTTTTAAAATTAATATAGAATTTCAAACTGATTATTAAGAATCAAGTGTGGCTGAGGATGCTCAAAAAAATTCATGATTCTCAAAACTAACGAAGACATAAAAACCATCGACTCCAACCCGATCCAGAGCCTGAATCGCTGTATTATATTGCAGCTCTGGCTGTTTCTCCTCAACACTCCCAGTAACAGAGAGCTCTCCAGCTACATCCTGAGGCAGCCAATTCTATTCACTCTGCTGAAAAGTGTATCCTTATTACTACCAGGCTCCTTCTTTGGCCTGAGGTGTCTATGGGAACACTGGATTTTAAGAAGAAATTAAAAGGAGGGCAGGTGGTTTGCACAATGGTGGCAGCAGCAGCAGAGCGATGATGAACAAGGCACACTATGGACACCAATTTTCCCTAAGTATGTTAGTTGGCAGAACTGTGAATCCATTAGCATTTAACCAGGTTATTAAAACTCTTTCTTATGGACTGTACACATGCACAATTCTACCCTGTGTTTTAGGGCCTCCTTCCACTCCCCACTCTGAGAAGGATAATGTGAATATAATGTACAAGGAGAGCCGCTTCTGTAAGAAGGGCTTACAACTGCTGTAAGAAACTGAAATTTTACAAGGGATATTTTGGAACATAATATCATTTACATTGTCCTGTATTCTCCATGTCCTCCTTAGCAGACTGAACTTTGGGTGAACACATCTTAAAATATATAAACAGGCAAAGCTTTTCAACATTTTTTCCATGACAAACCATCAGAGAAGTGTAAGGGACTGCTGGGAAATACATTAATTCTAAGTGATAAACTAATTCTCCAATTTTAAGATAATCATTACCTTAGTCACCAATCTATTGTTTTTTTATATATTTTAGATTATAACTGAAATTTTTTGAGTTATCTTTTTGTTTTTTTCTTACTGTCTCTCAACTATTTTCATCTATTCTTTGACTCTCATTCGCAAGTATCTCTGTGCTCTAGGTTTAAAGTTCCTGCTCACAGAACCATTCTTGGGGACCTTAAAACCTACATATGTACTGGTAAAGATATTGCTCCAAAGAATAGCCTCCTTGGCAGCTGATACAACAGGTGATGGACTCATACCACACTCCAAGTGCCTCATAAAGAACTTTGATTCCTTTTGGGTGTCTGAGGTGAAAGGCCAGATTATGGAGGGTCAGGCTTTCATAAGAATTCTGAAAGAGGGCAAGGCAATGGTTGTCTGGCAAGTTCTTCCAATTTTCATAAAAAGTCTACATCGAAGTCAGACTGCTCTAGAGTACTTTTGATTCTATGACCATAGTGCCACATAAAATGCAGAGATGAGAGCCCCAAGTGAGACAGAATGTGGAGAGTGCAGCTTGATTCCATGTGTACTCTCCCCACTGCTAACATTCCAATCAAGACCTTTAAACTCTTAAGACGGCTCCAATGACATGTCTCTGAGGCAGCAGGAAGTATAAAGGAAAGTACCAAGACCCCTGCCTGCCTGCCTGCCTGCAGTCAACACTCGTTCAGAAATTTTCTCTGCCAGTGCCACTGCTGTAAAGACCCTGACCTGATGAACTCTTGCTTTCCATGATCTTAAAATCTGCTCCCTCAAATGCTGCCCAATACTCTAGAAGAGACGGCTGGCTTCCTCTGACCTTTACCATACAGGCTTGTTTACTATATCCTTCACCTAGGTGCATCAACCTTAAAATTTGCCACATTTGCTTTCTCTCTCTCCTTCTCTGATACACACAGACACACATACGTTTTTCTTTTCCTTGTTATTTTTCTTTGTCTGGCTGAATCATTTGAAAATAAGTTGCAGATATTATGCCTGTTACCCCTAAATATTTCTGTATGCATTTTCTAAGAATAAGGACATTCCTCTATATAACTACAGTGCCATTTTTACACCTTAGAAAATTAACCATAACTCTGTAATCATCTAGTATGTAGATAATATTCAAATTTCCCGGTTGCCTCAAAAAGCACAGTTTATAGCTGCTTATTTTCCTAACAGGTGCCATCAACATTTACACATCACATTTAGTTGTTATGCCTCTTTCATCTCTTAAACTCTAAAACGGTCCCCATAACTCTAAAATAGTCCCCCACATTTTTCTGTTTTTCATAATAAACAATTTTTTTAAGTGAGGGGCTCAAAGTTGAAAAGTTCCTCAAAAAACTCTTAGTATCACTCTGATTTAATGGAATAATTTTTTCAAAAGTGTTACTAAAGTTCATTTGTAAAAGATTCTGGTCTCTGTGCCTGCAAGTTAGATTTGGAATGATGACGACTTATCAGTAGATTGGTATGGGAGGGCCTCTAAGGCCAAGAAAAGAGGATGGTGACACTCCCTGAGTGGCCACAGGAACCATGCTGGTAAGCAGAACCCTAAGTCACACAGCTATTTGAAAAGACCTCTGCTCTTGGGGAACAGACATCAGTGAGGCTCGGGGTACGAATCCCTTGAGCGTCTCTTTCACAATTTGGGTGTGTGACTCTGCTCCTAAGTGCTAATTACACAGCCAATAATCCACAAGCATTCACCTTAGTTGGCCTAAGCCTAATTCAAAACCAAAGCCCTGAAGCAGAAGATATTATTAAGACTCCTTTTAACTGCAACCACTACTAGTTATTCACATTATTACCCGAATACTGTGACTCCGACAGCAGTTCCCCACTATCCAAAAAAGACAGGCTTCTTTTCATAAACAAGCACAAAAAAATGCACAATCTCAGCACTAGGATGACCGAGGGGTCATAGTTCATCACCTATGCAAAAGTGGCGTGGAAGAAAGATATAAAATATTCCAAAAAACAGCAAGCACCAAAAGTACCTGCCAGCATGGGGTGCTTGCTGTCATGATGGGGGGTGTCTGTGAGACAGTGACTCCTTTTCCTCAGCGGCCTGTCTCACACACTTTTTTCTTTTCAGGCTATTCATTCTAACTGAAAATTGTATCCATTCCTAGGGCCTCCTTTACTGTCTACGTACTACCAACTCCATAATTTCTATCTTTCTATCTCTAGCTTAGATAGACTTCTCTCTAGAGATTCAGGCATAACTGAATTCTGGACATCTCCAGCTGGGCCACCCACAAGTACCTCACACTTGCACGTCTACCACCAAACTCACCATTTTTCCCACTAACCTGCCGCCCCTCCTCTGTTGAAGTGAATGATGTCACTCTCTTGTCTAGGCCAGACCTCACCTATCCCTGACCACTACAATCCATTTTAAATAGCCACCGGCACAGTGGTCGATCCCACCTCCTGTGCCTCTCCTTGCAATCCGCTCGTTTCTTGCATCCCCAAAACCACCTCTGTGGTCCAGGCCATCGTCACGCAGACTGCTGCAACAGCCTTCTAAGTGATCTCCTCTCCGACTCCCCTCAGCGAACCACAAGGTGACCTTAGTAATAATAGAGCTCCAACCGTGGAATACCCTGCTGTCCACCTTCACTGATGTCTCAGTGCCCTCAGCATCGATGTGGCTGCTCCTGCCTCATCTCACGGTTCCTGCCTGCAGACTTCAAGTTCCAGCATACTGAGTTTTTTTCAGTACCTCAAACATAGCACATACTCTTCTCTTCCCTAGGAATTTTTCCCTTGTACTATTCTCTCTGCCCCAAACACTCTCCTCTTCTATCTTCACCTATCTCCTACCTCTTAAGGACTCGTCTTTGACATCTCTTCTTCCAGAAAACCTTCCCTGTCGCCAAGAGACTGGCTCAGGGGCACTTTTCTGGACCATGGCACTTACCACACTGAACTAATTGTCTGTTTTCCCCACGAGCAGTACACAGAGCAGGAAGAAGGAGGTGGAAGCAAGGAGACCAATATGTAGGCAGCAGCACAGAAGAAATGACGAGGGCCTGGCTTACAGCTGCAGCACATGGCCTGGGAGAGATTTAGGCAGCACAGACGGTCATGCCACATTTATGCTCGACACCTGACAGAACATCCACCATGTAAGTGCTTAATTAATATTTGTTCAAAGAATGATCGTATTAATGAAGATACAAGCTAAAGACATAAGGAAGCAAACAGAAGAACATCTGAATCGAGCTCAGTATAGACTTATTGAGTGCTGTGAGAAAATGTAGACACAGAGGGCGTGGAGCTGGGTGGGGTTCCATTAGGAGGGACATGTGGTTTGAAAAGATAGAGCCCAGTGGCTGGCCGAAAGGCCTGCAAAGAGCAAGTGAGTGAAGAGCGTGAGTGTGGAGGCTCCGTCTGAACAACAGTTCTACCACTCCCCACCCGCAAACTGGGGAACCGTGAGAAGCTCACCCAAATCTTCTGTGCTTCACCTATAAAACAAAGATGACAAGGATGGCACCCACCTCCCAGCGCTCACATGAGGATCAAATGAATTCACTGAGTTAATATCTGCACAGTCCTTAGAAGAGCAGTGCCTAGCAGAGAGTAAATCTAAGTATATGCTATGTTAAATTAAATGAAATCCTCAGTGGCAGCTGTAAACATGGCCACATGTAAAAGTGAATAATTAATGGACAAGTGCATACCTTGACTTACTAGAGGGAGACGTATCAAGCACATTTATTGCAAAATGTGAAAAATTTTCATACCTAGAGTTTTCCATAGTATTAACAACAGAATTGTTTTTATACATATACACACAATTCATAGGACAAGAGGAAACCGAAACTTCTGAGCTGCATCAAACAATACAATACCCCACTCACATCTCCAAACACATAAAAACACTAGATAAAATACAGTAAAATAATTTTTAATATATATGCAAGCTCAAAAGCAAGAAAGAAAAATTCCCAGGGGCCAAGAGAGAAGAAAAAATTTAAAATCAGAGCATCAAATAAGAGGCTAAAGCTAAAAGAAAGAAACTTGAATTATATGTTCACAACGATAAAGGAAAAATTAGAAGATACAATGTGAAGACAGGAAATTATGGAAAAAACAAAAATTTATGAAATGAAAATATGTAGACATTCAAATTAGAATTTCAATGGCAGGACGAGACCCGGCAGAGGAGAGAGTCAGTGAATAGAAAAAGAATGCTGAAGAAATCACCAAGTGCAGCACAGAGAGAGAGAGAAAGCATGGCAGAAGACAGAATGAGCTTTGTTCCCAGAGAGGGAGAAAGAAGAGAATGGGGGAGACACAATATTTGAGGAAGTAATGGGTGAAAATTTTCCAAAAGTGAAGAAAGACATGGGTCCTCAAATTCAAAAATTGAAAAAGCACACCTAAATCCCAAGCAGAAATGGGGTAAACAAATACAAAAGCATAACCAACAACATCATAGATCAAAAAAGTTCTGGTTGCCATACACTAAGGAGACTGTCATCAGAGTGTTCACTGCATTCTATGACGTGGCTCTTCTCTGTCTCTCTGCTACTCTACAGGCTCCTTGAGGGCAGGAATCTTTCCAGGACATAATATACTGTTAATATCTGTTTGATGCATAAATGAATGAAAGAATAAATGTGTACAGTATATTTGCATTAATGTGAAAGCATTTTGTTTTTTGCTTAGGAAGATTCACCCTAACATCTGTTGCCAATCTTCCTCTTTTTTTTTTTTTTTTATTGATGAGGAAGATTGGCCCTGAGCTAACATCTGTTGTCATTCTCCTCTTTCTGCTTGAGGAAGATTGTCAGTGAGCTAACGTCTGTGCCAGTCTTCCTCTATTTTGTATGTGGGATGACACCACAGCATAGCTTGATGAGTGGTGTGTTGATCTGTGCCCAGGATCTGAACCCATGAACCCTGGGCCGCCAAAGCAGAGTGTGCGAACTTAACCAGTACATCACTGAGCTGGCCCCAATCTTCTTCTTTTTTTGCTTGAGAAAGATTAGCCCTGAGCCAACATTTGTGCCAGTCCTCCTCTATTTTGTATGTGGGTCGCCACCACAGCATGGCTGATGAGTGGCACAGGTCTGCACCTGGGATCTGAACCCATGAACCAGGGCCACTGAAGTGGAGGGTGCTGAACTCAACCACTATGCCACAGGACTGGCCTCTGAAAGCACTTTTTAAGAGAAAACAAAATATTATGGAAAAAATATCATACAAATTCAAGTGACCATGGGTAAAGTATTTCTCTTTGGAATTCTCACTTCATTTGTGTAAAATAAAGGAGTCATCTTGATGATGTCAGATATAAAAGCCACTAACAATTATTATAGGATACTATGACTATAGTATTATGTTTTGAAATATCTGCATTAAACAACAAATTTGTGTAGTTTTCTGCCTCCTAATTGTTTAATTCACATTGAACAGCTATAAGAGAATAGTGAGACCCAACAAATCATAATCATAAGCCCTGTGGTGGTACCAAGACAAATGTATTCATGCGTGACCTTCACTCGTTTTATATTCAACACACTAAAGCCAACTGCGAATGCTTCACTTACTGTATAACCAAACTAGACCCTTGGTTTTACCCACATCACACAGGCTCTTACCTAGCAAACTCTCACTAGAGCAACATCACAAAGGTCAGCTACAGTCATTCTGTGCATTCTTCCATCTCCACACCCTAAATAAGTAAACAGCAAACGGTTACCCATCCAAGACTTATGTGAGAATTGGCTGGGGAAGGTAAGCTGCTAATATATAAAACAACCAGAACAAATACTGTTGGCTTTCGACTAAGAATATTTCAAATGGCAGGACCTCAAAGTTGCACGTAATTTTATCTGCATTTAAGCTTCAAAATCTATGCATGCAAAAGAAAAATGTAGTGGTTCAAAATGATCAACTTGTATTTAATGTTTGGTAATAGCATGCTCTTTTCTTATCTATAGAAAAACACCTAAGCTTTTCTTCATTCTCAAAGAAAACAAGCCTTACAAAGCAGAAGATAACCATTTAGAAAAGAATCAGTCATATTTGGTTCTTAAACAGCAAGCATGCTACAACTTTCTACATGTGCGTGAGCAAATGAGGAAAAGCTCCCAGCACATTACAGTGATAGATTTGATTATCAGACAGGAAAAACATGCTTGGAAGCAGGTTTGAAAAAAATCACTCCAGGAACCAAGGAAAGGTAAACAGATGACAAAAGAAATCCTGGTTTCTAGGTATGAGAATATTAATCTCTCGGCACTCTCACAGGTACAGTAGATGGGTGATTCAAGAAGCCATGCAAAGATCTCACTGAGAATGAGGGCTACCCAAAGACAGTAATTTGGGACAGGTATATTTTAAAGATGCATATTCATCTCTTCATTTAAACATACTTCTATGAAGAAACTAGGAATGGTCTAGAACAGAACAACCAGAATGTTGACAGACTCAAATATGTAATACACGGAACAAGGGATTTTTATACTGCAGAATAAGACCTGTTGACAGTTCCTGGAAGAAAAAAACAGTACTGTTAATAAGAGAAAGCCACAGATTGTTCTTATACTGGATCTCAAATCTCTGATAACCCAAAAAAGAACGGAATTTCCTTTGGAAGTAATGGGTCAGCACCACAGGAGATACCCTAATGGGGCCCCAAGAACAAGTTGCCATGATGACACAGAGCAGGTTCAAGCATTAAACTCAGAACTGGGCTAGATGGCTCTGGAGATTCTGGGATGTTAAAACACGGATTGCTTTCTCTTATATTAGGTTTTTCTGATTTAAAAGGGAATAATTTATCCAGTAGGGAATAATTATTAAGAAGTAAAAGTGTGGTGGTTATGCCTTCAAAATACCATTATCACTTAAACAACTGTGAGGCCATCTTTTCAGAAGATGTCAGGTAAAATATAAGTAAAGTATTAGCTGCCAACATTCAAACATTTTTGTAGCAAGTATAAATGTGTTTAGATGATCATCATCCTGATCATGGTAAAATCCCCTTACTGACCCCAGAAGCAAGATGGGCCCCCAATAGGGCCGGAAACAGGACTGTTTACAAATATATAAAACAAAATACTACTTTCATTTTCCATGCAGCTCACTGGTTAAATGTAAGCTAATCATTAAATTACCTCTTTGTTTATCAAGGGATACCGTGATACAGACTGGTCTTTCAGTATCCATACAAATTTCATTTTAAAGGTATAGGGAAGAAAGTTAACAAATGTATTTTCTGGACAACTTTGTAATTTGGGTTCCAGATATAATTAGGTTGCAATAATTCAATGCCCTCACACTCAAAGTTTTCATTTGGAGATGAGACGGGGAGAAAAGCAGAGGGCAGAGCATCCACTCTGCTTGTCCAGATAATGGCAAAAGTGATGTGGTTAGTGTCTTCCTAATTCAGCAAAGTCTGTAGCAGCAGTGGCAGCTTTTCCAACCATGGTAAAGACAGTGATTTTTTTTTACCAGAAATGGCAATAGCAACTTTCTGATTTGTCATCTCCTGATCTCAGGAAAGCAGTCCAGCGATGCTAGGAGTTAGCTACTCCTGGACACCCAGTGAAGGCCTGCTCCTCCAGCCCTTACAATTACTTTGTAAGCATCCATTTCCTCGTATTAAATCCTTCTCTTTAAACTAAATGGAAACGATACTGTTGTTTACAGTGGACCCTGGAATCCTGTTAATAAGAGAGTTCACGTGTTAATAACAGGGCGAAACAGACATTATTCTGAGACAGAAAGTAATTTATAAATATTGTCAAATGAAATGTAGATTTCTTTCTTTCTTTTTAACAAAGTAACCATTAACCACAACAGCAACAACACATCTTTTTTTGCGTGTGTGAGAAAGATTGGCCCTGAGCTAACATCTGCTGCCAATCTTCCTGTTTTTTTTTTTCTCCTCCCCAAAGCCCCAGCACATAGTTGTATATCCTAGTTGTAAGTCATTCTAGTTCTGCTATGTGGGACACCACCACAGCACGGCTTGATGAGCGTTGTGTAGGTCCACGCCCAGGATCTGAACCAGTGAACCCCAGGCCACTCAAGCAGAGCGTGTGAACTTAACCACTCGGCCACGGGGCTGGCCCCTGAAATGTGGATTTCTATACACTGATTTGATAACCAAATAGGAAATTGTCTTTTAGACTTAAATAATCCTACTTAAGTACACAGCGGGATGTTTTAAAACATGCTTAAGGATAAGCAAAGACATCAAACAATGGGAAAAAAGGACAGAAGAATAAGAAAAATACAGATTAAAAAAATGGTGAAATTATTTGTGTGAAAAAGAAATGAGCACTGGGAAAGAAATTAAGAAAAATCTCAGGATAATCAAATGCAAACTTATTTAAGATACTACAACCATGCTGAAATTTTTTTTAAAAGTCTACAAAGATACCCATACCACTTGGTATCTTTAAGTCAGTTTTATTTTTAAATAAATTTTGAGAAGTTCAATTTGGATCTTATAATAAAAAAGTTGAATAGAGATATGGAAGATATAAAAAAAGGATCCAAATTAAAGTTCTAGAGATGAAAACTATACCACATGTGAGATAAAAAATACATTAGATGGAAGTAACGGCAGATTACAAACTGAAAAATTAAAGATTAATGAACTTATAAACGTAGCAACTAGAATTATCCAAAATAAAACACAGAAATAAAAAAATAAAATTTTAAAAAGTTAAAAACACAACATTGGAGAACTTCAAGCCAATTAATGTGTGAATGGAGTTCCCCAAGAAGGGAGGAAAGAGAAAAAATATCTTAAAAATATTCCAAATTCAATGAAAACTGTAAACCCACATACCCCACAAAGCTCAACAAATCCCAGACACAAGAAATGAAGTGAAAAAAAAAAAAGGAAAAATATAAAGCTGAAAGAAGTCATTACTAGCCAATTCACATTACAAGAAATGTTAAAGGAAGTCCTTCACACAGAAGGAAAATGCCAGATGGAAATATGAGTCTACTCAAAGAGATGAAGAACACCAGAAATGGTAGTAAGATGAGTAAACAGATATAATTATTATTTTAATCTTTTTGAATAAAAAGTGTTTTAAAAATAATAACATTGTATTCTTGGGTTTATAACATATATACAAGAAAAATGTATGATAACAATAGCATAAAGACCAGGAGGGGAGAAATGAAAGTTTACTATTGCAAGGTTTCTACGGTATACTTGAAGTAGTATAATTATCACTTGAAGGTAAACTGACAAGTAAAAGATACATACTACAAACCCTAAAAAATTAAATAAATAAAATTTTAAAAACAATAAAATAAAAAAATCACTAAAATAAAGAGTTACAGCTTATAAACCAAGAAAGAAAAAAAAAATCTTAAAAAATATTCAATTTTTAACAAGGCTGAAAAGGGAAACAAAAACCAGATGGGACAAATAGAAAACAAATAGGAAGATCAACCTAACCCTATCAATAAGCTCATTAGATATAAACAGTCTAAATATCTAAATAAAGAGGCAGAGATTGTCAGACTGGATAAAAAGGACCTAACCATATGCTTACATGAAGAGCACTTTAAATATAAAGACACAAATAGGTTAAAAGTAGAAAGATGGAAAAGGTGCTACCATACTAACACTAATCAAAAGAAAGCTGTGGCGACTATATGATTATCAAAGTAGACTTCAGAGCAAAGAACATCATCACCAGGGATAAAGATAATCATATCATAATAATAAGGGGGTTAATTTATCAAGAAGATCAAACATGCTTAAATGTTTATGCACATAATAACAGAGCATCAAATACATGTAGCAAGACTGGTATACCTATAAGGAGAAATAGACAAATCCACAATTACAGTCAGCAATTTCACTACCACTCTTTCAACAAACAGAACAACTAGACTACAAGGATATAGCAGACTTGAAAACACTATCATTCAACTTGACTTGACTGACATTTATAGAACACTCCAACCAATAATAGCAGAATACACCTTCTTCTAAAGCACGCACAGAATATTTACCAAAAGAGACCATATTCTGAGCCATGAAACAAGCTTCAATAAATTTAAAAGGATTTAAGTTACTGAAAATATGTTTTCAGAGCAAAATGGAATTAAATTAGAAATCAGTAAGAGCAAGATAACTGGAAAGTCCCAAAATTTTGGAAATTAAATAACATGCTTAAAAATAACCCATGGATGAAAGAAGAAATCCAAGGGAAATTAGAAAGTATTTTGAACTCAATGAAAATGAAACTCAACATAGCAGAATTTGTGGGACGCCGCAAAAGCAGAACTTGGGAAATTTATAATCACTAATACCTAGGTTAGAAAACAAGAAAGATCTCAAATAAATAACCTTAAGAAGCTGGAAAAAGAAGAGCAAATTAAACTCAAAGAAAACAAAGGAAGGAAATAAATATGAAAGCAGAAACCAAAAAAATAGAAAACAGAATGAAAATGGAGAAAATCTATGAAACCAAAAGAACTCTTTGAGAAGATCAATAAAACTGATAAAGCTCTGGTCGGATGATCAGGGGAAAAAAAAGAGAGAAGACAAAAATTACCAGTATCAAGAATGAAACTGAAGTTATCATGACAGATTCTAAAGATATTAAAAGAATAATAAGTGCTATAGGCTGAATGTTTGTGTCCTCCCCAAATTCACATTCATATATTGAAATCCTAATGTCCAAATGTGGTATTAGGAGGTGGGCCTTAGGGAGAAGATTCGGTCATGAGGGCAGAGCGCTCTGGAATGGATTACTGTCCTTGTCAAGGAGGCCCTAGGGATGCCCCTCCTCCCTTGGCCATGAGAATGAATGCTTTCCCTCTAAGATCAGGAACAAAATGAGGATGTCTGTTCTCACCACTTCTATTCAATATAGCAAAAGAGCTTGTACGAATGTTCACAGTAGCCTTATTTGTCTAAGCCAAAAACTGGAAATAATCCAAATGTCCATCAACAGGAGAATGGATAAACAAATGGTGGTACGTCCATGGATTCTACTCAGCAAGAAAAGGAGTGAACTATTGATACACACGACTTGGATGAGCCTCAAAAGAATTAAGCTGTGAGAAAAAAATTGGACCAAAAAGAGTATAGAATGTATGATTCCATCTATAAAAAACTCTGGAAAATGAAAACTAATCTACTGTGAAGGAAAGCAGATCAATGATTGCCTGAGGAAAGGGTTGAAGAGGAGTGCAAGGGAGGGATTACAAAAGGGCATGAGGACACTTTTGGGAGTGATGGAAATGTTTACAATCTTGATTGTGGAGATAGTTTCATGTATGTAAATAGATGTCACAACTTATCAAATTGTACACTGTAAATATGTACTGTTTATTGTATGTCAATTATACCTCAATAAAGCTGTTTAAAAACAAAATAAAACGTAAAAAATAATCTTGAAAAACATAAAGGGACCTATCAAACCATTACAAGACAAGGAGTAAGTCTAGAAAAGAAATCAATCAAAAAGCAATCTGGATGGGGGGCTGGCCCCGTGGCCGAGTGGTTAAGTTCGCGCGCTCCGCTGCAGGCGACCCAGTGTTTCGTTGGTTCGAATCCTGGGGCGCGGACATGGCACTGCTCATCAAAACCACGCTGAGGCAGCGTCCCACATACCACAACTAGAAGGACCCACAACAAAGAATATACAACTATGTACTGGGGGCTTTGGGGAGAAAAAATAAAATAAAATAAAATCTTTAAAAAAAAAAAAAGCAATCTGGATGGCAACAGATCAATTAACCTTCTTGGATACAGAAAGATGCAAAAATCAGCAGTGCTGAGTCAGCAAAACAGGGCAATTTGGAAAAGGTCAATGCCAAAGGACCACAGCACAGAAATAAGGGAACAAATCTGAGAAAATACAATAGCCAAGAGAATATGGAAATTTAACCTCCAGCAGCAATCTCTGAGAACCAGAGTACAGAGTTCATCATCAAAGGTAAGAAAGAAAAGGTTTCAGAACTGAAAGAAGACTGAAAGGCCCAAAAATCCCCCACAAGAACCAAAGAAAGCCACCAAGAACAGCAAGACATTAACCAGTAACTCCTTAAACTATAAGGAAAAAGAAAATATTCTCCAAAAACGTATAAAGAATACTTTTCTTTTGAAAGAATGTAAACAACCACCACATCAGGTTCCTAATTGCAGACCAGAAGCTGGAAGGCAATGGATCACTACTTATAAAATGCTAAGGAGAAAAGAAAAAAAACTCTTCAAGAAACACCCAGCTCATAAGCAAAAGCAGAAATCATTTTATGGATTACAAAACATTCCTCTTCCCTCCATAGTGGTCCCCATACCACTAACACTGAGTTACTTCATTTATTTATCAACTGTATTGACTACTGTGTAAAAGTCATTACCTCTCCTTAGAACTGTAGGTATGGGCTCATGCAACTGGTGCTAGAGAGAGAATCGCGTATCTGATAAGCATAGGTAAAACTGTATCAACGTTAACGGTTGGAATATTTGATTCTGAGTAAACTGTAACGCTTCTCTCTTCTCACAAGATTCAGAAGGAACAAAATTGTTATCAATATAATGAACTGTCTCACGTTATCCAGAGATTATGAGATAAATTTCACCTCTGCAGTTCTGAGAATAGTGGGCGATGGGATGGAAGGAAGGGTTCCCCTTGCATAGCTTCTCTTTCCCCCCTCTCCTGCTCTCCCAAGCACAGGAAGATCAGATGTAAAAGGATTTTGTTTTGAACTCACTGTGTCAGGGAAACTGGATAAAGGAAAACAGGCTCCAGTGAACAAATATTTACCTTCCAAACAGATCCTGACACCACACTTCAGAGCCTAGAAACCTGCAACAACCACTTTAAGCACTGTACCAGCTGCTGCCAAAACTCTTATGGGGCCCTTCCAGCTCCTGTCTCAGCCATTCTCCCACTACCTGCCACCCCACCTGGGCACCACAACTCCCCAACTGGTCACACTGCCATCAGGTGTTCAAATTGTTCCCCGCACTAAGGTGACAGGATCGTTCCTCTTCCCAACACAAATTAAAATCCCAGCTCCATGAATATAGCTGTTTAATGACACTTATTTAAACCTTAAAACCCCCATCAAATAGATCAATTAGGTAAGTACTGAATACCCACCTACAACAAATCTGCAGTAGGATTTTACATAATGAAGTATTTCTCCTCCCGGCCTAAAATGCTGGACATCTTCCTTTCTCTATGCCAAACAAGTATGTATAGCTTCTTCATATACAAACCAAGAAATTCCTGCCATCTGGTGTCCAAATTCAACACTTCAGGGAACTAGCAGCCTCAATTTGGTATAGGCAAGCACACTAGACTAAGGAAATGTTCCATTTAGAGGTATTGAAAAATACATCTGAGCTAAGAAGGATTCTAAGAAAAGACTATTAATTTAAATGAATCTTAAATGAAGACTATTAACTTAAATAAAAATTGATAGAATATGAAAAGGATTCCCAGAAGTTGAAGAAAAACTAAAATACTGAAAATACTACATCCAGAAACCATCTACGTCACCACCAGCCCTAGTCAGCATTTCAACCAATGCTGGCCAAGCCTCTCCTAAGAGCTCAGCGAAATGGAAAGGGTGCAGATTGACAACACAAACAACTGAAAAAAGGAAAACCCAAACTAAGAATATGGAGACCTCTTTTAATTTACATGACGCCTTTTCTTTTTCCATAGTCCATGTACTTCAAGAGCTATGATACGATAGATTTGGTTTTTTTAAATTCTTCATGTAATAATGGAAAGAATGGTGTCCCATCAAGTGTAACGATGCAACTTCAAACAAGACACAACCATTCTTGATTTAATAAGGATTCTAGAGAGTCTTGGGCAAAGTTTAAGTTGTAGCTACAAAATAGGAATGCTAGGAGAGAACTAAGGAACAAATGTTTCTAGAGCACATTGCGAAGGCAAGGAAGAAAGCAGGAGTCACCCCGACTCCTCCCTGTTCCTCTGGACACGTGATCATCAGGCCCAGTGGATTAATCAACTACATCTCTCTCTATCCCCATCACCCCGAGCTTAGATGAAGTCTCCATCACCTTTCCTCTAGGCCAGGGATCCACAAACTACAGCCTACAGGCCAAATCTGGTTGGTCACCTGTTTTTGTAGATAAAGTTTTGCTGAAACACAGTCATGCTCATTCATTTATATATTGTCTTTGGCTGTTTTCTTGCTACAAATGGCAGAGCTGAGGAGATGTGACAGTTACAGTTGCAAGTCTAAAATATCATCTGGCCCTTTACAGGAAAAGCTTGCTGAATTTGGCTCATGTAGGCTATTAAATAATCCTTTGACTAGTCTCCCTACCACCCACTCAAAGCGCTCTCCAAACTGCAGCCTGAGTGAGAGCTTTATGAACACAAATCTGATCCCTTACTCTTCTGCAAAGATAAACCCAAACTCCTTAAGGTAACGCCTGTAACTCTTCCAACGTCCCATCTTCCCACTACTCAATTCGACCCTTATTTTCCAGTTATTCTAATCTCTTCACACTCACCTCGCCCTAACCTTTGGGCTTTCGGCATGTGATATTTCCTCCAACTGGAACACTCTACTTTCTCCTAGTTAACTCTGGGTCACCATTCGGGTTCTGACCAGTCCTGACCACTTGGGCTGGGATTAGATGGTCCTCAACTTCCTCCATCTCTGATCTTATAGATTCTAATGAATATTTGTCAGGCCAGATCAAGAACCACATGATAGAGACAGGCTGTGCGATATTAACCAAGATACCTTTGCAGCAAGAAGAGACTAGTGTGTATGAGGCATTCACACATTTTTGTTCAAAAAAATTTATCCTTTGCATCATGTTCTGAGAATCCAAAGAACTTTTTCTCAGCAATTTACCATAAATAATCAGGTAGATTTAACCAATGAAAATAAATAAGTCATGTACAACCATGGCAGAATAAGTTGATACCAAAATGTGAAAACTTAGAAATCTACAAAAAGACACATTCTTCTGAGTACAACTATTTATACCATGTACTTTTTAGTATATTACTAGAGAAAACCTTGATCTTCTTCATCTTCAGAGCTTATTATCCTAGACGATACTTAATGAAAATAATAAAAATAATGAAACTAAAAAGAGGATTATCTCATTACCTGCTCTTCCCTCTCCTTTTCTTTGGTCTTATTTCTGTAGATTCTAGCAGAGGTGGCATCCTGGGATGGAATGGCAGAGATCTGACGCAGTGGCATGCTCATCCCAGCCTCCTGTCTGGTCCTCTTCTTTACGGAAGAGAGTCTTCAGTGGTAGAGTCATTTTGGGCCATGGACTTTAAGCTGAGAGAGAAGACAAGATGTAACTGAGCTGAACACTTTTCAAATTTCCAACAGTGAGATCAGTATTTTATATTTATATTCATATTTATACTCAAATAAGTTATAATGTCTGACATAGATATTTGGTCTCCAAAAATGATAGAAGCTAAATGTCTACGAGGGAAATTGTATCATTTTTCTCATGTAGTAAGATGGGAGCACCTGAAGAAGGCTGGTGGATCAGGTACATGTATAATCAGATATTAATTTTCCATAGCTACTTAGGTTTTAAATACAGCAGTGTCATCTCTCATTATAAGAATATTTTTGAAGTTAAGCTTTTTTCTTGAACAAGCATTCATCCTGATATAAGCTGTGATCTTTCCTTAAAACTGCTGCCCTTCAGTCCACATAATGGTAAGATTAAAGGTTAAGAAGTCTAAAATAAATTTAAAATATCTATGATTCATGCTTAACCTTCCAAAAGTCTACACTCTCTAGACTAGTTGTCGGCAAACTTTTCCTGTAAAAGGCCAGATAGTAAATATTTTAGGCATTGTGGGCCATATTTGCTACAACTACTTAAATCTGCCATTGTAGCATGCAAGTAGCCACAGTGAGTATGCAAATGAATGAGAATGGTTATGTTCTAATAAAACTTTACTTACAAAAACAGGTGGCAGGCTAAATTTGGCCTATGGGCCTGTAGTTTGCTAACCCCTGCTCTAAAGGATTTTATAGGAAAGATGAGGGTCATCATGGACATTCCGGGGACCATGAAAAGGCTGCTCTTAAGGAAAATAATAGTGTCTGAATAAGCCATATTCAATGATTCCAGGCATCCTTGCCTTTTTTCTGGTTTTCTCCTGCATCCTCTAAAGTGCCTAATAATTGAATCGTGTGTTCTCTCTCTCTCTTTCTCTTCCCCTACCCACACCGAGATCTATCAAACTCTGCATACAAAACCAATTAGATATAAATTATACAAATTATCTATGAGGTTCAACACAATAATATTTCATGCTGTTCAAATTTTAACAAAGGATGGAAGCCTTAAACCAAAAGAACAAAATTCTAATTTGGGGATTTTCATTTATTAACCATATATTTGGGAGGTGGGATGGTAGGCGGGGAGGGTGAACAATAAGGCCTGACAACCCTAAGGTAACGTGTGACAAGCAGCCATTTATTCCCCCTCTCCCAAAACTCTGCTCTGGACCAAAGGTAGGTTTTTAGGTGGCTAGTCTCACCTCTGACAGTGTTACTAACCAAATTAAGAGCAACAGGGCTCACAAAATGGACTTCTCTCTCAGGACTCTCTGATCAATAAGCAACAGGAGGGAACAAAAAACTGGAAGGGATCAACACATATGAGAAAATGAGCTAAACAAATGTTCTGTTTTAAAAAGTCTAGTTTTATAATAGATGGGTGGTAACTCATAACCAATAAAACAGGAAAATAAAGTAGGTGATATCAGCATCTAGATATAATCAATAATAAAGAAAATGTTAGTGTCTAGGTATTATACATCACCCACTCTATTTCAAGCCTTTGTTGAGGCTGACACAAGATGGGGCATGATATCCAAGAAGCAGTCTGAATATTTGTGTTCACATTATGCAAACAAGAGGCACTTACTTACTGCTTAGTTGTCTTACACTCTCCGGGAGATCACAATAGTTAGTGGTGAGCAGTTCTTTCATCACTAATGCATTAAAGTCCTCTGCCACAAATGACAAACTCCATGTGGTCACTTGGAATACTTAGTCAAACTAACCATGCCCAGAGCCCCACCATATATCATGCCAATAGCTACCTTTGGTGCTCCTGGTATAATCATCATTATTACATCATTGGTACAGAACCACGACAAGCATGGACAGGACTATTTATGCCAGAGAAACAGAAATGTGAGGGTGTTTGAAATTTTTTGCATAATTTTACAGGGCCTCCCTCTTTACAGCCATTTAAGTTACTCTTCAGATATGCACCCCCATCTCCAGGTAAGAGACCTGAAAGTTCGCCTGAAGCAATCCCTTTCCTATGTCAGACATATATTGGATGAAAGTGATAATTTTAGGGGCCCACCCAGTGGCATAGGGGTTAAGTTCATGCACTCTGCTTTGGTGGCCCAGGGTTCACCAGTTCGGATCCTAGGCATGGGCATGTGCACCACTTATCAGGCCATACTGTCGCAGCCGTCCCACGTACAGGGCAAGTGGGGCACAGATGTTAGCTCAGAGTCAATCTTCCTCAGCAAAAGGGGAGGACTGGCAGAGGATGTTAGCTAAGGGCTAATCTTCCTCAAAAAAATAAAAGAAAAAAAAATTTAGAAAGTGATCATTTTAAAAACCAAACTACAAAACAGACCATGCCACTTTTTATATGAAGGTTCATATGAAAAGCGTAAAGCAGGTATTACTGATACTATTCTCTTTGCATAATTTCCAAATATCTGTTTTATATGATTCAATTCATCTTTAATTAAGAGCAAAAGTTAAACCTCTACACTATTGCCTGACAATCCAGGCATAAGGCCTTCAATTCCACTAATGCTAACTTACAAAATACAACACACCTGATAGGAACATCCATATCTAGAAGAACTGGACTGACAAAGTTGGTTGTTTGAGAGTATGGCCACGGACATGCCAAATTCATGGATTAGAAGACTTACTATTGATAAGATGGCAATTCTCCCAAAATTGATCTACAGATAAAGCAATCCCTATTAAAAACCCAGCTGACTTTGTAGAAATTGGATAAGCTGGGGCAGGCCCCGTGGCCAAGTGGTTGGGTTCGTGCGCTCCGCTGCAGGCGGCCCAGTGTTTCGTTGGTTCGAATCCTGGGCACAGACATGGCACTGCTCATCAAGCCACGCTGAGGCAGGGTCCCACATGCCAGAACTAGAAGGACCCACAACGAAGAATATACAACTATGTACGGGGGGGACTTTGGGGAGAAAAAGGAAAAAATAAAATCTTAAAAAAAATTTTAAAAAAAAGTATGAAGAAAACACAATGAACATTTAGAGAAAAAAAAAAAACGAAACTGGATAAGCTGATCCTAAAATACATATGGAAATTCAAGGGATCCAGAATACCCAAAATAATCTTGAAAAAGAACAAGTTGGAGAACTGGCACTTTCTAATTTCAAAACTTACCACAAAGGAATAGTAATCAAGACAGTGTGGAACTGGAATAAGGACAGATATATACACCAATAGAATAGAATTTAGAGTCAAGAAATAAACCCATGTATCTATGGTCAACTGATTTTTCAACAAGGGTGCCAAGACTATTCAATAGGGAAAGACTATTGTCTTTTCAACAAACGGTTCTGGGACAACTGGATAGCCACATGCAAAAGAATGATGTTAGACCCCTACCTCACTTAAATAAAAAAAACTTTTAAAAACCTACACTTCATCAAAACAAAAACTTTTGTGCTTCAATAGACGCCACAAAGAAAGTAAAAAGACAACCACAGAATGGAATAAATTTTTTTACAAATCATATAATAGTAAGAGAATTGTATCTAAAATATATAAAGCACTGTTACAATTCAATAATAAAAAGACAAATAGTGAAAAATGGATTGCTCAACATCATTAGCCAACAGGAGAATACAAATCAAAACCATGAGATATCACTTTAATTATGGCTATAATTAAAGACAGATAAGTGCTGGCAAGGACGTGTAGAAATTGAAACCCTCATATACTGCTGGTGGGAATGCACGCAGCTGCTTTGGAAAACAGTCTGGCTCTTCCTCAATGTGGAAATAATTCAAATGCCCATAAACTGATGAATGGATAAATAAAATGTGTTATCTATACCATGGAATATTATTCAGCAATATAAAGGAATGAAATATGAATACATGCTATAACACAGGTGACCCTTGAAAACATTATACTAAGTGAAAGAAGGACCACGTATTGTATGATACATTTGTATGAAATGTCCAGAGTACACAAATCTATAAAGACAGAATGTAGATTAGTGACTGCCCAGGGGAGGGTTAGGGATGGGAAGGGCAGTGATGGTTAAAAACCCCATGTTTTTAGGATAATGAATATGTTCTAAAATTTATTATGGTGATGGTTACATAACTCAAGTATAGTGAAAACCATAGAACTGCACACTTCAAATGAGTGAATTTTAATGGATGTGAATTATATCACAATAAAGCTGTTTAAAAAACGAATCAGAAATAAGTAACATGGGTTAAGATAGATAAAATTTTATTTTTCCTTTGTGCTATCCCTAATGTAACTTATCCAGATGGCATGGAGATGGCCACTGTTACTTTATCACTCTTCCAGTTTTGAGAAAGGTAACAAGGAAGAGTGCAAAATCAGCAACTTAAGGTTCAAGTCTTGACTATTAAATACTAACAGTGTAATGTTGGGCAAACTGATGAATTCAAAAGATACTCTTTCTTCAGTAGTAAAACAGAAAAGTAATGCGCCACATAAAAACGTTTCGGTCAATGATACACCGCGTACACGACGGTGGTCCCTTAAGATTAGTACCATATAGCCTAGATGAGTGGTAGCCTATACCTTCCAAGCCTATACCTTCCAGGTTTGTGTAAGTGCACTCTATGATGTTTGCACAACGATGAAATCACCTAACTACGCGTTTCTCAGAATATAACCCCATTGTCAAGGGACACATGACTGTAATCTCTACTCAGTTCACTGGGTTACTGTGAAGACCAAATAAGACTGTGTCTATATGCACAAATGTAAGGATTCTTAACCTCAGCACATTTTCCAGCCTGCTTTTTCAGGCATCTGCAATGATTCCTCTCACTGCCTCACAAAAGCCTGTTTGTTTGCTTTGTCTTTTCAGCAGTATTTTCTGTCCCCCTATGCCTTGGTTGCACACAAGATTTACACAACTGGGACCTCAAATTCTTTCTGATATTTATTTAGTACCTCTAGCAGCATGACTCTGAAGGTAAGTAAGACTGATAATACCATCCCTATAAGGAGAGAGGTAGGTACATCGGACCAAAAGACGACCATCATGGCTTAACAATCAAGCTGTTCTATGTGCTTTCCAGATGGTCAAGATAAATGAAGGATTCTGCCCATTCTAACACAATGCTGGGGATAAATACAGATGACAAAGAGGCAGCCAGGAGAAGACAAAGATGCTAGTTGCAGCCTCCCTGAGGGACAGCCCCCACCGAGGTCTGCATGCCTCCCTGCACCCTGGCTCACAGGGTGCCAGGCTCCAGCAGCACCCTGCTGCTCTCCATTGTGAGTTGTTGAATCATAATGTCATGACTGGCACTCAGAATAAACAACTTCAAGTTATGTCTGTTTTTATCAGAAGCACGTTTCATACAAAAAAATGAGAAGCCTGTGCACATCAGCTAGCAGACACAAAAAGAAAAAGAGCAGTGGGAGGAGTGAGGAGACTAGTTGTAACACTTAGCACTGAATGATCAAGGCCAGACTTACAGCAGTGAGCGTGGAGGGAGGAGAGACCATTTGAAAAAGGAGGACTGAGACAATCTAGTGAGGAGCCTAACTGTTCCCTGGTTTCTGGCTTTGCATTCACAAGACCAGGATGCACAGAGGAGTGAGAGATAAAAGGGGGCTCGCCACAGGCACACTGAGCTTGACATCCCTGTGGGAAACCCAAGATATGTACACAGTGCACACTGGGAGTCACCAGCACACCATGACACCTGAACACACAGAAATAAAATCAGTTTCCCAAGGAAAACCTGCAGAATCAGTTGTTCATGTCATTAGATGCAATAGATGCTATTAGATGCTATAAACAAATGACAAAACTCAACATCAACACAGAATTTTAAAACCGTTTAGAAAACAGCAATGGAGAATCCCTAATTTAAAAAAAAAAAAAAGAAAAACACCTATCTCAACCAAAATTTAACATTACACTCACACAGCAAAACTCTCAGAGGCATTCTAATTAAACTAAAAAGCAAAATAAGCACATCACCACTGCTATTATTTAATATATAGTTAGATTTTTCCTGCTAATGTGATAAGATTTAAAAATAAAAAGTGAACTCTATAGTTCAATGAAAGAGTTAAAGTCCAGAGGAATTTTCTAAGAACTAGTGGAATCAGTTAAAAACATTTGTATAAAATCAGTAAGAAAAAAGTATATAAACATATTAATGTCACCAACATTCCTGTACATCAACAAAACAAAAAGCATGAATTAGAGATAAATGATACAAAACCTACTTAACAACTTTTAATGAAAAACATTTAGTGATTTTAGAGTATACCTGAATGCTATAAGTTGTGTCCTCCCCAAATTAAAGCATATATTTAAATGTAATTCCAATGAAAGTCTAAGCAAGGTTCTTTTACTTGACAAAATGATTCTAAAATTATATATACAAATGAATGCGATCAAATAAAAATGTTGGAGAAGAAGCAATTGAGAGATGAGTCCTCTGAAATATTAAAAATTATAAGGTAATAATAATTATTAAACAGCAAGGTACAGGTCTATAAGACTGAAAGACAATCCAGAAATTGACTGGCTTATACAGAAGAGTCTACCAGCCAATAGAAGCAGCAGCCCAAAATTATAAGAAAGGGACAAGTTATTCAATAATGGGCATTGGGATAACTTTGGCTAACAATTTGGGGAAAAAAATCAATTAAGACTCAGTTCATTCATCAAAATAAATTCCAATGCATAAAAATGTTAAATGCAGGGGCTGGCCCAGTAGCTTAGCAGTTAAGTTTGCAAGCTCCACTTCAATGGTCCGGGGGGTTCACAGTTTGGATCCCAGGGGTGGACCTAGTACCACTTATCAAGCCATGCTGAGGTAGGCATCCCACATATAAAATAGAGGAAGATGGGCACAAATGTTAGCTCAGGGCCACTCTTCCTCAGCAAAAAGAGGATTGGTGGTGATGTTAGCTCAGGGCTAATATTTCGTGCAAAAAAAAAAGTTAAATGCAAAAAACCACATAAAAACATAATAAAATAGAATTGCAAATGAATATATGAAGGAACTAAAGGAAGACTGACTTTCTAAGTCTAGAACTAACAGGAAAAAAATCACAAAGAAAAGGGTTTGTAGATATGACTCTATAATTAAAAGCAAAAATAAACAGGCAAAAAAGACTCAAAAATATTTATAGCACATAGGACAGAAAGTTAGTATCTTTTTTTAATCAAGAAGTTAATATGAATAGCTTTTTAAAAAACATTAAAAATACCCATAGTTAAATGGGCAGTATTAGGAACAGCTGTTTCACAAATGAGGGCATAGCATGAGTCCTCACTTAACATTTTAATCATGAAGGGAAGGCAACAGCTCAGGGAACCACTTTTTTCCTTTACAAAATTCTACAGAAATACGGCAAAACCTATCACTGGCCAATATGGGCTGAGCCTATGTTCTCATGATCCTCCAGCGGCATCACAAACTCAAAATGCCCATTGGGAAACTTGAGCAACAGGGCTCAGAAACTAGAAGAGCTTACCGTTGGGAAGCTTAGCCTACGAAAATACATAAAAATTTACAAGCTCCAAGATTGTCAACATGACAGTATTTACGACAAAGGAAAACAAAGTACCCATAATTTCTCAAAATTGAGGAAAAGCTAAGTAAATTGTGGTACTGATACAATCAAAAGAATATTATGTGGGTATTAGAAGCAAGAGAAAGATGAGTGTGAGCAAAAGCAGGTAAAAATTATACACACATTATAATTACAACTACATTAATATACACACAAGCAAAAATCCTAGGAAGGAATTCATAAAAATGCTAATAGCAGTTTAATGGTGTGGCAATATAAATGATTTTTCATTTCTCTATTTTCTAAACCTTTAGCAGTAACATATTACTTTAAATATTCTTAAAGAGCTAAAATTAAAAGCTCAAGTCATTCCACATAGGTTGGTAATAGAATTTTATGTTCTCAATGACTATACAACCATAAAAGGGCTAATTTTCTGTGAGAAGTACATTTCTGAAGCCTCACAGAATTCAAGTCTAATTTTCCTACAGGAATAAAGTATGGGGATGCATTCTCAGGACATAGATGTTTACAACCATCATAGTGTTTGTTTTATGCTTGTTTTAAAATTTTTTCAGTATTTGCTCTAATATTTTGTTTAGTGCTCTCCCTTAAAAAAAATAGCACAATGCCTTATGGGAACAGTTTGCCTTTCTTCACGGTGTTTTATTACATCTGACTTTCACTCCAAAGTTACTGATTTTGGAGACTACATTATTTCATATTTTACACACAGTAAGACGTTATTAATATTTTCACATCATAGTATTTCCAGTTTGCATACTTTCCACAAAATGCGACTGCAGTGGAATGGCCTTTACACACCAGCAGAAACGGAGACTCAGAACACGAACTGCTAGCAAACAGGAATACAGCACTATAACACGGCAGACAAGGGACAGACTGTACCTGCCCACTGTCAACAAATCTGAGCATCTGCCCAGCGCTTAGAAGCTATCTGCTGCTTACACCACTTTCTTTCAGCATATGTTTGTCCCTGTCATTATGGCAGAAACAGATCTGTGGCAGGAATCATGATCTTTCACAGAACACAGAAAAGAATAATAAACATGAGCTATTAGCAAATGTTTGAATAATAAACATGAGCTATTAGTAAATGTTTTTCTCTTTTAATCATGGTTATAAACGAAATCTCTTATTCCAAAATAGTAACTCTTCTTTCCACCAGAAGAGAACAGGCTGTTCTCTCTCAACAACAGATTCCCTTGTGTGAAGGAAGCCCACGTGTCCAGGATCTGATTATGAGACTAGGCACTTTTGCTATGTAAATGACATTTACTGTAAAAGTTCCTCAATTTCCTGCCACCAATCGTATAAACTTGCCCACTCCTCCCAACCCTTTCATTAATTATGTAAATTACATTACTCAGTTCAGAGGAAGAGATGACCCCAGCTCTGGGCATGTACCTGAGCTCTTTGCTTTCCTCCTCACCTGACTATTCAGGTGCCTGACTCTATCAGCCATTCTCCTACCCCATATTTTCATCGTCTCCTTCCTAAAGACTCCTTCACATCAACAAAGGAAAATGCATAGAATAAGTAGTTTGTATCACTAGATAATATAAAAAATTATAAAATTCCACACTGATACAGAACTTTAAAGAGCTTTATGGGTCCCCCATCTTTAAAAACAAAAATAAAAATGCTTTCAATGCTCCTATCCTCTTTCCCTCTATAACCAAATTTTCTGAGTGGCCTACAATATTCTTCACTTTCTTGCCTTCCACAACTTAATTCAATGTAGTCCAACCTCTGCTTCCCCATGTCATCTGTTCTTGGCTTTTCTTATTTACTAATTAAATTTAGAAGAGCTCCAAATGAAAGGAACCAATACATAAAAAAAGAAAACTAGGGGAAATAAAGATAATTTTCCAAAGTTTTTAAAATCCTTTAAAGTCAATCAACATACTCTTAAATGTACAGATGATATACCATCCATAAAGCCAAAATATGACAATATGAAATAGAAAAACAAAAAGCACTCTTGAAAATTAAAAATTATAAGCAAAAATTAAAAATTCAACAGAAGGGTTAGAAAATTAAGTCACAGAACTCACCAAGAAAGTAGTACAAAAATACGCAACAGAAAATAAGAAAAAGAAGATAGAAGGATTTGAGGATATAAGATTATCCATAGATCAGCTCAGGAATTCCAACATCTGACCCAAAAGGAGTTCCAGAGAGATGAGGCAGAGAACACAGAGGGAGGAAAATAATAAGAGAAATGATAAAAGAAATTCCCAAGAACTGAAAGACACAAGTCCCCAGACTGAAACAGCCCAGTAAGCACCTAGCGCAATGAATTTTTTTTAATTTTAGAAAGTCCACACCAAGGCTTATTCATTATCATAAAATCCTAGGACATCAAGGACAAACAAAAATGTGAGAAAGAAAATGTCCTAGCTGTGGGCAGGATTGGGTAGGGTGGAGGTATTACATTACAAAGGGATATATAAATCAAAATAGAATTAGACCTCTCAACAGCACCAGTACCAGTGGACCCAAATGACAGAGGCATAATGCCTTCAAAATTCTGAGAGAAGATTTTGAGATGGAATTTCACACCCAGCAAAACTATCAAACAAATGAGAAGGGAGAATAATGGTTTCTTGGGGCATGAGTGAAGTCACAAAATAAATTTCCCAAGCACCTTTTTAAAGAAAACTCTCGGAAGTTGTACTGTAGCAAAATAAAGGACTAAATCAAGGAACAGAAAAACAGAATGCACAAAACAGTCATTATAACTTAGGAGAGGCACAAAGTGAAGTTCCAGTATTGCAGCGGCACAGCAGGCCCAGAGAGTATTGGTAGGGAATGGAGGCGGCATATGGAACACTTCCAGGGGCAGGTCTCCAGAATAAAAGAAGTCTCAACAGGGAAGACGGAGGGACACCTTAATACCATGGACACCTTAGAAGAACTAAGGGTAAGTATAATAAAAATCATACAAGTGAAAATAAAAAGTAATTAACAACAACAAAAGTAAAGCAGAAAGAAAATGTAATCATTTGGCTCTAAAATGAACAATATTTCAATACTGAAAATGTTGTCAACCTTCTAATGATAAAGCAACATTGTGACATAACCAAATCAGGATGATGGGGAGAAGAGAGGTGGGGTATAAAAGGAAGTCAACAGATGATGCCCAATATTTACAAGTCATATCATTTGAAAACATGGAGGTAACTATCAGAAGGCACTACTATGATATGTATGCACCTGCCTCTGTAGAGCGGGACAAGGGTGGTGGAGGAGTGGAGCAAAGAACTATTGTTTTCATTACAGGACTTTAGGTACTACAAGCTCCTATCCACAGTTCTAAAATTCAGAAAACTATCAAAACAAAACAACAACAAAAAACCCTAGTTTGTCTTTACTAATACCTAAGACCTGATCTTACACGAACCTTTTGGGGGCCACAACCTGATCTAAACTGATAGAAAGCTATTCATAGTCTCTACTTATTCAACTTAGTGTAAATATTATACCTCAATGCAGAAATATTAACATGTTTGATTAAGGGGTGTTACCCCAATGGGGGTATTAAATAATACATACTATAGATTACCTTTATAAATCTGAAAATTTCTAAAATCTAAAATATTTCTAACCTAAGGGTTTTGGATAGGAGAGTCTGGGCCTGCATCTCATTTTTCAAAAAGCTATGCATTTATGGCTTTTTCTAATTTTGAAAATATTTTGAAGTCACAAATGGAAAGAAAGTGTAAAGAGAGTAATAGGCAGAAGACCTTAAACAGATCAATACCTATTCCATATATTTTCCAAAAGTGGCATTATCCCTGGGTCACTATTTAGGTGCTGAATAAGGAAATTTCCTTGTCTCATTAAAACTTAAAAAAAGAAAGGGACAGGCCAGGCCAGTGGTGTAGTTAAGTTCGTGTGCTCCACTTCGACAGCCCAGGGTTCACCAGTTTGGATCCCAGGCACCGACCCACACACGGCTCATCAAGCCTTGCTACGGCAGGGGTCCCACATACAAAATAGAGGAAGATGGGCACGGATGTTACAGGGCCAATCTTCCTCAGCAAAAAGAGGAGGATTGGCAGCGGATGTTAGCTCATGACTAATCTTTAAAAAAAAAAAAACAGAAAGAAAGAAAGAGAGAGGGGGCTGGCCCTGTGGCCTAGTGGTTAAGTTCAGCGCACTCCACTTTGGTGGCCCGGGTTTGGTTCCCGGGCACCAACCTACACCATTTGTCAGCGGCCAGGCTGTGGTGGCAACCCACAGACAAAACAGAGGAAGACTGGTACAGATGTTAGCTCAGGATGAATCCTCCTCAAGCAAAAAGAGGAAGATTGGCAACAGATGTTAGCTCAGGGCAAATCTTTCTTAGCAAAAATAAAAATAAAATTAATTAATTAATTTAAAAAAAGAAAAGAAAGAGAGAAAACTGCACTTGACTTCTCACGCATCTCCTGGGATTGTTCTGTCTATCCTACTTTTCTAGAGCAAGACAGAGCTCTTCTATTCCATACACTAGAACCTTCTACACTCACCGTCGACACTTCCTCACCTTCACACACATTTCATCTTATCGCAATCTGGATTCTGTATGGTAAGGTCAACAACGCTCTCCATGCTGTAAAGCCGAAAGGACACTTCCCAGTGCTCACGTTATTTGACTTGACACATTGACTCTCTTCCTAGTCTTCAGACATTCCCTTCTTTTGACTTACATGATACAACATTCCTAGTTTTCCTCGTACTTCTTCACCTTTGCAGATCTGTCTCCTCTAGCAGGACATTAAATGCGAGGGTTCCTCAAAGCTCCATTTTACCCTCTCTGCTTCTCATTCCGTATTCTCTTTTCCTGAGTTATCTAACCCATAACTTTGGCTTCAATGACCACCTTTGAGCATGTTACTCAAAAAGAAAATACTGATAAATCAGACTTCATCAAATTTAAGACCTTTATGCTTTAAAAGATATCATTAAGAAAGTGAAAAGACAGACTGGGAAAAAAATATTTGACAATCATGTATCTGATAAAAGACTTGTATCCAGAATATATACAGAACTCCCACAACTCAAGAAGACAAACAACCCCATTTAAAAATGGGCAAAAGATTTTAATAGACATTTCACCAAAGAAGATACATGAATAGTTAATAAGCTCATGAAATGATCTGCAAATTAAAATCACAATGAGATAACACATATCTCCACTAGAACGGCTATAATAAAAAAGTCGATATCAACTGTAGGATGTGGAGAAACTGAAGCCATCACGTACGTATTGCCAGTGAGAATGTAAAGTGGTATAGACACCTTGGAAAACAGTTTGGCAGTTTCTTAAAAAGTTAAATATAAACTTATCACATGACCTAGCAAGTCTACTCCTGGGAATCACCCAAGAGAAAGAAAACATATTTTCACACAAAGACAAGAGTATGTTTGAATGTTCATAGCAGCATTATACATAATAGCCAAAAACTGGAAACATTCCAAATGTCCATCAACTGATAAACAGATAAAATGTGGCATATCCACACAATGAAATAAGATTCAGCAACTAAAAGGAGCAAACCAATGATACATGCTACTACATGGATGAACCTCAAAAACATTATGCAAGGTGAAAGAAGTCAGATGCAAAACATTACAAATTGTACGATTTTCATGAAGTTTCTTGAAAAGGCAAATTCACAGGGACAGAAGGCAGATCAGTGGTTGCCTAGTATTGGGGGTAGGAGCAGGCATTAACTGCAAATAGGCATAAGGGAACTTTTGGGGGCAATGGAAATGTCTCAAAAAGAGTGCACAACTAAATTTCTTAACCTCACTGAAGTGCACACTTACAACGGGTAAGCATCTAAACTGTACCTCAAGATGCTCATTTAACACAGCCTACAAGGCCCTATGTGGTTTGACCCCTATTTATCTATCCAATCTCATTTTGTACCACTCATTCCCTCTACAGTCCAGCAACAGTGGCCTTCTCTCAGTCCCCTCAGATTTCTCAGCTCCTTGTTACCACAGGGCCTTTATATAATGCTGTTCTCTGCCAGCAATGCTCTTCCTTCCCCTCATGATCTAATTAACATCTGACCATCATCAGGAAATCCCACATTTACAGGTCTTTATAGCATCAATGAAGAACCTCTACTTCATTAACAATTATCCCAGTTGGAATTTTACATTTATAAAATTGTTTAATTAATGCTTTCCCTTACTGGCTGTAAGCTCCCCAAAGCTCAAGATCCTATCTCATTTTGCTCACCTTTGTATCTCTTCTCTCTAGTCAATGCCTATCACATAAAATCCATTCAATAAATGTTGGCTGAATCAATCTCTCTCAGACAGGAGCCAGAACTGGCTGGGAATTTTATTTGTAACTCAAACTATAACCAACACTGTTCATGATCTCAAATGTTGATGAAATACTATATGTGAAAATTTAGAAAACACTAACAAAAATTCAATATTTTTCATCCTGGTACAATTCATATTAATTGGGAAGAAACAACTGATCTTTAAATATTTGCAGATTGACCACATCAGACTAAGTTCAAAATTGCAATGGAATTCAAATATAATGAAATGTGATCCAAGTATCTTTAAGAATAACTCTAAAAGGCCACAATTATAAGTTAAGCATTACTGATAAAGCTCTTTTAAGACAGAAGAAAACTTAAGTTTCATAAGTTACAGGTGAGAAATTTCAATCTTTGAGTCAAAAATCCAATGCAGAATAGGTAGCAAGTTACTGAAGACATACCTACACAGTTAAATAAGGGCACAAAACATGTCATCACACTACCTGTACCTTATTCCCTTCACTCAGCCCAGGAAGAAAGCTCTTCCACAAGCAGCCCATATCTGAGCCACTGTCTCACCCTCACTAGGCCACTGGATAGCAAGGCACAAACCTTAAGGTATCAAGTTTACCCTACGCCTACCCTTTACTGAAATGAAGACCAAAATTAAACTTCAAAGTTCTG
This sequence comes from Equus caballus, assembly GCF_041296265.1. Taxonomy (NCBI): domain Eukaryota; kingdom Metazoa; phylum Chordata; class Mammalia; order Perissodactyla; family Equidae; genus Equus; species Equus caballus. Next base: position 92,279,072 of record NC_091684.1, read on the forward strand.
AGAATTCTAAGGAAGATGGTAGTTAAACCACAAGGTAGGGATAAGCCACTCACTAAAAAAAGAAGTCCGAGACAAAGGTTTGTTATTTAGACTTGGCCTGTTAACACTATGAGCTTCAATAATAATGAGCTTATTAAAAAATATCAAAATGAATTACAAATTTTATATGTAACAGAAAAAAGCAATAACTACCAGAAAATATATATGCAATTACCAAAAGTGAAGAAATCATAAAACACACAAACATATCCCCAGACTAGATAAAGTTTACTCAGAAGCAAATAAAGGACCAGTTTGTTAGTTTCAAAGTCCCCTGGAATAATTCAGAGCACGACTAGAGGTAATACAGAGTAAAATCAATGTCACATAAAAGAATGACAAATAAGCAATGCTGAAGATAAGAAGAAAATGAAATCCAAAGTATAAAAGGTTTAAAAAGATGACAAAGCAAAGAAATAAACTGAAAAGTATAGAAACACCACCTGTGAATAATAATGCTGGAGGAAAAAGAGCAACAGATGAAAGCAACTGCAAATCCTGAGTGCATTATCTCATTTAATTCTCACAGCAGTGCCAGGAGGTAGAGAAACGGTTTTATCTCCATTTCACACATGGCTTAGAGAAGTTAAGCAACTCGCCCAAGGTTTCACAGACATATTTTACCAAATATGGTAGCCTGTGACAACTTACAAAGTGGACCTAAAATATATCAATTTTTTTTCTTTTTTATCTCACTGTGACACTGCTGTTGGAAAGACAAAGATAAAGCCTGGTGTGTTGCAGACTTTATTACGGTAGAGAAGAGTTATATTACAATCACCGTGGATAAAGAAAATAACAGGGAATCCACATTTGAAGTATTAAATAGGAGCATGATTTTTACTGCACTTTTGTCTATATGGAGGGACAACTGACCAAAGCAATGGGTATACTTGCTAAAAATTTGAGGAAGAGCCAACCCTGACAGCCTAGCAGTTAAACTTTGGTGTGTGCTCTGCTTCGGCAGCCCAGGTTTGGTTCTGGGGCGCGGAATCCCACCACTCGTCTGTCAGCAGCCATGCTGTGGCAGTGGCTCACAGAGAAGAAATAGAAGGACCTACAACTAAAATATACAACTATGCCCTGGGCTTTGAGAAGAAAAAAAGAGAGAGGGCAAGACTGGCAACAGATGTTAACTCAGAGTGAATCTTTCCCAGCAAAAAGGAAAAAAAAAAAAAAAAAAAGCAATGGATTGAATATTAAAAAAAAAAACTAAGAAAGATAATAATTTAGATAATTCAAAAATGGATATTTTAGGGGCTGGCCCAGTGGCATAGTGGTTGAATTCGCACACTCTGCTTCGGTGGCCCAGGTTTACAGGTTCACGTCCTGGACGCAGACGTAGCACCCCTCATCAAGCCATGCTGTGGCAGCATCCCACATAAAATAGAGGAAGACTGGCACAGATATTAGCTTAGCAACAATCTTCCTCAAGCAAAAAGAGGAAGACTGGCAACAGAGGTTAGCTCAGGGCCAATCTTCCTTACAATAAACCCCCAGTATTTTATTTTATTTATTTTTTGTTTGAGCAAGATTAGCCCTGAGCTAACTACTGCCAATCCTCCTCTTGTTGCTGAGGAAGACTGGCCCTGAGCTCACCTCCGTGCCCATCTTCTTCTACTTTATATGTGGGACGCCTACCACAGCATGGCGTTTGCCAAGCGGTGCCATGTCTGCACCCGGGATCCGAACTGGCGAACCCTGGGCCGCCAAGAAGCAGAACATGCGAACTTAACCACTGTGCTACTGGGCCAGCCCTCCTCCTCCCCCAGTATTTTAAGGCACTGTGCCTCAATAGTTGGGTCCAATTTATAACAGATATTTAACTTTATCATTTTGAGTTCACTTGCAAATTTATATCACAAGACACAGAAAAATACTACACTTTAAAACTATAGTCCATATCCTTAAACTATTATAACTATAAAGCTATAGCCATATCTTTAAACTATTCCAGTAGATTAGTCAAAGTAATTTTCCAACATGCAACCTTAAAGACTGGAGCCAAGAAGAGGGGCAGAGGGGACTCAGGTATGCGCAACAATGCTGCCCAGTGGGAGGAGAATGGGCCCCTCGAGAAAACTGATGGCACCTCATGCTAGAAGTCCTTGGCCAAAGCAAGTGCTTAGCCAGGAGAAAGGGGACGTGCTGCACGTGAAGGGCAGTGTGTTCAATTTAGAAGCCTAAGAAGCACAGCAAGAGAGAGGAGCCAAGGCTGATCACAAGCGAATGAGAAGCTAATGCAGGGCAGGAGGGACTCAGCTGAGACAGTGCATGCCATGCTGACTCCCGCAATGACTCGGGAAACCTCAGGAGAACCACTCCACTACGTGTGTGAATTAGGTGAACCAGGCATGATTACTGGGAAAAAAGTGTGGACTAACAGCTACATTTTCTAGAAGATTCTGAACCTGAGGAAAGTTAAGGAACAGCCATGTGTATTTCCTTGCTAACAGGACAAATACAAGAATACTGAAACTATCAGAGTCAACAAAAGGGAGAGAGATTTGTTGGGGTTCTCACAGGACTTCAGTTCTGAGAGAGAGAAGAGCAAGTCTGACTGACTGTGAGACAGAAGACGCCTCTAATGAAGTACAGACATAGTCTTACTTCTCTAGTTCCTCCAAGGGCCCTTCAATGCTTTCCCACAGATGAGAGTGTCTGATCCTTACAGACAGACAGGGGAATGGAAGAGAGCTCAAGGCCACAGCAGCCCAGGGCCCTTCCTGGGCACGCACCACACTGAAACAAAGTGACCTGCGTATACTCCTGCCTCCCGCACTGGACTGTGGGCTCCTTGAGGGTTCAGTAATGAGGCCAGGATTAGAATTACACGTGTAGATTCTAGCCATTTATCACAGGACATTTCCATTTGCTATTGCTTGGTAACAGACTACCCAAAACTTAGCTGCTTTAACATCAAGCATTTGCTATTTTTCACAGTTCCATGGGGTGGCTCGGCAGCTCTTCTGCTGCTCTTATCTGACTCATGCTGCTGCCAGGGCCCAGGTGAGCTGGGGGGATAGGCTCAGTGGGGAAGGCTGGGCCTTCCTTTCCATGTGGTCTTCCTCCCAGGCTTCTTCACCCAGTGGCAGCAGCCTGCTGAGAGGGCTGGCCCACTGCACATGGCGCCTCTGCTTGCATCATGTCTGCTGATGTCCCACCGGCCAGTTTAAGTCACCTGACAAAGCCCAGAGCCAAGGGTAGGGAAACACTCTACCATTTGATGGGAGAAACAAGCAGAGTCACATTGCAAAGGTAAAGTAAGAGACATGGGGAAATGATTCATTAGGGGCCACCGTGTACCAATTTACCACACATTGTTTTTGCTGTTTTTCTCTCAGATAATAATTATTATATTTATTGGTAGAGTTTTTTTATTATAAAGTGTTACTACATTTATTACATCTAAAAATTAATTAATTCTTTAATTTGTAACATGAAAAAAAGTTACTGGGCTCTACTGCTACTTCAGCATAATGGACCCAAAATTATTTTAAGGCTTAGAGACAAGAAATTACTTGTGGCAGCAATTCACACCATTTAAGATCTCATGTTTCTTCACCAACGCCTGGGTCTTTCAAAGCAGCTTTAAGTTGACAGAGGAAGGAACTTTGGCCACATTTTATAACAGAAAAATCTAATGTAGTTGTATTTCATTTGAAGTACTTCCTACAAAAGGACTTCTCAGCACATCACACTATATAATGGAGCATATAGTGCTGGTAGTGCAGACAGCCCTGCGCCAACCAGCTGTCATCTCAGGTTGGAGCCAGCACCTTCTCTACTTACTGCAGTCCAGTGAAGAAACAGAGTGGGGCTTGCCTCACCTATTCACTCCTGCCTCCCTCACTGTCCAACAGATGACTGTCCAGCCAGGACAAATCTCAAGGACCCCTGTACATGCCACAGTCAACTCTACCCTTGTTCATTCTGATCCACTCTCTTGGGATGTTCTCCACATTCTACCCACCAGCCCAAAACCTCCCTAGCCTTAAGAGCACATCTCAAAGTTTATCTTCTCTGTGAGAAAATAAACAGCAAGACAAGTTCCCCTCCCCTTTCTTACCACCCACAGCACTTACCCAATATCCTTTACAGTTTGACATTTTAATCATATATAAAATGGTCCTTCAATATATGAGATGGCTAATTTTACGTGTCAAGTTGACCAGGCCACAGTACCCATATATTTGGTCAAACGCTATTCTAGGTGTTTCTGTGAAGGTGTATTTTTAGATGTGATTAACACCTAAATCAGTAGAGTTTGAGTAAAGCACATTACCTCCACAACATGGGTAGGCCTTGTCTAATCATTTGAAGGCCTTAATTAAAAAAGACTGACCTCCCCTGGAAGAAGAGAGAATTCTGCCAGCAGAAAGCCTTCAGATTGGAACTCCAGAATCAACTCTTCTCTGGGTCCCCAGCCTGCCAGCCTACCCTACAGATCTTGGACTTGCCAGCCTACCCTACAGATCTTGGACTTGCCAGCCTTTACAGTGCTTGAGCCAATTTCTTAAAATCAATCAATCAAAATCCCTCTCTCTCTCTCTCTCCATACGTATAGATAAATACATACATATATATACAGAGAGAGAGAGAGATCCTATTGGTTCTATTTCTTTGGAGATCCCTGAACTAATACCATATACTATATTTTTTAGATTATTCCCTGCAGTGTATAAAGCTTGGCCTACTTAAAAGGCTGAATTCTTTCTGGACCATTACATATTTCTTTAGCATTCCCTACATGTTCTGGATCATCATGTATTTCCTTAGTAGTCCCTATATAGAGCAGGCGTGAAATATTTCCTTATGATGAAACCTTGCATCCTTCTAGTTTCCTAATCTTTCTGCCCCACTGATTGTGATATGCATGTAAATCCATAACAGAGCAGTAAGTTGAAAGAAAGAAAAGCAACACTAGCCCCATTTTCTTACGGATAAATCCCAAAGGTGGTTAAAGTCTATTAAAAATTGGTAATTTTAATAATACATTAACTTGCACACAAGTAGTAAATGTAAAAAAACTTTGGTTTATTGTTTGTCCTATGATCCTGTAACCCATTCTTGTTAGTTTTTTCCTCTAGATAGCACTCTAGTGAAAAAGCTACAGTTGGAGAAAAAATATTTCAGTCAATCAACAAAATAACCCAAGACCTAATTTAAAAGTAATATAAACGTAAATCAGGAAACAGTTATTTGTTTTTAAAGTCAGCTATCACGTCTCAGAGACTTTTAGCTCACTGTCAATCCCTTCTCTTTGGGAGGACATAAAATATCTGAATCAATTAATCTAATCAAACAAACAGACAAGCACGTATTTTCATAAGGATAAGAAAGTCAGTCTGACTCAAACACTTGACATGATTCATCCAACATTTTCTGAGCACCTTCTTAAGTGCCAGGCTCCTATGGGGAAATGGGAAGTTTCAGAAGGAGACTGATGCTATCCATTCCCTCTCTAAAATGGATTAGCTAATGCCCAGAACATACAGAATGCTCACGTTTCGTACACTACTCTCAGCGATGTGCACATTTCTGCTCCCACCAGCTGAGTTAAGTGCATATCAAAAATCTACTCTTTACACCCGTTACAGTAACCAGATTAGGCCCAAGATGGAGCTGCTCATTCTAAACCCCACTTCAGCAACCCAAAACTGAAGTGTCTATGCTTGAGTCTCCCACAAAAGGAAGGCCTGGGGGTCAACCAATCAGCACTGGCCTGCTCAGCACAAGTTACCTGATGCTGCTCCGGGACTCCTTTTTGCTCCATATAAGGAAAGCAACCCTGCTTTAACCAGTCAGCACACGCCCAGTATAATTTCCTTGTTCCTGCTCACTTTGGTGGATAAAAATCTCTCCCACCTGTACAGCTCTCCAGAGCTTTCTAGCTGCTAGATTAGATGCTGCCGAATCATGAATTGTTGAATAAAAGCTACTAGATCAGTAAATTGTCTGCGGAAAATTTTCTTTTAACATACCCAAACCTACTTATGTCAGTTGTACCCGTTACTGCAATTGGATAATTTAATACTATGCAAACTCATCACAAATGAGCAAAAATGTAGCTACAAAAATAAAAAGTTATTATTTCTATAAAAACTAAGTTGACTACTTTGGAAATTATCCATAAAGGCGTATTATTTTCCTTAAAATTTTTTGATAAATTGGTTATAAGTAAGACAACTACAAAAGACCAGGGGAAAAAAATCCCAAACACTGGAATTCTGTGATCAGATTGCTTCAAAAGTTTCTAAAGTTTCAATCTACTTTGAAGAACCAAAATTAGAAAATAAAGTTATTGTATAGATGTAGTTTATCAAAGAACAATAATCCAGAACTCCAACAAATGGACCCATACTCAAAGAAGACTCTTACTCTAGGTCAAAAGATTGGCCTCCCACATTCCCCACTGCTCCCAGAACAATCCATCGGCAGAAGTAACCTTGAATCTGAATGCTTCCTGAAGTCAAGTTATTCTACCTAAAACCGAAATCCCCCTGTATGGTGGCAAAATTTCAAAAGAACATATATGTATCAAGTATTTACTATGCACTATTTTAACAGCAAGAGACTAAAACAATCTCAATGTCCATCAACACGTGACTGGATGACTAAGCCACAGCACATTCACACAATGGAATGTGACACAGCTGCAAAAAGGCACAAAGAACACCTCTATACACTTGTACTGAGGGATCTCCAGGAAATAACAGTAAGAGTAAAAAAGCAAGGGGAGAAAATTACACACCGTGTGCTACCATTCAACTAGGAGGAGTTTGGGAGGCAGTTACAAATACGTACACGTGCGTGCACATGCATGCACACACATTTGCTTTTATGTTTTAAATGAAGTAAGGGGGACAGAGGAACAGGATGGAGGGAACAAGGATCAAACGTAGCCTTTTTTGATTCTACCTTGTTCCGCACACTTGACTCTGGGACCTGTGCATGTTTCCCATAATTATTAACAACAACAACAAAAAATCAGAAAACTTTTTAATCTCTAAAATTCAAAAGCAAAATGAAACAAACCTAAATATTTATTGAATCACTGGTGTAACCACACAAAAAGGAATTATTTCAAATGATTTAAAACACAATTTCACCCCACATCCCTAGAGGAATCTATCCTAAGAATAAAAAGAATTGGAGAAAAATGCTTTTTAATTCTTAAACCATTTTCAGTAATCATATTGTTAGTAATAATATTGATAAATAAGTATGGTATCAATATTGTTAGGAACCAAGACTTTCAGCATGAGACAGAAATATGAAATCAGAGAAGTTCAGTAAAATCCTCTATTCCTAAATTTGAAATGGAAAAATCAGTATTAAACTCATGAAGTATTTTCTGTTAGAAACAACAAATTTCCCAGCTCTGTCCACTCAAAAAGCATAGAGGCAATGACCACCGTGTGGTATCTCAACTGTGGTCTCTAAACACAACATCCACTAAAGGAACCAGGGCTCGTGGAAGAAAGGGCTGATTCTATAGTTGGAAATGTACAAGATGAGCCTGGACATCTTGTCATGCCAGAAAGCAAGATGGCATCAAAGGCGTTCATGTCAAAAGGACCCAAGAGGGGCCGGCCTGGTGGCGCAGTGGTTAAGTGCGCACGTTCTGCTTCCGCAGCCCCAGGTTCACCGGTTCTGATCCCGGGTGTGGACAAACCCCGGTTTGGATCCCAGGTGTGGACATGGCACCGCTTGGTACACCATGCTGTGGTAGGCATCCCATATATAAAGTAGAGGAAGACTGGCACAGATGTTAGCTCAGGGCCAGTCTTCCTCAGCAAAAAGAGGAGGATTGGCAGTAGTTAGCTCAGGGCTAATCTTCCTCAAAAAAAAAACAAACTATGATGGACTTAAAAAATAATCATATATGTTAAAATTCATGTGTTCATAATGATATCTTTAAAAATAAAGAAAAAATCATTGGTCATCTTTGGAGATATTAAGGGCCCTCCAAGAGTTATAAATAATGGGAAAGAATCACTCACTTAACCTGTTTGCCCTATATGAACTGTACCTCCAGGCAGACAAATAATTGATAAAGAGAAACTTCTCTATAAAAGTATTACAGCTAATAAATGAAGAAATGGTGAAATTAAAACAGTAAGATCTTGCAAATCCTTGATTAAATAATGACTCTATTCAAGTTCTAAGTGGCCACTAATATCACAAAGAAAAAAACAGACATTATATGCTATTGGAAACCGCCTTCTATGAAATATTTTTGCAACAAAAATAAACCTAAATCAAATCAAACCTCCAAAACTAACATTAAGGTTACAAGAAGCATGGGGTGGGGCTGGGGAACAAACATGTTAAATGACACCACTGGGATGCATTCAGCAAAAATTCATAGTATGGGCACCTTGACAAGATAAATGACAAGATTTCTTCAGCAAACATATTTTAAGAACAAAGAAAGTAAATAGCAAGTGGAATCTACAGGTTAAAAGATATTAAGGAAAACATATTAACTGAATGTAGTATATGGATGTACCTTCCTCAGATCCTGACTCAAACAAATCAACTGCAAAAAAAAAAAAGCATGAAATAACTTTGGGGTGATAGTGGTATTGTGACTAATTTTAAGAAAACAGCCCTTATCTTTCAGTGAAAGTACTAAAATATTTAGATAAAATGATATGTTAACTAGAATTTGCATCAAAGATACAGTGGGAGCGGGAGTATAAGGAGACAAAAGAAGCGTGAGTGGATGCCAGCTGGGGACAGACACACAGTTCATTGTACTATTCCTCTACTTTTGCATATATTTTCAGTTTTTCATAACTAAGTTTTTAAAATGTGACGAATGACTGTACATCTATAAGCTTCACGTTTTCCTCTTCTATAATTCTTTCAGTGTAAGTGGCAATGCTTGTGTTCTTTCACCTGTCTGTCCTCTGGGGTGCATGCCCCTTACTTCTCTAAATTATAAACTAAAAGCACAGACCCTGCTACATAGGAGGTGCTTGATAAATGTCAAATGAATAAATTCTGTTTGCTATACATCTCCGCTGCTCTGGTTAACCCCCCAATAACTTTAATCTGTCAATTTAGTTTGTGGCGAAGAATGAATAAATAGAACTAAGCATAAAAAATAAGGTAAAAAATCTAAAACCCTGCACTTAACCTTTTTAAGTCTATATTCCACAAAAGATGCTTATTGTTTGTGTGTGTGTGTGTGTGTGTGGTAAAACAAATGTAACAAAACTTATCAAATTAACCATTTTTAGGTGTACAGTTTGGTAGTTTTCACATTACTGTGAAAAGATCTCCAGAACTTTTTCAACTCCGACGACTGAAACTCTAGACCCATTAAACAAAAGATGCTTATTCTTAATACTTTCTATTCATTGCCTATTCTATCTTATACATGCCTCTAGCTACCATGACAGCTTTTAAAGTATAATTGTTCTGACAATAAACTTTATGGCTCACTAGCACAATAATAGCACATTAAAACAACAACAACAAAAAACTCATCCTTGAAGGAAAAGGGAGAGATCAGAAGTATGACTATGACAGAAGATCCATAGGAAGCCCTGTGCAGAGAGGAGGACAGGGCTGGAATGTGGCTTCAGGGTCACTCTGAATGGGAGAAAGGGGCCAGAAGAAGCAGGCCCACCCACAGCTGAGAGAAGTCAAGGAGGCAGCACCGCCTACAGAAGTAGTAGTCCTGTTGTTTGCATTCAACAGAGGCTTACAGCTCCTCCGGCTCCCCCATAACAACGATGGCAAGACTGCTAGTAAGTACCCAGTGCCAATCTAACAGCCGCCTCAGATTAGGGACTTAGGAAGGCAGTGTGCCAAACCTCATTTAATAGACTTTTAGTTCAATATGCCTATTCAGTCCTACAAAAGAAATAATGATAATGACTTGGCTATACATTTGGTAACAATAAGCGACCATGGTATAAGTATTTAACAAATATGTAAGGAAAATGATCACTGACACTTTTCTGCCTAATACTATAGTTGTCATTAACTTTAGTATTTCTATCTTAGGAAAACGAATCCTGAGTCAATCACTACCTCTGAAAATCACTCTCATACAAACAGTATTCTTCTGAAGCACAGCTCCCAGATGAGCCTGTACTGGGACCACTCCAGGAAAGATAGAGAAATTTTGCACATGACTGAGGTATTGGCAGGGTCAGACCTGCCAAACGCTTGTTTACAAAAAAAGACCGAGAAATCTCCAGTGGGGGGAGGAGGGAGGTTACAATTCACTCTAGTGCAAGAGTCTGAGTTAGAAAGTCATAGAACACGAGCACAGAGTAGTGGCTTGGAGGACAACATGATGTCCGTCACTCACACTACGCTGCTTAAAACAAGGGAACTGCAAATAGATTTAAAGATACATCTCAAAAAGGCTCTGTAGAACAGCAAAATTTCGAGGAATCAGCAGCACAGGAAGCATCAGCTGCTAGCCATAAAACCGACAGCAGCAGGGATGATAATGATCATCCTGGTGGCCCAGCCACGATGGTTGCCCTGTCAACACAACGTTTGCACTAGCAACAGTGGCTGCACCGCCAATGCCGGGCACAGGGGTGGAAGCTCTCAGTTCAGCCTCCAGCACCAGCAGGCCGTGCATGGGTGTGTGTGTACACACAAACACACATATGTATACCTGTGTCTAACATCCAACTATTAACAGTGCAGCTGGCGAGCATCCAGGGAGAAAATGGACTCATAGGGAACTTTCAGTTTTGCAATACTGACTGATTTTTTTTTTTACAAATATAGTTCCACAAATAAAACTTATATTTTGATGAAATAAAATCTACATAAAATAGAGCATTTTGAGGCCTAAAGGGAAGGAAATATGTAGTAAAATCAGTAAAATTTAATACAGAATTTATAATAAATCCCCAAAGCATTTGTGCTTTGACAATTCTTGACTTTTCTTTCTTTTTTTTTTTTTTTGAGGAAGATTAGCCCTGAGCTAACGTCTGCTGCCAATCCTCCTCTTCTTGCTGAGGAAGACTGGCCCTGAGCTAACATCGTGCCCATCTTCCTCTACTTTATATGTGTGACGCCTACCACAGCATGGCGTGCCAAGCAGTGCCATGTCCGCACCTGGGATCCAAACCTGCGAACCCCTGGCTGCTGAAGTGGAACGTGTGCACTTAACCGCTGTGCCACCGGGCTGGCCCCAGCAATTCTTGACTTCTTAAATCAAATAAATATTCCAAGTGAATATATCTTAGAAAAGCTGTGGTTTAAAAAGTAATAATTTCCTGGCAATTTCAATCATTCAGGAAGAATATAAGTCTTAGGAAAAGAATGAATAACTCTAGCCTTGTTCTAATTGTCTGGAATTTAGAAGTTAGTAAAAACATCATAAACTTAATAGGCCATCAGAGGCAGCACAATATAAAAGTACAAGGTTCAGAGTCAGGGAACCTAGTCTGAGACCTGTGTTTGCCACTGCTAGTGAGCCTGTGCCAGAACAAACACTAACAGAGAGCTTACTGCACCATAGGCCAGTTCCACACACTTCACATACATGGCAGTCCCCGCCTTATCCAGGAGGAATATGTTGCAAGATCCCAGTGAATGCCTGAAACCATGGATAGTGCCAAACCCTATATATACTATGTTTTTTCCTATACATACTTACCTATGATAGAGTTTAATTTATAAATTAGGCACAGTAAGAGAGTAACAACAATATCTTCTCTTTGGCATATCCAAATTGCCAGCACTATTACTCTTGCACTTTGGGGCCATTAGTAAGTAAAATAAGGGTTACTTGAACACAACCACTGAGATACCGTGACAGTCAATATCATAACCGAGAGGGCTACTGACTGACAGATGGGTAGTGTATACAATGCAGACACGCTGGACAAAGGCATGATTCACGTCCTGGGTGGGAGGGAGCGGGAGGGCGCAAGATTTCATCACGCTACTCAGAACAGCGAGCAATTTAAAACTTATAAATTGTTTATTTCTTTAATTTTCCATTTAATATTTTCTGACTGTGGTTGACCATAGATAACAAGCCACAGAAAGCGAAACTGTGGATAAGTGGGGACTATGGTACTAATTAAACCAATCCTCACAACTGTATGAGACCGATCCTACTACTATCCACATTTTACCCTTGGGGAACTGAGACAGAAGAGTGGACTGGCATGCTCAAGGTCTCTCAGCTGGGGAGGGTTAGTCTAGATGGTAGCAGCAAGCCTAGCCGCAGCCCAAGCCTTGCTGATGCTGTGCTCTGATTCAGCAAGCTGTGAAGACTGGCCCGGGCCTTTCTTAGTTTCCTCATTTAGCAGGGCTCCTCTTGTCCTTTTGCCTTTATGCGTTTTAACTTATGGCTCTAAAAAGAATGAATGACATAACAAAAGTGGAAAGTGTTTTGCAAACTGTACAGTGGTATAAAGATGATAGTTAAATGTCTACCATCCACAAACATGCTATGATTTTTCATTTGACTTTGTATTACAGAACACAATATGAAGGATTTTTAAGAAATAAAATGGTCCCTAAAACCATTTCTTGTATTACTGACTCAAACACATAAAAATTTGTTTTCACTTAATTGGAGATGCTCTTACAGATACTGATATTTCAATAAACATGAACATTAAATCTCTGAGAATAAAGCCTCCATAAATATGACTGGAAATCTGCATTTCTTTCTTGGCTGAAATCTCAGAAACAAAAAATTCCAAGTGTGCATTACATTTATCATAGTTTTCACACAAGAATAAACAGGATAAGAATTTTTAATTCGCCAAACTTATTTCTGCAACAGGATTATTAATTTTCTAGGTTGGACAGCTTTTATTTTTATATCGTTCATGGTTCCACAAAGAATTTTAAACAGCTTAGAAGGATATAAGCTAGACATGTCATCAGGGCACCCAGCCGAGGGAGGTTTTGATCTCATGAACCTTCCTTCTCCCAACACACAGATAAGCATCAGACCCAAGGATAACCAACACACAGGCTGGGGAGAGGCTACTTAGGTAAACTGGCATATGGAATCTGGACACACAGGTCCAGAACCCACACTAGGAATTAGGCACTTAATAAAAGGAGTTGAAGCTGAGAGGATACATGGAGTAAAGGAAGATCCTCAAAGATTCACAAGCAAGGCTAAGGTCAGAGGGAGTTAATGACCATGAACAGAAGATATGAAACAGAGAAAAGATATCACAGAGGATGAGGAAACCTTCTGGCCTCAAGGAAAATATGAAGCAGACATGAAGAGAACAGCAGAGATGCAATGAGCCAATAAATGTGTCTGGTCCCTAGAATGATGTCAGATCCTGACAGCCTTTCAGCTCCAGTTTCCTTGTGGGCTTAAAATAAACACTTTAAAAAAAACACTCAAGCGAGTTTCTGTTCCTTAAAATCAAAAAGCCTTATATATGACACTTACAATGATAAGATATATGTAAATATGCAAGGGAAATGAGGCAAGGAGAAAAAAGGAATAAGAAAAAAATAACATAGTCCCTTTCCTAGTTCTTTATGATAAAACTATGTCCTCTGCACACACAGGAAAGAATTCCAATTTTCTATGATGGCAGGACATTTGTCCAGTTCATTCAAAAACGGTAACAAATAACTAGAGAATATGTTTAAAAGAAGTGAGCCAAAAATTTCATCATTTTTTTATTTAAATACTTCATATGTAGTTACTCTGATCAGACAAGAGATTAGAGAAGACCCTCACTCTTTAGATAGTATGACAGTACAGACTTACTTTGAGCATTTTGCTAAGAGTTGGTAAAAGAAAGTCTGGTTCTATTACTTATAGTTTCAATTCCATTCTGCTTAATTTCATCACCAATCATAACGTCATTTCTATTAGGAAAGTTGCAATTACATTAATGAGCTATCTACTTAAATGTATTGATTTCATAGAAGTGCTATCTAGTATGTGAAGTAAGACCATCCTAATTCATGACACCACCAATAATTAATTCAAAATTTAAAAATCAATATATCAAGAGAATGCTAAGACAAACCACAAGCTGGGAGAAAATATTTGTAAGAGACGCATCTGATAAAGGACTGTTATCTGAAATATCCAAAGAACTCTTGAAACTCAACAACAACCAACCTGATTAAAACAGGTGCCAAAGACCTTAACAGACACCTCACCAAGGAAGATATATAAATGGCAAATAAGAACATGAAAAGATGTTTCACATCATATGTTACCAGGGAAATGCAAATGAAAACAACAATGGGATACCACTATACACCTATTAGAATGGCCAAAGTCAAGAACACTGACACCACCACCAAATGCTGGTGAAGATGCGGAGGAACAGGAATTCTCATTCACTGCTGGTGGGAATCCAAAATGGTTCAGCCACTTCGGAAGACAGTTTGGAGGTTTCTTACAAAACTAAACTTACTCTTACCATATTATCCAGCAATCACATTCCTTGGTATTTACCCAAATGAAGTGAAAGCTTATGTCCACACAAAAGCCTGCACATGGATGTTTATAGCAGTTTTATTCATAATTGCCTAAACTTGGAAGAGACCAAAATGTCCTTCAGTAGGTGAGTGGGTAAAAAAACTGTGGTACATCCACACAATGGAGCAGGGCCATGAATAGTAACTGATTCAGCAGGCCCAAAAATGATGAATTCTAAGCTGGCAGCCGGGAAGCCCTGAGACAGCTAATTTACATTATAAAACTTGTGCAGAAAGCTGAGGAACTGACAACACTGGGTAGCTCCAGAAGGACTGGGGGCTTAAGGTAAAGTTAGAATCAGGAGGATAATGGATAAATTGATCAAGAAGTTGTTAGCATCCCTTTCCACTCACAAGGCCAGCTAAATAAAATGTACCTGTAATGAGTACTGAGTACTGGTACTCTGAAAAGTGGGTAACATCATCCAGGACAAAAGTGCTCCCTACTTCCTAGCAGAATTCATATTCGAATGGTCTCTTGAGGAAAATATCTCCAATTGAGGTCCTTTAGACTCCCACAGACTAAATCTGAAAAGAAACAAAGAAAAAGCTAATGACCAAAATTTACCATATACACAAAGAAATGTGTCTCTATGAGTGAGAGCCAGCAGAAAGAACAAACAACAGAAACAATATTTGAAGAGATAAGAGCTAAGAACTTTCAAAAACAGATGAAAGACCTGGATGAAGATTCAGCAAACATAATATACAGCAAGTAGTATAAATAAAAAGAACTCAACACCTAGACACATTGTAGCAAATTACAAAGCCAAAGAAAAAATTTTAAAACAGCCAGAGATAAAGAACAGATTACTACAGTTAGATTTTGCTAGACAATTCTCACCAACAGCAACAAAAGCCAGAAGACAGCCGAATATAATCTTCAAACTACAGAGAAAACGTAACTGTCATCCAGCATTGTATGCCCGGCAAAACTATACTTCAATAATGAAGATGAAATAAAAATATTTCCAAATAAACAATAATATAAAGAGTTTATTACCAGCAGACCTTCACTAAAAAACTTTGAAAGAATATACTGCAGAAAAATGGAAAATTATCTCAGAAACAAGATGTGAGATGGCAGAAGAAATAATATACAAGTACTGGTAAACATGCAAGTAACTGTAAACAAACATTTCCCAGGCTAAAAATAATAACGGTTTGCAATTTGTAAAGAGAGAAAACAGAAATCTGAAAAACAAACTGCTTAAGTAAAGGTGTGAAGAAGGAGAGGTCATTAGAGTTAAAATATTTTAAAGTCTTTGTATTTTTTTAGAGGGCAATTAAGATATCGCTAACTTCCAGTTTTGTTAACTTAAAACTCTATAGTAATATTTCAAGAATAAACCATGAAAAAAACTCCCAAACCAACAAGGGAGAAAATACCATAAGAAAAGTGCAAAAACCTTTTTTTTTTTAAAAGAACAAAAAAGAAAGAGAAAAAATCAGCATAGAAAAGTGCAAACAGAAAGCATAAAGTAAAATGGCACCGAAAATGTATCAATAATCATAATATACATAAACAAATTAAAATTGCCAATTAAAACACAGATTATAAGATTATTTTATAAAATATAAACAGCTCTAGTTATAAAGGGCTTACACAAGACATACCCAATGAATAATAACACAAGAAGTTGAAAGTAAAAGGATTAAAAATGTTGTCAAGTAACTATTAATTAAAAGAAAAAAGGAACGACTATAATATTATCAGAAGAAATAGGCTTATTGCAGCTGTTACCCAGTGTAAGTGAGAGAGAGTTGACAAAACATGGTCTTAATGAGTGGAAGTCTCAACTGAGAAATGAAAACTATGAAAAAGAACCAAATGGAAATCCTAGAACTGAAAAGAATAAAAAGTTAAAACAAAAAAATCACTGGATGATCTTAATAGATTGAAGATGGCAGAAGAGTCAGTGAATTGGCAGACAAACCAATAGAAGTTACCCAAGCCGAAAAATGGAGGAAAAAAAAATTGGACAAAAATGAACTCTCCCAAACCTGTCCATACAACTGGAGACAAAGATGGGAAAATTGGAGCAGAAAAAAATATCTGAAAATATAATACCCCAAATTTCACTAAAAAAACCCCCACTGATTTATAAATCCAAGAAACTCAGTGAACACTAAGTAGGATGAATATAAACAGAATTGTACCTGAGCATATCAGAAAACAGCTGAAAACCAAAAATAAAGAGAAAATTTTTGAAAGCACCTACAAAGAAATAATAATTACACTAACAGTAACAATAATATGAATGAAAACTGACTTTTTATCAGATAAAAGAAGCCAAAAAACAATGAAACAATATCTATAATGCTGGAAGAAAAAACTGTCAACCCAGAATCCCATATGCAGCAAAAATATCCTTCAAAAACTAAGGCAAAATAAAGATGTTCAGATAAACAAAAACTAGGAAATTCATCCCTAGCAAATGAAACCTGATTAAAAACTAAGATCTATACAAAGGAATGAAGGGTACTAGAAATGGTAAATACATGGGTAAATATAAAGAACTCTCTTTCATTTTCTCCTCAATTTCTTTAGAAGACACTGGCTGTTTAATGCAAGAAGTATAACACTGGGGCTTAAAATGTAGGTATATGTAAAATATATGACAATAATACAATGAATGAGGCAACAGTGGGATTATACTGTTGCAAGGTTTTTATATTTTATGAGGAGTGGTATAATATTAACTCTAAGAGTAGACAGACTGGGATAAGTTAAGAGTGAATGTTGCAATTGCAAATGCAATAATTAAAAAAAGTTGTTAAATGGAATACTAAAAGATAGTCAATTTACCCTCTAGGGGAAAAGAGTAACAGAAAAAGAAAAGAAAAAAAAGAGATCTAAACCCAACTACAGTCAATTCTCATTATTTGCAGTAGTTATGTTCTATAAAGTCACCCCGAACACTCAATTACTGAGTATGGAACCACTGCTCCTGGGGAAACACAGGGTTAGGTTCCCGTGAGGCTCTGGTCACCACACTTCAGTCAACCAATCAATACATAACCTTGTTTCATGTTTGCTCCTCTTTAAAGACACCTTATTTAGCAAATATATATTGTTGACTCATTAACATTGAACTCATGACCAATAGCACTATAACACACGCCTGGAAGCAGCTTATCTAACAAGGCTATTTTCTCTGTAAGGCACATCATGACGTTCTTGAACTTAGGAACACCAGACAGCACCTCAGCACTATGCTCATGCGCAATTTTAAACAGTGAAATCATCAACAAAAAAGTACAAATATGTGAAAAACAAGGCACTATGAGGATGAAACATGAAAGCAGAGTATCAATTTGTTCAACCTCAGCTGGGGGTGTGCATCTCAAACAACTCAAATTTTTCACTGCTCTGTGCATGTCTGTGAATGACCATGAGAGCACTGAGAATACTGATTTTGGGGTTACTAATAAATTTTAGCAAGCAGGCAAAGCTGCAGATATAGAATCCATGAATAATGAGGATCAACTGTGTATTGATAAGTATATTAAATAGAAAGGGACTAAATATTCCAATTAAAAGGAAGAGATTGTCAGACTGGAAAAAGAAAAACCAAGACTCAACTATATCATGTCTACAAGGGATATACTTCGAATATAAAGACACAGTTTAAAAGTAAGAGAATGGAAAAAGATACACCATGCAAACACTAGTAATAAGGAAAACACAAATGACACAAGATGACACTCTAAAAATCTGGATGGCTATATATCTGCTAGATAAATTGAATTTGTTACCCTATCCGTCTGCAAAAAGAAAACATCACTCAGATGGTTTCACTGGTGAATTCTATCAAACATATGAAGAAGAAAAGAAAGGAGGAAACACTTCCCAATTCATTTTAGATGCTCTGCATAAACCTATTACCAAAACCTAAAAAAAATTACAAAAAAGCTACATTTCATGAAAACTACAAAAAAACTACTTATCATGAACATGGTTTATGAACGCAGATGAAAACATCCTTGGCAAACTAATGGAAAAATCAAAATCAGTAACTTAAAAAAGAGTAATCTATCATGACAAAGTGGGGTTTCTCTCAGGAATATAAAGATAGATTAACATTTGAAAGTCAATGTCATTTAACATAATAACAGATGCAACAAAACCATGTGACAAAAATCAACATCCATTCAGCTTTTTAAAAAACTCACAACACACTAGAAACAGAAAGAAATTTCCTCAATCATATAAATGTACAGCAAATAACATTTAATAACGAAATCCTGAGGATTTCCCCTCTACAACTGGCTATAAGGCAAGGAAGCCCATTCTCACCACTTCCACTCAACAAAATACAGAATGCCCTAGGCAGTGTAATATGGCAGGGAAAAGAAATACAAGGCATAAAAATTGGAAAAGAAGATGTTTCTTTTCACAGGCTACATAATTGCTAAGAAAGAAATTCCTAAGAAATCTAAGTCAATTCAGCAAGTTTACACGATGCAAGTACAACACACAAAATACAAATGTATTTCTATATACTAGCATCAAAAAGAAAATGAAACTCTAAAAACTTATCTTAATGTCATAAAGCAGAGTAATTTGAATAATTTTAACAAAAGACATGCATGTTCCATACACTGAAAACTATAAAACACAGCTGAGAGAAATTAAATATCTCAAGAATTGGAGACGTACATCTTCTTTGTAATTTGGAAGATTCAATAGGGTAAAGATATTGATTGTGCCCAAATCAGAATTCCATTCATATTCCTACTAGGTATTTTTACAGAAATTGGCCATTTGATTCTAAAATTTACATGGAAATGCAAAAGATCTAGCACAGCCAAAACAATCCTGAAAAAGAATGAAGTTGAAGGCCTTACATTATGTGACTTCAAGAGTCACAAAGCTACAGTAATCATCAAAGCATGGTCCTGGCCTAGGGGCAGACGTAGATCAGAAGAGAGTGTCCAGGAATAGACTCACACTTAATCAGTCAATTGATTTTCAAAAGAGGCACCAAAGCAATTCAAAAGAGAATGGAGGGGGCCGGCCCAGTGGCCGAGTGGTTGAGTTCATGTGCTCTGTTGAGGCAGCCCAGGGTTTCACGGGTTCGGATCCTGGGTGCAGACATGGCACCGCTCGTCAGGCCATGGTGAGGCGGCATCCCACATGCCACAACTAGAAGGACCAGCAACTAAGATATACAACTATGTACCAGGGGGATTGAGGGAGATAAAGCAGAAAAAAAAAGAGAGAGAATGGAAAGCCTTTTCAACAAATGGTGCTGGAGCAATTAGATATCCATATAGAAAAAAAGATGAACTTCAACTCCTATTTCACCATAAACAAAAAATAATTTGAGACAGATCATAGATCTAAACCTAAAATATAAAACTGCTAAAAATAAACATAGAATATCTTTGCACCATGAGTGTAAACAAGATGCAAAAGCATTTGACAAAATTCACCGTAAGGAGGGACACTAGAATGTCTCCCTGTGGTGTTGGATTAACATTGGCAGCATATGAAATCACAGTTTTTAATATACATACAGGTGTATACGTAGACGTATAAGCAAAAAATACAACATATGCTAGCTCTGTCCACTAAGAGGGCTTAGAAGTAAGACACACTAGTTGCAATAAGCACATCACGCCCCAGGTCTTGTTTCCCACTAAAAGGAACAAGGATCCTTGGAGAAAGTTGACTCGAGGGTTGAGCACACAAACGGAGCCCAGAGCATCCTGTTGCACCAGAAAGCAAGTAAGTGCGCAAAGAATTGTGGAGACATACAAAATGGACACAAGAGCCAGACTGAAAAGCTTCACGTGGACCAAATCTAGGACAATTTGAGTATCAAAATAATTAGAATAATGAATTCTAGGCCACTAAATAAGAATATATCTATGAATCATTCAAATAAAAAAATAAATGGGGGGGTGGAGGGAGGAAAGCTCTGCTCTACAGCAGAATGTCCATTAATAAATACAGAAGGAAATACAGAGTTGGAAAATCATCACTGGACGCTAAAACTAGCGGGTGAAAGTTTGATGAGGAACAGGATAGCTATATAATATCAATACTTATGAACTTCAAAGGGAAAAACTGTATCTTGGCAGTAGAGAAATCTGACAGATAGCAACTTAACCAAGTGCCCAAAGCAATCATCAATACTGGAACTATTATCAGGTGGCTCCTAATATGTTGCACTGAGAAAAACAAAAATCACTTTTGTGTTATCCCTGTCTAAAATGCATAACCTGAATGTAACCAAGAGGAAACTTCAGACAAGCACAACTTGAGGGACATTCTGTTATTCACCATCCCATTTTCCAGCAAGGTTGTTATGTCAGCCGTCTCACAGTGTTCGTTCAGGGAGCCGGACTTCTTAACTATCACTTATATCACAGCTCGTTTTATTAACTATACCAACTTGGTATTTTTACATCATCTAAACAGAGACAGCATGTGGCCACACCGTAAGGATAAGAGTTGGTGATCTCCACCCATTCCAAACGGTTGTGTCAGTTTTGGCACACGTTCACATAATTCTTGGCAAAGGCAATAAAAGTGATGCATACAAAGCAAAAAAAATTCTGTGTGATTCTGTATAAGTACCGCGCGCTAACCAACTGTGCCACTCGAGCTCCCTCAGTGTGATTCTGGACTGGATACGGAACAGGGGAAACAAAAGAGCAATAAAGGACAATATAGGGACAATGGTTGAAAAGGCACTGTGAAATGTGAATTAGATAACACTCTATCAATTATTAAATTTCTTGGCAAATAATTGTACTGTGATTATATAAGAAAATGCCCTGGTTCTTAGAAAATATACAACTTAGACTCAAATGAATCAGGAAAAAATGCATTTTTATATATATATACACATCGAGTGTGATAAAGCTAATGGGGTAAAATATAAACAATTGGTGAATCTTAGTAAAGGATATGTGGTAATTCTTTGTACTCCTCTTATACTTTTTCTGTTAAGTTTGAAATCGTATCAAAATAAAAAGTTACACATAAGGCAAAAGACATAATTGAAAAACTGGAAAAGTGTTTTTGACAAACATGACAGACAAAAGGTTACTTCCTTTCATATATAAAGAAACTATATAAAGGAGTCAGAAAAAAAGCAGTAACAACCCAAAAGATTAATGAGAAAAGGACATGAACAGCCAGTTTACAAAAGAAACTAACAAACTTTTAAAGGAAAAAGAAAAACAACAAAATGTCAACTTCACTAACAATTTAAACAGGCAAAGAAAGACAACAATGAGATGTTTTCCATCTGTTAAATTAGTTCTTTTCTTTTTTAAAAACACCCAAGGTTGGCAAGGGAGCCCTAAAATGGCCACTCACCACCCTGCTACTGGGAGTGTTCATTAGAACCTTCCAGTAAGAAAGGTTAGCCATACGATCAAAATGTCCATCTCACCCAGTGACTCTAATTCATGACACTATGCTTAAAAAAAAATCTAAACTGCGGATTAAAATGTATGCCCAAAGATATTCATTCATCAAAGAATATTTACAGCAGCAAAATTATTTAAAATAAGATATATGTCAAACAATATGGAAATGGTTAATTAGGATATAACCATAAAATGCAATATACAGTCACTACAAATTATTAAAAATGGGAAATGTTATGCAATAAATGTTAAGAGAATAAAACTTATAAAAATGGGCATTCAGGATGACCTTGACTAGGTAAAAGACAATTCTTAAAGCCCAGAATAAGAGTACTAATAACTAACATTGACTGTTTGAAAATTAATATAAACAAGGACTGCGAACACCCGTTCCAATTCTCCAGTTTATCTATGACATCCCTCCTGCCCACCTCGCACCACCTGCCTGGCCCAAGACAGAGCGACCACTCCTTACATGGTGGTACCATTCGCAGTTACCCGCCTGGCTCCCTCAGCACTCAGCATTTCTTGAGGGCATGGTACCGTCCCCAGCTGTACTCATTAAACATCTGCTGCTTATATTTATAAATTCTCCCACCTCATTTCATACACTTAAAAAAAATTACTGACTTTATCTAACTACTAAAGTCACCCCAAAAATGAAATCTAAATTGAACATAGAAGTTCATCAAGAAGCAGTTTTTCTTTTTTCTGCTTCTTCAAATAAAAACATTAAGGAGAAAACATCCCTGGAGCTTTCTTTCAAAACCCTAGACTCTCAAGGCAGGTTTCAGACAACACGAAAATGTCACATACCTGATTAGTATTGTATGCTAGGACCACCAACGTCATTGTCAGCACTTTCGTGTCAAAGAACATTTGTTTCTAAGTCTGATCATTAGCTGTCACCAAAAAACACACCCATCTATGTGCTGCAGCGCTCAGCCACTACCCAGTGCCACACCTGACTCCAGTCCTGCCCTACTCCCCACCGACTCCACCTTCCACTTGGCAACCTTCCACCTAACTAGCTTAGCAGAGCACAGGCAAGGGGAGGAGGCTGTGAGCAAGGCTGGCAACATGGAGAAACCAGATGGGAGGAGGATGATAACTATGGCAGAGCGCTGGCTCAGAAGCATCCGTAAGTTGGTGCTTCTAACTTATGGGGTGATTTTGCCACCCGGGGGACTTCTGGCAATGTCTTGGAGATATTTTTGGTTGCCATAACTGTGGGGGTGCCACTGGCATCTAGTGGGGAGAGGGGAGGGATGCTGCTAAGATTCCTACAATGTACAAGACAGCCCCCACAACACAGAATTATCCAGCCCCAATGTCAATAGTGCTAAGGTTCAGAAGCCCGCCATCCACTGATTTATCCACTCGTACAGCAAAGTCTAATCCCAACTCAGCAGAATCGGGACACCCAGTGGGTAAAGGAGACCTGAGGTAGTTTAGGAAATGTAAACACACACACGCATACAACCTCCTCAACCAGACGCTAAGGCAGGGTGAGAGCGCTCTCCCTTTGGTGACCAAAATTCCACCTCAGGAAGTGGGAAAAAGAGCACTGTAATTTAATAAAAGTAATACGAATATCTTTTTCCCCAAGAGCTTGCTCCCCACATTATCATATAGTTCTTCAAAGACTGCTTCACAGCAGGAACTGTAAGAAGATAATATTATCAAAATTGCCCAGACTGGTAAACATCTCCAGAGAAGCTGGCAATGTACCCACATAGTCAATGACAAACTTAGCTGCATATTTCAAAAGGACCTAAGAACCCAAACTCACAGTTCATAGCTCAGCTTAAAAGAAAAGTGGCAAGCATTCAAAGATAACACAAAACTAAGAAAATAATAGTGCTGCTTTTCCCAGATGAATCATCAAAAACCACACAACACTTAAGCGGAACAACATTTTCAAAACTGAGAGCAAATAGTACTTAAGTCTGTGCTCCAACCAAAAAAAAAAATTGCAGATAAAAAAGAATTTAGTATACGAATCGTCGTTAATATAATTCAATTAAAGTCCGTGACCACTGTGCCACACTACAATATGGCTTTTTTTGATTATTTTAACAACTTTATCATCCCATGATATCCACTCACGGGAGGCCAGAAAGTTAGAGAAGTCGCCCAGCACCATCCCTTGCTGAGGCGTTAATATCTTCAACCTGATTCTGAAGCATTATTTGCTGGTCTGACCTTGACCTTTGTCCCTTCAGTTAGGAAGTATCCAGCACTTAAGGCGGCCCATCTCAATGTTGGACAGTTGTAATGGTTGGAAGTGTGTCCATCATGCCGAATCAAGAGCGCCTCTCTTCTATCTACAGGTGTTAGTTTTGCCCTAGACCATAATCAAGTGAAACAAACACATTATTCGCAATGTATCAGCCCTCAATGTTTCTGTAAGATTCTCTTGCCCTCCGCATCCCAAGCCTCTTTCTTCTCCAGGTTGTAAAATGTGCTCTCCTCATGAACTGTTATAACTAGCTCAATTATGATTCAGTGGGAAACAAAAACCCAGAATGGAAGAACCAGAAAGAATCTTAGAGATCAGCCAGTTCAAACTCAACCCCAATTTTATAAAGGAGTAAAGAAGGCAGAGAGAAAAGGAACAAGGCTGCTCTAGCAGCCACTCAGGAACTCGGGCAACGGGACTCAAGTTTCCCAACTCACGTCTAATGTCCTCAGATCTACACCAACTCGTATAAGACGCTGTGTTAGTAGTAGAGCTGACATAACATTTTTTAAGTCTTATGATAAAATAGAAAAATATTTTCAGTTTTAACAAGTGAAAAAAACAAAAACCTCACACTGTCACAACCACTCTATGAAGTGT
Source organism: Equus caballus (assembly GCF_041296265.1). Classification (NCBI taxonomy): domain Eukaryota; kingdom Metazoa; phylum Chordata; class Mammalia; order Perissodactyla; family Equidae; genus Equus; species Equus caballus. The sequence continues at coordinate 92,303,811 of NC_091684.1, forward strand.
AATTGTTATCATCCTCACCAGGCCCAAGGCCACACAGTCAGCGTTGACGCTGGCTCCAGAGCCCATAACCTTAAGCACTAGGTACCTGGGTAAGTTCTAGAACATTCCTAATATTATCACAACTGAATTAACAATTTTAAGACTTATAGTAATGCTTTAAAATTCTAATGCTTTGATAGAATCTAATATAAAATCCTTCCTGAGGATACATTTAAATTATTTTTTTAACAAATCAAGATAAGTTTAAAGATTTACAGTATGTAGCCGCCTGGCATAAAATAAAAGCTCATTTTAACTTAAAAATCAAGTTACAGTATTAAAGTATCATCTTCTACATCAACCACTCTGAAGAAATTCACCTGAAAGCAATCAAATCTTTCTGGGAGTAACACAAGAGGAGCTCAGGTATGGCGTGGAGCTTTTAGAAAAACCCTGGTTAAGCAGAGCTTCACGCTCTCAATCATCTCCCAAAGGCTGTTCCACTTAAGATTATGTGCCATGAACAAAACAAGCAGTAAGCAAATTAAATATTTAATCGGCCTGATTCATACAAATGTGATAAAACATTAAGAAGTAACAAAGATGCGGGTTGAACACTTAAGTTTAGTTCCTCTTCCACCAAGATTCTATTAAAACGATAGTAAAAGGATTTTTAAAAAAGCAGCTGGGGCTGGCCAGGTAGGGTAGTGGTTAAGTTCACGTGCTCCACTTCGGATCCACACTGCTCATCAAGCCATGCTGTGGAGGCATCCCACATATAAAATAGAGGAAGACTAGCACAGATGTTAGCTCAGGGCCATCTTAATCAATCAATCAATCAAAATTGAGTCAGGAGGCCAAAAGCGGGAGCTCTCACGCAGTACCAGACAATTACAGACCCCCAACTGCAAGATATGTACATTGCACCCTCAACGAGAAATGGACTAGCCCAGCAACTCAGCCAATGAGAAACTGTCACTGCCCTGAACTCTCCCTTTCCATCAATGGACTTTTGTTCAAAACAACTCCTCCCAAAGTCCTCCTTTTCTCCATAAAATAGCATCACTCTCCTTTGCTTGCAGGAGTTACCTATGGCTTTTGCTATAGCTTGCTTGCCCCAAGTTGCAATTCCTCTGCTACTGCCGTACAAAAGCATTTTGCTGGTAAAGTAACTGGCTGTTTTATTCGTTTAGGACAACATTACAATAGAGAATCCGGTAAAAATTAAGAATTTGTATATGAAAAGTTATATAGGTGAAAAAATGAGGTAATTTAACTTTAAAAAGATACATAAGAAAGGAAATGTAGTCACAGGCTACTACTTGGCCCTGCTGTTGAACAAGTAAGTGGTCACTGACTAAATACTGACTACTGACTTCAAAAAAAATAATACTATAACCATAGGTGGAATGGAGAAAAGGTAAGTGAGGAGTTTAAGATGCCCAAATCCTCAAAAGAGGAAGGCAATGCAATAACATCTAAAGTGGATAAATAAGTAATAGTGGTAGAAGCATTAAGTTGAGAACCATGGGCATAACTAATGTAAGAAATAAATCAGAAGGTGCCGGCCCCGTGGCTGAGTGGTTAAGTTTGCACGCACCGCTTCGTTGGCCCAGGGTTTTGCCAGTTCGAATCCTGGGCACAGACATGGCACCACTCCTCAAGCCATGCTGAGGCAGCACCCCACATGCCACAACTAGAAGGACCCACAACTAAAAATACACCACTACGTACCAGTGGGCTTTGGGAGAAAAAGAAAAAATAAAATCTTTTAAAAAAATAAAAGAAAGAAAACAAATTACCTCTGTTTTTCATTATAAGCCTTTATGTTCATTATTTTTAAACAATATCCAAGTAGTATTTTGATAAAAACTTAATTTTAAAATACAGAAAATAAAGAGATTGGCAATAGATAATATGAGCAAGGGAATGGAAGAAAGGGTAGCTAAACATTATTAGGGGAAATGTGGACTGAAATAAGAACTGGGACAATTGCCACTACCCAATTTAAATCTCCTTTGACCAGACAATTCTGCTTTTAGGACCTATACTATACTAATTCTCCCACAAATTGTTCAGACATATACAAGAACGGTCACTGCAACACTGTTATAAAAGAGAAAACCAGAGTACACTAAATATCCATGAGTAGGAGAAGAGTTGATGAGTTATGAATACACTTTATTTCAGCCTTATAAAACCCAGAGTAGATAACCCAGGCAAACCTACCACATTTCTGACCTATAGAACTATGAGATAACAAATTTGTGCTGTTTTAAGCCTCTAAGTTTGTGGTAATTTGTTATAGAGCAATAGAAAAGAAATACTTGAAAAGGTGAAGAAACACATAACTCTATAACCCAGAAGCCATACTCCTAACTATATACCCAGAGAAAGTCTTGCCCACGTACACCAGGAGACACACACAAAATGTTCACATCACCACTGCTCCTAACAGAAAAAAAATGACAACCCAATCATTCCTCAAGAGTACAAAGGTCAAATTGTGGAATATTCATATAATGTAATCAATGGAGCAATGAAACATCAATGAACTCCAGCCACATATAAAAACATGGATGAGTCTCAAGTCTCACATTATGTGGGATAAAAAAATAAGTGACAAAAGTATATACCGTATGACTCTAGTCATTAAGAGTACACACTTTGAAACAACACAGCTTAGAGATGCAAATGTGGTAAAACTATAAAAAATAACAAGGAAATAATAAATACAAATCTTATGGTAGCAGTTATGTCTGTGGGGAGGTAAGAGGATGCGGTGAGAGAGGGGGACCAAGGGGCATCAAAAGTAATGAAAGGTTTTGCTCCTAACTGGTGGTAATTACAGAGTAATAGTATTTAAATTCTAAACATATTTTATATATTTATGTAATTATATATTATATAATTATAATGTTTACTCAGTATTCAAAAGATGAGGACATCTATCGGGCTGGCCCCATGGCCAAGTGGTTAAGTTTGCGCACTCTGCTTCAGCGGCCCAGGGTTTCCCTGGCTGGAATCCTGGGCGTGGACATGGCACCACTCACCAGGCCATGTTGCGGCAGTGTCCCACACAGCACAATGAGAGGCACAACTGGAATATACAACTGTGTACTGGGGGGCTTTGGGGAGGAAAAAAATAAAGAACAACAACAACAAAAAGATTGGCAACAGTTGTTAGCTCAGGTGCCAATCTTTAAAAAAAACAAAAAGATGAAGACATCTAGGAATAAAATCTTCTACATGACCAAGAAAAACCAAAAATAACCTTTCTTTTCTTTTGTCAAGACATGTTCATTGAAAAAAATAATTCAAATAACAAATAAAAGTCCAATCATTTTTTTAAATCACCTAAAATCTCACCACCTAGACATAATAACAATTTGCTGGATGTCCTTGTAGACACTTCTTGTGCAGGCGTGTATACATCCATTTACATATTTCACATAAAATTATTCTATGTACACACATATACTTATTCTATAAATGCTATTTAGACCATTGCTTTTTTAAATCAACTGTATTGAGATACAATTTACATAAAATAAAATGAACTCATTTTATTTATAATGTATTTATTATATTTATTTATAGTGTAATTTTGGAAAGTTTTGATAAAGTGTATGTAGTGTAACCACTATCCAATCAAAACTCAGAGAGGGGCCGGTCCTGTGGCCAAGTGGTTAAGTTCACACACTCTGCTTTGGTGGTCCAGGGTTTCACTGGTTCGGATCCTGTGCATGGATATAGCACAGCTCGTTAGTCCATGCTGAGGTAGCATCCCACATGCCACAATTAGAAGGACCCACAACTAAAATATACAACTATGTACTGGGGGGACTGGGGGAGAAAAACAAACTCACAGAGAAGATTTCCATCACAGCAAAAAGTTCCCCCTTGTCCCTCTGCAGTCAATTACCCCCACCTCTGACACCAGGCAATTATTAATCTGCTTTATTATAGATTACTTTTGTTGGGTCTAGGATGAATGTGAATGGAATTAGAAGGTATGCAGTATTTTGTGTCTGGCTTCTTTTGCTCAGTGTAATGTTTTTTAATTTCACGTCATGACATTATCAGTAGTTCCCTTTTCACTGCTGAGTAGTATTCCATCGTGTACTTGTTGATAGACGTTTTGGCTATTTCCAGTTTTGATGTCTGAACATTGGCATGTAAGTCATTTGCGACATAAGTTTTCTTTTGTATTTTTTTTAAAGATTTTATTTTTTTTCCTTTTTCTCCCCAAAGCCCCCCGGTACATAGCTGTATATTCCCTGTTGTGGGTCCTTCTAGTTGTGGCACGTGGGACACCGCCTCAGTGTGGTTTGATGAGCAGTGCCATGTCCACGCCCAGGATTCGAACCAAGGAAACACTGGGCTGCCTGCAGCAGAGCATACGAACTTAACCACTCATGTAAGTCATTTGTGACATAAGTTTTTATTTTATAATCAGGGATGGAATTGCTGGGTCATATAAGTGTATGTTTAAGTTAAGAGGAAGCTGCCAAACTGTTCCCCAGAGTCTGTGTCATGAACACACTCCTACTAGCAACTTTTGAAAGTTCTGGTTGCTCTACACCCTCATCGACACTCGATATTGTCAATCTTTTCAACTTCAATCATTCTTGTAGGCAAAGAGCTGTTTGTAATTGTGATTTGTATTTCCCTAAATGACTAAATTTGTTGAGAATTTTAAATGTGCCTATTGAAAATTCAAATATCTTCTTTTGTGAAATTGTCTGTCCAAATCTTCTATGGATGTTGTAATTTGAGTTGTCTGCCTTCTTATTAATGATTTATAGAGGTTTTTTGTATACACTGGATAAAGGTCCTTTGTCAGATATACAAATTGCAAACATTTGCTCCCAATCTGTAGCATATCTTTTCTTTTTCTTAACGGTGCATTTTAAAGTGCACAAGTTTTAAATTTTTATTAAGTCTAAATTAACATTTTAAAAATTTTATAGTTAGTGCTTTTTGTATCATGTATAAGACTGAATGCTTTGCCTCTCAGACTGGGAACAAAACACAAAAGTCTGCTTTCCATTTCTATCATAATATTGGATTCTAGATCCTAAGCAGTCCAATAAGGGGAAAAAAGGAAGGAAGGAAGGAAAAAGGAGGTACAGAGGGCAAAAGAAAGTATGGAAGGAAGGAAGAGAAGGCATACTGAGTAGAAAGAAAGAAGTAAAATTGTCTTTATTCAATGATTGTATGTGTAGAAAATCCTAAAAACCTAACCAAAAGACTATTAGAATAAATGAATTTAGAAAGGCTACAAGATACAAAGGTAACATAAAAAAAAACAATTGTATTTCTACATATTAACAATAAACAAGTGGAAAATGATTTTTTAAAAATCCCCTTTATAATAATATCAAAAAACATAAAATGTTAAAATACAAATTTGACAAAATATGTCTAAGACCTGTACACTACACAACTAAAAAAACATGTTGCAAGAAACTAAATAATTAAATGGAGAGATAGACCTCATTCACAGATTGGAAGGTTCAATATTAAGAAAGCAATTTTCCACAAATTGATCTACAGAGTCAAGGCAATCCAAATTGAAATCCCAATGAGTTTGTTGAAACTAACAAGCTGAGTTTAAATTATTTATAAAAATACAAAGGACCCTTGAAAATAAAGAACAAACTTGGAGGATTTATAATAACCAATTTCAAACCATACATAAAGCTATAGTAAAAGAAAAGACAGTATGGTACTGACATAAGGACAGACATACAACAAATCAACGGAAGAAAGAGTCCAGAAACAGACTCACACATATATCATCAGATGATTTCCAACAAAAATGCTAAGGTCATTCAACGGGCAAAGGATAGAGAAAGGACAATACATTCAGTAGGGAAAGGATAATCTTTCAACAAATGATACCAAAACTGTGTATCCATAAAGGAAAATAATGAACCTAAAGCCATCCCTCACACCACACACTCAGCCCCTAAAACTAGATCATAGACCTAAATATAAGAGCTCAAACTATAGAAAACATAAGAGGACACTTCTACGGTCTGCGTTTTTCATACAACAATATTTCAGATATCTTTGTATGTTAATAAACATACATCTTTTTAAAAAGGTAAGAAAAAGGACAGGGAGAACCCTTAAAACTTTTGAAACATACCTTCATTTTTAAAAGCAAATTTCGAAACTCACTGTGAATTCATGATCCATAGTTATACAATCTTTCTTCCAGTGAAATAAAGAAATATTCAAAGGAAAAGAACAAAAATCTTTTTTTAACCTCCTTTCACATGGTTTCAATAAGAAGAGGTTGCCTTCTAGGGAAGTGAGTTTGCCTCAATCATTATTTTTTGAGTGCCTTTGCTAAAGCCATAAAAAATAAAATAAATCTGCGTAAGATATAATAGTAACCTAATTATAAGTAAAAAAAGTCACAGAAAAAACCATCCACATAGCATGATGCCATTTACATAAAGTTCAAAAGCATGCAAAAGTAAACAATGTTTTGGGGGGATGTATACATATAAAGTAAGATCACCAAGAACAGCAAAGAAATAGTAGACATACAGTTCAGGACGGTGGTTACTTCCGAGAGGAAGGAAGGGCAGTGTAATCAGGAAGGGGCACCCAGGTTTCAATGACGTGGGGAATATTCTATTTTGAGCTTTATATATGCAAATTACACATCTGTGTATGTGTGAAGTATTTCATACACATTTTTGCAAAGACTTACACTGACAGCTGAAGATCTTTCCAATACAGATACACACTGAAGAAGGTCCATCCCAATATAATTAATGCAGATGAGAAGAATCATAGTGAACCAAAAACTACATGGAAACAGTATTTTCAACTATTTTTAATCCAACAAAGCATATGCTTGGTAGCACTGAAAGGATGGATTCCCTGACCTTTCCTGCTTCTTCCTACCTTTCTGTAAACCTGTCTTCCTGACCCCAGCTTTACTTTACCACCATGACCTCAATTAATTACGACCTCTTCCAGGACGTTCTGCCATTCAGTCTATCATGTGACGGGAGCTCATCCTCCTCTCAGTCCCCAGAGCATCTGTGTCACTTCAAGACCTTCGTCACATTATCCTTGGCTTGCGTGTGATTTAACTCCTCTAGCAGAGACAAGCACCTGGAGAACTACAACACTGATGACATCAGCCCGGCTCATAGAAGGCACTCAGCTTTTTGTTGACTATTGAAAGAATAATAAATTCGAAAATTCAGGCAATTCAGGGCGAGTAAAGAAACTGGATCTGGCCTAGTTAAAAAAAAAAATCTCAAAAATGAGGAATCAGAAATTACACTCCTTGAAAAAGAATTTGAACATTGAAACTCTTCAAAATATATCGAAGACATGATGGACAACAGTCAGTTAAAATATAAAACGTTACAGGCATATACTGCTCATTTTCCGTATTTACAGGGGGCCGAATCAAAAGGCTTAAGAACTTTCTGAAAGATTATTTGCCATCAGAACAGTCCACTGCTTTAGCAAATGTCTTGAAGACAATCGCAAAACTACTGAGCAAATACTTCAGCAAAGTATTTACTGAAAAAAAAAGGATACGCCATTTCAAGACTCAAATTTGTTACCTTTAGAAATTTGGGCAACTTTTCTTTTTTTGCTTTCAGATATTTTGTTTACCACCAAAAGTATAAATCTAAACATTATGTGATTATGGCAGAAAAGCAACTGCTAAATAGTGGGGGGAAAGACAGAGAGAGACCACAAGTGAAAGAGCTATTCCTTAAGAACTAGACACTACTACTGAAAACAATAGGGGGGCTTGACTGGTTGAATCACTTCATTCCCGTCTATGCATCTATAATTTCTTCCTGGAGCTAACTTGAGACAGAAATGTTGGGGTTGCCAGATTTAGCAAATAAAAATACAATAGGCCCAGTTAAACTTGAACTTCAGACAGACAATTTTTTAAGTAAAGCATGCCCTATGCAATACTTATACTAAAAAATTATTCACTGTTTATCTGAAATTCAAATTTAACTGGTTGGCCTGTATTTTCTTTGGCAACCCTAACCGAAGCCAAAAGATGGAGCAGTAATCAATCCAATTTCCTCACTTTGTAGCAGAAACTGAGACCAGAGGAAGGGAAGTGACTTGCCTAAACTAAACCAAAGATCAAGGAAGTGAGTCTGTTGTGAAAAGAGAAAACATATTCCACGAGGTCACCTTGGGTTCCACTCCTAGTCCCTTCAACCTCCAATGCTGTCTCACCTCACAGAAGCACAAGTGGATAAGTCGTAAGAGGGTATAGTTTTCCTCTTTCAATATCAAACTTCAAGTTTCAGTAAAACTCTGATCAACTCTGGTCTTCAAAAAGAACAAATTGGGAAACTGAACATTTCTCAACTTAAAAAAAAGAAAATCCAAGGGGCCCCCCGAGGGTGTAGTGGGTTCTCCTGCTCCACTTGGGCAGCCCAGGATTTGCCAGGCATGCCCTACACACCACTCATCAGCCATGCTGTGGCAGCATCTCACACACAAAATAGAGGAGGACTGGCACAGATGTTAGCTCAGGGCCAATTTTCCTCACACACACACACAAAATCCTCCTGAAAATTGTTTTGGCCTACACACCACCACCTCATTCTGTTTATATGTCCACTCCCTGTAGAAAACGGGACCACCTTTTCTGCTCAAGTCAGTTCTCTCAAAATTCTCTTGCTTCAAAATTTGGAGTATGTTCACATTATTCCATGACCCTAACGATTTTAGTTCACACACTCTTCCAACTTTCGTATTTTTGAGAGGAAATGTCCTAATTCATTCAGTTGGTCTCAAAAGTCTTGCAAAAAGTCTTCCACTCTCATTCGGTGCCTGAGCAACTAAACCAGCCCTGAGGCCTGAGGTCTCACTGTTAACACACACGTACTCCCCCAGGGACTGCGATGCAAGAAAAGATGCAAAGAGAAAGCTCTCTTTAGGAAATTTTGGGGCCTTTTTCCAGTATATATAAGAAATATGCTAAATATCTCTCTAACTGCATGACAGACAAAATCAAAAGAAAAATAAAACTCTACATACGCAAAGGATGCCTCTGCCGAATCCCATCAAATTAACAAACACAAAACATTTCCTCAACTCTGACAGCGCTTCTCAACCTCTGATCCCCGGGGGCCCTTGGGGTGATGCGGGGGGAGGGCCCGAAAAAGGCTCCGTTTTTCTCCTTTTTACAAAATGGGCTTCCAGATAAGGTTTTAAGAAAGAAGGTCCCGTTGCATTTAAAAAGCCTGGGGAAAAAACAGCAACATAATCCATTGTGACTCTCTCTACTATGTTTTCTATTACAAACTTGAGCCCGGTGAACAAGAATCCAAGGCTTGTCAGATGAAAAGACAGGCAGAAACTCGGCAATGAAGACACAGTCTCTACCTAGGCTCTCCCTGCGGCAGCTTCCAGCGCCCGCAGATCTCTCTCGAGATCCCCACGTCGGAAGCGGCAGTCCTCACCGGTCACCGAGGCCGGGCTGTCATTTTACAGATGCGGAAACTCAGGCCAGGGCGAGGGCCCACGGGCCCCAGGTCTCGCAGCCCCGCCGGACGCGATCGCCGGGACTCCCCGCCGGCAGCCCGGGGCCCTCGGCGACCGACGGCGTCCGCGGCCCGGCTCCAAGGGCGGCCTGGAGCCCGGGCGGGCGGGCCCACGGCCGGGGGCGCTGCCGCTCTTCGGACGGCTCCGCGCGGGACCCGGGCCCACCGGGCCTCGGCAGCCGCCCCGCCCGACCCACCTGTCGCGGGCCGCGCAGCAGCAGCCACACCCCCTGCCGGGCCGGGGGCTCGGGCGGCCTCGACGGCGGACGGCGGCGGCGGCTGCGCGCGGCGTGGGGCACGCACGGCCCGAGGCTGCGGGAGTTACCTCAGGTGGGCGCTGAGCTCGCGGCCTGGCCGCCCCGGCCCGCCTGGCGCATGCCGGAGACGCGGACGCAGCAGAGCCGCCGCTGGGGCCGCGGGCCTGTACGCACCCCTCCGCACCCCTCCGCCCGAGGAAGCCGACTGGGCCGTCACGTGACGCGCGCGTCACGTGCTCGCCGGGGGCGGGGCGGAGGCGTTGCCCGGCGACGACGGCGGTGGCGCAGTCCCTCGGCGCTCGCGCCTCTCGGCGGGGCGGAAGCGGGAACCGGCGTGCCTGCCCGAGGCGGGCGAGGAAGGGGCCGCGCTCTCGCCACCCCGGCTTCATGCAAACTTGAGTGACCACTGGGCCTGCACGTATTTCTTGTTAGTGTTTTGGAAGGAGAAGGGAAATCGGGCTGGCATTAGGATGTTGAACTTGGAGGAAAAAATGTAAAATACTTCCTCACCCAAAGCTAGCACACGCAGGGAGAGCAGAATAAGCAATAATGGTTTTGTTTGCCTTAATGAACGCTTGTGTCTGCTTTAACTCCCTAATCTGGAGTGAATGGCTGTGCCCACAGCCTACCTCCCCATCCCCGTCACAAAGTGTGAGGAAGGCTTATGGGACTTCCAACTTTTCTTTTAAATTATACTTTATTATGATTTTCAAGGGGATTAGTCTTTGTACGTGTAAAGACAAACATATCTAAGTAAATATTTGATTCAGCGTTCAGCTTTTGTCCATGTCAAACTTTCCTGATCATAGCTCTGTCACTTTGTTTTTAGTGAGTGTTTCTCCCAAGTCCAGTTTTCCTAGATCAAACTTTGCAGAAGTAAAGTTTCAGCCACTGCCAATTTCTCCCATAATATTCATTATAAGTTGTATAAAAGACTAACAGTTTGTATTATTTCTTAGTAAATTCATGAGTGGATTGTGAGCAAATACTCTTAAATATTCCAGAATTGTTCTGTTGTCCAGGAGTGATCTATTGAAGAATTAAGTTCCCCATACAATTCTGATCACTTTGCATGTGTGGCTAAGAGCAAATTGACAGGGTCAAAATAGTGAGTTTAAAATATCCTCCAGGTCAATACAACAAGGTCCAACATCCTCTTCATTTCTATAACACACCTACAATGCAACATTACAAAGAGTACAAAATACAGTGACACTTTTCTCATCTTTTACTACACAAAATAGGCAAGGTCAGTTGCCACAACCTGATTGACATTTTCTGCTGCTTCTGGCAGCCGATGTTTGATGAAGGCAAGAAGAGTATCTTCCATTGGTATACCTTATGCCTAGACCATGCCTAGGAAGCTAAAAAGTTGGTTGATCTGTAGGTGTGGAATCCTGCCGTCCTTCTGTAGGAAGTGGCAAAGAACTTTGGTAGATCCAGAAGGATCTCTGAGTTAGGCTGTACTCATGGAGGCAATGCTAGGGTGAGTCCTGGTGCAGCCATTACTGTCTAGGCAATTTACTTAACCTTTTGGAGCCTCTTTCTTCATCTAGCTAAAAGAAATATCTTTTGAATATAATAGTTATGAAGGTGAAATGAAATAATGCTGGCACAACACATTCAAGTGCCCAACACACACAGTGCTCAGTAAATGTTAACTATACGTGGCCTTTGGCAAGAGGGTGTTAGAGATATTTCACATTCAGTTCCGACAACTATAATAAGGCAAATATTGCAATAAAGCAAGTCACACGAGTTTTTTGGTTTCCCAGTGCGTATAAAAGTTATGTTTACACTTTACTATAGCTATTCAGTGTGCAATAGCATTATGTCTAAAAAAAATGTACATACCTTAATTAAAAAATACTTTCTTGCTAAAAAATGCTAACCACCATCTGAGCCTTCAGTGAGTTATCTGTTTGTTGGTGGAGGGTCTTGTAAAAAACACAACATCTGGGGGGCGAAATAAAGTGAACCGCAATAAAACGAGGTCGGCCTATGGTAGTATAGGAGTTCAGAGTCCTGAGGGAAAGAAAGCTGACAACTTGAGGGTGTCCAGGTCCTGAGTCTGGATTCTTGCCACGTGGACTGGAGTTGAGGGTAGGACTGCCAGCAAGGAACTGGGAAGTCTTTGCACTTGGAGTGGAAGGCTGTGAGTAAGGGAATTGCTCACAGGTGACCAGGGGAGTGCTCAGGTGACCAGGTGCTCACTCCAAGGGGAGTATTGACCTTGTGGCAGCAGGTTAATTCCAAATCCTGTTTGTCGTGATGGGGACTCCTAATCTACTACCTTTCCATTGCCTCAGCCCACATAAGGAAATTGCCTGCCCTCTCCTAGAGTTTGTGGGAAAGAAGTCAGGCCTGCACCAGGTGACCAGTGTTACCCCAAGAGCCAGTCAAAGCCTTTCTGTCCACCAAATGGCTAAACACATCTAACCATTTCTAGTTTTTTAGTTTGGGTTTCACTGCAAACAACAAAATGCATAGGTACATATGAGAAGATATACTGCAAATGTATAGGACTCGATAATGGCATTCCATCTAATGCAGTGGTTACACTAGTGTTTCCACTAAAATGATGAATGAAAGGAATAATGCGGGACCTGCAAACAAATTAAGAGGTGAACAACAGCCTATAAGGTACTGCAAAGCTATGGTGTGGTACAGCCAGCCTTGCATTTATGTTTCCTGATTCCAAGTCTAAGTACTTTTTCCTTTTTATTAATAATAATAATAATGGGGTTTCACTATATCTATTTCTTTATTTTTTTAAGGATTTTATTTTATTTTTTCCTTTTTCTCCCCAAAGCCCCCCAGTATATAGTTGTGTATTTTTAGTTGTGGGTCCTTCTAGTTGTGGCATGTGGGACACCACCTCAGCGTGGCCTGACGAGCAGTGCCATGTCTGCACCCAGGATCCGAACTGGCGAAACACCTGGGCTGCCAAAGCAGAGAGCATGAACTTAACCACTCGGCCACGGGGCCGGCCCCATGTTCTTTCTTGATTTTGGCATTCTTATGGTACACTGGTAACAATTTTCCTTCACATAGTACTTGGTATATTTCAAAAGTAGAGCCAACAATATTTGCTGATTGGTGAGAGGTGGATGTGAAAGAACAGAGTGAAGGATGACTGTTAGGTTTTTGGCCTATACAGTCAAAGGAATGGAATTGTCATTTAGATGGAGAAGAAGGGATATGTGCTGTATTTTGGGGGGGGAATCAAGAATTTGATTTTGGACATGCTAAATTTTACATACCTATTAATATCCAAATGGAGATGTGCAGTTAGCAACTGGATGGAAGACACTGGAATTCCGAGGAGAGATCTAGAGAAATAAATTGATTGGCCACTGGTATTTAGAGCCACAAGATCTCTGAGATCACAGTAACTTTCATACCTTCTGACCTCAACCTAGGATACAAAATACGTTTTACATACTGACCAAACACATTGACATAACTTTAAAGTTTCCAGAAGTAAATTTACCCTCCTTGTGTGTAATGCTCTATTTCCTTCTCTTCTATTTTACTCTGTTCCATTTTTAAAAACTTCTGCTCCCAATTCAATTGATTTTTTAACCGAGTAATGGTTGTGGCCTACAGTTCAAAAATCACTGAATGTCACTGACCTAGGACATTAATTGCATAATTGCAGGGGGAAAAAAAAGAGATCCAAAGGCTAGTCATGTGGCACTTTAGAGTAAGACTAGGAAAGAAGATTTAGTAGAAGCAGTGAGAGGTAAGAGGAGAAACAAAACAGAGGAGTCTTGTAAGGGAAGAAAATGTTTCAGGGAGAAGGAAGTGCCTAAGTGTGTCACTTGCCACTGAGAGGTGGAGTAAAATGAGAACCAACCTTTGGATTCAGCAGGGTACAGATCACTGAGACCATGAGAACAGAGCAATTAAAATAAAGTGGTAGGGATACAAGCCTGAGTGTAGAGACGATAAATTGGGACAGCAAGTAGATCTATTTCCTTTTGCTGTGAAGAGGAGCAGAGGAATGGGACACCAGCAGGCAAGTGATGCAGGGGTCAAGGTTTTCTGTTTAAATATTTACACACTAATAGTAATGGTCCGGTGTTGAGGAAATACCGATGCAGAAGAGTGTGACAACTGTAGGAAGGAAATCTTGAGGAGGTTGGCGGGGTCATTCAGACAGGTGAACAAGGGGAGTGGGCAGGCACAGAGACAGATGGCTTGGTAGATTTGTTGTTAGACTCATGTGGAATCTCTTTGCTTATTGTTCATAGCTTAATAAAATAAGACGTTGAGAGTGAGGAGAGGGTTTGAGGAGAGAGGGGGTGAAGATCATCCAGGAGAGTGCTGCAACCCAGCTCCTGGATGACTGCATGTGTATGTGTCTTCAGACTGCCAGGCTTGCCTCCTACAGTCTCTTTCCTACGCAATCACCAGAGTGATTTTTCAAAACTTAAGTCTGATTGTGTAAAGCCCCAATATTTTCCCAATTCAGAAAAACATCCAAAGTTCTTGCCTATGAAGTCCTCCATGAGGTAGCCCCTTTGTCCCCCTCATGTGCTTTGCTCCAGCCACCTGGCTTCCTTGCTATTTCTTGGTTTCCTCAGGCAAAAAACACCTTCTACCAGGTTCTCACTTCTTTTGTGACTTTACTTAAATGTGACTTTCTCATAGTGGCTGCCTTTGACCACCCTTTCTAAAACCACCCTCCTATCTGTGTCACCCTACTCTGCTTGGTTTTTGTTCTTAGCACTTATTACCATCTGTGGCAGAGACATTTACGGCTCATTAAATATCCATTCCCCACCCCCATAACTCTGGCAATTAGGTAGGGCCATTTGACTAGCTCTGACCCATGGGCTGTGAGCAGAAGGGTACATATACACTTCTAGGCAAAAGCATTGAAGAGCCAATGTGCAACCCTCCAGCTCTCTCTTCCCCTGCTGTAGCAGTCTTGGAGACCACATGTTGCACTGGTGAATCCACACCATGGCAACAGCCTGAATCACTGAGTTGTCTCCTCAGGCAGCTGCCATGGGAAGTTGCTTGGCTTACTGGATTTTGCATGGATGAGGAATAAACTTTGTAGAGTTAAACCACTGAGCTTTTGGGGTCAATCTGTTACCACAGCATAATATAACATCTGTTATGGTCTTAATTATGTCTCCCCCAAAATTTATATGTTGAAATCCAAAGCCCCAGTACCTCAGAATGTGAGTGTATTGGAGAAAGGCCCTTTAAAAAGGTAATTAAAGCAAAATAAGATCATTAGGGTGAGCCCTAATCCCATAGGACTGACGTTTCAGGATAGGTGCAATTTTATTCAATTTCCAATATTGACATTTTTCTTTTCCCAATTTCCATTTTCTCCTTTCCTTTGGCTTTCTGAGTTCTTTTCCCAAGTTTTAGATTAGGTATAGTTTGTGTTTTTCTCTTTCTTGGTAACATAGACACTTCTGCCTTTTTTCTTGAAAAAATATAGCACTATTTTCTGATAATTACAGCTTTGACTGTGTTGTGCAAATTTTAGTAAGTACTATTTATAAGTGCTAGTTCGCAAAATAATATATTCTAGGATTTTTTTTTTTTTTGAGAAAGAACTTCCTGTTCAGAGAAAGCTGGTTTGTTTTTTTTTTAAGATTTTTTTTTCTTTTTCTTCCCAAAGCCCCAAAGTACATAGTTGTGTATTTTTAGTTGTGCGTCCTAGTTGTGGCATGTGGGATGCCGCCTCAGCATGGCTTGACAAGTGGTGCCATGTCCGTAGAATTTTTTAAGTGTGAAGAATTTGTAAGTCTTCAATTATTGTGACAGTTTAATGACAGCATTTTACCACACGGTAGTTCTAAGAATGTAGTGTTTAAATTTTCTACTTTTTATGTTTTACATCGATTTTCTTGCCCCCAAAATGAAATTTTTAGAGCAATCAATACTCGAGAAAAAATACATTCCCTATTATTTGTCCCATTTTATTCTCTACAAAAATGTTAAATCCATCTTGTTTTTCACTGTTGACTTGTCATGTTATGTCTGCAATTAAGGCACTTAACTACCTAGTCTATTCCACTTCTTTCTGCATATATCTTTTTAAAGTTTTTTTTTACATAAACTGTTTTTTAGAATTGTTTTAGATTTAGATTTTAATCTAAATAGTTTCAGATTTTACAGAAAATTTGTAAAATTAGTGCAGAGTTCCCATATGTCATACCCAGTTTCCCCTATTAATATCTTACATTAGTATAGTATATTGATGTCTGTCTGTGCTTTATTCAGATTTCCTTAGTTTTTTACCTAAGATCCCTTTTCTGTTCCATGATCCCATCCAGGACACATTACATGTAGTCATCACATCTCCTTAGGCTCCTATTGGCTGTGAAAGTTCCTCAAACTTTGTTTTTGATGACCTTGACAGTTTTTAGGAGTATAAGCAGGTATTTTGTGGAATGGCCCTCAACTGGGAATTGTCTAATGTTTTTCTCATGGTTGGGGCTGTGGGTTCTTGAGAGGAAGATCACAGACATACGGTGACATTCTCACTACATCATATCAACGGTACATACTGCACGACAGATCACTGTTGCTGTTGACCTTGATCACCTGGCTGAGGTAGTGCTTGTCAGCTTTCTCCACTGTAAAGTACTTTTTCCCGCTTTCCGTACTGTACTCCTTGGAAGGAAGTCACCAAGCAGAGACCACAGTTAAGGCCTGGGGAGTTATGCCCCTCCTCCTCGAGGACGGACTGTCTACAGAATTCTTCTGTGGGGAGGATATGTCTCTTCTCCATCATTTTAAAATTTATCTACTCATTTATTTATATAAGTAAAGACTCAGATATTTATTTTGCACTTGGAGTTATAACCTAACACTACTTGATTTTCTTGCTCAAATTCTTCGAGCTTTGCCCACTGGAAGCTCTTGCAGTTGCCTGCTGTGTCCATCTGACATGTCCCATCATTATTGTAGATTTTTGGTGTGGGTTTTTGGGGTTTTGTCAGTATCTCCTTACTTTCTGGCTCTACGAGAAGTCTTACATACTTCCCGTTCCAGTCCTAGAATCAACTATTTCTCCAAGGAAGTATGGTATTAGAAGTCAAGATCTGGCTGCTAGGTGTGTTCATTACTACTAAAACGTTGTTGCTTCTGGGCCCTTTCAGATGACACAGCAATGAAATATATCCATACAATTAAATATTATCAAGCAATAAAATGAGCTAAAAGTGAAAGATTGCCTTAATATTTATGTACATGTTCTACTTCAGGTATTTCCTATACAGCAAAGTGTTGGATTTTATTTTTTGATTCTACCTATAACTTTTTCACGACTTAAGTCTATTAGTATTCATTTTATCTTTTATCAATCCTTTTCTTCCCTTAATGACTTTGTTTTAAACATCTGCTGTAAGTATTTCTATAGGCAAACATTGGTTTTGGTAAAATAGGGCTGAAGATATTTAAATATTAAGAATGATTACAACAAAAAAAATACTATATAGACTACAATCTCAACCTTATTCTTTATTTCCTGTTCAACGTATATAACAACATGCTTGATTCTCTTCCTGAGCAGACATGAGCTTTTGGGCTGATCTAGTGTCCTGCATTCTCTTCATTACGATTTTGTCCTTAATATTTTCCTTCTACGTCAATAAACCTCATCTCTTTTGGAATCTAATCATTCACTGGTAGCAGACACTGTAGGTAGCTGACTCAATCTCCATTTCCAACCTTTTTCTTCCTTGCTTGAAACTGTTAGAATGGAAAGCCTAAGATCTTGACCTCCCCGCTCCTCTTGTAATAGGGTTCTGGTCAAGGTCTCTGAGCAGGGCGTCCCTTCCTGAATAAAGAGGCAAAGCCCAACTAGGAAAAAAGTCTTTATGAGAATATATACATATTTTCTCCTAGGCATTTCTCTCATCATTCCCCCCCATTTCTAGCTAATTATCACTTGTTACTCTTTGAGAGGTTTCAAACTTAAAGAGCACTGGAGTAGATCAGGTGCCTCTGTCACATACTTGCATAGCTCCATGTACTTTTCCTTTATAATATTTATCACAATTATAATAATGACATGGTGAGTTGTTTACAGTCTACCTGAATTGTAATGAAATCTCCACCTGTCTAGTTCACCTATATTCCAAAGAACTAATTACAATTCCTTGCACATGGGAGGCATTCAATAAATATTTAAATGAATGGTTTGCAAAAGAGGATTACCTGATAAAGCACAATTACCAAATACACATAAATTAAGCAATACTTCCACTTTTATCCTTGGCCCCTACCCAAGCTAATCAGTCACATTCTTACTTCACAGCCATGTACAAAATCATCAAATATTTGAAAAAAATCAACATCACAAAAGAGATGAAGACTAACAATCCAAGAAAATGAATTGAAAAAATTCAATTAAAAACAAAAATTTCAGTTTCCAGAAATAAAGCTGACTATGGTATTTGAGCCACTCCTCAAGCTGAAACTGCTGGATAAGAATTCTAGAAGTATATATTCTTAAAGAATCAAAGAACTGGCAAGATGCTCAAGAATCACTGGGCTAAAATCAAAGTGAAAGCACGCATGCAAAGAGGTAAGCAGAGCCCTGAAATGCTGCTTGTACTGAGTGCTGTGCCAAACTGATGGCCTCGCAGGCAGGGCCAGGGAGGCAGAAGTCAAAGCTCAGTGTCATCCAAGGGAGACCCTCTCCTCCCCCAAAGCTGGCATCCTACTCTCAACCTCTCCCCAACCCCTAAAGCTTCAAAGAAAAGTAACTTGGAGCTGGTGGGAAGGGAGGCTGAGGAGGGCAGGAAAAGGTGAGAAGTTGTCAACAGAGGCCAGTCACTGGAATGACTAAAGGAGAGATAGTAAGCACAAGTAAAGACGTGAAACAGGGAGGACACTCAAACTGTTATGAGTAGAGCTAAGTTGGGAAAAATCACTTTGGAAGGCCAGCCCAGGGGCACGGTGGTTAAGTTTGCACATTCTGCTTTGGTGGCCTGAGGTTCGCCAGTTCAGATCCTGGGCGCAGACCTACACACTGCTTGTCAAGCCATGCTGTGGCAGGTGTCCCACATATAAAGTAGAGGAAGATGGGCACGGATGTTAGCTCAAGGCCAGTCTTCCTCAGCAAAAAGAGGAGGATTGGCAGCAGATGTTAGCTCAGGGCTAATCTTCCTCAAAAAAAAAAAAAAAACCCACCACTTTGGAAAATTTGTTAGTATCACCTAGTAGGATGAGCAAAGACAATGATCATCCTGTGATCCAGCAATTCTACTCTTAGGTACAGACCCCAAAGAAATGTGTATACATGTGCTCCAAGAGACATGTGCACAAAAGTTCATAGCAGCATCATATATAATATCTAAAGCTAGAAACAACCCAAATGTCCACCAACAGTGGATGGAGGAATGAATTGTAGCAGTCATACAAAAGAATACAATACCACAATAAAAATTAAGCACAACTACATGCAACACAAATAAATCTCACAAATCAACACTGAATGAAAAAAGCCAGATAGAGAATAATACACATCAACCAATTCCACTAGGTAAAGGTTTTTGTTTTCTAAGGCAGAACTGCAGGGTTACATGCTTAGGTGGTCAAACCATACAGAAATGCAAGAAAATAACTATCACAGAAAGTTAGGATGGTGTTACCTTTATAGAGGGGGGTTAGTGACTGGGAAAGGGTAGCAGGTAGGAATGGGCTCTGGGCTGCTGGCAATGTTTCATATTTCTTATCCTGGGCAAGGGTTGCAGAGAGATTTGCTTTGTGATAAGTCATTGTGATGTATGTATTTTGTGTATTTTCACGTTTCTGTATGTGTTTTACATTTTTGTTTTGTCTGCTTGTTTTTTGAGGAAGATTAGCCCTGAGCTAACATCCGCCGCCAATCTTCCTCTTTTTTGCTGAGGAGGATTGGCCCTGAGCTAACACCTGTGACCATCTTCCTTTAGTTTATATGTGAGATGCCTGCCATAGCATGACTTGATAAGCAGTGGATAGGTCCACGCCCAGAATCTGAACCAGTGAGCCCCGGGCCACTGAAGCACAGCACGAGAACTTAACCATGACGCCACTGGGCCAGCCCTGTTTTAAATTTTTCAAATTTTTAAAAATGAAAAAAAACTCCACAAATAGAAGATCTGTCTAGGGTACCAAACATCTAACAAAATTTACATAATAAGAGAACAGAGGCAATGGAGAGATCAATTTTTTTCTAATGAAAAAAAATCCCTGAGCTGTAGAAAATGTCGAGACTTCAGAACAGACACCCCAAAGGTCAAGAAAAATTGATGAAAAATGAATGACATTTCAGATGTCCAAAAACTACGAGAAAAAGCTTTAAAATCTCTAGAAAACAACAAACCACCTTACTAACAAAGATAGAAGTATTTAGATCAGCATTGATTCCATCAGCAACACAGTATATATAGAAGTCAGTCTTCAAACTTTTGAGGGAAAGACTCTAGACCCAGCCAAACCACCATATAAGTGTGAGGGCACATGAAGGACAGTTTCATATACGTTAGTAAGGACTCAACGTTTATATCTCCTAGGCTATGAAGTTTTGCTCAAGGATCCTGAACCAGAGAGGAAAGAAACATTGCTGCTGAAGTTGGTGCAATTTGAATGGCGTCTATAGCCTGGATGGTAATATTGTATCAATCGATACTGATTTCGTTTTTTGGCGGGTTGCATGGAAGTTGTATAGGAGAGTGTCCTTGCTCAGGGGAAACACAACGGAATATTTTATGGGTGGATTGGCATCATGTCTGCATCTTACTCTCAAATGGTTCAGAAAAATTCTAACAATAATGGATATACTCCCATAGGGAATATAAATATGATAAAATATTAATAGGTAAGGAATCCGAGTGAAAGGACTTACAGGAGCTTTTTGTGTGCTTACAACTTTTTGTAAATTTGAAGTATTTCAAAATAAAAGATAGTTAAAACAGACTAAATTAGACCAGAAGGCAAGTGACTATGTGAAGAATATCTTCAAGGAGAAAAATTCCCAATAAACAAATTATATGATTAAGAACTTGGACATTCTTAATCTAATGATAAGATGCAAGTACATTTTCTTTATGACATTAAGGAAAAAAAAGCAATTGGAAACAAAAAAAAATATGAGCTGTAAAAAAAGGAATAAAACACAAAATAATTATGGCATAATTTTGAACAAATGAAGGAATTAAAGGAAAATCCATTTTATCTCTACATTTAGTGACACTGGATTATGGAAAAGAAAATATCATTCTATCACACTATTTGGATCTTCAATCAACAATATTTCTATAAATGTTAATATTTTAACTTACTATTACTCTCAATTTTTAAATCAGCCTAAAAACAAGGCAGAAAAGGTTTAGTAATACTTAAAGTTGATAGATCACTGAAGAGACTTACTACATTCTTAAAGTTTTTTCATTCACTCAACAAATATTTATTGAGGGCTTACATGCAATGCTCGGGAACAAGGATAGGTAGATGGACAGGAGAGCAATTCCTGCTCTCATGGACTTGACATCACGAGCAAGCCACAGGATCACACAAACATCAAAATAATACTGTGGTAGATCCCACGAGGGAAAAGGATATGGCACGAAGAGGAAGGGTACTGACTTAGAAAGGGACACATCAGGAAGTATGATGGAGTTAGCACCCGGGTGTTAACAAGAGGAGACAGGTGGGAAAACTAAAAGTCAGCATGGGCAAATCCCAGAAGGCCTGAGGAAAGAGTGCAATACGAGGCTGGAGAAGTGGGTGGGGGCCAGACCACAGGGGCCTCACGAGGAAGAAGGGTTAAGGATTTGGGTCTTTATTCTAAGAACACAGGAAGTCACTGATATATTTCAAGCATCGATATGCTCAATTTTTTGGTTCTGCAAGCTCACTACAGTTGAAGCGTAGAAAACGGCTTACGAAGGGCAGAGAACTAATTCAAGGAGCCCAGTTAGGAAGCTATTGCAATAGCTCAGGTGAAAGCTATGGACCAGGGTCACTGCAGAGGAGTCCGTGAATTTGAAATAACTACTATAACTAACTGACTCTTATGGACCAAATGAATGTGTCTCCTCCTCATTCATATGCTGAAGCCCTAACCCCCAGTGTGACTTATTTGGAGTAAGGAAGTAATTAAAATTAAATGAGGTCATAAGAGTGGGGCCCTCATCCCATAGGATTAGTGTCCTCATAAGAAGAGACATCAGAGAGCTCTATGTGTGCACACACTGGGGGGAGGACATTTGAGGACACAATGAGAAGGCAGCGCTCTGAAAGCCAGGAAGAGAGATCTCACCAGAAACTCATCTGCTGGACCTTGATCTGGGACTTCTAGTCTTCAGAACTGTGAGAAAATTAACTTCTGTTGTTTAAGCTTCCCACTCTGTGTTTTTGATACGGCAGCACGAGCAGACTACAGCACTAATAAAAATTGGGAAGTCGACTATTGAGGTAATGTGTTATCACACTAAATTCCTCCCCTGTAATACAGGGATGTCAAAAATAACGTCTAAATATACTGGCTAGTGTTATGCTGATAAGTATCAGAAAAACTAAAGTAGAAATTATTAAAAGAGATTGGGGGGAGGTCTATGTAAAGTTTTTTACTTTCATTTTTTATCCTTATATAGTTTTTCTAAACCATGTAATTTATTTTCCTCAACTATTTTAAAAGTTCAACGTAATTTTCAAAGAAAAATGAGAATATACTTTTATTTCCTAAATTTCAGTCACTCACATCTACTGTCACTCACATCTGGTTTTTGTTACATGCACCCATGTTGTCAATTTTCAACCAATTTTTTTTTAAATAACAGCTAATAACTGTTACCAATCTTTTTTTTTTTTTTTTTGCTTTTTCTCCCCAAATCTCCCCAGTACATAGTTGTATACTTTAGTTGTGGGTCCTCCTAGTTGTGGCATTGTGGGATGCTGCCTCAGCATGGCCTTGTAAGTGGTGCCATGTCCGCGCCCAGGATCCAAACCAGCGAAACCCTGGGCCGCTGAAGTGCAGTGCGTGAACTTAACCACTTGGCCACAGGGCCGACCCCTCAACCAAATTTTTTTAACCTACATCAAATTTATTTTATTTTGTTTTCAACTAAGCTACTTAGAGTTATATTTTTTCAGATCCACATTAAAAACATATAATTATTAAGAAATGTTCATCCACATACCACTTAAAATCGTATCATGTTCCAGGAGTGGTATAGGAGTCATACTTTGGAAGACCTACTGGATACGTGACTCGATTATCTAACACAATGGCTTAAAACCATATTAAACATATACCAGAAAATTAATCCCTGTCATCTTTTTCATAATTAAATCCCTTCACAAGTTACAACACTGACAAAATTTTTAAAATCTGAGTATTTAAAATTCCCATGCTAGAATGATTAAAATGCACGAAACTTAACTAGAAAATATTTCACATAGCCAAAAGTTAAAAGTTTTAAGACTTTTATGCTGCTAAACCAAGTGCTTACTGTTTAAAAAAATCCAGAAACTGAATTGTCTCACATAAAATTAGTTTAGTTATATAAAACAATCTAAATGCCTTTGTTTTTTCTCATGGTTAAGTTGTCCAATACAGTTAATTTTTTTAACTAATGTTTAACCAGTGCCCATACGCAAGGCACTCTGCTAATTACTGGGAATGCAAAGACAGCTTGAGGTCTCTAAAATGATGACCACTTCTCTATAAGAATTTAAAGCTTAAAGAAACGTGTCCCAATAATGATATGATTTCTTGAATTAAACTGGTTTCTCTCTCAGTGACTTAGAAATTAGTAAAAAGACTCAACTTTAACCAAAATCTTTGGTAAACTTAAAACAAGACATTTCTACACGGTCTTGGTTTACAAAGCATAGTGTCCTAAGCATATATCAAGCATGCCCTAACCATTCATATTTATTTATACAATAAATATGTTTTGGTCCATTTTTCAGCAGCCTATCTAGTTTTTAGATTTTAAATGTCTGAAGCACACGCTGTCTTGAAAAGGGAGGAAAAACTGAACTACTCAACACAGATGGAAATATTTTTCATTAGCCTATATAGCCCCCCTTAAAAAGCATGCCTTCAACCCCTAATTGCATCACTCTTTCACTAATTTCTCGCTGTTCCCTCCTGTAAATGATTTTCCTCCTGCTCAGAAGGAGCATATTTAGACGTCTTCAGAAAGATGAAGGCCTCTTTCTCCGTTCAACATTCAATCTCTTATAGAAGCAGAGGAAGGGGAACGGAACTCTCCAGTTCATTCGGCTTTGTGTGGAGAAAGAGGCCCTGTGGAGCACCTCAACGAGCCTTCTGGTACCCCTGCAGATCTCATTGGAGCTGCCGAGTCTGCTGGGTGGCCCGCCAGCTGTTTCCCAGGGTTTAGCATCAGCCTCAGCTAAGCTTCCATCAAGTGAGTGGCCTCCCGAAAGTTTGGATGCTATATGGGTTACATCTGGGAAGCAGGGCCCTTAGAATACCTTTATACTGATAGTCATTTTTCCTGAGTAGAATTAAATTAATTAAACAGTGTTATTAAAAAAGTATTTATACAAGAAAAATTATTGTAAATAACCAAATAATCAAACTCATAATGAAACTGATTTATTTGGATTTCTCCTGGTAATAGCACTCAACATGTAAGAAAAACAAACCAAGTTGTGAGATTTTGTTTTAAATGTAGCCATTTTTCAAAAACTAATAAGTTGGGTTCTGTATTAAAGGAAACAAGTGGGACATCTTCTATTTTAAAACTACCATTCAAAAAGTAGTATTAAAAAACATATATACCATGATTAACATGATGTGTTTTATAGAATGGAACATATCTGAATGTCAATCTGAATATGGAATATACATGTGTTAAAACCACACTGGAAAATCAAATGTTATTTTTTATAAAAAGTAGCTTGAAATAAAAAGGAACTTGCTGGTAAAGTCAGTGAACTTTCACACATGGGATTTTTTAGAAATCCCCACCCACCCCACCCCCACATATAGACACAAAAAAGTTGTAGATCTGAGTAGAGCCATCATCACATGACTGCTCATCTCTGTACAATGTGGAAGCTGGTTAGTAGTCAGTGTTAACTTCCTAAAGTGCATCTTTTGAAGACTTGTCTAATAAAATTGCAATATCAAATATAAAATACTTAACACAAGACACGCAATAACAAAGCTAAATCATTATAAAGTTTGTAAAACTTCTGATTCACCGAAAAATAAAGATGTCAAATACAGTAGCATTCTCACGCTCCAACAGTATACACTGTAGGCTTGTGTTATTTGGCAAATCTTTTGGAGTTGAACAAAAATAATGCAGTCCAAACAATATTTCTTCTGTCACTGTAATGCGATTCCTCGGGCAGAACACTTAGGCGCAGAGCAAGAGTCAGATTTTTGGAAGTTTTGGTGCGTTAACCACAGGATTTGCCTCCTGTAAGTATCTCCTCCCTGCATCCTTGTAATCATAGGTGCAGCTGTGAGCTTCTGCATAGCGATGAGACGCACAGAAGTTGTTTCCACATCTAAAGTACAAGAAAAGTTGATGTGAGTAGGCACATTTCTATTAGAGGCTCAGCTCTTTGGGAGGCGAGAGCTTGACTCCAGGTGGTCCAACGGGAGCCCTGGGTTCTCTTCAACAATGTCAGAGCCGACACTTCCCTTCCACTCATAAACAAGCACAAGCACCCCCACCAAGAACAAGTTACAAGAGTTTATAATAAAGAATCCACTACGGAATGAAACAGGGTATAGACCTTTAGGAAGCAGTAAAATTGCAAAAGCTGATAGATACGTCTATCATTTCTCTTATATCTAGTAAACCTGGGAGAACTCTGAATTTCTGAGAAAGTCAGTCTTATAAAAAATCATGTAAAACCTAAATATGCCATGAAAGGATTTTTAAAATATTTCTAACAACAAGATAAGCTGTTTCCATTTGACTAAAATACACTCCAAAACGCAGTGGTTGTTTTTAATGCCTGGCCATAACCTAGGGGCAGACACCATCCTTGGAGGCTATTAATCAATGCTAATGAAAGAAGTAAATATGGGTAGAAAAAAGTCTTATTTCTTGTAAATATACTATTCATCTGTTTTGAAATAAAAGTATACTATATAATTGTTAAAATTTATAGTACATTAACTTCTAATTTAGTCTTTTTTTGTTCGATTTAAAATAGAATCTTGGAGGAGGCATTTTTCCAAGGTATACTCAAACAAAAACCAAGTATATCTATCAGGAGACAAAGAAAGTACAGTCGTCCTTTGGTATCCACAGGAGATTGGTTCCAGGACCCTTGAGGATACCGAAACCTGAGGATGTGCAAGTTCATTATATAAAATGGCATAGTATTTGCATATAATATAAGCATATCCCCCTGTACACTTTAAATCATCTCTAGATTACTTATAATACCGAATACAATGTAAATGCTATGTAAATAGCTATTATACTGTATTGCTTAGGGAATAATGACAAGGAAAAAAGTCTGTACTTGCTCAGTACAGATGCAAACATCGTAGCCCGTTTGATCTGGGGTTGGTTCAATCTGCAGATGCGGAAGCTGCGATACAAAGGGCTGACTGTACACTCTCTCGTTAGTTTAAATCTCCTAATTTTAAAGGGGAGGAGGATCTCCTGAGTTTGAAAACTCATGAGCTGTCTACTTGCTCTTCAGCCAATTAGGGGTTCAAGTGAAGGCTGCTATCTGAACATCACCCTAACGATGTGATGAACAGTCAATTTAAAGAACGTTTTATATCATATCCCCAAGCTGGGCACCACAAAGAAAGCATCTCAGTGTTTCCGACTAGGCAACCTGCCTGCATTCGTAGCTAGTAGCCAGTCCAGTTTTCTTTCCACAAAGAAAACAATGCTTTGTTGTTTTCTTCTTTGTCTGAATAGGGGCTTTCACAGGTGGGAGGTGATGAGTACATTCTCCTGTTTAGAGAAAGGACACTTTAATTAATACAGGCCTAAAACTCTAAACGTGAAATACTATTAAGCAAAACACGAAACACGTTCCTGTCACAGCAAAGTTCCATGCCATAAAAAACTAATTTGTGCTTCTTTTATATCTAAAATTATTTATAGAATCTGCAAGTGAAGATGGGGTAGAACTGTGAGATTTTTTAAGACATGGTAGGTTTCTACTGAGAAGGACTTCTATTTTTAGGACATTTGGACACTCCAACACTTTTCTGATTATTTCTAAGGGTAATTAGTACACAAAAAGCACACCAAACTTTAAGAGAGAATCAAGAAAAGTGTCTGGTTCAAAATCCTGTTTATGAGGCTTCTGAGAAACCATATAATATGTAATACAACCACCCTGTTCTTTTACACCAAGAAGGAGCACTGGAGTATCATGAAACCGGTCTTTTAGTCCTGATAACACCGCAGCAATTAAATTCATCAAACCACGAGCAAGTTATTTATTCTTTCAAAACTTTAATTTGTTCATTTTTAAGGGAACAGAACATGTATTTTTCTCTCTAGGTTTCCAAGTGTTTTAAGGTCAACTCAGTTCTCACACGTAAAAAGCATTCTGAAAATTTTAAATGTTATTATTGTATAAAATATATTATCAAAATTGACTAAAACGATGCCCTGCTCAATTTCACAATACTACTACCATATCAAAAACATTTACTAAATTCTGTACTCTTGTAACAACTTGTTTTTTTACCTTAAAAGTAAGAGCACATCTGTTATTATATAGGAAGGAAATCAATTTCTTTAACTACTAAGTGAAATAGTTTTAGAACTGGGCAAAATTCCAACAGATTCCACTCATCAGCAGAGAGGCTCAAAGTCACTGTCCATGGTTGTTAGAAAAACAGTACAAGTACACAGTGCTTGGTGGCACTCAAAGGCCAAAAAGCAAGAGGCAAACAAAGAAAGCAAAAACAAGAGGAAAGAATGAGAAGAAAAATGAGAGTGTGGGGGCTGGCCCTGTGGCTGAGTGGTTAAGTCTCCACGCTCTAATTCACAGGCCCAGGGTGTGCCAGTTCTGATCCAGGGCACAGACCCAGCACCACTAATCAAGCCATCCTGAGGTGGCATCCCACAGAGAAGAACTAAAAACCCTACAACTAGGATGTACAATGATGTACTGGGGGACTTTGGGGAGGAAAAAAAAAAAAGGAAGATTAGCAACAGATGTTAGCTCAGGGCCAATCTTCCTCACCAAAAAAAAAACAAACAGAGAGACAGAGAGAGAGAGAGTGTGATGGTATTGGTACTATTCATTACTGAAAAAGGTTTGTGAGGCCTGGCTTAATGTTTATTTGGCAGCTAAAGGTCTCTGAAAATCCTTCAGGGGTTCAAAAAATTGGAATTACAATTAATTGGTGGGGTGCCCTTTGCCACAACCCAGATTGGGTGCTGGGATACAAGTCCGGCAAAGTTAAGTATGCTTCATTATCAGTCTAAAATACATTCCTAGATCCTCACCAAAATTGGAAACAAAATTTGAAACTGCTAATTGAATGACACCTAATGGTGCCAGGGCACCAACTCAGTTAATAAGCGTGTTCCTCTTCAAATGCTCTTGGAGTTATCAAGAACATTTCACAAAGGTAATGGTGTACTTTCCACTTCTTAAAAAATAAAAATAAGATAAGCATTTGCACAGGACACAGAGGAAAGACACATACTACTGGACATCCTCTGGGAGCTCATCTAATTGCAATTATCTTTCAAATTCAGGCTTAGAATATTCTTCCTTAAACACTACTAGAAAAATTTACTGATGATAATTTAGTTCAGTGTGGTCATATTTCCATTTTTCTTCTTTCCTTAGGGGTGCTTAACTCAATGTTTCCCAAGCTTTTTTCATTCCACAACTCATGAATGTGCAGAGACAGAGAACACAGTAGTGACAGGAACACAGTGGCACAGAAACATAACTGCCGTTTTCTCCTATGAGAATGGTTTCCACATATCCTTCTACCCACCAGAGAAAACCATTTATTAGTCATCTATTCCAGGCTAGGAACTATCACTTAATATACAGGTTCTCTACTACCAACAGGAGAAATTCAAATTCCTTGGACCGGAATTTGAGGTCTTACATGTCCAATAGGATACCTTTAACTTTCAGAATTGTTTTCTGCCATTTACCACATCACACCCACCCTGAATGATGCACCAGACCCATTCAGTGTGTAATCTCTTCTAAAATGCTCTACTCCACCTTCTCAACCTAGTAAAACTCTATTTATCCTCTAAGAAGATATCATCAATCATCAACTCCTCTCTGCAGCCTTCTCCCAAATGTCTACTGAACGTAAGAATAAAGAAAGTCAATAAAACAATGCCAATGTGAAGAGTTGCTTTTCAGAACAAGATTAAAGATATTTGGTAACTTATTTGGCATTTCCTGGTCTAATATTTGATGTAACACAATGATCTACAAAAATTCACCTAACAGAAAAGGCAGCCAACAAAGAAATAAGAGTAGTGTTCAAGATGCAAGTTTGGTAATCATCTGCCTAAAAGTGATGATTAAAACTAGGAAGATGGGTAAGATTTCCAAGGGAGACCCTAGAGGGAAAAGCAAAGAGGATCAAGAGAAGAACTTGGTCAATTAAATTTATACCAAATTATACCACTTAAACGTATACCAAAACTTTCACAGACTCTTCTAGGTAATTCAGAATGGTTCACTTATTACTGAAAGGAAATGGAAACAAGTTACACAGCTCTAGTTTCGATAATCATCATTGCAGATAGCAGCTGATGGCTTGACTTAAATTAAGTTAACCAAGAGTGTATACGTAGGAACAAGGAGAAGCCTGGTAAAACAAGTAAAAATGAAAACTGAGGTTAAAAAAAAACCCTGAAAACAACCAAAACAAAAATCTACAAAAATATGATAGCCCAGAATAAAAAGAGAGAGAGAGAGGGAGGGAGAGAGAGAAAGGAAAGAAACTATTTTAAGAAAGAGGGGTGGCCGGCCCGTGGCCAAGTGGTTAGGTTCGCACACTCTGTTTCAGAGGCCCAGGGTTTCACCAGTTCGGGTCCTGTGCACGGACATGGCACCACTCATCAGGCCACGCTGAGGTGGTGTCCCACATGCCACAACTAGAAGGACCCACAACTAAAATATAAAACTATGTACTGGGGAGAATAAGTAGAAAAAGAAAAAAAAAAAAAAGAAAAGGATTGGCAACAGTTGTTAGCTCAGGTGCTAATCTTAAAAAAAAAGAAAGAAAGAAAGAAAGAAAGAGGGGAGGGGAGGGGATCTCATGAAGATGGCAGTGTAGGCAGACTCTGAACTCACATCCTCCCATGAATGCAACCAGGTTACAACTATTCTTGGAAAAATTACCCTGGAGAGAGACCTGAAAACTGGATAAAAAACTGGATAAAAAAGAACCCCCACAACAAGTGACAGTCCTGACTGAGGCAGAAGGGCAAAAATTCCTTCTAGAGTGAAAAAAAGCCAGTTTCACAAGCTCTGGAGCTTCACAGCCATGCAGAAGCCACCCTAAGGTACAAAGAGCTCCCTGGAGGAGAGGGGACCAGAGTGGGGGTGCATTACAGCTATAAGCATCTTTCAGACTCAGCACAACTGAGATCAGTCTCATAACATCTGCCTTTACTGGCTATTAACTGCAATGGGGGACTACCCCCAGAAAAGCTATCAGACATAAGTGGAAAACCCAGTTCTTAAAGGGCCCACACACAAAGTCACCTGTCTCACAAAGCAACCTAAAATCACCAGAAAGAAAGGTGCACAGTCCTTCGGTAAAAATAGACTCACCTGGTGGGCTCTGGGTGCATCTCGGTGAGAGAGGAGACCTTTCTGGAGACTGAGACATTGGCAGCAGGCAACACTGTGATCTAGTACAGGCGTGCTGACACAGATGCTGGCAGATGCCATTGAAGTTCTTCCCCTGGTCTGTTAGCCCAGGGGTCTGCCACACCCACTACAGTGCAGATTTCATCCAGTTCAGCCAGGGCAGGCAGCCTGCCATAGGGACTGACCTCACCCAACAGCAAGCCCTCAGGCTTCTTGTCAGCCTGCATAGACTGGGTACCTTGATCCTCTGCAGGCAGGAGAGTATGTTCACTTCTGTGGGGCAGGGCCTGGCATGAGGGGCATTGGTGGAGAGTGTGGGGGCCTCTGCAGTGGGGCAACTGGGTATGCTCCAGGGGGTTGAGAAGGGTGCATGGGCCAGGACTCTGCTGACAGTGTGTGTGGACCTGTGGAGGGTGGGGCTTATCAGTGGCAGAAGACCTGTGCTTCACAAACAGCCACGAAAGAGATCGGTCCCACCTTCCAAAGCCTGAAACAATTGGCTGCTCCTGTGCCTGGCGCCAGCCCCACTCAGCTGCAATCCTGAGAGAGCTGACAACAGCCTTGCAGGCCTGAGGCCTATAGCAATTGTAAACCCCTGAGCCTAGCAACCGCCACACTGGGTGCCTACTCACTTAGAAAAACTGCAAACAGGAGTGTGCTATGAGACCTTGCAGCCAACTGTGCTGGGGCTCCCCCAAAACAATTTACAAACAGCTGGATGGGGGGGGGGGGGGAACCTAGACTCCCTGGGTACCTGCAGTAAGAGCAACCGTGCCACAGCAGAAGGACACATGTAGCCCACAAGGGGACACTCCTGGAATATTTGGACTTCAACAAGAGGGAAGCACACTGCCAGGCCTCAAAAGGCATCTCTTACATAAGGTCACTTCTCCAAGATCAGGAGACATAGCTGACCCACCTAATACATAGATATAAGCACAGAGAAAGAGGCAAAATGAGGAGACAAAGGAATATGTTCCAAGCAATGGAACAGGACAAAACTCCAGAAAAAGAACTAAGCAAAACGGAAATAAGCAATCTACCCAACAAAGAGTTCAAACAAAAAGTCATAAGGCTGCTCACTGATACTGGGAGAAGACTGGATGAACACAGTGAGAACGTCAACAAAGAACTGGAAAATTTAAAAAAGAACCAATCAGAAATGAAGAATACAATACTGGAAATTAAAAATTCACTAGAGGGACTCAATAGCAGAGTAGATGATACAGAAGAACAGATCAGCAAGCTGGATGAAAGAGTATAGGAAATCACCTAAGCTGAACAGAAAAAAGAAAAAAGAATTAAAAAGAATGAGGACAGTCCAAGAGACCTGTGGGACAATATCAAGCACACTAACATTCATATTATAAGTCTCCCAAAAGGAGAAGAGAGAGACAAAGGGGCAGACAATCTATCTGAAGAAATAATAGCTGAAAACTTTTTTAACCTAAGGAAGGAAACAGCCATCCAGGTGCAGGAGGCACAGAGAGCACCAAACAAGATAAACCCAAAGAGGCCCACAACAAGACACATTATAATTAAAATGTCAAGAATTAAAGATAAAGAGAGAATCCTAAAAGCTGCATGAGAAAGGCAATAAGTGACATACAAAGGAAACCCCATAAGGCTACCAGCTGACTTCTTAGCCGAAACACTACAGGCTAGAAGAAAGTGGCACAATATATTTAAAGTGCAGGAAGGAAAACGCCTTCAGGCAAGAACACTCTACCCGGCAAGGTTATCATTCAGAATGGAAGGAGAGATAAAGAGTTTCCTAGACAAGCAAAAGCTAAAGGAGTTTATCACCAAGAAACCAGCTTTACAAGAGAAGCTGAAGGGATTTATTTAAGTAGGAAAGAGAAGACCACAAATAGGAACAAAAAAATTATCCAAAAAACCCAGGCAATAAAATCACTGGAAAAGGCAAAAATATAGTAAAGGTAGCAGATCAAATACCTATGAAGATAATACGAAGGTTAAAAGACAAAACTACTAAAATTACCTATTTCAATGATAAGAAGGTAATGAATAGACACACACAAAGTAAGAGATTAGACATGATTTCAAAAACAATGTGGGAGGGGGTTGGCCCAGTGGCACAGCAGTTAAGTGTGCATGTTCAGCTTCAGTGGCCCAGGGTTTGCCAGCCAAAGGGATCCTGAGAAAAAAGAACAAAGCTGGAGGTATCACATTCCATAATTTCAAAATATACTATAAAGCAATCGTAACCAAAACAGCATGGTACTGGCACAAAAACACACACACAAATCAATGGAACAGAATCAAGAGCCCAGAAATAAACCCACACATATACGGACAACTAATTTTTGACAAGGGAGCCAAGAACATACACTGGAGAAAGGAAAGTCTGTTCAATAAATGGTGTTGGGAAAAGTGGACAGCCGCACACAAAAAATGAAAGTAGATATTATCTTACACCATACACAAAAATCAACTCAAAATGGATTAAAGACTTGAATGTAAGATCTGAAACCATGAAACTTCTGGAGGAAAACATAGGCAGTACGCTCTTTGACATCAGTCTTAGCAGCATTTTTTCAAATACCATGTCTGACCGGGCAAGCGAAACAATAGAAAAAATAAACAAATGGGACTACATCAAATGGAAAAGCTTCTGCCCAGCAAAGGAAATTATCAACAAAACGAAAAGACAACCTAACAATTGGGAGAAGATATTTACAAACCATATATCAGATAAGGAATTAATATCCAAAATATACAAAGAACTCATACATCTCAACAACAAAAAAACTAACAACTCAATTAAAAAATGGGCAAAAGATCTGAACAGAGATTTCTCCAAAGAAGATATACAGATGGCTAACAGGCACATGAAAAGATATTCAACATCATTAACTATCAGGGAAATGCAAATCAAAACTACAATGAGATATCACCTCACTCCCATCAGAATGGCTATAATTAACAAGAAAGGGAACAATAAGTGTTGGAGAGGATGTGGAGACAAGGGAACCCTCACACACTGCTGGTGGGAGAACAAACTGGTGCAGCCATTACGGAAAACAGTATGGGGTTTCCTCAGAAAATTAAGAATAGATCTACCATATGATCCAGCTATTCCACTGCTGGGTATCTATCCAAAGAACTTGAAAAGACAAATGCATAAAGATACATACACCCCTATATTCACTGCAGCATTATTCACAATAGTCAAGACTTGGAAGCAACCTAGGCGCCCATCAAGGGACAAATGGATAAAGAAGATGTGGTATATATACACAATGGAACACTACTCAGCCATAAGAAATGATGAAATCTGGTCATTTGTGACAACATGGATGGACCTTGAGGGTATTATGCTAAGTGAAGTAAGTCAGAGGGAGAAAGTCAAAGACCATATGATCTCACTTATAAGTAGAAGATAAAAACAACAACAAACAAACAAAGAACAGAGATTGGATTAGTGGTTACCAGAGGGGAAGGGAGGATGGAGGAGGGTGATTACATACGTGTGTGTGGGGATGGATTGTAATTAGGCTTTGGGTGGTGAACATGAGGTAATCTACACAGAATTTGAAATATATTATGATGTACACCTGAAATTTATATAATGTTATAAACCAATCTTACTGCAATAAAAAAATAAGTAAATAAATAAACAAAAAATTTTTAAAAAAAGAAAGAGGGCCACAAAAATCAACTAAGAAAAAGACAGAAGCATGCAGTAGATTTGAAATTATGGAGCTCTCGGTGACCTCGGCAACAGCAATTTCAGAGCAGCAGTGGGAAGAGAAGTGAAGAAAGCACTGAAGCCTGAAGTTGAGTTAAGAGAGCAGAGATAACTGCAACACAAACTTTCAAGAGGCTGGGCTATGGGTTAGGATAGGACAGACTTAAGGACGTGTCAAGGAAAAATAATTATAACATTAAAACCAGATATATTACAGTAATCAAAACAGTGTGGTACTGGCATAAAGACAGACATAAAGATCAATGGTACACAATAGAGAACCCAGAAATAAACCCTCACATATACAGTCAATTTTTGACAAGGGTGCCAAGACCATTCACTGGGGAACAGACAGTCTTTTTAACAAATGGTGCTGGGAAAACTGGATATCCACATGGAAAAGAATGAAGCCGAACCCTTATATTACACAGTATATACAAATTAATTCAAAATGTATCAAAGACCTAAATGTATGAATTTAAAACTATAAAACTCCTAGAAGAAAATATAGGGGAAAAGCTTCTTGACACTGGATTTGGCAATGACTTATAGGGACATGACACCAATGGCACAGGCAACAAAGAAAAAATATACAAACTGAAAACTATTGTGCATCAAAAGACACTATTGACAGAGTAAAAACGCAACCTATAGAATAGGAGAAAATATTTGCAAATCATATATCTGATAAGGGATTAATATCCAGAATATATAGAGAACAGCTAAAACTTAACAACAAAAAAACAAACAACTCCATTCAAAAATGGGCAAAGGAAATGAACAGATTATTCTCCAAACAAGATATATGAATGGCCAATAAAAAGACACTCAACATCACTAATCATCAGGGAAATGCAAATCAAAACCACAATGAGATACCACTTCACGCCTGTTAGGACGTCCACTATCAAAAAACCCCAGAAAATAACAAGTGTTGGTGAGAATGTGGAGAACCTGGAAACCTTGTACATTGTTGGTGGGAATGTAACATGGTATAGCCACTATGAAAAACAGTATGGCAGGCCCTCAAAAGTTAAAAATAGAATTACCATATGATTTAGTAATTCCACTTCTGGGTAGACACTCAAAAGAACTGAAAGCAGGGTCTCAAAGAGATATTTGCTCACCAACATTTACAGCAGCACTATTCACAACAGCTAAAATGTAGAAGCAACACAAGTCTCTGTCCACAGATGCATGGATAAGCAAAACGTTGTCCAGTAGGTCCCTCTTATCCGCAGTTTCACTTTGCTCAGTTTCAGTTACCCATGGTCAACCACGTTGTGAAAATATTAAGTAGAAAAATTCCAGAAGGAAACAATTCATACATTTTAAATTGCGTGCCATTCTGAGGAGCATGATGAAATCTCATGCCATCCTGCTCCATCCTGCCCAGGACATGAATCATCCCTTTGTCCAATGTATTCACACTGCATATGCTACCCGCCTGTTAGTCACTTAACCTTCTTGGTTATTAGATTGACTGTCATGATATCGCAGTGCTTGTGGTCAAGTAACCCTTATTTTACTTAGTAATGGCCCCAAAGTCAACTTTATTATTTACTGTTGTTAATCTCTTACTGTGCCTAATTTATAAATTAAACTTTATCATAGGTATGTATAGGAGAAAACACAGTCTATATATATGGTTTGGTACTATCCACGGTTTCAGGCATCGCCTGGGAGTCTTGGAATGTATCCCATGCAGATAAGGGAGACTACAGTATATACACAAAATTATTACTATCCAGTCTTAAAAAGTATGGAAATTCTAACACATGCTACAACATAGATGAACCTTGATGACATTATGTTATGTTAAGTGAAGTAAGCCAGACACAAAAAGACAAATACTGTATGATCCCACTTATATGAAATATAGAGTAGTTAAAATTATAGCGATAGGAAATAGGATGGTGGTTGCCAGGGGCTGGGGTGGGAGGAGAATGAGGACTGGTGTTTAATGAGTACAGAGTTTCAGTTTTTCAAGATGAAAAGAATTCTGGAGATGGATGGTGGTGATGGTTGTCCAACAAGGTGAATGTACCTAATGCTACTGAATTGTACATGTAAAAATAGTTAAGACAGTAAATTTTGTCATGTGTATTTTACCACAATAAAAAAAATTGAAAAAAAAGTAGCTATATTAAGACTTTAGAACCTTGGGGCTTACATAGTAGTGAAAAACAAACCCTAAGTATCTCCTTAAAGACATAAAACTCACATGACAATCATAATATATAAAGTATCCATTAAAACTTCGGGGCTACAGAGCTGGTACATCTTTGGTAATGAGTTTCCCATCCCTAGTCCGGGTATTAAAACACAAAAGGTGATGATAGTAATGGCTTCCTTGTAAATAATGACTGACCAGGACACCTTTACAGTTACTGGTAGAAGGGAGTGCTAATGTTATAGTGATTTCTGCTATTGTGCCTTGGAAAGGGCTGATCCTAGGGATTGTCCCTTTGTTTTCCCCAGGAATAACCAGTTCATTGAAAGGAGCTCTTACTATCATCCTTGATATTGAATTACGATGTTAAGAAACACCTTTCTAGGGTGTTTCCTCAAAACCCATCCAGTAGCCCAGCATGACTCCGGAGTGGCCAGTGACTGAGGGGGTTGGGAATTATATGTTAATTCTTCATTCACCTTGTCTTTTCACATAGACCATATCTCCGACCAGACAACAGAGGCCTCAATTTCAATTTTTGTTGTATTCTTCAAATAAGTCCTATAGTCAGTTCTCATAATCATTTTCTTAAGCAGAACAAAGTTTAGGAACAGTTTACTCCGCACATATCACAGAGAATATTCTTCTCATTTCTTCTTGAAAATTCAACAGTATGCAAAATGACATGATTATTAGCCTTCTATTATTTTCAAAATTATCTGTAGCTTACCTACTCTTTTCCCTGCTGCTGTATTATTTCCATTCATTCCAATACCATGGGCAGACTACAATTAAAACACAAAACATCTATAGAGGTGAGTTAACGAGAACAGAAGAAAAGATCACCACACATGAAATACTTGTATTTTATTACAAAAATGTTTTCGGGCTTTCACCTAAAATTATTTAATCTATTTTAATTAAATTAACTTGGAACCTGATTCTCACAGCCAGCAACATTGTACCTACTATTTATCTTTAAAAGAGTAAAATTTGATGGTTCCAATAAAAGTTTTTATTTGGGAAAAACAGTAATAAAAATATTTAGCATTTAAAAATATATGATAAATTATTTACATGAAGTTATTTTCAAATTACAGTTCTCAACTTAAGACTAAAACATTATTTAAAGTTCAACAGTCAAAAAGATTTTCTAAAAAGTAGATGAACATTTTAAGAGAAATTTATGAAAAGAATTCAACTTTAGGCTTCCTTATTTATATAAACAGTAACAACCTTAAATATGTTGAATCACTACAAGGATAACTAGAAGAACATATTGAAAGGCAAATACTTACTAGAAAAAGTTCTGTAGGTTCTAACTGGGGAGAGCTCTTCCTAAGGTTTTCTTCCTGAAAACGCTGGAAGTTTGTAGACAGCCCAATTCCAGAGGTCCGAAGCCTGCCTGCCCCATGTGTACTCTGTGAGCTGTCTCTGCTTGCGCTCCGGGCCAACGAAGCAAGAAAATCTATATTATTTACACAACCAACAGGCTCTTTAGAAGCCCTGTTAGCCATTTCTGTGATATCCCGAGCCTCAACTTTAGAAATAATATCAGATCTTTTGCCAGGTGAATCAACTTTAACAGCTCGAAAGCGAGTAGTCCTAGAGAATGAAGAATCAGTTATATTTCGAACATCCAATGACCGGAGCACATTCTGTGAAGCAGAAGACTGGAGGTTCCCAGACTCAAAACATTTGGACTGTCTCTGTGGTTTCAGCAGAGGATTATGGAGTGACATTGGTGTAGAAGAGTGAAGAGGTGACAAGAGTCTGTTCTTGTGAGGACTTAATTCGCGGTGGTTGACCACAGCAGTCTCTACTGATTCACCACTCAACACTCTGGCAACGTGTTTCAGATGCTGCTCTGTAGCTTTCAACCCTTTATCACCATTAGTGAGTAAGAACTCTGGATTCACCTTCTGTGCGCCTTCTAAGCCACGGCTCTGCTCATCAGTGTTTCCTTCTGTAAATGAAGCAAGTGCACTCACTTCAGGGAGAAGCGATTCTTCAGTTACACGCTCTTGTGAAGTTGGAAATACAGTGTCATCCTCCTTATTAGATGACAAATTTCCTGAAAACTGTTTTGTCCGCCTAGGCAGGGATAATCCAAGATGGAGAATAGAATCAGCAAGCTCTTTGTCATTTTCAAACTCCATATGGGCTATCTGAGGTGGTAGTTTGGTGCTACCATTGGAATGAGACAGTGCGTTACTCTCCCAGTTATCATATGCCTTAAGAAAATCACTAGCAATAGATGATATGGGTCTATCAGCAGGTGGCAGAGTTGCCAAACTTGAAACTGCATTGCTGGACGTCTCAGGTGGATAAGCATTCCCAGGAGAAGGCAAACAGGACTGCCCAATGGTGGGGAGAACCCTTAACAATCTGTGGCGAGCAGCTGCTGTGGAACTACTAGAAGGTCGAGGAGCTACAGGTGGACGAGGTTTTACCTTGACAGCTTTCTTAGGCTAAAAGAAAAGAGTGAATATAATATAATTCCTTTACACAGTCATTTTCTCTGCGCATTAACAAAAATTAACGAAGGAAGGGGCCGGCCCCGTGGCCGAGTGGTTAAGTTCCTGGGCTCTGCTTCAGCGGCCCAGGGTTTTGCCGGTTCGAATCCTGGGCGCAGACATGGCCCACTCATCAAGCTACGCTGAGGTGGCGTCCCACATGCCGCAGCTGAAGGGACACACAACTATGTACCAGAGGACTTTGGGGAGAAAAAAGGAAAAATAAAATCTTAAAAAAAAAATTAATGAAGGATGAAAATGTTACTATAACATATTGGCATTTTGATTACCTCAATTTAAAATGTTTAAAAAGAATAAAATCTTAAGCTTATGATTGAGAAGTATTTGGTGATCAACCTTCGAGTATTATTTTCTGAGAATGTGAAAGAAAAATAACTTTGTTTTACTTATTTTCTTCACTACTGATTATTTGTCAGAGTTCTGCTGTAAAGAAAACTCATCGATTATATTACATATGGCATTGCTGACCTATTTTAGATCTCCAAGAACTTTTCTTAGTAAGATAAGTAAGTGTTTGGCTAGGTAGGTATTCCAGAAGAGTTAACAGGCCTAAATTACTATCCTTGAAAAGGTCTACTTACAAGGTTGGCCCTTGGTTGGCTTCTGGGAACTTGTACTTCAAAACGGTTCCAAACACCCTAACTGATAAGAGTGGCTCATTGTGCCTAACCTGTTTGTGCAAACACTATGGTTCATGCTAAACACCAGCTTTCCTTCAGGGAGCCTGGAATTTTGGTACATACTAGGCAGAAGGTGCCTACACGATCCACCGACAATAAAATCCCCAGGCACAGTCTCTAATGAGCTTCTTTGGTACCCAACGTTCCACATGTGCTGACACAATTCACTGACAGAGGAATTAAGCACATCCTATGAGACTCCACTGGGAAAGGACTTTGGGAAGCTTGTACCTGGTTCCCTCTAGACTTGACCCCATGCACTTTTTCCGTTTGCTGATTTTGTTTTGTACCCTTTTGCTCTAATAAATCTTAACCATGAATATAATTACATGCTAATCCTGTGAGTCTTTCCTAGCAAATCATCAAACCTGGGAGTGGTCTAGGGGTCCCTGATACAGTAGGCGTTAATAAAAGTATCACAATTCATGATACTATGAATAAAGTTGAAAATTAAAGACAAGCCTTTGCTCTTTAAGATATGTGCAGATATGACTATCAGGTATGGCATGGAATACCTGATGACATACCAACACTCCCAACCTAGAAATATAAGAGAAGCTAGATAATTCAGTGGATATCATTCAAGGCAAGAACTAGAGGAGCTAAAAATCCAAAGAAAGAGGAACCTTGGAAAGATAAGATGGCTCCTATAGCTGCTTCCATCCTAGGACCATTGTCTTACCAACCTGCAATTCCATACTTAGCAAAA
The DNA here is from genome assembly GCF_041296265.1 of Equus caballus. Lineage (NCBI taxonomy): Eukaryota > Metazoa > Chordata > Mammalia > Perissodactyla > Equidae > Equus > Equus caballus. Next base: position 92,344,220 of record NC_091684.1, read on the forward strand.
ACAGTCTTCAAAAATGAAGGTGATGACTTTTGGGCTGTAGACATTAATGATGGCTGCCTAAGTCTGAATTTTTCCATGCATCCTTCAAAGAACCATACAGATCAACAACATAAGTAAATAAAATTATCTACACCATACCTTCATCAAAACCAAGGGACAGATAAAATTAATTTCAATTTACCTGTAGGAAGGAAAATACCCAAATCCAGGAGACTCATCTGCAAAGCATATGCCTGTGGTGAGAGACAAGCAAGAGTGTAGAGCAAGAGAGGGAGAGAGGGAAGAAGGAAGGAAGAAGTGGAAAAACTAAGGTGTGGATAACCTAGAATTGATGGAACAAAGAGAAAATAAACCCACAAAAGAGAAGATCCCACTTGATTATGAAAATACTGAAGATAGGCTTAAGATCTAGGATATTAAAACACAGGCTATGAGGAAATCAAAAGCCAGTGACTTGGAACTGTTTAGGACCTGAGGAGAGAGCTTCAAGATGGGACCACTTCTGGGGTAAGAAGGGGTAAATTGGAAGGAAAAGGCACTCATTGAGAACTTGATAGTGAAAGTAAAGAAGGCAGCAAGAAAGTGAAAGTAAGAATCCTATAGACACAAGAGGGAATCACAAAATCAGAAAACATACCACCTCCATGCTCCAATAGAAGAATGCCATTGATTTTAAAAACTGCATTTCACTATACTGAGAGACGAGGGTGCTCTTGAAATAAGAAACTTACTTTGCCACACAAAATCCTCACCTTTGTCTACACACAACTGTTAATATTTATGTGATTAAATAAACCCCAAAAATCAGAAAATAAATATAAAAAGCTAGACCAAATCCATACAAAGCTCCTATAAAAATAAAACAGAAAATGAGAATCAGAACATTTCAGCTAACGAAAATTTCCCCCAATGAAACAAAATAAACCTGCATCACAACACTCCGACCTGAATTAATATCTTTAAGTTAGTATTTGCAGATATTTTTTTAAAAGCAACATCACATCAGAAACCTAAAACTTTACAACACAATGGACAAAAAAAGGGGGAAGATAAGAAATGAGAGTTGATCAAACCCAGAAAATAATCTGAAAAGCACTAACTCATCTTAGAAATGAAGACTAAATTACAAGGTACCCAAGGGAGATTAGAGTCTACTGAATATTTAATAAAAACTACTGAAGAAGGTATGAAGACAGCCAAGAGGATGAAAATGACATAAAGAATTAAAAAGGAGAGGTCCAAGGTGGCAGTGTAGGAAGACCCTGAGAACACTTCCTCCCACTGACACCTGAATCTACACCTACATATACAGCAATTCTCAATGAAGAAGAATTGAGACCTGACTGAACGGCTGCTGCACAACAAAGAACACAGGAAACACACAGAGATGGGTAGGAGAGAGGGAGATACACTATAGATGGGAACCCCACCCCCATAATGCGGTGACCAGCAGCAGGAAGGGAAATCACAGAGGGGCCCATGCACAGGCTTGCCTACCTTGTGCACAGCAAAAAAGCATCAGTTTAAAGGGCATCTATAATATAGGGAAGGAAAAAATCTACTCGTTAATCCTACAGCATCTGCCAAACAGGCAGGGAACTGCTGGAACTTTCTCTAGGGTTGGAGGTGCTGGCCAGAACCATTTTTTGCATTCCCTTCCTCCTCAATAGTGTGGGCAGGAGATGATCTAGATGCTCTAGGAAGCCTGCTAAGGCTTTCCCAGTGAACCCTGGGCCCCTGGTCCACATTGGGTGCAGATGTTCCCCAAAGGATGCCCCGGGACAGTGAGCCCCAGGACCCAGCGACATGTGCTCCAGCTCCATCTGTCCTGCCAGGGTGGCCCCAGTGAAATGTGCCCAAGGACACATCTGGCCCATGTGCAAATCAGTTCCAACAGTCTTGCCAGGGCAGCCTCAGTGTGGTGCACCCCAGGACTCCCCTGGCCTTCACCCATGCCACCCCTGGCCAGCCTACTAAGGTGGCCCAGACACAGTGAACCTAAGGAATTCCCAGACTGCTCTTGTTCCAGCTCTATCAGCTTGCCAAAGCGATCCACCATATGCAGTCTACACAGGGGACACTCCTACACAAGGCCACTCATTCAGGACCAGGAGAGGTAGCTGTTTCACTTAATATATAGAAACAATCACAGAAAGTCAAACAAAATGAAGAGGCAGAGAAATATGTTCCAAATGAAAAAACAAGGTAAAATCCCAGAAAAAAACACTAATGAAATGGAGACAAGTAATTTACCTGATAAAGAGTTCCAAGTAATGGTCATAAAGATGCTCGCCAAACTCAGCATAAGAATGGAGGAACACAGTGAGAACTTCAACAAAGAGTTAGAAAATATAAGAAAGAACCAATCAAAGCTGAAGAATACAATAACTGAAATGAAAAATACACTAGAGGGAATCAACAACAGATTAGATGTTACAGAAGAACGGATCAGTGACCTGGAAGACAAAATAGTGGAAAGCACCCAATCAGAATAGCAAAAAGAATTTAAAAAAATGAGGATGGTTTAAGGGACCTCTGAGATGACATCAAACATACTAATATTTGGATTATAGATGTCCCAGAGGGAGAAGTGAGAAAGGGGTAGAAAACTTATTTGAAGAAATAACGGCTAAAAACTTCCCTAACCTAGGGAAAGAAACAGACATTCAGGTCCAGGAAGCAGAGAGAGTGGCAGACAAGATGAACTCAAAGAGACTCACACCAAGACATATTACAATTAAAATGGCAAAAGTTAAAGATAAAGAAACAGTCTTAAAGGCAGTAAGAGAAAAACTAAAAGTCACATACAAGGAAACCCCCACAGGAGTATGAGCTGATTTTTCAGCAGAAACTTTGCACGCCAGAAGGGAATGGCAGGATATATTTAAAGTGTTGGAAGAGAAAAACTGACAAACAGGAATACTCTACCCAGCAAGGTTATCATTCAGAATTGAAGGAGAGATAAAGAGTTTCCCACACAAGCAAACACTAAAGGAGTTCATCACCACAAAACTGGCCTTACAAGAAATGTTTAAGGGTCTGCTTTAAGCAGAAAAGAAAAGGCCATAACTAGAAATAAGAAAACATATGAAGGAAAAAAATCTCACTGGTAAAGGCAAATATTTACTAAAGGCAATGGATCAGCTACTTAAAAAGCTAGCATGAAAGTTAAAAGAAAAAAGTAGTAAAATCAAATATAACTTTGATAAGTAGTTAAGGGGCACACAAAATAAGATGTAAAATATGATGTCAAAAACATAAAACATGGTGTGGGGGAGTAAAAATGTAGTGCTTTTAGAATGTGTTGAATTGAGCTATTATTACCTGAAAATAGACTGCTATATACGTATATATACACAGGTTGATATGTATGAACCTCATGATAACCATAAACCAAAAACCTACAATAGACATACAAAAAATAAAAAGAAACTCAAACACAACACTAAAGAAAACCACAAGGGAAAAAACCAAAAGAAGAAAAGAACAGAGAAGAACAACAAAAACAAGCAGAAAATAACTAACAAAATGGCAGTAAGTACATACCTATCAATAATTACTTTAAATGTAAGTGCACTAAATGCTCTAATCAAAAGACACAGGGTGGCTGAATGAATAAAAGAACAAGACCCATAAATATGCTGCCTACAAGAGATTCACTTCAAATCTACAGACACACACAGAGTGAAAGTGAAGTGATGGAAAAAGATATTCCATGCAAATGGAAAACAAAGGAAAGCTGGGGTAGCAATACACATATCAGAAAAAACAGACTTTGAAACAAAGACTGTAACAAAAGACAAAGAACAGCATTACATAATGACAAAGGGGTCAATTCAACAGGAGGATATAACATTTGCAAATATTTATGCACCCAAATATATAAAGCAAATATTAACAGACATAAAGAGAGAAATTGGCAGGAATATAATAAGAGTACAGAATTTAATACCCCACTTACATCAATGGATAGATCATCCAGACAGAAAATCAATAAGGAAACAATGGCCTTAAATGACACATTAAACCAGATGAACTTAACAGATCTATAAAGAACATTCTACCCCAAAACTGCAGAATACACATTCTTTTCAACTGCACAGGGAACATTCTCCAAGATACATCATGTCAGGCCAAAAAGCAAGTCTAAATAAATTGAAGAAGACTGAAATCCTATCAACCATCTTTTTTACCAGAAAGGTATGAAACTAGAAATCAATTACAAGAAGAAAACTGGAAAAAACACAAACACGTGGAGACTAAACAACATGCTACTAACTAAACAATGGGTCAATGAAGAAATAAAGAGGAAATAAAAGATACCTTGAGACAAATGAAAATGGAAACAGAACTTTCCAAAAATCTGTGGGAAACAGAAAAAGCAGTTCTATGAGAGAAGTGCACAGTGATCTAGGCCTTCCTCAAGAAACAAGTAAAATCCCAAATAAACAATCTAACTGTACACCTAAAGGAACCAGAGAATGAAGAATAAACAAAGCCCAGAGTTAGGAGAAGGAAGGAAATAATAAAGATTAGAGTGGAAATAAATGAAATAGAGACTAAAAAAACAACAGAAAAGTCCAATGAAACTAAAAACTGGTTCTTTTAAAAGATAAACAAAAATCAATAAATCATTAGCCATATTCATCAAGGAAAAAAGAGAGAGGGTATAAATGAATAAAATCAGAAATGACAGAGAAGTTACAACTGACATCACAGAAATACAAAGGATCAAAGAGATTACTATGACCAATTATATGCCAACACATTGGAAAACCTAGAAGAAAGAGATAAATGCCTAGATACACACAACCTGACAAGACTGAATCATGAAGAAAAAGAAAATCTGAATAGACCAATTACAAGTAATGAAACAATCAGTAATTGAAAAACTCACAAAAAAGCAAAAGTCCAGGACCAGATGGCTTCACAGGTAAATTTCACCAAACATGGAAAGAAGTGTTAACCCATCTTTCTCAATTTATTCAAAAAAGCTGAAGAGGAGGGAACATTTCCTAACTCATTTTACAAAGCCAACATCACCCCTGATATCAAAACCAAATAAAGCCACCACAAAGAAAGAAAATTACAAGCCAACATCCGTGATGAACATAGATGCAAAAATCCTCAAGAAAATGTTAGCAAACCAAAGTCAACAAGACATGAAAAAAATCATCCACCATGATCAAGAGGGATTTACTCCGGAGATGCAAAATTGTGGTTCAAATCCACAAATCAATCAACTTGATATACCACATTAACAAAATGAAGGATAAAAATTATATGATCATCTCAATAGATGCAGAAAAAGCATGCGACAAAATTCAACATCCATTTATGATAAAAACTCTCAAGAACGTAGGTATAGAGGGAACACACAGCAACATAATAAAGGCCATATATGACAATTCCATAGCTAACATCATACTCAACAGTAAACATCTGTACTCTTTTCCTCTAAGACTAGGAACAAGATGCCCACTCTTGCCACTTTTATTAAACATAGTATTGGAAGTCCTAGTAACAGCAATTAGGCAAGAAAAAGAAATAAAGGCATTCAAATAGGAAAGGTGGAAGTAAAACTGTCAATATTTGCAGATGACATAATACTATATATAGAAAACCCTAAAGACTCCACCTAAAAACTATTAGAACTAATAGATAAATTCAGTATAGTTGCAGGATACAAAATTAATATACAGAAATTGGCTGCATTTCTATACACTAATAACGAGCTATCAGAGAGAGAAATTAAGAAAACAATTCTGTTTACAATTTGATCACAAAGAATAAAATATCTGGAAATAAATTTAACCAAGCAAACAAAAGATCTGTACTCTGAAAACTGTAGGACATGGATGAAAGAAATTGAAGACAACACAAATAAATGTAAAGATATACCAGGCTCATGGACTGTAAGAATTAATATTGTTAAAATGTCCATACTACCCAAAGCAATGTACAGATTTAGTGCAATCTCCATCAAAATACCAAGAGCATTTTTCACAGAACCAGAACAAAAAGATCCTAAAATTTGTATAGAACCACAAAAGACCCTGAATAGCCAAACAATCTTGAGAAAGAAGAATAAAGCTGGAGGTATCATGCTCCCTGATTTCAAACTGTACTACAAAACTATAGTAATCAAAACAGTATGGTATTGGCATGAAAACAGATACATAGATCAATGGAACAGAGTAAGAAACCTGGAAATAAATCCATGCATATATGGTCAATTAATCTATGACAAAGGGGGCAAGAATATACAACGGCGAAAAGCAGTCTCTTCAATAAATGGTGCTGGGAAAACTGGAGAGCTACAGGCAAAAGAATGAAATTGGACCACTATCTTATGTCATATACAAAAATAAATTTGAAATGGATAAAGACTTGAATGTAAGACCTAAAACCATAAAACATAAGCAGTCAGCTCTTTGATATCAGTCTTAGCAATATTTTCTTGGACCAGCCTCCTCAGGCAAGGGCAATAAAAACAAAAGTAAACAGGGGGCCAGCCTGGTGGTGTAGTGGTTCAGTTTGTGCACTCTGCTTTGGCGGCCCAGGGTTCACAGGTTCGGATCCCAGGCATGGACCCAGACATTGCTCACTAAGCCATGCTGTGGTGGCATCCCACATACAAAAAATAGAGGAAGATTGGTACAGATGTTAGCTCAGTGATAATCTTCCTCACCAAAACTAAATAAATAAAAACATAAATATAAAAAATATATAAACATAAATATAAAATAAACAAATAGAAACAAATAGGATTACATCAAACTAAAAAGCTCTTGCACAGCAAAGGAAACCATCAACAAAACAAAAAGGCAACCTACTGAATGGGAGAAGATATTTGCAAATCATACATCCCATAAGGGGTTAATAACCAAAATATATAAAGAAGTTACATAACTTAATATCAAAAATCAAACAATCCAATTAAAAAATAGAGGACTTAAATAGACATTTTTCCAAAGAAGACATACAGATGGCACATGAAAGGATGCTCAGTATCATGAACCATCAGGGAAATGCAAATCAAAACCACAATGCGATACCACATCACACCTGTCAGAATGGCTGTTATCAAAAAGAGAAAAAATAACAAGTGTTGGCAAGGATGTGGAGAAAAGAGAACTGTCACAGGGTGCGTGTATGTGTAGCTTTAGTTGTTTTTTAGTTGTTTTAGTTTTGCAAAGTGTCTGAATTAATTTACACTCCCATCAGCAAAGTGACAGTTCCAGTTTGTGCCACATCCTCACCAATGCTCGATATTATCAGTCTTTTTCATTTTAACCATTGTGGACTTTATAAGTCCATTCCTAGGTTCAGATAAAAGAGTGCATATGTCCACCAAAAATATGTATAAGAATGTTCAAAGCGGCTTTATTGATGAAAATCAAAAACTAGAAACAACCCAAATGTCTATCAAAAGGAGAAAAGAGAAACAAATTGATGTATAGTCATACAATGAAATAGTACACAGCAGTAAAAAAGAATGAACCGATACAGGCAGCACAGATGAATTACAAAAGTATTATGTTCACACACACAAAAAACAAAGAGTATATGCTATATGATTTCATTTATACGAAGTTCAAGAACAGGCAAAACTAATTCATGGCGACAAATGTAAGAATAGTTATTTCTGGGAGTGGGGAAAGGTAGGTACTGACTGGGCAAGGTTATAAGGAAACCCGGAGAGAGAGAAAGGTCCTATTTTAATTTGGGTTGTACCTACATGAGTGTATATAAATGTAAAATTTTATCAAACGGTACATTAAAGACTTGTGAACTATATTATATTATATTTCAATAAAGGAACAGGGACGTGCTGTTAATAGAGTAAAAAAGCAAAGTAATAAATAGGGTGGAGATATATATATGACAAAAGACATATCCAGAATATACAAAGATCTCAAAAAAATCAGTAAGCAAAAAACATACAATTCAATGGAAAAATGGGGAAAAGATTTAAAAAGCCATTTTACAAAAAAGGATATCCAGGGCTGGCCCCGTGGCCGAGTAATTAAGTTCACGTGCTCCGCTGCAGGTGGCCCAGTGTTTCACTGGTTCGAATCCTGGGCACAGACATGGCACTGCTCATCAAACCACGCTGAGGCAGGGTCCCACATGCCACAACTAGAAGGACCCACAACCAAGAATATACAACTATGTACCAGGAGGCTTTGGGGAGAAAAAGGAAAAAATAAAATCTTTGAAGAGAAAAAGAAAAAAAAAGGATATCCAAATAGCCAACAAACATATAAAAGGTGCTCAACTTCATCAGTCAGAGAAACGCAAATTAAAACCATAATGTGATGCCACTACGCATCAACCAGAATGACAAAAATTTAAAAAGGACCATACCAAATAGTGGCAAAAATACGTAAAAACTGCAACTCTCGTTCATTACTGAACAGAATGAAAATTGGCTCAATTATTTTGAAATCACTTTGAAAAACCAACAATATCTAGTAAAGCTGAACAAAAGCATACCCCTTATCAACACCCAAACATAGGAGATATCCTTAATAAGTAAATATTAGCGGAGTGTTTTAAAAAGTAATCATTACAAGATTAAGAATAGGTTATCTTCGTTATTCTTAGCTCTAGAACTACGAAATTTTAAAAAATCATGAGTTATTTTAAATGCAGTATGATCACATTAAATGTGTTGCTGGCCTATAAAAAAACAATTCATCACTTTTAATATCTCAATAAATAACTGAGGCCAGACACTTGAAATGAATAACGCTTTATAATTGTTTTTTCAGTTACCAACAGACCTTAGTGCTGCAAGCCCTGCAGGGACAAACTAGAGAAAGGCCTGGCCGAGTGCCAACAGCTTCACCTTTTTGCTGAGATTCATGTTCTCCATCTTAGCCTTCAGCAGCTTCATCTTATTCATAGTTATTGAATTTTCAATTATCTGTTGCCCAGAAGGAGAAGGCTCAACTTCTTCATCCTCATCAGTGTACAAATTATACACAGAACCACCACTGCAAAGAAAACGAGAATTTCTATTGAGATGTGCTTGATACCTGCCCAATAACTAAAAATACTCTATGTGCAATAGAAATGACAGATGCTGCCAATGACAAAACAATAAATCTATCTTGTCAATGTAAATTTAAGGCAAATTTATCTCAAAAAGTATATTTCTTAGGAGAAAACAAATAAATGGGGATAAATATCACGATCTAGCATTACTGAAAATTTAGTACAGCTGAGCTTTTCTGAAGTCAGTATACCATAAGTGAAGAGCTTTTGGCACCTGTTGTATCATTCCCTTAGAAGCAAAATCCATTTCCACAAGAATTTTCTGATTCCATTTTATCCACCATGGCTGATAATTGTGAAACCTAGATCATAGTCTGATCAGATTTCCACTAACCAGAATGAAAAAGAAATTGATGCAGAAGAAAGTGCAGATTTTTATTCACCCTGAGAGGATTCTCACTAAAAAGGGAACTCATCCATAGGTGTCATCAGAACATTTTCTGTTCTTAAAAAACAACAACAAAAAAATAAGGATAACGAGACTTTTTTCAGTGTGTTGGAAATGTAGCCACCTAGAATACATAGATTTTAAAATGAAAAGAGACACTTCGGTCCAGTCGTGACACAAATTACTAAACATGGAAAACATTTCAATTACTGGTCCATCACCATGACATTTATTCATACCTTAACATAATTAGGTTTGGAGCCTCTTCTCTTTGACTGCATAAGATAATGACACTTACCACACTATCATCACCTTTATACTTACATGTCTATCTTTCCTTCTTACTGTCCCATATGTTAGCAAGTTGAAAGCACATATTAGGCCTTATCCATATTCCTAGTCTTAGCACCTGGCATTGTGCTTAGCACATACGCAATAAATGTTTGTTGAACTGAACACAAACATTATTGAAATTTCATTCAGCTTTTTCAATAATGGGAAAATTAGAATGGTAAGGGTTTGAAAGAAAAATGAGCTCAGCATATTTGAAAAATGACTAAAATTTTAAATAGAGCAGATTAAGAATGTGTATTAGTTACCATGACTGACTGACTTATAGGAAAACCGAAGTATGTATCTATGCTAAAGAAGTATGAAGGTTAATAAGATTTCAATATGGCTGTAAGAAACGGAAACAATTTAGGATGGCCTTAATAGGGCATATTCCATAACATTTCTGAAGCACATACTATCACCACACAAAGGTCAAGGAGAGAGTAGATAGCCTCACTCCTAAATTTTACAAGGTGAACTGATGATATTTTGAAATCGTGGGTTAATTACACACAGAGTCAGCATGGGTATCAGAAAACAATGGCAGGAATTGGTCTCCATAACCAATTTAGTCCCTAGTGGCTGACTCGTGGCCATGAGTCCTACTGTTGTAGATGCCTACCACAGCATGAAAATTGACATACCGAGATTAGCTTTGCTACCATTTACTGAATGCCTACTCTGCCAGGCACTTTCCACATATTATTTCTAATCCTCACAAAAACTATATAAGGTGATATTATATCCCATTTTATAAATGAAGAAACTGCAGTTGAGAGAGGTTAACTGATTTTGTTCAAGACCAGACGGCTAGTAAATAGTAGACCTAAAATTTAAATCTCCCATCTGTCTGGTTCCAAAGTCTGTTCTCTACAGCACCTCCTGGTGCTTTCCCAGGGACCAAACAACAGACCTTACTTAGTACCCAAATAAGTGACAGAACTATAGTACATGAAGGCTCTTGTCTTGAGATTACCTATATCTGAAAAGGAGGGCTGAGTGAAGATTTTTGCCAGTTCACTCTTGGAGTTGGAAAAAATGATTCAAGTATATACTCTCTATGCTTGGTTACCTTGAAATATTTTAACTCTGAGTACTTCTCTGTTATATCCTGTGGTATTTTAAGTACCCATGCTGAATACTGAAAGAGGTTTCTGACTCAACATTCCTGATATAAAAAACTGATTCTTTACTGCCTTCCCACGGAGAACAGTGTGTGTGTGTGTGTGTGTGTGTGTGTGTGTGTGCGCGCGCGCGCGCACATGTGTGTATATATGTACACAAAAAAGTACAATCGTGATAAATATTTCATTTGACGCATTTTAAAGGATAAAAAACACTTTTAAATTCACCTAATTTTTTCAAAGAATCACATCATTGTGTTTTCTCTCACAAAGCATAAACTCATGAGATCAGTTAGAAGCCAACCACAAATTTTCTCTAAATGGAAAGATGTTATCAGACTAGGATAACATAGTAATTTATAAACTTAATCCAAAAATATCCTTCTTTATATTTAAATATTCTAAATATTTTCTTGAATTTCTAAATATTTTCTTGAATGCTACATTTAACTTTTTATAAACCTTTTAATCTAATAATATGATTAAAGAATAAGAGATGGGCAAATGTCGTATTTATTTCAACATGACCATTGTTCATCCCAAAGCCAAGTCTTCATGTGACTTTCACAGACAAGTTACCATTTAATTAAGTCTTAAATGCCTCCTTTTATTTCCTTCCACTTATAAAAGCAGTAAGGTGGCAGAATTAACCAAAAAGATTTGAGACTAAAAATGACTGATACTAGATTTTGTATCAGAATGAATCAAATAAGCACCCAATTCTCAATGTTTCTTCTTAGAGAAGGAATTAGCAAACTACGGCCACAGGCCAAATTCAGTCCGCCATTTATTTACGTGGCCCATAAGCTAAGAATGGTTTCCACACTTTCAAATGTTTGAAAAAAATCAAAATAATAATCCTTTATAAAATTTGAAAATTACATGAAATTCAAATTTGTGTCCATAAGTAGGAAGTTTTATTGGAACACGGCCACACTCACTTGATCACATACTGCTTACGGCTACATTTGCACTACACTGGCAAGAGCTAAGTAGCCACAACAGCGATTGTATATGGCTCTCTCACTGGTTTGCACTGTGGCTTGGCACAGTACAAATCATAGCGGCACAGCCATACTTCAACGGTATTTTGAGTGCCACGTGTATCACTGTACCATGAGAGGTTTTTTTTATTACCAATATATTACCCAACATATCAACACAAGAGTGGACTTGCAAAATTGCAGTTTTAAGGCAGAGCAGAGAGTGGATTATTCTGTTATCTATTAAATAGCAAAGCATTGTGTTATTATGCAATGACACTACAGCTGTGCTAAGAAAAACAACGTATTTGGACATTACCAGACTAAAGACTCATCACAATACTCCCAACTTGCAGGTCAGAAAAATTAGAAAATTTTAAATAAAAAATGAAAATGAGACTGCAACCAAAATAAGTTTCTGAGTGGCTTATTTACTAGCCATGGAAGGAAATCTGCTTACCAATAGTGAATTAATTAAACCATGTTTAATCATAGCAGTTGAAGAAATGTGTCCCGAGAAAATAAACTTATTTAGAGACTACTCCTTCAGCAAGAACAATTTCTCGAAGATTTGACAACATAGGAATCAACATCAATAATAAATTAAAAAAGAAGACAAATGGCAAAAATAACCAAAACAAAAAGTGACAAATGTTAGAGGTTGTGGAGAAAAAGGAACCCTCATCCACTGTTGGTGGGAATGCAAACTGGTGCAGCCGCTATGGAAAACAGTATAGAAATTTCTCAAAAAATTAAAAATAGAAATACCATATGACCCAGCTATCCCACTACTGGGTATCTATCCAAAGAACTCGAAATCAGCCATTCCAAAAATCCCATACACCCCTATGTTCATCGCAGCATTATTTACAATAGCCAAGATGTGGAAGCAACCTAAGTGCCCATCAACTGATGATTGGATAAAGAAGATATGGTATATATACACAATGGAATACTACTCCGCCCTAAAAAAGGATAAAATTGTCCCATTCACAACAACATGGATGGACCTTGAGGGTACTATGTTAAGTGAAATAAGCCAGATAGAGAAAGATGAACGCTGTATGACTCCACTCATAGGTGGAAGTTAAACATATAAACAAAGAGAACAGATTGGTGGTTACCAGGGGAAGGGGGGGTGAGGGGAGGCCACAAATGGTGAAGGGATGCACCTACAACATGATTAACAATAAGGTACAACTGAAATTTCACAAGGTTGTAAACTATCATAATCTTAATAAAAAGTTAAAAAAAAAAGACAACAAATGACTGGGAGTCGTTTTCCTTGGCTTTTGATGAGTCAACATAAATTATCGATACTGTTGAGTTGTTTTTGTTTATTCAGGGCATCAATACCAAGTTTGAAGTGACTGAAGAACTAGCTCCGATGAACAGTCTGCATGAAACAACTACAGGTAAGAATATTTTCAAAGAAGTTCCTAAAAGACTAATTCAGTACAACTTGAATCTGCTACAACTGATGAAGTAAAAAAATGTGTGGATCAGAAAAAAAATTTAGTTGGACAAATTTAAAAAGCTAATGAAATTGTAAAGTGTTTAAAGCTATAGTTATTGTATTATTCATCAGCAGGTATTGTGCAGTAAATATTTGAATCCATCGTGTATTATCGAACCAGTAGTGTCAACGGTAAACTTCATTTGTCTCATGTACTTAACCATTGGTTCAAATGGCACAGCAGTAAGCAGTTTTATTGTGATTTGTTTTTTTTAGCTCAGGGCTGACATTGAATTTTTCTGAATGAGAAGAACCCCCCCTCAACTGCTACTGTCAAACACTAAATGCCTTTGGAAATTAGTTTTTGCTGTATACTTGATGATGTTTCTTAATGAATTCTGCTTAAAATTAAAGGCAAAACAGTACTTACATGAGAAACTTATACTGCAGTAATGTCATTTTGACAACACCTAGCATTACTTTGAATCACATGGATGGCACACTTTCAAAAGTTAAAAATGAAGTGAGATCTCCATTCCCACACAAATTTCCAGCACATACTTTCTGAACTCAAAGTATACTCCCAGCAGCGTTTTCATACCTCGTTGTGAGTTAAAAGAAATCTCCATATTTCAAAATCTATTTAAACGTGTAATTGAGGAGTTCCACCTATCTTCAACTGGACACGATTAATCTGCAACGTAATGACATGCTAAATGCAAAAAGCAAGAGAAGACTCTAATACAATTCTATAAATGCCTTCCAAGTGATGGACATGCTCAGTTAAAAGCATATGCTCGTGGACTGACATCAGTATTTGACAGTACCTGTCTGTGTGAAAAGAAATTTTCAAATATAAAATACATAAAATCTCATTACAGAGCAATATTAACAGATGAACTTTTGCAAATGATTTGCAAATTTGAAACGCAACAGTAGCTTTCAACCCCCAGTAAGTAAAATATTACTCCCACAAAAAAGAATTCCATTCTTCTCACTAGTAGACCTGATTTATACACACAGACACTCAAAAGTATTCAATTATTATTATTTTGAATTTTGTCAATAAAAATTTTGTGGAAATTTGTTTTCTCTCTTATTATGTAAATACCTACACAGTATCTTTGATTTTATCTCTTGGCCTAAAAATCCTCAAGTGGCTACCATCTGGCTCTTTACAGAAAAAGCTTGCTGCCCTCTGTTGTAAAGTAAGAAAGCCTCTCCTAAAAAAGGCAAGATAAATGTTCTTCAAGGTATCACCAGAGAAAGTTTTCTAGCCCCCCTTTCTCATTCACCCTATTCCTTGTCCAATTCTGGTAGGTAAATAGAAAGGAAAAGAAAAATTTAAAAATTATCTTGAGAGGAATAGTAACCAGCGATATTTGGGCTACGTCTTAACCACAAATAGAAGTTGGCTGGGGAGAAAATGGAGTAAAAGGAGGAAAAGACATTTCAAGCAAAGGGAAAAAGATGTGCAAAAACATGGCATAATGAAAGAGACCTTAAAAACTGATGATGACAGGTTATAAAGGGCCTTCCATGCTAAGCTAAGGAGCTCAGGTTTTCTTCCTTAAGAAAGAGGAACCAACAGTGGATGTGCTAAGGAGAAAACCAAAATGACAGTGAAGCTGGCACATGGAGAGACTGGTGTGAAAAATTCTATCCATGGTCCAAGTGAGGGACACTGGACTAAGGCTGCAGCCCTCACCGCTCCCTCTTCTCTACTTCTAGCCCACACGTTTATGCCACTTTTGAAGTGCTAACCAGATCCTGACACATTCAAGTCAACATCCGTTTGTCACCATCTGCTCTCTGTGGCCACAAAGAAAGGGTCTGACCTTTTGTTCCACATAACACTCTGTGGTGGGGAGAATCCTAAAGCAGCCCCCAATCCCCAATCCCCGGTGCTCACATCCTGGATATTCTCCTACCCTTGAGCTTGGGCATGACCTATGACTTGCTTCTAGCCAACAGAATATGGCACAGGTAAAGGGATCCTGCAGATGTAATTTAGGCCCCAAATCAGTTGATTCTGAGTTAATCAAAAGGGAGCTGAAGGGAGCTGACGGGAGCCTCTAGCCAACAGCCAGCAAAAAATCAGGGCTCTCAGTCATACAACCGCCAGGAAATGAATTATGCCAACAACGTGAATGAGCTTGAAAGTAGATTCTCTTCCTCAGTTAGGCCTCCAGATAGGAGTGCACCTTTGCCAAAACCTTGAGTGCAGCTTTGTGGGACGAGCAGAGCATCCAGCTACACTGTTCCTGACACACAGAAACTGTTCTCCAGACTCTAAGTTATTTTTTCTCTGAATGGTTTTGCCACTAGCTTTTTCTATTGTGGGATTAAATTTAGTTATCTGTAATATCTTTCCTTCCTTTGTCTGCTTGGCAAACTCTTACTCTTCTTTTAAGGTTGCTAATTCTCAGAGGTTGTCCCTAACTCCTCACCTTTCAGGCAAAATGAAGGCCCTCTCATCTGGTTTTCCAGAGATGTTGCTATCTCTTTATAACAACTGCCGACATTATATCACAGACACTATTTTAGCAGATTGCATGCTCCACGAATGAAGGGATGATTATCTTTATAACTCAGTGCCTGGTGCAGGGACTGTCTATAAATGTCCAGTAAATGTTTAGTGACTTAAAGGGAAAGGAGATACAGAATCATAGTAAGGGGGACCTTCTCTAATTCCTTAATTGTTCTACGGCCTAGCTAAGTCCCTTGAAGTTGTTTCCCTCAGATTTTAGAAGCAATATAACAACTCCTTCCCCTTTTAGAGAGTAGGAAAACAAGACTAGAAAAGTAAAGAGATTTATCTACTTTTAAGGAGCCGAGTTAAATTTTGAAAAAAGATAGCAATTTTAGGTTTAACACTTTCTATTACGCCAAGGTTATAAAATAACACACTATTACAATAAGACTCCCTACTCCATAAGAAATTTCAGTTTTAGAAATTACTAAGTATCAACCATATGAAGGAAAATTTCAAAATTACATACCTGGGGCAAGGGGCATGGGGGAAATGCAAGAAATTTAGTCAGTCTTGTGAATATAGTAAGATTATTTTGACAACATAACGTAAGCATAAGGTTTATGGAATGTATCATACAACGTTCTCCTTTTCTAAGTGAGACATGCAAATGAAAACCTATTTACCTTAAAGATTCAGATAATGGTGTTAAAGTGCCATCTCCCCTATCTACTACACGAAAGAAATTCAATTGATCTCCTTCTCGGTATACCAAAAATGTAACTTTTTTGTTGCAGGAGGTCTTCTCCCAGACCTCATCTCGACTGGAATCCATGTACTCAGCCATCTCCCTAAGTGGATCTTCCATAGGAACTACAAATGGAAAAATTGATAAACAAGCTTTCAATTTATATCACGTTTTATGCATACTGGTACAGTGACAGAACATAATGTGCTGAATTTGAACAACCACCCTGTGCATACAATACATACATGATATTCTTCAAATAAGTTTCTGGTCTTTTTATAGTTAATACAGCATTCTCTATGTTGTATTAATATGAAAGAAATAAAATGCATTATTATGATGTTATGTGCAAAGACAGGGCTTAACCAAATATATGAGGTTTCTCCTGTGCCACTAGTCTATTTGTGGATTCTGTGACATAATCATCTATGATTATTTTCACTTTACACCTTCTGCTTCCTATATTTTCCAATACTGGTTCCAAGAATCAATAATTAAAAAGCACTATAAATGCCACTTACTTTAGATTAAACAATAAACACACACACACATAATTGGGAGACACGTTAGAAATTAGAAGCAAGTGAATTCCTCTTTGTCTTTCTGGTTTTATATAAAGGTCAATTCTTCTTGGAGCTGTTTCTTGATGTGAAGTTAGGTAGTAAAAGTACACAATAACTCAGAACACAAAGGGGCCACTTAGTGTACTCAAACTGCAATGTGTGCCGTGGTTAGCATGTTGTTTCTTGAAAGCATCCTCCCAGGATCCCAACTGTCCTGGTATGTATCCACGCGTCCAGTCAGAGCACAAGGACCAGGGCAAAGCCCCCAGTAGTGGTAGGCTCTAGCTGCCTGGAGTTGTCTTCAAGTTTGAATAATATTGCAGCCATCATTACAACCCACTCTTGTCCACAGCAGCCACAGATTCTGCTCCTGTGGTGGAAATGGGCCTCAAGAGATTGCCGACTCATAGGGTGAATGTTCTAAACGCCCCTGAACCCAAGATTTGGGAGTCCAAATAATGGTTACAAGGGAAAAAAACGTTTGCTCCCAAAGACATTCTCATGTCAAGCTGCAGAAACAGTCGCTCTTTCCTAAAAGAGGCAACAATTTCTCAAACTCCATACCTGTCATTCAAGTAGCTTATATGTTAACAGAATCCAGTGCTGTACTACCCTGTAAAAAGTCATAGCAATAAGAAATACGAAACTCTGAAAGTAACAAAGTAAAAACATCAAAAATGTTCCCATATCCTAAACTCAATTTCACCACTACTAAAACACAAAAACTTTAGAAATTATAAGATTTAGTTTAATTTATAAAAATATTTGGATGTTTTGATCGACTCTTTCATAGGCATAAGATATGTAAATATTAAAAGACATTTTTAAAACAAATTCTTGCCATTTTTAAGTTAATGCTACACTTTCCACATTACATTAATAAGAAATAAAAACTATGCTACTGCCATTACTAAAGCCACATGAAAGACTTGCTTAAACCAACAAAGCAGACCTTACTTACGGAGCCACTGGGACAGAAGACATATATGCACATGTGTGTGTGCAGGTACACACTTTCTCCTAACAGAAAAATCATTTAGATTTCTTCAGGTATAAAACATTTTATATATAGTTTAGGATAAAGTTAGTTTTAGAAAGTATTTTCTTTGCTGTTTTGATACTGGTTCATTCATAAATAATTTTAAAAGCTAAATATTGCTGGAACTCACATGATAAAGGCACTTTCTAAATCATAATTTTCAAGTACAACTAAATAAATATGGTTTCTCAAATACAATATGGAAAAGTTCTAGATCTGGGTACGGTTTTTCTTTTCCACAAAGTTTTCAATGATGTAAGGCAGACAACAGTAAACTTTCAATTTTAAAGACGTTGATTTAAAACAAGCAAAATTATTAAAAACTCAATTTAAAATATCAAAAAACAGACAAGTTCTAGACATGGATTTTTCAATTCACAAACAAGGCACAGGAAGTTGTAGGGAAAGAAAAGCATTACACAGCTTCAACTACCAAAACATAAGGATGCCCTGCATTTTCATTTTTTTAAAAAAGTAAAAAGAAACCCATATATTTTTAACTCAGAATCTGTAACACTTATACTCCTCCTCATAAATATAAAATAATTTGAGTCCTAGTAAGAAAAGTAGGTGTTCTGATTAAATGCCCTGGTTTAAGGATAATACTATACACAAAATAACCAACTTTCAAAAATATAATACAAGGGAATTCACATGTCATTAAACACTATATAACTCCATCTTACTATAATGACTCAGTAAACACTTTAGGGTCCTTGCACTACCATTAGAACCAGTACTGTAAACATCACCTTATGTCACATAAGTGACAATTAACAGCAAGTCCCTGATATGAGGAGTGCTAGTTAATCAGTTCTAACATTATCTTTGTTTTTTTAACCTATTCAAAACAGTGCAACAGCCAAGTAACCTATCTCACGAACTCCTCTTCAAGTTGCTAGGAAAAAGAGAGTAATAACCCTATGTTCTAACCAAAATTATGAAGCATAGAGATAAAAATCTGACTTGTGGAAGTAAGCCAGCAGAGGAATTAATACTTAAGCTTCAGTTTAGAGGTTAGTGGAGGATCAAACAATTTTTAAGGCCTTCCCCAAAATGAGGCCCACAGAGCAGGACTGCTCTGAGCAGTCTCAGGATGCCTCTCCTTGGTGGGGATTCATGTGACATACCTGAATCAGGGACCAGTGTGAACACAACCAGTTCTCCCATGCTTAGAGCTTTCTTGCTAATTAGTCTTTGCTCACATCCTCTTCTCCGAGGGCCCTTCCACACCTGTCCTCCCAGTACCCTACTTCTAGACTCTCACACTACCCTATTTCCCCCATAGCACTTATGACTACTTGAAATGATGTCGATTCTCTAATGTTTACTGTGGGCACTATCATGAAGCAGGGACGACTTCTCCCATGGAACACTGCACTGAACATCTAGTAAATGCTCAAAATGTATTTGCTGAATGAATGAACAGACTTCCAGAGACCATTCACATCCTGAAAAAGGGTTCAACAGGGCAATGATAATATCCATGAAACTCAAATGCATCACAAACCAGGCTAACAGGCATCTTTGGGATTTTCTGTAAGCATCATTGCCCCAGGAGATGAAGACTCAGTGGATAAAAAAAAAGCAACAAGACTGGTATGAACCTACACAAAATGATAACAACATAATATTCATACTATGCTATCCCATTTTCATTCCCTATACTGGTGAGGTTTATTTTTAAATCTCCCTGAATTGAATCAGGAATCAAGAGATTTTCTGGAATATGACTTCCTGCCTCTGTGCATTCAGGCTTTAAAGAACAATGCCTAGAGAAACAAATGTGGTTCTTCCAAGAGCTAATAGCAGAAAGAGAACCTGGCTAAAACTTGAAGCTATAAAAACACCAACTGGCTTGGGCCAATTATTATTGTCAAATTGCTTTAATATACATAATTTTAACATATGCCTACCTCTTCTAGTATTTATAGGTCCGCCACGCATAGCCAATACCAGCTTCAAGGTACAACCTTCTGAAATGCTGTGGATAGTTAACACAAAAATAAACCACAATCATCAAAATGCATTCAGTGTTAAATATATACATAATTATGTGCTGGTTTATCAAGCATAGTGCCTACCCTCTGAAATACAAAAAAAGATACAGCAATGTGCATAAATATAAATATTAACTTATTTACATGTATAAATAATGAGAGTAAAGAAGTTTTCATAATCCTTAATATGACATGAAATCTCAGAATAAAAGTACTGCAAAGGACCTCGGAGAGGTCTAGCCTTTTCATTTCACATGTAAGGAACAAGAGGCCCTAAGAACAAGAGAAGCTTGTCCAAGACCCACAGTGTTGGAAAATAGCAGATCTATTTAACAAAACAGAAAAGTAGCAACTCCACAAGGTCTCCTGATTCCCAGTGCTCTTCCAGCTATTCCACATTGCCTCTGACCCTTTTGTTCTTTAAGAGTAACAAATTACGTGAAAGAAGGGAGAAAGACAAAGGGTCAGACACTGTATCTGCTATGACCGGTGCTCACAGAGTCACTTAGTAACAGAAGAAGGGCTGAATGAAAAATGAAAGGCTTGGTGAAGAACAATACTGTCTCACCCAAAACTCCTGTGAAAATGCAAAGAAAAGGAATGTAGCCAGGTGAAAATGGGTCAATATTCAAAAAAAGGAGTAAGGAAGGCAAGATCAGAAGAGGAAGATCTAAAAAGGCAGGGGATAAATAGCTGGGCATGAATAATGAAAAGGTAGAACAAAGAATTGGAGGACAAAGACCAAGCAGTATGGGGTACTGAGCCAACACATCTCGAAGTTTGGGTTTTACACTGAAATCCAGGGATCAGAACTATTCAGAAGAAGAAGAGACACGATCTAAGGATTCAGAAGAAAAACACTATCTTATGGAGTCGTAATACTGAGCATCTATAAAACAGCTAATAAGCAATTATACTCACTTGTAATCATTCAAGCAATATTCATCTTCAAGTTCCATGTTATTCCAAATTAAGTGCTGCTGACAGATGGGAATACCTTAGGGGAAGGTTATAAAAAAAAAATAGTTAAAAACTCAACAAGAACCTTCGAAAGAGTATGATACAAAGCTATTTTATTAAAGAACTAATAACAATAAATTAAACACACTTCTAAACTGAGTGCTGGGTGCTTAAATTTACCTTTTCATTATTTATCTTTTCATTATTAAAGTTTACAGAATCATAGGTAAAAGGCATGGCTAAAAGCATATGTAGTCCAATCTACTTGCTTTAAAGAAACCAGTATGTTAGCTCAGAGAAAATCTTCTTCAGCAAAAAAACCCTCTCTGGCCTTGAAACAAAGTATGACATTAGGGAACCCATTAAAAAACAAGATATCATGAAAACAGCCCTGAAGAGTTTAAGATTTAAGGCCTAGAAGACAGTTCTAAATGCTGCAAAGTAGTCCTCATTCAGTTATATTCAGGGTTAAAAGTATATTATGGGAGAGAGGGGTGTGAGGTGGGAGGGGGTTTAAAATGTACAAACTCCCAGACATAAAATAAGTCATGGGGGTGTAATGTACAACATGGGGACTCTAGTTAATAATACTGTGTTGTGTATCTGAAAGTTGCTAAGAGAGTAGAACTTAAAAATTTTCATCACAAGAAAAAAGAATTTTGTAACTATGTATGATGATGGATGTTAACTAGACTTACTGGGATCATTTCACAATATATGCAAATATCAAATCATTATGTTGTACATCTGAAACTAATAGGTCAATTATATCTAAATTAAAAAATACGAAAGATTTAATTTAGTTTACTGTCCTGAGGGGCTTATATTCTAAAAATTTGTTCCCTGAGTGACATGCCCACTTGGAATAATGATTATTTATATGTGAGTTTATTTAGTGATTAAGACGGCATCTTTCATCTCTCTTCTGAATGGAAAGGCCAATAATCTTGAAAAAGGGCAGAAAATATAATTTCCAATTAAAAAACATTAATACATTAGAAAATTCCCTCAATTTCAGTGTCTGTATGTAATTATAGTTCATTATTGTATATTAACATGCTTTTTTGTAGAGCCGGGACACTAACTACAGAATAAGTCAATCTTGAAAAAAAAGGATACTATGGACAATTTTCTAAGGCAGAAAATTATGGTCTACAACACACTTTCTTTACATTTCTGAGATGTTAAAGGAATATAAGGTAGAATTCCATACTCCAGCATAATTAACTTCTTTTTTCTTTTGCAAATTGCACATTTGAATGTCCCAAGAAAGTCTGGACTATACTAGCCAGAGAATGACCATTATCTACTCAACAGAACATTTAACGGACACTGATATTGATGAAAACATTTTTCAAATATCTTACATACTGCCTTCTGAAATTACTTTTGCTTATGACACTACAAAATAAGTTGACTAGAATAATAACAGTAGGTGGTGTATGTGTTAGCATTTATTATTATAAGCCACGCATTGCTGTAAGTGTTTGACCTGTGTTATCATAATTCAACTACAACAACAATCTCGTGAAGTGGGCATCAATATTATGCTCATTTCACAGGTAATAAAACTGAAATACTGAGAGATTCAGTGACACACAGAGAGCATGCGGATTGGAGATGTGAAGCCTCAGCAGGTTCACTGCAGAGACTGCACTCTCAACCTTTACGCTAATCAGTCTCTAGAAAATCAGCCTCCATAAAGCACAAGTAGCTATCTGGGGGATATGTTTCAGTAGTGTTGCCTGTTAGTAGACCTGAATGTCTACTAAATGTTCAACAAATGCTCCAAAAGATCATCATGGAATACAGCCCACAGGCATTCAGCGAGGACCAGGGGCAAGGGGGTAGATACGTATATCGACCATATATCTCCTGAATGGAAAAACTCTCTTCTTTTGCTTCCAGCTAAAAAAGAACGCCAGTAAGGAAAGGTTTTCAAGCTAGAAATTATTACATGTTAAAAGTATTTTAACATTTAAAAAAATACTGAGATGTGCCTAGGTCATCTTTTCAACCAAAATTATAGGATTCTGGGGCCAGCTGGTGGCACAGCGGTAAAGTTCATGTGCTCCACTTCAGCAGCCTGGGGTTTGCAGGTTCAGATCCTGGGCACGGCCCTAGCACCTGCTCGTCAAGCCATGCTGGTGCCATCCCACATAAAATAGAGGAAGATTGGCACAGATATTAGCTCAGGGCCAATCTTCCTCACACAAAAAAGAAAAAAAATTATAGGATTCCATTAGCATAACTAGATAAAGCAATTTGGGCAGGTAATACCATGTGTACATTCAACCAACACTGTACAGCATTATTCTATAATGCAAATTTTAGAACTGGACTGAAGACAGTAACACCACTGCTTAGCCACAACTCTTGTAATCACTTTTAATGAAGTTAGCCATCATTTAGCAGGCAAAAAAAAAATAGAAGGTTGCCAGGCAAGACAGGGTGGCAAGAAGCATTAAGACTGAGCCATGGTCCTGATGGCTACCTAAGTTGCTAGATGACTTTAAGGAGGTCATCAACCTCTCGGAGTCTTACCGTCCTCTCTTGTGCATTAAAAAAGACTAGGTTTTCTACCATGCATACTTTTATAATCTCAAATATATAATGCAAACCAACTTTGCTTTAAGATAAGGTTGCCAAAGTTAGCAAGTAAGAACCTGGCAACCCTATTTAAGGGTGGCCATTTGTCTTTAAACCTCAACACTTATTTCTTGTACAACTAAATCCAGAAAAATTAATTCCTATAAAACAAACATATCGTCCAAAAAAATAGATTATATATACAAATTTTCTATTCAGTGCTTTCAAACTTTTTACAAATTAAAATATTTGTTTTTTATAAAAATAATAGTCACTGTGAAAAACAGAAAACACAGAAATATATAAAAGAAAATAAAAACTACATGTAATCCTAAAGCCAGCAGAATCTATTCTTAACATTTTAGATATACTTCCTTTTAAAATTAATTTCTTTAATAAAATGGGGTCATACTTTGTGAGCTGTTTTATAAACTGCTCATTTTTTTATATCAATAAATAAGAATATACATTATGTTTAGCGACTGGATGGTACTCTAATATATGTTTCTGTCATAATTTATTTACCCAGTCACCTAAGACATATCTTCATCTATCCAACTTTTCACTATTATAAACGAAGTTGTGATAAGTGATATATGAATGCGAGTGTATTTGCGAATATATACTTGTGTGTGTGTGTGTGTATTCATCTGCTCACACCAAATAATACCACAGACTGGATGACTTAAACAAAAGAAATTTATTTTTCACAGTTCTGGGGGCTGGGAAGTCCAAGATCAAGGTTCCAGCAAAGTCGGTTTCACTCTGAAGCCTCATCTTGGCTTGTGGGCAGCCAGCATTTTCCTGTGTGCTCACATGACTTCTTCTTTGTGCGTGTGCACAGAGAGAGGGGGAGTTCTCTGGTGTCCCTTCTCATAAGGGCACTAATCCCATCAAGGCAGTTCCAGCCTCATGACCTGATCTAACCGTAATAATGACTCAAACATGTTTCTTTGGTCTTTGTTAGAATTTTCATGCAAATATGTGCGTTTTGAGAAAATGATCATATCTGCATTTAGAAAATAAACCAGAATCAACAGGATTAGTATTATTCTGTAATGGAAACTTTAGAACTGGATAAAGTTTATTAATTATTAAAAAAAATTTTTTAAATTAAAATGGATAATTAAAGACAATGGTGAACCATAGCTCCCATCTCCCAATATTCCTCCAGAACTAGAAGGGAAATTAATCTACACAGAAACCACATCCTCAGCCCTCATAAACTGAAGACAGAGAATGTCCAAACTTCAAAATAACTGGGAATAAAAAAGGGGCAATCACCCAATCCCAGTGGGCAGTCTCATATTCCCACCTCTGCAGGGTTGACTGAGAAAAAATTCAGAGAAGACAGAGAGGGAAGCTAGCAATGGCACAAAAGCTCAATATGGAGGAAATAGACAAAATTACCTCAAAAACGAAAAATAAACTACAAGTTACCAAGAGATAAGAGACTCAAATACATATTTAGTAAGGGACAAGGTAGGAAAACACCCAGGAGAATGAAAATGACATAAAGAAGTAAGAAGGGTCAAAGAGAAAGTAATGGAAATGGGAGACAGGCCAATAAGGAATGATATTCATATTATCACAGTTCCCAGAAAAAAAAAAAACAAACAGTGGACCAGAACTAATATTTAGAACTATAATCCTGGAAACTTCCAGAAATGGAAAAAGACCTGAATGTACACATTGAAAGGACCCCCTAGGTACCTGGGAAAATTAACTAAGAACTATTAAGCCCAAGACACATCCTAGTAATAAATCTATTCGATTTCAATGATAAAGACAAAATCCTCAACAGTTACACACACATACAAAATCAACTAAGTTATAAGGCAAAAGAATTAGACTGAACCCAACAACAAAGGAACAAATAATCTGATTTACAAATGAGCAAAGGAGGGGCTGGCCCAGTGACATAGTGGTAAGTGTGCACACTCCCCTTTGGCAACCCGGGGTTCACAGGCTTGGATGCCAGGTGCGGACCTGTGCTCGCTCGTCAGGCCATGCTGTGGTGGCATCTCACATTCAAAATAGAGGAAGATTGCCACAGATGTTAGTTCAGCGACAACCTTCCTCAAGCAAAAAGAGGAGATTGGCAACAGATGTTAACTCAAGGGCAATCTTTCTCAACAAAAAAAAAAATTAGCAAATGACCTGAATAGACATTTCTCCAAAGAAGACATACAGATGGTCAACAAGCATATGAAAAGATGGTCAACATCATTAATCATCAGGGAAATGCAAATCAAAAACCACAATAAAATATCACACCCATTAGGTTGTCCACTATCAAAAAAACTCAAAAGATAGCAAGTGTTGGTGAGGATGGGCAGAAATTGGAACCCATGTGCACTGTTGGTGGGAAAATAAAATTGTGCAGTCACTATGGAAAACAGTATGGAGGCTCCTCAAAACATTAAAAATAGAACTACCGCATGATCCAACAATTCCATTTCTGGATATATATTCAAAAGACATCAGGATCTGGAAGAGATATTTGCACACCCATGTTCATTACAGCATTATTCATAAAAGCCAAGAGATAGAAACAACCTAAATGTTTATCAACATATGAATGGATAAAGAAAATATGGTATAAACATATAAAATTATTCAGCCTTAAAAAAGAAGGAAATTCTGTCACATGCTACAACATGGATGAACCTTGAAGAAACTACGCTAAGTGAAATAAGTCAATCACAAGAAGACAAATATTGCATGATTCCACTTATATGAGGTATCTAAAGTAGTTCAACTCTTAGAAAGTAGAATGGTGGTTGCCAGGGGCTGGAAGGAGGGAGAAAAGAGGAGTTATTCAATGAGTATAGAGTGTGCCTACCACAACTAGAAAAAAAGTTCTCAACTTACAAGAACTTACCAGAGAATTCTGCATCCATGATTGCCTCCTGAGGAATCTAATAAGAGGATGAGCTTCATCCAAACCAAGATATGACCAGAAAAACCTTGGCAAAAAGATTAACGGTGGGCATTTAAAAATATATAAATGTCTATCTAAGACTAAAACAAAAGTAGGAATGAAGGTTGGAAGGCTAATACAGAAATGCTAAATGATGTGACAAAGTAGGATTTTTAATTTGCCACACTACATAACGCTCAACTATTTGCTGTAGACAAAAAATACACCTACAATAAGTGACTCAGAAAGGCTAAAATAAAGGGATGGACAAAAGTGCAAGCTAACAGAATCAAAAAGGAAGAAGAGTGGCGATCCTGATTACCACACAAAGTAGAATTCATACCCCAAAGCATCAAATGTGACAATGAGGGATGTTATGTTTTTTAATGCTAAAGTTCATGATGAAGATGTAACCCTTAGGGATACTTTTATGTATTAAATAACACAAGTAACCACCTTATTAAACAAAAACTACAGAAGACGCAAAGAGACAGAGAAACAATAATGAGACTTTAAACACCTTTCAGTACAAGACAGATCAAGTAAGAAAAGTACATAAAAAGACAGAACACCTAAACAACATAATCAATGAGACAGACCTTCATTGTGTCTAGATAGTAAGAATACACCTACTCAAGTGTCCGTGGCACAAATACAAAAACTGATCCTATATTAGGTCAAAAAGAAAACATCAGTACTTTCCACAAAGATTAAATATTACAAAAAACATTCTCTGCTTGCAATGCAATAAAACTAAAATTTACTAACAAAAACAAAACTCAGAAAGGCCCTTCCATCTAGAAATTAAAAGACCTTCTGTTAAAGAACTCTTGGGTGAAAGTAGACCTAAAAAAATGACATAATTTTTTAAAAGCAATGACAAGATCTAAGGAATACAGTTAAATCAGTTATGAGAACAGAATTCACGGCACCCATCACATAAATATAAACAAAAGGATGAAGATAAAATTCTCATCTCAAAAGAAAAAGAACAAAGAAAATCAAAAGAAAGCACAAGAAAGGATACAATAGAGACAAAAGTAGAAAATGAGGTAGAAAATAGAACAGCAGTAATTAATAAATCACAATTCCAGTTTTCCAAAAACATTAACAAAGTAGAAAAACTACAAGCTAACTTTATCAAGAAAAAAAATAAGACAATCACAAATATACAGAAATAAAAAATGATAAGGAGATAATTTCCTAAGGAACAACAGATTAAGAAGATTGATGCCATTAAAGTTAGAAAACTTAAAGAGACTGATTTCCACAGAAGGACTAGAGAATGTTGTTCGGGAACCACCCCACATAAAGAGCACCAGACCAGATGGATTCAAAACAATTCACCAAACTTTCAAAGACAAAATAAACCT
Organism: Equus caballus; assembly: GCF_041296265.1. NCBI lineage: Eukaryota > Metazoa > Chordata > Mammalia > Perissodactyla > Equidae > Equus > Equus caballus. The sequence goes on from NC_091684.1 coordinate 92,372,235, forward strand.
TCTGATCTACAAATTTTTCCAGACAGTGAAAGTGAATGGAAACATCCTAATTTCGTAAAATGAATGAAAATTTCCTAATTTCTTTTAAGAAACAAGTATAGCACTGGCTCCTAACCCTAATACAGTACAAAAGAAGAAAACTAGAGACCAATATCATTTGTTCATATTGGTATAAAAATCTAAATATTAGCAAACAGAATTCAATAGTACATCAAGAAAAGAATTTACTATGACCAAATGAGATGTATTTCAGGATAGTAGGTTGGTTTAATATTAAGAGGTCAATTAATATCATCTACTACATTAATAGCTCTAAGGAGAAAAAAATCTATTTCCATAGATGCTAAGAAAACCTTTAACAAAATTCAATATCCATTCATGATATTTAAAAAAAACCACTAAAGAAAACTGGAATTGAGAGATAGTCTCTTAACGTGTTAAAATACTACTAAATAATCCTAAAGACAGGATCTTATTTAATGAGGAAATGCTAGAAGTATTTCCACTAAGATCAGGAACAAGGCAAGGATGTCCACTATCTCTGCTACTTGAACCCAGCACTAGAGGTATTAGTCAAAGGAATAATTAAACAAGAGAAATCAATTAGAGGCCGAAGAGTTAAGCAGTAGTGAAAATCTCTCTATTCTAGATGATATGTTAGATAACACATTTCAAAAACCCTAGGGAATTTATGAGAAAACTAACTAAAAAATAGTAATTCAGTAAATTAGGAGTATATAAAATCAACATACAAATATCAATAGCCTTCAAATAAACAAACAATAAACCATTAAAGGACAAAACAGTAGAGAAAACTCCATTTATAATACCAATAAAGATTTAAAGATTATTAAATACTTAGAAATAAACTTAAAAAAGGTGCAAACCTCTACAAAGAACAAAACACTCCTGAAAGACATAAAAGTAGGCTTGATAAAATTAGATTCATACCTAATGCCATACATAAGAATAAACTCCAAATGGATGAAAGGTCTAAAGTAAAAAATTAAACTATATAAGTACTAAAAGAAAACATGGATCAATTCCTCTTTAACTTTGGTGCAAGGAAAGGCTTATTCTAACTATGACTCAAAATGCAGAGACAATAAAAGAAGGATAAATTTGCTTTTTTTTAAAAAAAATGTTTTAATTGCATGAGAAAGAAACCACTATGAACAAAGTCAAAAGACAACTGACAAATCAGGAGAAAATACATGTAACATATACCAGAGACACAGGATTAATATCTCTAATATGTAACAAACTCTTAAAAATCGTGGGACAAAGACCAAAACCCAATAGAAAAATAGGCAAAATACATAAACAAGAAATTCACCATAAAAGATGTAAAAATAGCCCTTAGACATATGAATAAAATGTTCCAATTTGCTCAAACTTAGAGAAGAGCAAACTAAAACAACACATTAGATTGGCAAAAATTTTAAAGTATGACAACACTTTCTGTTGGCAAGACTGTGGGTAAACCGGCATTTCATATATTGCTGTGGGAATATAAACTGGTTACAACCATTCTAGAGAAGAATTTGACAATACCTAACCAAACTACATATACACTTACCTTTGGTCTGGTAACCACAATTTTAGTAATCTACCCTGAAGATATACCTACAACATACAAAAATATATATGCACAAGGTTATCTACCATAGCATCATTTAAAATTGCAAAATCCTGGAAACAACCTAAATGCCATACAAAGAAAAGGTGTTGAATAAACTATGGTATTTTCACACAATGGAGTACCCTACAGCTGTAAAGAAAAGTGAAAGAGAAAGACCTCTATAAAGTGACTTGGAGTGATATCCAAGATACATTTAGTATAAAAAGCAAAATACAAAGGTTTGTCTATAATACGCTACCAGTCAACTTAGAAAGAAGAGGCTATATGAAAATATACATGTATCTAAAAACAGGGAGGATATATCAGAAACTAATGATATTGGTTCTCCACAGGGGATAGGGTGGAAAGAATGTGGGAAAGGGAACAAGCAATAGGGATGAGGTAGCAACACTTCTGAAAATTTTGCATAGTTCTAACTCTTATAACCACATTGACACTTCACATCAATTCATCCCCCTCCCAAATGAATAATTAAAATCATTCAGTATGTGAGGATCCTCAAAATAGAATACAAAGAATAACAAATGAATATAACTAATTATAAATGAAGGCATGAGGAAGAAAAAACTTAAGTAACTTTAGAAAACAATATTTTGACAGTATACTGTAGGCTAAGGACAAAAAAAACCGCACACAAATATTATACTCTAGTTAGTAAATTTGTATCTTGCAGAGATATGGGTTAGTGATTCTAAACTAATCTTTGTGTCTAGTAAGTTTGAGCAAATAAGTAGATACCTTATGGATAATGTGAACCAAGTTTCTCATTGTGAAAGAAAAAGGTTACAAATGAAGAAAGGGAAAAGGCTAGAATGAACACTGTGGTGATAAACTGGAATTGGAGGTATCAGTATGAATTCATGGTTTTTATATAAATTGGGATAGATATAGTAAATGTGTGTGTATACATGTGTAGTAAATACACATATTTCCTATCTTTGTCCATTATGAGGGCCTAGAAGCAATGACACCCCAATAGTAATGAGCACACTTAACAATTGGGTCTTGGTTTCTAAATACCATTCCAATAAAAGTAACCTTAGAGAAATGGGTGATATCGAGGCAGGGAAAATACAAGATGAACCTGCAATATCTTTTAGTGCCAGGCAAGGCAAGGACATGCCTAAAAGATTATGGGGACATTTCAAAACAACATACAAACCAATCTGAAGGCACTCCTGATAGTCAAATCTAGGACAATTTCAGCAATAAAATAACAACTGTAAGATTATAACCCATAGAATAAAATAAATATCCACGAGTCCATGCTGATATAAATAAATAATTGGATAAATAGATAAGAACAGATAAAAGACAGTGTTTCCGTACAGTAGAACACCAACAAACGCAACAGAAAAATCATCACTAGGCAAATACTACAGCAACAACTGTTGCTGGTGAGACTATCAGTAGATGCTAAAATTATCGGCCAAAATGATAAGAAGAAACAGAATGTTTGCACAATATCAAGGGAGCTCCTCACAAGATACTAATTAACTCTTTGCTACAATCCAATGGTCAATTCTCAGTTCTTCTCCTACTTGGCCAATCAAGGCAGCTGATCATTCTTTCCTCCTAGAAACATTTCATTCACAAGAAACCACATCTTGGTTTTGTTATTACCTCCTTGGTCGCTCCCTCTCAACCTCCTTGGCTGCTCAGCCTCAACTCCCTGAGCAGTACCCTTGAATCTCTTCTCCTTTTCAATGAACACTTACTCTCTTGGAGATCTCGTCCTACCAGCTAAATATTGAAGACTCTCAAATTTCTCTCCCTAGCTGGGATCTCTTCCCTGAACCCCAGGCAAGCATATCCATCCTATTCAACATACCCCCTGGATGTCTACTAAACATCTCAAAATTAACATGTTCAAAATCAAGCTCCTGCAAATCTCTTTTTGCTCCAGACTGAACCATCTCAATTAATGGCAACTTCATCCATCCAAGCTGCTCAGGTCAAATACCATGGAGTCATCCCTAACACTTCTCTGTCTCTTACACCCTACTATTCAACCTGTCAACAAATTTTGCTGGTTCTATGCCCTCCAAACATCCAAATACAATTATGGATCTCTCCAACTACCATTCCATAGTCTAAAACAGCACATTTCTCACCTATATTTTGCAACTGTCTCTGCTTCTGCCTTCCCTTCCTCCCTCTACTGAGTATTCTCAGCACAGCAGCCAGAATGATCTTGTTAAAATAGAGACTTCTGGTTTCCAGTCCAGTGTGTAAGGAAGCTTGGAAGTCACCAATCCATCCTGACAAGCAAAAAGTTTAACAAACTAAAAAGTCAACAACTCTTCTTGAATCCATCAAAGAAATAAGGTCACAGGGCAAACCACCACTCCCAAAATTGGAGAGACAGACTGGTGAACACAGAAAATCACAAGAGACCAGAGCAGAAACCTCTGCTAGGAACCAGTGAGTAAGCAAGTGTAGACTATAATTGATGAACTGCTGGAGGCTCTGTGTGAGCACAGTCTGAGAGTTGAAAACTCCAGGGGACGCAGTCATGGGGTCCCCCAATCTTTGTGAGTTTTACCTTCAGAAGCTTGACCAGGTTCTCACAGTGAGTAAAAAATCCCCTAGTGCATCCAGCAGGTGGAGGGAAAAGTAACCTGTTTGAAATATGCCAGAGTATTCTGTTCTTCTCAACAAGGCCTGCCCAGAGAAAAAGGTATTTTGCCAGAGCCTAATCTGCTAGAGTTTTATCAGAGCCTAACTGACTTGAGGGAAAGGAAATATCTAACTCTAGTCCACTCTAGCCTTTCACGTGAGGGAAGGGAAATACCCATCTTCAGCCTGCTCTGGGATTCTATCTGGAGTAAGGGAAATACTCAACTTCAGCTCACTCTATGCATCTTTTGCCACCTAAGACAGGGCAGGGGGTAGGGAGGGAGAGGATGAGAAGCACTGATTAACTTCTCAGTCCCAGGGCACAGGTTCAGTAGAAGACTGAGATCTAACCATAGGACTGTAGAAAGCTTTCCCATCCTCACCTTTCTCCACACCTTACCACACATTACTAAAGGCCTATTAACAGCAGTTCCTTTTACCAAATACATCATGTCTAGCTATCAAGAAAGAGTAAGAAGGCATCTAAAAGGCAAAAAACAGTGTTTGAAGAGACAGAGAAAGCTTAAGAACCAGACTCATATAGGGCAGGGAAGTTGGAATTATCAGACCAGGAATGTAAAACAACTATGATTAATATGCTAAGGGCTGTAATATATAAAGGAGACAGCAGGCAAGAACAGATGGACAAGGTAAGCAGAGAGACAGAAATTCTAATAAAGAATTAAGAGGAAATGCTAGAGAGATCAGTAACAGTGTAACAGAAAGAAAGAATGCCTTTAATGGGCTCATTAGTAAACTGACATGGCTTAGGAAAGAATCTCTACAAATGTGATAATCTACATGAAATGGACCAATTCCTTGAAAGACACAATCTGCCAAAACTCACGCAGGAAAAAGACAATCTGAATAGGTCTTTATCTATTAAAGAAATTGAATCAATAATTAATAAACTTCTAAAACAAAAAGCACTGGGGCCAGATTGTTTCAGCACTGGTGAATTCTACCAAATATTTAAGAAAGAAATTATACCAATTCTCTACAATTGCTTCCAGAAGACAGAAGCAGAGGGAATACCTCCTAACTCATTCTATGAGGCCAACATTACCCTAATACCAAAAACAAAGACATCACAAGAAAACTACAGACCAATATCTCTCATGAACATAGAGGAAAAAAATCCTCAATGAAATATTAACAAATCAAATCCAACAATGTAAAAAAGAATTATATACTATGACCAAGTTAGATATATCCCAAGTACACAGCCTCATTGATCATTCAAAAATCAATGTAATTCATCATCTCACCAGGCTAAAAAAGAAAAATCACATGATCATATCAATAGATGCAGAAAAAGTATTTGACAAAATCCAACATTCATTCATAACAAAAATTCTCAGCAAACTAGGAATAGAGGGGAACTTCCTCAACTTGACAAAAAAACCTACACACTTAATGGTTTGAAATTCAAAGCTTTCCCACTAAGATCAGGAACAAGGCAAGGATGCCCCCTCACCACTGCTTTTGAATATCATACTGGAAGTCCTAGTTATTGCAATAAAACAAGAAAAAGAAGTAAAAGGTATACAGATTGGAAAGGAAGAAATAAAACTGTCTTTGTTTACAGATGATATGACTATCTGTATAGAAAATCTGAAAGAATCAACAAAAAAAACTGGAACTAATAAGTGATTATCGCAAGCTTGTAAGATACAAGGTTAATATACTAAAGTCAATCACTTTTTTATACACAAGCAATGATCAAATAGAATTTGAAATTAAAAACACATTACCATTTACATTAGCACCCAATAAAATGAAAAACTTAGCTATATATCTAACAAAATATATACAAGGTCTATATGTGGGAAACTATAAAATGCTGATAAAAGATATCAAAGAAGTAGTACATAAATGGATAGAGATTCCATGTTCATGGGTGGGAAGACTCAATATTGACAAGATGTCAGTTCTTCCTAACTCAATCTGTAGAGTCAACACAATCCCATCAAAATCTCAGCAAGTTATTTTGTGGATATCAACAAATTGATTGTAAAGTTTATATGGAGAGGCTAAAGACTCAGAATAGACAATTGATAGAAGGAGAAGAACAAGGTTGGAGAACTGACACCAACCGACTTCAAGATCTACCATAAAGTTACAGTAATCAACACAGCGTGGTAATGGTGAAAGAAGAGACAAACAGATGAATGGAACAGAACAGAGGGCCTAGAAATAGACCCACATAAATATAGTCAACTGATCTCTGACAAAGGAGCAAAGGTAGCATAATGGAGCAAAGAGTCTTTTCCACAAATGGTGGTGGAACAACTGGACATGCACATGCCAAAAAAAAATGAATCTAGACACAGACCTTACAACCTTCACAAAAAATTAACTCAAAATGGATCAGAGATCTAACTGTAAAATCAAGACTATAAGAATCCTAGACGATAACATGCAAAAAAACCTAGATGACCCTGGGTATGATGATGAATTTTTAGATATTACACCAAAAGTATGATCCACGAAAGAAACATTTGATAAGCTGGACTTTGTTAAAATTAAAAATCTCTGTTCTGCGAAAGACAATGTCAAGAGAATGAGGAGACAGGCCACAGACTGGGAGAAAATATTTGCAAGAGACAAATCTGATAAAGAACTATTATCCAAAATACATAAAAAACTTTTAAAACTCAATAAGAAAATGAACAACACAATTAAAAAATGAGTTAAAGACCAGAAGAGATACTTGACCAAAGAAGATATACAAACAAGAAGCATTTGAAAAGATGTTCAATATCATACATCATTAGGGAAATGCAAATTAAAACAAAAATGACATACCACTAGACACCTATTAGAATGGCCAAAATAAAAAAAATGGACATCATCAAATGCTGGCAAAGATGTGTAGCAATAGGAACCCTCATTCACTGCTGATGGGAATGCAGAGTGGAATAGCCACTTTGGCAGTTTCTTCAAAACTAAACGTAATCTTACTGTACAATCCAGCAATCACACTCCTTAGTATTTGCCCATAAAGTTAAAAACTTATGCCCACACACAAACTTACACACAGATGTTTATAATATCTTTATTCTTAATCACCAAATCTTGGAAATAATCAAGATGTCCTTCAGTAGGTGAATAGATAGATAAACTGTGGTACATGCAAACAATGGAATATTATTCAGTGCTATAAAAAAATGAACTATCAAGCGATGAAAAGACATGGAGGCAACATAAATGCATATTTTTAAGGAGACAAACCAATCTGAAAAAGTTACATACTGTATGATTCCAACTGTATGACATTCTGGAAAAGGCAAAACTGGAATAGATAATAAAAAGATTGTGGTTGCCAGGGGTTGGAAGGAAAAAGGGATGAGTAGGCAGACAATGAAGGATTTTTAGGGCAATGCAACTATTTTGTACAGTACTATAAGATGGATACATGTCATTATACATTTTTGAAAAGTGACATAAGGTACATCAAGAGTGAACCCTAAAGTCTATAGTGAACTACAGATTTTAGGTGCAAGTGATGTGTCAACGTAGGTTCATCAACTATAACAAATGACGATGTGGGATGGTGACAGTGGGGAGGTTAGGTGTAGGGGTGAGATGGACATGGAGTACGTGGGAATCCTCCACTTGTTGCTCAATTTTCTTGTGAACTTATAATTGCTCTACCAAAGTTTAACTAAAAGAAGCTTATTAATTAAAAAAAGCTTATTTAAAAAAAAAACAAGTTGAGAAAATAAACATATTGAAAATTACTTCCATTCCTACTTTCATGTTACACTGAATACAGTTGTTGGATAACAACATTTTGGTCAATGACAGACTACATATATGATGGTGGTCTCATAAGATTAGCACCATATGGCCTAGGTGTATAGTAGGCTATTTAATCTAGGTTTGTGTAAATACACTCTATGATGTTCACATGAAATCACATAACAATGCATTTCTCAGATCATATTCCTGTCGGCAAGTGACACGTGACTGTACACATACTCCACTTGACATTGTCAATTACTACTTTAATTCTTAAGGTAACATTATGGGATAAGCATACATAACTACATACAAACTTTTAAAACAAAGATCTTGAAAGTACTTTTGAAAACTGTAAGAATGTAATCACTTCAGTAAAAGCAAAAGATGATAGAGGATTATGAGAATGAACTAGAGAGGGATGGTGTATACATAAAGAAAATCACATATTTTAATGTCATAAATGAAAAAATAACCTACACCAGAAGATCATATTTCAATTAGATCAGTTAAGCAGTACTGGGGCTTCAGAGGTAAGCATGTGCAGAGGGGAGAGGGTGAGAGCAACTCCCCTGTCTGAGGGTAAGCAAGTTATGCCAGATGTTTCACTGCTATGACAAGTCACGCTGGTCATATTAGTCTGAATGAACTCTCAGGGGTGAGTCACTCTCTCACACACGTGCCAGAGTGAGAAATTGAGTAGTTTAAGTTATCCAAGAAAACAGCCTGTGAATTTGATTCTTCAGATGCACTGTTCCAGCTGAGTAGGAGCATAGACAGCCACAACAGAAACAGGCTTTAGAGAAGAATGATTGGATGCTGAGGACAAATGATGTGCTGTTTTTTTCACCACTGACTGATGTGAGTGAATTCTAGTAAACAAGGCTCCCTTATTAAATTCCTTGGAGAGAGACATCAGCATCACGGCAGAGTGAGTTGTTCCCTTTGTCTCTCCCCTCTAAGTTACAACTCAATGGACATTCATTAACCAAGAGAGGATTCCCTACACAGCGAAATAGGACATCTGAGAGATCCACGCAGCCACATCTCTGAAGATGGGGGGACTGGATCCTTGGGAAGCAGTGAAACTAGGTGAGCAGATGCCTCCCCTGCCCCAGGGGCAGCAATACAGGTCGTGGGTCTGCAAACAGCAGCCGGCATGACTGTAAGAGGAGCCAGTAGCAGCCTGGCCTGCCAAAAACACTTTCAGAGTGGTAGCCTGGCCTGTGGGAGAGCCCACTGCGCCACGGTGGCCCTGCCCGTGGGAACACTACCCACCAAATGGTGCAGTTCAGACCCTAGGAAGGAGCCCCCAGCAAGTGCAGCAGCTCAGCCAAGCCACTGTGGGCAAAGTGCTGGCCTGCACATGAAATAAAGTTCCCCTCCCATCTAGCAAACCAGCTTGGCCAGTCCCCTGCTAAGCACAGTAGTCCCACATGAAAGCAACCCACCAGTGGAGCACAGAGGCCCTGTCTGTACATGTGTGACATGCCAAGTAGCTAGAGCCAACATGCAAACTCAGAGGAGCCCTACCAGAACAAATTCCAGCAGAGGGGGCAGGACAAGAAAACACAGCTCCTGCCCCACCCCAGTGGTGGCAGGTAGAATCTGTGACCTGATCCTACCATAAATGCACTGGCAAAGGATCAATTCATCAAACACCATGAACAACTACATTAACACTTCTGAGCAGAAGGAAAATGACAAGCCTTCAGAAATCAAAGCTGAAAGCACAGAAATTTACACTCTAAATGACAGAGAATTCAAAATAGTTGTCATAAAGAAACTCAACAAGTTACAAGAAAAGTCAGAAAGACAGTTCCATGAGCTCAGGAATAAAATTAAAGAGCAGAAGGAATACTTCACCAAAGAGACTGAAATTACGAAAAAAAAAAAACCCAACAAATTCTAGACATGAAAAACACGATGAGATAAAAAATAATCTGAATCCATAAAAAATAGAGCTGAAATTATGGAGGACAGAATCGGTGATTTAGAGGATAGGCATATAGAAATCCTTCAGGTGGAGGAGGAGAGAGAAATAAGATTTTTAAAAAATGAAGAAATTCTTTGAGAAATATCCAACTCAATTAGGAAAAGCAACAGAAGGATTATAGGTATTCCAGAAGGAGAAGGGAGGGAGAAAGGAACAGAGAGCTTGTTCAAAGAATAATAGATAAGAATTTCCCAAACCTAGGGGGAAAAGTGGACTTACCAGAACACGAAGTCAACAGAACTCCTAATTACATCAATGCAAAAAGACCTTCTCCAAGGCATATAATAGTAAAACTGGCATAAGTCCGTGACAAAGAAAAATATTAGGACAGCAAGGTAGAAGAAAACAACCTACAAAGGAAAACCCCTATCAGACTTTCAGCTAATTTCTCAGCAGAAACCTTACCAGCTAAAAGAGAATGGAATGATATATTCAAAATCCTGAAAGACAAAAATTTTCAGCCAAGAATATTTTCCAGTGAAACTATCCTTCAAATATGATAGAGAAATAAAGCTTTCCCAGAAAAACAAAAGCTCAGGGAGTTCACTGCCACAGGCCTGCCTTACAAGAAACATTGAAAGGAAGCCTACCATCTGAAACTAAAAAGCAAAGGTTTACAAAACTTTGAGCAAGGAGATAAAGAGACAGATAGAATCAGAAAATTGCAGCTGTGTATCAGAATAGGTTAGTAAACAATTATAAAAGACAAAAGGAAGGAAAGTATCAAAAATAACTATAAACACTCCAATTTAGTCGCAGACTCACAATGCAGAAAAGACAATTTGTGACAACAATAACTCAGAAGGGGAAGAGGAAAAGGATGGAACCTGCTTAGGCTAATGGAGATAAGAGGCTATCAAAAAACAGACTATTTCATCTAGGAGATCTTTTAAACAAACCTCATGGTAACCACTAAACAAAAAATCAGAGCAGGGACACAAATAATATAAGAGAAAACTGAGAAAACCACCAAACTGAAATGGCAAGCAGAAATGCAAGGGAAAAGAAACAATGGAAATACAGGCCATTTGGAAGACAAGAGATAAAATGGCAATACTAAGCCCGCATATACCAATAATCACTCTAAAGGTAAATGGATTGAATACTCCAATGAAAAGACAAAGGATGGCTGGATGGGTTAAAAAACAGGACCCAACAATATGCTGCCTCCAGGAAGAACACCTCAGCTCTAAAGACAAACGTAGGCTAAGAGTGAAGGGATGGAAGAAGACACTCCATGTAAAAGCCAAGCCAAAGAAAGCAGGTGTTGCCATACTTATATCAGACAAAGCAGACTTCAAGATAAAAAAAAAACACAGTGAGAGACAAAGAGGGGCAGTATATAATGATAAAAGGGATATTCCACCAAGAGGGCATAACACTTATCAATATATATGCATCCAACACAGGAGCACTGAAGTATATAAAGCCAACTATTAACAGACCCAAAGGGAGAAACTGACAGCAACACAATAATAGTAGGGGACCTCAACACCCTACTTACATCAATGGATAGATCATTCAGACAGAAAGGCAACAAGGAAACAAGGGCCTTAAGTAAAATGCAAGACCAGATGGACTTAATAGATATATACAGAACACTCCATCCAAAGACAGCAGGATGCACATTCTTCTCAAGTGCACATGGAACATTCTCAAAGATAGACCATACATTGAGAAACAAGGCACGTATTCTTCCTAAAGTTCTCCCTCAAAGAAAAACTCTGGAGCGAGTTGTTAAAGTAATAATGTTTTCAAATACTACTAATAGAAAGACACTTCCTTAACTTGAAAAAAAAGGAATTTATCAAAAAAAAAAACCCACATTATTCTCATAAGATAACCAGGATGTACATGAGAATTAGAAGATAAAGGAAGCATTTCCAGTAACTGAAGTCACTAACTGTTAAAGTTGTCCGAGCAGTAGTTTTATTCCATTCTCTTCCCTAAAAATTCAGTGAAAATTTTAATGTTAAAAAAAGTTCCATCCTCAAATAACAAAAGGAAGTATCCATAATTTGAGATCATAATCTATAAACATTTCCCACAAAATGTAACAGAGAGGGCCCAGCCCCATGACCAAGGGGCTGGGTTCGCACACTCTGCTTCAGCAGTCTGGGGTTTCACTGGTTCAGATCCCAGATGCAGACATGGCACCACTCATCAGGCCATGCTGAGGTGGCGTCCCACATGCCACAACTAGAAGGACCCACAATTAGAATACAGAACTATGTAGTGGGGGGCTTTGAGGAGAAGAAAGAAAAATTAAAAATAAATGTTTTAATGTAACAGAGAAATGTGAGGCAAAACTAAGGCGGGCAATCAGAATCAACACAGCTTCCTCAGATGTAGGGAAGGCAGAGCTTCCTCTAAAAGCATAATAGCAGAGACTCTGGTTTCCAGTGAAGATGGAGTAACAGGTACCAGATGCATCCTCCTGCCTTAACAATGAAAGAAACAAGACAAAATACATGAAACTATGGATATCAAGACATGAGAACATCAAGCAATAAAAAGTAACTGATCTCTGAAAAGTGGGAAACAAATCAAGTGAGCCCTAAGACTGCCCCAGCTTACTGTTTTGAGAGAAGTTCCAAGCCACGCACAGGGAGGGGAAATTGAGGTGAATATTGGCAGATGAAGAGAGCTGAAAAAGTGGAGCTAAGAGCCCAAGGACACAAAGGCAGACAGAATTCATGGAGTGAAGAGAACTGTAGAACAGAGATCTGCGTGGGGTGCAGAACACTGATCAAGTATTCAGCAGAACACTGATCAGCATATGCTTGTGAGGAAAGTACCTCAGGACAGGAAAGAATCATCTGAGAGAACACTGACCAATGCTCACACAGGGCTAGAAACATGCCAGAATGGAAAAAAGTCTTGTATTTCATCTGGCAATGCGTAGTGTATTCAGGAAGATCTTACCTCAGTAATGAGAAATGACTAGACCTAGAATGAACACTGCTCCAGTCCCACTTAAAACAAAAAAGAAATCATAAAATCAAGAATAGAAAGGATCAAACTATTTCAAAGTAACTTAAGTATATCACAAAATAAAGCTCAAGATTTGTAGAATACAAAAATATCCAGCACTCAAAAATATAAAATTCACAATGTCTCACATCTGGTCAAAGATTTCCAGGCATGCAAAGAAAAAGAAAAATACAATCTTTAATCAGAACAATAATTAATCAGTCAGACACACAAAATTGACAAAGATGTTAGAATTACCACAGAAGTACATTAAAAGTTACTATATTTTTATTTCATATTTCATATTTCAAAAAGTGAAGTAGAGACAAGAATAAAACAGACTCAATTCAAACTTGTAGAGGGGAAAACTACAGCTCTAGGATAAAAAATACACTAGACAGAATTAATGACAGATTTGAATTTAGAGAAAAAGAAATGTGTGAACTTGAAGACACAGCAATAGAAAAACTTAAGCAAAATGAAACACAGAATAACAAAAAGTGTGGAAGAAAATGAAGAGAATATCAGTGAGCTGTGGGACAACTTCAAACAACCTAATATAACAGTAACTTGAGTCTGGAAAAGAAAAGAGTCAGAAGAGGGAATAAAAAAATGTTTTTTAAAATAATAACTTAAAAATTTCCAAACTTGAAGGAAACTATAAAACTCACAGATCCAAAAGGTTTAAAAAAATACTCAACACAAGAAACATTTAGAAAACTACAGATATGTATAACATAATCACATTGCTCAAAACGAGTGATAAAGGGAAAATCTTAAAAGCAGCCTAAATAGGGGCTGGCCCTGTGGCTGCATGCTTAAATTCACGTGCTCTGCTGTGGTGCCCCAGGGTTTCACCGGTTCAGATCCTGGGCACAGACATGGCACCACTCATCAGGCCACGTTGAAGCGGCGTCCCACATGCCACAATTAGAAGGGCCTGCAACTAAGAGATACAACTAGGCACCAAGGGAAATTTGGGGGAGTTAAAGCGGGGGGTGGGTGGGGGGGAAGATTGGCAACAGCTGTCAGCTCAGGTGCCAATCTTTAAGGGAAAAAAGACAAAAAAAAAAAAGCCTAAATAAATAAATAAAGATATCTTACATAAAGAGGAAGAAAAATAAGTATGACAGATTTCTCGTCAGAAACAATCCTAGAAGACAGTAGAACAACATATTTAATGTACTGGGGGAAAAAAAGGTCAAGCTAGAATGCTTATCCAGCTGAAATAGCTTTAAAATTGCAGAGGTGAGGATATCAGGAAAAATGGTGAAGTAAAGAATTCCAAAAGTAAAACTCCCCATGAAAGAAACTAAAAAGTGGCAAAAGTGTCAAAATCAACTCTTGAAGAACTGTGGAAACTGACTAACTGCCTACAGCAACCCAGAGAGTACTTACATTAAAAAAAAAAAAAAAAAGCTGAATCTTGCTAAGAACAATGAGTTTTGTAGTATTTTAAATTACTCTAATCCTATCCTCCACTCCCCCGCCACAGCAGCAGCCTTGAAAACAACACCTTGGTTCTCAGTACCAGTACCACAGGGCACACAAAGAATCTCATTTAAAAAAACTTAAAATTATTTGTTTTGACCTCTGGTGCCTTACTGGAAGATCCCTTCAAATGGCTTGCTTTATCTCACCTAACTCAGAATTTACTCAGCACTAAAGTCACTACAACAGAGGCATTTGCTGAAAAATTTCACAGGCAAATGTTTTATTTGCTGCTGCCTGAGAAAATGAAAAAAGTTGGGTAAAACAAAAGATTAATCAAAAACACTGGGAGAGAAAGGATGGGGAATACTGTGCTTTGAAAATCTTCAGCATACTCCTCGGATCCCAGAAGGCAACACATACGCCAAGCTCTTGCCTCTGTTTAACCTTCAGGCTCTGCATAAGCAGGATGTGAAGGCTAAAAGAGAGTTGTAAACTGCCCGGCTGAGTGTTGAAGGTGTGCCCCAACACACATACACACAGAGTCCCAATGCAAAAACTGGCAGAATCTGTTATTCCAGTCATTTAAGGAAATTTCTGTCCACTCATCTGACCACTATGCTAATGGAAGAGAGACTGCATGGTCACAAATCTAAAAGAATACAGACTTTACAAAATTAATTTTAAAAAACCTGGGGAGGAGAAAACTTAATCATCTGATATCCAGTCATCATATTATAATCAAAATGTTGAAAATTGGACACGTTTCAGCAAAAACCACAAGGCATGCAAAGAAGCAAGACAGCATGGCCCACACCAGGAAAAAGCAAATAATAGTAACAGTCACAGGAAATTGAGAAGTTGGACTTATTAGACAAAGACTTGAAATCAACTATTTCAAATATGTTCCAAAAGCTAAAGGAAACCAAGGATGAAGAATGGAAGAATTCCATAATGATATCTCACCAAATAGAGAACATCAATAAAGATTTAGAAACAATAAAATGAAACTAGAAATTCTGGAGTTGAAAAGTCCAATAACTGAAATGAAAAAGTCACTAGAGGGGCTCAACAGCAGATTTAAGCAGGCAGAAGAAAGAAGCAGTGAAGTTGAAGATAGGCTGATTACCTCATCTGTGAAACATAAAGGAAAAAGAGTGATGAAAAATAAACAGTGCCTAGGAGACCTGTGGGACAGCATGAAGCATACCAACATATGCATAATGGAAGTCCTAGAAGGGAAGAGATAGAGAAGGGAGTAGAAAGAACATTTGAAGAAATCATGGCCAAAAAATTCCAAAATTTGATGAAAAACATTATTCTACACATCCAAGAATCTCAATGAACTACAAGTCGGAAAAACTCAAAGAGACAGACACTGAGATACAGCATAATTAGACTGTCAAAAACAAAGATGAAGAGAGAATCTTGAAAGCAAGACAGAAGCTACTTAGCACATAAAGATAAGATTAACAGTTGATTTCTAATGAGAAACCATGGAAGACAGAAGTCAGAGGTGACATATTCAAAGTGCTGAAAGAAAAAAAATATGTCAACCACAAATTCTATATACAACAAAATTGTCCTTCAAAAATGGGGAGAAATTAAGACAATATCAGACAAACAAAAACTGAGAGAGTTCGTTGCTAGCAGACCCGTCATATAACAAATGCTAAAAGGAGTCCTTCAGGCTAAAATGAAAGGACATCAGAGACTAACTTAAATCCATACAAAGAAATAAAGAACACTAGTAAGGATAACTAAATAGTTAAACATAAAAGACAATATTAATATTTTTTGTAATATCTTTTTTCTGTCTCACTTAAAAAGCAACTAAATAATGCAATAATTATACATCTATGTGGATGGACACACAATGTACAAACATGTAATTTGTGACAATATCAGCACAAACAAAAGGTTAAAACTATTTGGCATGAAACTTTTTATGTATCATTAAAACTAAATTGGTAGTAATCTGAACTGAATTGTTATAAACTAAGATGCTAATTGTATTTCCCAGGGCAATTACTAAGAAAATAACTCAAAAATATATAACTAAAAAGAAAAGCTAAAGGAATTAAAATGATATACTGGAAAATGTCCACTTAACACTAAAGGCAATAGTGGAGTAACAGAGGAACAAAAAATATAACAAATATAGAAAACAAATAGCAAAATGACAGAAGTCCTTCCAATCTTTAATTATATCACATATAAATTGATTAAACATTCCAATTAAAAGACAAAGATTAGCAGACTAGACAAAAAATCAGGATGAGGAAACCCAAAGGACTGAAAAAGATATACCACACAAACAGTGACCAAAAGAGAATGAGACTGGCTATACCAATATCAGAAACACAGACCTTAAGAAAATAATTGTTACAAGAAAGAAAGGACATTATACAATGATAAAACGGTCAACCCATCAACAAGATAACCACTACAAATATAGGGGCTGGCCCCGTTGCCAAGTGGTTAAGTTCACATGCTGTGCTTCAGCGGCCCAGGGTTTCACTGGTTTGGATCCTGGGTGCAGGTCTGGCACTGCTCATCAGGCCACGCTGAGGCAGTGTCCCACATGCCACAACTTGAAGGACCCACAACTAAAATATACAACTATGTACTGGGTGCCTTTGGGGAGAAGGAAAAATAAAAAATAAAGAAAATCTAAAAAAAACAACAACAACAAAAATATATATATATATACACATATATATGCACCTAATAACCAAGCCCCAAATTAATAAAAACAAAAAGACAGAATTGAAGGAAGAATAGCTGAACAATAATAGTTGGGAACTTCAATACCTCACTTTTAATAATGAACAGAACTAGACAGAAGATTAGCAAGAAAAGAGAAGACTTGAACAGCACTATAAACCAACTAGATCTAACAGACACCTATAGAGTACTCCACCCAAGAAACAAAGAATTCATATTCTTCTTATGTGCACATGGAACATTCTCCAGAATACAGCACATGCCAGGCCACAACAAGTCTCAATAAATTTTAAATGACAAAAAAAATACAGAATATTTCTACAAAGAAATAGAACGAAATTGAAAATCAACAGCAGAAGAAAATCTAGAAAATTAACAAACATTAGAAAATTAACACACTTCTAAAAACCCAGTGGTTCAAGGAAACAAACACAAGAGAAATCAGAAAATATTTTCAGGTAAATTAAAATGAAAAGACAACATACCAAAACTATGGGATTGAGCAAACACACTGTTTAGAAGGATATTTATAGATGTAAATGCCTATGTTGAAAAAGAAGAAAGATCTCAAATCAATAATTTAAACTTTCATCTTAAGAAACTAAAACAGAAGACCAACTAAACTGAAAGTAAAAAGGAGGAAATAAGAAAGTGGAGATAAACAAAATGAACAACAGAGAAAACTAATGAAACCAAAAAATGGTTCTTTGAACAGAGTGATGAAATTGACAAAACTTTAGCTAGACAAAGAAAAAGAGAGAAGACTCAAATTATAAAAATCAAGAATAAAAGTGGAAACATTACTATTGACTTTACATAAATAAAAAGGACTATAAAGGAATAGTATGAACAGCTAAATACTAACAAAGTAAATAACCTAGATGAAATGGAAAAATTTCTAGAAATTCACAAACTATGAAAACTGAGTCAAGAAGAAACAGAATATGTGTATAAACCTATAAAAGGTAGAGATTGAGTCAGTAACCAAAAAACTTCCAACAAAAAGAGCTCAGCAACAGATGCTAAATTGTACCAAAGATTTAAAGGGTTACCACAACCCTTCACAAACTCTTCCCAAAAATAAAAGAGGATGGAACACTTACCAGGTCATTCTATCAAGCCAGTATTACTGGAATACTAAAACCAGAAAAAGATATTACAGGAAAATAAAACTACAGACTAATATCCCTTATGAATATAGGTGCAAATATCCTCAACAGAATACTAGCAAACAAAATCCAACTGCATATTAAAAGGATTATATACCATGACCAAGTGGAATTCATCTCAGGAATGCAGATTGGGTCAAAATACAAAAATCAATGCAAAACCACATGATCATCTCAACAGATGCAGACAGTGCATTTGAAAAGATTCAATGCCCTTTCATGAAAAAAACACTAAACAAACTAGGATTAGAAGGGAATTTCCTCAATCTGGTATAGGGCGTTTACGAAAAACGAACAGATTACCATCATATTTAAGAGTAAAAGAATGAAAGCTTTCCTCCTAAGATCAGAAAAAAGATAAAGGATATCTACTTTCACAACCTCTATTAAACATTTTACTGAAGGTTCTAGTCAGAGTAATTAGGGAAAAAACAGAAATAAAAAGCAGTGAGATTGGAAATGAAGAAGTAAAATTATATTCATAGATGACATGATCTAAGTATATGGAAAACTCTAAAGAATCCACCAAAAACAAACAAACAAACAAAACATGATTGCAGCAAATACATGAGTTCACCAAGCTGTAAGAAAGGATATCAATATAAAAAATCAGCTGTGTTTCTATACACTAATAACAACTAATCCAAAAATAAAATTAAGGAGACAAATACATTTACAATAAAACAAAAGAAGGGGGAGCCGGCCCCGAGGCCCAGTGGTTAAGTTCGCACGCTCCACTTTGGTGGCCCAGGGTTTCGCTGGTTTGGATCGTGGGCACAGACATGGCACTGCTCGTCAGGCCATGCTAAGGCAGCGTCCCACATGCCACAACTAGAAGGACTCACAACTAAAATATACAACTATGTGCTGGGGGAACTTGGGAAGAAAAAAGCAGGGGGAAAAAAAAAAGATTGGCAACAGTTGTTAGCTCAGACGCCAATCTCTTTTTTTTTTAAAAGATTTTATTTTTTTTTCCTTTTTCTCCCCAAAGTCCCCCAGTACATAGTTGTATATTCTTTGTTCTGGGTCCTTCTAGTTGTGGCATGTGGGATGCTGCTTCAGAGTGGTTTGATGAGCAGTGCCATGTCCGCACCCAGGATTCGAACCAACGAAACACTGGGCCGCCTGCAGCGGAGCACGTGAACTTAACCACTCGGCCATGTGGCCAGCCCCTCAGATGCAAATCTTTAAAAATAAAAAACAAAAAAAAGGATAAAATGTTTAGGAATAAATTTTACAAAACAAGTACATGACTTGTACACTGAAAACTACAAAACATGGTTGAAATTAATTAAAGAAGACTTCAATTAACAGAAAGGTATCACATGCTCATGGATTAGAAGATTTACTATCTTTAAAGTGGCACTACTCTCATAACTGACCTTACAGATTCAATATAATCCGTTTCAAAATTCCAACTGGACTTTTTGCAGAAATGGACAAGCTTATCCCAAAATTTACATGAAAGAAGAGAACCTCCAAAGAGCCAAGACAATCCTGAACAACGAACAAAGTTAGAAGACTTACACTTCCCAATTTCAAAACTTACTACAAAGCTACAGTAGTCAAGACAGTCTGGTACTGGCATAAGGATAGATTTATAAATCAATGGAACAGAATTGAGGGGCCATAAATAAACATATGTGTTTAACTGATTTTTGACAAGGATTCCAAGACATTTCAATGGAAAAAAGAATAGTCCTTTTAACAAATGGACAATTGGATATCCACATGCAAAGCATTGAATTTAAACCTCTACCTTACACTATACACAAAATCAACTCAAAATGGATCAGGGAAAAGAGCTGGGCAGTGCCTTAAAAAGTTAAACATAAAATCATCACTTGACCCAGCAATTCCATTCACAGGCATACAACTGAAGAATTGAAAACAGGTACTTAAATACTTGTAACACATGTTCCTAGCAGCTTTATTCATAACAGACATAAACTGGAAATAACATCAACATCCATCAACTGAAGAATGAATAAACAAAATGTAGCAAATCCATACAATGGAATATTATCCATTTATAAAAAGCAATGAAAGACTAATACATGACACAACATAGATGAACCTCAAAAACATTATACTAAGTGAAAGAAGCCAGACATAAAAGGTTACATATTGTGTAATTCCATTTATATGAAATATCTAGAACAAGTAAGTCTGTAGAGGCAGAAAGTAAGTCAGCTGTTGTCAGGGGCTAGAAGGAGAAGGGAAGGGGAAGGCCTACTTAAGGGTACAGGGTTTCTCTGTGAGGTAATGAGAATTTCTTGGAACTACCTAGACTTAAGATTGCACAATGTTGCGAATTTACTAAATGCCATTTAATCATATGCTTTAAAATGGTTAATTTTATATAATGTGAATTTTTATCTCAATTTAAAGAAAAGATGAAAGACCTAAACGTAAGAGCTAAAACTATAAAACTCCTAGAAAAAGAAAAAGTGAAAATCGCGGTGACTTTGGGTTAGGGAATGGCTTCTTAAACATGACAGCAGCTTCTCCTGACTTCTCTGGATCCTCTTGGATGTCATGTCCTGTGACTGTCCCCCCACTCTGGCCCACACCAACACAGAAGTCACCTTAGGTTCCAGTTCAAAATGGTGATATAGGAGGCTCCTGAACTCACCTCCTCCCACAGACATACCAAATCTACAGCTACATATGGAACAATCCCCTCTGAAAGAAACTGAGAAACCAGCTGACTGACTCCTACACATCAGGTGAACAAGAAAAATACCCATGTCTAAACAGGTAGAAGAGGCTGAGAAACAATCTCACCATAAACACCACTCCTGGCATGGTGACACACAACCAGGAGGGAACTCACAACTCCAGCTTCTCCGAGAATCAAATGGTTTGGACCCCACAAATGGCACCTCAACTTAAGACTTTCTGAGAGATGGGCCCCCAAAACATCTAGCTTTGAAAGCCAACAAGGCTTATGCCCACCAGACTGACAAGGCTATATGGAATGAAGAGACAGTACTTCAGGGGCTCACACAGACTCACTGTGCCTAACCTCCTGGCCGCTGCACAGAGGCAGTGAACGGAAAAGCCCAGTCTTTCCATGAGAGGTCTTTTTGCTTATCTTAATAGCTGGAGCTGAAGGGGAAAGCTTCTGATTTAACACACATTAGGGGAGCAATTGCCACACTCTCCAGAGACCAGTGAAGCCAGCAGGTGCCATCTTTGCACTCTCCCTCTGCCTTGCTCTAGGTGGCCAGTATCTCCCAGAAACTTATGCACACATTTGGCCCTCTGGTTTTTGCAGCAACTGTCCAGGAGACACCTCTTGATTGCCTGGCTCTGGTGGTCAGCAGGGCTTATGTTTATGGGCACCAACGAACTGTGACAAACAGAGAAACAACTCTTAACCAGCTATCCCTCTAGGGAACAGGGCAGAGGCAGCAGATAGAAAGAGCTATCTCCCAGTCTTCCCCAGAAAGAGGTATATTTGCATATTTTAAAAACTGTTACCTAAAGGTCTAGTTTCTAAAAAGCCTGATTCTATGTGTTAACTGAGATCATCCCCTTTGGGACACTGACAGGTCATGGCAAACGCTCAACTACTGGGGGCAACTAAGTACAAAGAGGCTGCTTGGTCAATCACAAAGATTTGAGAGACAACCAAGAGCTAGGGTAAGGTTGAACACTAAGATTCATCTCCTATACAAGACCATTCCAAGACTGGGAGAGGTGACTATTTTATTTAGTGCATAGAAACCAACACAGAGAGTCAAGAAAAATGAAGAAAGAAAAGAGTATGTTCCAAACAAAAAAGCAAGATAAAACCTTGTAATAAAATGGTGATAAGTGATTTACCCAATAAAGAGTTCAAAACAATAGTCATAAAAATACTAACCAACATCAGGAGAATAATGTATGATCAAAGTCAGAATTCAATAAAGTGACAGAAGATGGAAGAAAGTATCAAACAGAAATCACAGAGCTGAAGAATAAAATTAATGAATTGAAAAATTCAATAGAGAGATTCAACAGCAGGCTAGATGAAGCAGAAGAAAGGATCAGTGAAATCAAAGACAGGGCAGTGGAGTTCATCCAATCAAGAGGAGCAAACAGAAAAAAGAGTGAAGATAGTTTAAGGGATTTATGGGACAACATCATGTGGACCAATATTCACATTATAGGGGTCCCAGAACGTGAAGAGAGAGAGGAAGGGGCTGAAAACTTAGATGAATCCAAAGAGAGCCACATCAAGACACACTATACTTGAAATGTCAAAAGTTAAAGATAAGAAGAGCATCTTAAAAGCAGCAAGAGAAACAAAACTTTTAAGAACAAAGGAACCCCCATAAGACAAGAAGCAGATTTTTCAGCAGATACTTTGCAGGGCAGCAGGGAGTGGCATGATATATTCAAAATGCTGAAAGAAAAAAACGGCCAATCCAGAATACTCTACCCAGCAAAGTTATCTTTCAGAATTGAAGTCAAAATAAAGAGTTGTCTAGAAAAGCAAAAGCTGAAGGAGTTCAGCAACAGTAGACCGGCTGTACAAGAAATGTCAAAGGGACTTATTTAAGTTGAAATGAAAGGGCACTATAATTAGTAACAAGAAAACATCTGAAAGTATAACTCTCACTGGTAAAGGTAAACATATAGTTAAATTCAGAACAATCTAATGTTGTAATGGTGGTGTGTTAATCACTTATAAATCCAGTATGAAGGTTAAAGGGCAAAGGTAATAAAAGTTACTATAACTACAATAACTTGTTAATAGATATCCAAGATAAAAAGGAGTTAATTGTGACATCAAAGAAAAACTGTAGGAGGGAGAATAAAAATGTACATCTTTAGAATGCCTTAATATATAAGTTATCAGCTTTAAATAGCCTGGTATAAATATGAGATGTTTTATGTAAGCCTCATGGTACACAAAGGAAAAACTGATTCACATATGCAAAAGAGAAAGAGAAAGCAATCGAAGCACACCACTACAGAAAATCACCAAATCACAAAGAAAGAGAGCAAGAGAAGAACAAGGGAATTACAAAACAGCAAGAAAATAATTAACAAAACGAAAATAAGCCCATACCTATCAATAATTACTTTAAATGGAAATGGACCAAATTCTCCAATCAAAAGACATAGAGTGGCTGAATGAATAAAAATATAAGACATAACTACATGGCGTCTAAAAGAGATTCATGTCAGCCCTAAGGAGGCACACAGACTGGAAGTGAAGGAACAGAAAAAGATATTCCATGCCAATAAAAACCAAAAGAAAGCAGGAGTATCTATATTTATATTAGACAAAGGAGACATTAAAACAAAGACAGTAATAAGAAGCAAAGAAGGTCATTATCAAATGATAAAGGGGTCAATCTATGAAGAGGATATAACATCTGTAAATAATTATTCACCTAAATATATAAAGCAAGTATTAACAAGCCTAAAGATAGAAACAGACAGCAGTACAATAGTAGTAGGGAACTTCAGTATCCTACTTTCATCAATGGATAGATCATTCAGTCAGAAAATCAATAAGGAAACATTGGACTTAATGACACATTACAACACATGGTCTTAACAGACATTTACAGAACATTTCATACAAAAGCAGAATACATACTCTTCTCAAGCACAGATGGAACATTCTCCAGGACAGATATGTTAGGCCACAAAACAAATCTTAATAAATTGCAGAAATTCAAAATCATAACAAGCATCTTTTTTGACCACAATGTTATGAAGATAGACATCAACTGCAATATGAAAACTAGAAAACTCACAAACATGTGGAGATTAAACAACATGCTACTGAAAAACTGATGGGTCAAAGAACAAACCAAAAGAGAAAATTAAAAATACCTTGATACAAATGAAAATGGAAATGAAACATACCAAAACTCATGGGATGCAGCAAAAGCATTCCTAAGAAAGACATTTATAGCAATAAACAACTATATTAAGAAATAAGAAAGATCTCAAATAAAAAACTTTGTATCTCAAGGAACTAGAAAAAGAACAAACTAAATCCAAAATTAGTAGAAGGAAGGAAATAAAGACTAGAGCAGAAATAAATGAAATAGAGACTAAAAAGACAACAGAAAAAAATAAATGAAACTTTTTTTGAAAAAATAGACAAACCTGAAGCCAGAGTCACCAAGAAGAGAGAAGACTCAAATAAATAAAATCAGAAATGAAAGAGATGTTACAACGAATACCAGAAAAATACAAAGGATAAGAGACGACTATGAACAATTACATGCCAACAAATTGGACAACCTGGAAGAAATGGATAAATTCCTAGAAAAACACAACCTACCAAGACAGAATCATGAAGAAAGAGAAAATGTGAACAGACCAATTAGTAAGGAGATTGAATCAGTTATTGAAAACATACCAACAAACAAAAGCCCAGGATCAGATGGCTTTACTGACGAATTCTATCAAACATTTAAAGAAGAATTAATACCATTCCTTCTCAAACTCTTCCAAAAAATAGAAGACGGGAGAGAAGGGGCGGAGCAAAATGGCGGGGTGAGCTGACCCTGGATTCTCTCCCCTCCAAAATACAACAAAAGATTGGAAGAACTGAATTTCAGAGAATAAACATAATGCCAGCTCGTTAGAGACCTACAATACCAAGAAGGCAGAGATCATAAACCTAGCTTTACCCTTTTGGAGGCACTGGAACAGTAGGAGAGAACATCACTGCCTGCCCTAGACTCTGCGATGCTGTGGCGCAGGTCGGGAAGGAGCGGGGGAGGGGCCACGCGACCGGGGATCATCCAGGACTCCTGCCGCTGATTCAGTGGAGTGGGGGGGGGGGGGGGGGGGGAATGCTTCCGTCCGCGGGGACCCTATAGATCAAGGGCCTTGGGAGACCAGAGAACAGAACTGATCTGAACCCAGACCGGCACGTGTGAGTAACAGCCCCTCCCCCCAACAAAGCCAGTGGGCGCAGCCATCTTGCCCCGAAGGCGGAGAGCTAACACGCCGCTCTCGACCCCCATCTAGTGGCGACAGGCTGTAACTGCAACTGAATTCTACCACCATGAGAAAAAACCGCTCCTCTACCATCCAGCAATTTATAAAAGCCCCAGACCAGAAGGAAAAAAATAAAAACACAGAATTAAGTCCTGAGGACTTGGAATTAGGTAAACTAAGTGATAATGAATTCAGAGCAGCTATAATCAAAAAACTCAATGAGGTAGAGAGAAAGATAGAGAAACAAGCCGAGTTCTGGAGTTACTTCACAAAAGAGACTGAAATCATAAAGAAGAATCAAACAGAATTACTTGAGATGAAAAACACAATGGACCAGATAAAACAGAATACGGAGTCCCTGAATGCCCGTGTAGACAACCTAGAGGAGCAAATCAGCATAATCGAGGACAGACAGGCTGAATGGCGCCAGACAGAGGAAGAAAGAGAACTAAGAATTAAAAAAAAATGAGGAAAATCTTCGAGAGATAATGGATTCAATGAGGAGTAAGAACACAAGGATCATAGGAATTCCTGAGAATATGGAAAAGGAAAATCGAGCAGAAAGTGTGCTTAATGAAATTATTGAAGAGAATTTCCCAAATCTAGGGATCAACGGAGAAATGTGTGTAGAGGAGGGTTTTAGATCTCCTAGATTTGTCAATGTAAAAAGACCCACCGCAAGGCACATAATAGTAAAGCTGGCAAATAGGAATGATAAGGAAAGAATACTCAGGGAAGTAAGAAAAAAAGAGAGAATAACCTATAAAGGAGCCCCTATCAGACTGTCAGCGGATTTCTCTACAGAAACCCTACAAGCTAGGAGAGAATGGAGTGATATATTCAAAGCTTTAAAGGATAAAAACCTTCAGCCAAGAATACTCTATCCAGCAAGAATTTCCTTCAGATATGAGGGAGAAATTAAATCTTTTCCAGACAAACAAAAGTTAAGGGAATTTGTAACTAAAAGCCCTCCATTACAAGAAATCCTCAAGAAGGCTCTCATACTTCAAAAAAGAAAAAAGGGAGAAAGGGGACACAAGCCACAGACTAGGGAGACCGATGGATAGAACCAGAACAGATAGCAAATATTCAACTATAGCATTAGGGTAAAAATAAGGAAACTACCAAAACAAGGATGATCTTAGCACTCTAACTACAAACTAATAAGATGAGTTGGAATAAAAAATGAAAATAATTATTTAGGAGGGGAAGAGCAAAGGGTCTAAATCAGTATTGGTCGAGTAAGTAAGAGACCACCAGAGAATAGACTATATTATACACGAGATTCTAAATATGAACTTCAAGGTAGACACTAAAATAAAGTACAGAACAGAGTCACAAATCATAGATAAGGAAAAATCTAAGAAACCCAGCATAAGAAACTGCAATATTAAATGGGTAGTCTAAAGCACACAGGAAAAGAAACACAGGAAAACAAGATAATGAGCGAAAGATTGACAGCATTAAGTCCACATGCATCAATAATCACTCTCAATGTGAACAGATTGAACTCTCCAATAAAAAGACACAGAGTGGCAAAATGGATTAAAGAACAAGATCCAACAATTTGTTGCCTCCAGGAAACACACCTCAGCCCCAAGGACAAACACAGACTCAGGGTGAAGGGGTGGAGGACAATACTTCAAGCAAATAGCAAGGAAAAAAAGGCAGGTGTTGCAATTCTCATATCAGACCAAGTGGATTTCAATATAAGACAGGTAAAGAGAGACACAGAGGGACAATATATAATGATCAAAGGGACACTTCATCAAGAAGAAATAACGCTTATAAATATCTATGCACCCAACACAGGAGCACCAAGATTCATAAAGCAACTATTAACAGACCTAAAGGAAGATGTTAAAAACAACACAATAATAGTAGGGGACCTCAACACCCCACTCACATCAATGGACAGATCATCCAGACAGAAAATCAACAAGGAAATAGTGGAGCTGAATGAAAAACTAAAACAACTGGACTTAATAGACATATATAGATCACTCCACCCTGAAGGAGCTGAATACACATTCTTCTCAAGTGCACATGGAACATTCTCAAGGATAGACCATATGTTGGGAAACAAGGCAAGCCTCTACAAATTTAAAAAAATTGAAATAATAACAAGCATCTTCTCAGATCATAGTGCTATAAGGCTAGAAATTAATTACAAGAAAAAAGCTGAGAAAGGCACAAAGATGTGGAGACTAAACAATACACTACTGAACAAGCAATGGATCATTGAAGAAATTAAAGAAGAAATAAAAAAATACCTGGAAACAAATGAAAATGATAGCATGCCATACCAACTCATATGGGATACAGCAAAAGCTGTATTAAGAGGAAAATTCATCGCAATACAGGCACATCTTAACAAACAAGAAAAATCCCAAATAAGCAACCTTAAAGCACACCTAACAGAACTAGAGAAAAAAGAACAAATGAAGCCCAAAGTCAGCAGAAGGAGAGAAATAATAAAAATCAGAGCAGAAATAAATACTATTGAAACGAAAAAGGCAGTAGAAAGGATCAATGAGACAAAGAGCTGGTTTTTTGAGAAGATAAATAAAATTGACAAACCACTAGCCAGACTTACAGAGAAAAAAAGGGAGAAAGCTCAAATAAACAAAATCAGAAATGAGCGAGGAGAAATAACAACAGACTCTGCAGAAATACAACAGATTATAAAAGAATACTACAAAAAACTATATGCCAACAGAATGGATAACCTAGAGGAAATGGATAAATTCCTGGACTCCTACAATCTCCCAAAGCTCACTCAAGAAGAGGCAGACAATTTGAACAGACCAATCACAAGGAAAGAGATTGAAACAGCAATCAAAAGCATCCCAAAGAATAAAACCCCAGGACCAGATGGGTTTCCTGGGGAATTCTACCAAACTTTCAGAGAGGATTTAATACCTATCCTTTTCAAGCTATTCCAAAAAATTAGGGAAGATGGAACACTTCCTAACACATTCTATGAGGCCAACATCACGCTGATACCAAAACCTGACAAGGACACCACGAAAAAAGAGAACTACAGGCCAATATCACTGATGAATATAGATGCAGAAATTCTAAACAAAATTTTGGCAACCAGAATTCAGCAATTCATCAAAAGAATCATACATCAGGATCAGGTGGGATTCATACCAGGGACACAGGGATGGTTCAACATCCACAAATCAATCAACGTGATACACCACATCAACAAACTGAGGAATAAAAACCACATGATCATCTCAATAGATGCAGAGAAGGCATTTGACAAGATCCAACAGCCATTTATAATAAAAACTCTGAACAAAATGGGCATAGAAGGAAACTACCTCAACATAATAAAGGCCATATACGACAAACCCATAGCCAACATCATACTCAATGGGCAAAAACTGAACCCCATCCCCCTGAAAACAGGAACAAGACAAGGATGCCCTCTATCACCACTCTTATTTAACATAGTACTGGAGGTCCTGGCCAGAGCAATCAGGCAAGAAAAAGGAATAAAAGGAATCCAAATAGGGAAGGAAGAAGTGAAACTCTCGCTGTTTGCAGACGACATGATCTTATATATAGAAAACCCCAAAGAATCCATTGGAAAAATGTTAGAAGTAATCAACAACTACAGCAAAGTTGCAGGGTATAAAATCAATTTGCATAAATCAGTAGCATTTCTATACTCCAGTAATGAACCAACAGAAAAAGAACTCAAGAATACAATACCATTCACAATCACAACAAAAAGAATAAAATACCTTGGGGTAAATTTAACTAAGGAAGTGAAGGACTTATATAATGAAAACTACAAGGCCTTTCTGAGAGAATTGGATGACGACATAAGGAGATGGAAAGACATTCCATGTACATGGACTGGAAGAATAAACATAGTTAAAATGTCTATTCTACCTAAAGCAATCTACAGATTCAACGCCATCCCAATCAGAATCCCAATGACATTCTTTACAGAATTAGAACAAAGAATCCTAAAATTCATATGGGGCAACAAAAGACCCCGAATTGCTAAAGCAATCCTGAGAAAAAAGAACAAAACGGGAGGCATCACAATCCCTGACTTCAAAACATACTACAAAGCTACAGTAATCAAAAGAGCATGGTACTGGTACAAAAACAGGTGCACAGATCAATGGAACAAAATTGAAAGCCCAGAAATAAAACCACACATCTATGGACAGCTTATCTTTGACAAAGGAGCTGAGGGCATACAATGGAGAAAAGAAAGCCTTTTCAACAAATGGTGCTGGGAAAACTGGAAAGCCACATGTGAAAGAATGAAAATTGACCATTCTTTTTCACCATTCACCAAAATAAACTCAAAATGGATTAAAGACCTAAAGGTGAGACCTGAAACCATAAGGCTTCTGGAAGAAAACGTAGGCAGTACACTCTTTGACATCAGTATTAAAAGGATCTTTTCGGACACCATGTCTTCTCAGAGAAGGGAAACAATAGAAAGAATAAACAAATGGGACTTCATCAGATTAAAGAGCTTCTTCAAGGCAAATGAAAACAGGCTTGAAACAAAAAAACAACCCACTAACTGGGAAAAAATATTTGCAAGTCATATATCTGACAAAGGCTTAATATCCTTAATATATAAAGAACTCTCACAACTCAATCACAAAACATCAAACAACCCAATCAAAAAATGGGCTGGAGACATGAACAGACATTTCTCCAAAGAAGATATACTGATGGCCAATAGGCACATGAAAAGATGCTCATCATTGCTGATCATCAGGGAAATGCAAATCAAAACTACACTAAGATATCACCTTACACCCGTTAGAATGACAAAAATATCTAAAACTAATAGCAACAAATGTTGGAGAGGTTGTGGAGAAAAAGGAACCCTCATACACTGCTGGTGGGAATGTAAACTGGTGCAGCCACTATGGAAAACAGTATGGAGATTCCTCAAAAAACTAAAAATAGAACTACCATATGATCCAGCCATCCCACTACTGGGTATTTATCCAAAGAGCCTGAAGTCAGCAATCCCAAAAGTCCTGTGCACCCCAATGTTTATTGCAGCACTGTTTACAATAGCCAAGACGTGGAAGCAACCTAAGTGCCCATCAACAGACGAATGGATAAAGATATGGTACATATATACAATGGAATACTACTCAGCTGCAAAACAGAACAAAATCATTCCATTTGCAATAACGTGGATGGACCTTGAGAGAATTATGTTAAGTGAAATAAGCCAGCGAGAGAAAGATAATCTGTGTATGACTCCACTCATATGAGGAATTTAAAACTATGGACCAAGAACAGTTTAGTGGATACCAAGGGAAAGGTGGAGTGGGGGGTGGGCACAAAGGGTGAAGTGGTGCACCTACAACATGACTGACAAACATCAATGTACAATTGAAATTTCACAAGATTGTAACCTATCAATAACTCAATAAAAAAAATTAATCACCACCTAAAAAAAAAAAAAATACAAGACGAGGGAATGCTTCCCAACTCATTTTACAAGGCCATCATTATCCTGACACCAAAATCAGACAAGGACACTACAAGAAAAGAAACACAGGCCGATATTTATGATGAACACAGAGACAAAAATTCTCAATAAAACATTAGCAAACCGAATTCAACAATACATTAAAAGGATCAGACAACATGATCAAATGGGATTTATTCCAGGGATGCAAGGATGATTCAACATCCAAAAATCAACCAAAGTGATATACCACATTAAAAAATGATGGATAAAAATTATATGATCTTGTCAATAGATGCAGAGAAAGCTTTTAACAAAATCCAACATCCATTCATGATACAAACTATCAACAAACTGGGTATAGATGGAATGCATTTCAACATAATAAAAGCCGTTTATGACAAGTCCACATATAACATGATACTAAATGGTGAAAAACTGAAAGCTTTTCCTTTAAGATTAGGAACAAGGCAAGAATGCTCGCTCTTGCCAATTTATGCAACATACTACTAGAAGTCCGAGCCAGAGTAATTAGGGAAGTAAAAATAAATAAAAGGTATCCAAATCAGAATAGAACAGATACGACTGTCTCTATTTGCAGATGACACTTTATATATTAAAAAAAAACCCTAAAGACTACCAAAAAGCTGTTAGAACTAATAAATTCATTAAAGCTGCAGGATACAAAATCAACATACAAAAATCAGCTGTGTTTCTCTACATTAATAACAAACTATGCCAAATAGAAATTAAGAAAACAATCCCATCTGTAACTGCACCAAGAAGAATAAAAATACTTAGGAATAAACTTAACCAACGGGGTGAAAGATCTATACACTGAAAACAATTAAGACATTGATGAAAGAAATTGAAGAGGACACAAATAAATGAAAAGACCTTCTGTACTCATGGAGTGGAAGAATTAATATTCTTAAAATGTTCATACAGCCACTATGGAAACTAAAACTCCAATAGCATTTCTTTTTTCACAAAAATAGTACAATCAACTCTAAAATTTGTAAGGAACCACAAAAGACTATGCACAACCAAAGTGATCTTGAGAAAGAACAAAGATGGAGGCATCACTCTTCCTAATTTCAAACTATATTACCAAGACACTAATAAAAAATAGCATGGTACTGGCATAAAAACAGACAGATAAATCAGTGGAACAGAAGAGAGAGCCCAGAAATAAACCCACACACATACGGTCAAATAATTTGTGACAAGGGAGGCAAGAATATACAATGGGGGAAAGGAGAGTCTTTTTCAATAAATGGTGTCAGAAAAAGTGGACAGCCACAGGCCAAAGAATGAAACTGGAGCACTATCTTACACCATATACAAAAGTCAACTCAAAATGGATTAAAGAATTGAACACTAAGACTTGAAACCATAAAACTCTTAGAAGAAAACATAGGCGGTAAATTCCTTGACACTGGTGTTGAAACTCAGGATGAAGGAGTTAAAAGTTCCCTCAATTACAGTAACTGTGCCTTGCACCCACAAGGTTAACGTGGGAAACATAATAACCAAAGTTTCTGAGCTTGCCTTCAGAACAGCAGGAGGATGGCTGATAAGAGAAGAACTTGCCGACAGCCCCCACCTGACTAAGCATCTTGCAGGAGTGCTGAGAAGCTAAAATGACTGATTGTAAACTTTAGACATCACAGACTAAAAATCCACTGCGTGCAACACGTAGAATAGACAGTCACGCCTGTACGGAAGACTCTTAGAACTTCAGTCCCCAAGGCCACATGCTCCCACTCACCAACCTAAAACCTCAAATTAAAACCCCGCTTGTAGCTTTTCAGGGAGTTCGGGATTACAGGGTTAGCTGCCCATTCTCCCTGCTCAGCACTTTCCAATAAAATTCCTGCTTTCCTCCACTACACCCAGTATCAGAGATTGGCTTGCTGCACAACAGGTGAGTGAACTCACTTCAGCTTCAACAACAATGTTAGCACAGATTTTTTGAATTTGACACCAAAAGCAAACATGACAAAAGCAAAAATAAACAAGTGAGCCATATCAAACTAAAAAGCTTCTGTACAGCAAAGGAAACCATCAACAAAATGCAAAGGCAACCTACAGAATGGGAGAAAATATTTGTAAATCATACATCTGACAAGAGGTTAATATCCAAAAAATATAAAGAACTAATAGAACTCAACAAAAAAAACCAAAAATCTGATTAAAAAATGGGCAGATGATCTGAATAGACATTTTTCCAAAGAAGACATACATATGGCCAACAGGTACATGAGAAGGTATTGACATCACTAATCCCTAGGGAAATGCAAATCAAAACTACACTGAGATATCATCTCTCACCTGTTAGAATGGCTATTATGAAAAAGACAAGAAATAAGCATTGGTGAGGATGTAGAGAAAGGAGAACCTCTGGGCACTTTGGGGAATGTAAACTGGTGCAGCCACTATGGAAAACAGTATGGAAGCTCTGCAAAAAGTTAAAACAGAACTACCATATAATCCAGAAGTTCCACTTGTGGGCATTTATCAGAAGAAAATGAAACCACTATCTCAGAAAGATATCTGCAACCCCATGTTCACTGAAGCATTATTTACAATGGCCAAGACATGGAACAACCTAAGTGTCCACTGACTGATGAATGAATAAAGAAAACATGGTGAGTGTGAGTGTGTGTGTGTGTGTGTGTGTGTGTGTATATATATAATGGAATATTATTTAGCCAGAAAAAAGAAGGAAATGTTGCTATTTGGACCAACATTGATAGACCTTGAGGGCATTACACTAAGTGAAATAAATCAGAGAAAGACAAATATTGTAGAACACTTATTTGTGGAATTTTAAAAAAAATCATAGATACAGAGAACAGACTAGCGTTTGCCAGAGGTGAGGGGTGGAAGGTATGCAAAATGAGTGAAAGTGGTCAAAAGGTACAAACTTACACTTATAAGATAAGTCCTGGGGATGTAATGGACAGCATGGTAACTATAGTTAACAATATTGTATTAAATATTTGAGAGCTGTTAAGAAAGCAGATCTTAAAAGTTTTCATCAGAAGAAAAAAACTTCTAACTATGAGTGGTGATGGATATTACGTAAAATTATTGTGGCGATCATCTCATAACATATACACATATCATACCATCATGTTGTACACCTAAAACTAATACAATATTCTATGTCGGTTCTATATCAATTAAAAATAATTTTAAAAGATGACAGCAAAAGGACAAGAAACAAAAAACTTAAGTTGGACTTCTTGAAAATTAAAAACTTCTGAGCATCAAAGGACACCATCAAGAAAGTGAAAAGATAATGCACACGAGCAAACATTTTCTCCCATTCTGTAGTTTGTTTTTTCATAGATCTGATGGGGGTCTAGCATCTCAAATATATAAAGAACTATTATAACAATACAATAAACAGACACATAACCCAACTTAAAAATGGGCAAAGGATTCGGATACACATTTCTTCAAAGACACTGGCCAATAAGCACCCAAAAAGATGCTCAACATCTTTACTCATTAGGCAAGTGCAAATCAAAACCACAACGAGATACCAATTTCACAACCACTAGGATAGTTACAACAAAAAATTGGGAAACAAAAGGCATTGGTAAGAATGTGAAGATTGGAACTCTCATAAAACACTGTGACAACATAAAATGGTGCAGCCACTGTGAAAAGTCCAGCAGTTCCTCAATTTGTTAACTATACATTTACCATGTGATCCAGGAATTCCACTCTTAAGTATATACTCAAGTGAACTGAAAACATAATGTTCACAAAAAACCTATATATAAATGTTTATTGCAGCATTATTCATAATACCTAAAAGGTAGAAACCAGCTAAATATCCATCAACTGATGAAAAGTTAAATAAATGTAGTATAAGCATACAATGAAATATTACTGAGACATAAAAAGAAATTAAGTACATGCTAAAATGTGGATGCACCTAGAAAACATTATGCTAAGCAAAATAAGCCACGTACTGTGTGATCCTATTTAATATGAAATGTTCTGAAAAGGTAAATCCGTGGAGAGAGGAAGATTAGTAGATGCCAAGGCAGGGTGGGCAGAGAGAAATTGGGAGATATGAGGTTACTTTTTGGGTGAGAGAAATTTTCTGGAATTAGATGGTGGTGATTAATGCACAACATTATGAATATACCAAAAAGTACTATATTATACACTTTAAAATAGTGAATTTTGGGCCAGCCTGGTGGTGCAGCGGTTAAGTTTGCACGTTGTGCTTCAGCGGCCCGATGTTCGCTGGTTTGGATCCCGGGTGCGGACATGGCACCACTTGGCAAGCCATACTGTGCTAGGTGTCCCACATATAAAGCAGACGAAGATGGGCATGGATGTTAGCTCAGGGCCAGTCTTCCTCAGCAAAAAAAGGAGGATTGGCAGCAGAAGTTAGTTCAGGGCTAATCTTCCTCAAAAAAAAAGGTGAATTTTATCTCAATTTTTTTTAAAAAAATGAAATACAAAGGTTTCAGGCTTACAAAAGTGGAAAATTCATTACCAGCACACCCGCACTATAACAAATTGTTAAGGGAAGTTCTTTAGGAAAAAGAAAAATGATACTGAAAAATAAAAATGTGGATCTATGAAAAGGAATGGAGAGCATCAAAAATGGTAAATATATAAAAATTTTTCTTGTTTAAACATTTTGAAAAGGTAATTGTTCAAAATAAATGACAATTTATGTGGGGTTTATAACATATGTAAAAGTAAAATGCATGACAACAATAGCATAAAAGCCAGAAGGGGAGAAATGGAAGTATACTATAGTAAGGTTCCTATGAGATATGTGAAGTGGTACAATATCAGCTGAAGATGGAGAATAATAAGTTAAAGATATACATTACAGACCACCAAAGCAATACCTAAAATATCAAGACAAAGAGTTATAGTTGATAAGCCAACAAAGGGGAATAAAATGGAATAACAAATAATCTAAGATGGAAAAAGGAAAGAACAGATGGAACAAATGGAAGACAAATAATAAAATGACAAACTAAAACCTAATCACATCTATAGTTATCTTAAATAAAATAGGCTAAAGCCTACTTTTAAAAGGCAGAGATAGGGACTGGCCCGGGGGCCCAGCGGTCAAGTTCGCATGTTCCACTTCGGTGACCTGGGGTTTGCTGGTTCTGATCCCAGGTGTGGACATGACACTGCTTGGCAAGCTATACTGTGGTAGGCGTCCCACATATAAAGTAGAGGAAGATGGGCATGGATGTTAGCTCAGGGCCAGTCTTCCTCAGCAAAAAGAGGAGGATTGGCAGCAGACGTTAGCTCAGGGCTAAGCTTCCTCAAAAAAAAAAAAAAAAAAAAAAAAAAAAAAAAAAATATATATATATATATATATATATATATATAAAATAAAAGTCAGAGATAGAGACAGATTGGATTAACCAAGAAAAGAACCCCCCCACCCAAAACAAAAAGCAAGACTCAATTATATACTGCCTACAGGAAATAGGCAGCTTAAATATAAAGACACAAATAGATTAAAAATAAAAGGATGGAAAAAGATATTTTATGCTGGCCACTAGTAAAAGAAACGTGGAGTGACTATATTAAATTCAGATAAAGTAGATTTCAAAGCAAAAACTATTACCAAGGATAAAGAATGTCATTTCATAATGATGAAGTGGTCACTGAAATCAAGAGGACACAAAATCCTAAAAGTTTATGCATCTAATTACAGAGCTTCAAAATAAACAACACAGAAACTGACAGAATTGGAAGGAGAAAAAGATAAATCCACAATTATAGTTGGAGATTTCAATACCCCTGTCTCAATACTTGAAAGAACAAGTAGATAATCAATAAGAACATAGTATAACAGAACACTATCACAGAAATTGGCCTGACATCCATAGAACATTCCAGCCATCAATAACGGAATGCACATTCTTCTCAAGTGCATATATAAGAGTTACCAAGACAGACCATATTCTGTACCATAAAACAAGTTTCTATAAACTTAAAAGATATAAAATCAGGCAGAATTAAATTATAAATCAATAACAGAAAGATTACTAGAAATTCCCCCAATTTTTAGAAACTAAACACCATATTTCTAAATAACCCATGGATCAAAAAAAACAAAGAAAAAATTAGAAAATAATTTGAACTGAATGAAAATGAAAACACAACATATCAAAATGTGTGGGATGCTGACAGGCAGTACTTAGGAGGAAACTTAAATCACTAAATATCAATATTTCATAAGAAGAAATGCTTCATTCTGATGACCTTAGTCTCCCTTAAGAAATTAGAAAAAGAGTAAATTAAACCAAAAGAAGGAACATAATTAATAAAAATCAAAACAGAAATAGATGAAATAGAAAACAGAAAAATGAGAGAAAATTAATGAAAGCAAAATCTGATTCAAGTTCATTAAAATTGATAAAAAGACATTTAAAAAAAAAGAATATGCAAATTCCCAGTATAAGGAATAAGAGGAATGACAGCACTACAGATTCTCCAGATATTGAAAGGATAATAAGGGAACACCATAAACTCTATGTCAATAAAACTCAACAACAGATGAACAAAATCCTTAAAAGACACAAGCTACCCAAGCTCACTCAAGAAGAAAAAGATAACCAGAATAGCCCTATAATTATAAAGAGATGGCTTCATAGGTGAGGGTAGACTACCAATTCTACTCTTTTCCAAAACATTCCAAAGAAAGGAATAGTCTCAATTCATTCCATGAGGACAGTATTACCCTGATACCAAACCCAAAGGTATTACGAGAGAAAACCAGTATCCTTCCTGAACACAGATACAAATATTCTACACAAAGCTCCAGCAAACGGAATTCAACAATATATTAAAAAGATAATACAACTTGATCAAGTAAGGTTAATTCCAGGAATGCTGGTTTAATATTTTAAAAAATCAATCCATGTAATTGAACCAGTAGAGGAAAATATAGAAGAAATTTTTTGTGACCTAAGATAACAGAAGGATTTCTTAGATATGACATCCATAAAAAAAAAAAAAAAACTTGTTTGACAAATTGGATTTCACCAAAATTAACATTTCTGCTCTTCAAAAGACACTGTTAAGAGAATAAAAAGACAAGCCACAGTCTGGGAGAAAATCTCAGCAAAATATGTATCTGATGAAAGACCTGTACTGAGAATATATAAAGAATTCTCAAAACTCAAAAATAAGAAAAGAAACAACCTGATTTTTAAAAAATCGATAAGAGTTGAATAGATACTTCAACAAAGAATATATAAGGATGGCAAATAAGCTCATGAAGATGTTCACTATAATTAGTCATTAGGGAAATGCAAATTGAAACCACAATGAGATATCACTACACACCTATTAGAATGACTAAAATTAAAAAGACTGACCATACAAAGTGTTGGCGAGGATATGGATAAAAAACACTCTTCCATGCTTCTCCCCACCTGCATCCTCTTCCCTCCACCCAAGGGTAATCACCATTCCAAATCTGGTGAGAATCATTCCTCTGCTTTTTGTTCTTGCTCTAACTTCAATACGTGGCATTGTTTCTTTTGCCCCTTTTTGATCTTTATATAAGTGGTATCACAGTGTACGTGTTCCTCTATAATTTGCTTTTTTTATTCACCATTTAATTTATCCATGTCATGAATGAAGCTATTATTTCATTAGTTTTCCCTGTTGTAATCTATTCCATAGAATTCAATTCCAATATATACACGTATATTTACACATACCACAATTTATCCATTCTAGTGCACTCATTTGAGGTGTTTCTAGAATTTTGACATTACCAACAAGATTACTATGAACATCCCTCTACAGGATTCATTCACATGCTTTACTTTAAAATGTATTTTACATAATAACTTTATCAATACAGAAACACCAGTTTTCTTCAGGTCGGTATTTGCCTGGTATAACTTCAATCCTTTTACTTTGAACATTTTGGTGTCCTTATATTTTAGATTAAGTCTCTTCTAAACAGCATTTCATACGGGTTTTTTTTTAACCAGTCTATCAACTGTAGTCTTTCAATTAGAGTTTTATCCATTCTACATTATTGGGATTACTGATCTATTTCTACTCATTTTTACTATCTTATTTTGTGCTAATTGTTCTGTTTTACCTACCTGCCTTCTTTACGTATTACTTTAGATAGATGGAAGAAGTAAGGCACTCCTACCATTTGGAAATTATATAACTCTATTTCTAATCTCTAGTGATTACTCTAGAAACTTAAATGATCTTATTTAACAAAAGAAAGTCTAAAGCAGATCACATCTTTACCCTCCTCATGAACAATGCTAAGAGCCTTAGCACCCTCATTACAAACAACTCCACCTTGACTTCTGTCATTGTTACCAAGATTGTAATTCAATTTTTCAAACCTTCATATATTATTGTTTAGTTAAGTAAATCTTAATTTAGATTTACCCACAAATGTGCCAGTTTGATAACTATTCCATCTTGCATCATCAACCTTTTTTAGAGATCATTTGCCTTCTAAGATATATCCTTCAGAAGTTCCTTTGGGAACAGTTTGTTGTTTAGGAAACTCAAGTTTGTTTTTTCTGGAAATGTCTTGATTTTGCCATCCTTGAAAGATAAAATCAATTCTAGAGAGAGACTGTTACTTCTCTCAGCACTGTCAAGATAATATTTCACTGTCTTCAGGTTTCTATTATTGTGGCTGAAAAGTCAATTGTCACGCTCACATCTTGCTTTCTAATACCATACTCCAGTAGTGTGACCCAAGCATTTATTCCCAAAGGATCTGAATCCAATAAAGGGAACCAGGGCTCCTTGGAGAAATGGCTGATTCTAAGATAGGGCAGGAAATATACAAGATGATCCTAGAGCCTCTTATTGTGACAGAGAGTAGATGGGAAAACAAAAACACCAAAAGCATGGGAGTTGTGGGGTTTGGGGAACAAAGAATTATCTCTGAGCCAACTCCCCAGTGTGATTAGGCACCATATTTTCTCTCCTTCCCCTTTGTCTCAGGCTGTGAGGTCACCAGAGGCTGAGAGATGCTTTTGGAACAAACGTCTGCTCCACTGCCTGTTCCTGAAGAATCATATTTTGTTATTTCGGGCCTCTTATTGTTTCCATTATATTAATACAAGTTGAAAGAGACAATGGAAAAACTATTTTTAAAAACTTTTACCCAGAATATATGTGTTCTGTATTAGGAAGGGTTTCTATCACATGGCCAGAATCAGAAGTCTGTTTGACTCTACTTTCGAACAAGTTACACTCGAATTTGTCACATCAAGAATTCACCTCACCAATTTTTTTCTTCCTGTTTCTTCTACAACACACGTGAGTTTTTAAAGAGCCCCAAGCTGCTATAAGACTCAAAGACAATTGTACATAAGAACGTCACATTTACCGTGAATACTCTATTTACTCTGACCACCTTTAATTAAATTAGTGATTAATAATAAAGTGAAATTTTAAAAATTCCCCTAAGTATGGAAATAAAAGTATACTTTTTTTTTTTTTTTGGTGAGGAAATTGGCCCTGAGCTAACATCTGTTGCCAATTTTCCTTTTTTTCCCTGCCCAAAGTCCAAGTACATAGTTGTATATCCTAGTGGTAGGTCATTCTAGTTCTTCTATGTGGGATGCCATCACACCATGGCTTGACGAGCGTTGCATAGCTCTGTGCCCAGGATCTGAACCCGTGAACCCCAGACCACCAAAGCAGAGCGCACTTAGCCACTCAGCCACGGGGCTGGCCCCTAAAAGTACACTTTTAAATAATTCAGGGGGTCAAGGAAGACATAAGAAACCATAAGGAAAATTTAAAAACACGAGGACTTTCAAAACACAGTAACAAGAAAACAACTTAAAAAATGGGCAAAGACTAAATGGACACTTCACCAAAGAAGACATACAGATGATCAACAAGCAAATAAAAAGATGCTCAATATCATTAGCTATTGGGGAGATGCAAATTAAAACCATAATGAGGTGTCTCCAATATCTATTAGAACGCAAAAAAGAAACGAAAACAAAAACAACCCAGACAATAATACACGCTGAGGAGGATGCAGAGCGACTAGAACTTTTAGAGACTATGCACAGGAATACAAAATGGTACAGCTGCTCTGAAAAATAATTTGGTTGTTTCTTATTAAATTAAATACACACTTACTACACAACTCAGCAGTTCTACTCCTAGGTATTTATCCAAGCAAAATGAAAACATATGTTCCCACAAAAAACTGTACCTGAAAGTTTATAATGGCTTTATTCATAATTACCAAAAACTGAAACAACCCAAATCTTCATCAACTTGAAAATGAATAAGTGTGGTATATCCACACAATGGAGTACTACTCAGCCATAAACAGAATGAATGATGTACATAAAGATATGGATAAATCTCAAATGCGTTATGTATTATGCATAAGTGAAAGAATGCAAACTCAAAAGGCTACATTACTGTGTGACCCCATTTAAACGAAATTCTGCAACAGGCAAAATTATAGGGATAGAAACAGATTAGCTGGTTTCCAGTAAGAGGTTGACCACAAAGGCACAGGAGAACTTTGGTGGCCGACAGAACTCTTCTATTCTTGATTGTGGTGGTAGTTACATGACAGTAATGTTCACCAATGACGAGAGAACTATATACTAGATATGGGTTGAACTGTGTCTCCCAAAACTTCATATGCTGAAGTCCTAACCCTCAGTACTTCAGCATGTGACCTTATTTAGGAAAAGGGTCTTTACAGATATAATCAAGTTAAAATGAGGTTATTAGGGAGAGGCCTAATCCAACAATGACTTGTGTCCTTATAAAAAGGGGAAATTTAGAAACAGACACACACATACACAGGGAGATTATCATGTGAGGAGACTGGGGTGATGCTTCTACAAGCCAAGGAACAAGAAAGCAGCCAGCAAACCACCAGAGAAGCTAAGCAAAAGGCATGGTATAGATGTTCCCTAAGAGCTCTCAGAAGGAATAACAATGCCAGTACCTTGATCTTCAACTTCTGGCCTCCTGAACTGTGAGATGATAAATTCCTATCCTTTCAGCCACTCACAGTTTGTGATTCCTTGTTATGGCAGCCCTGGCAAACTAGTACAATACTAAAAATGATGAATGTTATAACATGTAAATCATACCCTCATAAAAAATATGGAGAGTTTGCTAGAACTTGGAGATGAAAACATGTACGATATTATTAGTCAGAAAATTGGGAGTGTGTATAAACTACAAAAAGTGATTAGATCTATCTAATCCTATATATTGCTATGGTTCCTGAGCCTCCATTAGAATTTTTTAAACACTAAAATAAGTATTTTAGCAAAATAAACATTTAGAATTTAATGGCAATGAAATTCAACTTAACAAAAACTTGTAGGATATAGCTAATAAAATTCTTGGAAGGAAATTTTAAATTATAAATGGTTACATTAAAAAGAAAATTGAGACTTCCAGTTTCAGTTACATGTAAAGAGCTTGTAAGGTGCCACTGCCATCCTTCTAACAAGAAAAAAGCTGAACAAGGTGAAAACCAACAACTTTTCTTGGGGCCGTCAGAGAAATGAGGTAGGAGGGCAAACCACCAGCACCAAATCTACAGAGATAGGCAAATCAAGAGAGTTATAGCCAAGATCTGATTACCTGAAGCAGAAGAGAGAGAGATAAACTGGAAGGAACACTTAAATGGTAACTTTGATGAACTGGTGGAGACCGAGTATGGACAAGCATGAGATTGGGGAATTCCTAGGGGCTACAGCCTTAAGGAAGCTCCAATACTTTTAGTGGTTACCATGAGGTTTGTATAAAAGATCTTGTAGATGAGATAGTCCATTTTCTGATAGCCTGTTATCTCCATTAGCCTAAGCAGGTTCCATCCCTTTCCTCTTCCCCATCTAAGTTATTTCTGTCACAAATTATTGTTTTGTGTTCTGAGTCTGTGATTAAAATGAAGTGTTTATAGCTATTTTTGATGCTTTCCTTACTTTATCGTTTATGTTATAATTAAGGGTTTGCTAACCTGTTCTGATCAAGAGCTGCAATTTTCTGATTTTGTCTATTTATGTCCTTGCTCAAGGCTTTGTAAAACCTTGCCTTTTTGGTTCAGGTATGAGGGCATCCTTGATCATTTCTTGTAAGGGAGGTTGAGTGGCAATGAGCTCCCTCAGCTTTTGTTTATCTGGGAAAGTTTTTGATTCTCATCGTATCTGAAGGATAGTTTCTCCAGATAGAGTATTGTTGGCTGGAAGTTTTTGTCTTTCAGTATACT
Organism: Equus caballus; assembly: GCF_041296265.1. Classification (NCBI taxonomy): domain Eukaryota; kingdom Metazoa; phylum Chordata; class Mammalia; order Perissodactyla; family Equidae; genus Equus; species Equus caballus. Next base: position 92,415,237 of record NC_091684.1, read on the forward strand.
GAATATATCATTCCACTCTCTCCTAACCTGTCAAGTTTCTGCTGAGAAATCTGCTGAAAGCCTGACAGGGGTTCCTTTGTAGATTATTCTCTTTTGCCTCACTGCCCTGAATGTTTTTTCTTTGTCGTTGACTTTTGCCAGTTTTACTATTCTATGCCTTGGAGAAGGTATTTTTGCGCTCATGTAATTAGGAGTTCTACTGGCTTCATATACTTTGAAGTCCAGTTTTTCCCCTAGGTTTGGTAAGTCCTCAGCTATTATTTCTTTGAACAAGCTCTGTGCTCCAATCTCCACTCTTTTCCCTCTGGAATACCTACAATCCTCATGTTGCATTTCCTAATTAAGTCACATGTTTCTCAAAGAAGTTCTTCATTTTTTTAAAGTCTTAGTTCTCTCTCTTCCTCCATCTGAAACATTTCTATATTTCTGTCCTCTATTTCTAATTCTGTCCTCCATAATATCAGCTCTATTTTTTAAGGTTTCTAGATTGTTTTTTAGCTCATTCATTGTGTTCTTCTCAGAATCTGGCTTTTTTTTTTTTGAGTTTCAATCTATTTTGTGAAGAATTCCTTTTGCTCATTAATTTTATTCCGGAGTTCACTGAACTGTCTGAGTTTTCTTATAACTTACTGAGTTTCTTTACGACAAGTATTTTGAATTCGCTGCCATTTACATTGTAAATTTCTGAGACTTCAGGACTATTTCTGGAGACTTGTCATTTTCCTTCTGCTCTGGAGTGTTAATGCAGTTCTTCATGGTGTCTGATGAAGTGATCCTTTGTCAGCACACAGTGTAGTATCAGCTTGCAGATTCCACCAGCCACCACTTGGGGGGGGGGGGCGGACAGGAGATGTGTTTTCTGAACCCACCACATCTGCTGGAAGTTGTGCCATTGGCCTGCTGGCCACAGCCACTTGGCAGGCCACACGTGCACATGCAGGCACTCTGGTGCAGATGCACTGCCTTGGCCAGGGACCAGCCAAGCTGGTATGCTAGGTGGAGGAGAGGGGTGCCTTCACTCACACGCACGTGGGCCCACCCTGTGCTCATGGGTGGTTCACCTGTGCTGCTGCACTTGGTTAGGGGCACCCACGTGGTGGCTGAGCTGCACCACTCAGTGTGGACCGTTCCTCAAGTTGGGCTGCCAATCCGAAAGCAAAAGTGTTCACGTGCAGGCCTGCCTGCTCCCCTGCCTCCTCTTTCAGTGGTGTACCAGCTGCTGCATGAGGACCTACAACCTAGATCGCTGCCACTGGGGAAGGGGAGAGGATCAGCTCACCTTCTGTTGCTTCCTGGGGATCCAGTACCCCCACCTTCAGATGTACAGCTGCGTGGATCTTTCAGAAGTCCTACTGTGCTTTGTAGGGAATTCCCTATTGGTTCATGAATCTTCCTTTGGTTGTAACTTAGGAAAAGAGGCTAAGGGAACAGCTCACTCCATCATGATGCTGACGTCACTTGGAGCTCCTATACTTCTGAGAGTTTTATCTCTAGGAATCCCATCAGATTCTCACTAAAGTATCAAGATCTCCTTGTAGCTCAGGCAGAGGGAGGGGAAACATACACATTACGAAAAAGCCTGGAGTATTCTCCATAATAAAGGCCTACTCACTTAATCAGAGCCTTATCCCACCTAGGGGAAGGATATTTCACTGATTCCAGACCCCTCTAGTTTTCCTATCTCACCTGACTGATTACAGGGTGGAGGGAGGGGAGAAGCTAAGAGACACTGTGAAGGTCACAGTCCAGGGACACAGGCCCACTAAAAAAACTGAGATTTAATCCGAAGATTATAGACAGTTTCCCCTTCCCAATACTTTACCACCCACTAACAAGGCTCTAGTATAGTAACGGTAGATCACAGGTGAAAGAGCTACAAGACACAGACTCTAAGGAGTTCTTAGGGAAATTCAAAGACAACAAGGGAGACACAAGAAGGAGACTAGAGGAATTGGAAGCCTCTAGCACTTACAGCTACAACAAACGTTAAACACAGGACAACTCCTAGCCACTTTAGTATAAAGGCTCACAATAAAGGCCTATTTACCTCAGTTACTATTACCTGATACATTATGTCCAGCTTTCAACAAAAAATTCAAAGCATGCTAAAAAAACAAGATAAAACAGTCAGAAGAGACAAAATAGATCTAAGAACCACACTCAGATATGACACAGATTCTGGAATCATCAGACATGGAAATTAAAATAATTATTAATTAACATGCTAAGAAATCTAATGGAAAAGTAGACAACATGAAAAGACAGATGGGTAATGTAGGCAGAGAGATTGAGACTATAAGAAAGAATAAAAAGTAGATGCTAGAAAACAACATTAACAGAAATAAAGAATGCCTTTGATGTGCTCACGCATCAGCAGATGGCATATGGTTCTAAGGAAAGAATCAGTGAACTTAAAGAAATGTCAATAAAAACTTCCAAAATTGAAATGTAAACAGAAAAAAGAATGAAAAAACCAGAACATTCAAGAACTGTGGGAAAATTTCAAAAGGTGTAAATGGAATACTAGAAGAAAGAGAAAATGGAACAGAAGAAATATTTTAAGTAATAATGGCCCAAAACTAATGAGATACACTGAAGGACAGACTTAGAAGCTCAGAGAACCTCAAATAGGATAAAAATGTAAAAATCTACACCTAAGCATATCGTATCAAACTGCAGAAAAGTAAAGACAACGAGAAAATCTTAAGGGAGGCAGAGGAAAAAAACACATGGATAATAATTACAAGGAACTTCTCATCAGAATTCTGTAAACAAGAAGAGAGTGGAGTGAAATATTTAAAGTGCTGAAAGACAAAGACCACCAACCCATAATTCTGTACCCTAAGAAATTATCCTTCAAAAGTGAGTGAGAAATAGACTTTATCAGATAAACAAAAACGGAAGGAATTTGTTACCAGTACACCTGTCTTGCAAGAAATATTAAAAGAAGCTCTTCAGAGAGAAGGAAAATGATATAGGTCAGAAACTCGAATCTACACAAAGAAAGGAAGAGCAGTGAAGAAGGAATATGTGTGGGTAAAATAAAAACTATTATTAGTTTTCTTACTCTTAACTGATCTAACAGGTAAGAGAATGTTCAGAATAATAACAACAATAATGTAGCCAATGATCATGGCTTACGTATAAGTGAAATGAATGATGCAATGATACAAGTGACTAGAGGCAGGCATTAGGAATACTTAGTAATTATAAGGTAGCTGCAATACCTATGAAAAGGCATAGTATTATTTGAAAGTGGACTTGGATTAGCCGTAAATGTATACTGCAAATTCTAGTGCAACCACTAAAAAAAAAGAAAAAAGAAGTATAACTGATGTTAAGAAAGGAGAGAAAACAGAACCATATAAAATGATCAGTTAAAGCCATAAGAGGCAGAAAAGAGTGGAAAACAAAAATAGGAACACAGAACAGGGCAATGAATAGAAAACAGTAACAAATACTGTAGTTACTAATCCAACTATATGAATAACCATTTTAAACATCAATGGCCTAAATATACCAACTAAAAGACAGAGATGGTCAGACTGGATCAAAAAACAAGACCTAGGGGCCGGCCCCACAGCTGAGTGGTTAAAGTTCCGCACACACCACTTCAGCAGCTCGGGGTTCATGAATTTGGATCCTGGGCGCAGACCTATTCCACTCATTAGCCATGCTGTGGAGTTATCCCAATTACAAAGCAGAGGAAGACTGGCACGGATGTTAGCTCAGGGGTAATCTTCCTCAGAAAAAAAAAAAGAAAGCTGGAGTAGTTGTATTAATTTCAGACTTCAGAGCAAGGAAATTTATCAGGGATAAAAAGGGGCATACATAATGATGAAATGGTTCTATTCTCCAAGAAGACATTAGAACCCTTAGTTGTATGGACACTATCAGCTATCAAAATTTATAAATTATACTGTAATAAATAAGACTGTAATACTGGCATGGGGAGAGATAGACACATATCAGGTGATCAAAAGAGTTGTGTGTCTATAAAAATGTAAACATGACAGGTATGAAATCACTTTAGTGAGAAAAGACTATACTAACCCAGTAAGTAGTATTTAGACAATTAATTATCTATATAGTGAAAAAAAGGATCCCTATTTGATACTACATCAATCAGAATAAAGTAGTTTATGCTGAACCTACCCCAAAACACCCCCAAAACATCAGTGGCTTAAAGATTTATTTCTTGCTCAAGTTACAGGTCCACGGCATGCCAGCAGGAGGCTCTGCTCACTGTCACTCAGGGACTCATGCTGATGGAGACTTCTGTTCACAGCTCATTGGCCAGAACTAATAACATGTCCCACTCAGCCATAAGAGGGCCAGGAAAGCAATTCTTATCCCATGCACAGAAGAGACATCTTTATCAGGGAGCAGTAATGCCAAAGACTAGACAGCAAGTCCAGGGAATCCTCTGTCCGTGGCAATAAAGAACCATTGACAATAATCCCTTACATTTCTTGGCACATTTTTTCTTTCCAAATTCCACTGGATTATTTTTCATACCCTCTGAGTAGTATGTACTGCCCTTCACAGACCAGTGCTCTAAGTAATGATAAGCTCCAAAGAATTTGCCGTCTCTGGAAACTCAGAGAGCTAAATCACGTCTCCTCCCAAGGACATAGCTCATATTCTTGGGTACACACTGCCCCACCTCCACAGACTTGACAATTTTCCCCAGAACACAGATGCTCTGCTAAAGGCTCTACATTTATTAACTCTTTAATCCTAAGAACTCTTTCCGATAGGTACGATTATTATTCCCATTTAAATTACCACAACCGAGGTAAAGAGAGGGTAAGTAATTTAATCAGCTAGTAATCAAATCAGGCCATCTGGCTTCAGTGCTCCTTTCCCTTTAAGGCCCACTCAAAGTCCTCTGGCAGGTACCGCTCCTTTCCTGCTACAGCCTCATCATTCCATCATTCCATCAACCCAGCACCTCCATCATCTACCCTCCTATCTCCTACAGGGCTCTAGTTCTGAACTGATTAAAAGCTGCCCCAAAAGAAAAGGAGTCTGGCAGAACAACCATTTCCCTGAAGGATTAAACCGCGTAGTGTCACCTCTACCTTCCTATCCTCTCTATTCCACATCCCTCTATCTTAGAGAGTCTGACCCAACACGTTAGCCCCAAATGTCTTCCTGGGTAGAAATAAAAAGATGACCCAAAAAAGGATTAAAATTGATTTTTCATGAAGGATGCCCTCCTAAAGCCTTCTGAAGAACAGAATGACTGTTACTGCCCATGGGCTGCAAGAAGTTACAAGAAAGTGTGGAGCATTAAGATCTACTGACTAGTGATGGTGCTATGGACTGAATCGTGTCCCCCCAAAATTTGTATCTTGAACCTAACCCTTAATATGATGGTATTTGGAGACAGGGTCTTTAGGAGATAATTAGGATTAGATGAGGTCATGACAGTGAGGCCTTCATGGTGGGATCAGTACCCTTATAAGAAGAGACACCAGAAAACTCACTCTCTCCTTTTCTTTCTCCCTGCCACGTGAGGACAGAGTGAGAAGGTGGTCATCTACAAGTCAGGAAGAAAACCCTCACCAGAACCTGACCATGCTAGAACCTTATCTCAGACTTTCAGCCTTTAGAACAGTGAGAAAATAAATCTCAGTTGTTTAGGTCCCCCAGTCTATGGTATTTTGTTATGGTAGCCCAAGTAGACTAAGAGAGTAGGCATTTTACATTCCCTCCTTTATTTCCCAGTAACTGTACTTGTCTTATAAATGTGTAAACTAGGATTCAACTGCCTAATAACTACAAAAGCCACTGCTTTTACCCTGACAACGCTGCCTCCTACAGAGGATGAGAGGTCTACATCTTGGCTCTGCTCCCAACTCTGTCAGTAACTAAATATTTCCCTTGGATGAGTCCCTAATCTTCTTGAAACCCAAGTTTACTCTTCTGACAGTAAGAGACCTAAATGTCAGATACTCTCTAAAGTGGTTTTGCTGCATGGAGATTATTCAAAATGCATAAAAGGGGGGAAATACAGTGATTATTCAGAACACAAGAGGGTTTTACCTTCCTGCTCCTAAAAAGATACCATTATACCCCAATATATATAAAAGAGCAGAACAAAGTCAAAACAAAGTATTCTGATTCCCCACCTGACCAAATCACTTAGGGTGACAAAAGCTTCATGTGCCATTACTAGATACACTGACGTGGTCACTGGACTCAGCTGGCCACTGACTTCAATGAAGCTAGTTACTGGAGAACAGCAAATATTGAGAAGCTCAGATACCAGGATCCTTGACTTTACAAAGATAAAAAATTCCAACTCTCCTCATCCTTCTACAATTCTGAACTTAAATGGAGTTGGAAAGCAATGCTAGTTACTACCTTTATATTACAAGCAAGTTCCAGCTGGTTAGAAAAGCAAAGATCCATTTAACGTTACATGGAACAATTCAATTTTCTAGTTAATACTGGATATTAACAACAATAAATGGCAAATATTACTTATTGCAGAAATCAGTAAAGTATCAAAAGAAGATTCGAATTTTAACCAAGAGTAATTTATGACACTTTTCACAAATACAGAAAGCATAAAAGAGATATTGCACAATATTCAGGATCCCCACTATACCGAGGAAACTTCAAATATACGGAAATGTAAACCAAAAGACTCATCTCAGAAAACCTCCACATTAAAAAAAGAAAAAGTATTCACAAAACAGTATAAAAAAGCAAGCAAGGTCACTAAAAGGGAACTATTTCCCATTAAAAGTGCAAGGTAGTTACGGCAGAATTTGTATGTCATCATAATTTGTTGAAAAACGATTTTAAAATATTATTTCACACCATTAACATGATACCAGGGATTGGCTTCAAAAGAATCTGGTCGAAGGGGAACGAGGCGGGGGGAATGTAGGAACGGAAACAAGGTAGTTCATGAATTGATAACTGTTGAAGCTGAGTAACGGATATATGGGGATTCATTATCCTATTCTTCCTAATTCCATGAATGTTTGACATTTTCTCTGTAAGAAAAGTTAAAATTATTACACATTTTTGATGAACAAATTTAATCCTCATATCCTAAAAATAAAGAAAGACTAGTACCTTCCAATCTTTGAATTTTTGCTTTCACAGAAATAACAGCTTCAAAAGGGGAAACTCTCAGCTCAAAACACGTTCCTGTCAATGTTTCAATGAAGAGCTCCATGGTATCATAGAAAGGAAGTTTGTAGTAAAACGGTCCCACGTTATCTTCATTGAAGAATGGAGGATCTTTTCTGTTATCCATTACTTTGACTTTTCTAATTCCTCTGGAATATGTTGTAGGCAACTGTATTCCAGTTCTAGCCAAATCAGCTTTGAACATTGGTAATATATATCGTTGTTCATGTTTTGAGTTTTGTACCTAAAAAACAAGAATAATTTTTTTAACAAGCCTATTTCAAAGTCTCATTCCTCCATCAAGATTTTTCTGAACAACTCTGGCCCATATCGATCTTCTAGACAGCCCCAAAATGCATTCTAGTGCTTAAATGTCTAATCTTGAACTTTTCATGTTTGTCTCTGAATCACTCTCCCAACTAGACTGTAAGTTTATTAAGAACAGGTTTACTTGTGACACTTCTATCTAACTAGAGCTCAGTACACTTATCTATAGTACATGCTCAACAAGTATGTTTTGTTGTTAACAATATTTAAATCAATGAATTCGACACATAGGTATACATTAGACTTGGAAAAACTTACACACATCCTTTTCTAAAACATGTAAATTATGTTTTCTAACCCAAAGTATAACTTTATAGCCATTGTACATTTGAATCACACTGAATAAACAGAATAGCAACCATCTTAATAGGTTCCTTAAAAATAGGACTCACTAAATAACCAATGAGCATTTGCATTTCCAGAGATTATCTATATGACATTGAGATGAGATTAATATTGGTAACAAACACTAGATATGCTCTCTACACACAAACATACAATGGCTAACGAATATGAGAGGCAAACAACTGACAGAAGTACTAAGAAAAATTACAAGTGTATAATTAAGAGAACAGAAATAATCAAATTGATATGAAATGCTATTAATCACTGAAAACTGTAAAGAGGGATCTTGAATTTAAGCTAGAAGGACAGAAGACACACATCTTCCTGGAGAGACAGGTAAACCATCTTTTTAATACCTTTATGGTGATATGATCTACATACCATAAAATTCACCCGTGTAAAGTCTAAAACTTACTGGTTTTTAGCACATTCACCGAACTGTACAACCATTACCACAATCATTTTTAGAACACTTGTGTCACTCCAAAAAGGACCCCTACACTCTTCAGACATCACTCCCAAATTCTCCCTTGCCCTCTCAGCCCTAGGCAACTACTAATCTACTTTCTGTCTCTATAATTTTGCCTATTCTGGAGATTTCACACAAACAGAATCATCCAACATGTAATCTTCTGTGACTGACTTCTTGCACTTGGCATAACGTTTTTAAAGTGCATCCATATTCTAGGATGTATCAGTACTTCATTCTTCTTTATTGCTGAGTAAGAGTTCAGTGCATGGATATACCACATGTTGTTTATCCAGCCACGAGCTGATGAGCATTTTGGGTTGTTTCCAATTTTTGGCTATTATGAATAATGCTATAAGAACATTTAATTACAAATTTTTGTGTGGACACGTGTTTTCTTCCTAGAAGACCATACATACCTAGGAGTGGAACTGCTGGATTATGTGGTACTTCCATGTTTAGCAATTTGTAGAACTACCAAATTGTTTTCAAAAGTGGTCTGAACCATTTTACATTCCCACCAAGAAAGAATGAGGGTGCTGATTTCTCCACATCCTTGCCAATACTTTCTATTGTCTTTTTGATTAAAGCCATCCTAGTGGGTGTGAAGTATTATCTCCGTGTGGGTGTGATTTGCCTTTAATGACTAATTGATGTTGAGTACCTTTTTATGTGCTCATTGGCCAGTCATATATCTTCTTTACAGAAATGTCTATTCAGATCCTTTGTCCATTTTTAACTGGGTTGTCTTTTTATTATGGAGTTCTAAGGATTTTTTTTTGTTTTCTAGATAGAAGCCTCTTGACAAATATGATTCACAAATCTTTTCCCCAATTTCGTGGGTTGTCTTTTAACTTTTTTTTTTTTTGAGGAAGATTAGCCCTGAGCTAACATCTGCCACCAACCCTCCTCTTTTTGCTGAGGAAGACTGGCCCTGAGCTAATATCCCTGCTCATCTTCCTCTACTATATATGTGGGACGCCTGCCACAGTATGGCTTGATAAGCGGTGCAGAGGTCTGCACCTGGGATACAAACTGGCACACTCTGGCCCACTGAAGCAGAGCACGTGAACTTAACTGCTACACCACCAGGCCAGCCCCTAACTGTCTTGATGGTGTCCTTTGAGGCACCAAAGTTCTTCATTTTAATGGAGTCCAATTTGGCTATTTTTCTTTTATTGCTTGTGCTTCTGGTGTCATATTTTAAAAGCTTTGCTCAATTCAAGGTAATAAAGATTTACCTGCATATATTTTTCTAAGAATTATATAGTGTTAGCCCCTATATTTAGGTCTATAGTCCATTTTGAATTTATTTTTGTGGATGGTGTGAAATAGAGGTCTAGCTATATTCTTTTGCAAGTAAATAACCAGTTGTCCCAGGACCACTTGTTGGAAAGAACATTCTACCTCCATTGAATTGTCTTGGCACCCCTATTAAAAACCAATTGACCATAAATGTCAGGGTTTACTTCTGGTCCCCCAATTCTAACCCATTGATCTATATATCTACCCTTATGCCAGTCTACACACTGTCTTTGTAGTTTTGTAGTAAATTTTGAAATAAGGAAGTGTGAGTCCTCTAATTTGTTTTTCTCTTTCAAGATCGTTGGCTATTCTGGGTCCCTTGAATTTCCATACGAATTTCAGGACTAGCTTGTCTATCTTGCAAAAACAGCAGTTGGGATTTTGATAAGGATTGTGTTAAGTCTGCAGATTAACGTGGAGAGTATTACTGTCTTGGCAACATTAAGTCTTCTAATTCATGACCATACGATGACTTTCAACTTACTTATAACTTCCTTAATTGCTTTCAGCAATGCTTTATTATTTGTAAAGTACAAGTTTTGCATTTCTTAAAAAGTGTATTCCTAAGAATGCTATTCTTCTTGATGCTACTATAAATGAAATTGTCTTAGTTTCATTTTCAGATTGTTCATTGCTAGTGCGCAGAAATACAATTGACTTTAATATGTTGATCTCATACACAGCACCCTTGCTGAACTCATTTATTAGTTCTATAAGTCTTTTTAGTGGATTCCTTAGGATTTTCTACATACAAAATCACGTCACCTGCAAATGTATTTTCATTTCTTTTCCAATCTAGATGCTCTTTATTTCCTTTTCTTACCTAACTGCCCTACCTAGAATCTCCAACACAAGGTGGAACAGAAATGGTGAGAGCAGACGTTCTTCTTTTACTCCTGATTGTAGGGGGAAAGCATTCAGTCTTTCACCATTAGGAGTCATTTTAGCTGTGGGGTTCTCATAGATAATCTCTTAGCAGGTTGAGGATGTTCCCTTCTATTTCTGCTTTGTTTAGGCATCTGCTGTTTCTTATTTTCTTATCATGAAGGGTGTTGGATTTTGTCAAATGCTTTCCTTTCCAGTGTCTATTGAGATGATCATGTGTTGTCTCTTATTCTATTAATATGGTATATTACATTGACTCATTTTTATATCTTGAACCAACCCTGCCTTCCTGGGATAAATCCCATTTGTATATGGTGTACAATCCTTTATATACATTGCTAGATTTGGTTTGTTAGTATTTTTTTATGGTTTTTGTGTCTATATCCGTAAGAGAAATTGATCTAGTTTTCTTTACATGTCTTTGTCTGGTTTTGGTATTGAGGTAATACTGTCCTCATAGAATAAGTTGGGAAGTATTCCCTAGAGTTGGGTAAACTTCTGGATGTATTTTAGAATGGGTAAAGCCTCAGAGTGGGAGAAGGGTATCAGGAAGTAAGCCCAGATGAACAGAAAGTGAACAAACGGGAAGCGCAACAGTCAAGGAGAAAAATGAGCGATAAACTTTTTACTTTTTGCCAAAGGATATGTGATATCACTGAAGTCACAGCAATTTTCATGGCAATGTGTTTAAAGAAGCAGTTTTCAAAAAAGACTGTGGTTTGATTAATAACCCACATCTCCATTCTACAGGCATGATATTCCATAGGCATCCGAAATCTCAACACTAGACAGACACACCTGAAACCCAACATATCCAAAACTAATCGTTTTTCCTACAAATCTTCTTGTCCTACAGTCCCCATCTTTGTAGAGTACCACTATTAATATAGTCAGGCAAGCCAGAAATCTAGGAATCATTTTAGATTTTTCCCTCCATCTCCAAAATACCTAGAAATGACCCATCCTAACAATACAACTTCTTAATATTTCTATAATCTGTCACTCCATGCCACACTGATTAGGACTTAGTTCAGGCCTTCATTACCTCTAAGGGAGCAATTTTGATAGCCTACAGACAATCCTTGACTCCTGCCCTTCACTCTTTCCAATTTATTCTCTATGATGACAACAGTTATCTATTTTTTTAAAGAAAGTTTAATGAAAACTGGATTAGGGTATCATATCACATAGTTCAGAAATTATTTACTCTCAACATCTATCTTAAGCAGGGGACGAGGTCCCACGAAGTTCTAAAATTATTTTGCATTTGACTTTAGAATGCACAGCAGTGAAAGCACCAATTCAGTTGAAATGAGAGAAATGAATCTAAGTTAGTCTGAAGCCTGAATTTTTTTCTTCCTTTTAAATAGACTTTAGAGCAGATTTAGGTTCACGGCAAAACTGAACAAAAAGTACAGATAGTTCCCATATACTCCCTGCCCCCACACACCCACAGCCTCCTCCACTATCAACATACTATACCAGAGTGGTATACTTGTTAATTGATGAGCCTACATTGACACATCATCACCCAAAGTCCATAGCTAACACATGGGTTCATTCTTGTGTTGTACATTCTTGTGGTTTTCACAAATGTATAATGACATGTCCCCACCATTATAGTATCATACAGAATAGTTTCACTGCCCTAAAAATCCTTTGTGCTTTACCTATTCATTCCTCTCTCCCTCAACCCCTGGCAACCACTGATCTTTTCACCATCCCCATAGCTTTGCCTTTTCCAGAATGTCACATAGTTGAAATCATACAGTATGTAGCCTTTGCAGATTGGCTTCTTTCATTTAGTAATATGCATTTAAGTTTCTTCCATGTGTTTTCATGGATTGATAGCTCATTTCTTTATAGCACTGAACAATATTCCATTGTCTGAATGTACCAGTTTATTTATCCCTTCACCTACTGAAAAACACACCTTGGTTGCTTCCAAGTTTTGGGAATTATGAATAAAGCTGCCATAAACACACATTTAGGTCTTTGTGTGAACTTAAGTTTTCAATTCCCTTGGGTAAATACCAAACAGCGTGATTGCTGGATCTCATGGTAAGAGTATGTTTGCTTTTGTAAGAAACTGCCAAAGTGTCTTCCAAAGTGGCTGTACCATTTTGCATTCCCACCAGCAACAAATAAGAGTTCCTATTGCTCCACACCCTTCCCAGTATCTGATGTTGTCAGTGATCTGGATTTTGGCCATTCTAATAGACATGTAATGCTATCGCATTGTCTTAATTTGCATTTCCCTAATGACATATGATGTGGAGCATAGTTATCTTCTTAAAATGTAGAACTGATCATGTTATTTCTTAGCTCAAGGCCGTACAAGGGCTTCCCACTGTCTGTAGAATAAAATTCAGACTCCTTGGAAAGGCTCCTAAGATCATGCATCTTCACCATCCAGTCCATTTCATTTATACACGTACCTCATCCCACCCTACAACACCTCTGGTACCTCTATCCTCTAATCATTTGCACCTGCAGCTTTGGAACACATCAGCATCCATATTATTGCTCCTGCTTTGCTCTACTCACCGCCACCCCCACACTTGGCTACCTGACAAGCACCTAATCATCTTTCAAGACCCAGCTCAAATAGCAACTATTCCACAAAGTGTTTTATGGTTACTCTCCTTGGCACCCTTACCTCCATCGTACACTGCATTCATTACAATCAATTTCATTTTTTACATGGCTTTCTTACTCTAACTAAACTGTAAGTGACTTAAGGGAGGTACCACATCTGCTTTACTGTCCCATTACCTAGCACAGTGTTTGCACATACTGGTACCCATTAAGGGTTTGTTCAATTAAAAAGTAAATAAATATTCACTCTCTCAATTGATCTTTGGAACAAACCTGTGATACAGGTAAGGTATTATCCCTGTCTTAGAGATGAAGAAATGTTTGGTTATAGTCCAAAAGTTTCTTTGGAGGAATGTTGGTTTCCATGGGAATCATGTTATGATTCACTCCAAACTAAGTCCACCAAAGTTTATCCAATTCATAACAGACATGCTCATACAGGGATTTCTGCTTTAGTGTGAATTTTATAACACTGATTGAAAGTATAATTAATCAGGGAACCTGAGTTGCATTGTGGAGACTGCTAATGGTCCTAAAGAGACGGCATCACAGAAAGAAAAGTTCTGCTGGTAGCACAGCTGCTTTGAGTGCTGTTACACTATTTAACAAAATAATGAGTAACAAATATAATCATACAAAGTACTGCGCTAATAATGCTACTAGTGATAGTGGCAAAAGGCCATTACTCTTAAACAAAAGCCAAATGACTGTGTTGCTCAGGTTTTGTTTCTACTATCTTTAACACACTGAAAGGCCTGTAGGAAAAATGACTGTATGAAGCTATCCCCTAACCTCTTTTCCCCTCCTCACTGAAACCACTGCTTTTATGATTTTGGATAACATGCGATTCTTAAGAACATACTTACCATGTTCTACGAAGTATGACTGTACTACAGAATCACTAGTGTCTATTCCCCCAAAGCCAAGAGCACTCCTATCTACATAGCAGCAGCTCTAGCAACAGAAGTCAGGCCAGGAATGCTGAACTGAACGTTAAGGAAATAAAGCCATGGGTAACCAGCGCCTGTCCAAGGAACTGAGAGAAGATATAAGGAGCATTTCCTCCACCACAGTACTCTTTCACAGCAACACCTCTAATAAAATCAACAAGCTGTGGGTGGGAACATACGAGAAAGATTTGGAAGTCCACCTACGAGAATGGATAAAGTAACTATGGGCTAACACAAAAACAGCAACCTAGTGCAGCACTAACACGCATCATAAGTTTGGGCCCTAATCAATGGGGTAATTTCCAATATCAAAAAGAAGCAAGGTTGGTAACCAAATTCAAAACCAAAATAGTTTAACTTCTCCTTAGCAGTAGAAATTACTGAAACAGAGGACAAAATGAGGCCATGAAATCTAGCTCAGCCAGACTGATGGACCAGATGATGGCAGAGCAGCAAAGGGAAGCTCCAGCAGGCCAAAGACCCAGCCAGTATTAAAAGTGGGGTCCACAGGCAGCTTCCGAAAGCGGTGTGGGGTCATGCTCCAATGAGCACACCAACGAGAGGCAATGAAGACTGTAAAAGACAGGATGCGAAACGATGCCAAGAACGGCTAAAAAATTGAAAAGGAAGAGGAAAGGAAAAAGGCAGGTAGAGAAAAAAGTACTTCCAGAAGTTTTACCGGTAGTAATTTAAAAACCATCCTCAGCTATATTAAGAGTAATGGCATCAAAACACATTTCTAAATCAATTCCCAAAACATTTCTCTCATCTCCTCCGAAAGAGTTCTAAACATCACACCCACCAAAGATGAAACGGAAGTTAAAGACAGGCAAGGCAGTAACAGCGCTGGATAAGTAACTTGGAACCGGCTTTATCCTCTGTTGTAAAGACTGTTAGCCACATAAGAGCAGTTGTCTTTTAAACTTTCCCCCCAACATTAAGACATCCGGAATGCTGTGCAGCGATTAAAGATATCTACATTTAACGAACTGACTTTACTAATGTGTGAAAACAGCCCTACGTTTTAATACAAGCTACAGAATGATATCCGCCATACCACGCATCTGCACCCTCAACTCTGGCCTGGGATAAATTTTCTAGCGAAACGGGGAAATCCTTTGGAGCCAACGTCTGGCGGGCCCTTACCGCCGCAGCTCCCTGAAGCCCCTGCGTCACCTGCGCAGCCCGTGCTCCTCGCGGAGAAACGCCGGCTCCCCGGACGCACGAGCTCGATCTGGAGGGCAGGGCTCCGGCTCCGCGTCAGAACTGGCGACTTGGAGATCAGCCCCCGTCGGGCGGGCGGCCCACCGCGTCGCGCTCCGGGCAGCGGCGGCGGCGACCGGGGCTCGGCCCAGCTGCCCTGCGCCGAGAGGCCGGCGGCGACAACGCGGCCCGGCTCAGCAGCCCGCAGCCGCGGCCGCGCTCCACATCCGGCCGCTAGCCCTCGCCGCCTGTCTCCACCACTCGCTCGCCCGCCCGCAGGCGCACAGGGAGGCGCGGCCCCGCGAGCAACGCCTCAGCCCGCACACACTAGCCACGCTCCGCGGCCGCCGCGCCCCCGCCCCTTTGTGACACCGCGTACCAATCGCTCGCCGGCGCTCACGTCCCCCTCCAATCAGCGGGGGCGGGGGCGGGGCCTGGCCACCGGACGCCGGCCGTTGCTCCGGAGCCGGGGCTTCCTTTGCGCTTGGCGGTGGTTGTCAGTTAGCAGAGGCCCGGATGTTGACCCTTTATTACTAACAGCGGCCACCTGACTAGGGCCAAAGCCGCACAGCCTGCTGGGAACGGCGGGTGTCTCGTGTGCTGGGGGAAGGAGGGTCCAGGCCGACGCCGTCCAGTCGATGGCCTTTCAAGAGCCTGTGCACTCCCGGAGCGCTCCGGGCTGTCCTGCCTTGAACAGATGCCCCTCCTTCCTGCGCCTCACTGTCCCCTATAGTTTCCGGCCTCAATGACCTCATCAGAAATATGGGGCCACTGCCATGCCCGGTTGAAAACTAGGAGGAAAGTAAACTACGTCTGTCGTCTTATCCCTTTATTCCTCATCCAATTTACTGAGAACTGCAGGCCAGGTACTAAGAGTGGACATCTCGGGCTGTGAAATGCCAGCGTTGGGTAAAGCCCAGCCACCCTTTTATTCTCCTGCTGCAGTTCCCAGGCTGCTGAGCCCAGGTGTACAACATAAACCCTTCCAACCTGGGACGCCCCCGCTGCTCTTTGGCCCGCCATTCCCCGCAGGCGTTGTAAACCCAGCCCTTACGGATTTCCCAACCCAACTGGCCTGCTGTTTCACTAGGTGAATAACTGCAGACCATGAACCTCCCTCCCGCTGCAGCCTCACTCATCCTCATCCAGTGACAGAGGAACCCCAGCACCTAAACTGGGGCCTCATTCTCCTGAAACCCCACCCACAAATTCGTCTCCACAGTTCAACCAACTATTGAGCATACGCTGCGATTGATGATGAGGCACGGGGCTTTCATTCATCTTCAGGCTCTCTTGCCATTGGTTCCTTCTTAAATTCTAATACTGAATAGATTGGAGCCCCTTGAGGACAGAGATATGATTACTATCTTTGTAAACGAGACTCTAAAATAGTGCCTGTGATGGAGTGAATCTTACTGAAGCAAAAATTTAGCTTCTCAATCTGCCTCCCCACTTCAGTCAGGCAGAATTGAGGGCACCGGCTTTGGAAACAGACAGGTGAGCTTAAAGCCTTGGGTTGTAATACTGGAAGCTCTGTTACCTTGGCCAAATCATCCATTCTCATCACCATCATCTATCATTCTTTAAGCGCCAGACAGTCAACAAAGGTCTTTTCAGATTCCCTCCCATCACAGTCCTGCAGGGTTGGTACTTGACAAAAGAGGAAACAGAAGCTAACAAAGGTAAAAACAAATTGCCTACACTCCAACAGCTCCAAGAGGGGCAACCCGATTTAAATCTAGGTCTCAATACAAAAGTCCAAACTTGCTCCACTATTCCACTCTACTTCCAGATTTTAGCCTCATCTGTAAAATGAAGACATTACCCGTCTGGTAGAGTTCTGGAGACTGAATAAAATAACAGGAAAAGTGACTACCACAGGACCAGTAAGTATAGGTTCCCTCCCCCTTTCGAACCTCTCAAAATAGCAATCTGTATATTTTCTATTATCTCCTGAATTCCTTGGAATCAATCCTAATTACAGATCAGTAGATCTGATCACTCCAACAGAAAAACGTGTTTAACAAATACTTGCCGAGTCAGACCCCACACTGGGCTCAGACTCAGAGCAGGAAACTACCTACACAAGTAACTTAACGGGTAGAAGGTAGATGCACAAACGGCATAGGGAAAAGGAGTAGGCAACTAGTAAGCACCCTCTTCTGCCACTGGTTCACTCTCACAGCAGAGCAGGGCAAAACCTTTGACTCTGAGTATGAGCAACGACCAGTTCAATCTTAAAAGTGCCCAAGGAAGAAGTTAGTGGGTTCAGAATTAGTGAAGCCAATCAGGCCTGCCTAAAAGGTTGTGCCACAGTTACAAATTGAATACTCATCACCAAGATGACATAGCACAGGAAAACACACACTACAAGAGGGATCGGCCATTCATGCGGCTGGCTAGTGGCTACCCACACTGGACAACAGTTACAGAACATTCCTATCAGTGCCGAGTTCTATGCAACAACGCTGCTCTAGAGGCTGACATTTCCTCCTTAGCACTTCTCCCTACCATTACCTGGGTTTCATTTTACCTTGTTCACAAAATAATGCAAAGCTCCAAGGACTGGCAATGAATGCCTGAGAGCAAAGGTAAGCAAACCATTCCCGTAAAGCACTAGATAGAAAACATCTTAGTCTTTGTGGGCCATCCAGTCTCTGTCACAACTCTGACATTGTTGGTAGAGTGAAAACAGCCGTAGACAATACGTAAATGAATGAGTATGGTTATGTTCCAATAAAACTTTATTTACAAAAACAGACAGTGGAGGCCACAGTTTGCCAAACTTTGCCTTGGTGGACATGTAGAGGCATCTTCAGAATTCAGTGGAATCAGAGGAAACCTCCTCTCCTACTGCAAAGCCTCATGAGGTATATAATCTCTCATCCTCTTCCTCTATCAACTGCCCAGGCTCTGACTAAGCTAGGGCTGCCCTCCATGTAAGGAAGACTCCGGGTCATCCGAATGGCACTTCCTACCTCTGCAATTCCCTGCCCACCCATGAAAGGCACAAACAGGTTTCTCCTCTAACGTGCCCTAAATCATACTGTGGCCCTACCAAGGCTAATTAAATCAAAATAGTGTTTAAAAAAAAACCAAACACTGTGAAACATTTATTTTTGTTTTGCAGTATTAAGCATGATTAAAATCAGTGCAGAAAAATACTAGGTGCGTTGGGTAAGAGGTGAGCTAGCTGTTTCAGTATTCGCTTTTTGTAATTCAGTTACACCACTGAGCATATAAGATGGCATCATTAACTCCAGGCCGCAGCTGAAGGGTGAGATGTGATACCCTGTACACTCTACTGGCCTCCAAGGGCATTCAAGGGATCATCAAATATGTTGGACACCTTCTGTTCAGATCTTGGTTCAGCTGCTGCCTGTGAAGATCGATTTTTTGGTTTGGTTGTCTTAGCCTGGATACCAGAGGAGAAGATGTCATCTTTAAAAAAAGAAAGAAAGAAAGAAAAGGAGTTGATGAATAGGCAAGAAAATGGGTGCTTGTAAGACATTTCAACACAAACCAGCAAAGACTCAAGTCTGCTAACAGTATGGGATCCTAAAAAAGACTAAGAGCCAAGCCTCTTACATTCTGGTCCTGGCTCTCCTACTAAATTAAGTTGTATGATCCCGTACAAGTCACAGGTTCTCTCTGAGCACAATTTCTCAGCTACGAAGGTATGTGTGTGCACATGTAGGAGAGGAAAAAGGGAAGGACAGCTGGACCTCCAATCCAGCCCCTGACTTTACCATCTGTGATGTTATCCTTATTTCTACATTCTTTTCCCACTGGATTTTAAAAGGAAACAGCAATAAAAATAAGCAAAAGGAAATCCCACATAGGAGTCAGCCTCCTCCAGAATAAATGCATCTATCTGAGGCATCTCAATGCTAAGAATGTAAGTCTTTGACTACATTTGTGTTCAGTGGGTCACTGACTCTAGTGCTTCATGACTCATCTTAGTAATGTTACTAACCCAGTAATGTTACTGCTAGGATTCTATCCTACAGAGATTTCAGCATGTGTACATAAAGATATGTATACACAAACATTAAAGACCATGGCGTTATTTATAATAGAGAAAACTTAGAATCTAGATCACCCTCAATAAGCTCACGGCTTATTGATACTACACAATACTACACAACCACTAAAAACAAGGAAGTAGATCTCTATGTACTGACACGGGAAGACGGTAAGTAACTAAAAGGAACAGCAGAACAGGTAAAGTATATTTTTACTTTGGAAAAAATAAGTATATATTTATATGTATACAGATCTATATTAATATCACCATGTCTGAAAGGATACACACCAAACTCTCAATAATGGCTACCTCTAGGGATTGCTTTTCACTTTTTACATTTCCCGAATAGTATTAATCTATTACAACAGGCATGTATTAGTTTTTTGTTATAGAAGAAACGAAGTCTCCTCTGCACCCCATATGGTGGGAAGCTGGTGGAGACAGAGCACACGGCTTGCTCGGGGCAGAGAGCCACTGGGGGACTGCAGCCCCAGCTTTTTTCCAGTTAACCCCAAGGTCAAGACGTGGGAGACAGAGGAGAGTGAACAGGAAGCATACATGTGGCCTCAAACCAAGTCCTATCCACCAACACAGGATTTACCAGAAGCCCTATATTTAGGGTTATGGGTCATTTGGTTTGCCCATTAATAAAATAGATGTTATACCATGAAGGGAAAAAGAGCACATTTACAAACACTAAATATCTTTGATGAGATGCAAAGTCTGAGTTATACCTGCTTTCCTATATAGTCCTGTTCTCCTCCTGCACTGCCCCTCCATTCTCTGAACCACTGCCGCTCACTCTCCAGCTAGAACTCTGACTCAACCAACAGAATCACACCCAAGGCAGCCACCTGAGCCTACTTTAGCACACTGGGTAGTTTCTGATCCTCCTTTCATAACATCAGGGTGTTCAGATTTGTCAAAGATGACTCGCAAGGGGCATACTAACAGAAAAGTTAAATCATATTTAAAGGTCAAAGTCTGGGCTCCTTCAAATTCTTTGATGTCCCTCACACCAAAAAGTTGTTTCACCAAAATGACTAGTCCATTTACTTATCCATCCTGAGTCTAACTCAGGATCACACAGCAAGCCAAAGGAAACTCACTGGGAAACATTTTTCAGGAAAAGGCCAAGACAAGGGTAGCAAGATAAATATCAAGTCAGTGAATGGTAAGGACTCTCTAAGTCGTGTGTAGAAACCAAACTTACCCATATCATCGTCAAATATAGACTTAGCTTCCACTTTCTTTTTAGACTTTTCTTTTGGTTTTACAGTTAGGTCAGCAAAGATATCAATGTTATCATCAAACAAGTTGGACTCAAATGTTCTTTCCTTCTCTTTTGTTTTTTGTGAGGGTTTAATTGCTTCTGTAGCAAATATGTCATCCTTGTTAAGCCAAAAAAAAAAAAAAAATTTCAAATCAAAATTTAATTAAAAACACTTACTTCAACAAGTTGTAAAAATGCAAGCTACCAGTGTTCGGGCACAGCCAAGTGACTGCCTCCTCTGCCTGGAACAGGCTACTCCAGACCTCTGCCTGCCCCAGTCCTTCTCATTCTTCTAGTCTCACTCAAATGCCAGCTCTACAGAGAGGCCTTCTCTACCAGTCCTCCCTGAAGGAGCACCTCTCACCCAGACCCAGCACTCGGCCCCACTGCCCTGGGTTGTTTTCTTTATGGCACTTACCATTATCTGAATACATCTTATTAATCTGTTGTCCTGTCTGTATCAGATTCCCCTCCCTGAGAGCTCTGGGGAGCAGAGCACTGGTCCTAGTTCACCTTGTAAACATCTGCCCAGGATGCACCACTGAAGGCCTTCCTGCCTGTACTCAATCTCAGCTCCAGCAAGTGCCTGTTCCCCAAGAACCAGAGGTTAAACACTCCAGGTGTACCAAGACTGCTTTATCTGTGTCACAGAGTGGCATGCCAAGGAAGCTGACTATAGCACCATTCTGACAGAAACTATAAAAATCAAGACCTAAGTCAATAGCTATGGCCAGCCAGGAACTAGCCTCTATATGAAACAAAATAAAAAACTACTTCTGAGTAAGTTTCACAGTTAATAAGAAAACCTAATTATAATTACTAAGCAAGTAGAGATCGGGCAGCAACAATAAGCTTAATGTAATCTATGGCTCAAATGAGTCCATCAGGTATTTTCCTTAACAAAGAACCATGCACAAAAATGTACCATTATGTCCTATTACCTCAAAAATATCTTGTGCTTTTGAGATGACATCCTGCTGACTGCTGGGTTTTGACTCATTCTTCTTGCCTTTCTGAGCTGTAAAGAGATCGTCTTCATCTTCCAGCAGAGGGAAGGGATTCGTTTTCTTGGCTGGTTTTGGTTTAACAGACTGAAAGAGATCATCATCGCTGCCTGCCTCACCTGGGGCAGGAAACATGGGGCTCTTTTCTTTAATTGCCCCTGGCGGGTTGGCTGAGCTCTCTGTTGCCTTCGCCTTGGCTTTTCCTCTCCCCGTGGACTGAGATCCAGTGCCCTTTGTAAAGATATCTCCAGAATCAAAAAGGTCATCCTCAAGAGGCTGACCCAGAGATTTTACAAAAGGACTTCTGTCCACTCCAGGCACAGGACCACTTGACCAAGAAGGCATGGCAGCTGCCACGACCACCTCAGAACTGCCTTCTCCACCAGCTGCCCTGGGCTGCGGCTGACAGCCATCTGGTGAGACGGCACCATCTGCCAATTGTGCGATGGATCCTCTGGGGACACTCATGTCCTCAGCTTCACTGGACTCCTGGGCAGCCAACCGCCGAGCTGCACGGGTCTGTGGTCTGCGCTTCCCTCTTACTTTGACCCGGCTCTGCAATGGCAAAAAAACCACATGTTGATCTGATGATTAAAAAGAAAAAGTGTTCAAAGTTAACACAGCAAATGATCTGCAACTCAAAATAACGTAAGGTTATCTGGTCTACCTCAATCAAGTATTATCTAAGACACAGAAGAGGTTATTTCTTAAAAATTTCCAAAGGAGTTTAATAGCTCCTAATACTGCAAGACTACGTCATTCTTAATCCTTTAGTGTTGCCCATTTTTGAGTCTTTTGAGGGCAATTTCTGTTCAATTTCATACAAAAGGCATCCTCTGCCTCTGACCCTGACAAGTAGAGACGCTGGTGCTCTAAGTCCCACAACCTCCCTGGCCCCTGGGCAGCCCTCAGTTTAAATGTGGCTATCTTTCAAAACAAGAAAGAACCAGGGGGCATTCTGGGACCAACCTTTATTAGGGGCTAGCCTAAAATGGGCTCCAGGGCAGGGAGATATGCGACCATAAAGAAAGAGAAGCAATGTAAGGTGCCCTTTCTTCAAGTCAACAAACATTAAATTCAAATGTCAAATTTTTCACATAAAAACTGTGGTTTAGAAATCAGAACTTTTAATATAACCTCAAGATATGAGTCACTTATTAGCAATAATGCAGTATTTGTGATATTTTCCCAACTATACAATCAAGTAGTTTTGAGAAGGTACAAGCCACTTTGGGCAAAGTACTCGATTGTGTTTCCCTCTACGAAGAAAATCAGATAATTTTAAGTAGCCGATTTAAACTTAACCAAAAGAAAAAGCTAACAAAAAAATATAACAAAAGGAAGGACGCTTTGTTTTTCACAAGGAAAAGAGGTTTGCAAACACTTGAAATGAATGCTTTTGCCAGGGGTATCGTATTGTCGCTTACTCAGAGGTCAGCTATGACTTTCCAGAGAAGGAAGACTGGACAGAAAGAAGAGAACCAACTAAAATTAAAGCAAAACCTCCAAGAGTTCACAGCCCCTCTGGCATAAGTCCACACTCCTATGCAACAGTGTGATGGCACTGTGCTAGCCAGGGAGTAAGTGCCATGGGTCTCAGAGGAAGGAGCCCAGGACAAGGGGGCAGGAGGGGAAATATCACAGAAGCAGTGACGTTTGAGCAGAGCTGTGGATGAGGAAGAGCATTCCTGACAGAGGAAGCAGCATGAGCAGATGGCAGCGCAGGGGCAGGGGGGCACGGGGTGTTCAAGGAATGGTGCCTGGTGTGACTGGAGTGCAGGCTGACAGCGTGGGGTGACCGGTGGGGAACCTGGAAGCTTCAGTTAGCACGATTGTAAAAGGCTCTAATACCCAACCAAGGAGCTCGCATGTCCTCCTTTGGGCAGTGAGGAGCCAGCAGAGGAGGAACACCATCTGCTCTGTGTTTAGCAGACCTCCAGGTGGCAGTGCAGGAGGGCCTCCTAGAGGTAGTGGGACTTCACTGTGGCTACTGAGCAGAATCTAAATGTAACAAACGCAGGCAGTGGAGACGTGCATACAGAATAGGGAGGTGGAAAGAGGACGGAGAGGCTGAAGGAAGGATGAGGTGCCTCCTTCAAATGGGGAGTCAGGGTCAGCCTGCTGTGTGTAACTGATGGACTAGGAAGAAACACACAAGTTGTTGTGATTTAGAAAAGAGCAGGCAGGCAAAGACGGTTTCCTCACCTTGTTTGCACTGTGTAAGGTGTCCGCCTGAGCTGGAAGATCAAAACTCACACCGGCCTCCCCGCTCCCAGGAAGAGACAGCACACTTTCCAGACCGTGGATCCTCCCTGGCTCAGACGAAGGAAAAGCCAGTTCTGGTGAAACCGGCTTCGCTCCAGAGATCTGGGGAGCTGCTGAAGGCAGCAAGGCTGCTGGGTTAATCGCTAAATTTGCCTAAAGAAGAAAAATGACACTTACTCTATGTTTTCCTAAACACAGTAGTCTATTATTATTACTGTGACACAGGATGAGAGACTCAGTGTACATAATGTATAATACGACAGGAGAAAGAGAAACGTAGGGAAGTCTCCTGATCTACTCTTAGAATTAAAACAGAGGATTATACACCTGTGCCCACCAGTGGGCCCAAAGAAAGGATGGTACAGATGCAGCACACAAGAAGCAACAACTAGAGGGTGGAGAAGAAATGAGAAAATGCCTGGCAGCAGCTGACAAAAGTAAAAATCCAAAAAGGTTTATAGATGCCACAAGGCAGGCAATGAAGATTCCAGACATGTTATAATTACTTGTATTTTCCAGATCCGAGGGGATGGCTCTTTGGTTTTAAATGGAGCGGGACCTGGTGAGTCCTGTGTGAAATTACATTCAGTTAAAAATCCATTGGGGAAATAGAAAGAAAAGTGTCCCTGGGACTACACTTAAGCTTATAAATAAATCTGTGATGGAATAAAGCTGTCACTTTGTATAATTCTACAATGGAAAAGGCATTCAAATCTCTCCGGCCTTAGAACATTTCACTAACATTACTTTGCTTATGCCTCCTCATCCACTGTGCAAGTGGAAGGCTGTCAGACTGTACACGGAGGAAAGGGAGACAGAGATCATAAATAAGACTCATAAGAATCATAATCTATCAGAGCACCAAAACCTGACTAGTTGCAAAATGACCATGCCAGTTATCCCATACAGCAAATACTATGGAGCACACAGAAATTCACCCACAGCCTAATGCACTGGTTCCAGAAGCCAAGAAGCTGAAACCTAGGATGAGTCACTGGAGACGTGCAAGTCCTGGGCCTCATTTTCACAGCTCGGGACAGTGAGGTCTCAATGAGACACCCAGGGGCAGCTGCAGGCCAGAATCAAAACTTGCTCTCCAGTCCTGGCCTGTTCTCAGGAGGAGTTCCATAGAGAAGACGGCTGAGGACAGAGGCCTCTCAGCAATGATCTCAGAAGAGGTAAGAAATGGGATGTGATTTATTTTCAATTCAAATGTAATTCTACTCCAAGGTATCCCGAAGGGAGAAATGGGGGTTCCAGTGGGAAGAAGATTCTTTGCCTTACCTCAACTCTATTTTAGAAATGAATCTGGAGGTCCTCCCAAAATAATCATGGTAAGTATAGACTCATGGGGCTGAGTGTGGAATGAGGAAGGGAGAGATGAGTGAGGGTTCAAAAAATACAGTGAAGAAAGAGGAAGTCCTAGTTGCTGTTTCTTCCTTAATTAAGAGAACTCTGAACAGCCTTGGCTCTGCAGGATGGAGTTAATCTCTACTGGGATGCGATCGAGATCTGAAAGTCCTTAAGGACATCAGCTCTAACCTGAGGTGTTTCCAACTTCCATATGCTGTTTTCTTTGCTACCTTGAGTGGATTCAGGATGTTTCTGGTTCTTGAAAGAGGAAACAGAGTGATCTTTTTTCACTACCTTCTTCTTTTCTGGTATCTTCAAAAGAAAAAGAATATCAAAAATCTGTCAGGTATCTTAGAAATTTTAAAGACAAGTCATAATTTAAAAAAGGAATCTGGCTCCTGAGTTTTAAAAGTCATTTCTCAAATGAGGGTTGAGCTAACTCAGAGGCAGCATTTCGGAAATAGCATTCTAAAGACTGTCACTTCCTCAAAAGTCCTCTTTGTGATACAAAGAAAATAGAAAGTACTCACAAAATCTACTGGGGCAGGGGTAAAAATAACACACACAGGCTAACACTCAGATTTAAAGCTTTGCACCTGAAAGGCATGAATATTTAGTCACCGTATTGCATGCACTGGTCTTTCAGTAAATAACTTAAAAATCAAACACATCTGTCATACAGTAAGAAAGCTGGGGTTAGTTAATGCTTTAACGTTAGTTAGGGAACAAAAGATGGAGCCAACATGAACACTGCCAACAGCACATTATTTCCCATTCGTTTACTAGATAAGTATCACAGTCCTCTGTGTATTTTCCTTAATCATATAACTGGACGTTAATTTCCTTTCCCAGAAGCTTTCCCACACACCCCAGTATGGAGAACAAAAGGCTGGTACCAAAGGCTGCGACTTGGCCGAGCTGAAGAGATCATCATCTTCATCATCCCCAAATAGGCTCCCAACACTTGGCTCTAACAACTAGAAAAGACAAAACCCAACTTCAACATCCAAAACAACATCCAGCTTATCAAGAGAGCTGCTGGGATAATACCTAAATACAATAACACAGCCGTGATGTGGAGAACCAGTTAGAACTGACCCTGGTTTTTTTGGTGCCGGAGAAAAGGTCAACATCTGGGTCATTGTCCTTCTGGAGCTTGTGACTAAAAAGGAGCTCTTCATCCTGGAAGACACCTGTGCTCTTGGGGCGGGCAACAGGATCGGGACTCTGGGAAAAAGAGGGAAATTGATCCATGTTTAGACTTCTGGGGATTTATCTCAAGAAAATCACACACAGCCACAAAACTGGAACAACAGAGACACACCCTGCAGCTCTGCTTACAAAGGCTAAAGGCTGGACACAGCCCAAGTGCCAATCAGAAAGGGAAGGACACAGTCACATCACGGATACTATGGAGCTGGGAAAAATACAGGAGAATATATTTACACATACAGATAACACACACATAATCTAGAAAGATCATTTTTCAACCTTTGTGTAGTCAGAACTTTTTATTTAAAGAACAATCTATTAGTTCCATAATGAGAAACATTTTAGGGGTAAAAACACACAAAATTAAATAAGTTCTCTCCATTTCATTCCCGAAGGGAAGAGACAGCAGCCGACTTAATACCAGAAACTACACAGAGAGGTCAGCATGTAGCCCCAGCACCTTAGGCCAAAGACCTGGCACAGGTGTAACCAGCCAACCTTTCTCTGCTCATCCACCTTCTATCCTACCACCTGCAGTTCCAAATGAGTTCTTCTTGTTTGCTAGGATATCTGACATTTGAAAGTTACTATTCACGTTACTTGGTTTGATAGTACAATGCTGCAGACTTGACACTGTAAAATTCTCCCCTATTTCTTCTTTAGAATCACGACCACAGATTAAAGCCAGAAACTCACTTCTGACAAAATGTCACATTAAAAATTGATAATTATTATGATTGATTATATGTAAAAAGCAAGGTAAGATAGCAACTAGGGTTAAAAGTTTCACAATCGTGAAAATCACAGTACAAAATTATATACAGTAAAAGACTGGAAGGAAACATAGCAAATTATTCATATTCACTGCGTGTGGCTCTCATTTATAAACAGGATTATACTACTGGTAAAATAAAAAAAATTTATGAAACATTTTTTGTAGAAATCAACTTGGATCATACCATCAGTTTGACTTAGAAGAAGTATTAGCAATCTATGGCTTGCCATCTGTTTTTTTTTAAATATCCCTATTGAGATAAAATTCACATACCATAAAATTCACCTATTTAAAGTATGTAATTCAATGATTTTTAGTATATTCATAGATATGCAAATACCACCACAATCTAAATTTAGAACATTCTCATCACCCCCAAAAGAAACCCCAAAACTATTAGCAGTCACTCTCAATTTCTGTCCATTCCTTTAGCCTCCAGACACAGGCAACTACTTTTATCTTTTTATCTCTATGGATTTGCCTATTCAGAACATTTCAAATAAATGGAATTGTACAATATGTGGCTGTTTGTCACTAGCTTCTTTCATTCAGCATATTTTCAAGGTTCATCCACGTTGTAGTGTGTTTCAGTAATTCATTCTTTTTATTGACAAAAAAATCTTCCATTGTATGGATATACTATATGGTGTTTATGCATTCATCAGTTGACGGACATCTGAGTTGTTCCCATCTTTTGGCTATTATAAATAACGCTGTTGGGAACATGACATT
Organism: Equus caballus; assembly: GCF_041296265.1. Classification (NCBI taxonomy): domain Eukaryota; kingdom Metazoa; phylum Chordata; class Mammalia; order Perissodactyla; family Equidae; genus Equus; species Equus caballus. The sequence continues at coordinate 92,443,112 of NC_091684.1, forward strand.
CCAGTTTTTGTATGAACATGTGTTTTCATTTCTCTTGGATATACACTTAGAAATGGAACTGTTAGGTCAAGTGGTAGCTCTCACATTTAACAATTTGAGGAACCACCAAATTGTTTTCTGCAGCGGCTACACCATTTTATTCCCAACAGCAATGAATGAGGGGTTCCACTTTCTCCACATCCTCACCAACACTTGGCTATTAACAAAAAAGTCAACAGTAAGTGTTGGTGAGGATGATGAGAAATTAGAACCCTCAGTTCTTCAGCAACTCACATGACAGAACTAACACCATGAAATGAGATTTTTTTATCCTTCTAAAGATTTGAACCTTTACTGCTTTTTTGCTCACCTTTCCTACTTCTTTCTTTGGAGCTTGAATGCTGTTTTGATCTTCTGTTTTATCCTCTTCCTCATCAAATAAACTAAGAACAGTTTTGGTTCTACTTTTGGTTCCTTTGTCCAATGGGGATGAGGAAGAAAATAAATCGGAATGCTTGCCAGCTTCCTGAGTAGATGTGGTCAGAGGTCCTTTCTGAAAATGGAAATAATAAGGGAAGAAATAAGTAACACCTAGAAATACAAATTCTACTGTGGAGCCTCCCAAGCTCCTCATTAACTCGGTAACTGCCACCTTCACAAGCTTCAGGACACTACAGCTAATCCACTTCCAGGTAACAAAACACTGAGGTCAATTCCTGATCGGCTGCTCCAAGGCAGCATCCTGCACAGACAGTTCAGAGCCAAAGATGATTTTTCCAATCAGTTTAAAGCCATGGGTCCCTCCTTCCTACCAAGAGATATACACATCAGTTATAACCCTGATCCACACAGGTTGCTCATGAGCTGTAAATAACTTCTAAGTCATAGAGGGAACACAAATGCCGATCATTGGGAATGGATCATATATTTCCTAGTATTTAACTAATACATAAGTCCCAAGGAGAAACCTCATTGACAAAATCACACAAATAAATTGTAGGTGGCTTGCACTGTATTTAGAATCTCTAAAATAATCCTAAAATACAGCATTTATTCATTCAACAAGTACCACATCTCAGGTAAGATGCCACTGATTGTATGAACCACCAAGAAAGAAAAAACAACTCCCAATTAAACAAGCCATTGACTGCAGGCTGCATCCTAATTTCAGAGTGGTTAAATTGTGAAAAAAATGTGCTTCTTTGAAGAAGTATGACATTTTCAAAGTGTCTACTTGTGCAAGGTAATATGCTGAGTACTACAGATATAATGATGAGCAAAACAAACCTGGCCCCAATCCTCAAGGAGCTTAGACTCAAGCCAGGCAGACGGCAGTACGACAAGCAGGTAGAGTTCAAGGGTGGAATGGGCTATGATTGAGGTAACTACAGGAACACGGAAAAGGCCCACAGTGAAACTATGGGAAAGGAATGTCACAGAGTGACTCAGGTACAAATAAAATGTTTGCCCCAGTGTGGCCCCAAGGAGCCTCAATAGCAAAGGACATGCGACATTCTTTACATAGGCCCTAGAGAAGAGACTGAACCTAAGGAGTTGAACACACAGAAGACAAGTCAAGTCAGAAAAAAAGAAAAGGCATACAGAGACAGAAAACAATCACTGACTCCCAGATGCAGCAGCAGCCGTATATCCACAGGCCTACTGTAGGACATGACAGACAGACTGCCCAGGAGGAGGAAGCTAATGTTGTAGAAGACAGACAAATTTCACTTTGCTCCGTAATTCACAGCCAACATAATTAAACATGAAAGACTAGCAAACTAAAATCTTTTTTTTTTTGAGGAAGATTAGCCCTGAGCTAACATCTGCCACCAAACCTCCTCTTTTTGCTGAGGAAGACTGGCCCTGAGCCAACATCCATGCCCATCCTCCTCTACTTCATACGTGGGATGCCGACTACAGCATGGCTTGCCAAGCGGTGCCATGTCTGTACTCGGGATCCAAACTGGTGAACCCCAGGCCGCCGAAGCAGAATGTGTGCACTTAACCGCTGCACCACCGGGCTGGCCCTAAAGTCTTCTTAAAACTGTCATTTTAGGGGCCAGCTCCTTGGCCGAGTGGTTAAGTTCGCGCTCTGCTGCGGCGGCCCAGGGTTCCGATCCTGGGCGCAGACATGGCACCACTCATCAGGCCACGTTGAGGCGGTGTCCCACATCCCACAACTAGAAGGACCTGCAACTAAGATATACAACTATGTATCAGGGGGGTTTGGGAAATAAAGCAGGAAAAAAAAAAAAAAAGATTGGCAACAGTTGTTAGCCCAGGTGCCAATCCTTAAAAAACAAAACAAAAAAAACTGTCATTTTAATTCAAGTACAGGTGGACACTAGAAGAGAACCAGAGGTAACAAATGCTACAGAGAAGAGAACAAGTCAGAAAGAGCAGACATGTAGAGAGAAAACCAAAATGTCAAAGATGTGGAAGAACACCCTTGAGAGAGAAAGGCAAAACAGATATCAAGATAAAATGGCAATAATGATGGAAAGTGGAAAAATGCACATCACTGTGTGCACACATGCACGTGGAAAAAAGACTGAAAGGCAAGATGTGGAAGGTTTCCCTGAATGGTGGGATCACAGATTTTCTACTGCATACTTCCCAGTGTTTTCAAAATTTTCAACAAATGAGCCATTTATTGTCTGTGGTAGAAAAATGTAAGGGTGTGTGCATGTGTGTGCCTCTGTGCGTTTTACAAGAACATATGAGAGACAAACATATCAGAAGATACAAGGAAAAAACAGTCCACCTGTTCTGACTTATCAACCATATGAGTTCTCCCAAATTCTGTCGGTTCTTTGACACTCTCGACCTTCTTATCCACTGGTTTCACTCCGAACTGTGCCTCCTTCTCCTCTTCATCACTGAACAGCAAAGGTGGTACCTCAGGGACGGTCTCTTTTTTCTGCCAAAAGAGTGAAGGACATCCTCAAAAACAAGAATTGCCTGACGAGCACAGCAATGTATAAAACAAGCAGAAACCACTGTGCTCTTGAGGGCCTTAGCTAAAGAGCGTGGTGGGAGACAGAGGACAGGACAGTGAAGGGGGCACAAACAGGGAGTAGCAATGAGCACTCCTGCCTCCGACTTGCAGACACAGTCCTTCAGTTTCTGCCACCACATCGTGTGCATGTGTCTCTGTGTGTCTGTTAACTCCACAGACACTGCCATTGCTTAGATCTGTATCTCTGCCACCCAGAGAATTACTAGTCTCTCCTCTCTGCCTCCCTCCTGTTACATTTCAGACATATCCAGAGCTTTCTTGCTAAAATAAAACACCCACCAGATTACTCTATCTCCCACCCCTAGCCTTCACTGTTTGCATTAAGCAAATGCTAAACATGATAATTAACTGACACCACCTTTATTCATCAGCACCTCATCAATCCTTACTACTCCTTAAACCTACTATAAACATTCATACTTCCATGCTTGCTCCTCACTGTCGATAAAAGCAAATCCTCATCTTTCAAAGGAGGCCCAGCTCAGGTGTCACCCAGGAAGGTTTTCCTGTTCTCTTCAGTAAATATCAGTTGCTTTGTTGATAGGAATATTATTTGTATCTCTACCCAGCCTGTACTTTTACTTTCTTCCTAATTTACACTAACAGCCAGCACACGTTTGTCCACTCATTTGAAAGAATCATATAGTGTATTTCCAGAGCGAATCATAGTGTTTTATACTAAGCAGGCAGTCAACACAAGCTTTCAAGCACTTGGCCCCATCTCTCATCTGTTTCTTACCTGGGAGGCAGGGATTTCAGAGATCGGGAAACTGAAGTTACATGACCTGCCTAGAGTTATCGACATCCTTGGGGCAAGTGACTTATCAAAAATTCTTCAGAAGGAACTATTAACTTTCTCATACTAACTAGACTAGATGATGGGAGGAAGTAAGCTTGGAAGCAATATCTAAATCAAGGGAGGAAGACAGACTTGGGAAACTAAAGAAGAATATTACTAATTATGATAGAAAAAATTAGGAATAAAGTAAGAAGAATAGGGTACAGAGAATGATAGTTATTACTAGGGAGAGCTCCTTAAAATAAGGATTTGAACTTGGAAGACTGGAAACCCACAAAAGAGATTCAGCAGAGATAAGGCAAAACCGAGGTGATTAAAGGAAAAAAGTTTTGTGCAATGTGCTGCTGGACTCACTGAAAACTACATATAATTTCAATGCAAGTTGATTGGGGTGAAAAATGAGACTTAAATATGGTGACATATATTCTTCCTTCATATGACTATGGTCCTTAAACCAAGAAACATGTTACCCCTACTGGTTTTAAATCTTCCTAAAGATAAGCAGACTTCATCTTCGCCACAAAATTAATTTTCTTGATAGGTTTACAACTGAGTCTTATTTGACTTACTTCTAAATATTCTAGGATCTTTAAACAAAAAATATCTTTTATATCTGTTGTCTAAAGGTGATTATATTTCACAAATGGTAAAAATCATGTGTGCAGGTCGTTTTCCCACTTAAAATGTGTATCTTTGACCTTCTGTCTTATTTAGCAATCATAATTACTACAGGTTGAAAGAAGTTTTACATTTCCAGAACCTTCAAACTTCATTAGATTATTGCTCATTTACCCAGGGTAGAGGTTACCATTCATAATTTAACAAAGAAAAACCACTCAGATCTCCCGACTCTTTTCACCATGGAGCCACTAGATGTCCTCTTTAGGGAGGTGCAAGTACAGTGGATTCAAGAAAGCGTTATGAGCACCCCAGAAGCAGCGAGGAGACCCAGACCCAGGGAAGGCGGCCTGCCCCCTCAACGCTGAGAGCTTCTAGTGCGAGCCGTGCGACCCCACTGAAAGGGAACGTGGCAGGGAAGACTCCCTCAGCTGCCAAGTGGCTCGTGCCTGGTCTGGGAAGCTTGCACAGGACACGTTAACATTCGTACTATGTCCGAGAGTATGAAGAATATTTCCAGACAAAGAGGCAACAACCTCCTCTGGAGTATTCTGGGACAGCATGAGTCACATGGCGAGCGAGGGTGGAAAAGACGAGTTGAGTGTGAAGAAGATTACAAGTGGCATGGTAAGCACAGCTGAGGCATTCTCACAAGGAGATGAAAGGACTGGGCTGTCTTTAAGGAGAGAACTACGGAACAGCAAAGAGAGCAGATGCAGGGAAGGAGCATCGACAGAGAGGCCAGATAAGAAATTATCTCAACAGTCAGAGCTAAAAATGACAAGGCAGTAAGGATGGGAATAAACATCCCTAACAAACTGGCAGAAACAGTGACGATTACTCCATCAAAGGAGAAATAGTTACACGTGTCCTGGGTTCAGTTACTCACTGGAATGCTATACAGTGGTGAAAAAGAGCAAGGCAGAGCTTATGGAAAAAAACATGCTGCAGAACAAAAAAAGATGTATAAAAATGTATAACATGATCTTATTTAAATTAAAAAAATACATGTGAATGCCTACAAACATGCCTGAGAGGACTGACAACACACTGTTAATAATGATTACACCCAGGAAGAAGTATGGAATGGGGACTTTGTCTTCTCTACTCTAAACCTTTTTTAAGAAGGCATCCACATACTACTGTGTAATTTAAAACAAACTTTAAACAGAAAACATTTAGGAGGTTTGGAAGAGGAACTAAGTATCAGCCTCTAGAAAACAGGAAGTTCCAGGCTCCTTTACTGCTCCCTTACTCCTTCACTGTACCCCCAGGAGGAGCGGTGTCCCAGGGACATGCAGGTATCAGAGATCTCATCACCATCACCATGGTGGGAGGGGGAGGCCTTCTTCCTCAAACTGGGGGGGAGGAACTGCCATCTGAGATTCTGTGGCTGCTCCCACAGGATTCCTGGGGGGCTCATCCCTTCTTCCCCGTCTTGCATGTCTTTCTGCCTCTAACACGTGCCAAGGTGGAGTGGTCTGAAGTTGGGGTTGAAGGCTCTCACAGCACGTTGCAAGTTGGCTTGATTCTTAGCCTTTAGGCTAACTGAGCTCTGGTAAAGGAGATCCCCACAGGCCTAGCTGAAGAAGTTCGACACCTCCCTTTGGGGCCCTTTGCTGGCAATTGCCAGTTGGTGATAAATATTACTCAGCCTCACTTTTCTGTGTGCACATACTCACATCTACCCACTTAGGGAACGTGTTGGGGAGAGATGAATGACAGGCCAAAGACAGGGTTCCAGGATGCCTAGGTTCCCTGGACAAAAATTATCATCATGCCACTCTCCTCTCATTCTTTAATACTCCTTTTTGATCTAACTAACATCAAGATTGGCTAAATTTTTTAGCTTACTTGACTGTGGTAGTGACGCCATTTAGACATAACCACTTGAAGGGTATTTAGACCAGAGAGCCACTGATTAGCTAATTTTTTTCTTACCACATACTTTTTTTTTTTTTTGGTAAGATTGGCCCTGAGCTAACATCTGTGCCAACCTTCCTCCATTTTGTATATGGTACACCGCCATGGTACGGTTTGATGAGCAGTATGGAGGTCTGTGCCTGGGATCCAGCCCACGAATCCCGGGCCGACGAAGCAGAGCATGGGAACCCAACCACTACAGCACTGGGCCAGCCCCACATACTTTAGTTTTTAAAAGATTTTTAACTGTAGTAAAAAACACAACATAAAATTTACATTTTAACCATTTCTCAGTGTATAGTTGAATAGTATTAAGAATATTCACTGTTGTGCAACCAATCTCCAGAATTTTTTCATCTTGTAAAACTGAAACTGTACCCTTTAAACAACTCTCAAATCCCCCTCCCCCCAGCCCCTTAAACTACCATTCTACTCTCTATTTCTAGGAATTTGACTACTCCAGGTATCTCAGTAAGTGAAACCATATAGCATTTGTCCTTTCGTACCTGGCTTATTTCACTCGGTATAATGTCCTGACGGCTGAGCTATGTTGTAGCCTGCATCTGAATTTCCTTCCCTTTTCCTGATTAACTATTAATATAAATGAGAACCAAAGTGTTAGTACTTGAAACTTGCTCCTAAAAGGAATAATCTGTGCTTTAACTGACCTGCTGTAATGGGAGCAGAATTCTGTGCCTCTGGGCTAAGCCTGGCAATTTCCCCAGGAGAACTGTCCTCTCCCCTGAGACTCCGGAGGCCGCCACCTGACATTGAATGGGCTGCATGCCACAGAGGAATCCTTTTCTCTAGGCTTTGCACGTGTGCCTCATTTGTAAAACACCACCAACCAGAATATCTCTTTCTAAAACCACACAAATGAGCTTCTCCATTGGACTCAGCCTCCAAGATCAGGTTTTAGGAGCTAATTCAGGGAAGGACCACTATTCATGTAACATCACCTCAAGGACACTTCCTGGGCCTGAGGGGTGAACAATACCGTTGTTGCAGGAGGACCAGAGGCGGGAGGAGAGCCAAATAGAGAGCTTCCACTGTCAACGTCATCTTCAAAGAGCAGAGATGCTCTCTGGGTCTTCTTTTGGCTACACAAACAAAGAAAAGGTCAAATTATAGGTAAATGTGATTAGAAAAAAGAAAATATTCTTTCTAGGCCACACCCATAACAACCCATCTAGCATGAAAACACCCAGGCCACCTGTTGACCTTACACAGATGGAAGCAAACAAGAAAAACCGTTGAAGGAGGTGCAGTTTGCACCTAGCAAATCATCAGCCTCCGTCCCTCATCCTTACGTGGAAGAGCCCAGGGCCTCCACACCTTGCCCCTTTCCAGTTACTTCTGACTCAGTGTAGGTGCACCGGCTATTAGCTCTGCCAAGGCACACAACACTCTTAGCATTCACAAACGTAGCATCCTCTCTCACCACTCCCTATGGCAGAGGAAGAACCAGAGAGCATGGATGCCTCTTCCAGAATGGTCAGGAAGGCAGCAGGGCCAGGGCCTGCTTCAGGCTGTGACCTGTGGCCTGGTGCCTCCTTCGGCACTCAACCCTTTCTTTCCAGGTGCCCGTGTGCCCTTCCATGCCTTCTCTTCAAACCCAAAACTCATCCCACTCCATCTGGAGTGGAATGAGTCTGGAGCAGAGAAAGTATTACTGAAAGCTAGGTATTGTGTGTAGTTTGTACTAGGACCTACAAAGAATAAACGTTTCCAGATCTCTGAACTTGTGATCATCTGTGGGTGTGTGTGTGTGGCAGGGGCAGGGGACAGGGGTAAAGGGAGCGGAGCACATGTAAACAGATACTTTCTATACAAGGTAGAAAAGGCTCAAGAGCAACGGAGCCACGGAAGAGGGGCAAATGGAGACGGAGCCATGTGTGCTCTAGACTCTGAGCCTGTTTCCTCTCTCTCATCTGTTTGGGTTAGAGAAGGCTTCCTAAAGAGAGGACTTCAACTGAGACTTGAAAGAAGCTGGTCAGGTAAGAAAGGAAGAAGAGCACCCCTTGGAAAGGGAGAGCAACAAAAATAAAGGAATGAAATGTTATTTCCCCTGCACTCATGATAATAAACAGTAACATTCAGGTGCTTACAATGTAACAGCTATTGTACTAACTGTTTCACATTTGGATTTCATTTAATCTCTTAAAGATCCTATGGAAGAAGTACTATTACTATTTTTGTTTAACAGGTAAGGAAACTCAGGCCGAGAGAGGTTAGGTAACTTGCCCAAGGTTATTCAGAAAGAAACTGGCAGGGCCAGGATTTATTATTAGGTATTGGGATTCCAGAGCCTATATTCTTAACCAGAAGACAAAGATATATCCAGGATAAAGTCACAGGGACCTATAGTAGAAATGATGACATTTGAAGAGATCACAATATTTGGAAACAGAAATATAAGGCACTTCTGAATCTATCAAATCAAAACTAAAGCTTAATCACAGCATTGCACAGGACTTACATGTCTAATCAATTGCCTCTTTACGCTACTACCATTCAATTGAATTTCAAAGTAATCATTTAAGGCTCCCAAGAGAAAAAACAATTTGCTGAGGAGTTATTCTGAATCCACAGCTAACCTGGCAGCATGTTCCACCACCAAGCACAGCCCATGCTCACTCTACATTTCCTGCTGGCTTTAGTCCAAGTGTCATTACTGTACAGGGCCACCCGGATCAGCACCAGGAACTGTGTGATAAGGCACAGCTCTGCAGAGAACCATTTTCCTCACAGGGTGTTTTTCAATGCTGAGCAGATTTCTGTCCAAATCACAAACTTAAGTAAACTTGCCCAAACTTGATCTACATTCTTTAAGGTAGCCCAGAGGAAAAACAAAAGAGATGACAAACTTTCCTTAAATCCCTAACAAAGAAAAATAACATTTTAAGGTTAAAAAAAATGAAAGGTAGAAGAAATTAGGTAAGAATCCATAAAGAACAACATTTCCCAGAATTGGGAGGAAAACATTTCCCAGTATCTTAACTTGCAAGTGGAAATCAAAGACATTCTCCTTTCTGTGACTACTAGGCAATGAATGATTAGCATGTCACCTCCAGTAACTGACATCTTGCACATCAAATACCTTCACTTGTTACCACGGACACCGATTAAAGGATTTCTCACAATGACCATCTCACCTGTCTTTGGCAATGGCAAACAGATCATCTTCATCATCCTCCTCAAAGAGGCTGGTCTTTTTCACAGCTTTGGCGTCCTGGTCCTGGGTGGTCCCAGAGTCCCTAAGTTCTCCTTTAGACCTGTTGTCAGATGCTGAGTTGGTCTGTGAATCAGTAATATTCCAGTGGTCCTTAAAACGTAAAATATCTATTAAAATCCAGTGGCAATTTAGATTAAGGAATCTGAGAAAATAAAATTTACATTCGTTAGAGGACGGCCCAGTGGTGCAGTGGTTAAGTGCACAGGTTCCACTTCGGCGGCCCAGGGTTGGCCAGTTTGGATCCCAGGTGCGGACATAGCACGGCTTGGCAAGCCATGCTGTGGCAGGCATCCCACATATGAAAAAGCAGAGGAAGATGGGCATGGATGTTAGCTCAGGGCTAATCTTCCTCAGGAAAAAAAAAAGAAAAAGCAAAAAAAAAAAAATTTACATTCATTAAACTAAGTTGTATTTAACATAAGAGTATCACTCTTGACAAAAGCTCACATCCAAAGCTTTTCTTTGAACTCGAATCTAGACAGTTAGGTTCTTTGACCTCACAGACCTCAAGACTCCCTCCTCCACTGCCTTCCATGACGCTTCTCCTCTCTGTGGTTCTGCTCCGTGTTCGGACAAAAGAACTTGTCTACTTTAGAGGATCAAAATCAATTATACAGGAGGACGAGAAGGAAGAGGAATGTTTAAAAAAAAAAATCAAGTACTCTCAACTTTGGAGGAAAATATTTTAATTTAAAAACCCCAAAGCAGGCTGGAAAAAAATGTATAAAAAGCTCATGCAATGAACATGTAAACAAGACACAATGAAAGCTGCTAGCTACCCTTTTACCACGAAAGTGTGAACCTGGTCTTTGCAAAGCATTTAAGGAAACCCCACCTGGCCCCGCTCCTGAGCCCTTGCAAATGAAGGAACTCCTGAGCCCTTGCAAATGAAGGAACTCCTGAGCCCTTGCAAATGAAGGAACTCCTGAGCCCTTGCAAATGAAGGAACTCCTGAGCCCTTGCAAATGAAGGAACTCCTGAGCCCTTGCAATGAAGGAACTCCTGGGCCCTTGCAATGAAGGAACTCCTGGGCCCTTGCAATGAAGGAACTCCTGAGCCCTTGCAAATGAAGGAACTCCTGAGCCCTTGCAATGAAGGAACTCCTGAGCCCTTGCAATGAAGGAACTCCTGGGCCCTTGCAATGAAGGAACTCCTGAGCCCTTGCAAATGAAGGAACTCCTGAGCCCTTGCAATGAAGGAACTCCTGGGCCCTTGCAATGAAGGAACTCCTGAGCGCCCTTGCAAATGAAGGAACTCCTGGGCCCTTGCAATGAAGGAACTCCTGAGCCCTTGCTCAAGGGGTCCTTTGGTCTCCAGAGTCTAGAGCTTCCCAAATCAAAGTGGGGTCCCCAAGCTGCAGCATCTGTTATGCAGAGTCTCAGGTTCCACCCCAGACTTTTTAATCAGAACCCGCATTCCTAACAGGATGCCCAGGTGATTTCTTCACACGTTATGGTTTGAGAAGTGCTTCTCCAGAGCAGTGACACCACACTAGAATGCCCCAAAGAGCTTCAGGAAATTCCAGTGACAGGCCATATCCCAAACCACTGAATTCTGACTCTCCAGCAGTGGAATCTGGTATCAGGACCCTTTAAAGTTCTCCAGGTGATTCCAATGGGCAGCCTAGGTTGACAGTCACTGTTCTAGAACCCTAGTTATCTTTACTCTGCAAGAACTGTTGGTCCCAGCTTTGGCTATTATTTTTGTTTTCCCTGAACCACTATAATACTATGGTAGGAGAAATTCCACTGATGGCTGGCCATTACTACAGAGAGAACCACCACTAAGAATGCTAAAAAGAACGAAAAAATGGAAAAATCCATCATAAATTCATATGTTTAAGTAGAAAAAGCAAATTATGTTGTGTCATTTTAAGCCGCTGTCAATAAAAAACATTATCTATAATTTACCTACCCACATCATACCCTCATACCTTACCTGCAATGTTAAAATAAAGAAGAGCAATTATTATAATACAGGAAGATTTTTAATGCCGAGGATTCTTTCTTGCATTATATTTAAAGTCTTTTGCTGTACAGCTAAATCTGAACAGCAGCTACACCATATTCACTACTGGCTTTGCTAGTATGTATCTAGGTAGCAAATGGAAATGTTGTTAAGACTCTTATTAAAAAAGGAGTCAGAACTTGCATAGGATCCTCCTACCATGTCTAGCTATAGTTCTTGCTTAGTGAAACACAGTGATCATTTAACAAGGCAAAATAAGGCCTAACTCATTTGAATTAGCATCTACTACAATTTGAGGGCCAAACTTCTTTTATTCCTAACCATTTTGAAAAGATTAGTCTTTCAGTTAACACACTACACTGAATATCTTTCTTCAAGAACAGAAAGACAGTCTTGTGAACAGTCTCTGGTGACTGAACTTCACTAGCTATAAAATAAGCAGAGAAAGAAAATGTTTAGGACGGCCGTAACTCTTAAATCCCACCCAACAACCCACTCCTCTCCGGGAGAACCCTGCAGCCCACCTCCTCGTCACTGCTGAACAACAGTGCAGACGCCTTCTTTTTGGACGGCTCAGAGGGCTTGGCTTTCTCCTGGGTCTGAGTCAGCAGAGATGATGTCTGCTTCTTAGCAGGTGTAGCCCCAAAAAGATTATCCTAGAAAAACAAATGGCAGAAGAGTATGATAACTTCATACGCATAAAACAAAAAACTGAAGACATTCCCTCTCGTCAAATTGTTAGAGGATAGTCTCTCATTAGGTACAGAACATACATAACACCTTTGGGGGGAAAAAACCAAAATGCTAGTAAATCCCACTTCTTATTCCTCACTCTACAGCAACAGTCTACAATCTTCTCTAACTGTACTCTCCATCTAGAGAAGGGAAACAGATACCCTCGAACTCGAAGGCGGGACACTTGGGAGGGAGCAGGAGGAGGGTAACGTGAGGACAAAGTCACAGAAATAGGAGGAAACCTGGCCCCCCCGTTCTCCTGTGAGTGAGCCCTCCATGCTCAGTGGAAAGGGCAGCCAGCCTGGCATCGGCATGAGAGCAGCTCAGCCCCCTGCAGCAGCCAGCAACCTGCATCTTTCTTTTTATGCATTAGAAACTGGAGCAACGGATCAAAGGAGGGAAAGAGAGCATTCTCCACTCTTTCACATCTACAAAGACATACCTGGGACAGAGGGGAGGCACGACTTGTGTTTCTGGTTAATTCTGAAGAGCCAATACAAACTTAAGAAACAGTTCACTAAATAAAATCAATGGCCTACTAAAGAGCTGATTCTTTTGGTTCAATGGCATTTGTAAATTTTTGTGTAGTCAAGCCCTCCAAAAGCACCTATTAAGGTACTTTCATTAAGGCAATGGGAACAAAATCATCAGAAGGCCTGAGCCCAAGTCAGACAGAAAAACACTTGTAATAATATCCTAGAGCAGGTGAACAGTCTTGAAATGTAGCAATTCGATAAAGGGAGGCTTCATGGAGAGTGTGGGAAGGTTGAAAAAGCCAGGAGAATAACGAACTGGCATTTAGTGGTGATACTAAAGACAACAGCTAACATTTACTGTGCACTTACTATGTGCCAGGCACTGTGCCAAGAGCTGCAAATTAGCTGTTTTAGCTGTTTTCATGGTCATAATGACCCTGTATATTATTAAGCATATGAGATTCAGAAAGGTTAAGTTACTTGCCCAAGGTCCCTGAATGTACGTGGTGGAGCTGGGACACGGATGCAGGGCTCTGACGCCAAAGCCCATGAGCCTGGCCACCATACAGTACTGCATCAGGTAAAGTTTGGTTTGTCGTCCCTCATTCCTCTCCCCAACTCTGCTCTCTCATCCAGGGTGAGGATGGAAGGCAAGGCGAGACACGGCTGCCTTCTCCTCTCCACTCCCACTGTATCCACAACATTCTTGTACATCATTGGTTATAACAAAGACCCATCCTCTAAAAAGTATTTCTTAAAGGCAGATTTTTTAAATGAAATCTACAGAGCCTTCCATAAGAGCTGAGTCAAGAATCTAATGTGCTGCCCACTGTACAGCTAAGAAAACTTAAGAAAGGAATCACTGAAATAAAAAACAAAATATTTTTGTCACATACGCCTCAGACAGTTTGACTGCTTCCCTATCACCTTGTCTATGTATGAGCCTCTGGCTATAAAGCTACATCAGCAACGGTTCTCTCCTAATTGAAAACTGGACTATCTCATGTTGCAGTAGCAATGGTTACCTCTTCATCTTCATCATCGAAAAGCGAGACTGACGTGGGGAGTTTGCTAGGCTGGAGAGATGCATCTTTTGACTTACTCACATTTTGAGAAGAAAACAAATCCTGTTGGATCAAGATTAAAGCTCCTGGTTAGTAAGATGTAACAGTTTTTAAAGTATCAGTTAGATATAAGACAATAAAGACTGTGGCGTGACGTCAGCCGTGTGTCCAGGTCTCTCTGTCAGAGGGAAGCTGGCTGAGACAGTCCCTGAGGAACACACGTCAGTCTGTCCTGGCTGCGTGCAGCTCAAACGCCTGCGTGTGAGAGGCCGAGACCCATGGAGCTCCAGGGGGCCTCTCTGGAACCCAGAGGTTTCCACATTCCCCCCTGGATGACCTAAGGCAGCGGGAAATTCTCTAATCAATCTCCCACCATGCTAAAAAAACAAGAATGACTTCCTTTTTTGGTCCAAAGAATCAGAGAGATTAAACAGATTCAATAATGAAAATAGAGGCTAGATTCCAAAATGGCTGGATCTACGACTCTGTTTTACTTACTAACACCCATCTCTCCCAAGAGTATGCTATTATTTCTTTTAAATAAACACAAATTCAATTTTTATTTTAAAACGTTTGGTACATCTACAGCTAGGAGATGCTGCAAGCTAGAGAAAGATCTGGTAGATTCTGAAGAAATTTTCAAAATGCTGTAAAGTGTCAGCCTCTAATGCAAAGACAGATCTGCAAATTGAGCTGCATGAATTAGAAACATAAACTAGGACAACTGTTCCTTCAGGAAGAGAAACTTCAATACAGAAGAGCCAATTAAATAGGACAAGAATGTAGTTTCTAAGACCTCCCTGGATAAAGATCTCTTTTATTATAGAATCAAGGTCTACTCCTAAGATCCAGACCTAGGCAGTTCATTAATGGAGAAGGGCTCTTCTCAGCCCAGTGGTTTTCGCCTGGGCCCTATGGAGTCCCACAGCTCTGTTTAGGTAGAAGAGGCCACAGAGGGGGAGCTCCAGATTTCCCATGCCTCTCTGCAATTGATGCATGGCAAGATTTCACGTAAGGAAAGGGCACTGTTGCTTTAAAAAAAAAAAAAAAAAGTAAAACAAAACCAAATTTCAACATTATGGTTTTCAACTTGTGATGTACTTATCTTCATTGGTGTTGGAAAAAAAGGCTTTTCCATTACCTCAACCCTGTCCCCAAAACGATTTCACAGGGACAGCTTTAGCTCCACACCTGCGATAGAGAGGCAGGAGTGAAGGATCATTCCTCCTCTCTCCTAGACTGCTGTTTTACTTCTCCTTGCCTAAGTATGCTGTCAGTATCCAATGAAGACAAGCTATGATGATGCACATGGGACAAAGCCTTTGGTGGTGGTTTTAAAACCTGTCTGCAAATTCTTTTACACTCTGCCGTCAAGAAGTGGAGTCTATGACCCCTGCCTTTGGACCTGGTGGGCCCTTGGGACTGCCTCAACCAAAAGAATTCAGCAGAAGCGACAACACTGACTTCCGAGGCTGGGTTACAAAAAGCAATACGACCTCTGCTCAGCTTCCTGGGGAATCTGCCTTTGAAGCCCTGGGCTACCACGTAGGAAGTGCAGCATCCCTGAGGCTGCCAGGGAGAGAGAGAGGGCGGTCCCCCCAAAGCCCCGGCTCTCTGAGCCTTTCCTGTTCACTAAGTGAGATGAGTCTCAGCCCGGTCACCTTCAGACCAGAACCACATGAGAGGCCCTAAGTGAAAAGTGCCTCGCTGAGCCCAGTCAACTTCTAGAACCATAAGAGGTAATAAAACTTCTTGGTCTTCTAAGCCACTAAGTTTTGGAGCGATTAGTTTCATAGCAATAAGTAACTGGAACACCTGTTAAGTCACTGAAATTGCTCACATTTGGTTTCTTCACGTAGTCGACAACTATTCGATGGCTTACCAAGTGCCAAGCACTATTGAGGTGTTAGGGATACGAGTAGGAAACAAAATCTTCTACGCTTAGGGAGCTTACTCTAGTTGGGGACAGAGACAATGAACAAGTAGACAAGAAATGTCACACGGCAACACAGAGTGAAGAACAACACAACAGAAGAGGGGGCTCAGGAGTGCGGTGGTGTGTGCTGGCAGGCTTGCTACCAGGCAAGGGGTCGTCAGGGCAAGGCTCACAGAGAACTGGGAAAAGCGAGGATGCAGGCCATCCAGACTCTGGGAACAGCACTCCAGAGGGACAGGAGCCAGTGCACAGCCCCTCGAAGGGGAGATGTGCCTGACGATGAAGAAGGGCGAGCACAGGGTAAGACCAGAGTTTGACGCCGGTCATGCTGTCCTCACATGTCAGGAGTTTGGATTAACTGGACTTTGGTTAATTCTTATCTTCTGCACACTGGCCGCCAATGAAACACAAGCCTCAAAGGCTTTATTTGCCATCAATGGTAATCAATCTACTTCCAAAGATTGTTCATCCTGGCTGTCGGTGCAAAGTCACTGCAGAGCTTAACCCTGAGTTCACAATTTCTTGGAAGTACATGTAAATTTCTCCCGTGTCCACAGATTTTTCTGTGAAGGAGACTGATTACTGCCCATTACATTCTCATACAAGTCTCTGATGCCCTAAAAGCCTAGCCTAAAGTTAGTTCTAAAAGGACTTAAGCCCGCGGGAGTCAGAGAAAGCAGGGATGCTTCTGAGAGCTGGTACTGCTCCACGGAAATGGCGCTTCCCGAAGGACGAGGCTGTCTGCAGACCAGTGCCAGCCCACACGCTACTACCAAACACAAGACAGAAGGCTGTGCCAGAACACGAGTCACTTCATCACTAGGCCCGCTATCTACTGAAAAAGGAAGCAGTGACGGGGCCAGCCTGGTGGCATAGTGGTTAAGTTCATGCGCTCCCCTTCAGCGGCCCAGGGTTTGCAGGTTCGTATCCTGGGCGTGGACCTAGCACCCCTAGTCAAGCCATTCCGTGCTGGTGTCCCACATAAAATAGGGGAAGATTGGCACAGATGCTAGCTCGGTGACAATCGTCCTTAAGCAAAAAGAGGAACTGGCAACAGATGTTAGCTCAAGGTCAACCTTCCTCACACACACACACACACAAAAGGAAGCAGTGAGTTTATTTCTGTTCTGGTACAAGTGCCTCATGGCACTGTCAATCAACAAATAGCCTAAAATTTGCATATCCTGAAGAGAGACATTCTCTCTTCCTCCCAGGAAATGCGTGGGGTTCAAATCCAACAGTGAAAAGTATTGTACACGTTACTTTCTAAAGACCATGTGTTCTCAAGACATTATTTCTAAAGAACTAAAGTACTTAAAAAAAGTCTTGTGCCTCTACTGAGAAAAATCTTGATTCAGAAATAGTTTCTAATTCACATCCACAGATTAATTTCCCAGAACTAAGAAAAAGAATTCCTTACCTCAGCGTCTTCCTCATCTGAAAACAAACCTTTTTGAGTCTTTGTATCTGACAAGAGCTTGAGATTTTTGCTGGGAGGTAGGGTGACCTTTGTTGAAAAAAATAATAATAGTTAAGAGTTAAACAAGATTCCTGGAAATGAAGGCTTATTCAATCATTCCTTGAGAAAATGTACTGAGTCCCCGCTAGCATACGGCATCAGGGGATTAAAGATGCCATGCACCTAGGACATGTATCAAGTTCGTACAAAGAATTAACAAAAAAGTAGGAATATCATGAGAAAGAATTTAAAAATTGGTATAAGTTAGGAAACAGGGAAAAAAACAGTTCCTTGATAAAGTCAGTTTCTCAGGATAGCAAGGCCTGGACACAGGAGACGGTACAAGCAAGGACGTTACAGCAGAGGGAACGTGTGAGAAGAGAAAAGCAAGATAAGGAAGAGGGCACATGTGGTGGATCAGAGAGTATGACAGACTGCCCACATTGCACAGTGCACAAGCGGGACATGCATGGTGGGAGCCAGTGTAGGAAGGCGGGTGCCTAAGAGCCTATGGGGTTCTGAAAGCTGGGACCTAGGTGGTCGGCAGAGGGAAGGTCAGGGTTTCATAGTGAGGACACGAAAAGAGATGTACTTTAGAAAGATCAAGGTGTGCAGGATAGCAAAGGGGAGGGACAACAGCCAGAAGAGCTCAAAGACTGAAGGGGACGCATCCCACTGGCCAAATACAGGTCAATACGAGCATCAAAAAAAAATAACGACGCTAATGGATAACAATATGACGAACAGAGAATCCAGGATCCTGTAGTGATACTAAAAAGCTGGGAAAGGAGGAGAGAAAACTCTTCTGTTCAGAAGAATGCCAGCCACTAACTGCAGAAGAAACAACAGAATTGGAAAAGCATTCTTTTGCACTCCAATATGATAACGGGTTCAGGAAAAGATCAATGGATGTTAAAACCACTGAGCAAGGCAAAATCTGACAACTGCGGAAGCAGTTTCTTTCTTTCTTTCAACTTTCGGTATGTTTGAAGTTCTTCATTATACACTTACTTCCCTCTGGGCTCCAGATGAATTATCAAGATGCCCCAAATCAACACTCCTATGTTTTGTCTTCCCTCCTGCTCACCTTTTTTTCTGCTCTTGCTTTATTTTCATCTGTCTGATTGACAGTAGCTTCCGGCAAAGCTGCTGCTTTTTCTTTGAACAGATCTCCTTCCTCATCATCAAAGATACTGGCAGTGGATTTGGCTTTGTCTTTAGAAAGAGACCACAGAATAAAATTACACTAAGGTCAAAAATCCCACCGCAAAATTCACAGATTAAAAATTCTTCCTTCCCACTGAATAAACAGAAAAAGTTATGTTACTTCTTGGAAGAAATATTAAGTGGACTGGATGGAAACTTTTCAGAGAAGACAACAGTAGCTCAAATGAAACACAGGAGAGATGGTTTAATCATTTGGCTTATACACTTATCCAAGCAGCAGCATCCTATGCTTAGCGCAGCTCGGCCTAGCATAAAAGGTAAAGACAGACCTACAGAAAGAACAAGCACTCTAGGAATCTGAAAAGGGAGGGTTAGCTTCTGCTTTTAAAAAGTCAAACCTTCCAAAGACATAGAAAAGCAAATATTGAAATCTCCCCCATAACTCCTCCCGCCCACCCAAACAAGATGTCCATC
The DNA here is from genome assembly GCF_041296265.1 of Equus caballus. Classification (NCBI taxonomy): domain Eukaryota; kingdom Metazoa; phylum Chordata; class Mammalia; order Perissodactyla; family Equidae; genus Equus; species Equus caballus. Next base: position 92,461,967 of record NC_091684.1, read on the forward strand.
GAGGAACGGTCTGGTATACATGCTTCTAATTCCCCCAAGGATATACTAACATTAACTCTAGTTATTCACACGTAACACTATAAACAATAATATAATTGGAACAATGTGTCTTATAACTTGAATTTTTTACTTAATGTACGTAGGGTATCTTCCTATGTCAACATACATGGACCTCATTCTTATTAACAGCATCACAAAATTCCACTGAATGGAGGGACCATAAATCCCCCTCCTGGTGACCACTTGGGCGATTCCCAACCTTTCCTGACCAAGGCATTGCTGCCCTGAAGGAGGGGTGTGTCCCTGAAATGAGGGCACCAACTCAGGAACGTCCCAGGAGAGCAGCAGCTGTCAAAGAAAGCAGCATCAACTTACTTCTGATTCCAAATCAGTTCTCAATGGTATTCACAGAGTGAGAGCCCTTCGAAGCCACAAGAGGCACCACCACCTTACCCGCTGTCATTTTAGCTGGCCCAGATCTGAGTGTATTATTCATCCGGTTTGCACTCTTTCCAAAAGAACTAGGCTGTTGTTTCCCTCACGTTTCTGCTGCTACCCTTACTTTCCACACCCACTACTGGAAAAGGAATATAATCCAGAGAGCCTGCTTCTCAATGCATCCTGGTCCACCTGGTCCTTATTAGAAAGACCCCTTTTCTCAGGTTGCTGGAAATTGTGTGCACTTTAGTGGTCCACCCTTCCTTCCTGGAAAAATACCCAACGAATCCAAGCCTTGCTACTCCAAGTGCAACCCAGAGAGCAGCAACCTCGGCCCACCAGGGAGCCTGTCAGAAAAGCAGAATCGCAGGCCCCACTCCACACCCACTGAATCAGAATCGGCATTTTGACAGGAGTCCTGGGAGAGCCACCTGCACATTAAAAAAACTGATTCAGAGAAGCGACTTCATGAACACACTGGCTTAAATTTGAGGGCAGAGGAAAGAAGAGTGCCCAAGTGGCCAAGGAGCTGAAAAGCCTGTCATACAGGGAAAGGTGAAGGTTACCTGGGCTTTCTGGCACAGAGAAGAAAAGCAGGGAACTAAACAGCCAGCATGTGACATTCCACTCACATAGTACACCAAAGATGGCTGGAAGAAAGTCTGATTAAAACTTTCTCTGTAATTCCAACAGTCACAACCAGAACTCCTGAGCAGATATTACAGGGGAACAGAGTTCAGCTCTCAGGAAGGAAGACAATGCTAGTAATTAGCTTCCAAAGCAGAAAAAAATGGTTCATAAAATAGAGACCTCCAAGGCCCATAAATATTTAAGTAGAGATGAGACAAATCTATGACAAGAATGCTTGAGACAGGATTCTGGAACTAGAAGAGATATAGAATAAAGGAGCTTTATGTCCGTTTTAGGTCAACATTCTTTTCCAGCTAAATTCTCAGAAATAGAGGCTGCAACAGATACCAGTTTTGGGAGGTTTGCTGCAGGATGCTGCAAAAAAGTCATCATCGTCATCTTCATCATCGAAGAGGCCGGCAGGCGCTGGGAGGCAGGGGCTCTTTCCTGGGGGGCGCTGCTCGGGCTTCTGGGGCTCCTTCCGCGATGGAGCAGAGATGGCACCAAACACATCAGCATCTCCTGTGGGTGGTGGAACAGGATGGCCCAGCTGTGAGCCAGCATGGGCTCCTGACTTTACAGGGAAAAAAAACCCACTACCACCCACCAAGAACTTTTGAGTTTCAGTTCATCCACAAAACACATTAACAGAACCCAATAACCTCCAGCCCTTAGGGCTGCAGAAGGTCCCACATGCAGAATCACCTGGTCACTCAAACACAACAAAGTTCAAGGCCACTGACTTCTAAGAGAGTATGAGCTAACAGCAGTAAATGACCTCCTTCTGTAGGCTGTTTGATGCCCTCTGAAGCCCTTCCTACTCTCCAACCAGCCCTTAGAAGACGACAATTTCAAAATGACAAAATGATACTTATACAGTTTTTAAAAACAAACCCTAAGTTAGGATACCTAAAAATACAGAAACAGCTCCTGCTGGGATTTTCTTTCCAGGTTTCGAGGATGAAGACACTAAAAGGAGAAAGAAAGAGATAACCACTTCAACAAAGAAAATGACTTTCCTTGTTAAATGCACCTTCCTAAAATATGTGCGACACAATACATAGCTAAGAGGAGACTTTGTAAAACTAATTTTTCGAAACAGAGGCATTTTAGAATTCCTTAGCTTGGTCCTCTCTACCAATGTCATGACTTTTCTCTTGGTACTGACACGTCTAGGCTGTGATTCCCACGGAAGGTCGCTCTGCCTCCAGGCAGACGACAGCAGTGGCGTTGGCTTGGGGGGGCCACGGAAGGTGCAGAGCACAAAAGGGGAGGCAGGGACAGAGCAAGCAGGGCTCCTCAACAGTTCCCACACCAGCTGCTCCAGTTTGATGAAAACAGGTAAAAAAGAACAGCAGAAAATTTAAAACATCCGCGAAAACATGAAGAGAAAGACAGGAAAGAGGGAAACCAGGCAAGCCACCACTGCCAAAAAGTAGAGCAGGAACCGCAGGACGGTCAAGTCAGCCAGCATCACAGCAAGCCCAAAATCAGACAACTCGTGGCCTAGGGAGACCAAACCACTGCAAATACCTAATCTCTAATTCCCAGGAACTACCACAGACCTAGTGGAATAATATTTGTAAGTTTTTAAATTTTTTATGTGTGCTCTTTAAAAACTCCATAGATGGTGCTGATGCACACCAGCCTGGGGAATTACTGACCTCCAACTTATATGGAGAATTTTAGAAATGTTCCTTTGAATTAAACTTGATTAAATTAAAACATCCTCAACACTGCTGGAGCATACTTTTCCTGTTGGACTTTTTATGAATTCTCTCCTAAGGAAGAGGCAAAACTGTGCTGTGGGTTTACAGATGGGACTTTTTGGTTTTTTCCAAGACATGAATTGGTGAAAATCAGCTCCTTTTAACTAGACCGAGGCAAACGGAACAGCTCCCTGCCTGACAAAGAAGTGAGGCTTGGGAACAACTTCAGGGGGTCCAGCGCCTAACGAGAAGTGGACAGTTCTGGAACTCTGGTCACGAAGCAGCACAGTCAGCCTCAATCCAAACTCACCTCCATTAACAGGGGCTCGGGCTTCCCGATCCCGAGGGGCTTCCGCGAAGAGGTCGCTCTGGTGGTAATAAGGTATAAGACACAGAATTCAGAAACGCAGAGGCAAATGGAGCCGCACTTGAAAATTTCTAAAGAAAAGTGCCCGGTAAAGCTTAAAGCTATATATTTAGTGTTCTGCCAGAAAATCAGTTCCCAAAGTGAAAATTATGGCAAAATCAGACCCTTAAATAATTCAGATCTGTCCAGGAACTAAATAGGAACATGGAAGAAGACAACAGATAAGAAACAACTACCTAATCAAGTAAACTATTTACAATGAACGTTGACGTCCGCTCCCCACCTGACAAAGGGCATCAGGATACAATATTTTCTCACTTTGTGATTGTTAGTTCAAAATCTGCCAAAATACGAAAGGAGAAGCAACTTCCAACTAAGAAGCCATGTTTTCCCCACTAAAGGAACAAAGTGCACTTCTCCCTCTTGACCCAGGACACAGCATGGAAAGCTTCACTATTCCCACTGACTCACCTCCTCATCCTCGTCATCAAAAAGTCCCTTGCCTCCACTGAACAGGCCTCCTCCGGAACCGAACGGCGAGAAGTCTTCATCAGTCAGCTTGGGGGGTGCGAACAAGTTATCTCCTTCATCTAGCAAACCGAAAGGAATATTTTGCAGCAAGAGTTAAAAACGGTTTGGCTAACGTGTCGACAACATCTCCAAAACTGGCACAGAGTTTATCTAACCATACGTAACAAGGAGTATTTGAGTGCTGGCAGTCTGAGGAATTTCAAACAAAAACTCATTGAAGAGTTCAAGGAACCCCTCAAGGGCTCTCCAGGTTCCCTCGCTCCAGTGTGAATGTCTGGAGCGGGGTGAATTCTGTAAGCAATCCCCTTTACCTAAAGTTCTTTCGAAGCAACTATACGGTTTAACCACCATTCAAGACCCATCCCACCAAGAATTTGGAGAATGAGGAGCAGACGAAACAGACATCTGCAGATTGACAGTCACAAATGAGACTATAATGGACATTACTGTTTAACATGAAGGGCCTGATATATTCTTTATTGAAAACAAATGCTAGAGATTCCTAGTTTCTGTACTTCTAGAGGATTCTACAAAGATAGCTAATGAGCGCTATACAACCCAATAATTCAAATCTTTTAAACATTTTTACTCCTCACTCACCTCTCCTCTCAGCTTGCTCTTAAATGCTTTGAAAAAGTGAATGGAGACAGACCCCATTTGTCAGTACTTAAAGCGGCACATTATGAATTACGTAAGTGATATTCCCGAGTTAAGAGCCTCCTAGGATGACAGAAAGAGGGAAAAGGCCTACCGTCTGATGGAGTTCTCCTTTCCTTCTTCTCTTTCAACATCTTCCGAGGTTTCGCTTCTCCTGGGGATGAGGCTTGAAGAATATTTCACAGTTTTAACAACACTCAGTCTACTCTTGGTATTTACCCACTGATTCTTTACACACGTCCGTCATCCTCACAACTCCTAAGCTAAGAGCAAGACATTACCTTTGTGTCTCAGCTCCCGCCTGAGCCTCACCCACAGCAGACACTCAGAAGTGCCTCTTTTCAAGGCAGAAAGCCTCAGCTTAGACACCGGGATCATGTGCATGCCGGGACTGCACTTGCTGAGAGAATTTCACTGACACCTTTCTGCCCTGTTAAATTTCTAAAGTACACTGTATAGCACATTTTTATCTGGTCAGAATATAGGGCAGTATTAAGCCGGGGATTCTTAGTCTGGGGTCCACGGTTCTCTGGCATATCCATTAATCCCCTGAAACTGCATATACAGATGTGCATATGTGCATTTTTCTTGGGGGGCGGTCCACAGTGTTCAATTATCAAAGCGTCTCTAAACCAAAAAAAAGAATAAGAACTACAATTTAAGCCTCTGGCAGCTTAGTAAAGGGAAGTCTGCCCCCAGTGAGGCCCAGCGGAGGGGCCTGCACCTCGCCACCACCTGTTAACTCATCTGGGTGGCGTACCTGTGTGCTCCTCTTCCATCCGGCCTGCAGCATCCCCTTTGATACGAGCCGCCAGCTCATCAGCAAATGAGGTAGGTCTACTTCTTTTCTACAGGCAGAAAAGACAGAAAGAATCACTTTTAAGTAACATACAAGCTGGTACAGTTTCTTTTTGGACACCTAACAAAAGTATGTAAATAATGGCAAAGAAATTGAACTGATGAGAAAATAGGGTTTAACTGAATTTAAATATATGCATGCCATACTGATCACCTGAGAAACATGACTCAGAGTTCAAATAAAGGGAGATGCTCTTTATCTCCTTATTTTTTATACTTCACTTTCATACTCAAAGATCTAGATAAGAAAACTACCATGAAGTGGTTGGGGATGGGGGAGGGGATGAGTATCTGGGTCTTAAAACCCCAGAACTGAATCTATTTTCAATGATCTAACTTGTGTAATGATAACTTTTGGAGAAGAAAGTGGTACTCATAAGGCAATCTGGAATGCTCAACCACTGTTTTCAAAAGTGTAAATAAATGAAATTACAAGTATGATACAAAATAAGTCAGTTACAGATATAAATGACAATAAAAGGAATGAGTCCTAGGTACCATTTCTAAAACCTGGCCAAGCGACAGCAACTATAGTCTTTCTTACAGGTCTAGTATTTTCTTCAATGTCCTCAACATCTTCCTCCTCCTTCTCAGAGTCAGCGAAAATGTCACAACCATCGTCATCCTCCTCCTCATCACTCATCTGTGCAGTGTGCTAAGAGCATAAACCACCAGATTAGAACTATAGACACGGTCATCAAGTTGAAAAAGTGAAACTGCCACTTGGCCTTTAGACCTTCCCTTTAAAACTGCAAACATAGAACAAATAATGCACAGGATTTATTTTCAGTACAAAACTGTAATACCAAAATATTGAAATACTAAACATGTCCACCACTAGAGAAATGCATAACTAAATAAGCATAGTCTTATCTTAACAAAAATACTAACAGTTAAAAGGGATAGGCCATAACAACTAGAGACGTCTAAGGAGATCAAGTGAAAAAACACTGAATGATAAACCCAGCCTGACACCCTGACCACCGCCCCCTTCACTAGACCATTTCTGTGGACACAGATATATTTGTAAAATAAAGGAAAAACACTTGGAAATATACACTCCCAGATGGTAACACCAGATACCTATGGGGAGCATGCGAAGATGAGAACTGCAGGGCTCAAATGTATCTGTTAAGTTCTAATTTTTACAAAAGAAGCCACTGGTATGCAAAAATCATATAATTATTATTATTTTTTTGGTGAGGAAGATTGGCCCTGAGCTAATATCTGTGCCAATCTTCTCCTATTTTGTATGTGGGACACCACCACAGCACAGCTTGACAAGCAGTGTGTAGGTTCACAGCTGGATCCAAACCTGTGAACCCTGGGACGCTGAAGCAGAGCGTACAAACTTAACCACTACACCACGGGGCCGGCCCTCCAAAAAATTTTTTAATGTTTAAATAGATAAACTGTGCCAGGAACTATGCTAAAACAACTTTTTAACTAATTTAATCCTTAGAACACTGACAGTACACATTACACACAAAACTAGTCTATCTTTAACAATACAAATGGTTATGGCAGTGCTTTTAATCACTATACTGTATTATTTGAAAAACTGTTTGAACTTATGGATCTGAACAGCAAATTCCATAGAAATAAATACACTAAAGAACTGATTATTAAAATTATACAGACTAGCTACATTTGTGAATACAACTAGGATAATAAAAGTACCAACCAAAAAGTGCTAAAGCTTTCATTTAATAGTTGAAAATTTTTGTGAAAAAATATTTCCCAATTAGTAAACTGACATGTAAATTGGAATGATCTCAATATACTACTGTACATATATTATGGTAGCAAAAATCATAATCCCAGTGCTCATGAAATTTCAGGAAAATCATTATGCATGATCTGTAGTTTGGAACATCCATCAGAGAGTAGTATCAACAGCCTTAAATATAACTATACACTACTTTATTCCTAAGGAAACAGCTCACAAAAGCAAAGGATTTTTATGCATGAAAATACTGAATGCAGCATTATCTCAAAACTAAAAACCTAGAAATAAACTATTTCCCATATACATTTAGAGACTATGACAGTATCATATATCAGTATGCTTAAAAAATAGAGAAGGTTACAAAGTAAAGTACAAAGACTGTTTAAAATGACAAGGAAACACTGAGGATATGTTCATATAAAATAGCAGAAAATAAACTATGCATCTTATGAAAAGAGTATGTCTCAGAAGGATATACAAAAATTAAGACAACAGTGCTAAGACAGTAAGATTAGAAGATTTCCATCTTTTGAGTGTTCCTTAATGTTACTGCTATTATTGTCTTAAATTCTAAAACAAGGGAAAAACATACAGGATGTAGTCAGCCTAAAAACATGAAATGCTTGAAATATAATTAGTTGTAAACATGAGCAAATCCCTACTTTCTCATAAGTCACTCAAAAATATTTTTAGTATATATGCTATGCTTCAATTAAAATTTAAAAGTAACTTCAATACATGAGTCTTACCCGGTTTTGATCATTGTCACTATGATTGGCGAAATCTTCATCTGACTCCTTTAGAGGGAAAAAAGGCTTGTTGTTAACCCATGCTTTACTCAGAAACACAGAAATTATTTCGGGTCTAAGTCTCTGGGGCAGTCAATACTCGGTCTCTTTGTACCGATTACTGTTCACCTGAAGCATCAAGGCGCAGATAAGGCAGACAGTTGGCAAGACTGCCAAGGGTTGTTCCGGTTAACATGTACCTTTTGTGGTTCATTTAAACATGGCTAACAATTTGTTCATGTCTATCTATCATCTCCAATCTTTGGATTTAAAGTAAGGGTTGCACATATAATTAACTAAATTATTAAAAGCTGTGTGTACTTTACATTTTGGACTCCACTCTGTAAATTCCCTCTAAATAAATAGAATAACTACTTCATCAGGCTCAAGAAGGGAACATCGTATTTGCTACGTGCAATTAGATAAAGAGTTGTTTCAATGACCAAAAGCAAAAGATTCAGCTAGTGACAACCAGTTACAGCGAGATTATTTAAGAAAAGCTTATTTCCTACTGCTAGGATTTTTGCTTGGAGGGCTGGAGGAAGGAGGTCAGGAGAGGGGGACTGTGGAAACAGAGGGAGGAGAAGAGAGAAGCACGTGTACAAAACTGTCTCCTTTCAGAAACGCACACTCAGGAACTTCAAAATGTGTCTGCCCTTTGTAATAATGAATATTCCACTTAAAGGAACAACTCCAAATATAACAGGTCAAGGACCACAGGCCCCGAGATCCTAGAGCAGGGAGTCAGATTATCGGATTATGCTCTGTGAATACAGAGATGCGAGAGGCAGCGCAAAGTTAAAATCTAAGTGGATGTTTTAAGCATTCTTCTGGTTTTAAAAGATTTAAACGTGAATTTCTTTTTTTTCCTACCATTATTCAAAGCTAGAACTTACTCAAAAACTATCTCAGGTAGAGATTCCACCAAAATATCTAAGCTGCCCCAGTCAAAATATATTGGGCAGAAGAGAATCCGGTAGGGAAGTGGGAGGCAGGATACTGGAAAAAGAGATTAAATAGCAGTTTTCCCTGTTTATGTAGACAAAACAAAAAAGACATCTAATCCCAAGGATATGGTTTCTATCACTGTTGAAAGATGAGTGAAAACGGATTGCTGATTCACAAATACGTTATTCACTATCCTGCTAAACGCATCCTAAGTTCCTGTCCACCACGACTGGGACACACCACAGAGCCCTACCTCCTCGTCGTTCTCCTCTTCACTGTCTGCAATACTACCACGATCGCTGCCGACCGAACCTTCTGGTTAGAAGAAAGATAAGGGTTATTGCCAATATTCATAAGAAAACGTCCTTTGTGCCTTCTCAAAATCACAAACCACCATGTATCAGCATCGCAGAGATTTTGAGAAAACCATCTATACTCATTAACTGGAATTAAAAGTATCTTCACTATAGTGAGGAATGGAACATTTACACAGCCTCAAAGTATCTCCCCACAAGATAATTACTAGTTACAAAAAAAAAAAAAATTACTAAGAAAAAAACTGGCCTGTACTCTTCAAAAACGTCAAGGTTGTGAAAAGCAGAGAAAGGCCAAGAAATTGCATCAGACTAAAAGAAGACAAGAGAGACTTAACAACTAAACGCAGTGAGTGATCCTGGACCAGAGGAAAAAAGAGACTGTAAGGGACATTATTGGGAAAACTGGCACAATCTGAATATGACTGAGGATTAGCTAATATAATAGTGTTATGTCCAATAAAATTTCCTGACTTTGATAATTATACTGTGGTTATATAACAGAACGTCCTTGTTCTTAGAGAAAACACACACACACACAGAAATATTTAGGAGTAATAGGGCATGATATCTCTCAAATAGCTTCAAAAAAAATATTAAGTATACAGAGAGAGAATGATACAACAAATGTGGTGAAATGTTAACAGGTAAACCAGAGTGAAGGGTACATGGGAGTTCTTTGTATTATTCTTAAAAATGTAATATAAAGTTTGAAATTACTTTATAATAAAAAGCTAAGATATAAATATTAAAAGTAAAAAAATTGGTGCAAAAGAGTACCTTCACTAGACAGCTCTCCAAGACCTACGTCCTCCTGCTCCATGAACAGCTTTGACCCAATTAAATACGGTAAAGGACGATCGATGTACAGATCCTGTAAATAATGACACGGAATGAGCCATTAAAGATTTAGGTCAAAAAATAAAATTAGGTGTTCTACTTGATATCTTGTTACATCTGAGTACTCCAAACAAATTACATAATAAAAGTAGAGAATAAGAGACAGCAGGATTAAAAGTATAAAAAAAAAAAATCACTGATTTAAAAAACATCAAATCTTAAGTGACGATGGCAAAGTAAAGCTGAATTAACCAGAATCTCCCTTTTCAATTGCCCGTTAACAAAAATGGCAAAAGCCTGCAGAAAGTTTACCAGCAGTAACCGAACAAGGAAAAGGGCACAACTTCACAGTAACGTGTTCAAAGGGAGGAGGACTGAGGAAGGAAGGAAGGAAACTGGAAATTCTGGCGAGCTTTGATGAGTCCTAACCTACCCTCCTCCCCTAAAAAGCAGCGCTGGTGAGCAAAAATCGACCATCAATCAATCAGTCTTGAGAATCATCAATAACAGTCCTAAATTTAGCGAGAATCATACTGAGGAAATAACTCAAATGCTTTTATGTGACTATGAGAAGGCAGGTGGGTATGTCCAGGTTGGGGTGGGGGTGGAGGTGGGGGTGGACAAACAGGTCACAAACAAGGCACGAAGGGAATCGAGGTGAACTCCGTCCCACTGCCTCAGAGCAAAAAGAAGCCTGGAACACAGCGTGGGAAGCATGGGCTAGATGAAAGAAACTATGCAAACACCAACAGTCAACAAAATGAACTAAAGGAACACATCCAAAAGACTGATGAGAACCTATCTGGGAGAAAAAATAACCTAGAGAATAATAATATATCCCAGAGGATCACACTGTATACTTCAGAAAAGTGAAGTTGGTAAAATAAGACCAGATGATAGAAAACAGAATGAAATGAAGGAGACTGTGAACATGGTAATACATGAAGATCCTTCCACCTCAGTCCTCTGCTTCTGAGCCCCATCCATCACACACATTAAATACTTAAGGTCAAGACAGTGCTCCACCCTAGGACAACCTCCCATCTCCACTGCCAAGGACAAGCTTGCCCTCTGCGAGGCACGACCCTTTGGTCACATCATCTCTTCCCCATCCCAAAGACCCCGGGGGAGCAAGAGAGAACAACTCCAATGCTTCAAACAACAACAGAAAGTTTGGGAAGCTTAATGTAAAGGTTAAAGCCACAATAGCAATCAAAATGTAGTGCAAAGAAACAAAGGGCTAATTAGGCTAACTGTTCACTGACTCAGAAGGCATTCCCAAGTCCTCCTGTAAGAGAGAGTGGTGTGCGACTTGGAAGTAACAAGTGCAGCCCAGGCAATACACTTCCCAGGGTCCACAACTAACTTCTAAACTCCGGCAGCGAAAAGGCAAGCCAGCAAGTGCACCAGCGCTAAGGGATCAGCCCCGACTTGGCACGACACTGTAAGCTCAAAGCAGAAGAGAAACATGCAGCCAAATGAATGACCAGCAGAGTCTGGTTTTGGAGCACGTTTCAAGGACTCAGTCTCAAAATCAATACAGCAACCTTTTGTGTTTACTTCTGAGTGACTCTCTGTGGCCCCAACTGTCTCCTTTGCCAATTGGAGAGAAAATCATAGTAATGCAACAAATACCTGCTGGCTAACAGTCTGGTCATGATCGCTCATAGCAGCTTTAGTCATAACAGCTAAAACCTGGAAACACCCAAACGTCCTGCAACACTTCTACATCCTCCCCTGGTACAAGCTACCGAATTCAGGTTCCCAACAATCTCCACCTCTCGTGAGCCTCTTCATCCTTTAAAACCCAATTCAAGTCTCATCTTTACCCTACTTCCACCAGCTCAAAGTCAATTCTCAGAGCACTTACGATGGTGACTCACATAAATGTCTCCTTTCCCCCACCAGTGGTAATGCTGTAAGAAGCATCCTGAGAGCAGGAACCACGCCCTGAACCTTTAACCCCCATAACTTGGCACGCTGCCTTGTACCTAGTGAGTGCTCCATCAATGCTCGCGTAAAGCAGATCTATCTGATAGAGCCAATATGAGATTGCTGATGACATGCTCACTTCCTAGAAGTAAAGTCCACGTCTCACCAATTCTGTGCCCAAGTAAAATACCCAAAACACAACAGGCGTAACAACAAATATTTGAATTGAATGTCTTTACCTTTGGTTCAAGGATCAGTTCCACCCGCTCATTAGCATCATCTTCTTCAGAGTCTGAGTTTCCTGCTTTTATATCGAGTTGCTCAAATGCACTGTCCAATACTTGCAAACCGTAGTTCACAGCCTCCTGGACTTTAGGAATCAGATCTACTTCTTTCTGTTCCCGGGTCTTCTCCTATAAAAAAAACATGTTCAGTATGGATCTCCAACATGTTGATACACACTAATGAAACTGTGAATGTTCTCTGAAGTTCAGTGTCATGCTCCGAGAGAACATTCTGTGGAATGCCTTGACACAGACGCTGAAGTACATTTAAAATCCCACATCTGTCACTTTCTGGACATGGATGGAACTACATAAGGTCCTGGAGCTCAAGGTTCATCATCGACAAAAACAGAAGCACAACTATTGTGTGATGGTTCAGCTGGATAACCTGTGTAGAAGTACGCTAACGATGATGGAGCATCACAAGCCCTCCGACAGCACTTGCCTCTCCTGCTCCTGGAGGAACGCAGGGCCTAGACTTAGCCTCACCGTGACGGCACCCCACCAAGCCTGGTTAACAGTCCTTTGGGCAATTTTGGGAGTTGCGACTTAGAAGAAAATACCCCAGCCAGAGATGTCATTTTTCAATTACAGTTTTAAAAAACAACAACTGGACAATTACAGTTATTTTACAAATTTGTTTCAAACCAAGAGAGGGTCAATTTCATGTCTAATCTATCCTGTGCATCACCCGAGAACAATGCCCCTCTGCCAAAGTCTGTAATTATCACCGAACTGCTGGAAATACTCCACAGGTCCCCATTTCCTGCCACAGCAGCTCAACGACAGTCCCCGCATACAGTCCACTGTGTCTTCAGTTGTGAGAAACATTGAAAAAAATTTAGTATCATTTCCCATCTTCACAAATATCCTAGAAGTGGATACATAATCATAGAAAGAATCAAACTATACAGTACTGTTTTGAGAGCCAAAAGGGAAAACTCCACAATTTCACCTCAAGTACGGAAGTCTTTCTAATTTAGCTTTCTTCTTTTGGCCCCAGCTTTTTTCTATTCTGGTATGTTTGGTTCTAGTTAAATAGCTAACACTGTACTAAGTGTGTGAAAACATGTTTGTGAAATAAATATATAGTGGCTTTTTGAAAATAGTTCACTAAATACCTATCACTTTAAAAGTGAAACCTGACTTGGTATAACCAGACACTATTACACTTAAATGGTTAGCAAATCCTTAAGTATAATTAAAAGTAAAATAACTTCTAATAGGCACATGAAAAGATGCTCATCATCACTGATCATCAGGGAAATGCAAATCAAAACTACACTAAGATATCACCTTACACCCATGAAAATGACAAAAATATCTAAAACTAATAGTAACAAATGTTGGAGAGGTTGTGGAGAAAAAGGAACCCTCATACACTGCTGGTGGGAATGTAAACTGGTGCAGCCACTATGGAAAACAGTATGGCGATTCCTCAAAAAATTAAAAATAGAACTACCATACGACCCAGCCATTCCACTACTGGGTATTTATCCAAAGAGCTTGAAGTCAGCAGTTCCAAACGTCCCATGCACCCCTATGTTCATTGCAGCATTATTTACAATAGCCAAGACATGGAAGCAACCCAAGTGCCCATCAACAGATGACTGCATAAAGAAGATGCAGTATATATATACAATGGAATACTACTTAGCTGTAAAAAAGAACAAAATTGTCCCATTTGCAACAACATGGGTGGACCTTGAGGGAATTATTTTAAGTGAAATAAGCCAGATAGAGAAGGACAATCTCTGTATGACTCCACTCATATGAGGAATTTTAAAATGTAGACAAAGAGAACAGATTAGTGGCTACCAGGGGAAAGGTGGGGTGGGGGGTGGGCACAAAGGGTGAGGGGGTGCACCTACAACACGACTGACAAACAATAATGTACAACTGAAATTTCACAAGATTGTAACCTATCATTAACTCAATAAAAATTTTTTAAATAAATACATAAAATAAAATAACTTCTTTTTTTAAAAAGGCTGGGAATGGGCAGAACTGTAACTGGTTTCTAATATCCTTTCCTAGTCTAAGAGCTTCATATGTCACAAAGTAATAGTCACTGATAAAGTACCAACTTCTTCAAGTGATTCACGTTTTCTGAATAAATTAGAGTTGATTCAAGGCTGCTCTGATAATAAAATAACTCACATTGCACTGCGCTTTCCCGACTGGGAGAAAAGGGTACAACTTCTGCCAGAGTGCTAGAAAGTCAAGAACCTCTTATCTATGCTTCAGCCTAGGATGTGAGAACCCAAAAGAATGCTTACGCATCAGTAACACATGAAGCCACAGGGGAAAAAAGGCAGGAGCCACTGCCCCTCGCCCCCGTAGCCTGGGTTACGAAGCCTCCCTCCAGCGTCCACCCCTCCCCCACCTCCTCCTTCCTCGTGCCTGACCTCCAGAATCCTCCACTAACACAGCCCATAAAACACCAGGCACTTCCCCCAACTCTGAGTCTCAGCTCATGGCATTCTTTCCTGCTGAAATGGCCTTAAAATCTGGCCCATCTTTCCTCACCCAGCTAACATCTCATCCTTGAAGTTTTTCCCAGCTATCCTACATCGCTGAGCTCTTTCTCGTCTGAACTATTAAAACAGTTAGCACTCACACAACCTTGACATGCTGTGTCCTGTCACCCTAACCAAGACCGCAACCTGTTGAGGGCAAACTTTCTCCAAGTCACCAGCTCTCTGCAATCTTACTGGAGTCAATAAACGTCCACTGCATATTCCGTATCCTCTGTACTAACACAGCCCGTGGCACTCAGGGCATCAAATGTGTGTGGACTAAAGCACCATCCATCGCGCTGCCATTTTTAACTGGCGGGAATAAGAATCAAAGCAGTTATGAAAAGACAGGGGAAACATCTTCTTCAAAGAACTCACAAACTACAGCCCAGCACGGCCTTTTTTGTACAGTCCTCAGGGTAAGAATGGCTTTTACTTTTTTTTTTTTTTGAGGAAGATTAGCCCTGAGCTAACTACTGCCAATTCTCCTCTTTTTGCTGAGGAAGACTGGCCCTGAGCTAACATCCATACCCCTCTTCTCCACTTTATACGTGGGATGCCTACCACAGCATGGCTTTTGCCAAGTGGCGCCATGTCCGCACCTGGGATCCAAACCAGCAAACCCCGGGCAGCCGAGAAGCGGAATGTGTGAACTTAACCACCACGTCACCAGGCCAGCCCTCTATATATTTCATAATACACTAAATTTCAGAAACAAACCCAGGAGTTCAATTGTTAGGCTGTCAGGAGCAGCCTCTCCCATTTCTCCTAATACCTGTCCCTCTGCCCACCATCCCCCAGTCCCACTACAAATCTCCATCACTTCTCTTTCTCTAAGTCAGGAACTCAACGGAAGAGAGATTTAACACAAGTACCTGTTCCGCCTTTTCTGCCTCAGCCTTGAGTACCGGCTCCTCCACTTCTTCATCATATACACGCTAAACAAGGAAGCAAATTCATTTTTAATGGTCAAAACATCATTTGGAATAAATCACAATATAAGAATTCAATATACAATAAAGAAAGACAAAGACAGGGAGAAATGATTATTCCAAAAGTGGCTAAGGCCACTGGTCAGGGATAAAAAGCAAAGAACAGTAGTCAGTTCACCAAAACTTAAATTAAAAAAGATACAAATGAGAAGAAACATGAAAAAAGTCAATCTCATTGTTGACCAGAGTCACAAAAACAGTAAGACAGCAGTTCTCACACCTTTTTGTTTAACCTGATACCTAATGCCGAAGGGGCAAGGACAGAGGTCCTCGCTGTGAGCCTCCTGAGAATGTCAACTGGTACAACTCATCTGCCAGGTCACACGATCTTTAATGTTTTGAGCAAGAGAAATGGTAAAGGTAAAAGTTATTTTCATATTGTTGCTTAAAATGGTTGATAAATTTTTATCATCCTATTTACATGAAAGCACATGGGCCAAGCCCATCAACGACTGCAGAGGCCAGGCTTTTGACCGACTCACACAGCATGGGAGGCAGGCCTCTCCCTTTTCCAAGACCAAGCGATCACTCCAGCAACTCACTGTGATTTCCTTCTTTATTTTTTAACTATTTATTATCTTTTAAACTCCCAAAGTAAAACACGCTTGTTATAAACAGTAGGGTGATGAAAATGTTCTGGAATTAGATAGTGGTAATGGTTACAAAACTTTGTGAATATACTAAAACCTACTGACTTGTACACTTTTTAAAAGGGTGAATTTTACGATATGTGAGTTGTATCTCAATTAAAATTAATGCCAATATAAAGATATATGTGAAAGAGATGTTATTTAAAAATAGTTCCCTCCCTACCTCCAACCTAAGCCTTGAAATAACCAATTTAAGCTTGGTGTGGGGTCCTGTTTTCTGTGGCTCTTACACAAATATACAGACATATGTACACATTCAGAGTTCTCCCACTCTTCCCGTTTTTAAATAAAAATGCTTTCATACTATACACATTCCTCTGCCCCACTTTTTCACTTACCGTTCTCATAAACCACTTTCTAGGCCAATGGATAGATATCTGACTCAATCTTTTTAATATCTGCATAATATTCTATGGTATGAACTTGACCATAATTAGACAGTCCCTTATTGAAATTTCAGGTGCTACTTCTTTTTCCATACTTTTTTTTGCTAATGGTTCTATAAAGATCAGAAATTTGGGGGGTAATTTTCAAAAACAGGAACAAAAGAGTAAATAAATCTTAAAATTGAGACTTTAAGACACGGCAGCTACCAAAGTCACTTCAGAATTTAAATAGCAAGACCACCTAACCTAACAGGTTGAGCTTCACACTGAAGTCTGAACAGCACCAACACCCTACGTTTTCTCCTGCCTGTCATTAAAAACTACCTCACACGACATTTCCAGCGTCCAGCTGGAAAGCCGAACACGACATCTAAGAAACCAAGCAGCAAATACACAAAGCCCATCGGATCTTTCGCGGGGGACTGGCACTCTGCATCTCAAGGACTCAGTACACAGCAGATAATCAATGCTAACTTCCTTCACCCTGACCAACTTCATGTGTTTTTCGATCATTTTAAAATCAGGAAGCCGTACTCAGGATTGTTAAATATCTTTGCTATTTCCCCTCAAAGGACCTTTTTCATCATTTGGGGAAATGGGGTAAGAGGTGAAGGCAGGAAACTGAAGAAAAAGGGACTATGCACTGGGGATTTCATCACAGATTATACGCAGCCCTAGTCCTTTTCATTTATGTGTGTTCTCATTCATTCATTTAAATATCCACTGAGTCCCTGTATATCAGGCTTGTCCTGGGCCCAAGAATACAACATTTAGCAAAAATATGGGGCTTGATTTACTAGGGAAGGTCAACGCATCAAATCACACTGATTAATGTAAAATCACAATCGTGGGCAGTGCTACTAAAGAAGTCATTAACCAGGTCAATTAATGTTTCAGGACAAAATTCCTAAATTAACAGGTTTAATGACATTTGAAGAATTGTGTTCCCTTGTGATTACACACTGAAGCACTGAAAATTAGTATTTCTCCTCCTTTAGAGCCCCTATTGAGCCTTTTCTAGAGGTACTAATTTCTCTTGCCCTAGAAAGTCCTGACCGCTCCTCAGTTCACTACCTGAGTTTGCAACCTGGCAGCTGCCTCTGAGGTTAATTACTAAAACCCAGAAACCTGCCCAACTTTGAATGTCTTTCCAATAAACCAGGAAACCAAATGGCACCATCATTCAAGCCAGAATTGTAATACATGAGCACCAACGTCAGGGTTTGAAGAAAACACATAAAAAGCCAAATCACTGTCAAATGTATTATTAGCGTGCAGATTTTTTCAGAATTTTATTAAGCATTAGTAGCTGCACTGCCAACATCATCAAGCTCTGCCATGAATGGAAAGAAAATGTAACACGTGGCATTACAGGGAGGTCTTGGAAGCAGTTAAACTTGGCCGTGGCAACAGGTACATCCATAGGGAAATTCTGGCTGCAGAATGGAAGGGGAAGAGGCCTAAGTACTAAGGGGATGGAGAAATGGATGGAAAACAAGGAATCCAAGAAATGAGAAGAAATAAAGAACTATTACCCAAAAAAATGAGCAAAAACAAAACACCCCCAAAAACTAAATCGTGGAAAACTCAGAATCAAAGAAAACTTGGCCAGAAGAGCTGAAGAAAAGAGAAGACAGACCTGAACACTGTGATTCAGAAAAAGAGGTTTACGATGTCCCCCACCATCACAGTATCAACTGAGTATCAATTTGGTACCAATTTGGGTTCAAGCACATCGAGTACAAAAGAAGCCTTCCAATTCTTCCCCTCGCCCAGTCCAGGGCTGCAGCACTGACTGCAGAGAAGAGACGAGCACCTGATCTAGGGAAAATGGTAGAGAATGAGAGCAAAAAGTATACTTAAAAGGACACCAAACTCAGCTTGATGAAAAGTGACGGGGCTGCACACACCAGTAGAGTAGAGACGAGAGTCCTGTACACTGCCTCTTCCAGCAAGAAAGATACTCAGGACCAAGCACTGACATTCTGTGCAGACGACCAGAAAATAACGACAAATTTTACTAGAATCCTTGTTATATTTTAAACTCACTGGCAAAGAGATATCTAAGATCTTTATTTGACACATAGCTCCCCCCAAAAGGCTAGTAGTGGCATTTCAACCTAAACTACTAAAAAATGCACAAATAGGCTGCATAAGATGCCTGAATTGCAATATTTGGTCTTCTCTTAATCCTGAATCTTGGGATTTTTATAATCTCGCAATTTTCAAAATCTTTCCTATTACTTTACATCTAAGAATCACAGGAGATAGCCTACTTTAATAACCCTCTTCCACAGATTAATTAATGCTGATACTGAGATGGTTAGCCCACCCTATGAGAGACAGCGATCAGCTAAACTACCCTTCATCTCCATCCTCACCTGTTAAGCCTCCCCTTCACTCACTGGACTTTAAGCACACTTGCGTCCTCTCTATTCTGGAAATACACTATTACGGAAGACTGTAATTTCCTCAAGGACAGTCTCTACCTAATTTATCTATGCGTTCCTAGGACCTAGCACTTAGAAACTCACTAAGTAGAGGAAAAAGAATCACACATGGGTTAAAGCTCAGTAACCTATTTAGACTTGATTCTGTATCATAGGTTCAGCCATCCTAACAAAACATTAGCTGAGAATGTTCTAAGTAGATACACACAAGCCTTTAATATAATTTATCAGAACATAATGGACACAGTCAATAACTGTAGCCACATGCTGGTGCCCAGAGGATCAGACCAGGTGTATCGCTCCCCTTACAGAACATGCATAAGGCCTGTTTGAGTAACATGCAATTCAGCACAACCGCTGACTTCTCTCAAAAGTAAAAAGGAAGAGAAAGACCAAAATATAAGGAAATTTTATCACTAGATTTTTTAAAAGGCTTGAAAGAAAAAAATATTTTTAATTTAAGAAAAAGCCATTAATCCTAGAGAAAGACGCTTCAATAACCAAGAACCACCACTTCCATCAAAATTTAGGAGGGAATTTAATAATAAATCACTTGATATCACCATGACTCTTCCTCCTCGAAAAAATATTACTTATAAATCCGATGTAAGCAAGTAACTCACGTTCTCAATGAACTGGGTATTAGACAGCATAAGGAAGTCATTGAAGACATTATGGAGGCGACAATCTGTGGCTTTAGTTTCCCGAATTAATCCGTCCACTTGTTTCTTGATTTCATGGGTCCTAGAGATAGTCTGCTGTGAGAATTCCTGTAGAAACTGTAGCAGCTATTTAAAAGATAAACGTATAGTAGTATCAATATTATATACATCTGCGTGTCAAAACAAAAGAGTTCACTTCCTTTCACCTTTGTGAGTATGTGTGTGTGTTGGCATGTAAAAAGGATGCTGCTTTGACAGTACTAAGATCAAGCGGCACTGAAAAACATTAAGAAAGCTCACCGAAGCAGTGGCAAGGATTCAATGCATACTCGCTACCTCGTTTCTGAAGGAATTTTAAAGCCCTGTCTGGTTGTCATTCCACGAAGGATCACAGACCAAGGGTAAAATAAGAAACCACCATTCTTAGACCAAAAAAAAAAATCCTATTCATATGGGACTTCGGAATCACAATTCTGAGCTTCTTGGCCCCCGGCCTGGAGTCCCACTCCAGGTCATCCACACACTGGCTTGTCTACAGCCACTCAGTCCGGGTCCCAACACGGGATGGCTTCACTAATCCCACAGCAATCCCGGAGCGCAGCGAAACGGATCTGCCCGCGCACGACGGATGCGTGTGCATCGCCGGGAAACCCAAACAGGGACCAGAACCCCGCGCCTGGGCCGCAGTCCGCAGGAGCGCTCGGGGGGCGAAGGCCGAGCGGGCCGCCCCTGCCGGAGCCTGGGGACCGCCGGGCGCGGTTTGGAGGGCGGGAAGAGCCGTGTGCGAGGCCGGGGCCGGCCCGGGCGGAGGGGATCGCGCTTCGGTCCCCGCGCTCGCAGGCCGCGCGTCACCCCGGGCGCCCGCCCTCGCTCCCCCGGGGGCCCGCCTCTCACGCCCGCGTCGGCCGCCAGCGACCAGCTCTGGCTGCTCCTGCGGATCTCTTCCACCGACCAGGGCCGCTCCCACACCGGCTCGGAGGCGGGCGCGCGCTCCTGCTCCGGGGTCGTCCGGCTCATCTGCAGCGGGAAGCACGAGAAGAGGGGCTGAGACCCGGCGAGGCGGCGGCCCCGCCATGGCCACCCCGGGCCGCCGTCCTCACCATCCCACCGTGCAGCGCGGCTGGCTCCTGGCCCGCGGTGACAGCCCCCGCCGACGCCCACCAGTCTCTGGAAGCCGAGCCCCAAGCCGCGCCGCCCCGGCACGTGACCTGGACTCACGTGACCTGGCGCACGTGACCTGGCCTGCACGTGACCCGCCGTGCGGCACCGCCCAAAGGAAGCTGCGCTGCCCGCTGCGGCCGGAAGTTAGGCGGCCTGGGGCTGGGCTGGGGCGGGGGAAGCTGGAGGAAGGAACGGTGCCAACGCCAGGGGGCGCTGGAGGGGTGCGGACGGCCGGGTGGCGCATCATCCCTCGGAGCAGGTGGCGGGGCGTGATCAGCCCTCGAAGCACAGCGCCAGCCCCGCGCGTCTAGAGAGAGGAGTCCAAGAGGAGCTGGAACAACCAGCCTAGGGCTTTAGACGCCGCGCGAGGTGGGCGCAGCAAATGCTCTCCCCGGCTGCGCCTGGTCCTTGAAGTATTTCCGCTGCCTGTCGCGGAGTGGACGGGCGCTGAGTAACTGGGGGATGACTACCTATCTGGCCATCACCACGCTTTGATGACATGCTCAGTTTTCATTCTTTTGATGACGTGCTCGATTTCAACTCACTGTGTGCCGGTACTGCTTAAGATCCTTTACTCCCTCTGCGCTGCCTTCACATTCAAGATCGTTTTGTTACCGAACCAAAGTGGGTTCCCTCCTGGCAAGTTAAATCAGACTGTCCACCAGAAGTAGTTGTCTCACAAAGTAAAGTGTATTTGTGGCAAATAGGAGACCATGAGGAATCATTTCCAGAGTCATGGTGTCCCCAAAGAGAAACAGGGACATTTATTTCGGATGAGGAATGAATATTCAAAAAGGACAGGTGAGTATTTGCTTGTGCAGGCTCAGTTGGAAAACATGCTTCTGCATACACTGTAGGTTACGGTAATAAGGCCGAAGCTCCTCCTGGGGATATCTTAGCATTAAAAATAAGGCAAAGCTCATAGGTGTAGCTCTTGTGGTGAGGCTTGGTCTCATTCTGGGTGGTTGGTGATTGCATCTCCTTGAGGTAACAAAAGGAAAAAGAACAATTTGGAAAAACAGTTAAAATATCCAACCCCACCCTTGAGTTCCTCAGGGTGACTAGTCGGTGACAATATGACAGGTAAAGGCTCTTTATAATCTGATCCCTGCCTCCAAATCCATCCTCAACTCTCCCAGCTCCCCACTAGCGCTCAGTGATCCGGCTGTTGTCTCTCATGCTTCCTTGAAGTTGCCTCTGCTGAGTTCCACTTGTGCCAGACCAACCTACTTTAAAAAAAAGACCCCAGTTTCTTTCCATTCCTGGGTGCCCAAGGGCGTTATTTAACCTCGCAGAGCTTTCTTCCTCAGAAAAAGGAAAATACATATCTTGCAGGCACATGGTATTAAATGTGGTGATATTTGTAAAACAGCCAGCACGGTGCCTGCCATATGGAGAGCGTAAACATAGATCCTACTACTTCCTCTATGCCCTGTGTTTGTACAACTCTTGGACTTTCTTTTGTTTTTGCCTCTATCACCTCTGTAAAGACTTCCCTGATTATCCCAATATAGTTTAAGGGTTCCCTTCAGTTATTTTCTATGTTTGTTAAAATATTCATCATAAAGTGTTACATTGTATTCTAATTTATATCTGTCTCCCATTTAATAATACTAGCTAACATTTATGAAATGTTCGGTATTCACCAAACACTTTATACGTGTTCATTCAATTCTCACGATGTCCCTATGAGGTAGGTACTGTTATCTGTATGTTATATTTGAGGAAACTGAGGCACAGGGAAGATAAGTAACTTACTCAGGGTTAGACAACCAGTAAAGAAGCAGAGCCAGGAGCCCACACCATTAGCCACTATGTTACATTAACTTCGTTTTTAAGTTGCTGTCTACCAACCTCCCAGCCATTCCCCTACATTTGGTTAAAAAAAAAAAAAAACGTATAGAATTTGGTTGGTAAAATTGAGGTGAGCCAGTTACCAAATTTGCATCTCATCTAACATCATCATGGGCAACTTTAGGGGCCATGTGGATGACCCTAGCCTCCATATGCCTTAATAACCTGAATCTATATCCCAATTCTCAAAGCCCCTCTGGGGACCTTATCACCTGGAACTTTCTGACTTCTAGATCTGGACTACAATAGAGCAGCCTCTTAAACTTCCAAGTCTCTCTCTTATTCCCTAGTCTGTTCTCGGCTAACCCAAGCCTTAGTCCCTCATTGCTCCTCTTTCTCCCCATTCCACCCTCTTAGCTTTATTTGCTTGCCTATTCTGCCTAGAGCCCAGAATATTAGCCTTCAACTCCTCTTGACAGCCCTGGAATACCCTTGCCTTATGTTTCTGACACAGTCTCTGCTAGTTCCTAACTTTGAATCAGCCCAACTTTGCCCTTTCTCCTTTCTGCTCCTGGGTAACTGAAGGAAATCACTACAAATTCGTATTCTGCAAACTTAGCTGGACCCTCAGCCCTGGTTAGAAGTCCTTTGACTTATCCTTGATCTTTATATTCATCCTTGATTAGCGATCTCCTTTCCATAACTTCACCAGGTTGTTCAAACTGTCCAACCCACTTGCCTCTGCCGGAGAGAACAGATTTCCCCTTCTCCATGTTTAAGATGTTTCTATGTCTACACCTGTGTCTCATACAGCTCTTTGTTTGCACATAACAGAATTCTGTTGGCAAGCTCAAACAAAATAGAATTTGGGGGAAAGATAACGCAGAGCTCATAGTACTTAAGGAAAAGTGAAGCAGACAGGTCTTAGGAAAAGAGATTCAGAGAGACCAGAGAGACTCAGGACATTCTCCTCTGAGCCACTGCCATCAAAATGACTGAGCTCCAATCATTTCCCCTTCTTATGTGTTTTCTCAGAACTTTCAAATTCCTGAGATAAATAGAATCTGATTAGTTGCCCTTTGATCATATTCCCACTTCTCTAATTGGCGCTTCTATCAAGACCTTATAGAATGGAGACAAGTGGGTCCCAAAACAAAACTTTGAGACTGTTCCCAAAAGCAGAGAGAAAGGATGCTAGGCAAACTAAAACAGTAGGCTACACACTCCTTCAGCCCCTTTCTCCCAGTATCTGGAAGAGCCATCCCCACTCTTGCCCAAGTCCAGTGACCACCATGTTGTGGATTGAGCCCTTTCTGCCTCGCCGGGTATGGTGCTGTCTTGAACCCTTCCTGTGTGTTGGATCTTGCTGTCTTTACTGGTACTTCTCCCATAGACCTTTCAAATGTTTCAGCCATGCTTTTTATTGAGTTTGCTCATGTTAGGGGGTTCTTGCACTGCCATGCTTGAGAATTCAGATAAATCTACCTGTCATACAGTTTATTAAAACTTTATTCATTTGCATTTTGATAAGTTCAAAATCTTTTAAATAGTTTATAACAGGAATTGGAATTTTAAATCTGCTGCAAGTCTTCAGATTTTTGGTACTGTATGACCTTAAATAACACTTCTGCTTTTTTATCTCAGTTTATTCCTCAATAATATAACCTCCAACAAG
Organism: Equus caballus; assembly: GCF_041296265.1. Classification (NCBI taxonomy): domain Eukaryota; kingdom Metazoa; phylum Chordata; class Mammalia; order Perissodactyla; family Equidae; genus Equus; species Equus caballus. The sequence continues at coordinate 92,486,281 of NC_091684.1, forward strand.
ATTTTGCTAGGAAAAACACATAATATTCAGAGAATATACATGCCTCAACATCTAAGAGACTGTTTGTTCAGGTTTTGGTCCTGAAATGAAATTTTCAGCTTAACCATGAATCCCTAGTTTTTCTCTTAAGGATCCAACCTTCCCTTGGCTTAAATCCTCACTCAAAACATCAGAAGGCAAGCATCTGGCCTACGACTTCAAATAATGCCAACATCATTGCCCAGAAGCGGTTGGCAAGTCCTATCTGGAGACAGTATGGCCCTAGGAGTCCAATGGCTGCACTGACGGTTTAATCCAAGCTGAATTACTCTAGGAAACGCTCCCACATCCAGATACTATCATATTGGGATAGTTTTCCTCACCCATTTGCCTCACTCTTTTGTGTGTGCCTGTGTGTGTGTGTTATCCAATCTTTTTTTAATCGAATACATTTGATATATAATATTGTACAAATTTAAGGTGTACAACATGTTACTTTGATACATTTGTATATTGTAATATGATTGCCTTTGTATGACGTTTATCACATTACGTGTTCTAGTACAATATAGGACAGTATTTTTGTCTGTATTCACTGGGCTGTGCATTAGATCACTATGGTTTATTTACAACTCTTTGCACATTTGTACCCTCAAACTACATCATTATCCCCCATCTCTGTCCCCTTGTAAACACCCTTTTACTCTCTATTTTTTACAAGTCTGGCTTTTTTTGTATTCCACATACAGGGGAGATCAGGCAGTACTTGTCTCTCTCTGTCTGATTTATCTCACTTAGCATAAGGCCCTCAAGGTCCATCCACGTTGTCACATTGCCTCGCTCTTGCCAGTAGCAAGTCTACAGCTCCTGCGTTTGGCAAAAAGGTTGACTGCATATAATATTTAAATATTTAATAAATAAATTAACTATACGTTTATTATATATAATTTAAATTTTTCTCATCTTTTAATGGTCTCACTTTTCAATTTGAGATCCTTTCATGGTTACAAAAAAGTTGTAAAAATAGTACAAAGAATTCCCATATATCCTTTACCCAGTTTCTCCACATGTTTATATCTTGCATAAACATAGTATAAACAAAACCAGGACATTAATATCAATGTATTATTGTTGTCTAATCTGCAGACCTCATTCACATTTCATCGCTTGTCCCATATCCCTTTATGGACAAGAGTTCCATCCAGGACCACATAGTATCCTTTAATCTTGGGCAGTTCCTTCATGTTTCTTCTTTGTTCATGACCTTAACTCTTTGGAAGAATATCAACCAATTCTCTTACAGAATTTCTCTCAATTTGGATTTGTCTTTTTCCTCATGAGTAAATTCCGGTTATGCATTTTTGGCAAGAATACAATGTGGAAAAAAACAAATATGCAAGAACATTTAGGAACACACTGAAAAGGAAAAACTGAGGGGCACCAGGCTTACCAGATGTGAAAACATACTCTAAAGCCTCTATAACTAAAACAGTGTAGTATTGGTGCATGAGTAGACGAACAGACCAGTGGAATAGAATAAAAAGCCCCAAAACAGACCCAAGCATGTATGGAAACTTAGTGTATTGGTGAAGGTGGCATCTTAAGCCACTGGGGCAAAAATGGACTTTTTAAAAAATGGTGCTGGAACAACTGGGTAGCCATTTATAAAAAGATAAAAATAGAACCATACCTAAAGTTATACATAAAAATAAACTCCAACTGGATTAAAGATCTAAATGTAAAAATGAAACCATACAAGTACTAGCAGAAAACATGAATGACTTCCTCTTTAACCTCAGTGTAAGGAAAATCTAACTATGACTTGAAATCCAGAGACAATAAAAGAAACAATTGATAAATTTGAATGCATAAAAATAAAACTTTTTCATGGTAAAAATTAGTAAATAAACTCAAAAGACAATTGACAAAGGAGGAGAAAATATTTGCAACATCTATCCCATACAAATGGCTAATATCCCTAATATATAAAGAGCTCTTAAAGATTAAGTGGCAAAGGATCAAAAACTCAATAGCAAAAATGGAAAAAAGAAAAGAATGGCTTTTAACATATGAAAATATGCCAGAATATTCAAAATTAAAGAAAATCACGTTAAAACAGAAGACATACTATTTCTCATCTGTGGGAAAATATTAAAGAGCATGACAGTGCATTCTGTTAACAAGAGTGTGGGGGGAAAGGCATTCTCATACAGCATTGATGGGAATCAACCCAAAATGGAAAACGACCCTTTTGAAGGAGACCTTGGCAATATCTAGCATAACTATATACGTGTTTTTTGGCCCAGAAATCTCAACTTGAGGAATTTACCCTGAAGATATACTTCCAACAATATGAAAAACATATGTGCAAGGATATTTATTGCAGAATTGTTTATAATTGCAAAAGATTGCAAACAACCTAAATGCCCACTGAGAAAGAGAAAAGCAGCTCCTGATACCCAGGAGCTAGCTTTGAACTATAAGCTAGGTCTTGATGGGCTCCTGTTGAACATGAACAACTTCACAGAACGTCAATACCAGACAAGGCCACAGTGTGACCAGGACTGATCAAGACCAAACGAGACCACTTGCAATCATATCTGAACACAAACTGATTCGTGAACATTGTCCCAACTACAAAATGAGCAAACATCCCCCATCTGGCTGGTATGATTGACTTCTGCTTCTTTACCACTTTCTTTATCACTTACACCTTTAGCCTCGCTCTTTTCTCCTTCTAGACGAGATTTATTAAGATACCCCATCATGGAGTTAGTCCGCTTCCTAACAGCATCCAATTCAGAACAAAGCCCACTTAAATCCTCCCACAAATCACCTGACACAAGTCTGGATCCCAGAATAAGTCCTTCCTAACACCCTCTTTTTGAGATGGCCCCAGGATTTCTCTCGTACTCATTCTCCCCCAATGCAATGATTAATAAACTCAACTTGTTCAACTACAGGATGTGCTCCTGTTGCTATTTGGCTGAAAGGCAGTGACACCACACCTAAGAGAGTAGTTGAACAAACAATGTACCAGGCAGTGTGCTCAGCATTTTACGAGATTCGTCCCATTTAATCCTCATCAAGGTGGCATAGTCTGTGAGTGGCATAGCATAGAGGTAAATACAGACAATACAACTCTACAGACCCGCCACCACCACCTCTAGCATCTCCTGGCGACATACCCAAGACTTTTTCCATTGTCGTGGTTCATTTCTGCTTCCATTTCAGAAGCATTGACCTTCCTGGTAGGTGCCTTAGAAATCATTTAACCCAGCTCCATTATTTCCTGTCCCTTTCCTGCTCTTCCTCTTGCTATCCCCACACAATTAGAATTATCAACAGTGAAATTCCTATAGGAACTTCCCGCCAGGATATTTGCAAAGTCAGTTCTATCAGGCGAGATCTTAGGCCCAGTGTCTTTGCTTCTCAAAGTTTAATGTGCCCAAGCATCTCCCGGGGATCTTGCTAATATGCAGATTCTAATTGAGTAGGTTTGAGGTGGGGCCTGAGACACTGCATTTATAACAAGCTCACTGGTGATGCCCAGGCTTCTGGCACTAAAGAATGTTGGGATAAAAGCCCAGGCTAAGAGTTCCCTGGCAAGCAGTACTGCTCCATGGTGCCAACCTTGGCAGCCAGTGTATCTCTGTGTCACAGGGAAGTGACTAAGAACGAGCTGACTGTCTCAGGGGAGAGAAGCCAGGACTCGCTTCCAGAGGCTCATGGAGGCAAGGGAACTGGGCCCCACAAATTATGTAGTGGATCCTAGGTGGGGGTTGCTGTATTTGGGGCCATCCTTCCTGGGTGGTAATTGGAAGAAAAGTGCTTAGGAAGCAGAAGCTGTCCTCTCTTGGACTGCTGGCGTCAGAGAAGCCCAGATCTAGCAGGACTGCCCAAGGTTTCCTGGCAGTATCCCCGGCAAACACCAGAGAGGAGAAGGTGAGGAGTCTGCCCAGAGACTGGCCCAGGCACCGAGCCAATGCTGGCTCAGGGAACCAAGAATTAATGAGGATTATACACCAGCTACTTCCAGATTCAAACCATTAGGAACTTCAGGGGAGAGAAAGATAGAAAGAATCAGCATTACAATAGTCAACACTGTAAGAATCCAATATTGTATCTTACAGACTATAATTTACTTCTGGGGTTTCAGACTATGGAAAAAGCTCTGAGGGCTGTGGGGATCAGAGAAAGGAAGAAAGGAAATACATTGGACTCTGTAGTGTGGAATTTGGATAATCAGAAGGGATTGTTGTTTTTGACGTTGTTGCCATGATTATTTTACTTTTACAACATCATGTCAGAAGGGCTCTAATTAATTTTTTCCGGTTTGCCAAACAGAAAGGTTTATAAGAAGTTGATTTGAAAGAAGAGAGAATTTTTGAATAGCAAAATGCGTAAATCTGAGACTAATTAAGAGGAATGACAGAAAGAGTCATTGTGGCTGTGTTTCCAGCTTTTCCTTGCCTACGTGGAGAAGGTTCCTCCTTTCCTCGGTGTTACGCACAAGAGCTCAGAAAGTGGATAGCACACGTGAGGTCACAGAAGAGCTGTAATAGACTGGAGGCTGTACAGTTCATTGTGTCCCTGAAACCTTAGCTAAAGGATAATTTTTCCAGTCTACTTACATAAAAGCAGGACTTCCCAGCAGATATACACAGCTTCGTTTAGCAGGTTACTAGGAACCTGCTTATTTAACAGTGGGTACCACTGTCATTAGTCTGCAGACAGGTATGGCGGACCCCTTTCATCCCTTAAGATTCTGGCATCTGGTGAGTAATACGGGGTGGAAGGGAGGGAGAGGTCATAAATCCTATTCTGCAAGGCTTGGTAAACTATTTGTGCCTACACATCCCTTTCCCTGAGTGCCTAGCCAGCCTAGATTTGCAAATCTGCCATCTGTGCAAAGGCAAACACATTCAGCAGAAAAAGAACTTGATCCTTAACCAGACTCATTCAACATATAATATGCAAATAATTCCTTGAGAATAAAATCTGACTTTACATAATAAGACTGAATTTCTTGCATCTCCCCCACCCCAAACTCTCCCCCGAAGCCGACACACACCACTCACTCCACTCTTCCTCTCATCTCATTTCCTCGGAGGCAACCTTAACAATGTGTTTGATGTTTAACCTTTCAGAGCTTTTTCTAGATGTTTATGTACATATGTCTCCCTATAAAAAATTATATGTACATATAGTATTGATTTATGTGGGTTTACACATATAAACTAATCCTGCACATTTCATTCTGCAAATATTTAAATATTCTCATTATGCTTATCTATATTGTCACGAATAAATCTAAATTACTCTTTTTAACTATTGCCAAGTATTCTGCAATATGAACATGCTATGGTTTATTTAGTCATTCTTCCATTGACATTTAGATTGTTTCCAGGATCTCACTGTTACAAGCAATGCTGCTAGAATTTCCTTGACCATACTTCCTTGCACATCTATGCAAATGTTTTAGTTTTAGTAGATATTTTAAATTGCTCTCCAAATTGTGCCAATACACTCCCGATGGGGGGACATGAGGGTATCTGTTTGCCCAACTTCCTTGCTAACTTGTGTTATTATCAAAATTAAAAATACTTGCCAATCTGAGCAGCAACAATGGTATCTCAATGCCATTTTATTTGTATTTCCCTGATAACTGGTGAAATTGAGCATCTTTTTATGTTTAATGAGCGATTTTAATTGTCCTTGAATGGCGTTTTCACATCAATCTCCCATTTTCTATTCACTTAAATCTTTTTTCTTATTGCACGTTTATCATGAACTCTCAACTATTTACACTTAACCTTATTATCTTCCTCTGCATTTTCTATTTACTAGGCTCTCTTTTTCTTTCTTTTTTTGTCCCCACTCTTGATTTCTTTTGGGTCGATTGCATTTTCTTTGTTCCGTCTTTTTTCCTCTATTGGTCTGAAATTTATACATTCCATTGTTATTTTTCTAATGGTTATTCTTTTTTTTTTTTTTTAAAGATTGGTGCCTGAGCTAAAACTGTTGCCAATCTATTTTTTTCTTTCTGCTTTTTCTCCCCAAATCCCCCCAGTACCTAGTTGTATATTTTAGTTGTGGGTCCTTCTAGTGTGGCATGTGGGATGCCGCCTCAACTTAACCACTCAGCCGTGGGGACAGCCCTGTCTAGTGGTTGTTCTTAATTTTTTATATCCATACATAAAGTTATATAAAATCTAAAGGTAGTCAGTACATGTAGACTCTTCCCAAACAGAACAAGAAATTTTCACTTCCTTCTCCCCAGCTCGCCTATTGATATGGTCTAGAATATTCTACTTCTAAATTGTTATTTTAAACATTTTTGGCAATTAATACTAATTTAGTGTTAAACGATAGGATTGGCTGATGACTTAGGTAAGATTTCTTTTTTCATATTGCTTCTTCCTCTGGATTTCTTCCACCTTTTTCCACAAAGGTGTATATCTCAAGTAATTCTTTCAGCAAAAACTTGCTGGTAGTGAACTTTCTTAAATTCTGAATGCTTAAAATGTGCCTTTGTTTCACGTGTGCTTTTAAATGACACTCTAGCTGAGTATAGAATTCTAAAGTGACAGTTCTTTTCCAACAGCTCATTGAACATATTGCTTCATTGTCTTCTTGTATATAGTGTTGCTAATGAAATTTACAGTGAAAATCTGATCCGTATTTCCTTGAAGTTCAACTATCTTTCTGCTTTGGTAACTTTTAGCATTTTTCTTTTTATTTTGATGTTCTGAAATTTCATAGCTTTCTTCACTTCTGGAGAACGTTTAGCCATTGATTAAATATTCCTTTCTCCTTTCTCTCTATTCTCTCCCTCTGGAATTCCTACTAGATGAAAGCTAGGATGTCTTTATCCATTCTTTATATCTCTTAAATTTTTCATCTTTTTTTCCTTTGTGCTGCATTCTGTAAGACTTTCTCAACTTAATTCCCAGCTTGATAATCATACTTTGCTGTGTCCGTTCTGTTACTCAGCCTATCTTTTGAGGCTTTTTTTCTTTTCAACAATTTGGGCTTTAATTTTGAAGATCTCTGATTGGTTCTTTTTCATAATTCTGTGGTTCTATTTTGCTTTATGTTGCTGAAGATATTAAATATACTTGTTTTAATTAATCTATTGATTATGTGAAAGATCTTCCATTTGCTCAGTTTGTTATTTCTCTTTCATGGCAGTGGAATTCCTCAGACATCTAGCACTTCTTGATTGTACACTGATTTTCTGGTTTAGAATTCTCCCACCTAACTCTTGGGATTCAGCAGAATTCCCATGTGGGTGTGGACTTAGGTTACCTGTGGCCTTGACTTCTCCCACGGCTTCTCACCAATTTCTCTCTTTTAGGTATGCCTCATTGTCTGTTTGTGTACTCAAGCACTCTTCCTTCATGATTTCAAGCCCAGCTATGAAGTCAGTAGCTTCTTTTCTTTCTCTGTCCTATCATTTACAAGGATACAGTATGGAGAGGCGTGACTTTCAGACTCTTTTTATTGCATCATCTTAAATCCCTAAATTATACTTTAAAACATTCTCAGCCAAGCTTTTTTTCTTTACTTAGGAGAATAGAGAATATCAGACATGCGCTCAGAGTAGGCATGCACATGCTCATGCTGCGGTATTTGAACTTGTTTTATAATGTATTGCAATAATATTTTAGTGTCAGTGCAGTAAATAATTCAATTTAATTTATAATTAAGTCAATATTGAATATCCCTGTTAAATTTACTTTGAGTATGAGTTTAAAAAAAGAAGGAACACTGATATCTATAGGGAAGACCTAATAGGAGTAGCTGAGAAAGGATTATAAATCTCGGGATAATGTGCTTGTTTTTGATGTGAACATTATTGCTCAGTCCAATCTAAAATAAAATCCAGGGTCAGTTCAGATATTTCCCTCCTTGTCTCTCATTACAAGATGCACAAGAGGAATGAAAACTCTCTCCACCGAGGCCTAGTTTTAACCCTCAAACCGCAGGACACATGCCACTGGGAACTGTCCTCTCCGTCTTGGCTGTAAGTCTTGAGTCCTTTGGGAAAAGGCCAGAAGATGGAAAGATGATGCTGTGAAAAAACATGCTCTTCCCTTTGTTACCTTGACTGACTCTGCAGTTTTCGTCAATGAAATTTTTCTTTATTGAATGTAGGAAAAGATTTTAGGAATTTCCCTTTGTCAAAGGTAGGAAACAGAGGTCATTTTATGAATGCCTGTGCTTCCAACCTTTGAAGAGGAGTCTTTATAAAAAAAATTTTTTTATTGAGACATAATTGATACTTATCATCTTATTAGTTTCAGGTGTACAACATAATGATTCAATATTTGTATATATTGCAAAATGATCACCACAATAAGTCTTAGTTAACATTCATCACCATACATAGTTACAATTTTTTTCCTTGTGATGAGAACTTTTACGATTTACTCTCTCAGTAACTTTCAAACATACAATAAATATTATTAATTATAGTCACCCTGCTGTACAATATATCCCCATGACTTTATTTTATAACTGGAAGTTTGTTCCTTTTGACTTCCTTCATCCATTTCTCTTCACCCCTCCTCCCACACCACTTTTAGCAACCACCAATCTGTTCTCTGCATCTATGAATTCATTTTTGGGGTGTTTTTGTTTGTTTGGCTTTGTTTTTTTTTAGATTCCACACATAAGCGAGATCATATGGTATTTTTCTTCCTGGAGAGGAATATTTATAGCCCATTTTGACACTATGGAGATAAAAACATCTATGTTTCTGTATTAATCTTTTTTGTTGTCTCTTGCTTCCCCTTATCTCTTAGTCTCTGTATACTATACCAACCTCATCTCTTCTTTTTCTTGTCTTCTCCTTTGCCATCTGGGCACAACTTCTCTTTCTTTGGTCTTTGTTTCTTCCCATTTTCTTATCATACGTGAATTAGAAAAATAATTTTAAAAAATAACTTGTTGCAGGGCCAGCCCCATGCCGAGTGGTTAAGTTTGCATGCTCCGCTGTGGCGGCCCAGGGTTTCGCAGCTTCTGATCCTGGGTGCGAACATGGCGCTGCTCATTAGGCCACACTGAGGTGGCATCCCACATGCCACAACTAGAAGGACCCACAACTAAATAAAATATACAACTATGTACTGGGGGGATTTGGGGAGAAAAAAAAGCAGAAAAAAAATAACTTGTTGCTTTAGTTAATAGAAATGTATTATCCTTGTTTTCATTGGCAAAGCCAATGAGTAAGAATTTTTGCCATTCCTTCACTGTAAACAACAAAAGAAATCTCCTGCACGGTGCCAAAACTAACAGAATTCTTTTTTAAAATCTTTTTTATTGAATTATAATATACCTAGAGAAAATAGCACCTATTGTAGCCGTACAGCTCAATTAATTTTCACAAATGAAACGCAGTTATATAACCAGTATGCAAATCAAGAAACAGAACATTACCAGCGCTCCAGGAGTCCCCTTCTGTCTCCATCCAGTCTTCACCTCACTTTCACCAAAAGGTAATCATCACCCAGACTTCTAATAGCATAGATTAATTCTGCCTATTTTCGTGCTTTATTTTAGTGGAATTAAATGTCCTAGTTTCGGTTCCCCTAAGAACTGACCTTGAGACAAGGACTTTAGTGCACGTAGATTGTTGAGAAGGTACAGGGAGCAGTGGGTAGAGAGTGAGGAAGAGGTACAGGGAAGAGAAGGCAGCAGCCAATAAAGGGCATGCTGTGAGTCAGGCTATCACAGTGGGTGATCGGAGCTTACTCCCATAGGGAATCTCTGGGAAATGCTGCAAAACACACTCAGAATTATCTCCCTCTGGGGGGGAGGAGGGAGCTGGGATATTTATATACCCAATGGTCACTTGTCTCTATAATGTCCTTTTTCTGCTCCAATATCCCACCCAAGATCTCATATTGCATTTAATTGTTGGATCTCTTTAGTCTTCTTTAATCTGGGATGGTTCCTCAGTGTTGTTTTCTTTTGTTTTTGTTTTTTGTTTTTCCTTCCACGACCTTAATAGTTTTGGAGAGTACTGGCCAGTCCGTTTTATAGAATGGGGACATTCTATAACTTGTACTTGTCTGCATTATTCCCCATCTTAAGATGAAGAACCTGAGGCACAGAGAAGGTAAATTACTTGCTCAAGGTCACATAGCTCACAAATAATAGCACCAGGGCTTGAATCCAGACCATCTAGCTCCAAAGTGCTGGTTCTTCACCACTAAGCTATGGTGAATTCTTAAACTATTTAACCGAACTATTTCATGTTACCCAGTGGCAATGGCTTTTCTTATCTGGAAAGGAAATATGTTATCACTTTTGCATACATTAGAAAATTAAAATTAATAAGTTGATAAATATTGATAAGTCGACAAGTATTTGTTAAGAATGCAAACAGTGTACAGTTGTACTAAGTACTTAGCGTACAGAGTAATCATGAGCCTTCGCCCTGGACTGCAGTGGTCCACCATCTAACAAACGACCGAGTGATCTAAATTCACAGTGTGGTGTGACTCATTACACTACAGTTGGTTGGTTTTAGAATTAATGCTTAATATACCCTAATAACTTACTATTTTAATTAAAAAATATGGTATGTGTAAAAATAAAAACCACAAGCAAACACTTCACTTATGCGGAGAACAAACCTTTCTGTGCCTCAGTTTTCCCATCTGAGAAAAGGATAATTGTGCCTGTTTCACAGGGTTATGTGCAATTAATGAGATAATACGTGGGGAGCATTTAGAAATGCTTGGCACATAAAGACTCAGGAAGTGTGTGTGTCCTCAGCTTAACAAAGCTCCTATATGAAAAGACCCAGCTAACATCATACTCATTGATGAGAGACTGAAAGCTTTCCCCCTAAGATCAGGAACAAGACAAGGATGCTCACTCTTGTCACTTCTATTCAATATATTAGAAGTCCTAGACAGAGCAATTAGGCAATAAAAAGAGTGAAAGGCATGCAAATTGGAAAGGAAGATGTAAAATTATCTCTGTTTGCAAATGACGTGATCTTATATGTAGTGATGGGGTTCAGGATACGCTACCCCAAAATATGGCACCATGGCATATTGAAGCTGAAGGGTTTTGAGAAAAGAGCAGAAGCAGGAAATTCACTCTGACTTTTAGCCCCATGCATTTCTTCCCTGAAATAGACCACAAAACCCTCATGTGAGGGGCCCTCCCTATACCTGGAGGAAAAGAGCATCCTTATCTCCAAAGATAAAGGGATGCCAAGAAGAACCCTAACAAACAGGCCTTACTGTTTCCCCCAGCTTACTATGATTGCTTCATATCCTCATACCGCATACCTCATAACTCATCATATTCCTCCATGACTGTCCACTCTTCATCAAACCTAGATAAAAGGACACAGGTCTAACTGTTTCTTTGAGTCTTCATTCCCTTATGAAGGCTCTCATGTCACGTAAAACTTATATAAAATAAATTTGTATGCTTTCCTCCTGCTAATCTGTTTTTTGTCCAGTTTAATTTTCAGACCCAGCTAGGGATCCTAAGAGGCTCAAGAAAAAGCTTTTTCCTTCCCTATGGTAGAAAACCATAAGAATTCCACAAAATAACTGTTAGAGTTAATAAACAAATTTAGCAAAGTGGCAGGACACAAAATGAACACACAAATATCAGTTGCATTTCTATATACTAACAATGAGGAATACAAAAGAAAATTAAGAAAAGAATTCCATTTACAATAACATAAAAAAAAACAAAGTACTTAGGGATAAACTTAATCAAGGACTTGTACATGAAAAGACTACGAAAGACTTATACACCAAAAACTACACAAAATTGCTGAAAGAAATTACAGAAGACATAAAGAGATGGAAACACATCCCATGTTCATGGATTGGAAGACTAAATGTTGTTAACATAACAATACTACCCAAAGCAATCTACAGATTCAATGAAATTCCTATCAAAATTCCTATGACTTTTTTTTTAGAAATAGGGAAACTCATCCTAAGATTCCTATGGAATTTCAATGAACCCCAAATAGCCAAAACAATCTTGAAAAAGAAGACAAAATTTGAAGACTCGTATCTGTTGATTTAAAAACTTACTACAAAGCTACAGTAATCAAAACAGTGTGGTACTGGCACAAGGACAGACATGTAGACCAATGGAATAGAATGAAGAGCCTAGAAACGAACCCTCACATTTAAGGTCAAATGATTTTTGAGAGGAGTGTCAAAACCATTGAATGCAGAAAGGACAGTCTTTTCACCGAACTGAATATCCACATGCAAAAGAATGAAGTTGGACGCTTACTTTGCACCATACACAAAAATTAACTCAGATTGGTTCAAACACTTAAATATATGACCTAAAACTATAAAACTCTTAGAAGAAAACATAGGGGAAAAGATTCATGATCTTGGATCTGGCAATGATTTCTTGGATATGACACCAAAAGTACAGACAACAAAAGAAAAAATCAGTATATTGGACTTCATCAAAATTTAAAACTTCTGTGCATTAAAGAACACTATCAATAGGGTGGAAAGAAAACACACAGAAAAGGTGAAAATATTTGCAATACATATATCTAGTAAGTGATTAATATCCAAAATATTATATAAAGAACTCCTACAACTCAACAATGAAAAAACAACCTGATTTAAAAATAGACAAAAGACTTGGATAGACATTTCTCCAAAGAAGATAAACAAATGGCCAATAAGCACATGAAAACACGCTCAACTTCACTCATCATTAGAAAATGCAAATCAAAACCACAATGAGACACCACTTCATACCCCTTAGGATGGCTATTATCAAACAAAACAAAATAGAACATAACGAGTGCTTTTGAAGATGTGGAGAAATTAGAACTCTTATGCACTGCTGGTGGGAACGTAAAATGGTGCAGCTGTTGTGGAAGATAGTTAATTTCCTCACAAATTAACAGTTAATTTCAGCAGCAGTTAATGTCCTCAAAAATTAAACATAAATTTACCATATGATCCAGCAATTCTATTTCCAGGAGTATACCCAAAATAATTTAAAGCAAGGACTTGAACAGCCATTTACAAACCAATATTCATAGCAGCATTATTCACAATAGTCAAAATGGGGAAAGAACCCAAACATCCATTGTTGGATGAACGAATAAACAAAATGTGGTCTATACATACAACGGAATACTATTCAGCTTTAAAAAGGAATGAAAATCTGACACGTCACAACATAGATGAAGCTTGAATACATTATGCCAAGTGAAATAAGCCAGTCACAAAAGGACAAGTACTGTATGATTCCACTTATATGAGGTGCTTAGAATAATCAAATTCACAGAGACAGAAAGAATGGTGGTTGCTGGGAGAAGAGAGGAAGGAAGAGTTACTTTTTAACGAATACGGGGTTTCTCTTTGGGAAGAGAAAAAAGTTCTGGAGATGAATAGTGGTGATGGTTGTGAAACAATGTGAATGTACCTAATGCCCAGTTAAAGACAGTTATATGGTAATTTTTATGTTATATATATTGTACCAGAAAAAAAGCATTTAAAAAGGAGTATGTGTGTGTGTTTTAAAATTTGTTAGCTATTTCGGCAAGGTAGGTTTACAGGAGAATATGCCTAGTTGGAAATATTTATTTATCTATTTATTGTTCATTCCATAACAGGGGAAGCATTGCTATTTTTTTTCCTGTGGTGGAGATAAGTGGTTGGGAGTACCTTCTTTGAGCATGGGGAGGGTTTCAGTGACCCTGGCCAGCGTCTGTGATGTGGAGCCTCAGTCGCCCACAGCACCAGCTCTCAGGGCTGCAGCAGATCCAGATGACGGCTCTGCCCACAGAAACCTGGACGAGCCTCTTCTGAGGGAGACAGGGTACAGAATGAGAGACCAGACTCGGCCACCCTACCAGCTGCCTGTAGACTTTCCAAAGGATGAGGAACTATGAGATTAGTTTCCAAAGTGTGAGGAACTATGGAAGTCTGGTACCGGCAAAGAGCATCCTTTCTAACTGTGTGCTCTCAAGATCCAAAAGCCAGACTTTGAGAAAGTATATTTCTGCCAGCTATGGTGTGTGATATCTACACATCCCCACATACATGTATCTATACATCTACTCATCTCGAATTACTCTGAGTGACCAACAGGATAACTCTAAATCCTCACAAAATCCCTTTTAATAAGCTGCACATCAATGACTGACTTTTGCCTTTTGTATGAAAGTTTTTATCCAGTGTGTTCGGTAGTCTCACATTGCCCCTTTAGACCCTTCCCCTCCCTACTCTGTACCCTGGTGGGCTGACCTCTACAGCCCACATCATTCCGGTTGCCTCTTCCCCTGCCTTCTAGCTGAGCTTGGGCGCTGGAGGTAGCAGCAGCAGGTGATGCGGGAGGAGAGAGAGCCCCAAGGTCTTTATTCCCCTGACTTCTTCCCTGCCATAGCTGTGTTCCTTTCCAAAAGGCTTCTGTCGGGGGCCCTTTCCCATGGATCCAGCTCTCCCTCGATTCCGGTAATAGGTTCCACCCCTTATTCCTCAGGCCCAGGGTTGAGAATGCCTCCCTGTTACTGCTTGTCTCCGGGGACGTCGCATCTTGTCACCCACCTACACCTTTGTAAACAGTCCCTTTGCTAAATGTTACACCTCGAGTGTGCAATCTTTTTCCCAGTAGGACTCTGATTGCTACACTAAGAAAACAAAAGAGTAAGGAAGGGGGCACACCGGCATGGGAAAAGGAAACAGCATCTCTTATATCTCAGATACTGTTGGTTCTGCATCTTATCTCACGTAATCCTCACACGATCTTGTGATGAAGATTCTGTCAGCTCTATTTTCTGAGAGATTAAGCAATTTCTGCAGATCTTCGAATAGTGAACAATTGAGTTGGGATTTAAATGCAGGTCTTCCTAAAAACAATAACCCTGTTCTTTTCCCCTATGAAGAGCTATAAGAGCTGTTATGGAAAATTCACCTCTGCCTGTGCTGCAAAATTGTTATGCGTTACATCAATCGGTATCTGCAATGTCAAGTTCCATGTGAGAAATTTCTTTTACAAATTTTAGATTTAATTACATTTAAAAAAATTTTGTTATTTTAAAATTTTAGAAATCCTGGGGGAAATGTGCCTCTGTTGAGAATCTGGAATGCGCCTCTCTTTTTGAGGAGAGCTGTGTAACTTGCTTTGGTTTTTTCACCTCCCCAGAAACCAGGAAACTTCTGCCCAAGTTCTGGTTGCAGTTATAGCGGCCCTTTCACTCCTGTGAATTCTTCTGTCTTCTTTCCTCATCTTGATTCGCCATTTCTATTTGATCAGCTTCACTGTATGAGCCGTGTTTAGAATCCTTTTGGGAAAAAGTATGAAATTAATCATATACGTCACTTGGCTTTGCAGTTTATATTCGAGGACCCTGGCCTAACATCTCAAGGATGACACTAAGAGGGTCAAAAACAGGTGTAGACCACTGCGGGGCCTGAGCAAGGACCAGGATAACCTGCCCTACAGCAGGAAATCAGAAGAGCTGTCTTTATAAAGAAAATACATTCCATTGTTAATACAAACTTCAATTACAATGACCCAGTGATTAATTAAGGAAGAAATTGATACTTATGTGACATGGTTTAAATCTAAAATATAAATATCCAGTGTGTATAAAGAACTTCCTTCTTCTTTCATCAAATCCTGTTTGCTTGATGTGTTTCATGGGTAACTTGCCACTCAGGTAATAAATCCCAGGAAGCCACAAGGCTAATACTGTGGCTTACAAGATTTGGAAGATGCCAGCCGTTGCATGTCACCATCTAGTCATGTTATAGTTACAGGATAATGGGATTTTCTTCATGGGAAGTGCGAGTACAAATTGCTCTTTCTAGTGAGTCTGTTTCTTTCAATAATGCCAGTCCATTCTTTGAGTTCAAAGCACTGTGTCAATTTCTGGCTCCAAAATTTCGCATAATCTCACATCTGAAAACACTTTTCTTTCAAATGGGGTGTGTGTGTGTGTTTCAAAGAGATTTGTTTGTAATTAAAAGTTGACTAACCCTAATGGCAAAAAGTAGAAGCTGCTAGCCTACACAGGAATGGTCCACCAGAGCTGTAGACAAATTCAAGGGCAGGCTGAAGGGATATGGGATAGGCATCAACATCTGCTACAATAATATTGAAGAAAAAGTTGTTGACCTCGGGGATAATGCTTTTGGGGGCTTTCGAGAGCCTGGGTGGAAGCCTGTGGTGACATGGAATTGTGCTGTGCATTACCTCCCCCATCCCCTTCTTCCCCTTCTCCCCGCCTCCTTCCCCCTCCCCCCATCAAGGAAGAGCTTGCTGCCCAACTTCAGGGAATGTGGTCAGTGGGTGACCTCCAGTTGTCAGCTCTTTCAGGGTCCTTGGTCTTTCAGGGTGACCTTGGGTCACCTGAGGTTGCTGCTTTCCTGGAGCAACCTCATCCAGGAACCAGGTGAAGCAGGATCCAAAGTCCTGACCATTCTGATCCAAATTGGACACTCTGATGGTCACTAGTTGCTCCAGGGCACCCCCAGGTAGACTGGACCTGCATTGCAGTTCAGTTTTTTCCTCTGCCCCATCTGTTTTCTTTCTCTTCCCTTCACAGGTATTGAACTCTAATAAATATCACACACCTCAAACTCCATCTAAGTGGCTGATTTTGGAGAACTCAACCCTCAGCGAGGCCTCCCAGAAACCTCTCCCTATATTTATGCAGAGCACAAGGAAGGGCAACTTTCCTCCAGAAAGACTGCCTGCCTACAGGTACTTGTCTTCTCCAAGACCAGGTACTTGGCTAAACCACTTTCTAAGTTAGCAGGTACTACTGGTCTTTGGCTTATTCCGATCATAGACTTGTCATTAGCCTCCATGCTCCTGGGTGGTCATGGGCCAGTCCTTCGATGCATTAACTGCATAAAAGTTAAGAAATTATCCCACTCAGAAATACCCCAGAAGGTCCTCTCTCCTGGGAACCTGGTGCTCTACAGGGCAGGCATCCCTGGCACCTCTGTAAGAACTAGACTGTTCTCCAGCTATTGATGGAAACCTAGTTCCAGTTCGAGAATGTTCCTGGTATTCCTTGTTGACGGGGATCCTGTGGGTCACAAGTCATGGAACATAAGCACAGTCATGCCTTGCTGGTCATGTTCACTCTGAACTCGTTGCACAAAATAGGAGCAAGATCTGGAATGTTCAGCAGGCATCTCTTCTTACACTCTAAAACTATATGCACAGTATAATCTAGATATGATTCTGCTTGAAAGAATGTGCACAAGAGTGCTGGTCACACTTCTTGCTTCTGGACAGCAGAACTCAGTGGTTAAGACTCCAATCTGCCCCCTCACTAGCTACATGACCTTTAGCCAGCTACTTAATCTCACTGAGAATTTGTTTCTCCATCTGTAACATGGGGATGGTAATGCTTGGCTTATAGGACTATGGTGAGGTTGACATGACATAAAGTATTTGAATGTCGGGTACAGATCTGGCACATTGTAAGCACTCCACTAAGGGTATCTATTATGACCCTGATAGTTACTGTTACCAGAATACCTTCTTAGCAGCATTGCCTCTTTAGGGTCTTTGATAACTAAGAGAATATCAAGAATATCAGGTTCACAAAATCTTGGGAAGTTTCACTGCCCCCGTGTTGCCCACTAGCTTCATGCAGAAGCAGGAGCAGCTCAGAGGAATAAACGCCATGAAGGTTCATTTAAGAATATGTCCATCCATATCTTAATATCTTTCACAATCTTAGTGAGGCTCCTTTCATCATCTTGACAGCCCACATCCTATAAATAAACTGTTGGGACTGTTATCAAGAGGGGTGGAAATGGGAGCAGTTGATGGTTTCTTCTCGGCTCTTCTCTTCATCTTGTGGGTACTTGTCATTTTGTGGTTTCCAACACTTGCCAGTTAGCTTTCTCACAGTTTCCTATGGCTCCACGTGTTTGACTTCAAGTGAGTTTTTTTTTAAATGACACTTAAATCCACATACCTTTTCTCTGACATCGAGGATAGCTAAAACAAGTATTCACTTTATATGCATCCTGCATTGGCAAGGTGAAGAACCACAGGCGTTGTTAAATAACGAGGCTCTAAACCAAAGAACAGGCTCTCGTGCCCTGAGGCATGATGGGGAACGTGGGCAGGAGAGAATGTTGCCCATTGGCAGGATCATAAATGAACTTTACGTGAACAAAGGGCCCAGGCTCAACCAAACAGGTGGTTTATAAATGGTCCCCGCCCTAAACATTATGAGCTGTTGGAGAACAAGGACAAATACAAGGGCCGGCAGGTGACAGCAGAATTCTGACACTCAGGAGGTCTAGTGCTGCTTATGTCTGTTCCATTTTAGCATCTTCTTTTAAAGCATGTTCACCAGCGTTCATGTACCTAACTCTTCCTATTTTTGGTAAGTGTTCCCCCTCTGACGGAGCGATAGAAATCTCGTGGACCAAATGTATGCTGCATTATTTTTGTCCCTCCCAAGTTTTTTTAAATTCTGAAAAATATCAAACATATATCATCTAGGTTGACTAGTTGTTAACATTTTGCCACGTTTGCTTTGCATCTCTGTCTATATTTTTTTGGAAGCCACTTAATGCAGACATCATGTCACTTTACCTCAATATGCTTCAGTTTGTATCTACCAAGAACAAGGATATTCTCCTTCATAAGCGTAATATAATTATCACACTGGGGAAATTTAATAGGGATACAATACTGTTATTTAACATATTGTCCATCTTCAAAATTGCCCAACTATCCCAACAACATTCATTATAGTGATTTTTCCCTAATCCTGGATCCAATCAAGGATCATATCGCATTCAAGTGCCATGATTCCTGATAGTGATTTGCTTGGCTTCCAACTTGAGAACTCAACCACAAAAATTGCCTGATGACGACTGCGTTTCACATTCCCTACAACTCTCCTTTTCCATGTGAGTCACCATGATCAACCCTGACCCTGAATCTTCAAGCCAGACCTGTCACCCTTCTTTGAACTTCATCACCACCACTCCCACTCACAGCCAATCAAGGAAAGCTGCAAATAGGCTGGGGTCCTCTGCATCTATTACTCGGAGCTTTCCTCACTTCATGCCCAGCCTGCTTCAGTTCCACTCCAATTGCATCAGCTACCAATCATGGATTGCATCTCCCAGTTTGGGACCAGTTTTAAGGCCCTCGAACATGGTGTGATACTTGGTTTCCTTGTCTTTGACCATTGGCAAAACATTGTGACTCAGATTCTCTGCTCTGATTTTTCTCTCATTTGGTCACGCCAAACATTAAGCTGAACCATATGAAACTGCTGTTTTTTGTAGGTCAAAAACACACAGATATTTCGTATGGCTCAACATAAAAAATAACTCTTGGGTGACTCAAACACCTGGGGACCCAAAAGCTGGCACAAGCCTGCTTGGCCAGCACTACAGCAAGCAATTTAGTACTATACAATCTATTTCAACTTTGCGTTCCCAAATGTCTGATTATTATAGACATCTAATTGTTATAGACATTTATTATACTCTCTTTAGATGCCCAGTAAGTCCCTTCTTGTTCTTTTTCAGAACTATTCAGGCTACTGGTGCTTGTTTCTTTCCCCATGTGAACATTAGAATCAGCTTGCCTAGTATCAAAAATTTCCTGTAGGTGTTTTAAAAATAAATTTATAGATCAATTTAGGAAGAATTGACATCTTTATGATTTTGAATGTTCCTATTCAAGAATAGAATATGCCTCTCTATTTATGCAAGTTATCTTTTTATTCCTTGGTAGAATTAATTCTTAATAAAAACCTTATTGAGATACAATTCAAATACCACAAAATTCACCATTTTAAACTGTTTAATTCACTGGTTTTTAGTATACTCAGAGTTTCCAACTCACTACAATCAATTCTAGAACTGCTCAACACTTCAAAGAAAAACCTCATATGCTTTAGCTATCATTCCTAAGTCCCCCATTCCCCTACCCCCTAGCAACCACTCATCCACTTTCTGTCTCTATGATTTTGCTTATTCTAGACATTTCATATAAATGGAATCATACGGCACATGGCCTTTTGTGACTGGCTTCTTTAATTGAGCATAATGATTTGAAGGTTCAGCCTGACTACATGAATCACTACTTCATTCTTTTTTATTGCCTAATTATATTTCCTTGAATGGATATGCCACATCTTTTTTATCTATTTAATAGTTGATGGACATTGGGATTGTTTCTGCTTTTTGGCTACTATGAATAGTGCTGCTATGAACATTTGTGTAGAAGTATTTGCATATGTTTTTTAATTCTTTGGGGGCATATACCTGGAAATAGAATTGTTGGGTCATATGATAATTCTATATTTAATATTTTGAGGCTGCACCATTACAAAGAGACTACACTATTTTGTTTTCTCACTAGCAATGGATGAAGGTTCCAATTTCTCCACATTCTTACCAACACTTGTTATTTTCTGTCTTTTTGATTTAGCTGTCCTAGTGGGTGAGAAGTGGTATCACATTGTAGTTTTGATTTGCATTTCCCTAATGATTACTGATATTGAGCATCTTTTCATGTGCTGAATGGCCATTTGTGTGTCTTCTTTGAAATGTCTGTTCAAGTTATTTCCTCATTTTTAATTGAGTTATTTGAACTTTTACTGCTCAGTTGTTGGAGTTCTTTATATATCCTGGATATAAGTCCCTTAACAGACAAACAATTTGTGAATATTTTCTCCCATTCCCTGGGCTGTCTTTTCACTTTCTTGATGGTATCATTTGAAGCAAAAAATTTTTAATTTTGGTGAAGTCCAATTTGGCTATTTTTCCTTTTGCTACTATGCTCTCAGTGTCATATCTAAGAGGCTTTGGTGAACCCAAGGTCACGAATACTTACTCCCATGGTTTCTTCTAAGAGTTTTATAGATTTAGCTCTTCCATTTAGGTCTATGACCCATTGAGCTAATTTTTGTACGTGGTGTGACATTGGTTCCTACTTCTTTCCTTTGCATGTGGCGATTTGGTTGTCCCAATACTATTTATTGAAAAGACTGTGATTTCCCTATTGAATTGTCTTGGCATCCTTGTGGAAAATCAACTGACTATAAATGCAAGAGTTTATTTCTGGACTGTCAATTCTATTCCATTGATCTATATATCTATCCTTATGCCAGTAGCACAGTCTTTGTAATAAGTTTTGCAATGCAGGAAGTGTGAGTCCTCCAATTTATTGTTCTATTTCAAGATTGTTGGCTATTCTGTAGATCAATTCGGGAAGTATTGCCATCTGAACAATATTAAGTCTTCTCATTCATGAACATGGGGTGTCTTTCACTGTATTTATATCTTCTTCATTTTCTTTCAACAATATTTTACAGTTTTTAGAGTACAAGTTTAACATTCTTTTGTTAAATATATTCCTAAGTATTTTATTCTTTTTGATGTTCTTATAATTTTATTTTCAGTTTCCTCATTGGTATTGTATAGAAATGATGGGTTTTTGTATATTCATCTCATATCCTGCAATCTTGCTGAACTTGTTTATTAGTTCTAATAGATTTTTAGTGGTTGCCCTAGAGTTTTCAATATACATTTACAACTAATACAAGTCCACTTTCAACCAACACTATACTGCTTCATAGGAGTGTAAGTATGTTACAGCAGAGCATTCCCAATTTATCCCTCACATCCCTCATAACATTGTGTCTCATTTCACTTATGTATGAGCTATAATCACGACACACATGGTTGCTATTATTATTCTTAACAAATCGTTATGTGTCAGGTCAATTAAGAATAAGAACAATACAGGATTTTATTCTCCTGCTCTTCCTTTCTTTATGTAGATCCAAGTTTCTAACCTGTATTATTTTCCTTCTCTCTGAGGAACTTCTAACATTTCTTCCAAGGCAGTTCTATCAATGACAAATTCTCTCAAGTTTTATTTGCCTGAAGAAGTCTTCTTTTCTCCTTCAATTTTGAAGGATAATTTCACTGCATACAGAATTCCAGATTGGTTTTTTTTTGATAACACTTTACATATTTCTTTCCACTCTCCTTTTGCTTGTTTGGTGTCTGAAGAGAAGTCCAAAGTAATTCTCATCCTTGTTCCTCTATAGGTAAGATGCACCCCCAACTTGGCTTTTTCAACGTTTTCTCTTTGTCTTTGATTTTCTGCAGTTTGAATATAATATACCCAGATGTATGTTTTTTGGTATTTATTGTACTTGGTGTTCTCTAAGCTTCCTGGATTGATGATTTGGTGTGTGCCATTACTTTTGGTAAATTCTTAGCCATTGCCATTTCAAATATTTCATCTATTCATTTCTCTCCTTCTCTTTCTGAAAATCTGATTAAATGTGTATTATTCCTTTTTGTGGTTGTCCCATAGTTCTTGAAAATTCTGTGTATTTTTTTATTCCTTTTTCCTTTGCATATCAATTTTGGAAGTTTCTACTGACATATCTTCAAGCTCAGAGATTCTTTCCTGATCTGTGTCCAGGCTACTGATGTGCCCATCAAAGAGATTCTTCATTTCTGTTAGTGTTTTGATTTTTAGTGTTTCCTTTCGATTCCTTGTTAGAATTTCCATCTCCCCTCCTTACATTGTCATGTGTCCTTGCATGTTGTCTACTTTTTCCACTAGTTCCCTTAGCACATCGGCCATTGTTATTTTAAATTCCCAGTCTGATAATTCCAAATCTCTGCTAGATTTGGGTCTAGATCCGACACTTGCTTTGTTTCTTTGGACTGTGTTTTTTGCTTTACCATACCTTGTAATTTTTTTGTTGAAAGCATGGCATGATATATCAATAAAAGGAACCAGGACAGGTAAGCCTTTAGTGTGAGATTTTATGTATATCTGGCTAGTAGTTAAGCTGTGTTTACTGCCGTAGCTATAGGTGTCAGAGGCTAAAATTTTCTCCAGCATCCTTGTTTTTGACTTTCCTGTTGTCTTCGGGTTTTCCAAGAGACTCCTTAAATAGGTCTGAGGTTTGCATTTCTTCTGGCTGTAATCCTCTGTTATTATACAGGTGCCCTATTGTGGTGGTGGTAGGGTATGGGAGGAGGGGAAGCATTCTATAATCCTATGATTAGGTTTCAGTCTTTTAGTCAGCCTGAGTTGGACTTTCCTCTCTAGGTTGCTTAGGCTTTGGTAAAATCCCCACCAGTTAGGCTCTGGTAAAAGTAGTTTCCCTTAATGATGCTGGTCATGATATAGATTCCCCTACATTAAACTCAGTATATGCAGGGTTAAAACCAAAAGCACTTTCCCTGCTTACTCCATTACTTCCTGGCACCAGAATCCACGATCCTCTACAGAGACAAACAACCAAGGACAGCAACCTACAAATTTGCAGACTTCCCCCACCCCAAGCAGCTGTATTCCTTGCAACCTTTAAAAACCCCTTGACTCCCATCTTTCTGGGAGACAAGATGAGATGAATTTGAGGGCTCACTCTTGTCTCCCAGCTGACATCACCTGAAATAAAAACCCTTTTCTTCCCATAAGCCTGGCATTCCAGTTTTTATTTGGCCCCTCTTGTGTGGCAGGTAAAGAACCTATGTTTGTAGCCGGTAACATTAAGAACATGGCTTGTCAGGGAGAACAAAGAGCTCTGGGCTTATTTCAGAATGGTTACTTTTCCTCTCTCTCTGCCAAAAGAAGAGAGGATTTTTCTCTAATTTCACTGTGAGAAAGTGGTGGGACTCAGAGAGGTAAGACTCATAAAAAGTGTGGAGTTTCCCCTAAGACTGGCCCCCCTAGGAGTTTTTAATTCTCCAGCTGGTCTACACTGAGCTTTCAGCAATTTATCAGTTATAGTTTAAAGTGTTTCTCCCCTTATCGGCTCCAGCTGTGGGCTGCTGCTCCCAGGCGGCTGTGGTTCTCTGTATCTGCTTCTGTCTCTCCAGTTTCCAAGACAGTAGTTTGTCCTGTGACCTCAATTCAAGATCAATAGAGAAGAGTCGTTGATTTTCAGTTTGTTTAGTTTTTTTTCTTGTCGTGAGGACAAAACTCGTCATTTCTAAGCTCTATACATATAGAATCACAAACTAGAAGTCTCAACTTTTATCTTACTATTATCCTTCAATAAGACATATCACTTCATCAATGTCTCTTGCTGCTTTCAATATTCTTTCTTTGTCTTTACTGTTTAACAGTTTGATAATGATGTGACTAAGTCTGGGTCTCCTTGAGGTTATTTTACGTGGAATTCAATGAGCTTCTTGGATGTATAGATTAATCTTTTTCATTAAAGTTTGGATGTTTTTAGCTATTATTTCATTATCTATTCTTTCTGCTCCCCCCTTCTTGCGCTCCCATTATGCATATGCTGGTATTCTTGGTATTATTTCATGGTTCTCTAGGCTCTGTTCATTTTTCTTCAGCTTTTTTTCTTTTTGTCCCTCAAACTGGATAATCTCAATTGATCTTTCTTCAAGTTAACTGATTTTGTTTTCCACCAGCTCAAATGTGATATTGAGTCTCCTTAGTGAATTTTCCATTTGAGTGATTAATTATATTTTTAACTCCAGAATTTCTATTTAGTTTTATTTTATTATTTCTATATCTTTATTGATATTCTATATTTAGTGAGACAGTGTTCTCTAATTTTTTTTTCTAGCTCTTCAGACATGATCTCCTTTAGTTTCTTGAATAAGTTTATAATAGCTCTTTTAAAGTCTTTGTCTAGTAAGTCCAATGTCTGGGTCTCCTCAGGGACTGTTTCTACTGACTGCTCTTTTTTCCTGTGTATGCATCATACTTTCCTGTTTCTTTGCATATCTCATCATTTCTCATTGAAAACTAGACATTCTAAATAATGTAATTTGGCAACTCTGTAAATCAAATACTTACCACCCAGGATTTATTTTAGTTAATGGTTGTTGTAGCTGTTGTTATTTGTTTGTTTAGTAACTTTCCTGTGCTAATTCTGTAAAGTCTATTTTCTTTATCATGTGTGGCCACTGAAGTCTCTGCTCACTTAGCTTAGTGGTTAGGCAATGATTAGACACAGATTCCTTAAATATCTGGAATCAATAAGTCTCCCAGCCCTTGTCAAGGGTCTTGTGTCTGTGTGTTGGGGCACATCCTCAATGCTCTGTCAGTTTACAACTCAGCCTTAGCTGTCACTTCCTGCTTACGCAGAGCCTCAACGTTAACCAGAGGTAGAGATTAGAGCCTTCTCAGTTCTTTCCTGGGCATGCACACTGCCTTGCACATACACATGGCCTCTAAATTCCCAGGAACATATTGACAATTTTCCGAGTCTTCTATGGACATCTCATCCCCAAATTCTTCCTTTTAAGATTTTAGTCAATCCCTTCTCTGCTACAACTGTTATCACTATTTCAGGTAACTGCAATATTCAACAGTCACTACTGGTTTTTTTTTTTTTTTAAACAAATGCCACAGGAATAAGCTGTTCACAGTAAGCTCTGAGTGAGGTCAAGTAAAGATAAGCCCTGTGAGTGGGGGTTTCTAGGACCCTCCAAACAGGTCAAATTATATAATTCTCTGGGAATGAGGCTTTTTCAGGAGCTTCAAACGTGTCCTGTTCTCTCCAGTGGCTGCTAGGCTGCTGGGTTCCACAGCTGCCATATAAGTGAGGCTGTTGGCTTTCAAGGCTACCACAGAGCTGGGAAGAAGGGGATCAGGATAGGGCAAATTATAATGCCTCACAGCTCCCTGTTCTTACTGAGATCCAGCCTTTTTTCTTGAGTAAATGTTCTTTGGATTGTTACAAGCTTTTGGTTCATTTTCAGAGTTCTGAAAAAGTTGATTTTGACAATATTTGCCAGAGTTCTCATTGCTTTTATGGAAGAGTGGATTTTTTATGGTTCTTAGTGTGCCATTTCATTCCCTGGTGGAATTTTGAAGTTTCCTTTCCATAAATATTATACATTTCTTAAGTCTATTCCTAGGGAGTTTTTTTCTTCCTATTTTAAATATAACATTTTCTCCCACTTTATTTTTTTATTGGTTTTTCTCTTTATTTAGGAAACCTCTTAATCTTTGTGCATTAATTTTGTATGGAGCCATCTCGTTGAATTGTTGTATTGTGTATAGTAATTTTTTTGTTGTTGGTTCTCTTGAATTTTCAGGCAAATGAAGGTATCTTCTACAAACAATGATACTTTACCATCTTTTTCCCCGTCCAATATTATACTTCTTTTTCTTATTAAATACACTTGTTAATACCTCTAGAGCCATGTTAATAGTAATGAGAATGAACGTTCTTGTATTGTTCCTGACTTAAATGGATATTATTTCATTGTTTTACCATTAAGCTTGATGCTCCTTTTTTTTCAATCATTTTCATGGTTTTAAAATATGTACAGATGATCTATGCCCTCTGCCTGGTTGCTCTTCATCATGGGTTCATTTCAAGGCAAGCCTATCCTAGCCCTTCCTTGTCTAGGCTGAGGTCCTTCTATCATGACGCTCTTCCATATCTTCCCCTGGAGCAGAGGAACCAGGGCTTCATCCTCTGGAGGAATACACTAAACAGAGAAATATAGCAAGAAATGACAACAGCAATAACGACATACCAGAGGGCAACCTTTCAGAATATTAAAGCAAATGTCTTAAATGGATATTAGCAAACAGAATCCAGAAGCACATTAAAATAACAATATGCCAGTAACATGTCTTTTTTCCAAGTATGCAACAGTCTTCCAATAAAAGGGAATATAAAGTGTCATCTTAAATTGTTGTAGAAGATGGACTACTATCTTACACCGTACACAGAAGTTAACTTAAAATGGATGAAAGACTTGAACGTAAGACCAAAAGCCATAAGACTCATAGAAGACATAAGCAGTAAGCTCTTTGACATTAGTCTTGGCAATGAGTTTTTGGATTTGCCACCAAAAAGAAAAGCAATACAAGAAAAATAAACAAGTAGGACTACATCAAACTAAAAAACCTCTGCACAGCAAAGGAAACCACCAACAAAATGAAAAGGCAACCTACAGTATGGGAGAAAATATTTGCAAATCATATATCTGGTAACAGGTTAATATGAAAATATATAAAGAACTCATGCAACTCAATAGTGGAAAAAGCAAACAATCAAATTAAAAAATGGGCAGAAGATCTGAATAAACATTTTTCCAAAGACAGATGGCCAATAGGTCCATGAAAGGTGCTCAACATCACTAATCATCAGGGAAATGCAAATCAAAACCACAATGAGATATCACCTCACATTTGTTAGAATGGCTATTATCAAAAAGACAAGAAATAACAAGTGTTGGTGAGGCTCTGAAGAAAGGGCATCCCTTGTTTACTATTGGTGGGAATGCAAACTTGTGCAGCCACTATGGAAAACAGTATGGAGTTTCCTCAAAAAATTAAAAATAGAAGTATCATATGGCCCAGCAATTCCACTTCTGGGTATTTATCTGAAGAAAATGAAAACACTAACTTATAAAGATATAGGACCCCCATGTTCACTGCAGCATTATTTGCAATAGCCAAGATATGGAAATAGCCTAAGGGTCCATCAATGGATGAAGGAATAAAGAAAATGTGGTGCAGGTTTGCCCCGCCATCCAAAAGTTCGCCTTGCATCACTTTGCTTTTACAAAAGACCTACATTAGTGCCTGTTTTCACTAACCAAAAGAAATCTGAAGAGGATTTTCGCTTTTGTGAAAATAGCGTTCAGCGTTTTTCTCGCAGCGAGCCCTTATAAAGGCAGCACACACCCTGAGCAGCAAGAGTGGTACTACCAAGTTCATCCCCCAGGAACTACACTCAGCATCTCAGTGTCAAGCTGCCATAGCTTTGAACTGTGTCTGTGAGCATCTAGGCTTTATCGCGATCTATTTTGTAGGTTATCTTTTGGGTCTTGGAACACTCAACAATTTTTCCCATATAAATTAACGGTAATTGCTTCTTTGCTTGACACCATTTCAGGTTACAAAAGGTTTCATAGGAATGCTCTACTTTCAGATAGTAGGGGAAACCTGGACATATATACAATGGAATACTATTTGGCCATAAAAAAAGAATGAAATCTTGCCATTTGTGACAACATGGATGGAGCCTGAGGGCATTATGCTAAGTGAAATAAGTCAGACAGAGAAAGACAAATATCATATGATTTCGCATTTATGTGGAATCTAAAAAAGAAAAAGAAAAACACTCATAGAACAAGCTGTGGTAGCCAGAGGTGGGAGTGGGGAGTGGGTGAAATGAGTGGAGGGGGTCAAAAAAAAAAAAATGTCGCAGAAGAAAAACCATATGATCATCTCAATAGCTGCCAAAAAGGATGTGAAAAAATACAAAATCTATTCTTGATTAAAAAAAAAAAAACTCTTTGGGGCTGGCCTGGTGGCGCAATGGTTAAGGTGCATGTTCCGCTTGGCTGCCTGTGGTTGCTGGTTCAGACCCCAGGTGCAGACATGGCACCGCTTGACACGCCATGCCGTGGCAGGCGTCCCACATATAAAGCAGAGGAAGATGGGCACAGATGTTAGCTCAGGGCCAGTCTTCTTCCTTGAAAAGAGGAAGATTGGCAGTAGTTAGCCCAGGGCTAATCTTCCTCAAAAAAAAAAAAAAGTCTCATAAAATTAGGAAGATATAGGTAATTAGGAAGAGATACTTCCTTAACATATCCTTTCCAGGGCTAAAAGAGCCCTTGGCCTTGTCTTCTGGTCACCAAATGTTGTGTGTTTGGGAGGGAGACATTTTCTGCTCACAAAGCAGTTCACTGATTCTCCAGACACCAGCTGGGGGTCCTACAGTTTAACCCAATTCTGGTACCATCTACCTGGAGATAGCATCAGGTTAAGGACTCACTGCCCCCCTAAATTCAGATGCCCATCGCAAGTCCAGGCTGTTACCTGCACTTCTGACAAACAGGGACAGGTTGGAGGTTCCCATGACCCTCTCCTGGGGTCAATTAATTTGCTAGAGCAACTCACAGAACTCAGGAAAACATTTTACTTGCTAGATTACTGTTTATTGTTAAAGCTTGTAATTCAGGAACAGCCAGATGGAAGAGATGCTTAGGGCGAGGCATGTGGGAAGGGGTGGGGAGATTTCATGCCCTCTCTCAGCACCACTCCCCCAGCACCTCCCCATGTTAGCCAACCAAGAAGCTCTCAGAACCCCATCCTTTCAGTCTTTTACGGAGGCTTCATTACACAGGCATGATTGTTTAAATCATTGGCCATTGGTGATTGATTTCACCTCCAGCCCCTCTCCCCTCCCTTGAGGTCAAGGGGTGGGACCCTCTAATAACATGCTTGGTTCCCCCAGCAATCAATCCCCATCTTCAGGAACTTTCCAAACGTCACTTCATTAACATAAACTCAGCTGTGGTGGAAAGGAGCTTGTTATGAATAACAAAAGACACCTTTATCTCTCTTATCACTTAGGAAATTCCAAGAGTTTTAGGAACTCTGTGCCAGGAATGAGGATGAAAACCAAATATATATTTCTTATTATAAATCACAACATTATGGTACTCAAAATGAGGAGCAAAAGAAACTACATCTTGTTACTTTCAATACGTCAACTGAATTTTGATTTCAAGCCCCCATCCCAGTGGGATGGGAGAGAATTCCATCTCAGCCTTTTTGGGGAATTTTCTCCTGTTCTCCAGGGCATGTCAAGGTTATGGGGATTACACAGAGTCAAGATTTTGGAGAGGGTGCCCATGTGGTCTTCAGATTCTTGTCTCCTCTTCTTTCTGGGGAGATATTCATTGTCTCTGGCCATGTGGTCCCTTTGGATCTAGTAACTTAAAGAGAATCCTTTGGTAGGTGAAAGCCCTGGAGTTTCTGGTCTCATCTTCCTGATGGATCCCTCAACCATTCTGCCACTAACTAATTGCCTTGAGGAACTCAAGGGTGGGTTCGGAAGCATTTGACTGTTTAAGAAATGCAATCACCAACCACCCTGAACCAGATCATGCCCCACCACAAAAGCATGCCTGTGACCTTTGCCTCATTTTTAGTGCTAAGATCTGCACTCTGGGAGGAGCTTAGGCCTTGTTACCATAATCTGCAGTAGATGTAGAAGCATATTTTCCAACTTAGCCTGCGCAAGTGAATACCCATCTCTCCCTTTTGAATATTCATTCCCCATCCAAAATAAAAGGCCCCTGCTTCTCTTTGCTGGGGACAGCCACAACTTTGGAAATGATTCCACATGCCTTTCTATTTGCTGCAAATGAGTTCTACTTTGTGTGACAACTACTTCTGGTAAGAGTCTGGTTTTAACTCTGCCAGGAGGTGAGCCCACTTGGTTTGGTAACAATTCCTCTCTGGGGTCCTTTCACCTCCCCAGGGGACCTCTGGAAAGAGAGGCTCAGGTTTCCAGCTACATACCTCCTCCTGGCAGGCCTCCTATGGATAAATGATCCTGGATGCTGTGAGCCCAACACATAGGTCTTCCCTCCAGCTTCATATCCCTATGGCTTTCATCATTGCTCATCTAACATGGTTTCTGTCATATTGTGTAATCTGGAAGATCAGTGTTCCAATCCCACCACATTCTAGCTATGCACGTAAATAAAAATGGCAAGTAATAGGATGTATTGGAATATATGAGGAAGCCATTTGGTGTAAACCTAATTTGGCCCAACCTTGTCTTTCCAAAAGGGCCTGACCGAGGCCGTTGAGCATGCATTGTATATCTGCTTTAGAGATTCCCTATGGCAAGAGCAAAGGCCCTTGAGATAAACGTGCAACTTCCCTCCCCCTCCCAACGTTGGCATCTCCTTAAAGATTAAGCATCTTTCTTTAGGCTGGGAACCGATTGCAGTGCTCATCTGTGACGCCCCTGCCCGAGGCAACACCGGTGGCAACACCTGCCACCCCGCGGCATTCACTGAGACAGCAGACCTATCTGCCAGTTTCCATCAGAGCAGCCTCGTGACTATTGTAAAAGGGACATTTCAATCATATGTGAAACATACTCTTTGAGGGTATATAACCACCCTTATACCCCCACTTCTTTGGAGTGCTCTGTTCCTTTGTGGAAAGACTCTCCCGGGTTATAATCCTAAAATTTAAGCTCAGAATAAACTCACCCAAATTTTCATTTATAGATTGGTTATGGATTATTTTCGTCGACACACTCTTAATAACTCACTTACCTCTCTGAATTTCCTCATTTGTGAAATGGGATAAATATACCTTCTCCCCTGGATTGTTGCGATGCCTAGAATGAGACTGTGCCTGTAAAAGAACTGGCACAGTGCCTGGCTACAAGAGTTTGAAGAATTGAAGCTACTGTTATCCTAAGCTGGGCCTCTAGCTCACTTGTAATAGAAAGCTCAAACAGAAAGACCCATGGGATAAACTCTCCCCCACTTCTAGCCTGGCTGCACTCACAGAAGTCTACTAAGACTGTGTAGCAGATCAAAAATTTACCCATTCTACTGCTCACTTGTGCTCTCCACACCCACCAGAACATTTCTTCTTTATTCCTTTAAGGTGGGTTTAATCTTCCTTATGAGCCTCCGTCCAGATGGGAAACGGAGCAGGTGTAGCAGTGAAGGCGGACTTGAAACCTGCCAATCTCATTCTCTTCTGATTCTAACAGCCTCTTCAGGATGACTCAGCCTCTTCCAGGGAAATACACAGATGTTTATTTTTCTTGGCCCTCCCCTTCCTCCATCCAAATCCAAGAATATAGGCCATGGAGAGGGGTGGAAAGCTTGCAAGACCTGCTATCAATAGGAGAGGAGGCCTTGGAACTATTTTCAGAGTCTTTGAAGGTCTCTGTTATGTAGAGACAAGTGTGTCTGTTGGGGTTTATGAGCCCCTTGTCTATCAGGTGTGGCTGGTGAATTAGTGATCTGTTCTCTCGACTCATCCCGGCTGGTAATCTTCCCTGACACTCAGGGCTCTGTTGTGGTCTTATGGGTGCTGTGGCTTTCCCAGAGTTCTGGTTGTTATTCCCACTCAGCAAGGTCCATGTTGCCCCCAACAGAGCAACTACGTTCTGTGTTCCCACCTCTCCCGGGGACACCGAACATCAAGATCACTAACACATCACACACAGGCTGTGGTACCCAGCCAGTTCTCCCTGCCATTGCTGTGCTTTCACCCTCCTGGCTGCAAGGCCTCCTTAGGCAGTAACCCTCTGCCAAGACTTCAAATGAACAGAGCCCCTCTGCTTTTGGCTTTTCCCCTTAATCTAACATGTTGTATCAGTTAGGAATGCTTTTGACTGCAGGTGACGGAAATCCCAACTAACAGTGACATAAATCACAAGGATTTTCACAAGGTCCAAGAGCAGAGGGCATCAGGAATGGTTTGGCAACTCAGTGATGTCATTGAGAGCCCAGGTCCTTTCCATCTTTTCTGTCTGTCATCCTTAGCGTTTTTTTTTTTTTTCAGTTCTTGTCATCTAATCATCAGATGGCTGCCTCAGCCCAGGTCATCACAGCCATGTTCAAGGAAGGAATAAGTGGGACAAGAAGCACGAGCATCTCTCCTCTTGTGCTGGTGCCTTTGGTTTGAAGACAAAATATTTGTCTCAAAAGCTCTAGAGGAAACTTATACTTGTGTCTAATTGTCCAGAACTAAGTCACATGGCCATCTCTAGTTTCAAGGGGGGCTGAAAAATAGCATTTGACTTTCCACCCTCTGCAGGAGGAGGTTACCAGGGAGAAGGAAGTTAGCAGTGCATGGTGAGTAATCACCCAGTAATGTCTAACACGCGCTTTCCCCTCTCTGGGACTTCGGAGTCTAAAGGGGAGATTGGGACTCATATGTTTGACTACTATTTCCCCTAGGAGCACGGGCAATGGGGGCAGAATGCTAGGTTTGAATTCCTCATCTGAATGTTTTAAGGATTAACGAAAATTATTTATGTAAAGCACTTAGCATACTACCTGGCACGGAGTAAGCACTCAATAGATGTTAGCTATTATTCTTGTTATAGGTATTATTAGTATTATTTTTGCTTTTTTCCCCTTTCTTCATTCCTCCAGACCCAAAGAGACAAGCTTCCTATTTCTTCTCTGCAGAAACTTTCTCTATTACATATCTTAAGTTTTTTCTACTGTAAGAAAAAAACTCTATGATCAAGTCAGGCTTGCGTTTGAATTCTACATAAAGCTTAAATATGGTAAACATACCATTTACTGTACAAACTGGAACACTTCATAGAACAAAAGAGAACACTTTTTTGGTAACAGCTTTATTGTTATTTAAAGTATACTCAAAAAATTTTAATGTATTCACAGTTTTACAACCATCACCATAATCAATTTTAGAACATTTTTATCACCCTCATAAGGACACCCTGTACCTTTAGCCATAACCTTACCATCTCCCATGCCTCCCAGCCCTTGGCACCCCCTATTCCACTATCTGTTTTTATATATTTGTCTATTCTGGACATTTCCTGCAAATCGAATAATATAATGTGTGATCTTTTATGACTGGCTTCTTTCACTTAGCATAATGTTTTCCAAGTTCATCCATGTACTAGCTGCATCAATACTTTATTCTTTTTATTGCTGAATTATATTCTATTGTATGGATATGCCATATTTTATTTATCCATTCACCCGTTCATGGACATTTGGGTTGTTTCCACCTTTTGGGTATTTTGAATAACACTGCTATAAATGTTCATGTACAAGAATGTATTTGATTGCCTGTTTTTAATTCTCTTTGGTATATACCTGGGAGTGGAATTGCTGGGTTAAATGGTAACTCTATGTTTAACTCTTTAAGAGTTAAGTTAAACATAGAGTCAGGGAGGAGGGAAATTCCCCCTTCCACCCTTGTTGTGTTCTCATGGCTGGACTAATAATAAAATTGACACAAGGCCAAATTAACAACAGAAAAACCCAATTTAATTATGTGCATATGGGAGAATCATGAAAATGATGCTCAGAGAATAGACAAAGCAGGCAGTATGTGTGTGTGTGTGTGTGTGTGTGTGTGTATACATCTTTTACATAAGGATACAATAAATTTGTGAGGAATGACAGGACAAAGAAAGGTTTGAAGTACATAATTAGTGAGGCATTCAAGCAGAGTTTAGGCTTGAGGTAGTAAATTAACAAGGTTTGTTTATATGAGCTTCTTTGTCCTGAATTCTCTAGCTCTGGTGATGAGGATGAAGGGAGAGCTCCCTTCACATGGGAGATTTATTTCTTGTTTTCAGAAGTAACAGAGACAGGAGAGAAAGAATGCCCTTTTTGCTTCTCAAGTAACTTTAATTCAAAATAATCAATGTGCTATTGTGGGATATTTTTGGGGTGGTCTGCCCTGGGCCTCAACAGTTTCCTCCTCAATCAAAAGTTGAGCTGGTAGATTGTTTCATTATTTCATTGAATTAATCTTTTAGTCTTGAAAATAGGTCAGTTCAGTTAAACAGTTGTGACTCATTTCAGGAGGTGATGATGCAGGCAGGCTTCCAAAGTTAGGTCTATCATACAACCAACCAGGTCTTTAATAAGAGACATTTCTATGGAAACAGAGATAAACAATGGCTAAATGACTGGAGCAAATTATAAATCAGTTTCTGAAGCTAGGGGGAAGCCAGTCAAGAACATTTCTAGATGTCAGAATCAGAGCATCTTTTGCACTTTGACATGTCTCTGATGATGTCATTGGGTGTTCACATAAGCTTTCTGAGTGGCTTACACAGCAACAGGCATGAAGGTTGTCTAAACACGGGCTATTGTGGTGATCTCTCTTGAGTCTATATCAAGTTGTTCAGCTTCAGTTTGCAGACCTTCTGGGAAAAGAGTAGCTTTAGTTCTTAATGATTCCAAGTCAAAAGTGGGAGAAAAATTGGAAAGGTTAGTTTGGAGAGTTGTAGCCAAATATTTGAGGAAACTAGAAAAATTTAGGATACAGTCCAGTTTTTAGGTAAACAAAACTTCAAGGAAAATTAACAGCACAAAATTTAATATCCACAAGTGTGTATTATAATTTCTAATGAGACCTAATTTTTCTCTCGAAAATCACCCTTAATTTTATCAAAGATGTTCAAATTAAGAACTAATTTATTTGCAAAGTAAGTCTAGTTTCAATAAACTTGGCTTAGTTATATACGTAAGTACAGCATAGAATAGCGACTGATCTTCTAGGCTCTTTTAAATTTGTTTTGCTGGAACTTTGCATAAGGAATCTCCAGATTGAACTTTTAATAGCCTCTCGAGAGTAAGAAGCCAAGCCAAATATTCCACCTGCAGTACCTATAGGTTTGGGTGAAATCCTCTTTTCTTGAGGCTCCCAACATATGTTTAGGTTCTTGTACCTGCCAGGAAGTGACCTTCTTTACTCACCTGGTTAGGCTGTTGGGAACCCTGTAAGTAAGGTATGAGGCTGTTTTTCCAAGGGGTTTTATTGGCTTCATAGAGTAAACCTTAATTCCTTCAAAGCTGCATGGTCATATCCGTCCATGAATGTCTCTCAAAACATGACATTCCAGTCAAAGTCTTGGTAATATAAATAATGTTTCCAATTGTGTCCTGTGTTACAAGGAGGACAGATTTCTATTGAACTTACGTAAATAAATATATTATCATGAAAATAAGAATACTCACTGAAAGCTTCTGAATTCTGGAGGTATCAGGTAGGGAGAAAAAGTAAATGTTTCAATTCTGCTTACAAAGGTATTATACACCAAATTGCTCTAAGTCATAGATAGCTTAAGAAAAAGGGTTTCCTTAAATCTGGAAAAACAAAAGATTAAAAAACAGTAATATTTCAGAGAAAAAGTCATAAAGATTAGGGGCTGGCCCCATGACTTAGTGGTTAATTTCAGCGTACTCCACTTTAACGACATGGATTTGTGTGGTTGGATCCCAGATACAGACCTACACCACTTGTAAGTCATGCTGTGGTGGCAACCCACATGTAAAGTGGAGGAAGATTGGCACAGATATTAGCTCAGGGCTAATCTTCCTCAGCAAAAAAAGAAAAAAGTCATAAAAATTATGGTCATCCCCATCATTTAGTCTCATGTAATTAATATTTGTTCTGGCGGAATCTAGTTTCTCTGTTAGTTCTCTTGACTTTGCCTGATGATTGAGGATAGGAACAGTGATATTCCAAGATGTTTGCAAGGTTCTCGTTAAGGCTCACAGGATTAGCCCAGTGAAGTGGGTGCCTTGATCAGCAGAGATTGTAGAAGGTATACCCCAAGTGGGAAAGACATTTTCTAGCAATTTTATTTATCACTGTGACGGCATCAGCTTTGTGGCAATGGAAGGCTTTAACCCATCTGGACAAAATACATGCAACAACAAGAACATCTTGATGACCCATACTAAGTGGCAATTGAATGAAGTCCAGCTGAAGGTGCTCTAAAACCCAGAGAGAAGAGTTCTGAGGCCTCTGGGGACAGAAGTAGTTTCTCCTATAGTGGATGGGGGAATGTAAAAACCAAAAAATGGGATTTGCCAGGGAGTCAGGAAGAAACAAGCAGCCATCTTGAGTTTCCCATAACCCCAGCTGTTTGTTTAATTTACAGCCATTGTTTACCCATCATAGTTTCTTTGATTCAAGAGCAGACTGTTGCTGTGTTACAAGGACATCAGGATGGTAAAATTCTGGCAACAAGGGATCTTTTTTTTTTTGCAGAAACAGAATGGACTTCATCCACACGTATCATAAACTTTATAGATTCTGTTGTTGCTGCCTTTGTGTGAAAGTCACCTAAGGTTCTCTCCTGATATTTAGGTTCACACCTTTTAGTGTGAGCCTCAATTTTGATGACAGACAGCACTTCATACCAGGACATATTAGACTTACAGGAATCTCATGTAATTTCTTGAATTCTTATAACATATACTTATACAGACACAATATAAAGAAGTCTTAATGTTATTTCTTATTTGACAGTGTTTCCCATGTAACTTAACATATCAAATCAGTCTAATTCATTTAATATCCCTCTTTGTATAAGGAGAGAGGAAAAAATCTTTCAAGATGTTTCAGCGATCCTCTGAAAAATCCCAAAGTTAGCTAATGGTCAAAAAAGACATCCTTTAGAATTTGATTTGGGGAAGTGTGTCAAAAATATTAAAGAAGCTTTAAAACACTTGCCTAAATAGGATCACAGATCATTATGAAACAATATTTAATTATCCTTTTAAACAAAGTGACAGAAAGATTTCAAAAACAAATATAGAAAGTTAAATAGTTTCAGAAACTTAGTTCTTTTAATAGAAAAGATTAAGCATTTAACATGAAACACAGGAAATAGGTCTAATAAAACACCAAAAGGTAAGGGAAAACCTTTCATAATCTCTTATCAGGAGCAGATCCATATTCCAAGAATACTTCATTTTTTTAAGAGACAAAAAGAAAATTAAGTTCCAGTTATAAATATATGCTATTGCTATTAAAGCTTATTTTTAAAATTCTTAAAACAACAATTTAATTTTAGCTAACTTGACCACACAAGGTAAGATTTTTTCTCTTTCTCTTTCTTTTTTCTTTTAACAGAGAAAGAAAACCAAATTTTAATTTTGTACCAGCTTACTTTTGATATTAAAACTCATTCACTTAAATTCATTCCAATCTTAGCCTGAGCTGACCACGCATAAAATCCCTTTCCAAAAAGTCCTCTTCCATTAACCTTTCAATAATTAATAGTTATTAACTTAATAACTAACTTTAAATAAAGTGCAAAACATGTTTATTAACAGACAAAAATTTATCTTTTAGTTTATGTGTAATAAGAAGCCAAAAATATATAAATATCTGTCCAGTAATTAATGTTTCATTGTTTTATCCTATCTGGAAATAATACAGATATTTAATGAATTTTTCATCATTTAATTTTATTTAGCAAAACTCCAACCTTCAAGTTGCCAAAAGATTTGGGGAAGCTATTTTTAAATACACATACCATAAAACATAATTATTGCATCTAAAAATTCTTATTACATTAACATCGATATAATTCATTTGTTCTTAACAATCATACTTAGATTCACGAAAATTTCATGAGACATTAAAGCATTTAGCCATCATCTTAAGTTAATTTTTCTTTTGTGCTGACAAATTTTAGTAACAGACATAATGTGAGCTCTTTTGACTAATAACCCACGTAAATTAAAAGTTGCATGCTTGCATTGTGTCCACTGTTGGTAACTCTGAAGACATGCCTATTTTAATGAAATCAACAAACTTAAAGAAGCTTTTATTTACCAAAGGTTACTTTATATCACATTAACCTGAAAAACATTTGAGTTTTACATTTAGAACTATTACATTTAGAAATAGTTTATTTAAGCACCTACTTTAAGTTAATTAAATAGAGCTCTTTAGAAACTAATTTTGATGATACCATCCAGAGGTAGAAAAATAGCACATCTATAACATACATACATATATAGAGACAAACATAAACAGAGATTTCATAGCTTTTATTTTAAAAGTTTCAGCCATGAACCAGGTACAATACAAACCTCAGTAGTTTATAAGTAATTGTGTCTCTAGCAGATGGAACAAGTTAAGGTTACTTGCTTAAAACCTTTTTTTTGGTTAATATTTGTGGAGAAAACTTAAGATTTATATTTGCCCTAGACAAGGAAGCAGTGAATTAGATCTTGAGTAAGAGAGCCTCTCTAGCAAATTTCATCTTTCTATTCAATTAATTTTTTATTGAGGTCACATTGATTTATAATATTATATAAATTTCAGGTGTCCATTATTCTATTTCAGCTTCTGTGTGGACTACATAATGTTCACTACCAAAAATCTAGTTGCAGAATTCTAAAATGAAACACTTTTCCCTTTTTTTAAATTTAACCTCAGGCTTTGCTAATTGAGTTAGCTAGGTTTAGTCTCAGGTGATTGTGGGCTGTTGTCTCCTGGGTCAATTACATTCTAAAGACATGGTAAAATTTGCAACTTCAGAGGATTGAAAAAGATGAAAGTTTTTTCCTAGGAGTTTTGGGCTAATTGCAATTCAAAATTTTCCTTCAGTCTTAGGAGTTAGGGATGGTCTAAATATGAGTTCCCAGAGAGGTTACAAACCTTTTGAGATAAATAGGGGAGGTTTTGGGATTGGTAAAAGGGAATGGGTGGAATTTGAACTGCTGTTAGAGCTGCATTTCCAGTTTTGTAAAGATTTGTAAGAGATGGCGGTTGCTCTCAATTCCTCAGAAATTGGGTTGTAACTTAAATGACATAATAGATTGATTTACCTGCCCAAATACATTTCTCTAATTTGCTTCTTTCCCTCTGGGCACATAGTTTTGTTTTTTGGGTGTTTTTGGTGAGGGGCATTGGCCCTGAGCTAACATCCATGCCAGTCTTCCCCTATTTTCTATGTGGGACACTGCTGCAGCATGGCTTAATGAGTGGTGTGTAGGCCCATGCCCAGGATCCAAACCTGTGAACCCCCAAAGCAGAGTGTGCAAACTTAACCACTACACCACCAGGATGTGGGCACAGTTTTAACTTATGGAAGAAGGCCTGTAAAAAGATTTATATCAGGCTCTGAATATTAGCTTCCAATTTGGCCAATATTTGACCATAGAGCTACAAAAAAAGGTCCTTCTAAATATCCTGTCAATTTTCACCCAGGGCAAACAGTACATATCTCTGGCAGCATTAAACAGCTCCATGGACCCAAGAGGCTTCTTCAAACGTTACTGTCTTCCCAAGATCCAGAGTCACTTCCAAAGATAGCCAGAGAAAGGACCAACAGCTTGCATATCCCAGGCAGGCAGAAAGTTAAGCCAAGCCCTTAGAACTCAAAATGAGACAAGCAAGAAGGTAATAGTTACCCCTGGGAGAGAAAGGATCAATAACCAATGGGTCTAGATTTAGAAAGGAAGGGATAATGTGAAATCTTATTTTTTTTTTCTCTTGACCAGGCATTACAGAATGGCTATTGATTGGAGGTAGAAGAGCTCTAGTCCAGGGGACATGAGTTCCGTGGGAGGGGATTCTAGGATATATCTGCAAAGGATGTTGCACAGGAAGGCCTGAAGCTGGCAGAGCTTGATTATAGAGCCCAGAGAAGCGAGCCCGCCTGCCTGTCTCAGGTGCATCTGCTTTATTCATTTTCTGACCTTCAGTATTTACATGAGTAACCTGTATACTCTTAGAGGTGAGGCTGGAGTGCTGTCTGTAAATTTTGTGGGAAAAGGGAAGCTAAAACAGGCAGATGGGGCCAGATTTTAAGAAGGGTTTTACATTGGATTTTCATTTTAAGTCTAAATTTTCGTTCTTTCATCATGTTAGGGAGTCCCTCAGTCTGTATTATTTCTTTCCTTTTTCTTTTTAAGTGCCGGACAATTGTACTTCCAATGTCCTGATTTTTTTTTTCTTTTACAATATCTGCAAATGTCTGAAGGCAAACAGGAAGGGGTCTGAATGAACTTTGGTTTTTGCCGTAATTTCTATCTTTCCATCTTATTAAGGGAGTCTTAAGGGCTAGGTGTTACACCAATATGAGAGCTCTGTAAAATTTTTTTTCAGTTTAGAAGTTTTTCCAACTCAAAGGATCCATCATCTGGCCATTGATGAGCAGCATCTTAATAGTCACTCAAACCAATAAGCCTTTTCATAGCTTAACCACGGACGCAAGAGACGTCCCCAAAGGAGAGTGCAAAGGATGCAGCCCTCCCAAGACCCAAGAAATTCACTCCCAGAGTTAGTCTAAGAAAGTAACTGTGAGGGGCCTTGCTTTTAACCAGCCGTTTCAAAACACAGGGAATTATGCATATCTTTTGAACAGAACAGGATGACTTACCAAGCCAAAAGTTCACCCAGCTGTTTTTAGATTCCATAAGCTCAGATCCACAGCCTACTGGCTGCCTGCCAGGTGCACATGCATCCTCAGGCTGGCAGAAATAAAAGACCATCTCTGGGAGGAACCAGATCAGCAAAACCAAGAGTACTCATCCCAAATCTTCATTAGAGCTGCTTTCGTCCAAGAAACTCGTTTCACAAACATTTTCTCCTGCTAATCTAAGTTTAGAAAGAAAAAAGAAAATCTCACCACTTTTTTTCCCCTTGGACAGACAGACAGAGATCTGGGAGGCTGACACGATGAGAAGGCTTACCTTTTGGCTGGTTTCTGTGTCACATGTCCCAGGATCTCTTTATTTGCAGTGGCCTCAGGGAGAAAGCAATTTTCCAGCCAGTGAGGTCTCCTGGCTGGCTCTCCAAGGAATGGGGAAGGGAAGGAGGGGAGAAATTCTCCCTTCTACCCTCCTTGTGTTCTTACAGCTGGACTAATAATAAAATTGACACAAGACCAGATTAACAGGAGAAAA
Source organism: Equus caballus (assembly GCF_041296265.1). Lineage (NCBI taxonomy): Eukaryota > Metazoa > Chordata > Mammalia > Perissodactyla > Equidae > Equus > Equus caballus. The sequence goes on from NC_091684.1 coordinate 92,527,458, forward strand.
ACCCAATTTACATGCACCCTTGAGAATCATGAAAATGACGCTCGGAAAGTGAACAAAGCAGACAGTATATATCTCTTTTATGTAAAGAAACAATGAATTTGTGAGGAATGACAAGACAAAGAAACTTAGGTTTGAGGTAATTAGGGAGGAATTTAAGCAGAGTTTAGGCTCAGGGTAGTAAATTCATGCGGTTTGTTTGTATGGGCTTCTTGTGCCTGAATCCCCAGCTCTGGTGAGAAAGATACAGGGAGAGCACCTGTCACATGGGACATATATTTCCTCTTTTCAGGGGGAACAGAGACAGGAAGGTCAGAATGCCCTTTCCGCTTCTCAAGTAACTTTAATTCAAAATAATCAGTATGCTGTCAGGGAGGAATAAATTTTCCTCTACCCTTCTGGGTTCTTCTGGCTCATCTAGGAATTAAATTGACATAAGACAGATTAATAGGAGGAAATTGAATTTAATTGTGTAAGTACAGGAACTCCATATGCATGGGAGGGTCAGAGACCCCACATACATAAGAGGTTCAGAGACAGAAAGGGAAAATAAGCCATCTTGAGCTAAGGCATTGGATAGCAGCTGAGACTTCAGAGGGGAGGAGGGTAATTCCCAGGACAACAAGAGCAGATGTTCAGTAATTAGAGATTTGCCCTGGCACACAGATAAGTCATAAAAGTTTATGTCTGGTAATAACTCTTATTATGGTCAAGGCCCCCAACTTAAATTCTTTATGGGGAAGGTAAAAGTTCCTCTTGAGTCCACAGGGTCTTGATTACCTTGAGCTCAAAATAATCCACATGCCCTAAAGCAGTACATCTTGAAAAGCATGTCCTGAACCCCTTCATACTGTTGTGGGATATTTTGGGACCACCTGCTCTTGAACCCAATATAAGGAACTGCCATCCAGTTCCTATATCTTCACATTCTTGACAACTCTTGCTGTTATCTGAATTTCTGAGTCTAGCCATTCTAATGGGTGTGAAGTGGTATCTCATTGTGAATGTCACTGCATTTCCCTAATGACTAATGATATTGCTCATCTTGTGCTTATTGACCATTAAGAAGACACTTAAAAAATTTTTTTATTTTGATATAGTTTCACTCTTACAGAAAAGTTATAGAATTGTTAAAAAAAAAAAAAACCTCTTATATACCTTTCACCCAGATTCACCAACTGCTAACATTTTTGTCCCAATTGAGTTATCATTTCCTCTCTCTGTCTCTCTCTCTCTACACACACACACGCACATACACACACATTTTTTGAGCAATCTGAGAGTAATTTGCAATCATCATGCCCCTTTATCCATGAATACTTGTGTCAATTTCTTGAGAACAAGGACTTTTTTCTTAAACATAACCTCAGTAATTTATCAAAATCAGGAAACTTAACAATGATAAAATGATATAATCTAATCCACAGTCCATCTTTGAACCTCACCAATTGTCCCCATATTCCAGGATCCGATCCAGGATCACAGATTGCATTTAGTTGTTACACTTCTTTAGTTGTCTCTAATCTGAAACAGCTCCTCAGCTTTTCTTCATCTTTCAGGGTCTTGATATTTTTGAAGAGTATGGGGCAGTTATTTTGGAGAAGTTTCCCTGTGATTAGATTAAGTGATGCAGGGGGTGGAGTTGGCGGGAACTCCAGAAAAGAATGTTTGTCCTCAGAGCATCATAGCAAGAGGTTCATTTTTGCCCCATCCATTGGCGATTAGTTTTGATTACTTGGTTAAGGTGGTATCACCTAGTCTCCACTGAAAAATTATTATTTTTCCTTTTATAATTATTAAGCAATTTAGGGGAGATTCTTTGAGATAATGTAATATTCTGTTCCTCATTAAACTCTCATTCATTAGCTTCACCATCCTCTCTGTTTTTAAAAAATCAATTTTGAGATTTAATTTACATACAATAAAATTCACTATTTTAAGTGTCCAGTTGGATGAGTTTTAACAAATGTATAGAGTCACATAACCACCACCGTATTAAAAATTTAGAACATTTCCATCACCCCAAAAAGTCAAAAGAGGGCACTTCCTAATAATGTGGGACGACAGACATAAACCCAGACATGAGCTATCTGAATCTTAAGAAACTTTGAATCACTTTCTGAACTAGGCCTGACCTTCAAGAGCTTTGTTGTCTTAGTCAGAACTCAAAACAGAGCCAGTGGAGGCCCAAAGGAGACAGTGACGTCTCTGTTCAAGGTGGCGTCCATCACCTCCCTGACACAATGGGTGGGAGGCTATGAAGCAACAGGACTTACAGGGCATGAAGACATATCTGGAAATTTTCCAGAAGTTTCCAGATACAGAAATTTCCCAAACTATCCCTCCACGTACTTGGAGTTCTGCTTGTCCTCACCGTAGGCTCTTGCAGGCCTGATGGCCTCTCAGAGGGTATGGGGGCACTTGTAGATGTGCTCTCTCACCACCCAGGGAGCCCAGGAGGTGTAGCAGCTGGGTGCTGCACACTGCTGCTGCCACCATGCACCATGGTGTGGGGATGTTCCGAGACCTGGCTTGCTCTCCCTGGGCCCTCAGGAAATAAGCACAGTTTTCCTCTTTCCTCCCCCTACTTGAAGACCCTCCCACTTACTTGGGGCTATATTGCCTGCAGACTTTCCTCTGCTGCCCACCCTAGGTGGAGTAGTGGGCTGGACACAGATCTCCCTTTCAGGGACCCACATCACTGCCTCATTTTATTGCTCTCCTCTCCAACTCTCTTTTCCCCAGGTCTATGGGACTTTTTCTAGTCTGGGCAGGTGTTGGGTATTTTGTTATGCTTAGTGTTCAGGCTAAGAATTGGATTTGTCAAAGGCCTAAAAGCCTTTTTCTCCTAAAGCTATATGTCTCTGACATTGGCTGGGAAAGTCCGTTTCGAAGTTAAAGGTTGAACATTGAGTCACTTCTTTCTAAATTACTGCAGGAAGTACCCTCCCCTCAGCCCAGGGATACCAGAAAGTAGAGTAGGGTGGGAGGAAGGGACAATCCTCCTTGACTAATATTTGTCAATACCATTGCATTATTGTACAGTTGATTTGGGGCAAATAAGCAGGACTTCATGCTTATCAACCTTAAACATTAACATTATTTATCTACTTTAGTTCCTCCTCTTTTTGACCATAGGGAACAATGAATATTTATTAAATATTTATCTACCTTGGTCTCTCCTTCTTTTGACTTCAGGACAGACCAGATAAGGAAATATCTTTATTTTTCTTCTCTGATAGTATAGCAGGTGGGAAAGGACATAAAGGTAAAATGACCAGAAAAAGCAATAAAGGATTAGATCCCGTGCCGGGACGTGAGTTTGGGCTTTGTAGATCATAGGGCCTGGGCCCAAAGGGAAAGAGAAGGATTTGCCAAGCTGTGTGGAAGATGGTGCACGTGTAACCAAGCAGTGTGAGGTTAACTGGGGAGAAAAGGAGGCGTGTCCTCAGCCTGCATCTCAACCTGGGGACATTTGTTGTACAGTAAATATAATACATGTATAAATACATAATAAGTCTAACACTATTTTAGCTTCTCCCAGAATTTTATAGACAGTTTCTCAGTGTCCACCCCAGACCTTAGGAGTGTAGGCTTGATTCTGGTGATTCTCATGACTGTGATAGTTTCATTTCTGTGTGGTGAGATCTGGGGCATCCCTTTAAACAGTATGAGGAAACAGGATCTCCATGCACTTGGATGTAATAGATGAGAGGCAGGTTGAGATTTGACAGGAGACCTAATTTGGGAAAAAATTAAAACTGGATTTGAGTCCCTAACTGGCTGGGCATTTTCAAAGGTCATGCAGCATGGCCATCTGCAGAATGAGTATAACTGGACTACAGAACTAAAACAAAAAGGCAGGGGCTGGCCCCATGGCCGAGTTGTTAAGTTCACATGCTCTGCTTCTGTGGCCCAGGGTTTCACCTGCCCAGGGTTTCACCGGTTCGGAGCCTGAGCGCAGACACGGCACGGCTCATCAGGCCACGCTGAGGTGGCGTCCCACAAAGCACAGCCAGAGGCACTAACAGCTAGAATCTACAACTATGTACTGGGGGGCTTTGGGAAGAAAAAAAAAGACAAAGTAAAGGAAACCATAAAGCACTGTATAAATTTAACTCGCCTTGCTATTCATGCTAGACAAATGCTTCACAAGCTTGAAATGGTCTCCCAAGTTCTCTTTCTATACTTAAAATGCTGCCATAGTGGCTTAGAACTTATAAAAGGGAGTATCACCTCCACTTGCCGTCTCCTGTGTACTCTTGCCTACACAGAGAGGCACACCCTCATTTTTATGTGTATTTCTATTTGCCTTTGTGTTCTTGTTAAAGGCATCTGATGTTAAAAGTTTCCCAGCTGTTGACATACCCAGGCTTCCATTGGTGGAAGCTTCTAAACACATCCCTAAGAGACACTCTTGATACTCAGAAAGATATTGGACTCAAGAGTTAGAATGAAAGAAAAGAAAGGTGACATTTATGGGGTGCAATGGGTAGGAGTTCTGCCAATATTATCTTAACCTTCCCAACAACCCTGAGAAATAGTCATAAATGCACATATTTTACAAATGAAGAAATGGGCTCAAAAATATTGTTACCTGTCCAAAGTCATATATAGCAGAGCCAAGATTTGAGCCCAGCTGTGTCTGATGCATTTGACCTGTTCTTTGTATACTCCTGAATACTACTAGCTAGATGTCTAAACTTAGGTAAGTTGTACTTTCTCTCCAAGACTATTTACTTCTCAATGAGATGATACCTTCCCTACCGATCTACCCATTCTGACATGAGACTCAATGAGCCAGGTCCATGAGAAAGCATCTTATTAACTCCCTAATTATGCTTACATAAAAGAGTCCCAGGATCTAATGAGTCCAAAGAAACTTCTTTGAGAAACACAAAAGAGAAAATTGGGCTGTCCAGACATTCTTTATTCATTTTTCATCCATCCATTCGTTCAAAAAACATTTATCTAGTGATCTGTGCGAGACATGCAGCCTCGGTCCCCTGGGAGCTCAGCTAAGTTGACAGAAGGGACTGTTGGCATATGATCTCTTCATGAGTCTTGGGCTTCTCGGACATGGATAGTAGGTTCTGAGAAGGAGGGTCCCAAGAGTAAGCATTTCAGTAGAACAAGCCAGAAGCTGCAAGGTTCCTCATCACCTAGCCTTGGAAATCCCGGGACATCCCAGCTGCCATATCCCATTGACTAAGCAAGTCACTTAGCCAGCCCAGATTCAAGGGGAGGGGAAACAGACTTTCCTCTTGATAGGGAGACAAGATTATATCACAGAAGAGCAGATATTGTTATGGCCATATCTGGAAAGTATAATTTGCCACATACAATGTTTTGCATGTTGCTTTTTACTCTTAAAAATATACTTGGAGTTCTTTTTCACATCAGTACATAGAGAACTACCTCACTTTTTTTAACAGCTGTGTAGTAGTCCTTTATAGTGATTATGATAATTTATTTAACTAGTTCTCTGTAAATGGGCATTTAGATTCTCTTTGTCTCTCTCTTTTCTAATAGAAACAGTGCTACAATGATCATTTTGCTTATATTTTTGGTATACTTTTGCCAAAGGGTACATGCATGCATTTTTAAAGTTTTATAGTTATTGCCTGTGGCTTCATTTACAAACAATAATAGTGTCATAAAATATCAGAAATCAAAGATATTTTAGGCCAATATTTCTCACGTGTGCTCCCTGGACCTCCTGCATCAGAATCAAGTGAGGAGCCTAGCTAAAATGCAGATTCCTGGGCCCCAGGCCTAGGAGATTAGACTCTTCAGGGTGGGGTCCTAGGAATCTATTTTCAGAGATTCCTTGGGTGGTTCCTGAGCACTCTGAAGTTTGAGAATAACGATTGGATCCATCCTCCTCACTTTACAGGCGGGAAAACTCCAAAGTGGATTGATGGCTGCTTCATACTTTCCTTATGTCTCTGTCACATCCCTTAACACAAAATATTCTCTTCACAAAACTAAGTTATTCAAGAAAGGCCAGATATTATCTTAATAATCCCAGTACTTAGCACCATGCTTTGTTTGGGATCAGAGCTCAGTAACTATTTGCTGGATGGCAAAGTCAAGTGACCACACATGCAGAGTTTATTTCTGAACTCTCAATTCTGTTTTGTTGATCTGTATGTCTGTCTTTATGCCGGTACCAAACTGGCTTGATTACCACGGCTTTATGGTTATAAACACTCTCTTCTTGACCAAACTTTAGTCAACTACCTCTGAACTCTCTTCTCGAATAGACTTCAACTTTGATCTATGAAAACTGCAGTTCTCAGCACAATGTCGTCCACTCCACAATGAGACTTGAATGATCATTAGCACAGTTTCTAACAGCTCCAGCCTGCATGCCTAGAATGATCACCCCAGGTGCCTTAAATTCCTCTCTGACAAAGCTCAATGCTGCCAAAAGAATTGACTGTTCCAGTCACAACATGACTACAGGCCCCTGACACTCCTTTTCTTAGAGCATTTACTTTAGTAGACTTGCAATTGTAAATCTTTGCCTCTTTGAGATGTATCTTCTATAACCCAGGAATTTCTTTCTCAAGGACTGGGGAGCTATCCCTTTGAAATGTAATCATCAAGAAGGAAAGGGCCCCAATCTCTGTCTCCCAATCTCTGTGGGAGGGTCGGAGCCTAGCTTCTATAAGCACAGTTAGTAACTCAGACGGCCTGATTGCATTGACCCTATCTCTCCCCTCCCCTATGTCCTTTAATACTTTTCCTTTAGCACATCCCAGCATTTAAAAAGCCTCTTGCCTTTCCTTTTGGAAGAGCCAAGTTCATTTTTTACTGGAGTGTCTCTCCTCTCCTGCAGTTGTCTGAATAAAACCTGTCTTGCCATTTTTAACAAGTTTGGTGCAAAAGTTTTCTTTAACAAGAGTAAGTTTTGAAATCAGGTAGCGTAAATCCTTTAATTTTGTTCTTCTTTTTCAAAATTATTTTGGCTATTCTAGGTCCTTTGCATTTCTATATAAATTTTAGCAGAAGTTTATCAATTTCTACAAAATGTCTGTTGGGATTTGATAGGAATGACATTGAATTGATAGGTCAATTTGAGGAGAATTTTCATGTTGACAATATTGAGTCTTTTACTCTATGAACATAGATTTATCTGGATCAGAGGTCTGCAAACTTTCTGTAAAGAGCCAGATAGTAAATATTTTTGGCTTTGTGGGCAATATTCAACTCTACCACTGTAGTGTAAAAGCTGCTATAGATAATATATAAACAAAGGGGTATGGCTGAGTTCCAATAAACCTTTATTTACAAAACAAGCAGGGGGCCAGATTTGGCCCAAGGACTATAGTTTGCTGACTCTGGTTTAGATATTCTTTAATCTCTTTCAGCAACGTTTCATCATTTTCAGTGCAAAAGTCTTGCAGTTCTTTTGTTAAACTCATTCCTAAGCATTTTATTCATTTTGATGCTATTATGAATGGAATTGTTTCCTTAATTTCATTTTCCGATTGTTGATTACTAGTATGTAGAAATAAAATTGATTTTTATATATTGATCTTGTATCCTGCAACCTTGCTAAATTCATTTTTAGTTCTAGTATGCTTTTGGAGTAGAGTCCTTGAGATTTTCTACATACAGATCATGTGGTCTGCAAATAAAGACAGTTTCACTTCTTCCTTTCCATTCTAGGTACCTTTAATTTCTTTACCTTTGTTTCTTTCTCTCTCTCCTTCTTGTCTTTCCCCCCTTTTTCTCCTTTTCTTTCTTTCTTTTTTTTTAATTTCCCTGGTTAGAACTGATGTGGGTCAAGGCTGCTCCAGGTAGAGAAGCCCAAGGTGACCTGCCCTACATGCCAATCTATATGACCAGATTCGTATCTAAAGTTATATGACCACACAATAACCAGACCCCATCTGCACTGAAATCATTTAATGACTTTTTACATCATCTTTTCTTTTTCCAGTAAAAATAAGTCATGTATCCGTGCCTTATAAATTTAGCCCTAACCCTCAACTCAGGGCAGCATCAGCAGCTCTGACTGCCCATGGGTCCTGTCCCCATGCTATTCCATACTATTCTCTAAATAAAAGAGCACTACTGCCAGACCTTGAGAGTCCAAGAAATCTTTCTTTCGACTCTTCGGCTCACCGAGCCCACGTCAAGAACCACCACTGTGATGCTGAATAGAAGTAGTGAGAGTGGACGTTCTTACCTGGTTCCTAATGTTGAGGGGCAAACATTCAGTCTTTCATCATCAAGTATATGTTAGCTGTAGGTTGTTTGTAGCTGCCCTTTATCAGGTCAAAGAACTATGAAATTTTATTCATAGCTTGTTGAGAGATTTTATCATGAATGAATGTTGGATATTGTCAAATGCTTCTGTATGTATTGAGATGATCATGTAGCTTTTTTCTTTTATTCTATTAATATGGTGTGTTACATTAAATGATTTTTAGATGTTGCGCCAACCTTGCATTCCTGGGATAAATCCCACTTGGACATACATATAATATTTTACTTATGTTGATGGGTTTTGCTTGCTAAATTTTATTGAATATTTTTGCATGAGGGAGATTGTTCTGTAATTTTTGTTTCTTGTGGTCTGTTTGTCTGGCTTTTATATCAGGGTAACATTGACCTCATTGAATGAGCTGGAACATATTCTTTCCTCTTCTATTTTTTGAAAGAGTTTGTGAAGATTGACATTGTTTCTTTTTTAAATGTTTAATAGAATTCACTAGTGAAGCCATCTAGGCCTGGATCTTCTTTTCTTCACTTATTTAGTTCTATTTGGATTTTCTATTAATTTGTGCCTTTCTAGGAATTGCCTATTTCACCTAAATTGCCTAACTTGTTGGCATAAAGTTGTTCATATTATTCCGTTATAGTCCTTTAACTTTCTATAAGTCTATGTCCAAAACTTCTTCAAAAGTCTCCTATTACTCGATGATCAGATTGTTTCCAATATCAGCTACCAGATACAATATTGTAATGAATCTCTTTGCATATCCTACTTTGTACACGTGAACAAATATATCTGAAGGATATTGGGGTTATATCAATGAAGTAGAGAAGGAATGGAGACAGTGAGGAAGAAGAAAATGGCTTTCATTGGAAGAGTAGAGTTGCAATTTAGATGCTGGCCAATGATCCATTTCATATTCAATTATTTGATGTCGTAATGGACAGGGGCCTGTATTGAACTTAGTGTTCACACCATCCCAGATCTGCTGGCATCACCAATCGCCCTACTCTGGCCTGGGCCACATTCCTTGCATTCTGGATGGAGCCATGCTAGTGATGTCCGCTGCTGTTTTAGTGGTCATCAAGCTTAAGACATTGCTGCTGCCACCACTACATACCAAGAGCCCCACGCACATTACCCACCAAAGGGAGAGCTAGCTGCACCTGTGCAGGAGTTTACCCATGGAAGCTCTGTCTTCCCCAGCGGCTGCTTGGGCAGGTGGTGGTTGCAGCCCAGAAGCTAGTTCTAGAATTCACTCCAATTTTGACGAACAGGAGAGAAGAGATGGGAAGAAGCTAGCAGATACATTACCCGCCCTTCCTCCATGCCCTCCCTCCTCAACACTTTCAAGACACAGGAGTTTCACGCAGACTTTTTGAAGACATCCCACAAGACAGAGAAATCGGCTTCATTCGTTTCAAAGTGACCAGCTCCTTGTCTCACTCGTGTGTTATTCTCTCCTTCCTTCCCTGCCTCACTCTCGTTTCTCTGGAATTGCATTCCCAACAAAATGTTAACAGGAAAGTTTTTTCTCTGCTTTCTAAAGAACCCAGGCAGGCAGGGCCTTAGAGGTGACCTAGGAGTGAGGTCACAAACTCGAAATGTCCCAAGCAGGATTTAGCCTACAAACACATTTCGTTTAGCCCCAAAGAAATTTTTAAATAATTGAATTATTTGCCATCATGTAACAGTTGGAGACCACATAAAATCTGGATTTCCTCCTTGTCTGGCATTACTGAGGTCTTGAAACAATTGGCCTCGGGACATTTGTGCTGGCCCTTTAGTCAAGGGTGACTCACGCCCTGGGCCAGCACAATACCCACCACCCCTACTGTCTTCCGAAACTGGGCTGCGTCCACAGGCATTTATCCTCACGGTCACCTCATTTCCTTTTACAGTAAAAACATATCTGTTATACATATGTCTCTATCAAAAAAGCGAAACACACTGGAAATGATACGCATTTCGAGAGAAAAGGGAGAAAGAGGGTTGATTTGGGGAAGCGAAGGCTCTCCTCTTGTGTTTGATATCTGAACACCACACCCACTCCACTGGGTCAGGTTGCCTGACTTGCCCCTGTAAGCATTTGAGCTTGCCACCCCGATAGAGGGCCGACTCCCTCCTTTGCCAAAGATGAAATGGGACCCGGAGAGGGTGAGCGACTTGCCCACTGTCTCGCATTAAATTGGCAGCACGCTCTTTTCACTGTGCCCACCATGGCAAAGATGAGTAACCAAGTCTGCCAGGTGTTTACTTTCCTAGTGAATACCTATAAGGGAGGGTTTGAAAAATAAAAATGAAAACATGTGGGCTGTTAACCCCGTCCTAAATTATTAGGCTGATTAGCATCTATTGGAATTTCCTGAGGCCAAAGGTCATGGGAGGCTCAAACTCATTGTCAAGGGAAGAGGAAGGAAAGGAGGAGGGCAGTGGACTCCACGGGCCTGAGGTCTCATCCAGGTGGCAGCTGCCATCCTGGTCCCGCTTAATGGTGCTTAGTTCTTTTCATGGAATCCAGCTGCTGCTGGCCCTTCAGGCAGAGGGGTGTGAGGTACACAGCATCAGCCAAAGGAGCCCAGGCCTTGAGTCAGCAGGCTTGGGTTCAAATTCTCCCTCTTTCTCACCACCTGGAAACCTTGGATAGATTTCTCCATCCTTCTAAACCTCAATTATCCAACCTGCAAGATGTAAGAATGCCTGTTTTGTAGTTTTGCAGTGAAAACTCAATGAGGTAATGTATGTAAGCTACAAGAGGCCTGATGTGTTGCTCCCACCCTACTCCTGCCTCTTAGCCTTCGGTCCTGAGGTGGTCTGGCCACCACTGCTCGTAGTGAGACTGTGAAGGTTGCTGGCTAACTTTCTTCTTTCTGATTCTGGTGGCCGCATTTACTTTGTGGTGCTCTATGACGAGAGAGAATCAGGGCTGGTGATGCTGGTGTGCATCAGTTCAGATGTACTGGTGGATAAATGGCTACTGCCCTGAGACCCCTGAGTGTCTCTGTTACCCAGCCCACTGACCCCATAAGACATTAACAGTAGCCCTGCTCAGAACGAGCTTAACATGGTCTCTTTAGCTTACAGGAAACCACAAAGAGGAAGGAGGAGACGGCTGAGACATACAGTCAAAACCTGTTAAAGCTGGTTGAAGGCAACATGGCAGCCTGACTTGACCTGACATAGCCCCTGCAGCTCATTGTAATGCATTACCATGCAACGTAACACCTCCACTCACCGTGCTGAACATCCCAGCCCCTCCAGACCTCACCAGACACCGAGACGGAGGAGGTAACACCTGGCACAGCAGGGTCCCCTGGACAGACTGCTTGCAACTGTACTCTAGGTCAGTGGTCGAGTCATGCTGGGTGTTCAAGATCTTGAATACCACCCCAGAAAGAAGGAACAAACCATCTGTCACTAACGCCTCACTGTCATTGCCTTATCTTCAAAAGAAAGCAAACATCAGCTTCACAAAGGGTGCAGTCTTTGGGGCAACTCCCATCAAGGTCAGAGAGGCAGCCGTTCCTGGGTTCTTTGCACAGTTGCTCTAAGCTGTAAACACACCATCCTTGACCAAATAGCCTTTAATCCACTTGATGAACAAGACTTCTGAGCCCCCATGGGAATGCCCAGCTCTCCCCGTTCTCTGGACCAAGACCTGGGTTTGTTTCTCAGATTTCTCAGTTTGCTTCAGCTCCATCTCTTTGTTTCAGTGTTTTACCTATTGTTTTCACACTCTTCTAGATAAGCTTTCTAGTTGCCTTAGAGAAAAAAGAAAGATTATTTTCACCAGCAGTCTTTGTGGTCCCTGGCTTGTCAGCTTCAAGCACATTCCTTGATACCTGCCCAGGGTAGACATGGCTCATGGCCTCTACGGTGTCTGTGGATGGCCCGGGAAGCCCACACCTGTGACAGTTCTTGCTGTTCTACCTGTGGCATCACAGTCTCACTGTGAGTTTTGGTTGAAACTGCAGAATCTCTGTCTCACTGCCACCCATGCCCAGCATCCCTCATGCTGTAAAAGACCCTCTGCTGTGTCTTTTGGCATGTGCACGTGAATTCGTCTTATTGCATTGAAGAAAATGGAAATACTTATTTTGCATAAATTCATACATGGAACAGTGTCAGCCTCCATCTTTCTGGTTTCTGGAGAGTGAAAACTATATCGTAAGGCCTGACATAGGCTGAGCCCCTAAACCTAGAAGCTAGTTCACTTCTGAACGGAACTCTTGAACCCAAATCCTTTCCTTTTGCCTATGGTCATTTGAGTTCATTTTTCTAGCACGGCTGACAATATCCTGACTAATGCAGAAGCTGGGCCTGCCATGGGGTATGGCAAGTATCAGACTCTAGAGTGGAAAGTTGATGGGGGCTGGGTGGGCCTCAGGGAGGACCACCCTTCAGGGAGGATCGCTCTTCCCCTGGCTGGGAACTTGACAATTCTCAGGGGCTGGATATTTTCCCATTTGCCCCTTCAAGCCCATTTGTCAACAGTGAGGCTGGAGGACGGGTGAGGGATGGGATCAAGAGGGCGCATTGGGGGGCGGCCCAGGGGCACAGCATGTTCCACTTCCATGGCCCAGGATTCATGGGTTTGGATCCGGGTGTGGACATGGCATGCTTGGCAAGCCATGCTGTGGTAGATGTCCCATGTATAAAGTAGAGGAAGATGGGCATGGGTGTGAGCTCAGGGCCAGTCTTCCTCAGCAAAAAAAAGAGGATTGGTAGCAGATGTTAGCTCAGGGCTAATCTTCCTCAAAAAAAAAAAAAAAAAAGATGACACATCGGGAACAGGGAAGGAACCCAGAGGGAAAGTTGAGGGAATAGGAGAAGATGTAGGTCAATGTGTAGGCAGTGGGTGGGGCAGCGCTCACCTCTCTTCTCTGTGAGATTATCTTCTGGGTGTGAAGGAGGCACAGGTGGGTGGGAGGTTTAAGAGAAGTGATAACAATTTGGAAAGGCTCTGGAGAAGGATTGGAGAGCCACAGATGGGAGTCCAATAACTGGCTTGAAGACTGGTGAGTGGGGGCCCCACTGATGCTGGGAACCCAGCCCTGCTGCGGCATCCGCCGGGAGCTGTGTGGCTCTGTGGATGCTGAGCAGCTCCGTGGGGCAGAGCTGGGGCAGGCGGCTTGGAGGGCTGATCCATAGGTGGGGATAGGGTTGGTGCAGTGGAGGGAGGGGTGCTGAGGACCTCACATGCTGGCTGACATGCTGTCGGAGGCCGCCCTCCTTTGTATGGCAAACAGCAGTCAGGGGAGGTAACGCCTCTCACCACAGTAGCCCAAAGTCCCACAAACAGTAAAGAAAATACAAGAGTGTGCCTAAGGCATGGTGGGAACATGTGCCTTGACCATTCTTGTCTGGCTTTCTAGACTCCATGAGAAATTATCCACAGGAACAATGTCCATTGTGAAGATTCCATTTCAAAACCTGGCTTCCCTAGGCCATCTTAAAACAGCTTATTAGGTTTTAGGTGGTGACAGAGGATGGCATATTCTCTCCCATTGCCACCTGTTCAATCGAGTGTTACCAGGACTGAGCTTCTGCTGGTAAAACAATATTCCCCATTTCAAAGACAGCTCATCCTAAGAGATTAAAAATTAGACCAGTGGGGCTGGCCCAGTGGTGCGGTGGTTAAGGGCGCACGTTCTGCTTTGGTGGCCTGGGGTCCACCGGTTCGGATCTCGGGTGTGGACATGGCACTGCTTGGCAAAGCCATGCTGTGGCAGGCATCCCACATATAAAGTAGGGGAAGATACGCACGGATGTTAGCTCAGGGCCAATCTTCCTCAGCAAAAAAAGAGGAGGATTGGCAGATGTTAGCTCAGGGCTAATCTTCCTCAAAAAAAAAAAAAAAATTAGACCAGTAATTGTCCACCAGGAATTCCTGAATATTCTTTGTTATAATTACAGCAAGAAAAGCCTAGTTTATAGGGTATTTTATATTCACTCTTTGCCATCTGTCAACTCCCTGAGTCTTTGTAATAGCCCTGGGAGTGAAGCAGGTTGGTCCTACTATTTCTGTACTTTAGATGATGACCTGAAGTCACTGACTCTCATTCTTCATCTGTCCTTTGCCCTGAACTATAGTCATTTCTCCCTGACCACGTATGGAACTCTATCCACAATCTACTAGCTAGTCAATGGATTCCGCCAATCTCAGTCCTTGTTTGTAAAGTCAGAGCGCACACTCCTCCGAGGGCCCCTCCGCCTCTGAGATGCTACTGATTAAACAGTTGCTGTTTAACAGATATAATACAGTTTGTTACAATTAAACATTTTAAAGGCTCACTTGTAAAATCGACTTGGCAGAAACAATAGATACACATAAAGGGCCAGACATATCTTTTCTGTAGCATCTGTCTCCCATGGGAGGCAGGAATTTCTGTTAATTTAGTTACAAGACCAGCCACCTATCAATTTAGCAAACATGAATCCATCTGGATCAAGTTAGGGAAAGCTGTATTTCTGAAAATAAGATAACCCTAAATGGGGACCTAAAAGGAAGCATTTCTTGTGCAATCAGAAGTGTTGAATGGGCACTCAGTGAAAACAGATTCATCAAACGAATGCATCAGAACTCCTGCATGTGCCCATTCTTCACTCATCTTTTCTCAAAGGCCCATCTGTGACATTACAGAAGAGGACCACACTGAAGGCAGCGAGATTTGGGGATCATCAGAAAAGGTGTTTACCTAGCAGATATGATGAGATGTCACAAGGTATCTCATAAAATGTGAAGTTGACGCTACAACTGAAAGGAAATTAACAAGGAAAAACCCACGTGTCTGAAATCACCCACCCATAGAAGGTGGGTGCTCCCACTTTCCCTTTTTCCCAGAATCACCAGCTGCAGACCACACGATGGGAAGAGAAGTGTGTGTTTCCAGGGAAGCGTGGCCTCGTGCTTGTGGCTTGTGGAACTGTCCCCACTGTGAAAGCAGATGGCACATCACAGAGACAGAACTGAGTAGGGCATCTCTACCACTTCCCAGAGTAGAGGAGGCTTTGGCCGCCAGACTCCTGGGGGAAAAGGAGGCAGCAAACTGCTGTTGCTTGGTGGCACTGGCCATTATAAAAAAAAGATGACATCACCTTTTATCTGGCACTAGGCTGAACACTTTAGACACATTTCTCGTTTATTTTTCATGCCAATCCTTTGAGGCGGAGATCATTATCCTTATTTAATAAATGAGTACAACATGGATCAGAGACGTTAAGAAACTTACCGAAGGTCACACAGCTATTTAGGGGCACGATGTGGTTTAGAACCTTCTTCTGTCCTAGCCTCTACACTAAATCTTCTTGCTCTGATTCTGCACTCACCCAGCTCCTCAGGCTGCATTTTCTAAAAGAGGAGACTGTCGTCGACAGATACAGTGAGATACAGGAGAGAGTGAAGGATGGAGCCAGCAGATCTTAGCTCCAAAGCAGGTGGCCTCATTTATGAACTGTGGGATAGTGAGAAGGCCTTCCACTTCCTCATCTGTAGAGTGGAAATACTCAGAGACATCGCAGGGAAAATCCTTCCTACAGTGCTGCTGCAGGGCGGCCTCTCCATACGTTCCCTTCTCCTCCCCCGGGTGATGAAGGGACCTTGTTAGGTCGACAGTCATCTATGGGCTTCTTGGGAGTTTGGTACAACGCTGTGGGTTCACAGATCAGCGGTGATTTTGTCCACATACCCAGATTTCTCACGCCGAGATCATGGTCTAGAACACTAACCCCACCAGGACATTACCCATCCCTGTAAACACCTGGCTGTCGAGAAAGCCAGCTTCACAGGAGAGCTCCTTCACTGTGTCCTTTTAAACTACAGCAATGTTATCCACTGGCACAGCACTCATTGCCTTGAAAGTCCATTTCAAAGGAGGGTAATGGACTCTTTTCTCTCTTGATGGTTGGAGCCTGGGATGGTGTGGCAAATGCCCCCAGAGGCCAGCGGTGACTTGAGTGGAGGAAGAGGCTGGCATAGAGCGCACAGACACCTGGAACAAGGAGGGGAGCACACATGCGCCTCGACAAGCGTGTATAATGGTCAGCTGGTCAGGCAGACCACGGAACAGAAGCTTTGCATCCTGTCGGGGACAAGCTAATCTGTGCGTGGTTATTCTGTGACAGGCTGGGAGCTCTGCGGAGACCCCGGGACTTGTCCAAACAAGGAAGAACGTCTCTAGTGAACACAAAGGTTATCAACAAACAGCCGTACAATAATAACTCTCACTCTCTGTTTACACAGACTTTACAGTTTCTACACCCCTTCCACATGCTCTAATTTAAATGTCACTGCAGGCCTGCTGGCTGTTGTTGTTGTTCTCAGCTCATGCAACAGCAGCTGCGCAGCCATGGCTCCCGTCTAGAGTGCCCGTGTTGGGCGTCAGGAACTGTGCAAAGCACTTTTTGATCAGTCATTCGTTCTATAAGTATTTGTTGAGCCCCGAATACATACCAGGCACTTTTGTGAGTGTTGGGAATAAATCCATGAGCAGAAGAGTCAAAGTGCCTGTTCTGAAGGAGCTGATGGTCCAGGTGGGGGAGGCAGACAATGACAAACAGGTCACTGTGTCTTAGGTGCATGCTGGTCTGTGCTTTGTAGAAAAAGAAGGCAGAGAAGGTGGGGAGGAGAGGAGTGTGAGGGCTGGCGTGTGGGTGCAAGGTTGTAGAGTCGCTCGGGGAAGGACCCACCGAGAGGGTGACATTTGAGTAATGATCTAGAGGTGTCCGAGGGCCAGCAAGGGGGGCGAGGACAGCTGGGATGAAGTGCACGAGGGGCCCATAAGGGAGATGAGGCCAGAGGGGTGAGGGGGACACAGGTCACGGAGGAGCTGATGGGCCCTGGGACACTGAGCAAGACGAGAAGCTGGTTTAGGAGAGACCGGATCTGAACTTACTTTTAGGATGTTTTATCTTATTTAATTTTCAGAAAAGCTCCACAAAGTAAGTATTTGAAGTCTTTTTTTCTTGGACTGATCTCTGATATTTGCTTATATTTTATTATTTCCATCTTTATGGGAAAAGGTATGGGACAATTATGTAAAATATTTAAAAAGTAGTGTGAATCCTAGACTTTTCCTACTACACCAGATTTACTACACAAACACATACACACACACACACACACACACACACACAGATATAAATAGAAAATGTATCAAGGACCTTTATAAAAACCACCAAAAGGTTGTCAATTATGAAGAGATTGGGCAATGTCTGGTGTTAATTTGGGCAAGTGACAGAACCAGTGTGAGATGTCACATGTATCAGTGTGCCTCCACTTACCTCACCCTGCTTCAAAAGTAAAATGGGTGGAAAGACCCAGAAAGCCCAGTGGAATGGTGTTAAATGGGAACTGCACACACCAAAGGCACATTTAAAAGCTGATGAAATCAGAGTGAGATCTGTAGCTTAGTAACACTATTGCGCTATGGGACCAACATCAATTTCCTGGTTTTGAAAATGTGCGATGATTATTTAAGATGTTATCATTGTGGAAGCTGAGTGAAGGTACACAGAATGCTCTGTACTATTTTTGCAACTTGTTGTGAATCTTCAATTATTTTAAGATAAAAAGCTTTTAAAAAAATGAGGATGGAGCTCAAAGGCAAGTGAACACAGAAAGAATGGAGCACTGAGAGAAGAAAGCAAGATTTCAGAATTGTGTTCTAAAAAGCAGGTGCACACACACGTGTATCTGTAGACTATCTCTGGAAAGGTAGATATTCAAAGAGTAGCAGTCGTGAGCTCTATGAGAGGAACTGAGAGACTGGGAGACAGGTGGAAGACAGGCGCTTTTTAAAAATGTTTTCATCGTGCGCATGTATTACATATTTAGAATTAAAATGTTTTGAATGTGATGAACCCCAGAAAGAGCCCTCAAGACCTTTCTAGCTATTAACTATACATAAATAAATGCAGGAACGGTATAATAATTACTTGATAGATCTAAGTAAAAGTTTAAGATCTCTATATTTTAAAGCATATTACTTTAAAGATAAAAATAGAAATGAGGAAAATTTCTTATTACTTAGATCTAACTCCAGAGTCAATGTTCTGACTATGGAAAAGGAAGAAAAGAGCCGGCCCTGATGGCCTAGTGCTTAAAGTTCCATGCTGTCACTGCGTTAGCAGCCCAGGTTCATTCCCAGTCGTGGAACCACACCACCCGTCTGTCAGTAGCCATGCTGTGTGGTGGCTCACAGAGAAGAACTAGAATGACTTACAACTAGGATGTACAACTATACACTGGGGCTTTGGGGAGAAAAAAAAAAAGGAAGGAAAATATTTGTTACATATGTGACAGCTGAAGATTAATATCTCTTAGATATATTAAGAGTGTATTTACTAATCCAGAAGAAAAATATAAACACCCTAAAACAGAAAAATAAGTAAAGGGCATGAGTGAATGGGCTACTCACAGAAGAAATACAGTTGGCCGATAAATACATCAAAAAATAACCAGCCTTGCTAATCATCAAAGAAAAGTAAATTAAAACAAAATAACATTTTCCACCTATCAGATGAGCAAATAATGAAATAATAATACATTTAACACAGAAATTCTACCTCTATGATTATCCTAAGGAAATTAGCATAAGTGTGGGGAAGTTTTTCTCTAAAGGATAAAATTCCTAACCTAGTTTTCGTAGTTAAAAAAAAAAGTCAGAACCAACGTGAGTGTTCCACAAGAGGAGATTGATCAAGTAAATGAGGGCTCAGCCATCCCGTGGAATAAAATGTTGCCATTAAAATAGTGATCAGACCTGTATTTATTGATATGCAAGGATGGCCCTGGCATTGCTAGATGAGAAAAGCAGCCTGTATAACAAGGTGCTGTAACCTATGTATGGCATTGCAACTAGTGTCTATATGGGAAGAGGAAATTAGGACACAGACATCTGTGCACACGGAGGGAAGACCAGGTGAAAACAGCGGGAGAAGGCAGCCGTCGGCAAGCCAAGGAGAGAGGCCTGAGGAAAAACCAACCCTGAGGACACCCTGATCTCAGACTTCTAGCTTCCAGAACAATCCATTCCTGTTGTTTAAGCCCCCCCAGTCTGAGGCGGCCCAAGTATGTTGACTGATCCAAATTCTCTCAAACATCCTAGGAGATTCTGCCTGTTGCTGTTTCCCAAAGGCCATCCCGGGCATGAGGAGGGCAAGCAGGGTTTTTGGGAAGATCACTGTTGAACAAAGAGAAGGAAGGCTTGTTTGATGAAGCAAGGAGTAAAGACTCAAGATTCAAGAAGAGTTTTAGAAAGTTCAAGCTGTTTGAGCCCATGGGCTTGTCAACGGAAACCCAGGCTGCCCAGAGCTGCTCTCTCCTGCATGGAAGGTGGCCTGGGGCATTTCTGTTCTCTCAGAATAACTTTACAGGTGGTGCCCTGGTGAGCCTGCTGGGCTGACCCAGTAAGCTATTCTTATGCCTTTTTAAAGGTCAGCTTCACTACCTGGCTGTGTGATTGGCATCCCTCAGCCTCTGCTTCTTTGTGTGTGAAATCAAATAAGATAACATGTCATGTGCCCAACCATCCACCCAGAATAAGGTGAAGGCTCAGGAAAGGGGAGTTCTCTTCTCTGTTCTTGTTACCAAACCAGTTCATTTTTGCCCGCCCCCCCAGAAAGCCAAACACCGAGACGACGAGATTGCAGCAGAAAGAGGGTTTACTCACAACGCAGCTACGTGAGGAAGCGAGAGCAGGAGCCTCAAATTCGCTTCCCAGAAAATAAGGACTTGGATATTTATGGCATGGGGACAAGGTAATCTGAAATGTAGAGGTAGGTGATTGGAGGTGAGATCATTGATGATCTATGCAAGCGTAGTCAGAGTCCATGCCTCTTCATAGGACCCATGCTCACAAAATGGCGGTGTTAGCATGATCTGAGGGTGGAGTTTTTAGCCTCTTGACATCAAAAGGTCATCTATCAGACATCTGCACAGGCCCAGTTGATAAGCTGGTGGTCTCAACCGGCCTGAAGTGGACAAGGAGTTCTAATTCCTGGAAAACAGCTCACACACCCATTACCATGGTGACCCAGGCTCCAGGGAGATGCTATCTGTAGGAGCCTAGTGGGAGTCAGACAGCATATTGCCTAAGCAGCCAGTTAACAATGGGTGGGTTAAACAGAGAAAAGCTATAATCAGTAATTGCAAAAAGGAAAAAACTTTAGTACCTAGATACTTAATCATCAATGGCTGTTTGCTGGTTTCACTCTTTGCTGTCAAGGAGGAATGGATATAAGGGGTGTGGATGACAAGTTTAAACATAGAATTGAGGTGGAGACCTGATTTATGAACAACTCATACATCATCCATCATCTGAAACCAGAATTTCATGTTGATAGCTAACTATGTAAACACTTTCCTAATGATGCCAGAAGTGTGGTTGCCGTCTCCTATATAAGTTTGGTGTGCCCTTCCCCGGATGCATATGCCTGGAAGGACACCTGCTCCTCACAATGGTAGGTAACTGGCTTCATACATAAAGACCAGAAAAGAAAAAAAAGATACATATTCCTTATTTTAATATGCTGTATTAAATGTATGTATTACCTGCATGATGTATGCTGTGTACTGGATTCTATTTAACAGTAAATGTGACCTGGTTATGAATCTTCTGTAAATTACTTGCAATTCAATGTGTAGAGTGTAATGAGCATCTGGGAGTGTGGGAAATCATAATGAATGTAGCACTACTTCTGTTCTCTAAGATCAAAGCTGTTATTTCTTTCAATAACTTTGGGATTCAGTTACGTTCCATATGTGTCTCTAATTCTCGGGCCCTGAGTGAGTGATTTGTGAAATTAAATATAATTTCAGAGCTACAGCACTGCATCACTTTACAGAGGAAGAAACCGAGCCTGGGGAAGAAAAGACACTGCCATGGGGGTCTCACCACAGGCCTGTGGGGAAGCTGAGACATGAACCCAGGTGTCTCTCTCCCCAGGCCAGTGGCTGCCAAATTTGGCTTTATAGTGGAATCACCTGGAGATCTTGGAAAAATGCTGATACCTGACTCCCACCTCAGACACTCTGATCTAGCTGGTCTGTAGTGAGGGCTGAGAATTCTGTTTTTGTGGTTAGTGAGGAAGATTGGCCCTGAGTTAACATCTATGCCAATCTTCCTCTATTTTGTATGTGGGACGCCACCACAGCATGGCCAACAAGTGGTGGAGGTCTGCGCCAGGGATCCAAACCCAGGCAGCTGAAGTGGAACACGTGAACTCAGCCACTATGCCACAGGGCCAGCCCCAGAATGCTGGTTTTCAAAAGCTGCCCAGGTGATTGTAATGTTTAGCAAAATTTGGGAACCATCACCCTAGGCCCTTTTCACTGTATCATGTTGTATTAAGAAAAAAAATTGCATCAAAATCTATAAAAACCCATCTAGACCTCCTTTCTGTCTTTAATTCAAAGTTGGTCTTTCTCGAAATGTCCTTTGCTAGAGCCAGTAAAAGGGAATGAACTTGGCTGCTCTCAGGGGTGCAAAGGAGAAGAGGAAGGAAGTGGCTAGCGGCCAGGAGGAGGCAAGTGAGGTTGGAGAGGGTCCTTGGGAATGGACCCCAGGCTTCCCTCGGCCACGCCTAGGAAACTGTCTTGCGACAGAGCTGGTAATGGTAGAAAAACCGTGGGGCTGGGTCCTCCCTGCTCCACTCAGACTCTCTCCTTGAGCCTCACGGGAACTTTGTAAGCTGTAGACCAGTGATGCCGCTGCCCTGCTTCTGACCCTTGAAGACACCTGACTCTTGGTCATGCAGGGCAAGACCCTTCAAGGAGTAGCAACTTAATTAAAAGGACACAGTTCTAGAGGTATTGCCAGCTTGCTTTACCCCAAGGCCGGCGCGAAGCCATACCAGCTAGAAACCCTAACAAATGCCTGCCTCATGGCTCCACTGTCTGCTGTGCCTGCACGTATCAGGGCTCCTGTTTACTGAATGCAGCAAAGGAAGCAAAGATGGGAGGGAAGGGAGGTGAAAGAATAGACTATGGGAACAAGAAGGCACTTTGGAGGCTCTCTGCTCAGGGGTGGTCCTCAGACCAGCAGCTTTGGCATGACCTAGGAGCTTGCTGGAATTGCAGACTCTTAAGTTCCACCAAGCAGAATCTGCATTTTATTTAATAAGATCTGCTGGGGAGTCCTATGCACATTAAAGCAGCACTGGTTTTAATAGTTTTCCTGTTCTTCTTGCCTGGGGGACTTGGTAAAGATGCAAAGGCCCTGAGCCTGTCCTTCTCCAATGAGCCTGAGACTGTGCGTTCCTTGTTAGCTCCCTCGGTGGTTCTGGTGCCCACCCAGGTGGGAGAAGCTCTGTTTTTACAGAGGAGGAAACTGAGGCCCAGAGAGAGAAAGAGAGAGAGAGAGCGCGCGCTAGTGGCAGGCTGTGAGACATTGTTAATTGGGGAACCTCAAAACTGAATAATTTGCTCTCCCCCATGACCGTGTTTGAACTCCATCCCCTAGTCATTCAATCTGGTGCCTCTTCTCAGAGCTGAGGGACATCTGGGAATTCTGTGTCCCTTCCTCACACTGGCCCATAGCCCTGGCTCGTCCCCATAGTCTTCTCTGTTCCATAACTCAGTTCCAAGATTCCTGTGAACACCAATGCCCCCCAGGTGCCCCCTCTGTGGATAAAGGGATCGGAAATTCTGTCTGGCTTTTTTTTTTTTTTTTTTGAGAAAAAATTCAGGTTTCCACAATGATCTTAAGCTGAAGATTATGCAAAAGAATGAAACAGACAGAATGGTGCAACCTCAATCCTGGTGTGAGTCAAGGGTATCATGGTTTCTTGTAAAAGTCGATGTGTTTCTTTTGGTTATAAACCAATGCATTCCATTGTAGACAATTTAGAAAATAAGAGGAAAAGCCCAAAGAAGAAAACGGTCATAACCCCATAACTCAAAATGACTTGTTAAAATTTGGTACAAAACCTTCTGGTGCACTCTGTTTCTGAGCATCTCCTTCTATCTGTATCTTTTTACATCACAGGAATCACACTATGCAAACTGTTTTGTAACCAGGGTTATTTCACTTAATGATACATAGTGACCATTTGCTCTTGTCATTTCACAGTCTCTTATCTCCTCAGCTTACCAGCTTTTTTTTCTGAGTCACCATGTTCTCAACCAGCCCTGTTCTTGGGCATTTTGATTATTTTCGTTTTGCCCCTGCAGTGAACATTCTTGAGAAGTCTAGCTCCATCTCTGTGCCATTCTTCTTAGGATCAAGTATTAGAAGTGAAAAGGAGAAGTCAGATGTTGTAAATAATTTTAAGAATTTGGATATGCACTATCAACTTGCTCTCCATCAAAACTGTTCCAACATAAACAATCCCTCTGTATTTCACTTCCCATAAATGCCTCTATTTGCCTCTAGATATTAGGAATTAAATAATTGTTCTTGCCATTATCCCATGATGGTTCTATTTACACAGTTACATTTCTTGTGTTATCAGTGAATTTAACTTTTTCATGTGTTTATTCATCATTTCTATTTGGGTCTGTGTATGTGTGTGCGTGAAAATGCCACTTTATTTCCTTTGCCATTTTTCTACTAGTCTGTTTTTCTTTTTCTCATTGATATATAGAAACACTTCATATAATGATGTTGTTCTCCAAATTTGGTAATTGCTTTTTAATTCTGTGTATGGACTTACAACTTTTACAATTCAAATCAATTTCTTTTCTTTTTCTTTTGTGTGTAGAATAAGTTAAATATTTACCTATATTTTCTGTGATTAGTTTATGATCTTATTGTAAAAATTTAACCTTTGTGTCCTTTTAGAATTTATTTCATTGTGTGAACGAAGGTAGGAAATTAACTTTCTTTCTTCCCCAAATAGCCCACCATTTGTTCTAATGCCATTTATTGAATAGTAATTCTCTACAGACTTAAAAGACTAAGTTTACCTTATTAAACTTTTATATATATTTGTAAATACACTTCTCGGGTTTTCTATTTTGTTCCCTTTATTCATCTTCTTTCTCTTCTTATATCAGTAATGTACTAGCATCAGGTCATAATTAATTTTAGAAATTTATAGAACAAGTACCCTCACCCCATCTTCCTTTTTAAAAGTTTCCTAAAAATTCCCACGTTAAAGTTTGTTTATTTAGCTTTCTCATCTCAAAATGACAACAAGAGCAACATGATGATACTTTTCTCTGTCCTACAGATCCAGTATCAGCCTAGATAGACTGATATGTTCAGGCAGCCATCATTGATGCCTTGATCATCTGGAAAATGAAGTTCTCAGCCTCATAGTCTAAGACCTCTGACCGACCCAGTTAGCTCCATCAAGTCTCCTCTTGTGTTTTCTTTGTCTCTGTGTCTTTGTCAATGTTTTATTATCTTCCCCAAACTCTCTTCCACTCCCTCATTTCTGTCCTTTAAATTATACATACTCTGCAAAGCAGCTAAAAATAAACTCTCCACAGGGTTTCCTGAACTCCTCTGTAATGAAATAGCACCCTATCATCATGGCTCTGCTACTTCTGACTCACCTTTAGCTCTTTCTCCAGTTTATCTTAGTAACTTGTGTAGCTCTCGTTCCTTTGGTAGCTAACCTGAGAGTGGAAGCCCCACCTTTACACCACCAGCCAGAGCCCAGCAGGGATCCTGGAAGAGGACCCTCAGTCTGCGATTTCCAGCCCAGCAGGGACCCCCTACAGGACACTCAGTCAATGATTACCATCTGAATTCATTTGTTCTCCTTCCTGACCCTTCTTTACCTTATAGAATGCTCTTCTGGGCAGCCTCCTGGTTTTGGCCACCTTTGTGACTGTATGCAATGCCCAGTGCTTCGTCATACCTCGTGAGAACATTCCAGGCAATTTACCTAATGGTAAGTCCCTACTTTTCTATGTTTATTATGTCATTGCAGCCTGGTGGATGTAACCTGTTGGCAGATGACAGCCTTTGAATCTACGTGAGAAGGAGGGTTAGGGCAGAGAGAGAAAAGGAGTAAAATGAGGGCCTTCCATTTGCCATTTATATCAGACAGTGGTTCTCAACTCTAACTATGAGAATTGCCTGGAAAATTTTTGAAACTTACCAATGCTCAGGCCCCATCCAAGACCAGATAAATCAGAATCTTTGAGGTAGGCGCTGCATGTTTAAAAGCTTCTCAACTGACTCCTACATGAGCCAAGAACCATTGATTATTCCAAAGCAGTACTTCTCAAACTTTAACGTGCAAACCCTCTGAAAATCTTGTTAAAACACAGGTTCTGATTCTGTGGGCCTGGAGTCTATACGGCCTCAGGTGATGCCAATGCTTCTAGACACTTAGGCACACTGGAACCACCAGTTGTTGTCCAAGGATCTAAACCAGTTGTTGTCCCCCTGGGCTGAACATTTGAATCACTTGAGGAGCTTACTAAAAATATAGTGCCTGGGTCCCATGCCCAGAGATTCTGATTTCATTGTTCTAGTGTGGGACCCAAGCATAGATTTTTTTTTTTTCCCAAATACCCGAGATGTTTCACATGTGCATTTGGAGCTGAGGACCAAAGCAAAGAGAAATTGAGAAATGAGGCATTTATCCAGAGATAAACCAGCAGGGAAAAACTTAGCCCCATGTTCCTCCAGGCTCATAATAGTTATTTGATTCAAGATGAGGCCCTTAGTTTTTCGTGAAATGTCTGTTCAGGAACAAAATCTGGAAATTTTTGTTTCCATCTTCAGACTGTCCTAGGTTTTGTGCCTTGTTCTGGTTGCATGCCCTGGGGACTCCACTGACGAGGCCACATGTTTTATTTTAGAATGCAAGGATCTGGATGGAGTCACACACCCGATGAACTCAAAGTGGAAGACTAAGAGCTGTCAGGAGTGTTCTTGTGACCAACATGGAATCAGCTGTTGCAACACGTAAGTCTCAAACCAGCAGACCCTAGATGGGGATGCAGCTGGCGTTGGGCTGCTCAATGGGGAAACAGCTACTCTCTTTCAAAATCCCATCCTGCAAGGGGTTTAGTTGTCAGTCCTATTTCTTTCTTTCTTTCTTTCTTTTTTTTTTATTGTGGTAAAACATACCTAACATACAATTTAGCATTTTAAGCATTTTAAGTATAAAATTCAGTGGCATTGAGTATATTCACATTTTTGTGCCACTATCTCCACCACCCACCTCCAGAACTTTTTCATTTCCCCAAACAGAAGCTCTGTACCCATTAAACACTAACTCTCCATTCCCTCCTCCCCTCAGTTCCTGGTAACCACTATTCTACTCTTTGTCTTTATGAATTTGACAACTCTAAGTGGAATCGTATAGTATTTGTCCTTTTGCGACTGGCTTATTTCAGTGTAACATCCTCAAGGATCATCCATGTTGTAGCATGTCTCAGAATTTCCTCCCTTTTTAAGGCTGAGTAATGCTCCATTGTATATATAGAGATATATATCACATTGTTTTATCCATTCATCTGTTGATGGACATTTGGGTTGCTTCCACCTCCATCTTACTTCTTTTAAGTGGTTTTTGAAACTTGATAAATATCTTTATTATTAAATACCTATATCCAGATAGTTGCTGAAGACAGGAAAGGGTACCCAATGGTCTGACGCTATTCTAGAAGTTGCTAGTTCACTTCACTTCTAGAAGTTCACTTCAGCCTTGGCCTGTGGCGATTTGCAAGAAGAGGAGTGGATCTGAACACACGCAGAGGGAATGGATGTGAGGCGTAAAGGACGATCTGTAGTGCGCCTTGTCCTCTAAACCCTATGTTGCTTCATTGCTCAAGGTTAACTCAAGTCAGCTGGAAGGTCGTGCAGATGTGTTCTGCTAGGTTACTGTGGACGCCAAAGATCTTGTACTCAGGCCAATAGAACAGAGAATACCTGCAGTGTGGCCCTGATTTTCCTGTTTCCTCAGTATCAACATCCATGCTAGCCACTCCCCATCCTCCCACCTCAAATCCATCTGATGTTTTCACGTCAGCCTTAGCCTTCAGAGTTTTGCAAGAACAGGAGTGGCTTTGATGACAGAAGCGTTGGCATAACGTAGCATTTCCCAAACTTGCCTGACCACAAACTCATCTGAGAAACTTGATGAAATGCCGATTCCTGGGGCCCACCCCAGAACCTGTGGAATCAGAATCTATAGGATGCTGAGGAATCTGAATTTTAACAAGTGCTTCAGAGAGTCTTATGAGTAGAGGAGCGAGCACTTGACTTAGAATATTCGAGCGCTGCTGAAGTTAAGGGTCCAGAAAGTTCTGAACATATTTCTTGAGCATGCCCCATGCTAAGTGCTTCATGGAACAAGAGGAATATCACATCAGGAGACGGCCTGGCTGGTTCCCTGAAGCAGGTTCCTAGTGATTGCCCCGGCTGGGTCACTGCATCTTACAACTAAACCTTGATTCTGTGGTTCCAGAAATTTGCCATTGTCTTCGCATCATGTTAATCTGACTCCGGAGTGTGATTGTACTGGCCAGGTTAAGGGCTAGTGAGCCATTCCTCTCTGACATGGGAGCGCACCTCCAAAGTGGTCAAAGCATCCATGTCACTCGGATTTGACACCCCTGTACCCCAGTCAGTGCTGTGTCATCACAGCCACATCAATACAACCCTCTTCTAGGGTTCTGTGGACCTAGTGTAGAAAGGTGATGTGGGAAGAGCCTCAGTGCTGGAGTCAGAGTCACTGAGTCTGAATCTCCATTCCCTTGCATACCAGCTGTGTGACCCTGGATAAGTTTCTTAATCTCTCTGAGCCTCAGTTTCCTCACTGTAAAATAAGGATAAGCAGGCGGATGTGAGAATTAAACGAGATTCCACATACAAATTCATTAACTCAAAAAAATATTTAATGCCTTCTGTATGCCAGTTCTGTGTTCCCCGAGCCTGGAACAGTAACTGGCACCTAGTCTGGGCTCAAGGTGCCCCTTCCTCTTTTCTGCCATGTTGCCTATCCTGTTTGGCACATGGATCCACATGGAGCAAACGTGTGCATTTCTCCCTGTGTTCATAGCCAACTCCTTTTCCTTGTAATTGCCTCACAGCCTGGCAAGTTTTTCTCGTGAACTTCTTTGTTTGCCCTGGAAAAATACAGGTTTTGATTGAATTTTCTCTGGGAGAATTTTTTTGACCCACTGCACTCTCTAGGGGACACTGTCCAGATCTCAAGCTGCCCAGTGGCAATGGAGCCTGGGGTTGGAGGCCCGCGGCCAGGCTGCTCTGGCCTCTGTGCTACCCAGGCCTGCACCCAGGGGCCCTGTGAAAACCTTATTCCAACTCATTTTGGTTTCCAGATTACCCTTTGGGGGAAGAGGATTGAAACGTCCTCTTTTGTTAAAGTGAGTCACCTTTTCCAAGGAAACATTGTCAGAAAGGCCCTGGGCATGGCTGCTTCTGTGTACACTTTGGGGGAGGGCAATTGAAATGTGGTGTTTATGGATGGGTTTCAAGAGAGCAATGAGCCCAAAGCTGTTTGCTCCCTTGAATGCGTGGGTGGAGTTTCCTGGGGAGATGGTCCCTAGTTTTCATCAGCTTCTCCCTGGGCTCCATGATCCCAGCCTGGAGTGACTCTGTTCCTGTTGGCTGAGCCAGCTCCTAATCTAACAGGCCTCCAAGCAAGGGTTGGGACAACCTTGAGGGAGTTGGGACAACATTTGAGCAGCAGTATTCCTGGCCACTTCCTGTGCAGGGAGGGCAAGAAAAGCCAGGCGGGAACAAGCTGCCTGGCCCTGACATTGTTCCTGGAATTCAGGAACAAGGTCAGACATGGTCTATGTGTTCATAGTCCAGGTTCTATGTGTTTGGGTCCTGAAGGTGGCACCGTGGGGTTGCCAGCTGATGGGTGACCTTAAGTTGGTGAGGGGCATCCCAAACAGCTAGAGTGTGGGTTGCTTCCGGCACAGAGCTGGCCCTGGGGAGGCCCGGGTATCCTATCCCTTCTAACAAGCTTTGCTCTTGTCTCAATGACAGCGTTGCTATACCTGCGGATTATGACACAACCAAGTGCGAGAAAATCTTTAACGAGAAGACCTGCAGCTACAAGGTGGTGGAGCGGAATGACCCAGAAAAGACCTGTCCTGTCAGTGGGTGGATAATGTAATGTGCTTCCAGTAGGCCAGGTGCTCACGTCTTCTCAGGCTGGCCTCATTCTCCTATGGCCTCTAACAGTCCATGCTGGTGTAACCCTACCTATCAGTAAAAAATGTTTCAGCAACCACTTGAATATGTGTGTTTTTAATTTAGAAATTATGTGGACACTGATATGATGCACATTGTAAAGCATGCAAACATTTAAAGGAGGAGACAAAAAATAAATATGAATAGGGGCTGGCCTGGTAGTGAAGTGGTTAAGTTCGCGTGCTCCACTTTGGCAGCCAAGATTCACAGGTTTGGATCCCAGGCAGGGACCTAACACTGCTCATCGAGTCATGCTGTGGTGGCATCCCACATAAAATAGAGGAAGATTGGCATGTATGTTAGCTCAGGGCCAATCTTCCTCACAAACACAAAAAATAAATAAAAATAAATAAATAAACAAATCTGAATAAAAGTTACACTATTTCCCCTATACTTCAGTAGATCACTGTGCATTGTACTCAGGGGACCACTGCCACTTCTGTCGCTTCTGATATATCTGCACCCTGCTGCCCCAGTGTTCTGCTCTCTGGTGAACAATTCAAAAAGTAAATGTGTCTTTGCGATGGAGTCAGGTCCCTTCTTTTCTTTGAGGATTTCATGTTTATCCTTCCTTCCTCTTCTTCAGGGAGTGTCCTTCAGGCTGTGTCCCTTACACGCATCTGTGTTTGCCTGAGGCTAGAGCAGGTTAGAGCAGGTCAGCCTGGGAGAAGTGCCTGCAGGACCACGTACTGCCTGATGGGCTATTAAAAGGCCAGGGGCTCTGCCTCCTGGATGGGGGGATGGCTTGGGTGCAAGGCTCCAGAATCAGTTGTTTCTTGCTACATACAGACCATCCCAAAACTTAGGGATTTCGAACAATGACAGTGCTGTTTCTGTGTCAGAGAACCTTTGTTTGCTCAACAGGTCCTTGCTGAGTGCCTGGGCCAGGCGGTGCTCTGGGCTCGGGGCTGCAGCAGTGAATCAGAGAGACCACGTCCCTGCTTTGCTGGGGCTTAGAGTCGGGTGTGCGTGTGTATGTGACCGATCCCAAACAAGCACGCAGTCCTCTGTCGAACAATCTGTGGGCAGTCGGTGAAGAGCTTTATTCCCCCTCTGCCCCCTAATCCTACCTCTTCAAATATGCACTGTGGACTAGGTGAGCAATCTAGGCAGCCTTTAGCTTTTTTGGTTATCCTGAGATAATGAAACAGTGCTTTGGTCACTTTTAGTTACAAAAAGTCTCAATTCAGAGTCCGCATCTGACCTGAGAGAACCGGGGACAGGAGAGTTAAGAGTATGACGCAGTCCTAACTCCTCTGCCTGCGGGAGTGTTTAGGGGGGTTTACTTCCTCATGGGGCTTTTGTGGACCTCTTCGAGTTTCCCCACTGCTCCTCTTCCTTCACAGCCCCCGTTTCCACTCACAAGTGTGATGCCTTCTCAGCTTCTGTATCTGCAGCTGTGTTCCCTGCTGAATTCCACTGATTGCCTTGCCCCTCGTAGGAGTCACCCTTGGGTGGCATCTATAAAACCCTAACGTGATCCTCTCCTTTGCAAATCCTGCTTAGACGGTCCTTCACTTTGCTGGGAAGCATGGGAAGCAATTAGCACCCAGTTTTGGGGACCTCTGTCAAAACTGAGACAGAAAGATTCCTATTTTAACATCTGGTCACAGATAAACAGGAAAATTCCAATGTGGATAATGCCACACTGGGCAGATTGTGAGGGGAGGCACAGAGGGGTGGCATGCAGAGTGCAGAAGATTGTGCGGTGTGATGTGGCGCAAACAAACAGTTGCTCTGGACTCAGATGATGTGGCCTGGAATCTGGACTCTAAAATTTATTTATTTACTGAATTAAAAAAAATTGTGGCAAAATACACACAACATAAAGTTTACCATTTTAAGCACTTTTAAGTTTACAATTGAGTAGTGTTAGTACATTCACGTGTGTCGTGCAAACATCACCACCATCCATCTCTAGAACTTTCCATCATGCCAAACTGAAACTCTGTACTCATTGAACAAAAACTCCTCTCTCCCAGCCTCCTCCGGGTCGCCCGGAGCCTATCTTCTATCTCTATGACTTTAGGTACCTTATATAAGTGGAATCAAACAGTATTTGTTCTTTTGTGTCTTCTGACATTTATTTTTCCATCTGTACGTTAAGGCTAAATAATATGTACCTTATGAGGACATTCTGTGTGAGAGAATCACTTAAGACAGTCCTCGGCACAGAGTTTGCCTTCTATAGACGTTTGCTTCATTTAACCTGATTTATTTAGTAAGGGCGAGAGGACACTGACCTCCAGACCCAGGAAGAATGTGCGCTTGCGCTCTGCGCCCTCTAGAGGGCGGACAAGTGCTTTGGGCCTCCCCGAGCAGAGATCTCGCGAGACTGTCAGCTGTGTGGCGTGAGACGTGGGAGGAAGCGTGTGCTCCCGCGAGAACTCTGCCTTTCGTCCCTGGGCTGGTGTTGGGCCGTGTGTCGTCCTCGGAGGGTCCCGTCGGGTCGCCCGGAGCGGTGCTTGGAGTCGGTAAGAACCGGAGCGGCCGGCGAGGCGGGCGCGCCTCCTCAGGCTCTCACGTCTCGGGCGGGGCCTACGCGTCTTGACGGCTGCCCGCGGGCCTGGGCCTGTCCTTCCCGGCCTGGCCGGGGGTCACCTCCTCCGCCCGCCAGCCGGCCGGGCCTGTCCGCCCCTCCCCGCCCTCGACGCTCCGCCAGGGGCCCCCTTCTGCCCGCCGCCTCCCCCCGGCGCCACAGCTCCCGGGTTTTGCTCTCTTGACGATCCTCTTTTCGCAGATAAGAGCCAGGCTCGCTCATTCCTTGATGCATTCCTCCAACCCTCGTTTTTTCAGTGCCTCTGTGCTCAGGCTGTTGGGGATGGAGCAATGGGAAAAATGGGCACAGTCCTTGTTTTCATGGAACTAAATGCTTGTGGCAGGGACGACCAAAAGCATACACTCCTAGTGCCGTGTTTTAGAACTAGGGGTGACGCGATCAGGAATGGCTCCAGTCAGAGTGCTGGAGTCCATCTGGCCGCAAACGCAGAGCCTTTTCCATCGTGCTGTTGTGTAGTTTTCATCATCGTGTGTAGTTTTCGAATCAGGCTAAGATGCTCCATAGCATAAGTGTTTCCACCACCCACTTGGTAATTTGGAAATATGACGGTTGAGTTATTTCCTGGGGTGAGGATGGGGCAGGTGGTCATAGTTGGCTCGTTTCTGCACTGGAGTCCTGGGGTGACATTTCTGAGTTTTGAAGAACATCAGGCCCCTTGAGGAATCGGACCCTTTACCCAGATACTGCAGCGGAGGTGGAGGCGGGGTGCATGTACCTTGTGACCTAGGCGAGTTACTTGGTTTGCTCTTTCCGAGGTTTGCTAGCTGCAGATTTAAGATAGTAAGAGAGATAATATATGTAAAGTCTAGCACCATAGCATTTCTTACATTTATTTGGCTTCTCCTTCTCCCTCTTCTATGGAACTTTTGTCCTCGGGCCGCTATGGAAAATCCTAGAGGTCTAAAGCTTTACAATATTTTGTGTCTAAATAAGCTTCTACAATCGCATTATTACTTTTGGGCAAACAGGTATTTCAAAAGTGGAAAAGCATGGTGAGCTGTGTCAGGAAAGGAAGATGTGATTCTCAAAGGGGGAGGAGAAACCATATTTTAGAATTTCATGTGACTCCCCCACTGCACCCCCCATTTTATTAAATCAGCTTAGCTGTGCCAGAACCTCAGGAACCTGTGTAGGGACTTCATGAAGCTGCACAGGGCATGTATTCTGACACATATTCCTCCCACCATCTGAGAGCCCCTTGGCTAGTGTTTTATAATAATTTCCCTCGTGGAATAAGTGTTAGCATATGGAAGACTTTCAGAGCCAGTCATTGCTGCGGATGGATTTTTAACTCTCAGTCTCTTATTTCAAAGAATTAGTATTTTCTGCTTAGTTTTTGGTGAATCAATGGCACAAATTCTCTAGATGGCAAGTTTACAGTTGTGTCCTTAGGGACCATTGCAGTACATGTCGGCTTAGGCACACCATAAATATTTGTTGACTGAATACATAAAATCTTAGTACCTGAATGATCCCTTTAACATACATTGTGTGGCTGAGGACTTTAGACTCAGACTGAGATTAAATCTTGGTTCTTGTGACTGTAGGTAGTATTTTTAACCTTGTCAATCCTTAGTTTCTTTGTTTTTAAAATTGTGATGATACTACTTACCTCCAAGGTTTGTGAGGACTAAATGAGAAAATGTGTAAAAAAAAGTCTTGGCACATAGATGTATTAAATACTTATTGAATTCATTCTCTCACCAAATTTTAAACACTTGCCATGTAACAGTAAACAAAAAGACAAAACTCCTCCCTGCGTGGAGCTTACCTTCTAGTGTGTTTTCTGAAGTGGAGTCATAAAATAAATGGTTTCTGCATGTCACATTGTGATGAGAGCTATGGAGAAAAATAAAATATGTTAAAGAAGAGTGTGTGGAAGGAGGACTTATATAGGATAGTGAGGAATGGCCTCCCTGAGAAGCTGACCTTTGAACAGTCACCCTAAGGAATGAAGGAGTGGGCATGAGGATATCTGGAGGAAAGTGCGAGAGCCCTGAGGTGGAAGCATCTTTGGTATGTCGGAGTAGCAGCAAAGAGGCGATTGTGGCTGGACTGAGCCAGCAAAACAGAGGAGAGTAGATGAGGCGGGAAGGAGCGGGCAGCAGTCGTGAGGTTTCCGCAGGAATTCTGGAAAGAAATGATGGTGACTTATTAAACTGATGGACCGCATAAGAAAATGTTTTCCTTTGTTATCACACCCCATTCTCTGACTGAAAGTAATAAAAATGGCTAATACTTATATACCTCTTACTATGTGTCAGGCACTGTTCTGAGTATTTTACATATGTTAATCTTTGACTCTTTCCAAAAAAGCATACTCAGCCTCAGAATAAAGACTTGTCACTCTGGAGGATATACAACAGAATGTGCCACTGGCTCAGAGCACCTTCTGAGCCATTGCTGAATTCAGTGAATTCAGTGTCTCTGTATACACACCAGTTAGGTTGCAAGTCTGAAGTGACTATAATAAGGGACCAACCAATAGGTATGTATTGGGTTAAGTTCAGTTTTGTGAAGGAACTGTAGATGTCCATGGCATTTTTATTACTCTAACTGCTACTTTTTAGCCATCTTAAAATTTTTGTCTGTGGTTTTCATTTTGGTGTGGTTTTCATTTTGGCTTGGTTTTCATTATAGGTGTGTCTAAGTACACTGTTCCAACATAGAAGGCAGGAACAATGCGGTGGCCTCGGCTGATGGGGGGCCAAGTTGACCACTTTTGCTCCAGCGAGTAGCTTTGATAGTGTTTCTCTGCTTGTCAGTTAGAGGAGCTGCCCTTTTAGTCCTTCTCAGCTTGTCTTCTTTTTGCTTGTTAAATCATAATATTGCAGGCATAATTTATAAACTTCCCATCTAGCCTATAATATCTCATGTCCTGGCAGATCATTTTTACTCTTCGAATCAGATAGATTCACTGGCAAGTAAACAGCATAGTTATTTTGAGAGTGCTCTTTTTACTTCTGATGTGAATGATTCATTCTAACTGTCTTAGCCATTCTTGTCCCAAGTCATCATCCCTGATTTTGCTTGGCTCCATTATGCAGTGGAAACAAGATTTTCTTCTTTGAGGCTTGGAGTATGTTTGGGGGCACTTTTGTGACTTAATATTCCTCTTATCTAGCATTGCCTTGAGTGTTCTACAAATGTGACAATTCAGTTCAGTGAAGGAGTAAATAACTGACAAAGTAGGTTAAAAGGGTTTTGCTTGTCAGTTTGGTCAAAGATAAGAAGTTAAGTCTTTTAATACTTGAACAATTACAGATTTCATAAGAACATAATCTCGGGTATATTTTGAGTTTTATTTTGGCATTATTGCTAGTCCCCCAGGCTTTAGAGAAGTGAAAATATTTTATCACTTGTTTATTTCTGTAGGGAAAATCACAAGATGTTTACCATATAAAAGTCAGGGATAAAATGGTATTACTGTGGTGGTATATAAACAACATGTTTTCCTATCCTTGACTGTATTATGCTGAGAAGTTTCAAGTTGAAGATAAGGGCACGGCCCCTGTTCTAAAAACCTACCAAACTTCTGTAGCGTCAGCTGTAATTTCTGTGGTGCTGCAAAATCTGAGAAAAAAATCCAGAGTTGGCAGTAAATACATTTAATGTTTCCCCTTTAACTCAGAAACCTGCTGGTGCTTGTGAATCTGTGTAGCTGAGCTGTAATGGGTCTAGCATCGGGAAAGACACTTTATCTCAGTGCTGTCCTGGAATCGTGGTTTCAGTGGCAATACCCTTGCCACTTTTGTTTTCTTTGAAACAAAACTAAAAGTAATAGTTATGCTAGAAACATTTCCACCTCTGAAAACCTTCCTGAATTAATGCAGGCCTTAGAGGGATGTCAAGTTCATTATCTATATTTAAAGCAAAACTACACTATACTATTGTGGCTGGTCTGAACTGGAGCATTCATTTATCATTTATTCACCCATTCATTTTTCAAACATGGATTAAGCTTCTGTTGAGTGTGGGCCACAGCATTGCACAAGACCAGGGACACCATTCTCTTTATGTCAATTCAGTCGAGCACATGGAATGTGAAGGAGGTTGGTCACGCCAAGATACTGATACCAGGGTGTCTGGTCAGCATCGGGGTGTACAAAGCTAAATAAGATGTGGTCCCTTCTCTCAGGGAGCTCTCAGGTTAAGGAGGCAGACATGTAACAATAAGGGTAACATGTGTTACAGGAGTCACGCTGGAAACCTGTACGGATTACAGTGGGCCCAGAGGAGGCAGCAGCTAACTCTGCTGGCCAAAACTATTCAGGAGTGGAATGCTTGGGCAGGAAAGTCTTAGCAGTGGCAGTGACTTGAGCATAGTCAGAAAAGTGGACAGGTAGGGAGAAGGGAAGGAACTGGCATTGCTGGCAGAGAGAGCTGGGAGAGACAAGCCAGACAAGGTGAACCAGCCCGGACTGTTCATGGAACAGCCATCCAGCAGCTCATAGTGAGGGGGCTGCTCTGGGGAGATAGGAGAGTCAGGCTGAAGCCAGAAAATAGAGGACTTTATCCTGTAGGCAAGTGGGGAGCCGTTGGAGAGTGATAGTGTATGCTCTCTTTAGAAGAGATAATCTACCAGGAATGGATGGTTCTCTTGTTTTGAGACAGCGTAGAAATCCTGAAGCAGGAAAGAGGTGAAATGCTTTATGAATTTTTCCCCTTTAGAACCTAAACATTTTATAAAGATTCAAGGGGAAAAAAATGAGGCTTAAGGGAGTAAAAAGGTGTCTGCCAAGTGGTCTGAATGCAGAATTCTTCTAGGTTTTTCCCTACCCAGTCTTTGTATGTTTATGTAATAGTTAATAAATCACATCATTATAGTCACAACTAAAGCTGGCGTAAGTGACAGAATGAACACTGACTCTCACCAGCCGTGTGACTCAGTGGGAGTTCAAGTGAGAGAGAGCTGGAGCATTCAGTGTGCTGGGTGGGGCATTGGTCAGGATCTGTGAGCAAGGACATAGAGACCGCTGGTTGAGTAGGCGACGGTCTACAAAGTTTCTACTGTGTTTACAGTGTGACTATTTTATAGGAGCACATAAAAGGGAGATGAAAGTTGTTGACATCAGCTATATTTTAATAGACTGAGAATTCTTTCTTTCCAGCCATTGAC
The DNA here is from genome assembly GCF_041296265.1 of Equus caballus. Classification (NCBI taxonomy): domain Eukaryota; kingdom Metazoa; phylum Chordata; class Mammalia; order Perissodactyla; family Equidae; genus Equus; species Equus caballus. The sequence continues at coordinate 92,564,495 of NC_091684.1, forward strand.
TTAAAGTACAAAGGGCCATAAAATTTTACCTTTCATCATTCAGAGGTATGTATAGTTTTTTTTGGTATCTTCACAAAATATGTTGTCCAAGAAGGTATTTTGAATTAACAGAGAAATTGTATTCTCATTACTTTTGGTAATGAATGCCTGAAATGGGATCCCAGAAGCTGTGTGCATCACAGGTAAAGCGGGCGCCTCCACAAACTGTTCAACTGAAAACTATCTGCGGGGTGCTCAATGGAGGGTGATGGCCTTCAGTGTTCCCCTTGCTTTTGGTCAAGTGGTTTTGCTTTACTCTTTCACAAAAATAGCTTCATGTGAATAGGCAAGAGCAAGTATTTTTCATCAAAAAAATTGAATGAAATGCTGTCTAGATTTTGTCTTCTGGCCTGACTGGATATGCAGGCTATAAGGATTATTTTTGGAGAAAAGGGCACCAAATTAGAAGTACCACGAGCATGGTCTTCATCAGACAGGAAGTACTTACTGCGTGCCAGGCACTGTCCTAGACATTTCACATATATTAATTCATAGAATTCTCATTGAGTTGGGTCTATTATTATTGTCCCCAGTTTACAGATGGGGAAACTGAGGCACAGATTGGTTAAATGACTTGCCTAAGGTTACACAGCATCTGAGCGGCAGAGCCACGTTTTGTACCCAAACGGTCTAGCTCCAGAGTCTATCCTCTTAACTACTGTGTATTACTTACTGCCTCTCCAGGCGGCCTCTCCTGTTCACTACTACCTAGAATAGTGTTTGGCCTCTGGTAGGTGCTCAGTCAACTATTGTTGAATGAAAAGCATCCAGGAGTGTTAAAGCATCACTGGACTGAGGCCGTATGGGAGTGTGTGTGTGAGAGAGGGACACGGAGACAGAGAGAGACACGGGGTCCAGGCAGAGGTGTGTGACAGTTGTGCGGAGATGTCCGGGAGCCTGAAACAAGAGTCGAGGGCCGAACTCCAGCTGGGCTGACAGTGGTAATCTCAGAGGGCGTCACAAGCTGTTGCCCAGGAACATTCCAATCCTAACTCGGTAAGCCTTCGACCTGTCCCACGTTTGTTATCTCTCTGCAGGGATTAGCGGCAAAATCCTGAAGTCATAGACGTCCTGACCATTTGGGGTGCGGAGCGGGGTGGACACAGGCCAAGCGCTGGCGCAGGTGGGCCGACGAGAGGCTGCAGAGGAGCCTCCCCCTGGCCCGTGTCGGGGCCCCCCGGGCTAGCTTCGCCGCGAGCGGCCCGGCGGGGAGCGGGCCCCCGGCCCAGGGGCGGCGGAGCTGTGCCCGAGCCTGGCCGGAGGGTGGGGGCCTCCCCCGCCGGGACGCCGAGTGGGCCGCCCGAGTGGGCGGAGCCTCCCGCCGTGCCCCGCCCCGGCGCCGACGTGCGCGCTCCCGTCCGCCGGGGGCTGCCGCCCGTCTCGCGTGCGAGGCAGGGCGCGGCCGGCCGCCCGGGGACCTTGGCCACCCTGGTCCTGGGTAAAGCAGCGTCGCGGTGGCCGGCGGCTCGCACCGCGGGGCCCTGGCCTGCAAGGTATGTCCGGCTGCAGCGGGAACCTCGGGGTGGGCTCGCCGGGCCGGGGCCGCCCGCGTGCGGGCAGGGCAGTGACCTTGTGGCGCCGAAGCCGAGGGGGGACGCGGCGCGCAGGGAGCACAGGACGGAGGCTTCGAAGGGCGACCGTGCTCTTAGAAGGTGTTGGGGAACCTGGAAAGTCGCATGAGTCACTGTTGCTTTTGAACTAGAAAAGCTTTACTTGGCCTTAGATGGTAATGACCAGTTTTGTGGTCGGTTTTCAGTCGCGGCTTGGGAAAGCTGTTGTGCTGGAGTGATTGCCCTCAGTTACAGGTGGGAGAGTAGACGGAGTCGGGCGCAGTCAGCTCTGACGCGTTAAACGATCCTAAAATACGCGTTAGTGAATTTATTATTACTTTATTTTGTTTCTCTTCAGGCGTTAACCTTTGTTTGCGTGGTTTTAAAAAAAATTACGGAGAATCAGATGCTGAATCTCAGAAACTACTTATTTTGATAAAGAATTAAAAGTGGGCTGGGGCCGGGGTACGATATAAATAACTTTTGAGTTAATGAATTGTGATATTAAAAACCCTTTTTAAACTGACGAGAAGAAAGAATGTGTGAATAAAGAAGAAAGCTCTCAAGGTAAAATTGAACGCAGAAATTGTTTTATAATTTATAATTCTTTTTCCTGAAAACTTGCACAGTCTAATATGAGTATTGTCTCATCAAAGATAATCAAATTGGCAGTTAGTATGTCAAATTTGGTAATCATAGAACGTATATGTATCTTGTGGATTGTTTTCTAGGGGCTTGGGCTTCTAGCAATGATTCAATACCAGGAAAATAAGTAAAAAGTGGGCATCATTTTTTGAGAAGAGGAGAGAGGAGCATGTGGGAGGGGGGACAGTGCGAGCTGGAAGGTGCAGTTAGGGATAATCTGGGTCTAACTAAGGCTTCATTCATACAGAGGGAATGTGGAGTGGCTGTGATGCGGACGTGGGATCAGAACCCAGGGCTCTAGCTCTTGTCCTTCATACTTGGCTCTAGGATTTGGCAGTATTTTGATTATTCTGAGCCTCTCATGACACGCAAGGGTATTAGTTATTTTTGTTAGCATTATCCAAGGAGGAAGGTTTTGAAAAATTGTCATTATTGAGGATTATGAAAACGTTCTGAGAATCTGAATGGAAGTTATTCCAATAGTAACTGGAATGTTTTTTAAATGTTGGTTTTACACTGTAGTGTTGACAAATAATTTATGGGGGATAATACAGTAAAGGAAGAGCAGACTGCTTGGAGGGAGAGAATCCAGGACTGGATCTTAGAAACCTTAGTTCTAAACCCAAGTCTACCTGTGGTGACTGTGGCTCTTTAGATGGGTCATTTAAATGATCTGGGCCTTTGTGGCTTCATCTATAAAATGAGAGTAATCTATTAAAAGAGTCGGCTAAGGGTTTTTCCACTTTAAATTGTGGTTTGTGTCAGTCACAAGAGGGTTGTAGCCATTTGGGAATTTTATGGTTAAACCATATGATAATGACTTACTTTTGTTTGTGATTAGTTGCTCAATTCAGGTTCCGTGATCTTCAGACTTCATAACAAGATTTGTGCAAAGCATTGTGCGAATTTGGCATATATAGTTTGTAGGAGTCCTCTTTGAGGAAAGCTTCAGGTTTTCCCGGAGCTTGCTTTATTTGTCTGAGGGATGTGTGTGTTTCCTCCTCCTCCCCACCCCAAAACCTGGGACAGGAATCCTAGTGGCAGGGAAGTTTTAGAAAGCACTTAATCTTTTGCCTTTGTCGCACAAAATATACATTTAAGGCAATCTTTTTGAAGGTGGTAGGGCAGTAGTTTGGATTACAAAGGTGAAGATGAAAAGACACTTTTAATAGTCTTTCATTGATTCAGATTTTAGAATTAGAGCTGATTTGGTCCAGTCTTTTTACAGGTGAGAAAACAGGCAAAAGTCTGCATATTTGGTACATATTGGAGGGTTTAGACTGTTGAGTTTTTGCCATAAAAACAATTTGCCTTTTGCTATGTTGTACAGTGAAAGACTAAATGAAGAGCTAATAGTTTTTAAACAAGTACCACATCCTTACCCCTAAGTCTATGAGGTAGGTATTGTTATCTTCACTTATGAGCTAATTAGGATGTTAGGTTCAAAAAGGGCAAATGGTCCAAGGTCACAGCACTGATAAATGGTGAAATGATTCTATCTCAGGGCCTCCGCACATCAAAGCCTTTTCTAGCGTCAGTGCTTCTGTCTGTAGTCCAAAGGTGGAGGTTCCTAAGGTCCCCACAGCTCAGCTAAACCCCACCACCAGCACCGCAGTGTTACCAGTACAGGGGGCAGGGGCTGGGGTACGTGCTTACAGGCAGATAATGTCTCACTTTAACTTCACTGCCGCCCTTTGTTGCTGCTGTCATTGTCTCCATTTTTCCACAGGAGATTGAGGCCCAGAGAAGTTAAGCAACTAGCTCATGGGTCAAACTGGCAGAGGCAGCCAGAACTCCGGTTTGTCAGACCCCAGAGTAATCTCTTAACCATCTGGCTCTTGAACCTGAACCAAATGGTGAATTGTTGAAAATGGCCATATGAACTGGTTACTTTGTATAAGTCTCTTTGGATGTGACATTGCATAAAACTTAGCTCCAGCTTCACCTCATTGTGCTTTGTGTTCACCAGTGTGGTGGAGTTCTCGATTTCAGCTCAGGGCTTCCTCACCTCAGGACAGGGAGGCAAGCCTTTGCACAGCTCCTTTCTTGGGATCTGGGCTCTGGAAGCTGACTGCCCCACAAGGAGGAAGATGGGCAGAGCCAAGGGCAGCAAAGGGACAAGCATCCTGGACTAGCCATAAAGAAATGGAAGAGGTTTTCTTAGTGGCTCACAAATGGGCTCTAAAGACCCTGTTCTGACAAGATGACTGTTTTGAAGGATAACACCCATTTTAATTTGAAACGTGATAAATACATGAGGGAAAATCAGTTTTTTAACTTTTAAATCTCATCTTACGTTCTGTCCGTAGCTGATAAGGGGAGAATCCAGTTTGGGTAATTGTGCCATACTCTGTTCTTGTTAGGCCATTGGATGGTGCTTGTGGTTGAATTGAGAAGACTGACTTGAGGGGTCCAGTAATCCGCTCTGCGCTTGAATGCAGTGTGCATTTCAATATGTCCCCATGTGATTTAGAGCTCGGGGCTTTTCACACTGTGAAGCAATATTTTAGTGTAATTTTGTCACTCACATTTTATAATGTGACAGGCATTGCGGCTTTCCACATGATTGGTGAGGACAGTAAGAAGGGGAAATTGGCACAGGTGAAAGTTGGTTAACATATTTGAAAGACAGCTAAACAGGCCTTCCTTAAGTGCCAAGTGAAGCAGCTGTGGTAGTGAGGTGACACTCCAGCTCTCCGAATATAAGCCAGCATTTCACTCCTGTTACGGGGGTATTTTCAGAGTTCCTGCAGTGTGCAAGTGTACACTCATGCCTGTGCTTAAAACAGGGCAGCTTCCCGTGCGGAGAAGGCGGCAGCAGAGTAGCTACAGCTGGTATTTTGAGGGTTGAAAAACGTCCTTAGGGGTTCCCGTCAGATCCAGTTAAGGAAGCCGTTCCTTTTTCGAGATCATTATGGGAAACAGAATGAGGGAACAGAATAACAAGGGGAAATTAGAAAGTTTCCTGAAATCTTCAGAGTTTCTTTTGGGAACTCTGTAGTTCCTGAATCTGAGTCTTTTGCTGAGATGGTCAAAAGAAAGCTGCTTCCTCCCATCGTTTTATTTCTGAGGGTGGGGGTTACACAACTTTTGTCCTTTTCCAGCTTCTAGCTAGCCCGCTGGCCCTAAACCTAGGCTTAAAGATGCAGCCCAGGCCAGAGTCCCCTTTGTCTCTGATGAGCGGTCTACCATTTGGGGGACTGGACCCTGGGTAGCTGTTCTTCAGCCAGAAGCTGCCTTCTCTGCGAAGGTCGTTGCCTTCGGGACCGTTCGGAAGGCCTTCCATATATTGCCTCAGATGTCTCCTATTAATCCTTCTCCTTCCCTTCAAGTTGCTCTGAACAAGTCTGATTCTTCTATTGGACAGGTCTCCAAATATTTGAGGATAGTAATCATATCCTCCCAGAGACTTCTCTTATCTAGGTTAAACAGCTTCCCTTCTTGGAGAAATATTTCATGGTTTTGAGGCCTCTTTCCCTTTTCTAAATGCCTCTTTCTTAAGTATGTTATTCAGAAAGAGAGTTCAAATTTAGTCTAATAAACATGGAACAGATTAGTACTGTGACCAGTGCTGTACTTTTGGTAAATGCAGTCAAATAGTGTATAAGTTATTTTTCCCTGAGACCCAGCACACTAACTCATGTAGAGCTTACTTTCAATTAAAAATCTCCATTCTTTTAAAAACATTTATTCTCTTCCACTTTATCCACCCCCATTCAAGTTCAAAAAATTTACATTTTGTTTTTTAAGATTTAACAGCTTTTGTAGAGGTTATTTTGGAATCTGTTTCTGTCATAGCCTCATGTTATCCCCAACTTTAACGTCTGCCTTCTTTGTTTTCATCCAAGTAATTAGGGAAAACAGTTGAGTAATTGGGGAAAACAGGGACATATCTCTAAAAAGTTTACATATTGTCTTCAGTCCATTATCCTTTGAAACTTTGTAAAAAATAATCTTATAATTGAATTGAGCTGTACTTCTGTTTAGCCCCTATTCACTTTGTCTACAAAGATAGCATACAACCTTATCATAATTCTTAACTATTGTCCAGATGTATTGTGTCTACAGCATTATGTTGACTGGCCAGTTCAGTAAAACTATCCAAGAAGGAAATAACTTTGGTGTCACAGGCCTTAGTGAACCCATGCTGGGCTACAGTGATGGCTGCTTTTTTCCTAAGTGTTTAGAAGCCACCTCTGATTCTAGATCTATCCAGCATAAACACCAAATTGTTCTTCCAAGAGGCTTTTGTCAAGCTTTACTTCATTACTTTTCCAGTACTCTTCTGTTGCAGTCTCCTATCATTGTATCATTAGTTATATACTATTCTTTCCACTTCTGTTTCTTCTCTCTCGTAAACCTAAGTTTATTAAAGAATCCTCTTTAGTTTCCCACACCAGTTTCTGTAAGTTCCTCCCTTATCTCAGAATCCTATGAAATTATTTTGTTAGATTTACATTCTTGAGAGTTTCCTAGCTATGAAGCCATCCCTAAGTTCTTCTTAAATTAAAAAATAATTCCACCTAAAAAAAAATAAAAATTCCATCCTCCCAATAAATTAGGTAAATACTAGATCTAAAAAATGTTCTGAACTCTGTTTATCAAGTTACTGGTTTGCAGGTTCTTTTCAAAGTGACTGTGGATCCTTCTAGACCTTTTAGTCTTTACTTCTAAATCTGTAAAACAAGAACACGTGCCCCCCATGACTCGAAGTGTGTTATAAATAGAAACACTCTAGTGTTCTTTTAACTTTTGGAGGCTTTATGTCCTGTCAATTCAGGAGAATTATTGTCTTTTTTTCAGAAATGCCCCTTCACATGTAAAGTGTCACTAAAGTAGACGCATAGAATTGTATGGCGGGAGCACTGGTGGTGGACAGGGAGGAGGCAGTGCTTATTAAGTGTATACTGCGTGCCGGGTCCTGTGCTGGAAGTGATCCACTTAGTAACTGGGAGCTGGTTGGAATAATCATTTGGGGGATGATTGAAAGGTGGTTTTTGGTTCTAATTGTGGTGCAATTTGGATTGTTTTTCTTTTTCTTTTAAAGGCACAATGAGCAGGATGAGTACCTCACAGGACCAGAGTGGCTGCTCCAGTAATAGAGAACCCCTTTTGAGGTGTTGTGATGCACGGAGGGACTTGGAGCTTGCTATTGGGGAAGTTCTCCGAGCTGAACAGCAAATTAAAGATAACTTGCGAGAGGTGTGACGCATACTTTTCTCTTCCCTTGTCTGGACTCTAGCACGGGGCTGATGGGCATGGCCACGGGCTTGGCTTCTCAGTGCCAACTTAAAAGTTTTACCCCATGCCTGGAAGGGTCTGCTTGCCATGTTGGTGCCTTTGTTTCCAAAGGGAAATAAAGCAGATGTTAGAAGAGTCTGGAAAACCTTGTACCACTTTAGAGAATTCAGTTCAACATGCATTTTTGATTGCTCCTCTCTGTGGTCCCTGTGCCAAGCTCTGCCACCAATAAAACAACAATATGAGTGAGCAGCATACTGCTCAGCTGTATCCTTGATGTGCTTCAGCATGTCCCTTACCATCTTCTAACTTGATGGTGGCATGGTTCTGGTGGTGGCATGGTTCTGTAAATAACTTTTCTGTTAGAGCAAGACAGAATGAAATCTGTTCCATTAGCATAATAGTATTCCGTTGGTGAGTGGTGACCAAGTATTACATGACTTTGAAATACGACTTTATTATACAGAAAAATGTGTTTTAAAGTATAATTTCTTTTGTGGCATCTCATGGTTAATTTATAGCTGTATTGATTTTTTTCCTTAGGATTTTTATATTTATCTCCCTTGTGAATTACTATTTATGCTTCCAGAAACATTTAGTTTATAATTTTACTTAAACTGTCTACCCTAACAGTCCTTTGGCTTTTGACCTGTAGAGGTGCGTCTCTTTACTAAACTGGCCTACTGTAAATGGATTGCTCATTTGTAGGGTGAGATAAGGGATAGCTGTTAAGCCAATACTCTGTTTTATTCCACTGATAAATTTGTAAAGCTATAGGTTTTCAAATTATATGGTAAACTGAGGGGATCAATATCACGCAAACGGTCCTTGTACTTCCTCTTGATTACTTTAGGACACCCAAAATGAACCTGATCCTCTTAGGAGGAGGGGTATTGAAGGAGGATTTTAGAGCTTAGCTATTCCTTTATGGCTGGAAACCTTATACTGGGTCCTTGGGGCTTTAGTGGTTCCATGGGTGGGCTTTGGGACACTAAACCAAGAGGACTTGTGACCCCCAAAAGTTTAAGAACCTCAGTGTCTGTGGGAAACACCATTCTTTGGGCTTATAACACTAATGAAGCTACATGTATGTTTCCTAGGTCAAAGCTCAGATTCACAGCTGCATAAGCCGTCACCTGGAATGCCTTCGAAGCCGTGAGGTGTGGCTTCACGAACAGGTAGATCTCATCTATCAGCTTAAGGAGGAGACACTTCAGCAGCAGGCCCAACAGCTCTACTGGGTAAGGTGGCTAGGAAGCTATCGTTGCTTTGAGCATGGTTTCTGGTTTCCAAGGAATTTCGGTCTTGTAATGCAGAATTGATATAGATCAGATCAAAGTTTAATACCAAGTGCTATTTGCTGTTTTCTAACTCGGATACACTTGGGTTCCTTTAGTGTCATTGTGCTTGGATGGCTTCCTTTTTCTTACAGTTGCTGGGTCAGTTCAACTGTCTTATTCATCAGCTGGAGCGTGCCCAAAGCAAAGATCTAGCCTATCAAGTCTCCCTGTGCCTGGAGCGGTAAAGACCCTTTTGGCTCGTTTTGACTTTTGGCTCTTTGACTTTGGTGTATTAAAAAAAGTCAATTTTGTAACTCATTGCATGTGTTGGATTTAAGTTGACTTTTCTGTTCCTGTGATAAGATTATCCTTCTTTTTATATTTAATATACTTGGTCATGCATGGTTAACTCACTACCTTTGGTTGAGTTTCTTAGAAAAGTACAATCATTTCAAATTACAATTTAGCTTTTGTTTTGGGTAAAGTTGAAAGAGATAGTCCTTAAAAATAGCCAGGCTTTGTTCATTTTTTTCTCCAGACTGGGCAGTTTGACCCTCAAACCTGAAGATTCGACTGTCCTACTCTTTGAAACAGACACAACTGCTCTGCGCCAGGCCATCACCACGTTTGGGTCCCTCAAGACCATCGTGAGTAATGTTGATCTCTGATGATCATAGTTTGCTTCTTACGTCTGTGGCCTCACAGGTGGTCTTAAAAACATCATGTTTTTACTATGAATAGTGGCTTGCTTGAGAATTTGGTAAGCTTCAGAAATTTCATGTTCTGATTAAGTTGATACAGTATTGGGCTGCTAGTTCTTAGAATGTGGTATTGACTCATTGATAGTGTCTAGCATTAATCTTGTATCTTTTTAAATGCCTTTGACATATTTCTTATAAAATTTATGGCTTGAATGGTCTTTAATATAAAGAACCAAACATGATTTCATTCGGGTTTTGTGAAAAGTAGTAATACTACCAATTCTGGTGAAGATTCCTTATGATGATGATATTTATGTAATAGAGAATTCTCAGATTTGATAACTACCTTATAGGTCACCTCGTAGGTCATTGAAGTTAGTGTAAAGAATATTTATTCTAGGGAAATTGTAATGCTTTAATACTTTTGAAATTTAGGGATTGAAATTTCACTTTTGTGGTATGAAAGCATACCATTAATAACATGATTAATTTGACTTTATTTTATAGCAAATTCCTGAGCACCTGATGGGTCATGCTGGTTCATCAAATACTGGGTCCTTCCTGGATAAAAGAGGCTGTATCCCATTGCCAGAGCAGGTAAAATGTCATTTTGTTTCTGGTAACTGTGTTAACTTGGCTAATATTTTTTTTGATTAAATTGCTTTTTTTTTTTCCTGTGACCTTTTATTTGTAAAAAGTCACCATTGGTAATGAGTTAGTTTATGCAGTTAAATATTTCCCTTCTTACTGAATGTCAGATGGAAATTGAGAGGTTTTATAGGAGTTGAGTAAGAGAGAAAGTAATTGTTATCGATTAGTTCATAAGAAATTATCATTAGCCCTCTGATTAGTTTAGTTCTGTTTTGGGAATCTTTCTCTTTATAACTCATTTAGATGATTTACTTCTAAAGTCAGCGTGAATATAGGATCCTAGACGTTTTGAGCTGAGAAGAACCCTGGACATCAGCTATACTCCTTGTTTTATAGTTGTGAAAATGGAGGCTTAGGCAAGCCAAGATTAGCGAGCTTGGGTCCCCTGCTTTTCTGGTGAACTTTCTGCTGCATTTCACACTACTGAGTTAAGCAGCAAAGTATTATGTGATTAGCAGAAGTCAGCATCCAGCACCACAGCTGTCCCTCTGAGCGAATGGCTCCTTGGAAGCAAACCTGCCGCTGCTCGTCAGGCTCCCTACATACCCAGCGCCAACCTCCAGGACTGGCTCCCTCAAAAGCAGACCTTGGAGAACGGTCAGGTGTGTTGCTGCCTTTATTGTTTCTGAGGTAGATGCAGTAGCAGATGGGGTTAGTTACTGCTGATAATAGTTTTTAGGTCTAGTCTGGAAACATGTTTTTAATAACTTTTTGTTACAGTGGTGACACCTCTTCACTATAGATAGAAAGTTTAGAAAACAAAAAACTGTATAAAGAAATACAAACCCATAATCCCAACATGCAGAGACAGACACAGTAACATTTTTGTTTATATACTTCATTTTTCTATGCATACATATACTTTTAAAAAATCCTTCAGTAAATCTTGTTTTGGTTAGCAGATTTTTTTCACTAATAGAGCCTGAATATATTTCTCTGTCATTTAATTTCTTCCATAAAATCCTTAATAGTATATAATTTTTCATTGACTGACTGTGACTTAGACTCCAGTTTTTCTGGATATAAACAGAGTTCCTCTGAACATCCAGGAACTAATTATTTGTGTACATTCTTCATTAGTTTCTTAGAAGTAAATTCATAGAAATTGCATTCCTAGGTTACAATTCTGCATACCCTTTAAGACTTTTGATACAGAATTGCCAACTTGGCTTTCCAGGAAGTTGACACCAGTTTCTATTCCCACCAGGAGAGTATTGGGGTACCTGCTTCCTTGAAACTTCTCTAATAGTGGTAGTCACAAGTTTCTTTTTTTCTCTGAATTTGACACAAAATAGCACTTCTACTTTACTAAGGAAGCTGAATATTTTTCAGGTTTTAGCCTTCTTTGATGACTTGCCTAATCATATCCTTTGCTTATTTTTGTCTTCTTTATTCATAAAGATGTTTTATATAGAACTATTAACCTCTTTTCTACCAAAAACGCTACAAATGCTTTCTCCTAGTTCATCTTTAATATTTTTCACTTTCCTTAAAACTGCAGAAAATTAAATTTTTTATGTAGCCCAATATATATTTTAATATCTCAACAGAGAAATCCCTTGTCTCTTGGCTTTGTATAAATTTAGAGACATTGGTCAGTGCAGTAAGTATGCAAATAGAACTCTTTTATTGTGGAATCTCAGTGCAGTCATAATGTTCTGTTGAACTAATACTGGGTATTTCTTGTGTAGACTTCTGCCAGAGCCTGCACTTTCTTCAGTAATGTCTGGGGCAACCTGAAGGGCTTGGAAAACTGGCTCCACAAGAGTCAGCAACAAGAAGTTGCTGAGAAACCGAGTTATCAGCAGTCTAACAGTTGTTCTACCACCAGCTCTTCCTCTGCTGAGATGGAAAAGGTTGGAGATGAAGAGCTGCTGGAGCAAGATGACATGGACCTTTCTGATTGGCTGCTGACTCCCCAGGAATCCCATAAGCTGGAGAAGTCCAGGAATGACAGCTGTGACACCAGTGAGAAGTTCAAGCTCTTGTTCCAGGTGTTCCAGGAGTCCTATAATGTGAATGATTGGCTCGCAAAGCCTGACTCCTGTACCAGTTGTCAGGGCAACCAGCCCAAAGGTGTGGAGATTGAAAACCTGGGCAATCTGAAGTGCCTGAATGACCACTTGGAGGCCAAGAAACCTTTGTCCATCCCCAGCATGGTTACTGAGGATTGGCTTGTCCAGAACCATCAGGACCCATATAAAGTAGAGGAGGTATGCAAAGCCAACGAGCCCTGTACAAGCTTTGCAGAGTGTGTGTGTGATGAAAATTGTGAGAAGGAAGCTTTATGTAAATGGCTTCTGAAGAAAGAAGGAAAGGATAAAAATGGTATGCCTGTGGAACCAAAACCTGAGCCTGAGAAGCATATAGATTCCCTGAATATGTGGCTTTGTCCTTCCAGAAAAGAGGGAACAGAACAAGCTAAGGCACCAAAAGCAGTGGCTTCTTCTAAAATCGCTGATTCCTTCCAAGTCATAAGAAACAGTCCCTTGTCGGAGTGGCTCTGCAGGCCCTCATGCAAAGAAGGATGTCCCAAGGAAGTGCCTAGTACTGAGGACAGAACTGGCAAACAAAAGCTTACGAGCCCTGTGGCCTCTTCCTGGTGTCCCTTTAATACAGCTGACTGGGTCTTGCCAGGAAGGAAGATGGGAAGCCTCAGCCAGTTATCCTCAGGAGAAGACAAGTGGCTACTTCGAAAGAAGGCCAAGGTGAGCACAGACATCAAAACAGCATTTGAAATATACTTAATAAAGTTTTACTTTCTTAATCCCATACCTTGCAAGTGGGCCACATCCCACTTGTTAAATGTGAATTTTGGCTTAACTATTAATTTTGGTGCCATGTTAGCAACAGAATAGAGGATTTGTGATTATTCAGACTGAAAGTTTTGTGCATTTTCCAGGCCCCTAACCCCCATCCTGCAGGAAAGAAAAAAACTCAGCGTGTTTTATTGCTATTTATGGAAAAGATTAGGGGTAGAGAAAACAATTGTCACTTTTGCTCTTGATTGTTAGAGAGAATGGCCAACATTTAAATGATTGTTTATAGACATTACACTATTTGGGAGATGAGTTAAGTTGGTCTCACGCAGCCAGCTGTCCTGCAACCCACCCTTTTTGTCTTCTTGCAGGAAGTATTACTTCATTCCCCCCTGCAGGAGGAACATAACTTCCCCCCTGAGCGTTACGGCCTCCCAGCAGTTTGTGATCTCTTTGCCTGTATGCAGCTTAAAGTTGACAAAGAAAAGTGGCTGTATCGAACTCCTCTACAGGTAGGTATATGCCACTAGTGTAAATAGTACAGAGTTTAGCCCCTTATGTGTTCTGTCTTATATATGAATCCATTCTTTGCCCATGAAACCATATGCCTATTAATGGTATGTACATTAGGGAAGTGAGGGTGGGAGGGAGATCATAAAAAGTTCACATATTTTGCTTGAACTTGCTTTATGAAATAACCAGGACATACTTGAAAATGACCTTTCAAGATGCTGTAGCTGTCAGGGGAATGATGTAGCTCTCAGAGCCTGTGTGGATTCTAATAGCTTATTGAGAAATGAGTCAGAACTTCAAGGTGGGAGAAATGTGCTTGTATTCCACTGTGAGTGACTTTTCATCTGTGGGCTTTTCTTTGCAGATGTGAAGCAACAGAGTACCACTGTCAAGCAACTTTTCTGCAAATTATCACATCCATGAGCCGAGTGACTGTGGCTTGCCAAAGCTTTGTGTTTCTGGGTCTGACTAGTCAGCTTCGTTCCTTTCCTGCCTAATTTTGAACTAGTGAAGAGAATAAGTCATCAAATCATGAGTTACCATGTAAAAGAAAAAGGCTGTTTGTTGATGCTGAGGTGATTCATTTCCTTCTTACAGAAGTATTAATTCACCCCTTCTAGAAACACGGCATCTTGGTGGATAGGTCTTTTTCATAAGCCTCCAAGGCTCCTTAGATTGGGTTGTTACTGGAAGTACATTAAAACACTGTAGCTTCAAAAATGAAATAGTTCTATAATCAGGGTGTGTTGAGGTATTCTAAAGCTAGTCAACTTCCCTAACCTTGACCTTTAGATGCTTCCCTTGCTGTAGGTTTTCTTCCGTTAGTGATGGAAACAATGATTCTTCTGTTTAATAATTAATATATAGTATATGTTACACAAATAATTAACCTTACCAATAATAGTGAGTTTTTCTTACCAAAACGTGTGTAACAGTCTTGGCAATTTTTGCTATTAAGTACAAAACATTTTAGCCTACAGGTTAGGTTCTACATTATTTTTCTTCTTTTGAAAGAAATTCAGCTACTGCAAATTTTGTCTTTATTCTCTTCTCTAAATGTAAAGTATCCAGCGAGCTCTTTTAAGAGGGGTGCAGTATTGCTTCAAGACTATATTCAGGGTAGTCCTAGCCTCTTTCAAAATACTCTGAACTACAGGCGCAGAAGAGCCCCAGGGGCGACTATCAGAGAGCAAAAGGCAAGACGTGGTGGAAATGTAGTACTTGAACTATTCACTAGCCTAAGGGTTATTGGTGCATCCTGTGTAAACGCGAGCTGAGCTTGACACCTGGTGCTTTTAACTAGGAAGAAAGTTCATGTCCTCTCACTGCAAGCAGAGCCTACATATACCTCTAAAAGTAGAATGCAGTGATATTTTCGTGAACAGGCCGTTGTGAACACTTGTGCCTTGGGGTGTTTATTGAAGCTTTATGAAAACTTGATGTTTTCTCAATATCCTTAAAGTCATGTCCATGCTTTAAAAAGTTTTTCTGTAGGAGAGAAATGAGATTTATAATGTTTTTAAATTCTCCGATATCTTAGATGCTTTCCAGGCTTTTAAACTATTAAGCCAGTCAATTTGTGTATGTTATTGGAAATACTTTCAAGTTTGTGATTTGCTCATCTAGAATGCCCTTTTGGGGAAACTTACGAATCTCAGTGTCATTGCCACTCAGCTTCATTAGAATTCTTGAACCACAGCTGAAAAGAGCCTCCTATTATTTTTCAGTGTCCCCAGATACCTATTTAGAACTTTAAAAATAAAGGTGGTGGTAAAAACTTAAGGAGCCTTTCCATTATCTTAGGTTGCAGGAAACTTTATAGTTGAGTTTTAATATACTGTGTAGTCCTAAATTTACATTAATCACTATGCTAATGAGTATGTAAAACATTCTTTTGCATTGATGCATTTTGTACCTCCCTCCATTAAAAGCATAACAGCCGCAGTTGTTGTGTGTATCTGTAAAACGACTCTGTCACAAAATGTTCTATCATATTATATAAGCGTGATAACCGTTGCTTAGGAGTACAGCTCAACTTGAACATAAATTGAGGAATATCAATGTATTTTACAAATCTAAAATTAGCAAAGAATAGGTATATCTTTACTGACTCCCATTTTCAGTCTTTTTCTGCAAACTCTTCACATCCACTCTTTAATTTTTAATCTGCTCTGTTGCAGATGCAATTTAAAATATTAAATTTTTTTTTTTTTTAAACAAGAGGACTTCAGCTAAGGTTCAGTGCTTTTCTGCCCAATTCCTTCTTAGTAGATGCATCCACAAGGGCCCTAGTTGACTTTTTCCAGTCATAATCACCACCAGTTGTTTCCTACATTACTCTAATGGAATATGGTTAATCTGAAATATCTTGAGGTTGTTCACTGTCAACTCTATTGGAGAAAAATCTCCTAGCTGTTAATGCTGTCGGTAGCCCTTCATTTCAACACAACCGTGACATGTTTTAGTCTCTGGGGCAGAAAAAATACAAAAAGAAAGAAAAGAATAATTTTCACTTTATACCCAGAAAGATCTTTTAATGGAGATGCCCACTTTGTTTATGTTGGAGTTATGACTTTGGTTCTGTTTTCACCCTTTATTGGGAATACAGGGCAATATTATACTTTTGAGTCATTAAATGAACAAACATGGTATTACAGTATGGATGACAAGCATGACCTGAACTCTGGGAGTAAGTGGCTGTCCAGTTCAGGGGGTAGGAGAGAACAGGTGCAAGATCTTCTTCAAAGGAGAAGAGAACCACATTACTCAGCCACCAAAGGGTTTTGGCTTCAACTCATTAATGGCTGGAAGGCGTGCCAGTCCTGGTCAAACATCCGTGGTCTTCATCACAGCAAACTGGAATCCCCAATTTTTCAAACTAATTGTAGGCAGAAGAGAGAATAACTCCAGACTGACTTATAAATTGATCTGGATAACTACTAAAGTGTCCTCCATTCACAAGCTGGCAAAATTTTCAGAGTGACTGTTGGAGCAAGGAGCCTTTCATGTGCTCCCAGTTGTTATATAGAGCATAGAGGCTGGTAAGTGTTAGTCCTGTTAGACCACCTCGTGCTACGCCTCGAAGACCACCTGGGGGAGAGAGAAGAAAAAAACAGCCTTGCATTGTGTAGTGTTCTAGCATCAAAGGGTTAAATAAGAGTGTCACAAAATTGAGACACACCATTCATGATTATAAGTATTCAATCCCAAACAAGAGAATACAAGTTTTAATGTAGGAAACCAAGACTAGGAGAGAAATCCCCTAAATTACTTAATACGTTTATTTTCATATTCACAACCTTTTTTCACTTTTCACAATTTGTACCTAAGATCATCATCTTTAATAACTTCTTGATTTTTCCCCATCCAACTTGTTTCCACAACACTTTTGCACAAGATCTTATGCTTATTATTATTAAAGTCCCAGCCAGATCAATAATTTCCTGCTGGTCATATAGTTTATAACTTCACTGGCATTGTCGATTGATTGAAGGCTGCAGTGTCAACAAGGTGACACACTCTGGAAACAATACTATCAGCCTTTGGACTCTGGACAGGTCCTCTAAATATTAACTTTGAAGACTCAAGAAGCAGTGGTGATAAGACGGGTATAAGCAAGCTCTGAATCAGGAGCTGATCACTGCTCTCTCCCACACTGTGTCAGACAGTCTAACACAACTAATGGGCAGTGAGGCGCTTAGCATCATCATACTAGTTGAAAAACATTCAAGGATTAGACTTTGAACTACTTTTGCTTCACAAGAAAACAATTTTTCATGTGGAAAAAGATTGGTAATAGATATTTCATATGAAATGCAGAAACGAAAATGTTTCAGTTACCTGAAAAATAGCTCCCAAGTCTAATAAGAGGAATGGAGGTAGCAAAAGCAGCTTTAAAGAAATACTTCTTACAGTTTCACAAACAAGCAGGGACCATGAACTTCGGGCAGTCTGTACTGTGCCAATGGAGTACTTGTTCCAAGTCATGTGTTAGGAAAGCAAAGTGGATTGGAGCTGTGGTCCAGTGGTTACCCCACTAGAGGCCCTGCAGCTATGAGTGAGTAAATTCTGTGAAATTCAGTGATGTGACCGAGTTAGAAGACTCCAGACTAACCACTTCTGCAATGACTGTCCTGCCAGGTGGCTTCTGCTGATAGATTAAAGGGCCACTCCCTACAGGGGCCTCTCTAGTCTGAAGACTTCTGATAGCCGACCTGCTTAGGCTTCCACTATGAAGTGCCCTAATTATCTCTATCAAACAGACCCCAAAGAAACTGCAGACACCATCTATAAACAGCTGTCAAATATGTGGGAGGGGGACAAACGTTAAAAAAGTGAAGTAAATGGGAACTATCTCCTTGAAGTCCACGTCATTTCTTTGTATCATCTTGCCATATTTAGACTAGGCATGGCAGCTGAGTTGCAACTGCATTCAATGTGGTTGAAAAATTGTAAAAGTAATGTGCACTCAACCTGCTCACTCACAACAATCTGTTCAGTTTAATAAGGATCTACCTTGCTTTGACCAGTAAGTCAATAAAATGTTGCAGGATCTGAAAGTGAACTATAATTACACCAAATACCTAAAAATGGAAAAACTAAACTATGAAGCACAAAAGAAAAAAGGCTCAGGGGGCCGGCCCCATGGCCAAGTAGTTGAGTTCATGTGCTCCGCTTCGGCAGCTCAGGGTTTCACTGGTTCGAATCCTGGGCGTGGACATGGTACCGCTCATCAAGCCATGCTGAGGAGGAGTCCCACATGCCACAACTAGAAGGACCCACAACTAAAATATACAACTATGTACCAGGGGGATTTGGGACGAAAAAGGAAAAATGAAGTCTTTAAAAAAAAAAAAAAGGCAGCTCAGCTATCTGCAACAGCATCACTATGGCTCAGTTATTAGACCTAAACTTTGAGTGTAATGAGGGTTCTTTCAAGCAGCTTACAACATAACACTACTCTAACTCCATTCTGAATCAACACAAAGCAAAGCAAAAGCTAAGGTGGCCTTACTGCTGTTTGTTAGTAGAAAAATGATGGAGAGCAGGTTATTGAAAGAAGAATTTTGCAGACACTTTCCTGGGACCAAACATTCAACTTCAGACTAACTGCCCTCGGCCTGTAGTTGAGTACAGGTCCACAGGACTCTCCAGTCTGCCGGCTGGTTTGGAAAGAGCCGCACACTGTTCCTTCCAGTGGGCCCTTTGCTTTGAGCGTCCTAAGGACACGGTTTCTACTTGGCCCTTTTGGAAGGATTTTCACACTAGTTCTCAGCTATCAAATAACAAGCCTCCTTGGGCATAGGTGCCAGGGGTAACACAATGACATTGAGAACTGTAAGGCTTTAAGATCTTTGGGACATCAGTGGCATATTAAGGTTCCCTTAAGAATCATTTATCCCCCAGAAAGCTTTCTACTTTCTGGCCAGAATGAAACAAACTTAGTTCAAATGAATTAGGTAACTTTTTCTAGTCTTCAAAGAAAGTAATTTCCAGCAACAAGACACCAAACATACATAGTCTTTGATTTACTAAGCACAGTTAATCCTGACTCAAGGGTAGCCTTTTATCACATACCAGCCATGTTTTAGTTTTAACTCTTTCCATTAACTCCAGAGTTTTCCAACTGTTAAGTTTGAGGGCCTTCAACAGGCACATGAAAAGATGCTCATCATCGCTGATCATCAGGGAAATGCAAATCAAAACTACACTAAGATATCACCTTACACCCATGAAAATGACAAAAATATCTAAAACTAATAGTAACAAATGTTGGAGAGGTTGTGGAGACAAAGGAACCCTCATACACTGCTGGTGGGAATGCAAACTGGTGCAGCCACTATGGAAAACAGTATGGCGATTCCTCAAAAAATTAAAAATAGAAATACCATACGATCCAGCCATCCCACTACTGGGTATTTATCCAAAGAGCTTGAAGTCAGCAATCCCAAAAGTCCTATGCACCCCAACGTTCATTGCAGCATTATTTACAATAGCCAAGACATGGAAGCAACCTAAGTGCCCATCAACAGACGAATGGATAAAGAAGATGTGGTACATATATACAATGGAATACTACTCAGCTGCAAAACAGAACAAAATCATTCCATTTGCAATAACACGGATGGACCTTGAGGGAATTATGCTAAGTGAAATAAGCCAGCGAGGGAAGGATAATCTGTGTATGACTCCACTCATATGAGGAATTTAAAATTATGGACTAAGAACAGTTTAGTGGATACCAGGGGAAAGGTGGGGTGGGGGTGGGCACAAAGGGTGAAGTGGTGCACCTACAACACGAATGACAAACATTAATGTACAACTGAAATTTCACAAGATTGTAACCTATCATTAACTTAAGAAAAAAAAAAAGAAAAAAAAAAAGTTTGAGGGCCTTGGCTTTAGGCTTTCTGTAATCAAATTTCTGCCCAACGGAGCACAGGAAGGTGATTAGCAAACACACTTGCTTTGAACAAAGAGTAACCAAATAAGGCCAACGGTCAATCTCTATAAAGCAAAATAAACACGAGACCTATGCTTCACAGTTTCACCTTCTATCTTTTGGATCCTTACACAACTCTTCCAGAAAGGGCAAATATTCCCTCTTCTAAACACGGGAAGATGAGGCCCGGAATATTCAAGGTGCTTTGTTTGTGGGACATAAAGCTGGTTACTGGCAGAGCCAACATATTAAACTGACAATTACTTTAGGGTAGGAATCAGCAAATTTTTCTTAAAACAGCCAAAAGTAAGTATTTTAGGCTTTGAAGGCCCAAAGGATATTACGTAGGGACTTACATAACCATTTAAAATTTAACTGCTTAAAAATGTAAAACATTTGTAGCCTGCGGACAGCGAACAGCCAGACATCTGGCCAGCAGGAGTTGGCCACTGCTGCAGACGAATAGCGCTCCCTACACACTGAGATGGCTACTAAATACCAAAAATCTTTTGCACTATTTAACTTTAAAAAATTTTGTCAAATTTATTATTTTTAAAAATTGCAGTAAAATACACATAACATAAACTTTACCATTTTTAAATGGACAGTTCAGTATCATTAAGCATATTGGCACTGCCGTGCTATCAACACCACCATCCATCTCCAGAGAACTTTTTCCACCTTGTAAAACTGAAACAAACTATGTACCCATTAAACACTAACTATCCCCTCCCCAGTCTAATTATGCCTAATTTTTTATGTTGATACGTCTTTGCTCACTTTTAATTTTATTTTTATCAAAGTAGTCCATATACATAATTTTAAAAGTCAAGATGGTACTAAAAGATTTGAGCAATGCACAACAATCTGCTGCACTCATCATCCTCACCCTAATTCCTAGCTCCCAAAGGCAACTACTTTAATTCTTTGCTCTGTTACCTTCACGTTTCTTAACAAGATGATTATCTTCCTATTTCTTGATTTTTCAGTCTTAGATACTGTCTACTGACTTCCTACCAGGAAAACTGTGTTAAGTCTTGTGAGAATCGTATGAAATGTGCTTATGGTGAAAAAAGGAAGTTACTGCTTTCTATAGGTTATCTCCTTTACAGCTCTATGAAGGGAACAGAGGTCACCTTTGTTTTACAGACAAAGAAACTGAAATCCAGACAAGTTCTCTCTGTTCACAAAGCTCTTTAGTGATCAAGTCGATCCAGTCTGACTCCAAAGCCCACTGCCTTTTTCACCATGCCTCCAGGAAACAGAAAGGAAAAATCAGCACAATTTCTTGCAAAGCTAATAACAGTTAAGCTCGGCCTTAGGGATGGACTGGATTTCAAATTTATCTGTTTGGTCACAGGATGTGCATAAGAAAGGTCTGAGAGAAAAGTCTGGAAAGACAGGTTAGGATTAGAGCATGGAAAGCTACAGTGAGAAGTTTAAATTTCGGTTGAAAGGCAGCGTGTCATCATCAAAGGTTTCTTGACAGGGAGTATTAGAACCATCCCTAAGGAAGATTAAGTTAGAAATAGAGAGCAGATAAGATAGACTACTGTAGCAGTAGAAGCCTAAAGTCAAAATGGCCAATGAGAAATACTGTCACAGAAGTTCAGGGCTTCCACTCAGGTGACTGGTGGTGACCTTCACAACTGATGAAATGGGGGATGGTGAGAGGAAGGTCAATCAAAGGTGACTGGTCACTAGAAGGCTGTTTCCTTGTCTTCTCCTTTTTTGCTCTGCTACAGAGTGGAAGCAACATGTGTGACTTTGAAGAGCACAGCAGCTGGCTTTGCTCGCCGCCGCCGCACCCAGCCCTCCCTGCAATCCCAGTTCTCCCAGGCAGGGCCAGACTCGCTAAACACGAGTTGTTGTTGACTCGCCACATCACTGGGCCCTTTGAGGACTATTTTCGGCCAGATTCTTGGTCTCTCTGGTGGTTGCTTTTCTGCGGGAGGTAGGAAGTGAGACCTGTTTGAGAATCTTATGGAAGTTTTGGAGGGTTTATAAACCCTGAGTTAACACCTCCTGCTGTAAACTCTATTCTCAGGAGAAGGGTGAAAGTTTAACTCTCTGGAAGTTACAAAAAAACAATTTAAGGCTTATAAGTAAAGGGAAATGCTAGTATTTAGAAGATAAGAACTAATCAAAGTCCAGTTAGGCCAAATTCTTTTCGAGGGCCCATGAAGCTCTATCTTCTCTTTGATTTGGTCCCTTGCCACTTTTCTGACTCCACATTCTACTACTCTTCCCATTGCCCTTTTTTTTTTTAGAAGAATTTATTTTTTTCCTTTTTCTCCCCAAAACCCCCCTGTACATAGTTGTGTATTCTTCGTTGTGGGTCCTTCTAGTTGTGGCATGTGGGACCCTGCCTCAGCGTGGCTTGATGAGCAGTGCCATGTCCACGCCCAGGACTCAAACCAACGAAACACTGGGCCGCCTGCAGCGGAGTGCTCGAACCTAACCACTCGGCCACAGGGCCAGCCCCCCCCCATTGCCTTTTGACTCCCACTTTAGGGCCTTTGTCCTTGCTGTTACCTTTACCTAAATCGCTCCTTCCGGACACCCACCTCACATGCTCCCCCATCTGTCTATCTTGGTTCAAAAACCACCTTCTCCTTAGCCTGTCTTACACACCTTGATACATACAGCTGTGCAACATCTCAGTTTGCTGTAGGATAAATTGCTGAAAGATTACTTGAGCAAAGCATCTACATATTTAAAGTACTAATAACTTTATTATGCCAAATTGCCCTTCAAAATACTTGCTTACCTTTGCCAATATTTAGTGTCATCTACCATTTTTTTAAAACCAGTTGGTGAAAAATATTATCCTAATGTTTTATTTTGCTTTTCCCTGGTTGCTTGTGAGACTTAGCAACTCTCATCATTTAGTGGTCATTTGTATTTTTCCCTGAAGTGCTGTGTCACGTCCATACTCCATTTTTTATTGGGTTACTGGTTCAAGTGATTTGTTGAATTTCTTTACAATTTTATTTTTCCTTTTTCTCCCCAAAGTGCCCCCGTACCATTGTATATTTCTAGTTGTGGGTCCTTCTAGTTGGTGGCATGTGGGATGCCCCTCAGCAAGGTCTGACGAGCGGTGCCATGTCCGCGCCCAGGATTCAAACCGGCAAAACCCTGGGCTGCTGAAGCGGAGCGTGAGAACTTAACCACTCGGCAACAGGGCGGCCCCTGAACTATTTTATATATTATGGCAGTTAGTCCTTTGCCTGTTACCCATGTGACATGCATTTCTGTTTACGGGAAGAATGCTGATGCCAGTAACAGAAATCAAGAAGTCACCAAGAGGCTCTTCTTGGCATATGAACTTTAATTTTGAAGGCCTAGCATTCATTGATAAATAGTACGCTTACCAATAACCTAGATGACAATTAGCTAATTTGAAGAACTGGATTTGTACATCCTTTTACTTAGTTTGCTTTTAGAAGATGATTTTCCTATGGAAGGCGCAGGATATCTCAGGGATATTTGCGAGGGGAAGGGGGCGCCCATTTTGGTTTCCGAGGCTTTGTTTCCTGAAGATAAGTGACCAGGCCTCTTAAACATTCCTAAGCTTATGAATGATAGCAAAACTACAGCTGCTCTTGTTCTGGTAGAATACTGGTCATTATTAAACAGAGTTTCATATCCCACAGGAAATCTAATAATGACATTTCAAACCCTCTGAAAAATATTTACACAGCTCATTAAATAAGCATTAGACCTGAACTAAAATCACATCAGCAGAATTATTCCTTTACACTGATCCCCTTGTTAGTCTGACAGTTACTCATTTCCTCAAGTATTTTTCCTCATGAATTTTCTTTCCTCAAAAGTAGCTCCATACCTATGTTGAGTCATACTGCTTTCATTCCAGACTCCTTACCTTTTGTGTACTTTCTATTTCTGAAGAGTACACTGGGACTGGAAATATTTTAGGTCGGCAGGAATTAGCCATTCCCTAAATGTATACTTCTTTCCTTAACAGTTTATGCTAGCTCTACACTAAAAGGGTGCCTCAACTCTTTTCCAAACTCTTCGATCTGGAAGTTGAAGTTATATTTGTATTCGTGCCACACAAAATTCCTAATTCTGTGCTCTGTCTTCTTAAGTTTATTCTAAACCAGAAATCAATAACAGACACTGATTGCCTTTGTTAGTGATTTTGATGTCTTGAGCTAAATTGTTCAGCCAGAAACTGTGAACCAATGTTGGAGCTGTAGGCGTGCAGATTATTTACCTCCTCTATGTTCGCAAATGCAATGGAAACTGAAATCCACTTGTCACCTGACAGAGTTAATGGACATTCTTTTCTGCTTTTCTTCTGGGCCAAGAGCTTCCTCTTCCATAATTTATAAGCTGCGTTAGAAATGCTACTACTACAAGGAAGTCCTTAACACAAGTAGCTAGGCTCCCATTTTTTTCGATAATAGTAAGTGTTCTGCCTTTTTCCTATCTTTTAAAAACATACAGTACGTCTTAAATTAGATAACTCGGTACATTCTTATATTTAGGGCTGAGCTTACCACAGCAAATGCCCCAGCGGCTTACCTTGAGGAAGAAAACAGCAAGCGGTGGGAACTGAGCTGGAGCCTCAGTGCCCATCCAGTGGGGCAGAAGCAGCTCCACTCGGCTCCAGCCATGTGCCACCACGCATAATGTGGGCTTGGTGTCTTCTATTTACTCAAAAGAAGCTGGAATTCCAGGTTTTTGTGTGAAATCTTAAGGTTTTAAAATATTAATTTGATCTTTTATAAACATAGTTTGGGCCAACTAAACTCTTGCTGGTTGAATGCCACCCTTGTGCTGCCAATTAAAGTTTGAAATTCTTTTGTCTGACCCTAAAGATTTTCAACATCTAAGTATTTTTAGGTTTTTTTTTGAGGAATATTAGCCCTGAGCTAACATCTGCTGCCAATCCTCCTTTTTTTGCTGAGGAAGACTGGCCCTGAGCTAACATCTGTGCCTATCTTCCTCTATTTTATGTGGGACGCCTGCCACAGCATGGCTTGACAAGCGGTGTGTAAGTCCGCACCTGGGATCCAAACCGGGCAACCCCAGGCCGCTGTAGCAGAACATGTGAACTTGACTGCTGTGCCACCAGGCCATGTTTTAATCTCCATGTATCTGTGGCTTTTCTAGTTTTCTTCTTGTAGTTGATTTACATTTTCATATTGCCGTGGTCAGAAAAGATGCTTGATATTATTTCAGTCTTCTTAGATTTATTGAGACTTATGTTGTGGCCTAACATGTTGAGTTATCCTGGAGAATGTTGCGTGTGTATTTGAAAAGAATGTGTATTCTGTAGTGTTTGGAGGGAAAACTGTGTATATCTATTAGGTCCATCTGGTCTAATGCACACTACATAATGATAAAGGAAACAATCCAATAAGAGCATATAACGCTTGGAAATATCTATGCAGCCAACAGAGGAGCACCTACATACATAAAGCAGATATTAACAGACAAATAGAGAAATTGTCAGTAACAAAGTAATAACAGGGGACTTTAACACTCCACTTACGTCAATGAATATATCATCCAGACAGAAGATCAATAAAGAAATGTTGCCCTTATTATCACACATCATAACCTACAAATAGCAATCTATATTAAGTCGCTGGTCTCTTAAGTCTGACCTTTTACTAAAAGCCTTACACTTTTACTCTCCCACTATAATGCTTTATGTTTTTGATATCGTATTTTACCTCTTTTATTTTTGTGTATCCCTTAACCTCTTATTGATAGAATTTTAGTACTTTGAGTTTTGGCCTTAATACTGGTTTCAGAGGTGGTATTCGCCTTACCAGTGATATTTTTTCTTTGATAATTTTCTTATTCCTGTTTGTGGCTTTTCTTTTCCATTTAAATAAGTGCCTGTAACATTTCTTTCAAGGCCAGTTTAATGGTGATAAACTCCTTTAGTTTTTGCTTGTCTGGAAAACTCTGTCCTTCCATTCTGAATGGTAACCTTGCGGATAGAGTATTCTTGGTCGTGCGCTTTTTCCTTTCATAACTTTGAGTATATTGTGCTACTCCTGTCTAGGTGGTAGGGTTTCTGCTGAAAAACCAGCTGATAGCCTTATAGGTTTCCTTTGTATGTTAACTTGGTTTCCTCTTGTAGCTTTTAGGATTCTCCCTTTAATTCTATAATTTTAGTTATAATGTGTCCTGGTGTGGGCCTTGTTGCTTTCATCTTGTTTGGTACTCTGTAATTCCTGTACTTGGATGTCTGTTTCCTTCCCCTGGTTAGAGAAGTTTACAGCTATTATTTCTTCAAGAAAGTTTTCTGCCCCTTTGTCTCTCTCTGCTCCTTCTGGGACACCTATAATGCAATGTTAGTATGCTTGATGTTGTCCCAGAGGTCCCTTAGACTGCTCTCATTCTTTTAAATTTTTCTTCTGTTCAGCTTGGATGATCTCCTCTAATGTTTTGTCCAGATCACTGATCCATTCTTCTGTGTTATCTACTCTGCTGTTGATTCCCTCTAATGAATTTTTCATTTCAATTATTGTATTCTTTAGCTCTGATTGGTTCCTTTTTATATTTTGTATTCTTCGCTGAAGTTCTCACTGTGTTCATCTATTCTCCTCCCCAGATCAGGGAGCATGTTTCTGACTATTAGTTTGTACTCTTTATCAGGTAGATTGTTCATCTGTTTCATTTACTTCTTTCTTCTGAGGATGTGTGTCCAGTTTCTGTATTTGGAACATATTCCTTTGTCTCATTGTGCCTACTTCTCTGTGCTTATTTTTATGTATTAGGTAGATGAGCTGTCTCCCAATCTTGGAAATGTGGCCTTATGTAAGAGACGCTTTATGGGGCCCAGCAGTGTGCTCCCCTCTTCACACCCGTGCCAAATGCTCCAGGAGTGTTCTGTGTGGGCTGTGTGTGTCCTTTTGTGGTGGGGTTGTTCTTGCTGTAGGCATACAGGTAGGCTAGGATGGCCCCCAGGTCAGCTGGTTGTGAAGCTTGGCTGCACGTATCTCCTATGGGCACTTTATTGGGTGGGGCAAGCCCCCGGCACAGCTGCTTCAGGTCTGGAGGCACACATCTCCCATGGTCTTGCTGACAAGTGAGTCAGGCTCCCAGCAGGGCTGGATGCTAGGACAGGGGGCACACGATTGCTACGGGCCCCTGGTGAGCTCCTGCAGCACTCGGCTATCTCTGCTCTGGTATGTGGTGCAGGCTTCAGGTGAGGCTAGCTGCATGACGCATGGCTGTTGTCAGTTTGCTTTTGGGCAGGGCAGGCCTCTGGTAAGAACTAGCTTTGCTGCCCCGCAGTGCACAGCTCCCTCAGGAGCGCTGATGGGCGGGGCAGGCCCTAGCCACAGGAGTGCACAACCCTGTCAGGTGTTGGTAGGTGGGGCAGAGCCTCTGTGTGGCCATTTGTGATGGCTAGCAAGACAAGTCCCCTGTGGGCTCACAAGTCCGCATGGGCTCACTGGTGGGCAGGGCTGGTCCCTGGAGCGGTCTGCCTGCTGCCTGGCTGTGTTTGACTGCCTTGGGTACTCTAGTGGGCAGGGCAGACTCACGTACTAACAGACTAGAAAAAGGATTCCAATGGCGACTCCCAGGGTCCATGTTAACTCAACTGAACCAGGTTACAATAATGGCTGCTGTCAGCGTCTCAGTCCCTGGGGTTGGGCCCAGCCACCTCCTGCCTCTCTGGGATGCACTCTGAGCTTAGTGAGTAAGTCTGTTTTACCAAAAGACTATACGTTTTTCTATTTGGTGTTTCTGTGCTGGTTTCTGGATTAAGTCTATGCACGGTCCCTTTAACAGCAGGTTTTTCTTTCCCTGATGGTCTATAGTTTTCCTGAGTGTATTCTCTACTGGTTTTCAAAGCCAGCAAAGCCAGGTATTATGGGATCTCATCTCTCTCGTGCTGGATCTAAGAACTGGGTTGCCTAATGTGGAGTTCAAATCCCCAACTCCTCCAGGACAAGCTCTGTACTTTTGAGATCGCTCCTGGCTGTGAAGCACTGCCGCTAGGATGTGGTTTTTTCCTCAGTGGGGCTGTATCTCTGCCTCTTTCACCCCTGTCTGTGATGTCCCTTGTTGTGGAGGTTCTTTTTATCCAGTTTCCAGATCTCTCTCAGAGGAAATTGTTCCACGGGCAGTAGGTTTGTTGTGTCCATAGAAGAGGTGAGTTAAGGATCCTCCTAGTCTGCCATCTTCCAAAACTCCTCGCCTCGACTTTTTCTTTTCCCTTTTCTCTCTTTTCTGTTGTACCTCTGCCTCTTGTATTTCCTTGTTTGTTTTTTTTATATGCCCTTTATTATTCTCTCCCTAACCATTTCTCATTTTTGAGGAGGGGGGAACATTTGTGAGGTGAGGGTTAAAACAGAAAAATCAAGATGAAAGAAACAGAGGGCTTGTGAAGTACAATGAGCATGTCTTTCTCTTCTCTGTTAAACAGAAAAATGTCCTCCACAGCTGTGTTTGATTAGAAATAAACTGCATCACTTGTCTAAGATGAACGGTGGGCAGGAACAGAGGAATTTCAGGGTCAAGGGAAACACAGAGCCTGAACTCACATACACTTGGCCTTTCATTCTGGCTTTGCCATTTACTATCTGTGTGACTTGCGGCAAGCTCTTTATCCCTCCTAAATTTCAACTCTCTTATTTATAAAATGGGAGTGTTATCATCTAACTGCGGTAAGCAGAAATTTGGCTTCCATGATTTTTGCTCCCTGCTCTTACACCCATGAATACATTAGTCTACATGGCAAAAGGGACTTTATGGGAGAATTAAGGTTACTAATATATTGAGTTTAAGATGGGGAGATTATCCTGAATTACTAGGTTGGTTCAATGTACTCACATGAAGCTTTAAAAGCAAAAGGGAAAGGCAGAAGAACAAGTAAGAGAGATTCAAAGCATGAGAAGAGTTTGATGTGCTGTTGCTGGCTTGAAGATGGAGAGGTCCATACGGAAAGCAAGAGAAGGAATGAATTCTGAAAATGATCAGTTATCTTTGCAGAGGACCTGGACTCCCAGTTAAGAACCACAGCCCCAGCCAATACTTTGATTTCAGCACCCTGAGACGCTCAGCAGAGGCTGTGCTGTGCTTCTGGCCACAAGGGTGAAAAGAGATCAGATAGCAGCTCTCTCCCAAAGTAGGCAGATCTTGCTCTTTTCTCTGAGAACTAAGTAGAATAGCAACACTTGTTTTACCTGTGCTAAGTGAAGACCTGCCTTCCCTCTTGATTTGAAGGAACTTTCTCAGTTTTAAGGATTGTGTGTCCCTTTTCCTCTGCCCTTTCCCTTGGAAAGGACAGAGTTTTGATTATTTTTTTCAAAATTCAATGGTATTTAAGTTCACCCATGTTAGGTAACAGCATTATTCACAGTAGCTAAAGGTGAAGCAACTCAAGTGTCCATTGATAGATGAATGGATAAACAAAATGTGGTATATATGTGCAACGGAATATTATTCAGCCTTAAGGAGGAAGGAAATTCTGATACATGCTACAACATCGATGAACCTTGACGACATTATGCTAAATGAAATAAGCCAGTCATAAAAAAAAATACTGTGTGATTCCTCTTATACATGGTACGTAAAGTAGTCAAATTCATAAAGATAGAAAGTGGAATGCTGGTTGCCAGTGGCTGAAGGAAGGGGGAAAATAGGAGTTGTTGTTTAATGGGTATATTTTCAGTTTTGCAAGATGAAGAAAAGTTCTGAGGACTGGTTGCATCACAATGTAAATGTACTTAACATTACTGAACTGTTCACTTTTAAGTGTATTTTATCAAAATTAAAAAACAAAATAAAAAACAATCCCCAGGGGCTGGCCCCGTGGCCGAGTGGTTAAGTTCGCGCGCTCCGCTGCAGGCGGCCCAGTGTTTTGTTGGTTCGAATCCTGGGCGCGGACATGGCACTGCTCGTCATACCACGCTGAGGCAGCGTCCCACATGCCACAACTAGAAGGACCCACAACGAAGAATATACAACCATGTACGGGGGGGCTTTGGGGAGAAAAAGGAAATAAAATAAAATCTTTAAAAAAAAAAAAAACAATCCCCAAATAACCATGAGATTTCAGAGAACCCTAGATTACACTGCAAAAATGCATTAACGTTTTCTTTGAAAACTATGAATAAAAAGCATATGTCAAGTATATTGAGAGAGCTCTCCATTCAACAGTACTCACCTGTACATTTATACAACATGCCTGTCATAGTTCCGGCTGCTATTGTGTTGAGGTCATCTTCTGCACCTCGTGTTTTCTCAATGATGACACCAAATGCACTATAAAGCAAAGCTACAGGGGAAATGGAACTGATCAGAAATAAATAAGTGGCTGAATGTCAGTATGGTAATTATATTTAGATAAATGTTATCCCACAGACATCATTCTAAAAGTATTCAAAGATACACAAAGAATGATCACTAGAACATTGTTTGTAACAGCAAAAGCCTGGCAACAAACAAAATGCTCACCAAGAGGGAGCTGATCCAAAAAGGGACTTTGCATATAATGAAATACTATACACTCACTTAAAAAGCAGGAAGAGCTATATTCACTTACAAGTAAAGTAGGCACATGTGTGTATTACTCTGGCTATGCAAAGAATATGTTGGGAAGAATTCAGAAGAAACACTAATAGTAGCCATTTATGAAAAGCACCACTGGGGAGTCCCAGAAAAAGTATCTTTAATTTTCACATATTTTGTTTATCATAGCCATACTTTGGATTTAGAAACAAAAACACATGTATTTCTATTATAAAAAATGTAACTTAAAAAAAAAAAGTGAGGTTTGGTTCCTGCACGTGTAAAAACTGTAGCTCTAGCACTATTTAGTCATGACAAGACCCTTCCCCCAAACCATCCTCCTTCTATGCCTGTAAGGATTCCCATTAGCTGTGAACGCATTAATCCTTTCCCTTACCCTCTTAAAATTATAGCCACATCTGACCCTGTCAACTTTACATCAAGCTCAGCCTTACCACTCCTCTGTTGTAATGTTTTTATACTTCTATAAAGGCTCTTCCCTTTTCAACTTATTTAACTGAAACTGAACTTGAGCAGAACACTGTGATTGATCATATTACAACAGGAACATACAGGGTGATTGGCCATCCCAGTTTGCCCAGGACTGAGGGTTTCCTGGAACATGAGACTTGCAGGGCTAAAACTAAGACAGTCCCGGGCAGACCAGGATGCCTGATCACTCTAGGTATATAAACAATCAAATAAGAACAAAAGAGGAGGGTGTGTGTGGGGGTGGGGGCAATGAGGACAAGAGCAGCATACAGAACCAGCCATTTATTAGGATCCAAAATGTGAATCTGACTTTACAGTGTGAAAACGTACTGCTCCCACATCCTGGGACAACGCCAGGATCTTAGTCTGTCATAACAGAGGTTTTCCTATCTTTTCAACGAGATGCCTACATTTTCCCTTACTTAATCTGCCACAATTAAAAGGTTTTCAGACTTTCAACTAAGTCACCAAGAAAACCTTGGATGTTAGGGCATAAGTGCCACAAGTAGGCTTATTATAAGTCATGAGTAATCAAGAGAGTCAATCATTCGTGAACAATATAGTATGAAATCATTTGGTCTTGACTAAGTACTATTAAATTACTCCTTGTTTCTGCAAATATTTTCATTATCTACAAAGGCCCTATTGCAACTCTGGCAATTAAGTCAGGGAAATCTGCTTAAGTAGACAGAATGCTGAAAGGGCTATTAGGAAAAGATAGAAAGAGGGCCGAATTAATATCATGTCTAAGTACAGGACCTTGAACCTCTCCTAACATACAAAGCCATTTGCCTTGGACCTAAATTACCTGGACTTCATTTAGTTAAGACATGATTTTATTTGGTTTCTCGCTCGGACAGGAGAGGATGCAATGTTTACAAAGATTTAAAACATTCAGAAATGGTATTCACAAGGGTATCGGCATTGGGAATTATTTTATTATGTAGTTCACGGTGTTTTCCTAAGTACTATTTACACTACTCACTAGAGTGGATTTAAACATAATTTTTAATATCCAAGGACCAGAATTTTGGTCTATCAAATTGTTCATCATATGTGTACTTACTTTCTTTGCATTTAATGATTTATTATCAAATGAGATCTCTACTTACCCAGAGAACCTAGAGTATTAGCCCAAAGCGCTCCTTGCCTAGTTACCATATTCAAAATCCTAGCAGGGCAGAAAGAGAAAAGAGAAAGAATCAGTATTTAGAATCATTAGCTCACTAGTAATTTGAAAAACCATAATTTTAGCTATTTAAAACATATAAACCCAATACCCAAAGTTTTCTTAATTTTAAAACTTAATACCTCAGAATTCAATAAGGATGGTTTCACTTTATATAAATATAAATGAAGGTTACGTTAAAACCTCCAACACTTTTGGGCAATGAGTAGGGGAAATTATTATTAAACATATATAGTCTTTGAGTGACAGTCTGGAATATATTTTACAGAGAAGTTTACAGAAACTGATCATGAAAAAAAAAGCCATTATAATGAACAAAGTAGCTTTCCATTAAGTTTTTCTGGGAGAAGTATATACTTTGAATATTAGGGAGAATCAAAGCATGGACTATTATAGAGTATAAAGCAGAACTAAAGATGATTACTCAAGGAGAAGGAAAAAGCTATCTAACCAGAATACACGGAGAAAGCACACTGTGTCTGCTTCCAGACTAGAACTAAGCAGCCAAAGTGAATGCTTAGCACACTCTCAAGGAAGCACAGTTCTGCCTTGCACCAGTGCCAGATGCCACCAGAACAGTGGCAGAGGCAACTGGAGGAAGAAGACAGGACATTCCTCTCCCAGCAGTGTAACACCGTCACAGGAAGGATTCTGTCCGGACAGCTGACTACTGCTGGATATTGTGGAATTACAACAACGAACAGTAAAAGAGCTCATTTAATTTAAGAGCTCATTTAAATTAATGCCCAATAATAACAAAAATATGGATTACCTCTAAAAGATTATTTAAAAAAATTAGCAATGATTATGGAGAAGTATATTGTTTCTGATTAATTACGGTGCATATTTACTATAAGTTCACCACACTGTCTTTTCATTTATAACAAGCTTTTAAAACTATTAATTTTCATTATTGTACTGCTGGCGGCACTGCAAACCGGTAAAATTCTTTGGGCTGCAATTTGGCAACATACCTCCATTTATTGGGCCCTTATCTACTCTTACTTTAATCATCTCTCAATAATTCTTAAAGGCAAAAAGCAGAGAAAGCTTACCTAAGAAAACAAAACAGTACATAATGAAGCTAGACTTTCAAACTACATAGATCTGTCTGTCCCCAAATCCTATCTTCTTTTCATTTTTAAATGCTGTTTCCCTATTTAGGAAGATCAGAATGATTATATTAAAAAATGGTATACAAGATTTTAAAAATATGATTTAAACAAGGCAAACCAATTTGCCTCTCCCCCAAACATTAATAGCCATCATTGTTTTAAGGAATAAAGGTTGTCTTTGCTAGGAGACCTTCCACTTTCAAATTGGTATTTAATGTTATGACTTGGGGATTTGTTTCAAAATAATATGGGAGGGGAGAAGGAGATGGGATACAATTGGTCTTGGTCCTGGCTGATGATTGTTGAAGGATGTGTGTATCACTGTACTGTTTTGTTTACTTTTATATACATTCAAAATTCTCCATAATACACATAAGAATACATAATACATAAGGAACAAATATTAAGAATATGAACATAAAAATATGCAAGGATCTGGGCTAGTAAAGCAAGAGCTGCAACCCATATAGTAACAGGAATAAGAAAACTTGACAGGCCTTCAGGTTTTTCCAAGGTCTAATTCTAGCACACCTGCTGCCATCTGCTGGTTAAGCAAGATGGAGTTTAAAGTGTCCAAAACAAAACCATGAGCCATCGAAGAATACATACTGTGTGATTCCACTCTAATAAAGTATAAAAACATGCAAAATTAAATAACATTATTTAGGGAGTATCAACAGGGAGTGGTCATGTTTATTTCTTAAGCAGGGTGAAGATATACATTTTATACACTTCCTGACCTTCTAAATAGTACTTTCCCTTCTCTGCAAACTTCAATTTCCTAAGAGAAGACTGTCTTATTTCTTTTGGAACTACCTCTAAATTCTAGGATTTTCATTTAAATTTTCTGCAGCTTTCCATATGAGAAATGGAAAGTGAAGTCAGCAGTTCAATTCAAATGACATCAGACCTAGTAATCACTCTTATATGCTTCTTATTTCTTCACTTACCACACACGTCCTACGGTTCTGCATGTCCCTCGAACAATCCAAATAATGTACTAGTAATTTAACAATTTGAACAGCATGTTATATAGGCCTATAGAATGGAACAGGTGTAGCTGAGAAGTTAGGTTGGGGTAGCACCAGCTGCTGAGGGACACTGACTCGAAAACCACTCCTTTTGAAAGCTTAGACTCACAGTAACCTAATTCTTTAGTTCCTTATATTTTGAATAAAAAAAAAGTGACCAAAACATATTATCAATACTCTAAGTATTTATAATCTCAAGATTGTGCTCATCAAGCCAACAAAGTAGAGATTCATATTCAAACACCACTACATTGGATAATTGCATAAGACTTACTGCACGTTTCTTGGTTTGGACCAGGCCATGTTCTGGGTTTCCTTCAATCCAAGCCGGAGACCGTTCATTGCTCCAAATGCAGCCCCTAGTAAACCACAGTAACAAGTCATCCAAATAATACAGGTTTATATTAAAAACAACCGCACTTCTGATTGTTTTTCATTTTTATTTAATAGGAAAAGATTAAAAAATGTATATAATGATGTTTTAAAACAACCCCAAAAGCAATATTCTAACCCCTTTTGATTTTAAAGCACTTTTGACTATCTGGATTGAAGACATTTAAAAAAGACCTCTTATACCCACCTGTCATACAACATCCTCCAATGGTAAAGAAGGCCAGTTCAAATCTGCCTCGGGTTTTATTAGCTCCAGTTGGTAAAATAAACTCATCTGTATCCTAAAGGGATAATAACAAAACCCAAGCTGAGCTTCCCTCAAGAAACAGTACTTGCAAAGCATTTTTTAATTTTTCAAAGTAGTTTTTCACAGAAAGTAAAACCTAAATTAACTAAAACTCAACTATACCTAGTCAAACAAAAGTAAAATTTTCTTCAAATAAAAATAAAATTTTGCTCAACAAAAGTAACTCCTAAATCAAACTGAAATGAAAAATACAACATATATAGTTATGCTCATTAGTTCTTAGGAGGATTCTCATAGAGAACTTTGCTTCTCAATGTAAGTTTGATAGTTTTATGTAATTTGCCTTCTTAATGATAAATTTAAAATGCAAGAGAGTTTAGGAAGGAGAGAAGTGTAAACTGAAAGCTATGAGAAGTAACAGAGGATAGGAGACTGGTCTGGAAGGTGAAAGAAAACTTTCATTCTATAGCTACTATTTATCAAGTACTATTTTACTATGTATAAGACCAAATGATATTTAAAAAATGAACAGAAACTATACAAGCACAACCATTTAAATCAGTTATGCAAGGGCACAATTACCTTCTTAATAATTCTTAAGGGGGCATATATTCCTTTGACAATCTTAGAAATCTATAAACCCTCTTTCCAGTAACTATATACACAGAATTTGGTATGAACCCCTTGAAGGTCACCTAAGAATCCTAGGTTGAGAAATGATACTGTAAGAGCACAATATGACTGATTTTGCAATACAATCACTTTTATGATACAATACAATACAGATCCAATACATTTTTGCCAAGCTTTCCATACAAAAATGGTTAAAATAAATCCCCAAAGGAGAGCATACACCCTTGGCAAAAAACATTAACAAGTACACATCCCTTTGGCAAAGGGTATACTGACCTTTGGTGAATGCAATCCTCACTAGGAAAACAGTAGCTCTGCACTGGCTTTTGGTTTCTGGATTGTGTCTACATTCTTACCCAAAATGGCACAAATAAGTAAGCATCTACTCTCATCATACAGAAATGGTCTGTTGGGCAATAATGAACAAACTCTGAATAGATCCTGTGTCATGATGTAGTTATTATACTTAGTTCTACAAATTTGGGCTGTTTCCTGGCTTTAAATTAATGACTTAGATTTAAAGCGTCCTTCCTGTTTGAGGTTTTTAGAAATGCTACATGTGATTTGATGAGGTGAATTATTATCCTTCAACCCAGAAATGGATCACTAATTACAATAAGGAAAAAAAAAAGATGGTAGTGATGAACATTAGTAAGCACAATTCAATCTTCAGGTAGGGTCAACCATAAAAAAACACTACAAGGGTTGAAAGAAAATGTACATCAATTCACACAAAGAGCCACTTGAAAACAATGTGATTGGTTATTTGTCATTGGGGCTTAACCTTTTCAAGGCAATAAAAATGTACCATACAACATTTATAAAATAACAAAAATTTGCTAAGATTTTTTGAGGGAGGGGAACCTGGCCAAATTACATTCATTCTTTCGGGGACCCAAAAACAAAAAACAACGCATAAAATTAAGGCTCTTGGTTTCTTTAAAAATATGATTAATAAACTGAACAACAAAAAACCCAATCAAAAAATGGGCAGAGGATATGAACAGACATTTTTCCAAAAAAGATATACAGATGGCCAAAAGGCACATGAAAAGATGTTCAACATCACTAATCATTAGGGAAACAGAAACCAAAACTACAAGGAGATACCACCTTACACCTGTTAGAACGGCTATAATTACCAAGACAAAAAAATAAATGTCAGAGAGGATGTGGAGAAAAGGGAACCCTCATACACTGCTGGTGGGAATGCAAACTGGTGCAGTCACTGTGGAAAACAGTATGGAGAGTTCTCAAAAAATTAAAAATAGAAATACCATACGACTTAGCTATCCCACTACTGGGTATTTATCCAAAGAACCTGACATCAACAATTCAAAGAGACTTATGCACCCCATGTTCATTCCAGCATTATTCACAATAGCCAAGACGTGGAAGCAACCCAAGTGCCCACCAACTGATGAATGGATAAAGAAGGTGTGGTATACATACAATGGAATACTACTCAGCCATAAAAAGAGACAAAAGCATCCCATTTGCAACAACATGGATGGACCTTGAGGGTATTATGTTAAGTGAAATAAGCCAGACAGAGAAAGACAAACACAGTGTGATTTCACTCACATGTTGAAGATAAACAAACATGGACAAAGAGAACAGAGTAGTGGTCACCAGAGGGGAAGGGGGCTGGGGGGTGGGCATACAGGGTAAAGGGGCACATATATACGGTGCTTGACAAATAATAACGTACAACTGAAATTTCATGTTATTAACTTATGACCTCAATAAAATTTTTTAACAAGTTAAAAAGAAAAGATAAACAGTTTATGGTTATACAGAAAAAACTTCTGCAAGCCAAATTTAAAACTGTAAGAAACAACCATCTAACAAGGTTGATATCAAAGTATCTTGAAACAATGCAAGTAGAGAAGATATACTGAAAAGTTCCTGTTAAAATATGTGCTGCTGACACTTAGGACACTAGTGTCACTAAAATACTATCTGTACCATTTGTTCACTAACACAGAAGAGAAATGAATCCAAGAATGGGCATCACTGTACCTGATGAAATAGAAGGCCAACATTATATGAAATCTTTATATTTCAACTAGATGACACTACGGATGTCGGAAATATTTAAATTCTCCTTGTTTTTATACTCGCTCTTCTGGCCTAACAAGAGAAAGACTACTTAATATAATTTTTAATATTTCAGTGAGGATGCAAAAGTAGTGATAATACAAAAGCAATAGCAAGAGAAACCACAAATAGTGCCTCAGATAAAAGTTGCTGCCAAAAATCACTATACGGTGAGTTGACAGGTACTACTTAACATGTCTCCATCCTTCAAAAGTATGGAAAAAATATTTCACAAAATGCAATCTTTATTAAGGTGTAGTCTTTAAATTTAGGCTTTCCATGGTTATTTATAACAACGAGATTGAGAAAACTTTTTGACTTCTGAAGACCCTCTAGCATTCAAATGGAAGATGCCACTATAAGTGCTTATGATTAAGCAAGAAATGACAATTTTTAAAAATACAGAATCTTCTTTTATATCTAACTTAATAAGCCTCACCTGGCAATGCAGGATCACAATGTTTCTGTATTTTAAAACAGAGCTAGACTACAACCTTTAAGTTTGGGTTCAACATTTAAGTAAAACACATGTGATTAGTTTTGACATTTTGATTAAACAACTGACAGAGGGCTACCTTTAAAACAAAATCAATGAATATTGTAAAATTTATTGTGTGGACATGTTTTCAATTCTTTTGGGTATTTATCTATGACTGGAATTACTGGGTCATACGGTAATTCTATTTTTAATAATTGGAGAAACTGCCAGACTATTTCCAACACAGCTCTATAATTTTACATTTCTAGCCACATGTATGAAGATCCCATTTCTCCACATCCTCAACAACATTTGTTACTGCCTGGGCTTCTCATTACAGCTATCCTAGTGGGTGTGAATTGGTATCTCATTGTGGTTTTGTGATTTGCATTTCTCTAATTAATGACATCAAACATCTTTCATGTGATTATTGGGTATCTGTATACATTTTGGAGAAATGTCTATTTAGATCCTTCACCGATTTTTAAATTGGCTTGTCTTATGAGTGAGTTAAAAGTTTTGTCAGATACATGATTTACAAATATTCTCTCCCAGTTTGTGGGCTGTCTTCTTTTCTTGATGGTGCAGTCTGATGCACAAAAGTTTTAAATTTTGATTTAATCTAACATCGATTTTATTTATCACTTGTGCTTTTCGTGTCATATCTAAGAGATCAATGCCTAATTCAAGGTCGAAAATATTTACCCCTATAATTGCTTATGAGTTTATAATTTTAGCTCTTATATTTAAATCTTTGATCCATTCTGGGTTAACATTTGTAGGTAGTGTGAGGCTGGGGTCTGACTTCATTCTTTTGCATATGGATTCAGTTGTCGCAACATCATTTGTCGAAAAGACTTAATTGTCTTGGTACCCCTGGTGAGAACCAACTGACTGTAAACGTGGGAGTTTATTTCTGGATTCTCAATTTTGTCTTATTGACCTATAGATCCATCGTTATGCCAGCACCACAATGTCTTAATTACTGTAGCTCAGTAATAAGTTTTGAAATCAGGAAGTGTGAGGGCTCCAATTTGTTCTTCTTTTTCAAGATTGTTGGCTATTCTGCATCTCTTGAATTTCCACGTGAATTTTAGGATTGACCAATTTCCGCAAAAAAGCCAGCTGAGATTTTGATAGGGACTATGTTGAATCTGCAGGTCAATTTGGAGCTTATTGTTACTTTACAATATTAAATCTTCTCAGACAGTGGAATATCATCCAACTTATT
Source organism: Equus caballus (assembly GCF_041296265.1). NCBI lineage: Eukaryota > Metazoa > Chordata > Mammalia > Perissodactyla > Equidae > Equus > Equus caballus. The sequence goes on from NC_091684.1 coordinate 92,603,734, forward strand.
TAAGTCTTCTGTGTTTTTGCAATAATGCCTTGTAGTTTTCAGAGTATAAGTTTTGCGTTTCTGTTGAATTTATTCCTAAATATTTTATTCTTTTTGATGCTATTGTTTTTGTACCTTCATCTTTATAGCATCCACTGTTACTCTACAGAAATATAATTGATTATGTAGATTGATCTTGTATTCTGCAACTTTGCCGAACTTGTTTATTCTAATAATTTTTTGTGGTTTCCTTAGGATTTTCTGTAGACAAGATTGTGTCATCTGCAAACAGTCTTACTTTTTCTGTGATCAATCTGGATGCTATTTATTCTCTTCCCTAACTGCCCTGGTTATACAATAATAACTAACAGGGGAAGAGAGTGGACATCCTTATCTTGTTCCTTATTAGAGGGAAAGCATTCAGTCTTTCACCATTAAGTATGATGTCAGCTTTGGATATTCTGTAGATGCCAATTATCAGGCTGAAGAAGTTCTTTTTTACGCCTAGTTTACTGAGTGGGTTTTTTTCCAATCATGAAGGGATATTGAATTTTGTCAAACACTTCCTGCATCTATTGAGATAATCGGTAGAATAAAGTTCTGTCCTTTATTGCTATGGCGTAGCACATTGATTTCCAGGTGTCAAATCAACCTTACATTCCTGATATAACCAACAACTACTCCTTGAAGCTTCTTGATCAGTTTAGTCCAGTAATGATATTATAAACTGAGATTTAAAACAATCTGTCATTTGCACCTTTACCTGTGTTGAATCAGCATCTTCTCCAAATAACCAAAAACCAAACAAAAAAACCCCAAAAACCAAAATGCTGAGGCTAATATAAACTTTAAAATGTATAATTCCAATTTCAAATATTTGTTTTCATTACGCTTCTCTTATTTCCATAGACTTTCAGTAATATTAATAATCTGATCTAATAAAATAAACTCAAGTAGTAAATTACATTTTTAAATTATATGTAGAAATCTGGTTTAAGATTTCATTAAAAAGATACCCAGGCTTTACATTCTCATTTACATTTAACTTAATATTAACAATTTCTTATAATTTTCTAACTACTCACTCCAGTATTTTTATTGGGATGCTTTTAAAACTGTTGTTTCTTGCTTTTTTTTTTTTTTTAACTTTTTTTATTTATTGAGTTAATGATAAGTTACAATCTTGTGAAATTTCAGTTGTACATTACTGTCTGTCAGTTGTGTTGTAGGTGCACCACTTCACCCTTTGTGCCCACCCCTACCCCACCTTTTCCCTGGTAGCCACTAATCTGTTCTCTTTGTCTACATTTTTAAATTCCTCATGTGAGTGGAGTCATACAGAGATTGTCCTTCTCTATCTGGCTATTTCACTTAACATAATTCCTTCAAGGTCCATCCACGTTGTTGCAAACGGGACAATTTTGTTCTTTTTTACGGCTGAGTAGTATTCCATTGTATATATACACCACATCTTCTTTATCCATTCATCTGTTGATGGGTACTTAGGTTGCTTCCACGTCTTGGCTATTGTAAATAAGGCTGCAATGAACATTGGGGTGCATGGGACTTTTGGAATTGCTGACTTCAAGCTCTTCGGATAGATACCCAGTAGTGGGATAGTTGGGTTGTATGGTAGTTCTATTTTTAATTTTTTGAGGAATCTCCATACTGTTTTCCACAGTGACTGCACCAGTTTGCATTCCCACCAGCAGTGTATGAGGGCTCCTTTGTCTCCACAACCTCTCCAACATTTGTTACTATTAATTTTAGATATTTTTGTCATTCTAACGAGTGTAATGTAATAGTGTAGTTTTGATTTGCATTTCCCTGATGATCAGTGATGATGAGCATCTTTTCATGTGCCTACTGGCCATCCATATATCTTCTTTGGAGAAATGTCTGTTCATGCCTCCTGCCCATTTTTTGATCAGGTTGTTTGATTTTTTGTTGGATGTATGACTTGGAAATATTTTTTCCCAGTTAGTGGGTTGTTTTTTGTTTCAATCCTGTTTTCATTTGCCTTGAAGAAGCTCTTTAGTCTGATGAAGTCCCATTTGTTTCTTCTTTCTATTGTGTCCCTTCTCTGAGAAGATGTTGCTTGTTGCTTTTAAAAATAAACCTTTAATTCGTGCTCTGATCACTGACTGCTGCTTCTGACTACAGAGATGTGGACAAAACAGCAGGCAGCCACTGTTGTTGCATGTCCACCTCAGCCCACCCTGCTTATTTCAGGGGTTTTAATGAAGATCTTATCCTTTGCTTCCTCTTTCATTTTTCTCTTTTCTCCCCCTTTGTGAGGCAGACATTAAAGATTAGGGCATTCAAAAGCAACTGCATATGAAGAGAAAATTAGAAAGTGACAACACATGCCCAGGAAAAAGTGCAGGCTCCGAAAAGAACTGAGAAGAGCTTAAGTTTACATCTCAGGTTGCGCCCTGGCACAGAGACAGCCTATAATAATTAATAATAATAATACCACAAGACAATAACCAAAAAGAAAAGCAAACCCTGGAGGAGGGGGGAGAGTCTGATTTCCAGAGTCACCACGTTACTAGATTCAAATGTTCAGTTTTCAATAAGAACCAAAAAAAGCACAATGCATATAAAGAAAAAGGAAAATATGGCCTATTCAAAGGAAAAAAATAAATAAACAGAAACACTCACGACATGACCATGACTAATGGTACATCTACCAGGAAAAGACTTTAAAACGACTGTCTCAAAGATGCTCAAAGACTAAAGGAGATGTGGAAATATCAATAAAGAGGCAGAAAACCTAAAAAGAATGCAAAAGGAAATTCTGGAGCTGAAAAGTACAATAACTGAAAACTTCACTAGAGGGATTCAAAGGCAGATTTGAGCAGGGTGAAGAATCATCAAATTTGACGATAGCACAACCGAAATTACTGAGTCTTAGGAACAGGAAGAAAAACAATTGAATAAAAGTGAGTAGAGCCTAAAGGACTTGTGAGACACCATTAAGTGGACTAATGTACAGATTGTGGGAGTCTCAGAAGGAGAAAGACAGAATGTTTGAAAAGATAATGGCTGAAAACTTCCCAAATTTGATGAAAGAGATGTATACGAACATCCAAGAGGCTCAATGAACCCCAAGTAACATAAATTCAAAGAGACTCACACTGAGACACATTAAAACCAAACTTTTGAAAGCTAAAGACAGACAGAATCTTGAAAGCAGCAAGAAAGAAGCAACTTGTCACATCAAGAGATCCTTAACAAGATTAGCAGCAGATTTATCAAGAGAAACTTTGGAGACCACGAGGTAGTTAGCCAATATATTTAAAGTGCTAAAAAAAACCCAACCTGTCAACCAAGAATCTTATATCCAGGAAAACGGTTCTTCAAAAGTGATGGAGAGATACTAGGAAATTCTACATAAACAAAAGCTGAGGAAGTTCATGACCACTAGATCTGCCCTGCTAGATACGATCAAGGGAGTCCTGCAAAGTGAAATGAGAAGGACACTAGACAGTAATTCAGAGCCTTACGAAGAGATATAGATATTAACAAAAGCAAACATATAGGCAATTATAAAGGTATTATTTTAACTTAGGTTTGTAATTCTCCACATTTTGTTTTCTACATAATTTTAGAGTCTAAAGCACTTACAAGATTATTAGTGTACGTTCTGGGGCATACAATGTATAAAGATGTAATTTTATGACATCAACAATCAAAAGGGGTGAGAATAGAGCTGTTAAAGGAGCAGCATTTTTGTACATTATGGAGTTAAACTGGTATAAATTCAAATTAGAGTGCTATAACTTTAGGGTGTTAAATATAATCCCCATGGTAACCACAAAGAAAAGAGCTATAGAATATATACAAAAGGAAAAAAGAAATTTAACATTTCACTACAAAAAAATCAAGTAAACACAAAAGAAGACAGTAATGCAGGAAATGAGGGACAAAGAAGCCAGAAGGCATACAGAAGATGAATAGCAAAATGACAGAAATCCCCCCTTATCAGAAATCACTTTACATGTAAATGGATTAAACTTTCTATAAAAATCCATTACCAAATTATATGCTGTCTACCAGCATATAGCAATTCACTTTAGATCCAAGACACAAAAAGATGGAAAGTAAAAGGATAGAAAAAGATAGTCCATGCAAATAATAACCATAAGAGAGCAGGTGGCTATACTCCTATCAGAAAATATGGACTTTAAGTCAAAATAGGTTACAAGAGGCAAAAATGAACATTATGTCAATAAAAGCTTCAATACAGCAATAAGATACAACAACTATAAACATTTACTTACCTAATAACAGACCATCAAAATGCATTAAGCAAAAGTGACAGAATTAAAGGGAGAAAGAGAAAGTTCTACAACATTTGGAGACTCCAATACTTCACTCTCAATAATGGACAGTAACCATTATAACCAGACAGAAGATAATAATGAAATAGAAGATTTAAACAATAATAAATCAACTAGATCTAACATGACATACACAAAACACCCTACCCAATAACAACAACATACATATTCTTCTCAAGTGCATGTGGGTCACTTTCCAGGATAGACCATTTGACAGGCCACATATTAAGTCTCAATAGATTTTTTTTTTTTTTTTTTTAAAGATTTTATTTTTTCCTTTTTCTCCCCAAAGCCCCCCGGTACATAGTTGTGTATTCTTCGTTGTGGGTTCTTCTAGTTGTGGCATGTGGGACGCTGCCTCAGCGTGGTCTGATGAGCAGTGCCATGTCCGCGCCCAGGATTCGAACTAACAAAACACTGGGCCGCCTGCAGCGGAGCGCGCGAACTTAACCACTCGGCCACGGGGCCAGCCCCAAGTCTCAATAGATTTTAAAAGATACTATACAAAGTATCTTCTCCAACCACAACAGGATGAGTTAGAAATCAATAAAAGAAGTAAAATTGGAAAATTCACAAATTTGTAGAAATCAAAAAAGACCTTAAACAACCAACACATCAAAGAAGAAATCACAAAGGAAATGAGAAAATACTTAAGAGATGAGTAAAAAAGAAAACACAACATACCAAAACTTAGGAGACTCAGTGAAAGTGGTGCTATGGGGGAAATTTATAGCTATAAATGCTTACATTAAAACACAAGAAAGATCTCAGATCAACAGCCTAACTCTACAACATAATGAACTTGAAAAAGAAGAAACTAAATTCAAACCTAGCAGAACAAAGAACATAATAAATACTAGAGCAGAGATAATTGAAACAGAGAACAGAAAAACAATAGAGAAAAAAATATCAACGAAACCAAAAGTTGGTTCTTTGAAAAGATAAAAAAAAAAAATGAAAAATCTTTAGCTAGATGGACTAAGAAAAAAAGAGAGAAGACTCTACTAAAATCAGAAATGAAGATGAGGACACTACTACCAAATCAACAGAATTAAAAAGGGTAAGAAAGTACAGTCACGTGCTGCATAATGACGTTTCGGTGAATGATGGACTGCATATACAACAGTGGTCCCATAAGATTAGTACCATTTGTGTAGGTGTGTGATAGGCTAAATTATCCAGGTTTAAGTACACTCCATGATGTCTGCAGGACGAAAGTGCCCAATGATGCATTTCTCAGAACATATCATCACTGTTCAGTGATACATGACTGTACTATGAACAACTGTATGCCAACAAATTGGATGACCTTGATGAAACGTACAAATTCCTTGAAATATGAAACTCACCAAGAAATAGAAAATCCAAACAGACCTATAACTAGTAAGGAGACTGAATCAGTAATAAAAAAATCTCACAACAAAGAAAAGCCCTGGACCTGATGGTTTCACTGGTGAATTTTACCAAACACTTCAAGAAGAACTGACACCAACCCTTCTCACTATTTTCAAAATACTGAAGTGGAGGGAATACCTGGAACACTTCATAACTCTTCGCATAACGCCAGCATTACCCTGATACCAAAGCCACACAAAGACACTAAGAAAACTACAGATCAATATCCCTTATCAAAACTGATGCAAAATCTTCAACAAAATACTAGGAAACTCAATTCAGCTGCATATTAAAAGGATTATATCCCATAAGCAAGCAGGACTTATTCCTGGAATGCAGGATGGTCTGATATACAAAAACCAATCAATGTAATACATTACTCTAACAGAATGAAGGAAAAAAACACATCATCACCTCAATTGATACAGAAAAAGCATCTGACAACATCCAACACACTTTCATGATAAAAACACTCAACAAACCAGGAATAGAAGGAAACTACTTCAACATAATAAAAGCCCTATATGAAAAAAGCCATAGCAAACACCATAGTCAGAGGTGAAAGATGGAAAGCTTTCCCTCTAAGATCAGGAAAAGGCAAGGATGCTCCCCCTCCCCTGATTTTTTTCTTTTGGTGAGGAAGATTGTCCCTGAGCTAACATCTGTGCCAATCTTCCTCTATTTTTTGGTATTGGGATGCCACCACAGCATGGCTCAACGAGTGGTATGCAGGTCTGTGCCGGGGTTCTGAAACCATGAACCCTGGGCTGTTGAAGTGGAGCACACAAACTTAACCACTATACCACCAGGCCAGCCCCAAGGATGCCCATTTTTACCACTTCTATTCAATGTAATACTAGATGTTTTAGCCAGAGCAATTAGGCAAGAAGAAGAAATAAAAGACATCCAAATTGGAAAAGAAGTAGTAATTCTTTCTTTGTAGATGATATCTTACATATAGAAAATCCTAAAGACTGCACAAAAATACCTGTTAAAACTAATAAACAAATTCAGCAAAGTAGCAGGATACAAAGTCAATACAAAAAAAACCAGACGCATTTCTACATACTGACGATGAACAATCTGAAAAGGAAATGATGAAAACAGCTTCATTTACAACAGGATCAAAACGAATAAAATACTTAGGAATTAGTTTAACCAAGGCGGCAAAAGTCTTCTACAATAAAAACTACAAAACTTGCTAAGAGAATTGAAGACATAAACAAATGGAAACATACCTCATGTTCATGGGTTGGAAGACTTAATATTGTTAAGATGTCAATACTACCCAAGGCAATCTACATATTCAATGCAATCCCTATCAAAATACCAATGACGTTTTTGCAGAAATAGAAAAACCCATCTTAAAATTCATATGGAATCTCAACACACCGCAAGTTGCCAAAACAACCTTGGAAAAGAACAATGCTGGACGACCCACATTGCTTGATTTCAAAACTTAGTACAAAGCCACAGTAGTCAAAATATTGTGGTACTGGCATAAAGGCCGACATATATACCAATGAAATAGAATAGAGAGCCCAGAAATAAAATCTCACATAAATCGTCAAATGATTTTCAACAAGAGTGCCAAAACCATTTCATGGGGGAAAAGATAAGTCTTTTCAACAAACGGTGCTGTGAAAACTGAATATTCACATGAAAAAGAGGGAATTTAAACCCTTACCTAATACTATACACAAAAATGAACTCAAAATGGATCAAAGACCTAAATATAAAACCTATTAACTATAAAACTCTTAGAAGAAAACATAAGAGAAAAGCCTCATGACAGTGGACATGGCAATGATTTCTTGGATATGACACCAAAGGCACAGGTAACAAAAGAAAAAATAGAAAAATTGGCCTTCATTAAAATTAAAATTTTTGTGCATGAAAAGACAGTATCAACAGAGCAAAAAGGCAAAGCACAGAATGGGAGAATAACATTTATCCAATAGGGGGTTAATATTCAGAATATACAGAGAACTCCTAAAACTCAACAACAATAAAAATGACCTGATTCAAAAATGGACAGGCCTTGAATAAACATTTCTCCAAAAGATAGACAAATGGCCAATAAGCACATTAAAAGATGTTCAATGTCACTAATCATTAGGGAAATGCAAATCAAAATTCCAATGAGTCACCATCTCACATCCATTAGAATAGCTATTATCACAAAAACCCAGAAAATAACAAGTGTTGATGAGGATGTGGAGAAACTGGAACTCTTGTGCACTGGTAGTGGGAATGTAAAATGGTACAGCTGCTGTGGAAAACAGTATGGCAGTTCCTCAGATAATTAAAAACAAAATTACCATATGATCTAGCAATTCTACTCCTGGATATATAACCAAAAGAATCGAAAGCAGGGTCTGGAAGAGGTATTTGTACACCAATGTTCACTATTCACAGTAGCTAAAACATGGAAGCAATCAAGCGTCCATGGACAGATGAATGGATAAGCAAAATGGAATATTATTCAATGAAATACTATCCAGCCTTAAAAAGGAAAGGAATTCTGACACACGCTACAATATAGGTGAACCTTGAGGAGATTATGCTAAATGAAATAAGCCAATCACAAAAAGACAAATCTGTATGATTCCACTTATTTAAGGTACATAAGAGTATTCAAAATTCAGAGCCAGAAAGCAGAAGGGTGATTGCCAGGGGCTGGGGGGAAGGCAGAAGGAGGAGTTACTGGTTAACGGGTAGTCAGTTTTACCAGATGAAAGCAATGTGGAGACGGAGGGTGGTGACGGCTGTACATTATGAATGTATTTAATACCATTGAACTGTACACTTAAAAAAAGGGTAAGATGGTAAATTTTATGTTAGTGTATTTTGCCACAACTTTAAACAATGGAAAAAACAAAAAACAAACTTCAAAACCCTTAAAAGGGAATTAATCAACTAGTGTCAGGGAGAGATACAAGCCAAATCCCCAGGGTTTGCAAGAAAAAAGGGGGAATGGTGATAAGAGATTTGGTGCCTCCAGAAGTACATATCATAGATCAAGTCAGCATAAGTACTTGCATTATTTTTTTAAACAGTGAGATAAAGCACCAAACTAGTAAAACCATAAAAGGACTAGTCTTAATCTTACCTGCACGAGATATCGTGGATCCACATTTAAATAAGGAGACAGAGGGTTCATACCAGTTACTAGAGAGAAAACAAAGCATCATGTTGCAACAAAATTTTACAAAGTTATTTCATGTAGCTTAATTCTGCTCTTGATTGTTTCACATGCTTCGCAGTTTTGATTTACAGGCTCACTGAATGTGAAATTTTCTCACTTTTCTACGCTTATCCTCCGTCTGGCAGTTTTGGGGCTGTTCCCTTCTGGGGCCCTCCTCAGGCTCTCACGCCAAAAAGATATTGGCAGTAATATGGATCAAATAATCAAAGTAGCAGGAAGCATAGCCCAATAATTTCCCTCTATTTTGTTACCAGAATGTGTGACAACTATACAAATTGCAAAATAAGACTGACAAGAGACCAACCAATTCCACGGGAAAAACAATGTTTGGGTTATGCGTTGTGTATAAATATTTTAAGGCAGTTCCCTTAGTGTTGACAGTTGCTGACAGAATTAACTTACCGTGGCAGGACAAAGAATTTTTGGGTCATCACCATAGGGATGGGGGTCAGGGCAAAAGAAAATGGAAACGTTCAGAGGGCCAGACTTTGAATTCCACTAAGTCTGAAGATAGAAAAATCTACCAAAATGATCAATTTTCTCACATGTTAAACGTAATCTTTCAATTCTTCTGCATCTCAGTTGTTTGCTCACAAATTTATTCATCACCCGTGACTGGTCTTTTCAGCAACTGAAAGTCCTATTAGTTCTACATTCAACATCTATCTTTAACTGTGTTACTTATCACCGTCTTTATTGCTACCATCCTAGTCCAACCATTAAATATACCTAGACTACAGTAACAATCTTCTACCTAACTGGACTCCTGACTTGCTCTAGTCCGTTCAATTCAGTTTCTTCTAAAAATTCACTTTCCACACGGCAACTAGCGATCTTTTAAGAAAGGAAGATCAGCCTTAATAGCTTCCATTTACACTTGTAATCAAATCCGAACTCCTTACCACAGCTTACAAAACACTAAATTAGCTGCCATTCCTTGCCCCTCCGATCTCTATCTCCTACCTCTCCGACTCCCTTCTAACTCTGCAGACACACTGACCTAACAGCTGTTCATCAAATGCGCCAAGTTTGTTTTTTCTCAGGGCATTTGTACTAGCCATTTTCCCTGGTACATCTGCCTTCCCCCAGGCATTTGTATGTTGTTTAGGTCACAGCTCAAATGTCAACATCCCTGAATAGTGTTCCCTGATCTGTTCTAAAATGGTTACCTGCTCCCATCATCATCTTACGATTATGTTTTACTGCCTTCACACAGGCATCACTAACTGAAATGTTTTTGCTTGTTTTTGGCTCACTTCAATATGATGTAAACTCCACGAAAGCAGCAGTCATCTTTTTAAATTTAACTGCTGTAGTCCTGCACCCAGAAGGTGCTGGCCCACTGTGGGTGCTCAAATGGTGTTCACCCCTCAGTCTCTCAACTTATCTTTAAATCTTAATCAAATAACATAACAATGCTTTGTCATATTACCGCAATGCCCTTTGTGCTCCATAACTCAGAGCTAAGACTTATTATTATTATACACAAACTGTGTTCTACATTGTTTTGACACAGGTGACAGTAGGAACTTATAAGGGCTTTTTTATTCTTGAGCATAAAAGACCTAGAAAAACAGTACAAGGATTCTCAGAAAGCTATTTTACAAAGCGATCTTCCATCAACTTCCTACTATCTTTAAGTCCAAGTCCTAGTCATCCAGTTTAATACTCTCAGTTATAAAGTCCCAAAGATCTGGACTACCCATTCACAGGACGGAGGGAGGGCACAGGCAGGGTATTAAGGCTTCTGCACCGTCGATCTCGCATATTTCCTTTCTTAAAAGTCTTACCTGACTTCTTTCTTTATGCCTATCAATGACCTTTAAAGCTCAGCTCACTTCCCAGCTCCTCCAGCTGTCCCAACTCTATTTCTTTCTCGCCTACATGCATTATTATTGAGAGTTTTACCCTGACGGCTACTTTGTGGTTTAAAATATGACTTTGTGCTGAAAAGTCATCTCCGGGCTCTCTCCTCTTAACCTAGTGCCAAGCACACAGCCCAACATACAGGAATGTGTGAAACGAAAGACAAGGCACGAGGCTGGGATAAAAAAGGAAGAAAAGAGGCAACATCTCCTGAGTTCTGCTCAATCACAGAGCTTCTCGAGGATCCACAGCTCCAAAAACTCGTTCGGTCTTAACGGAGTGCCGCGCAGACACACTAACCCCACCACCCGCAATGAAGCTCGGGACGCCAGTAAAAAACCCAGGGTACGCCGCAAGCCCGGCGGGTCGCCAGAACCAGGCAGAAATGTTCGCAAGCTAGGCCCGAGACTTACGCGGGACGCCGGCCAAATCCGCGTGCGAGTAGCCTGCTCCGCCGGCTCCGAAAAAGCCGGCCAACCCCCCTGTGGTCTTGTTGCCGCTTCCCCCGCCGCCCTCCATGGTGTCGCAGCAAGCCGCTCGTCTGCTTCTCACCGCCGCCTCAGGCTGGGGTCGTCGGCTCGGCCGTAGCTCCTCGCCTACAGCGGGGAGACCCGCGTTACCACCACCTTCCCCACACGCTGACCTTCTGAGCGCCGGCGCCCGCTAAGCCTCACACTTCCGCTTTGCGACAGTGTACGCCCCGGAAGTCGGAAGCGCCTGACGGCAGCCTTCCGGTGGTGGGAAAGTGAAGGAAGCCGGGATCAAAGCGGCGCGTCTTGAGGCAGGTGGGGTGCCGGTAGAAGAGGGAAGGCAGGCGACTGGACAGCGCCTGGCTCGGGAGGCCGGCGGAGTGGCAACTGCAGAAGCAGGCAACGGCAGAGAGGGGATGGTGCCGCGAGGCGCCGAGAAGAAGGCGCAGTCCGTCCCTCTCAGGGTTAGTGAATGAGGCTCTCCGCTCGGGCCGGCCCGGGGACTGTGCGCTGCGGGTCCCAGCATGAGTGCGGGCCCCGGCTGTGAGCCCTGCACCAAGCGACCCCGCTGGGTCACCTCTGCAACTTCTCCGCCGGCCGCCTTGGACGCCCGGAGCTTCCCCGGCAGGCAGAGGCGCGTCCTCGATCCCAAGGACGCTCCCGTGCAGTTCAGGGCCCCGCCGTCCTCGTCAGGCTGCGTCCCTGGGCGGGCGGGACCGCACAGAGGCAGCGCCACCTCGCTTGGTACGTGGGGAAATAAAGATCTTTGTCATTCGCCTCGGCGCAAACCTCTGCTTGATCTCTGTCTAAGGACCAGGGACTTCAGTCACCCCTTTATGGTCTTGTGTGTTCCACTCTGAGGTCCCCTTGCTGAGCCACGAAGGATACTAGTGGGGAAATGGACCATATTTTTCCCGTTGCCATTGATGGTGTGAGAAGCCGTGAGTAGTGACTCATAGGGCTGGAAATGGCAACAACAGACTCCACCTGTTTGCTTTCCTCGGGTTTGACTGAGAAATTGCTTTAGTCGTTAAGGAGGTCTGATTGTTTATGTGAAGCTTCAGCCTCTGGTTGGAAAGAAAGCTACAAAGAAAGTCACAACTTCCCTCAATTCAGGTTTTAGGTCCCCGAGTGCAGAGCTGTTAGTCTCAGCTGGAATTGTACTTGTCTCTCGTGTACAGTTTTGCACAAGGGTAACTTGGCCGCTGTCTTCAGACTGTAAAATCTAACAGGAGAGAGACAGTTACAGAAGTCAGCATAATAATGAGTAATGCATGTTCGGATAGATGAGGGACAGATCTTTATGGTAGGAGTCAGGAGTACCTAATCCAGCCTGTGGGATTGGAGATAATCTCCCAGAAGACAAGATGCTTATTCTGAGGACTGAAGAATGATGAGTGAGTTAGAAAAAGAGGAAGTAAGGAAGTGTTCCTGGAGTGCAGCTGATGCATACTATCAACAGGGAAGAGTAGTGGGAGGGGGCTGCAGAGAGGTAGGCAAAGATAGATTATACTGGGACATGGGCAGTGCTGAGGGTTTCAGAGTTTAAGGGCAATGAGAAACTATTAAAGGGTTGTCAGTGGGGGAGTATCTTGATCATATATAAATATATATATATATATTTTTTTTAAGGTCGCTGTGGCTGGTACATGGAAAATAAAGAAAGGATTGAAAGGGAGCAGAGGTGCAGGCCCAAGACAAGGAGTTAGTTTAGGAGATAATGACGGTTTATACTTAGTTGCAGGCAGAAGAGAAGGGAGAAGTGGATTCATTTGGGAGAGAATGGGATACATGAGAAATATATCTGTGCTGGAAATAAAGATTTGGAAGTTCTTGGCAGGAACGTGATAAGTGATGCTATAGGAGTAGATTGGATCATATAAAGCGTGTAGAGAAAATAAAGGTGACCTAGGACAGCAACTTTAGGAACACCAGCATTTAAGAGTAAACTGAAGAGAAGCAGCCAGAGAAGTAGGAGGAAAGCCTGGCTTTCTTTGTGTCATGCAGGCAAGAGAGCATTTCAAAAAGGATGCTTTGGTCAATAGTATAAGAGGTTGGGCAGAGGTCAGCGGTCCTCTGGTGAATGGTGTACACTTAGTTCTCTGAGGACATAGACAATGGGGAGCAGATCTGAACTAAGTGTTAAAGGATGAGCAGCCTTTGCTATATAAATCAAGGAGAGAAAGAATTATATAGGCAGAAGGAATGGCACGTGCAAAAGGTGGTAGGACTGGACCACAGAATGACAGGAGTCTCAGATGAGGCTGGGAAGAGGGGCAAGAGCTTATGGACAAACTTGAGTGCCGTTTCAAGGAGTTTAGATTTTATTCTGTGGCTAATGGGGAATGACTAAAAGGCTTTTAAGAAGGGGGATATCATTTAGTTAATATTTTAGAAAAGATGGCTTAGGCAGTGGCCTTTGTACTTTTCTGACTACAACCCACAGTATACATTTCACCTGTTATATAGTGTAAGAAATATGTGTAACCTGGTAAATATGCCATGTTTAAAGCAAACAAATGTTTCATGAAATAACACTTATGTTTACTATTACTATGTATAATGCATTCTTATGTTCTCTGTATTAATTTCATTAAAAAATGTTGGTCATTTGTAAAAGACTGGGTTAGAGAAAGTCAAGGCCAGAGACAAGGGGACCAGTTGCAGGAAAACAAATGCAGTTGCCAATTAGTGATGTACCTGTTCTTTTAACGTTGGTGCTATTTTGAAGATGGAGAGGAAGGGATGGGTTTAAAATTTAGAATGTAATTTCAGAGGACTTGGTGAAGGAGAGGGGAGGGGAGAGGGAACTGAGGGTGACCTCCAAATACTGAATCTGACTTCTGTGCAGGCTAATTTGTGGTCTTGTTAACTTAATTTGCATATAAAGGAGAAGTTAGTTGCAGGTGGTGGGACAGTCAGTCCTCACTGGTTGGATCTTGTGTTTCTGCAGAAAGAGTTTCTACAGAAGAGGAACCAAATTAATACTTGGCTCTACTTTACATGTGTAAATGTTTTCTGTATACATACCTGGCACAGGACACCAGTTAACAAAATATTCAAAGTCTAAGTTTGTTCCAAAAGCTGTTGTTTCAAATTTTGGATTTCTTTTAGGAACTTGGTATTTAAAATTTTTCTATATAGTTATCCTAGGAGAAGTAAGTGAGATAGGGAAATGGATATTTATTCAGTATCTCTAAATTTTGTGTTATTTATCTTCCTGGGCATATTTCTTATTTTGATTGAAATCCGCAAATTTGCATTTAGGCAGAACTCAGCGCGCTGTTCACATTCTGATGGGAAATGGTTTATCAAGTTGCGTTGCTATGGGAGCGCCCCTTTTCTGCCTCTAGAATTTCTCTCCCATTCCAGGGATGACCCAAGTGAAGGTTAGTGGTGGGTGGGTGGGGTGACAGGAGCTGGCTTGACCCCCATTCCCCTTATCATTCTTTCAGCCTCAGTGCTGTCCAAAGCATCTTCAGACCTCTTTCCTCATCTCAGAACTCTCCCACTGTCCATTGCTCTTTGGTCTCACCACACCCTTCCTTCCCATACCTTATCTTTCTGCTGCTGGAGGAAAGAGACTTTCTGTGGATGTAAGGTGTTCCTTTGAAATCAGGTGAATTTTACTGCATTTTGTGCCTTTTACTTCTATCTATAGCACCAAATTGAATGATTTGCTCATTGAAATATGCTGGTTACTGAGTGATGTCAACTGATGAGATTGTGTGTAAATGGTGTAAAGTCAGGATAAATTTGGAGAAAACTGATCTCAGTGAAAAAAGAGATTGAGTGGAAGTGTTGGGAGATAACACATTTGTTGAGTTTCTGCTTTGTGATACTGGACTCTTAATATTTTCTCCCATTGATCTACATAAGCCTTGGAGGAAAGTATCGTTAACCCTATTTTAAAGGTGAGGAAATGGAGGCTCAGAGAAATGAAGTACTAGTAGGTGACTGAGCAAAGATCACAGTCCAAGATCTTGTATCTTTTTCATCACCTCCCATTGCCTCCCTTTTTGTCTGCTGTGATTATTTCTAGTTAAAAGAAAGAAATTCCCGGGGGACTTGGGAACATCATTTTATGCTTCCTTCAGGAATAAGAGGGGTGAAACTCTGAAACAGTCCTGTGATGTGCTGCGAAAGAAAGCTTTGGAAGCCAGAAGTAGTGGTTTTGGAAAGAGAATTAGGCAGTCTTTTCTCTGGGACCCTAAGAAGGACTGAGGAATGTTTTATTAGCAGGAAATATTGGTTCCTCACCTCTTGCTTCTCCTCCTTCATCCTGTTCTCAGGCTTCAGGAGTTATAGTAGGAAGCGTGAAGCTAGAGTGAGAACATGTTTTCGGTGTCAGAGCTGCAGGAGAGAGCCCTCTCCTTCCGTCAGCTGCACTGGAACACTCTTCATAGGTTTTTATGACATGATGTTATATGCAGTTTTTTGGCCCCACAGACTTGTCATCATAGTACTATGCTTCATGTGTATTATAGGAACCTAGCCATTGCATATCATTGAATCCTTACATTTATAGAAAAGGGTGTTTTAACTTCTACTTTGACTCCAAAGATGCTCATTGTTTGTAATTTGAGGGTTTTCTATACTGCTGTGTTTGACATAATGAAATTAAATAGAGAAGATGCAATTATAGAAAAAGCCTCAGAATCAAGTGGTTCATCCTCTTACTCCTTTCTGACTGAAACTAATTTTTTCTCTGAAGCCTAATTTGCTGTAGAAGTACTCCCTTAATAAAATCACTAAAGTAGTGGTATTTAACAAGAAATATCAAATACACATATAGTTAACGTTTTGTGATAGAAACTATTTTAAAATGCTAATCAAAGATTTTTACCAGTTGGAATGTTAGTATTTGTGGAATGTATAAATTATATGGCACTCAAATACAGTGATAAACTGTTGATTTTCATATATTTGAGACAGTCTCTGTTTTGCTCATGTTATAGTGTTTGAGGGGACATAGGTAAGTAAGAGTGAGTCTGTGACTTACGGTTCCTAGATTCTTACATTGCGATATAGACAGTAGTTGAGAATGTTCAAGATTGTATGTTTTCTTGTAGTAAAATATTATATATGTTTAATCCATATGCAGTACATTAAATTTTGAAAGCATGTTATTTCTAATGCTTGTGTAAATTGTGGCTTCCATTTATTTGTGTTGAATCTCCCTCTACTAAGCCATCAATTCTACTTTTGCTACTGTCCACTGGTCATTTCTGTCCATTATTTCTTTGGCATCTAAATTTAGTGTGTCCAGAATTGACTTAATCATATTTTTTCCCTAAATCCAATTATCTTATATTCCACGTTTCTGTTAAATGTTGCCACCATCTATCAAGTCTCCTTTAGTTTAGTGTCACCTTTAATTTCTGCCATTATGAAGTCTGTGATGACTCTCACTTCTCAACTTTTATTCTCTATTCGTGCAAGGACTAGTTTTGGTCCTTGGCCAATAATTCTCCAACCCAGTTGATCATCAAAATCACTTTTTGAAAAAAAAACCACCTTCCAGCTCCTCTCATGCCCCATCATCACACATATAGAGTCTGATTCAGTAGGTCTGGGCATGGGCCTGGGATCCATTTGTTACCATCCTCCTGAAGCTTGAAATGGTTTGGGAACCACTGACCTAGAGTGATAGCTTCTTCACTGGTTTCCACCTATAGGCTCTTCCTTCTTGCCCCTTCAGATTTGCCCTCTAGGTTATGTATCTTGCATGACTGGGAGGCTCCTAGATTTGAATTCTGGAATTACAGCTCTGAGTGTGACTTTTGACACTTTTTTGTACCTCTTTTTGTGGGTCATTCAGGACCTCTATGATATAGTCCTAGCAGACTTTTCAACCATATTTTCTGTTGCTTTCTTTTTAAGTTCTTTATTTTCCCCTGCCACTGGTGCCTTTGCTTCTGATTTTCCCTTCATATGACCACATGTTTGTTCTTCAAGGCACAATTCAAGCACTGCTTATCACATTATCCCACTTAACTCAGTTCCCTAAAGTTGTCTTTTCCTCAGAAATACCTTAATTCCTTATCAGGATCTCCTTTAATACTAAATATAATTAAGAACTGACACTTACTGAGCATATACTGGATATGTACCCTAAATACTTTGCATGGGCAATTATTTTATTTCATTTAAACTTCACAGTAATCCCGGGAGAGATACTATTAATTTGCATTTTTACAGATAAATAATCTGAGACATAGAGAAATGACCTCTCAGAAAGTCACATAAGAATCCAGTGGGAGAGTCAGGATTTGAATCCAGGTGGTCTGATTCCAGAGCCTATGCTCTTATCCTTTAGGCCATACTAACTCTTTTAGGGGCTGGTCACTTTCTACTCTATGCCAAATGTATTTATCTTTATGTTCCTGTATTATCTCCCATTGCTTGAGTGTGGAAGGAGTGATTAATCTTTGTTTCACACACAGAACCTGGCACAGTGCCTTACATATATATATGCTGCTGTAGGTATTTTCTCTTTGAAGGCATGTGTGCATATATGTTAATGTTTTTGTTTCTTTGGTTTTTGTTTTTACAGTTTTCAAACAAAAGACAATTACCAGTTGGATGGACACTAAAGGAATCAAGACAGCTGAATCAGAAAGGTACAGAAACATGCCTATATAGGAAAATGAACTATGATATGTGAATGTTTTATCTTCCTTCTTGCTATTTTCTCTTCTTCTTGCTTTCCCATTTTTCTTTATTTACATTTTACATTTATTCATTCTCTCTATTTATAAATAACAAGTTTTTAAAGTATTCCATGTACCAGGGACTGTCCTATATACTTGAGATACAGAGTTGAACGAGGAATAGTCTCTGTCTTTAAGATATTTACAGTGTAGTGATGGCGACAGATGCAAAAACACATGATTATTACATAGTGTGATACATGCAACAGTAAAGGTGTAAAATAAGGTACAGTGGCAGTTAGCTTATAGAACAATCAGCTTTACCTTTGCAGGAAAGACCACACAAGAAGTGAGTGAAGTTTAACACTTCACTTTGGCAATTGTTTGCCAGCCACACAGTTGCGGAAAGAGCATTATGGGCATACGTGCAAAGACATGAAGACATTCAAGAGTGTGCTGTATGCTCAGGTAATCACAAGTAGCTTAATTATTGCTGTGACATTGTGGGAGCGTGGTTGGGTAAGTGATTTTTTTGTATCATAAGTTCTTTCTATTGTGTCGTAAGTTCTGTTGTATCATTAGTTCTTTCTCTTCTCTTGTAGTTTGCATGGTAAAGAGAACAACAATACGAGAGTAGAATCCATGATGAGTTCTGTACAAAAAGATAACTTTTATCAACATAACATGGAAAAATTAGAAAATGTTTCTCAGCTAAGTCTGGATAAATCACCAGTTGAAAAAAGTACACAGTATTTGAACCAACATCAGACTGCAGCCAAGTGTAAGTGGCAAAATGAAGGGAAGCACACAGAGCGGCTTTTGGAAAGTGAACCTGCAACAGTAACTCTGGTACCAGAGCAGTTCAGTAATGCTAATGTTGACCAGTCACCCCAAAATGATGATCACAGTGACACAGATAGTGAGGAAAGTAGAGATAATCAACAATTTTTGACACCTGTAAAGCTTGCAAATGCAAAGCAGACTGCAGAAGATGAACAGGACAGAGAAACCAGAAGTCACCAGAAGTGCAGCAAGTCTGGCCATCCTGTGGAAGACTGTACAGGTTGTCAGCAGGAAGAGATAGACGTGGTGCCAGAGAGTCCCTTGTCAGACGTCGGCTCTGAGGATGTTGGTACGGAACTGAAAAATGCCAACAAATTGAGTAGACAAGCAAGTAGCCTAGGAAATTCTCCTCCATTTGAGAAAGAAAGTGAACCCGAGTCACCAATGGATGTAGATAATTCCAAAAATAGTTGTCAGGATTCAGAAGCAGATGAAGAGACAAGTCCAGGTTTTGATGAACAAGAAGATAGCAGTTCCTCCCACACAGCAAATAAATCTTCAGGGTCCCAAGCAAGAGAAACGGACACTGAGCCAAGGAAACGGTCCTCTGCAAAGGGAGGTGAAATTCGACTGCATTTCCAGTTTGAAGGAGGAGAGAGTCGCACTGGAATGAATGATTTAAATGCCAAACTACCTGGAAATACTTCTAGCCTGAATGTAGAATGCAGAAATTCCAAACAACATGGAAAAAAGGATTCTAAAATCACAGATCATTTCATGAGACTGCCCAAAGCAGAGGACAAAAGGTATTTTTTATTTCCATTAGGAGTATCTCCAATAGAATAATATGTTTTATAATTTTGTAAGGGGGGGTTTAGAAAGTTATGATTTATGCTGAAGCAGAGAAGTAGTTGTCTTTCTTGTTAACTATTTATGCTAAATTTAACCCTAGACTCAAGTTCTAAAAAGGCCAGAAACAGAATACAAGAAATAAATACAGTTAATCAGAGTTTTAGTTTCATGAGCATCCTTCTGAAATTTATAGGAATTATCAGAACATAAAATTATTAGGGGCTGGCCCAGTACCGTAGTGGTTAAGATTGCATACTCCGCTTCAGTGGTCTGGGGTTTGCCAGTTCAGATCCTGGGTGCAGACCTTTGTACCGCTTATCAAGCCATGCTGTGGCAGGAGCCCCACATATAAAGTAGGGGAAAGATGGGCATGGATGTTAGCTCAGGGCCAATCTTCCTCAGCAAAAAGAGGAGAATTGGCAGTGGATGTTAGCTCAGAGCTAATCCCGCCCCCCCCCAAAGTATTAGATTGATAGTAGCTATTGTTTATTTAACCGTTTTCCTAGGCCATTGTTTACCGCATTTTCTCTAGAGCTCTGACGGGCAGGCAGGTAGTATTGTACTCACTTCACAAAAGAGAAAACTGAGATTTGGGTTAGAGAAGTCTCTGAAATTATATAACTTGTGGGTGGTAACGCTGGGATTTAAATACCAGCCTGTGATTACAAAAAAAATGTAAAAAATTACATTTTTGCAGTTAACCCATATGGAATCTTAAAGCCCATTCTCCATAATTTCTGTGATCTTATCTACCAAGCATGCCATAGTAAGTGCACTTCTTTGAAAATCGCTGTCTAGAATCCTGAGAAATAGCTGATACTATGAACCATGACTCTTTGGCAGTGTCCATATTCTTTCATGGTCCCTTTTTTAAGAAGGTGGTTTATGTGTATTTGGAAGTTCCTTCCGCTGACTATTGAAAATAAGCATAAGCTTTTTTTTTTTTTAAATGCTTATTTTGGTGAGGAAGATTGGCCCTGAGCTAATGTCTGTTGCCAATCTTCCTCTTTTTTCTTTTTTCCTCCCCAAAGCCCCAGTACATAGTTATATATCCTAGATGTAGGTCATTCTGCCTCTTCCATGTGGGATGGTACCACACCATGGCCTAATGAGTGGTGCTAGGTCCATGCCCAGGATCTGAACTGGTGAACCCTGGGCCACTGAAGCGGAGCGTGCGAATTTAACCACAGCTCCTATAAGCTTTATAAGTGTTTTTGTTTTTTGTTTTGTAAATACCAAGAAGGGAGAGCAAGCGTGGCACATTTTAAACAGTGACATTCTGGGTAAGTCTTGTACTTGTGTATCCAAGTGAATTTAAACAGTAAGTGGTTTGTGACTGAGTACGTTTGTTTTAACCTTAGAAAAGAACAATGTGAAATCAAACATCAAAGAACAGAAAGGAAGATCCCTAAATACATTCCGCCTCACCTTTCTCCAGATAAGAAATGGCTTGGAACTCCTATTGAGGAGATGAGAAGAATGCCTAGGTGTGGGAGCCGCCTGCCTCCCTTGAGACCATCTGCCAATCACACAGTAACTATTCGGGTAGGTATTATCTCTTACGCATAAAGAGCGAAGACTCTAAGTCTTGATTTATTATGATACTTACTCAAGTGAAAAATAGACCAAGGCGTAGAAAGTGCTTCTTTTTTTTCCATTTATAAAGTACTGAGAAATCCACAGAATGGAGAAGTATAATGATAGCTTACTTAATACAGGACTTAACAGATCCATAAGATGAATTATTGTCAGCTGAGGAGGAAATGCAATTCTTATGTATTTTTAAGAAAATTCATTGGATTCTTTTTTTTAATATTCAGTTGACAATATTTATTGAGCCCCTACTACGTGTTGGGTTCTGGGTTAGTCCCTAAATTTCAAAGTTGCATATGGTGTAGTATGCTCAAACCATTCTCCAGTTTTACCCTCTTTTCTGAGCTTTAGATTCTTCCAGACATCTCCATCACTGTTCCCCAGGTATCTCAAACTCTACATGTCCAAAACCAACCTTATTTTTTTTATTGTGGTAAAATATACATAATATAAAATTACCATTTTAACTCTTTTTAACTAGTTTTCAACGTTTCAAACGTTTCAGTGGCATTAAGAACATTCACAACATTGTTCAACTGTCACCACTGTCCATATCCAGAAATTTTTCATCATCCCATGCAGAAACTCTGTACCTACTAAACAGTAACTTCTCATTCCTTACTAGCCCCTGATGAACTCTTTTATACTTTCTGTGGATTCTTTTTTCTTAAAAACAACTTTATTGAGGTATATAAAATTCACCCATTTTAAGTGCTCAATTCAGTGATATTTAGTTAATTTACTGAGTTAGGCAACCATCATCATAATCCAATTTTAGAAGATTCCCACTCATTGGGTAATTTTAAATAGTCATCTCATTTATTAGTTAGTCTCTGTATTAGATTTCAGAGGGACTACTTAAAAAAACTCCCTTTTATTGTACAACTTAGTCGAGATGTGATTAAATACTTTGAAGTACAGAATTCTTTAGCATGGTTAGAGGTGGCAGTGACACTGAGCAGAGTGGTGACGTTTGAGCTGAGCTCTAAAAATGAGCGGAAATTTCTGAGGTGGAGTTAGTAAGGCAAGAGAATTCCAGACAGATACATAACCTTTGTAAGAAAAGGCTGTGTAGTTGAAAATTATTTGTTTGAGAAATGGAAAGTTGGTTTGCTAGAGCTTAGAATTAGGATGGGGAGTGGTGGAAGAGAAGACTTGAAAAGTGGATTGGGTCCATATCGTAGAGGGCTTCAGGTGCCAGGCACTGGACTGGAGTCCACAGGTATTGCAAATTACTAAAATGCCTGTGCAGACAACAGTTGTGCTGTAGCAAGATTAATCAAACAGCTGTCTGTAAGGAAAATTGAAGTGAGGATCACTGGAAACAGGGAAGGGTAGTGTAAGAGCTCAGATAAGAGATGAAAAGTAAGGAGACGGTAATTGTCAAATGGCACTGCGTGGGAGTGGGTCAGGGGTTCTTTTGAAATTTGACTCAGGTTTCTTTTCCAAATTATATTTTTAACTATGAACAACCTGTAATAAAAGAACTAACAAACACACTTTAGTTTGAAAATGCTTAATACCATATTTTAACCAGCAGATTTGACCAAGAGAACTCATTTTTGTGCAGACCATAGAGTCAGAGTTCTCTTGTCACTGCTGTTTAACTGAAGAGTTTCCTTAAACGTTAAAATGACAGTTAAAAAGAGTTAGCATTTGCAAGTATTTAGGTTTGTGAGTAGGGTTTTCTTAATACTGTGTAAGAGTTATAAACATAAATAGTAGGTTGATATAAGCTGTAGCTGTCATCTCTAACTCCCAATTTCAAATTTTATATTTCTTAAGACAGTCTCATTGTCATTTATTGGTGTTAGAATAAGTAAAAGTTATTGTAAAAATTATATTTATGAAAATAGTCTTTATTTGATTTCAATATAATGATTACATGTCAAATTTTTTAGGGGGAAGAAAGAGTTCTGCTGTTTAAAAAAGGCTGAAAAATTACTGAGCTAGAGTAATAATTGTGGAAATAAAAAAGAGAAAATAGATGGTTGCATTGTTTTGAGGTCAAATTGATAGGACATGGTGAATTCTTAAATATTGGTGATAAGGGATAAGGAAGCATTGAGAATGCATGTAAAATTAGGAAAAGGTTAGATGACTGAGAAGATGTTAATGGTGAAGATTTGGAGAAAAATTGATTGGGGAGATCAGTGGTATTTTTACTTTTCTACCTTCCTCTCTCCCACTGCCCACAAAGAAAACCCAAAGCATCCTATACCATTGTTATTTAATCTCAGTAATAACTGTTAGATACTCAATGACCCATTTTAAGAATCTTTTTAAAATCTTTATTTTATTATAAAAGTAATGCAGGGTATTGTAAAAAAAAAAAAAAAAAAAAAGCAACTATATGTGAAAGTATATAACTCAGAAAACCCAAGTCTCTCTTAGTCCTATTCCCAGAGTTTAACAGTTTGGTGTATTTTCTTCTAGATTCTTTTTCCTGATTATGGTAATATGATATATGTGTAATTAATAGTTATTAAATAAACAGTCCTTAGTTACATTTGTAAGATGGCAGATATTAATAGTTACAGAATTTGAAGTAATAAAATAAAGCTGATATTTAGCATTAGAAATGTAAGGCAATCTGAAATTGGATGGACATAACACTCAGTGCTTGATTATCTGTAAACACACAGATGAACACACACAAACATACACACAAACACACTTATACGCATACATGCAAACATAGATGCACACACTTTCAGACACATAGTAAACATATTCTCATGTATGATTCCCCTGTGTGTGAAGCTGGACTGGTACCTGTTTTGTCACTTCAGATGACATGGAACATTACAGAATCACCTGTGGGGCTTCCATTGGGAGGTGAAAATACTTTTGGCATAATTGATGACTCAGCCACTTTTGACTCTCGACCATTCTTTCCTCCTCGGAATATTCTCATCCTTTGGCTTCCATGATACCGTATAATCCTAGTTTTCTTTCCACCTTCTTAGCAGCTTCTTAGGTTTCTGTAGCTCTTCTCTATATGGCCATTAAATGTTGGAGTTTCTCAAGGCTTTTTCATAGGTCTTCTTTTCTTCTCCCTCTCTCTCTGAGTGGTCTCATCCACAGTTAGGGTTTTAATGGTCACTAAAGATGGCCTATAAATTTATTTCTCTTGAGTTCCGGACTTTTTATGAAGCTGCCTATTTGACAGGCTTCCTTCTCATAAGCTGTTCCCTTTTGAGGAACAATTTTCCTTTCCTCTTTTCCTATCTAACTTCTTTTTATCCTTTGGACTTTGGCTCAATTACCACTTCCTCGAGGAACTCTTCTCTAAGCTCACCAGATAAGTTAAAATTGTCTGAAATAGATGCTCATAACACCACGAACCTCTCATTCATAGCATATTACGGTTGAAATTTTGTATTTATTTATGTGATTATTTGATTATCTGCAGTGAAGTACTGATCAGTGCTACAACATGGATGAACCTTGAAAACATTATGCTGAATGAAAGAGGCCAGACACAAAAGGCCATGTATTATATGATTCCATTTATGTGAAATGTCTGGAATAAGCAAAATAGAAAACTTTTATGTTTTAAGATATCTCCTTCCTCAAATATTTATTTAATGCTTATTATAAGTAGCATATGTGTATATATACATGTGTATATTTGCATATTCATACATATACACGTATATGTATAAAAACACACATGCCAGGCTCTGTCATACATATTCAGAATACAAAGTTAATATGGTTATTGTTCTCAAAAAGTTTAGAGTCTAGTGGGAGAAGGAAAAAAAGTATGCTCTAGAATGATAATGATCTAATAAAATAAGATGGAATAAGCTGCCTTTTAAAAAGTTTCTGAAGACGTCTTAGAGGCAACAAAAATTGATCTAAGTATTGAAGGTCAGAATAGATATTTAACCAGATTGTGTTTGGGTTAGAGAGGATGTTAAAAACTGGGAACATCATTTGAAATCAGAGTATAGGCAGAGGGGAGCCATTATAGGATTAGAAGCCTGAGAATACTTTAGAAAGATAATGTTATTTCCAAGTGGGGATAAGGATTCTATGGGGTATGAATGTGTCTGGGATCAGTTGATATTACGGAGAGGGATAGAAAAGGCCGTTGGCAGAAATTCAGGCAAAGAGTAAGAGGACCAGGGACCCAGGTGGGATGGAGATAGAATGCCCAGGACATGGAGACTTGGAGACTGATTAAATAGAGACGAGGAGTGGGAGCAGCTGAAGACTTCTGAGGTCTGAGTTTTCAAGAAGACTTTCTTGCCTAGGAGCTGGTCTGTA
Source organism: Equus caballus (assembly GCF_041296265.1). Classification (NCBI taxonomy): domain Eukaryota; kingdom Metazoa; phylum Chordata; class Mammalia; order Perissodactyla; family Equidae; genus Equus; species Equus caballus. The sequence continues at coordinate 92,629,154 of NC_091684.1, forward strand.
TTTTATATCATCTGCTTTGGCTGCCTTCTTTGGATTATTTTGTAAAAGATACACCTAGTTTTTATGCGCCTACAGTTTTCTTGTTTACCTCTATTTCAGGTAGATCTTTTGCGAGCAGGAGAAGTTCCTAAACCTTTTCCAACACATTTTAAAGATTTGTGGGACAACAAACATGTTAAGATGCCTTGTTCAGAACAAAATTTGTACCCTGTGGAAGATGAGGTGAGAACAAAACTGATGTTCTTTTAGTCTCTGAAAGGTAGTTTAGTGCACGCTCGTTTGATTTATGATTCTGTGATGCAAAAGAACTTCGAGTAGTTTCCCCATTTGTTTTTCCTTTTCCTTAAAGAATGGTGAGCGAACTGCGGGGAGCCGGTGGGAGCTCATTCAGACGGCACTTCTCAACAAATTCCCACGACCCCAAAACCTGAAGGTATGTTCTTTTTGCTGCTCTTGCCTCTTACATGTCTTAGAGATGGGACCAGTGTCTCCTCCCTCAAAGACATTTTTTGATCTTTAATAGACTCAGGTAACAACATTATTTGTATGCAATAGTGCTTGCTTGCTGAGGAAGTCTCTTTAGAGACATTCTTGGTTTCCACTCCATCACTAGCAAATGAGTAGAAGCATTGAGAGTTGTAAATGACTTGCCTGGAGCCACACAGAGTAATTTGGAGAACCAGGAATAAGACCTCTGTTTCTTGATTCCCCATCCAATTTCCTTCAGTCCAAGTTTCTCTTTTATTTTTGTTTTAGAATTATGTTTCTGAAATGCCTTTAAAAGTAAATCAAGAAAGAATTATGACTTGAACAATATTTGCCCAAAGGGAAGCTGAGTTTCCTAATGATTAAAGTATACATTAAGTATTCTATTTTTTATTGCTCTTAATATAGCTTCTAGCAGTTTAATAATTTATTAATCATACTTTGGCAATAATTTAGTTTTTGATTTTTTTAATATTTCACTTAAGACTAAGGGCAACCATTAGATTGTTTTTCTAATATCTGAAATATGAGTGAGTATATGTTTAGTTTTGGAACTGTGGCCATATAAGCTTTTAAAATTTTTATAACTATAAACACTAACAGATGTTTCTATACTTCTGTGAAAATGGGTTTCATTTTCTTTGAGACTGAATTTGCTGTGTACAGTTTCTCAGGTTTTATACTGTTTTTCCATTTATACTTACAGGTTATCCTTAAACTTTCTGTACCTTTTTTGTAGCTCCTCGTTTTTTTTTTCTTAACACGAAAGACATTGATATGTTGTACCATAATGTATTTTGAAAATTTCAATCCTTAGGGATAGTGTTTCTCAATCTTGTACTCCTTTTAAATGAAAGAAATTCTCAAGGTTTGCCAGAGTTTACTTATTTTTATTAGTATAATGTTAATTACATATGTACAAACGTAAAACTAAATACATACTCTTTATACTTACAGTGTACAGCTCTATCAGTTTGATTTTTTTCCATTTTAAGTGTTAGGAACCATCATTGGAGTTGTGCTCATTATCACGGTGAAAACAATTTGTAGTCACCATTCCCTTTTTGCACAGAAGTTTTTTAATCACTGATCTGAACCCCTGAATAGTATGCTGAGGAACTTTAAAAAATACTCTATAAAGAAAAAAATTCTTCATTTTGTCTTTACTACTTTTCTTACTAATCATAGACTGTTGGTGGATACAAAGATGGGATCTGTATACAAAACATCAGCTTTCAAATAAATATGACAGTGACCACTTTGGGCTAAGTTCTTTAGAATTTGACATTCCTGTGCTGCAGTGTATCTTAGGATGGCTCAATCTTTACATCATTTTTATCTCTTTAAAGTACCAGCCTTCATTTCTACAGTGTATTGTCTTTTGGCCCATGTATCCCAAAACCACAATTATAAACTGACAAACACAGAAGCAGGCCACCCGAAAATACTATCCAGACTCCATTTGAGAAACCCTGTCTTAGGGCCTTTATGGCCTTATAAATAGGATTATTAAGAATTTTCATATTTTTTATTTAAGTGTAAGTACAGAATAATCATACTGTTCTAAATTACATTGTCTGCTCACCTCTTTAGCAGTTCCTTACTGTGCCGTGATTACTTTAGGAAGGGGTAATTGCTTTAATCTGAATTTCCCTTTCTTGTTCATTTTATGGTAGATTCAACAGAGCAGAGTAATCCACCGAGATTTTCTTCTATCTGCTTATGGTAATTGTTTCCTTTGCTGAAAGAACACTGTGAGAGGGAGGGGGAAACATTCAGTCCCTCTTACTGAATATAATCATCTTTTCTGCTGTTTTTATGCCATTTGATGTTGACTTAGGAGGGATTCGACATGTTAAGTTTAAAAAAGGAGGGTGCTGGCCCAGTGGTGTAGTGGTTAAGTTCACATGCTCTTCTTTGGTTGCCAGGGATTCGTGGGTTTGGTTCCCCGGTGCAGACCTGCACACGGCTCATCAGGCCATGCTGTGGTGGTGTCCCGCATACAAAGTGGAGGAAGATTGGCACAGATGTTAGCCCAGGGCCAGTCTTCCTCACCAAAAAAAAAAGATAAAATTTAAAAAAGGACCAGTATCGGGGCCAGCCCGGTGGCCAAGTGGTTAAGTCCACAAGCTCCGCCTCAGCGGCTCAGGGTTTTGCCGGTTCGGATCCAGGGTGTGGACATGACACCGCTCATCAGGCCATGCTGAGGTGGTGTCCCACATGCCACAACTAGAAGGACCCACAACTAAAAAAATATACAGCTATGTCCTGGGGGGCTTTGGGAGAAGAAGGAAAAATAAAATCTTTGAAGAAAAAGGAACAGTGTCCTCAAAAGTTGAATTACACAGTGATGTTTCTCTAAATGGTGTGCCTGATAATTTGCAAAGAATGGATTTCTTTGTGCTTTAACTAATTGTGCTAATTATGAGCTAGGGAAACCTCATTTAGTCGTTGATAGCTAAGAATACAGAAGAGTATCCAGTTTTCCTGATGATAGAGACCTCGTGTTAGACTGCTTTTGAGACTTGAAGACTGATGGAAAAGTAAATACTAGTTAGGAGTTAATGCTAATTATAAAACCCCATTAAAGAATTAGAGTGTAAATGCTATTTAAAATCTTTTTCCTTACTAGCTTTGATGAATGCTTTAAATATGAGGAAATGCATCCTTTTAAAGTATGCAGTTTGATGAGGTTTGCATGTACCTGAGAAGCCCCTACTACAGTCCAGACGCAGAACGTTCCTGTTACCCTCCACGATTCTTCTTACCCCTTTGTGTGTTCACTTCCTCTGGCCCCAGACAGCTGGTGATCCGCTTTTTTCACTATAGGTTAGCTTACGTTTTACGTGAATGGAGTCACATAGTGTGTATGCAGTGTGTCTGGCTTCTTTCACTCAGAGTGAGGATCGTTGAGCTTCATCCATGTTGTTGAGTGTGTCAGCGGTTTGTTGCAGTATATGCCTTGTTTGTTCACTCACTTGTTGATAGACACTGTGATTTAATACTTTCTGTGAGGTTCTGAAATCAGGTACCAGTCATTAGAGAAAAATTCTTAAAATCTTTTCTTTTTTAATGGAAATTTTTATGTTATGGCTGTGAGAAAAAAATAAAAGCTTTTGTTGCCATGTTATTTTATGGTTGGTGCTTTTTCTTTTCCTTTTTGAAGAAACTTGGTTATCCACAACTCCAAGTAAATAATATGGATTTTTTTGGCTCAATTTTTAACCTAGTTGCTTTGTGGTTATTTATATGGGATGAAGGATGTTTCAGGAAGCTCCTTGGCAAGAGTATTAATTTTTTTAAAACTTATTCAGTGATGAGGAAATTTGGAAAGTTTAAATAGTCTAACAGCGTTTTTCAGACTTACTTATTTTTAAAAAATTTTGGGGTGTGTGTTACAAATGCAAATAGTTGATAAACTCTACATGTTACTTTATTAATATAATATGTACATTATAAAATATAGTCAAAATAGAAATTAAAAGGATGAGATGAAATATAATTATAAATAATATTTTTTTCTCTGTAACTAATGGATTGCCTTATGCATACCCCACTCTGGTGTTAAAAAAAAACAATTCAACTGAGTAAATTTTAAAGATCTTACTGGCTTTATTCAATGATTCTTGAATTGGGCAGCATCCATCTAGCAGACAGAAAGAAGCTCCGAGTTGCTGTGTTAAATGAAAGACTTTTATAGGCAGAAGGGAGCAGGAACAAAGAAGTTACATTAACAAAAAGTAGATTGGTTTTGGGGCCGGCCTGTTGGCACAGTGGTTAAGTTCACACGTTCCACTTTGGTGGCCTGGGGTTTGCCAGTTCATTTCCCGGGTGCAGACCTATGCACTGCTAGTCAAGCCATGCTGTGGCAGGCGTCCCACATGTAAAGTAGAGGAAGATGGGCACAGATGTTACTTCAGGGCCAGTCTTGCTCAGCAAAAAAAAGGAGAATTGGTGGCAGATGTTAGCTCAGGGCTAATCTTCCTCAAAAAAAAAAAAAGTAGATTGGTTATGGCCAGATCACTTTCGTTTAGGGCATGGCAGGGGTCTGTCAGGCAGATGGCCTAATTAGTGCTGACCAGGTGATTCCTGATTGACTGATTTAAGATTCCACTTCTGGGAGAGTCTGAAACTGTAGTTAAATTAATGTCGGTTTGGTGAGTTGCGGTTTAGTGCGAGTGACTCCGTTTTGGGCCGCTTTTCTTGTTTTTAACTCTGGTAACCAGGTAAGAGTATTGCCTATTCAGACAATTAAACATTCCACCAGTAGATGGCGTACTATTTTGACTTTTCACTGTACGTGAATATTTAATTCATGTGAACTGCTAGGGGAAGATAGGCATTTTATATGTAGTTTATAAAAATGGCTGATAATAAAGGAAAAAAGACCGTTTTATGCTTTAAGGCAATGTTTCTCAATCTTTTTTTCATTATTGCCCTCTCTTCCAGGGAGCCTTTTTAGACATTTTTTCCTAATTTACTCTCCCCATGAAATTTTAATACTACAAATACACTGTATATCTGTATGTATAATGTGACCCTATTGAGGGCCAGAAAGCATTATTATATTTAAACTTTTTTATCCCCAAGATCCAATTTTTGTTCACTTGGAGTGTATCACCTCTGTTTCGAATGCATGCTTTAGAGTAATGATGATATTTTTTCCACTATTACTTGACCTTTCTAATCTCATTTTTCTTAAGTGAATAATAAATTAGCATGCATTTTATTTGTTCATGGATGCTGATGTGGAGTAGCTAAGGACAGGAGGAAGCTGGTCCAGCGTTAAGGGATTTACTGGAAGTAGTTCATAAAGGAGACAGGCTATTCACAGATAATTCACTTGACTATATCATGAGATTTTGTTTATGCTTTTTCCATAGGATGCTATTCTGAAATACAATGTGGCATATTCTAAGAAATGGGACTTTACAGCTTTGGTTGATTTCTGGGATAAGGTAAAAGTATGCTTATTTCTTTAACTATGAAACTCTGTGACTCTTTTAACTATGACAACTCTAAGAAAGTTTGAGAAAAATACCCATAAGTGTGTCACACTAACACAGTCGTCTTTTATTTTTGTGAAAAATATGTCCTGTTATTTTATATGCATGTTTTAGGAGCTAATTTTGAATTTTTCTTTGTTCTCTCATAATGTGCATTTTCTGTTATATTGTTGTATCATTGTGATCCTTATCAATGGTTGCGTAGTATTTCAGGACTAGATTTAGAGAATTTAATAATTTCCGTATTCTCAAACATCTAAGTTGCATCCAGTTTTGCTTTGTTCTCATTTACACTGTAGTAATATCTTTACATACATCTGTATATGTATATATGTTTTCCCAAATTTGATTGTGTTTCTTTAGGTGATTCTAAGAAATTAGATGGTTAGGTCAAAGGGCACAAAACTTCTGTGGCCCTGGATTTATGCTGTAAAATCATTTTCCGTAGGAGACTGTAGCAATTTAGTATGCCATCAGCAGTGGATAAGAATACCACTTTCATAGTACTGTTAGAAGAATGGGCATCATCCCTTTAGAAAAAATGGCAGTGTACCTTTCTTTTTAACATTTTATTTTAGAATAATAATAGATTCATGAGAAATTGCAAAGAAATATACAAGAAGGTCCCACGCATGCTTTCTCCCACCTTCTCCAGTGTTGATCACTCAAATAAGTATAATACAATATCAGAACCAGGAAAATAATGTAAGAGCTTATTTAGGTTTTACCAGTTATACTTGTACTCATTTACGTGTGTAGTTATGTAACTGTAGCTTCATGTGGCTACCACTGCAGTCAAGATACGGAACTGTTCTATCACCACAGTACTCGCTAGTGCTGCCCGTTTTAGCCACATCAGCTCTCTCCTCACTCTGGCAAACACTAATCTGTTCTCCAGCTCTCTGTAATTTTATTTCAGAAAGGTTACAGTGTGTAACCTTTTCGAATTGCCTTTTGTCACTCAGCATAATTCCCTTGAATCCAGCAATAATAGTTCATTCATTTTAATTCTGTGATATAGATGTATCATAATTTGTTTAACCATAGGTGCATTTCAGGACATGTGAGTTGTTTCCAGTTTTTGGCTGTTACAACTAAAGCTGCTTTTAACTTTTGTAGGCAGATTTTTGTATGAATGTAAGTTTTTATTTCTCTGGGATAAATGCCAAAAGTCCAATTGTTGAATTGTTTGATAAACGTATTTTTAGTTTCAGGAGAAACTGCCAATATGCTATTGCTAGGTAGGTAAACCTCCCCAAGAAAAGATACTTTCCTATAAAATCTATTTTAAAAAAATTTTTATAATTTGCTTTTTCTGCTTACATTATTTTTAGTTATCCAGATTATTTATTCACTTATTAATAATAGAAACTGAAAGTAATTTTTGAAATGGAAACATTTTGCACTGAAATATTTTCAATATTATACAATTTTGATTTACCCAGTAAGGAATAATTATTGAACTTTGAACACGTCCTGTGTTTTTTTATATTGAGGCCTTTCCCTCTCTGGCCTTTTTTTCAAGTAAATAACTCTGTGAGGTAAATAAGATAGTTGTTACTATTCCTATCGTAAATGAGTAGTTGTGATTCAGAGGTAGGCTTTCTTGGCCAGAGTGACATAGTTAGTCCCAGGCAGGACAGTGTAACCCGATCGGTCTTTCCCCTCTTGCCTGCAGTCACAGTATGATGTCCTTCTGCACACACTCTCCCCTCCTACTTCTTGCCTCATCTTCTCTGTAATAAGAGACTGATATTTCCCCTTCCTCCACTTTTCTCTATTGAAATTCTGTCTCCCCAGACTCACATTTTCCTGTCTACTCCCTCCAAAGTGAGATGTCACTTTTCTTTGAATTTCCATGACAAATTTTTAAATTTGTCTTGTGGCACTCCCTCTCTTTGCCTTGCTTTATTCTTGATGAAATATTGACATCCTCTGGTAGGTTAAAAGTTATGTAGGGCAAGGGCTGGCCCAGTGGCGGAGTGGTTAAGTTCATGTGCTCTTCTTTGGTGGCCCGGGCTTCATGGGTTCAGATCCCAGGCGCAGATCTACACACTGCTCATCAAGCCATGCTGTGGCAGCATCCGACATACAAAAAAGAGGAAGATTGGCACAGATGTTAGCTCAGGGACAATCTTCCTCACCAAAAAAAAAAAAAAAAGTAAGTTACATGGGGCAGAAACTGTCTCCTTAGCTTTGTGTTTCCGTTAGCACTTGTACAATGTCTTACATATAGCGAGTGCTCTGTAAGTGGTTATGGACTGGATTCAACAGGAGATCAGGTCATCATATTGGTTTTCAGGGTTACAAAGGTCAGAAGAATATTATCTAGAAGTAACGGTTCAAGTTAATAAAAATTGTTATGTTTCTGATTCCTGCCCCCACTCCCTGCCCACGCATACAACACACCTAAATATAACAGACTCTTTCTTCTTGAGCATTTTTAGCTAGTGATGTTCCAGTGTTTTCGTCAGTTCATTTCCTGTAATATTACTGTACTGAAGATCTGTCTGTCCTCTGGGACTGCTGGTGGTAATCCAAAAGAAAGTAGTTGGTTAATTACGTTGTCAGGAATCAAACATTAAGATTTTTGTGAATCATTATAATTACTACCTCCTGTTAATTTGCAAGAGCCTGAAAATGTGAAAATGGACTTGACAGAGGTATAAATAACACCACCACTCCCTTTTTTCCAGAATTGTTTTGATTATCTCATAATGTGTTTGTGAGGCAGCATGATACACAGCAGTGGCTCTCAGATTTATCATCCATCTGAATCCTGGAGGGCTTGTTTAAAACATGGATTGCTGCCCACCACCGTCTCCGAGTTTCTGATTGAGGTCTGGGGTGGGACCTCAGAGTTTATATTTCTAACAGGTTGCCAGGTGGTGCTGCTGCTGCCAGATCTGGGGCCATGCTTTGAGAACTACTGGTGGAGAAAAGAGCATAGAATTAGAAATGAAAATCATGGATTCTTAGTGTCAACTAAGTGTAACCATGGGCAAGTGACATGACTTCAGCCTTCGTTTCCTCATTTGTTAAATTGACAAAATAATCACTTTATCCACCTTAATGGCATGTTTTAAAGATCCAGCTATGTATCTGAAATCACTTTTAAAATTCTAAAGTGATAATCAAATACGTTATTACTTTCTTAGCTCTGACAATAGTTTGTTTTGCTGCTTTAAAAAAAACGTTTTTTCAGGGCCAACCCTGGTGGCCTAGTGGTTAAGTTTGGCATGCCCCACTTAGGCAGCCTGAGTTCAGTTCCTGGGCGTGGACCTATACCACTTGTCAGTGTCTGTGCTGTGGTGGCGGCTCACATACAAACATAAGAGAGGAAGATTGGCAACAGATGTTAGCTCAGGGTGAATCTTCCTCAGCAAAAAAAAAAAAGTTTTTTTATCAACACATCTGAATTGCAGACGACTTAGAACATACAAAAAAGTAACGCAATAAAAACTGACCATGATTTTGCTACTCAGAAACAATCACTCTTAATATTTAAAAAAATATAATTCTAGCCACCTATGCATATTGAATGTGGAGTTTTGGAAAATGTTATTATTTTACAATGAGCATCTGGTGCCTGAATCTTTTGTCTGTTTCCTCAGAATAGATTCCTAGGAGTATAATTAGTGGATCAGAAGGTATGTTGGTTTTGAGGCCTTTGATACTGTGTATACTGCCAGCTTACCTTCCTAGAAGATTGTACAGGTTTTCAGTTCTCACCAGAGTTTGTGAGAGTCCTACGTCGCCATGCCCTCCTCTGTATATTTGCTTTCAAGTGTGATCAGTATCTTGTGCAGTATCTTCTGCAGAGCGAGGGCTTAATATGATTCTTAAATTTTTGCCTAAGAAAGTGTACCTCAGATATTCAAGCCTCTTGGAAAAGCAAATTTTGGTTAGGATAAAATAATTTTCTAGCAACTGTAGTGGTATCAGCGTGGGCTATGAGAGTTCTCCAACTTCAAGGACGTTACTTCTCAGACTCTGAATAGGTAATTTTACTAACAAAATATGAGGTTTATAATATAAATTATAAATTTGAAATTACTTGCTTACAAGTTTGAGATCATTTTTCTCCTGGGTATATCCTCTATATACTATATTTTTTCACAGACGTAAAGAAATGTGTTCAGTTACTTTTGAGGAAACGTGAAAAAAAGGAAATAGCATTTATCGAGGACATATGTGTACCAAAAGGAGTATGTCATTGAATTTAATCCTCAAACACTTGCAAAATGTAGGTAGCATGTTCAATTTAGAGAGGAAAATAGATTTAGACAGGTTAAATGGCTGAATCTGGATTTGAGCTCAGTTCAGTTCCAGCACAAAACAGGTCACCAGTAACTGCTCATTAAATACATGAAGGACTATTAGATTCCACAGCCTAGGTTCTTTTTGTTGTAATGATGTTTATCCCTTAAAGAACAGTGAACACCCTTATATGTAAGGCATTGTACTATAAAAGATACAAAATTGATTGACAGTCTTATCGTCAGAAAGCAGGGGACACTGGACATGTCCATAGATGACTGTAACAATTAGGCAGAGCGAAAGAGATGTTCTAGTAGAGTCTAGTGGGTCATAGAAGGTCAAAAGGTTTTATTTTGGGTCACTGGGCAAAAAGCATAGAGGACATAGTATTTGTGTGGTAGAGTGTAAAATGTATAGAGGAAAAATAGTTGAAGGAAATATATAGTACAAGTAGCCTGTTGAATGCACCTGCTCCTTTCATTTAGCATAATGTTCTACAAGATTCATCCATATGGTAGCATATATCACTACTTACACCTTTTTATTGGTAAATAATGTTCCATTGTATGGATATACCACTTGTTGTTTATCTGTTCATCAGTTGATGGACGTTTGGGTTGTTTCACATTTTGGCTGTTATCAGTAATGCTGCTAAGAACATTCATGTACAGGTTTTTGTGTGGGCATATGTTTCAGTTCTTGGAATTGTTGGGTTATGTAGTAACTCTTTGTTTAATATTTTAAGAAACTGCCAAACTGTTTTCCAGAGTGGCTGCATCATTTTACAATCTTACCAGCAATGCACAAGGGTTCCACTTTCTCCACGTCCTTACTTGTTAATGTGTTTCCTTTTGATTTTAGCCATTCTAGTTGGTGTGAAGTAGTATCTCATTGTGGTTTGATTTGCATTTCTCTAATAACTAATGATGTTGAGCATCTTTTCATGTGCTTACTGGCTGTTTGTATATCTTTCAAGCAATATCCATTTAAGTCCTTTGCCCTCTTTAAAATTGGGTAATTTGTCTTTCTGTTATTGAGTTCTAAGTGTTTATATATTCTGGATGCGAGTTCCTTATCAGATAAATGATTTGCAGATATTTTCCCCCATTTTCTGGGTTGTCTTTTTCATTTTCTTGATGGTGTCTTTTGAAGCACAGAAGTTTTTAATTTTGATGAAGTCTAATTTATCTATTTTTTTCTTTGGTTTTTGTTTTTGATTTCATATCTAAGAAGCTAATCCAAGGTGCCAAAGATTTACTCCTGTGTTTTCTTCTAAGAATTTTATGGTTGTAGCTTTTATGGGTCCATGACCCATTTTGAGAGAATTTTTGTATATAGTGTGAGTTAGTGGTCCAGTTTTATTGTTTTGTGTATGAATAGCCACTTGGTGTTAATTTTCATATATGATATGTAGTAGAGGTACTGTTTTTGCATGTGGATATCTGGTTGTCCCTGCACCATTTGTTGTTGTTGTTTTTTTTTTTTTTTAATTGAGTTAATGATAGGTTACAATCTTGTGAAACTTCAGTTGCGCATTAATGTTTGTCGTTCGTGTTGTAGGTGCACCACTTCACCCTTTGTGCCCACCCCCCCACCCCACCTTTCCCCTGGTAGCCACTAATCTGTTCTCTTTGTCCACATTTTTAAATTCCTCGTATGAGTGGAGTCATACAGACATTATCCTTCTCTAACTGGCTTATTTCACTTAACATGTCCCTGCACCGTTTGTTGAAAAGACTTTTCCATCCCTATTCAGTTGTCTTGGTACCCTTTCAAAAACCAGTTGACTATAAATGTGAGGATTTATTTCTGGCCCCTCAATTCTATTCTATTGACCTTATGGTTTTTATTGTCTGTATGTCTGTCTTTATGCCATTACCACACAATCTTGATTACTGTGGCTTTGTTGTAAGTTTTAAATTGGGAAGTGTGAGTCCTCCAACTTTGTTCTTTTTCTAGTTTATTTTGGCAATTTTGGATCTTTTGCATTTACATGTAAATTTTAGGGTATAGCTTGTTAATTTCTGCAAAAAAGTTAGCTGTGAAGGGCAATTTTTATAATCATATTAATAGAATCCAAAGTAATTCTGCATCTTGAGGTAGGACCAATAATTTCAGGGTTACCGTATTGAGCTTTTGACCCATATGATGTTTAAAGGCAGGCATAAAGTAAATAACACAAGCCTTATTATGCCTATTTCAGAATATCCTTGAATCTAGACGTCTCTCACTCTCACAGAGATGTAATTTTTGATGCAATGAGGTGACCAAACTGATATAATCTGTGTCACTTAAGTTATAACATATAGATGGTCTCTTTGCATTTTGTACTTTTCTGGGCTTAAATGGGATACAGTTGTTTATTTTGGTAAGAAGTAATGTTAGATTTGATACCTTGTGCTGGCAGTAAAACACAACTTTGGGTAAAATACCTGTCCCCTTGCTATGAGGTAAAGTAGTCATTTTTTTCCCTCCTCTTAATCAGACTACTCAGACAGGACCTTGTTTCCCCTTTGTCTGGTGACCTTGCCCAGAGCATTCCTGTAAGGGTAATATATAGCCAGTTTTGGTGTGTTTAGTGTAGACCGTAAATATGAGGTGATTACCAGGGTGCTGATGATATTTTTACAGTTCTTTAGAGAGAGGAGTCATTGCATTTTTGACCTTCTGATTTTTATTTACTTTCTAAACATACAGAGGGTTGGAGAAGTCCCCACAACTGTGCTAAATATTTATTTCTATTGTTTTCTTCAAGTCTTTGCCCATATATATAATATTTTATATCTAGATATAAAAGTATGTTTAAAATATTTTATGCTATATTATAAAATCTGTTACATAGCTTTCTCATTTTTTGTCTTAATGGTTGCATAATATTCCATCAAATTGATATATCATTTGCTCACCCATTGCAGTGTTAGAGATTGAAAGAAATCTATTTGTGTAAAGCATATCTAGAGATTCAGGGGTATTCTTCCCTGTGACTGTTTTTTATTCTCTCGTTGTCAGTGTGCTTAATGGAAGACCTTGGAAGTTTAATACAGTTGTATGTTTTCTTGTTCATCCAGTCCCCAAAGGTATTACTGTAGAGCTTTACCACATCATAGCCCACAGGGATAGCATTGCCCAGGCTTGCAGTGGTTAGTGAGAAGACGTAAGGGTTAGGTATATATGTGGGTGGGATTGGAGGAGAAAAAGGAGATCTTGGTGTAAGGGAAACAATTGTTTGGCTATGTTTTACATTATAAATAAATTATCTTTGCTTTGCATTATCTTTGTCCACATATTGGAGCAGGAGTGCTTCCTTAAAAAGGGTTCTTAAATGTTGCTTATTAACAGTATTTGGAAATTTTTTACTTAAACGTCACATTGAACTCTGAGTGGCTTACTTTGCCAAGGAAAAAAATAAACTTCCAATTTAACATCATATCAATTTTAATATTTTACAGTTAAATTTATTTTGAGGCTGTTAATATCTCCTTAAAACCCTTGCTTTGGCTAGTTTTGTGAGTAACAGATTTCATAACCAAACCACCTTTGAACAGGAGTCATTAATATTGATAGTCATTTAGTGTGATTCCATGTTACAGTTATTACCTATACACTGGTATCTAGTGCAAGAGGTGGTCCTGTACGTGAGCATCCTTATTTGGCATGGAAGTGAGGAGTATTACCTAGGCTTTTATTATTTTTCTCAGAGCCCAGCAAAGATCACAGAGATCAATCTGTTATTTTGTAATTTATAGTTAAATATTTAGGTGCTACTAAGTTGAACGAGCTGTTATTTAGTGTTTTTTTGCATCTTGAGTGCTAATATTGGTCTTCCTCGCTGCCAGCTGTTGGAAGTGCTAGGAACAAATAATCTGTTTTATGGCCCTCCTGTGTGGTGTTCCACAAAATTAAATTCAAACACTTCTATAATTTGTATTCTAAATGGACCGATATACTTATTGCTGGCATTTTTCACAGGAAAGTTTAACAAAATGTTCTATATATTAAGAAAGGTTCTCTATTAATCTGTTTTAGAGGTATTTTAAATACTTCCATCTTACAACACCTTTGGCACTATTTCTTTTCATTCTCAGTGAATGAACTTGTGAAATTTACATAGCACATTAAAGCCACAGTGATTGAAGTGGGGTGTTGGGGAAGTATGTTTAAGAGAGGTTACTTCTGTTTCTGTGATCCTGGCTTCTATTTCTTGACTTGGATGGTAGTTAGAAAAATGGACGTTTGCTTTATAATTATTCATTAGTGCGTGCATATATGTGTTATGTAGTTTTTGAATATATATTTCACAATAAATGTGACAATTTATTCAAAATAAGGGGCTTTAAATTCTAAAATTGATTTGTATAGCAAACTTTTTCAGCAAATAGATTAGTTATTGAAAGGAAACCTAAGGTTTTTAGTGACTATTTCATCTTCCTTTCCATGTTTAGTTTTATTTCCGGAATAGAAAAGATAGGAATGAATAGGCCTCTTCTTTCCTCACCTCTGTTGGTTTATCCAGTAAGGCTGCCATAAATAACAAAATGAGAGTTTGGGTTTTTTTTTTTATTACATCTGTGGCTGCTGAAAGTGGAGAGTGAGAGATAGGAATAGAGGAATGAAAAGACATTTAAAAATAAAAAAGAGAAAAATTTAGACTTTAAAGTAGAAAGGTTTTGTTGCTGTGATTAGCCTAGTAATATATTCCTCTTTGGAAGCCACAATTTAGGAGAAAAAAAATACAGCATGAAGTCTATACCTCAGGTCATACATGTACAATAAATTCTTCATTCCAACTTAGAAATTGTGCGTCTTTTGCCTTTGCTGTAGTTGCTACAATATATAGTTGTCCTGTCAGCTAGTGGCCTATCATTTGTCAGAGAAAGGCTGTGTAAAGCCTCTTTTCCTGTAAATGAGGGTATGTAAATCTATCAGTAATGAACTTGCATTCTTGCTTATGTGCTGCTTAATTTTAAAAGGTAAATGGGGGTCCTGTTGAGTTTTGTAGAATGTAAACTAGGTGGAGAAAATTATGATGTCTAAGTTATCTCTTCCTTCAGAGTTCTTCATGTGTGATTTTAAATTTTAAAAACAGGTACCTCAGAATGCGTTGTCCCCCAAATGAAGCATGTCCTGTTAAACCTCTGTTTAACTAAAATAACATTTTTGAACTCATGTGACCATGAGAAACTTTGAGAATTATGATTATTGACAGAACATCATTAGAAACTCAGAAAAAATAAATATAAGCTTGTATTAAAATAGATAACCAAAAAAGTCGTCTCATGTTTATAAAGTAATGGCTAGAAGAAATTGAGTTTTGATTCATATATTTATTATGTGATAAAAAGTTAAAATATAATATGTTGAAATTACTAGGCAAAAATCATAGCATAAATCACCTTTCATTAAATAGTATAAAACATAATAGTTTTATGTTTTGCATCACTTAAGCATCAGTGCGTTCATGTGTAAGTGGTACCCTGTGGTCTTCCTGGCCTTTTGGGGTGTGGCACACCCTCATGGGCAGCTTATCTAATTATAACTGTTATCGAATGTACTTAGTATTTTTTGTGTATTAAAAATTTTAGAGCAAAAATATTAGAGGGTTTTTTTTCTTTCTTCCTTCCCCTCTCCCCCCATCAGAATCTCTTATAAACATTTCATGGAATGGTAGTGGTTTTTAGAATAGTTTGGGAAAAACTGACATAAGGCAACAGGTGGTTGTAACCACTGTTTCAAATCAGGACAGATTTCTTTAGCCAGTAGCCAGTAAAGATTGTGGCCTTCCACAATAGCCTTGTTTTTTTTTTTTGGAAATGCAGGAGTAAGTTTCTGAATGTATATAAACACATTACTCTTTAGCTTCCAATTCCAAATGGAATTTTTCATAGCTAATCTATTTTTTGGATCTTTCTTCAAAGCTTAAAAGATTTAAAGTGTCCTTGTTATATTTGTCATAAAGAGCCTGTGGCAAATTCCTAATCAAATGAAAGCAGCCTTGAATGTTTCATAAGTCTACGACTAATGTCTTTATCTCTCTAGCTTTCGACCCTCTGATGTGGAGTTCAGTGGAAATTTAACCTTTTTGGACTTCTTCCCTTGGTGACTCACAGTCTCTAGAATCAATAAGGTCTGCATTGCTTTACGGTTTGATTTAATTGATTTCTTGAGAACTGTAGAAGCCAAAAGAGAGCTCCTACACGGAGCTCCTACCATAGTGGTTCCGTGGTAGCTTTATCTACTAAGGACTGGTCCAATAGTCTTCTCCATATTTTACTGTTAGTACTAGTCGTGAAAACTACTTATCCATGATTTATTGCCATGATAATGACAGGTGATGATTAACTGCACGAGGCAGTCAGATTCCAAGCTGTCAGCAATTATTCTTTATAGTGTTTAAGAAGTTTTTAGTAACCTGAGGAGCATAGTACCTTGTTGCCTCAAATGCCCTTTGATTACATGAAAAGGACTATAAAAAGACATTTTCTGCAACAAGAACCATTTCCAGCGTTGTGAAATATGGAATATTTTCAAGTGAACTCCCAAGTGATGCTGCTGGTCTAATTCACCTCAGCCCTGGGAAGCCCAGCTCAGAGATAAACAAGGTGTCTTAATCCATTCAGGCTGCTGTAGCAGAACACAACAGACTGCGTGGCTTATAAAGACCGGATATTTATTTCTCACGCTTCTAGAGGCTGGCAAATCCAAGATCAAGACATTGGCAGATTTGGCATCTGGTGAGGACCTGCTTCCTGATTCATAAATGGCTGTCTTCTTGCAGTGTCCTCACAAGGCAGGAGGAGCAAAGGAACTCTCTGAGGTCTCTTTTGTAAGGGCACTAATCTCATTCATAGGGCTTCACCTTCCTGACCTACTCACCTCCCAAAGACCCTACCTCCAAATACCATCACGTAGGAGGAATAGGTTTCAACATATGAATGTGGGGGACACAAACATTCAGTCTATAGCACAAGGGCATTTTCCTTTGGGAGTGGAATGTTCAAAGTGCTACTGTCACAGCTTACTGGCTTTAGCAGCCATTTATCAGTCTCTTTCCCCATAGTTGACTTCTGTCTCCCTTTAAAATTCTTTCCTTCTTCCTAGCTTACTCTTTAAGTTGTAAACCATTTCAGCTTTGCTTTACTTGCAAACTCTTATCCATTCTGGACTTAGCCCTATCTCCTCTCAGACTTACCCCTTCTGCAAGATCCCTCTTGTAGATAATCTCCTCAGTGTTTGCTAAAACATTGTATTTGGTTATCTGTGGTAGAGACAGTGGAAGCGCTTATTATTAGGAGCTTTACTATTTCCTAAGTACAATTTAAGCAGTATATTTTATCTCCTTTAATTCTCACAACTACTGCATTAGGTAGACATTATTAATATTTCCATTTTACAAATGAAGAACTGAAAACCAAGGCTTAGGGAGTTGGAGTAACTTGCCCAAGTGACGAAGCCAGGATTTCCACCCAGGTGCCTCTCATTCCGGAGTCTAGCTCTTAACTACTATACTCCATTGTGGTAGTTCTCATCATGAGTGATTCTGCTTCCCAGGGGACTTTCAGCAATGCCTAGAGACGTTTTTGGTTCTCACAGCTGGGAGGGAGGTGCTACTGGCTTCTGGTGGGTAGAGGCCATGGATGCCATTAACATCCTACAGTGAACAGGAGGACACTCTCCATAACAAAGAATTATCCAGCCCAAAAGGCCAAGAGCTAATAACCCTTTCTACTACAGTGGTTCTCAAGGTGTGCTCTTTGAACCAGCAGCAACAGTGTTACCTGGGAACTTGATAGAAAAGTAAATTCTTCTGCCTCAACCTAGACCCACTGAATTAGAAACTCTGGGGGCAAGGCCCAGCCATCTCTGTTTCCACAAGCCCCCAGCTAATTCTGATGTACCTGAAAGTTTGAGAACCACTGCTCCATTCTAACATCTCTCTCAAATCTCTCCGTGAATAGTACCTGTCCTTCAACTTCCTTACCTTAGCTGAAGCAGCTTTTCTTATTGGCAGTTTTTCCTTCTCATTTGAGAAGTCCCATTTGGGACTTGTTAGAATGACGAGGAGTTGTTGCTTTCCTCAGCCCCCTGCTGCTGATTTCTGTTCATTGTTGAATTGTTTAACCCTGTTTCAGATCTGTGAACACCCAGGGTGATACTTGTAGAGCTGGGCTGAGGTGGGTCTCATCTTTTTATCTGTGCACTGTGGTGCATGCCGTCAGAGCCAGCCCTTGGCTTAGCACCTAGAGAGGAACTGAGTCAGTCAGACACAACACCCAAATGTTAGGTCAGCTGGAAGTGTTTCAGGAAAGGGGCAGAATCATCATAGAAACCAGTTAAATAAAGCTAGGGAGGCCTGATAAGTTCAAAGATTTGAATTACAGGTACAAAGAAGAGGAGCTTAGAAAAATCCTCTAGAAAAAGGTGGCTTTAGTAGCCTGTTGCCTTAGATCTGGTATCATTTAAAAGCACTGACTTAGGGAGGACACCTACCAAGGTCCACTGGCCTCTGTTCCTTTGAATCCTTCACCATCTGGTTGTATCTCCTTTTCTCTTTCATGTTATCTGCCCATCTTTGACGCCTCTTTTCCTCTCAGCCCTATTACCTGACATCAACTTGGGCAGCTTTGGTTGGTATTCATGTTGATGACCCATGTACTAGTCTGACTCCAGTCTGTATGTGAGACCCGCTACTGTGTTTACCTGTATGACCACGTATGATCACAGATTGGACCCCCTAGGCCAGTTCCTTCTCTAAGATCATGAGTTCTGAATTTCTCTCCTACCGTAGCCTTAATTTTCTACTCACTTCTTCTTCTGCTTATCCTCACTGTTTTTAAGGCTACTGCTTCTATCCCTTTTCTTCTGGGCCCCTGTTTCCCAGGTTGTTTTTCTCAAATACTTTGTAAATAAAAGATTGAATGGTCAAATTAGTATGCTGCATATTATATCCTCCTACTGGGAATGGTTCTGAGAAGTCTTACAGTAAAGAACCCTGCTTAGTTTTGGTTAACTAGACATTTTTCCAAACTTACTTATAAACAGAACCGCTTTCTGTGTAACAGCTTATGATTTCCCTGGTAGCTAGTATTCCATGGAACACACCTTGCAAAACAGTTGTAATCTGTTGTAATGTATTCCTGCCTTCCTATCTCTTCCTGTCCAGCCTGGTACCTATAGTCTACTTTTTCATCTAGATCCTTCGTGACGTTTCTTGTCAGCTAGTTTTCAGCTCTGATAGCATCCAGCTATGTGCTTCCTTTGCTCTTAAGTTGAGGATGATACTGAAAAAAAGGAAGGGAGGGAGGGAGGAAGGCAGGAAGTAAAACATAAATCTTACTGATAGGCCTCACTGAGAGTTCGTGTTATTGAATCTTAACTTGGCCTTTGGTTCTTTTTGCCGTCTTTTATATATTTCCTCCTTACTCTGTGGTTCTGAACTTTTTCATTATTTTCTAGTCCTCACCCACACTCTCCTATGCACTGCTCTTACTTCACACCTCATTGAGAGATTTGAGACCATCTAAAAGGTAAATTCTTTGAGTTCCTTCATTTTAGGTTTTCAGTATTCTTCATCTCTTTCTTGTTATCTCAAAGGAAAAGCTAGTCTTAATCCATTCCTTAAACTCAGCATGTCCAAAACAGAATTATCCTTTAGGGTACATATGTCATTGTATCTTTTCTGGCCTCATCCTTCTTCCCCCAAGCCTGGTTAATGCTGGCTTGCCTGTTAGTGTTTAGTGTAGCTGTCACTTGACTTTTACTTGTCCATCTCCTATACTCTTCCTTGAAGGAGGCTGTGATTTGTACCTTGTTATGTCCCTATCACTTCGCATAGTGCCAAGCTTTAAATACCATTTAATACTGGGCACACTCATATCTTATCTTCAGCTCTCTCTGTTGGCTTCTTTTATTAAGACACAATGATTTTACTTCCTGAACACTTGTTGAGTCTCACCACTGTTTCTATCACACTTGTCTGATCCATGCCGTCATCATGACTCAGATGCTATATTGCCAGAGTCATCCAGCTGACCTCTGTGTACAATGTTGCTCCCTTCAAATCCATCTTTCGTGCTGCTCACACTTAGAGAGCTATCTGAAGCGTGTTTCTTAAAACCTTCTGTGGCACCTCATCTATTTTCAGCTCTGGGTGAAATTTATGTATTCCATGGCCTTGCTTCTCCCCACCTTTCCAGCATCATTTCTTGCCACTTTCCTGCTCCAAACCTGGTATTCTAATGACTCTGAATTGCTTATTGTTCTCTGTCATGCTCTTGCTTGCTCTTAATTTATCCTTCTAGACTCAGCTCAGTCTTTATCCTCTCCAGGAGCTCTTTTCTGTCCTCTCAGCCTCTAATCAAAGCTTCTCTCTGTGCTCGCAGTAGTACCTCTGCATACCTCCATGAACTTGCCAAATAATGCATCACTTGTGTATGGAATGTCTACATCCTTCACGAGGCTGAACTACTTCAGGGCATCTTAATGTTTTCTGGCTTGTGGCTGGTGCTCAGTAAATGTTTCTTGAACTAACTTCAAGATTATTCAAGGAGAGTAGATCAACAAACAGAAGTGTAAGTCTAAAGCCATAGTCTCTTACTGAAAGATTTAGGAACTATTTGTGTGAAGTAAAGTGATAGTTAACCATTTGAGATTGGCAGTTGGTAGAGAGAAAAGATGAGGCCAGTACACGTAACCCTTATGGCTGTTTATATGATATTTTTACCCTAAAAAATAGTAAGTTTCTAGAGGACAGAGACCTTGCATTTTTACCTTTGTGTTTACTCCTCACAGTACTCAATATGGTGTCCTGGGCAAAGTGGGCACTGAATATATGCTTGAACTAAACAGCAACATACTGCTAAAGTTAAGTGTAAAGTAGAGGCTGGACCTATGGGGCTGTTCTCTTTCTTGGATTTTTGAGCTCAGCTAGTCCACAGTTCAGGGTCCCACTTACCTTTTTATTCACTACATGTAAGAAAAGAATGAATGCCTCAGAAGATTGAGCCTGAGCTCTTAATCTGTTTTATTTGATGTAGGTAAATGCTATATCAGTTGTCACATGTCTTCAGTTTTATGTAGGCTATAAAGCCAAAATTATTTCTAAAGGATATTTGAGCATTTTCAAGCTAATCTGTATTTTAAAATGAATTGCAGTTACCAAAAGTAGCCCGATGCAACTGAATAAAATTAGGTGCATTTAAAAATCCCCAAACAAAGAGGTACAGATTTAGTCGTGTGTATTTGTACCATTCAGCTGTACATATGTCTAGGAACCTCTGAACCTTCCTTGGATTGCTCTGGGGACTATTTCATTGGAGTGGAGTAGCAAGTAGGACTAGATTTCTGTTGTCCCAACAGTAGCTACTAGCCATAGATGGCTATTTAAATTAAATTAATTAAAGTGAAATAAAATTTAAAATTCAGCTGTTGGGTCACACTAGCCACATTTCAAATGCTCAGTCAACAGGTGTGGCTGGTGGCTACCATCTTGGACAGCACAGATATAGAACGTTTTCATGACTGCAGAGAGTTCTGCTCCACACTGGTCCAGGTCGTCTCTAACGTTCTCTCTGCATCTGACATCTTGCTAGTCTGGCTACCTAGAAGCTACTGCTGGTCAGATCTCACAGGGAACTTCAGAGATTTGTCAACATTCTTTGATCACATTTAGAATTTTTTCTAGATTGTATATTACCTGAAGTAATTGGGTTATTGAGTAAAACTTGGTCAATTTTTGAAAAAGATATTTTCATTGTAACAGCATTTGTTTTAACTACCAATGCACTTGCATTATTATTTTTTCTCCAACAAATCTGCCACCAGAGGGTGCCCTCAAACCTTTTGGGGAAAACTGTGTTTGTTTCACCCTTATTGATGAGTGAAGTTTGAACTATAATATTGATTATTAATTCATACTGGATAATTTAAGAATTAAATTATTAAGCACTATAGTATATAAGTATGCACATTATTTGGTATGTATGGCAAATTATTTTTCAAGTGATGGGAGTGTGAGAAGCTATCATTGAACTATCTTGATAATTAAAAGTAAAAATAAGTAGTTTTAAAGGATATCTTATAGTTCAAAAAATATTCTTATTAAATTTAAAAGTGTAAACTATGGTAAAAGATTGGAATTATTGCTCACTTATATTTCTTGGACAAAGTCAGTCCTTTTTGCTTTTCTGACTAGGAAACTTACATTACCGTTAACTATTTCTCTGAAATCTTGTCATGTTGAGTTTGATTGCTTGTCTATAAAAGATGGATAATAGTGTGACTATACGGTGTTGAAAATATCTGTTGGCCTGTATGTGATAGCGTTGTGGTTTGCTGGTGCTTGCGAAAGTGATTGATGGATATGGCCATGTAGTCACGCAGTAATAGAAGTGAGAGATGAGAAGGACCTCTCAGAACACCTTGTGGTAGTGTGGGGTTATTCCCTAAAGAACAATCATTTACCATAACAGGACTGAGAAGAAAATTCTTCTTTGGAGACAGAGTATGATGAGGTTGTTATTATGTTTTGTCCTTTCTAAGGTGAGGATACTCAGCTTTTTATTATTAACATGAAAAAAGATAGTGATTATCAGTAAATACTCTTGAAAAGAGCTTCCTTCATGTTTCATAAACGTACAGAATTCTCTTCTTTGTATTTAATCTAATGAAATTTGTGTAGGAAATAGTGTAGCCATTTTCGATAAGAAGCGTATTTTGTTTCAAGAACTGGATGAAGGCATTCTTCCTAAATTGGTTGTGTTCCCAGATTAGTTGTTAATTATTTGGATTTTGGAGAACATAATAGTGAAATTCCACACCCATCTACAAAAGCCTGTGAATTTTAAGCCACTGTTGGCTTGTTTTCCAAAGTGAGAAACTAGTGCAGAGTTGTGTCATGAGAAACAGAACAGCCATGGGGGAGACTGGTGGTGGAGTTACGGTGAGGGCAGGCAGGAGCGTTCTTGAAGCTTCGTTCCTCCTTCTATTCCCTGGACTGGCTAGTAAGAGGTTGGCTGTGGGTTTGGAGAGTAAGAATAAAAGGAGATTCCAATGCTTAGCACTCTTTCTCCTTTTTTTCTCCTTCTGCTGGCAGCCAGTGATGGGGAGGAAAAGGAAGTGTCTATAGCAGTCTGATTTATCTCATATTAAACAACTGTCAAATTAATATAATGATAGATACAGATTATTTCCAGTGTAAGTTACAGGACAAATACTTTAGAGTCTCTTTTGTATTATCCTTAAAACAAATCATTTCAAATGCTTATAAAGAGCTGTGATTTTTATCAGTGCTTCCCAGATTTGAGTCATAGTACTTTGAAAATTCATAGAGAAATTCTTAACAGCTCTTTGAAGAGGGAAACCAAACCAAATTGAAAGATGGCAGAAAGGCAGGGTGGCTTCTCGGCACAGCCATTTTTCCTGCGTCACCACTGCTGACCCCTATGAGCACTCAGCATTTCATATCACCTTGCCCTCTGCTGCCACGTTCATTTTGTACCTCTTTTGATGCCATAAGATAAAATTTTTGGACCGTCTTATTTAGGTTCACAAATTAGCTGGCTAATTTGTGAAATCTGCCTTCTTAAATATGAAAATATTAGACTGGCTATTTCTTGAAAACAAATGGGAATTTATTAAAATTTGGAGAACATTTTTATTGAAGCCATAATTGTCATGGGTGATACACATGAGAGATCACTCTGTGGTTGGCTTGTCAGACTTGCATGAGCTTTCAGAAATTAAGAGGAATGAGTGAGTTTGTTTTCTTGTAGGCTGTCACATTCTTCTCTTCAAAGCGTCAGCCTGAGTCGCACACAAATAAATGTTAGAAACATTCACCTTCTCCAGTTGATTTTTTATCCTTACATAATTTAGTGCTGTAACTGTTTTTTTTTCTCTAATGTTTAACTTTTGTAGTCTAAAAACATGCCTGAAGAATAGGTTGGTCTGAAAGATCTTAATAATTCCAACATATGTTGTTTCTGTGTAATTTTTGAAATGTGAACCTGTCTCTCAGACTTGGGACGCTCTAGAGGTAGCCCCCATAAGTTTTAGGTATATTATAGAAAGCTCAGTCCATATGCAGTTTAATTTACTTTTCTTTTAAAAAAAAAGCGACAAACCTCTAGTATTTGTCCTAAGCAGTGGAGATTCTGATAAGCAGTGGAGAGGAGGAAGAGGATGAGCTTTGTAAAATTACCTAAGTGTAATAGAAAGTATCATTTATTTTAACAAATATTTTTATTGAGAATGTCATATACGAATATTAATATTCTAGACATAGTGAATCAATATAAATCTTGTCTTAAAGGAACTTCTACTAAGCACTAGAAGGCATGTCCATAAATAATCACAACATAAAACAGGAAGCCTTAAGGGTCTTGTGAAAAAAAAGTACAGTTAAACTACAAGAGGGAGAATTACCTTCTAGCTGGTGAGTCCATTTGGATAGACTTTGAAGCAGCGTGTTGTTTAAGCAAGACATTAACACGTTAGGCAAGTTGTAGAGTTGAGTAGGAAGATGTTCTTAGGGTAGTGCAAATTGTATCTGGAAGCATAGGGGAGTTCTAGAGAAGAGTAAATTGCTGAATTACCTGTTATTGAAATGCACAAGAGAAAGTGTGTGTGTGTTCGTGTGTGCACACTAAATAAGACTAGACAAGCATCTAGAGCCACATAGGTTGATTGTCAGTTCAAGGAGTTGGTACTGTATTGAAAAGGCAACAAAAAGCCATTGAAAGGTTTCAAGTGGAACAGGGACGCCCCAGGATGTACTTGGGCAGAAATGGAAGGTGGGCTGGCAGCAGGGCAGCAGGTAGCTCATTGTGGTGATCTTGATGAGGCTGGATGAGGGGCTGAGTCAGGGGAGCTTAGTGGTGATGAAGAGGAGGTAATGAATATGTGAGGTCCTGCTGGATGAATCAGTAGGACTTGGCAGTTAATTGATGTGGGGGTGATGAAAGAAGGAGGCGGCTCCAGAAAGTTGGTGAATTACTGGCCATTAGACACTAATAGTTTGCATTTGTATGTGGGGGCTTTAGAATTCATTAAATACTGTTATAGCTGAGGTTTCATAACTGTAAGTTAAACAGAGTTAGAATTATCCTTATTATGGATGAGGAAATAAAGTATTCAGGGATTTTTCCATGTTAATACAGAGAGTAATGCAGATCTGGCTCTCTAACTGTAGTCTTGCAGTTTCTTGGCCTGTGCTCCATTCTCTAAAATGCCTTTCCTTGTGAACCTGGGAAGGAAAGCCCTGGCATCTAGTCCTCATGTGTGCCACGAAGTTTGAATGTGGGAACTCGCTTCACCTTCTTTGAGCTGTCTCCAGATATCCTTATGCTTCCTATTTTCCAGGGATACTTTCAGGATAAAATGTAATGTTTTTTATTTTTGTCAACTCTATTCAGCAAATAATAAAGAGTACTAAATCTATGCTTGGTACTGAAATATAAGATGTATAAAATCCGTCCCTGCTTTTGCAGTGTTTCACAGATTAGAGAAGGAGAGGAGAAAAACATGTAAATAAATAATTACAATAAACCATAATAAGTGCTGTAATACAGGTATGTGCATGTGACTATAGAGTCACAGAGGAAGGAACAATTAGCAAAGTCAAGGAAGACTTCACAAGGAGATGTGAACTAAGTCTTGATGCATAATTAGTGGTTTAACTGTAGTAAAATGTTAAATAAGCAAGAGGGTAAAATACGTATCATCAATATAATAGTAGCTACTATTCGTTGAGAGCGTGTAAAAGTCAAGGGACCCCAAAGATTGACAGTAGCCACCAGGAGCTAGGAAGAGGCAAGGAAGTATGCTTCCCTAGAACCTTCAGAGGGAGCATGATCCTGGAAGCACCTTGATTTGGGATTTCTAGTCTAAGGAACTGTGAGAGAATAAATTTTTGTTATTTTAAGCCACCCAGTTTGTGGTACTTTGTTTTGGCAGCCCAGGGAAACTAATAGAGTGTGATGCTGGTGTAAGAACCAAATTGATCAATGGAAAACCCAGAAGTAGGCCTATGATTCTACAGTCATTTGATTTTCAACAAAGGTGCCAAAGCAATCCAATGGGGAAAGAGACATCTTTTCAACAAATCGTGCTGGAAAAACTGGATATCCTTATGGGGGGAAAAATGAACATCAACTCTTTGCACACATACATAGAAGATAACTAAATGCAAGAGCCAAAACCATAAAGCTTCTGGAAGAAAGCATCTTTGTGACTTAGGGGTAGGGAAAGATTTCTTAGGACACAGAAAGCATTAACCATAAAAGAAAAAAATAATAATTACATAATACATAAAATGCATAAAAGAATTATACATAATACATATACAATAAAATAATAGATAAAATAATTTGTCATCAAGAGACATTAAGAAAATAAATAGACAAGCTAAAGACGGAGAAAATACAGTCATGTGTCACTTAACGATGGAGAGATGTTCTGAGAAGGGCTTCGTTAGGAGATTTCGTTGTTGTGCGAACATCGTAGCGTGTACTTACGCAAACCTAGAGGGTACAGCCTACTACACACCTAGGCTATATGGTACTAATCTTATGGGACCACCATCATTGTGTACAGTCCATCTGTGTGGTCCGTTGTTGACTGAACTGCCATTATGCAGCCATATGACTGTATTTGCAAAACATTTATCTGATAAAGGACTTGTATTCAGAATATGTCAAGAACTCAATTCAAAATAAAAAGACAAGCAACTTCATTTTAAAATGAGCAAAAAAAGTTTAAAAGACATATCACAAAGAAAGGTATACAAATGGCCAATTAGTGTATTAAAAAGTGCTCAGTATCATTTGTCATTGGGGATACACCAATTAAAACTAGAATGAGATATTAGTATGCAGGCACTAGAAAGGCTAAAACTAGGACACCTGAATGTAGGTAGAGATGTGGAGCCACTAGAACTCTCATACTTTGTTGTGGGAAGTGTAATATGGTACCACCACATTGGAAAAAGGTCTAGCAGTTCTTTAGTAAACTAAGCACGTGCCTACCATATGACCCGTTAATTCCATTGCTTTCTGTACCTACCCAAGAAAAGTGAAAATATGTGTACACAAAAAGTCCTGTGTTTGAAGAAGAATGTTTATGACAACTTTACTTATAATAGCCAAAACCTGGAAATAGCCCAGTTGTCTATCAGCAGAAGAATGAATAAACAAATTGTGGTATATTCATACAATAAAACAAAATAATAAAAGGGAACAAGATCACTGATACACACAACATAGATGCATCTCAAAAACATTGTGCTAAGAAAGAAAATCCTAACACTAAACAGTGTGTATCATATATTTCCAATATATGAAGTTTTACAAGAGGCAAAGCTAACCTGTGGTAGAAAAGATTTTGAAACAATGGTAGTCTCTCAGGTGTAGGGGCAGGAGTTGGCTGGGATGGGGCATGAAGGAACTTTCTAGGGTGATGGGAATACCCTTTATCTTGATAGGGATTTGGGTTATGCAGGTGAATGCATTTGTAAAATCTCATTGAATGATACACTAAGATTAGTTTATTTCATTGAGTGTAAATTTTACCTCAAAAGAAAAACACCTGTAAACAAATATTAAACTATATTTATATGCAGGTTAAAGTGATCAGAAGTGAAATGTACTTCTGCCCCCAACTTACTTCAAAATGCACTGAAAGCGGATTGATGGATGGATAGATATGTGACAAAAGTACATGTAGTAAAATGTTAGTTGTAGTGAGTATCTGGGTGTTCATTGTATAGTTATTTTCACTTTGCAGTATTTTTTGAAATTTTTCATGTTAGGAAAAATGCTTACCATCAATTGAGAATAGTTAAAAAATTATTGTACATCCATCCTACAGAATACTGTATAGCATCATTCTGTTGCATGGAAAGACTTCTAAGGCTTTCTCTTAAGGCAAAAAACAAGTTGCAGGAAAATATAGTATACCATTTAGTTAAAAAATTAACAAAACAGCTAAGTTTCTGCATGCACGTATATATAAATGTTTGGAAGAAGTCTGAGAAGGAGACATGCATCTGTTTATGTCCGAGAAGTTGTTTGGAACTGGGAATTTGTAGTCAAGGAGAGCTTTGACTTCATCTGGATTATTTGACATTTTTAAGGCAAGAATGCATTCACGTATTGCTTAAAAATTGATAGAAGAAAAGGGTTAAAGGCTCTTAATAAAAGGGCTTGAACACGTGGGAATAAAGAGTTCAACATCATTAGTAATCAAAGAAACATTAAAATAATAGTGAAGTGTCATTTTAGCCTATCAAATTGCAAATATAACAAGAATGTGAGAATGCACAGTATTAGTAAGGAATGGAGTTGAATACTTTCTTATACAGCACCAGAATATCCACTGATAGAACTTTTCTGGAAGGTGACTGGACAGCATACAGCAAAAGCCTTAAAAAAAAATCCTATGGTTTTTGATACAGCATTTTCGCTTGTAGAGATATTCAAACAGATGCACAAAGATGCATGTACAAGGATATTCATTGCAATGGTAATTATAATAGTGGAAAATTGACAACCACCTATAAATCTATCATTAGAAAATTGGGGAAATAAATTTTGGTGCTTCCAAATGGTAGAATAATACCCAGCTATTAAAAATGGTGATGTAGCAAAGAACTCACACAACTCAACAATAAAAAATCAAACAACCCAATTACGAAATGAGCAGGGGACATGAACAGACATTTCTCCAAAGAAGATATATGGATGGCCAATAGACACATGAAAAGATGCTCATCATCACTAATCAGCAGGGAAATCCAAATCAAAACTACACTAAGATATCACCTTACACCTGTTAGAATGGCAAAAATATCCAAAACCAAGAGTGACAAATGTTGGAGAGGCTGTGGAGAAAGGGGAACCCTCATACACTGTTGGTGGGAATGCAAACTGGTGCAACCACTATGGAAAACAGTATGGAGATTCCTCAAAAAGTTAAGAATAGAAATACCTTATGACCCAGCCATCCCACTACTGGGTATCTAGCCTAAGAACCTGAAATCAGCAATTCCAAAAGTTCCATGCACCCCTATGTTCATCGCAGCATTATTCACAATAGCCAAGTCATGGAACCAACCTAAGTGCCCAGCAACTGATGATTGGATAAAAAAGATGTGGTATATATATGCAATGGAATACTACTCAGCCATAAAAAAGGACAAAGTCGTCCCATTCACAACAACATGGATACCTTGAGAGTATTATGTTGAGTGAAATAAGCCAGACAGAGAAAGACGAACTCTGTATTACTCCACTCATAGGTGGTGGTTAACATATGGACAAAGAGAACTGATCGGTGGTTGCCAGGGGAAAGGGGGGTGGGGGGAGGGCACTAGGGGTGAAGTGGTGTACCTACAACATGACTCATAATGATGTACAACTGTAATTTCACAAGGATGTTAACTTTCATAACCTTAATTAAAAAATGGTGATGTAGGATTCTATTTATTTACATGGGGAATTGTCCACTATGTAAATGAAAACAAGATGCAAACTTTAATAGATAGTAGCCTGGAAGGATATATCCCAAAATGTTAGCAGGATATCTTGATAGTGGGTATATGGGTGATATTTATTTTCATTTTGTTTATGTTAATTTTCTACAGTGAAAATGCATCACTTGTTAAAAAACATTTTGGTTCTTGTGATGTTTATGAAGACTATATAGCAAAGTGGCCAGTTCTTTGTTGTCATATTAGATGAAAAAAATATACAAAGTTGTTTGAGCAACATGATTTCAAGTGATTTTTTCTGTGTGAGAAGAAAAACAAACACCTAAGTGTAACAAACACTGAAATGGTTATATTAACTTCAGAATCATAGGATTATGAGTTTTTTCCTCTTCCCTATTTAGATTTTGGGGTGATATACTTTTCATATTGAAAATTTTTGTTTTTTGAGGAAGATTAGCCCTGAGCTAACTGCTACCAATCCTCCTCTTTTTCTCTGAGAAAGTCTGGTCCTGAGCTAACATCGTGCCCATCTTCCTCTACTTTATATGTGGGACACCTACCACAGCATGGCGTGCCAAGCTGTGCCATGTCTGCACCCAGAATCTGAACCGGCTAACCCCGGGCCGCCAAAGTGGAACGTGCACACTTAACTGCTGCACCACCGGGCTGGCTCCTGAAAATTGTTTAATAAAATTTAATGTTCTATATCTTTTATATAAAATTTTTTGAAAATTCCTATTAAAGAAGAGTGTTAGTAACTTTTCAAAATTTCACCAGTATCTAATTAGGTTTACACCAATAGATAAAATGTAGAGGCTTGAGGTGTTTATTGTATTTGTTGATTTGTGATTGGTCACTATTTAAAAGCTGTCTGCAAGGCTGGCCCAGTGGCGTAGTCGTTAAGTTCACTTGCTCTGCTTCGGTGGCCTGGCGTTCGGAGGTTTGGATCCTGAGCTTGGACCTAGCACCACTTGTCAAACCACACTGTGGTGGCTTCCCACATAAAATAGAGGAAGACTGGCACAGATGTTAGCTCAGTGACAATCTTCCTCAAGCAAAAAGAGGAAGATTGGCAACAGACGTTAGCTCAGAGCCAATCTTCCTCACATATGCCCAAAAAAAGCTGTTTGCTATGAACTGTTTGAAGAAGCAGATCTATGGAAGTGTCCTCATTTATTAAAATACACTAGTTTTCTGATTTTACCAGCTATAGGTTTCACTTATTCACTCAAAGTTCAGTAGTAAATATTTAGTACTTTCCGTCTGTCAGGTACTGCAGTTAGTAATGTATGATTATGTCTTTAGTATTAGAGCATAGGTCACAGATTGTTTTAGTTGATCAAGTATTCTAAGAAAGAAGAAATAAGTAAACTCTTCTGTTTGTATGCTTCTAGATATTGAAATTATTTATAACGTTCTGACATTTGACAAATTTAGTTACTGGATTTTAGTGGTTTGTCCATGTTTCTCTCTGCTGATAGGAGAAAGAAAGATAGCTTCTCCATGGTCACTGACGAGATTGCAGTAATTACTATCCTTCAAGGTTGGGCTGATGTATTGGGGGGGTCACAGAAAGAGCACAGGGCTTTCTGCTGTGAGATTCATGAGGTCAGTGATCACGGCTGTGATTGTTTATGGTTCTGTCTTCATTCCTGGCACAGTGTCTGGCACATAATAGATACTCAAATATTTGTTTACTGGCCAATTGAATGAATGAACAGATCTGTAGTCTAAAGAGAGGAAAAGGGCAAAATAGCATTATAATTTTGAAACTCATTGTATCAATTCTGGGTGAAATATACACATAAGGAATTTTTGGGACTAGAATAAAAGGTCATTATCTACACACATGCACAGACATATGCACAGAAACACTTGCTACATGTAATTATGCAGGCTATCCAGTAGGGCTCTTCTTGTGGGAGAATTTAATGAAACTTTCTTTTTTACCGTCATGTAAATGCTTATTCTTCATCATCATCATCATCATCATCATTATAATAACATAATATATATATTATAAATAAATGCTTATTTATTATTTAAGGCTCTTCCCTCTCTTAAAGTTAAGAAATGATTTACATTTAAAAATGTTTGCTACTTACATCTGGGTTTGCATTGTAGAGATTAATAAATTAGAGATTAATAAATAGTAAATTTGTAAAAAGTAAGGTTACATAAAGATACTAATAATATGTGAGAGGGCATAAGAGAGGGCTAGTTCTTTAAATTATGCATTCCATCTCAAACAGTAGTTGGATCACTTTTTTTATGTTTTCATTTGTGTTTCCAAAGCAACATTAGACATAGGTCTGAAATGCTGATAGTTGTGAAGTCCAGTGTAGTAACGTTTCATCAGATAAATAAATTTTATCAAATAAATAACTTTTAAAGCTTGTGACAGTCAGCAAAGCATGGCAGCAGCTACTCATATGTCAATTTTAAAAGACAAGGACAGGTACCCAAAGGAGAACAAGCTGTCAGCCTATTTAGACACTTAAGGTTAAATGTCTTAAGGTTAAAAATGCTTGGATAGACACTTCTCCCTATCCCTTTTGCTAAATACAGGACACTGTATAAGCGTAAGAAGACTCTGAAAGGTGGAGAGAAGACTGACCAGCTAGGGTCTGTGGGCCCTCAGGAAGACACTGCACCAGGGTGGTATCAGCAGAGGCCTGGTGGGCAGCCTGAACTCTCACACCCACCCAGCAGTATCAAGATGCCTCTCCCACTCTTTGCCCTGGGAGCCAACAAAGGTGGACTAGAGAATCTGAGTTTCCACTCCTAACTGGCAATAATGGGGTGGCTATCCCCTTCCACTGTCACAGAAGGCTTGCTAAAACAAGATTTAAATAAGATCCAAAGTCTTATAATACCCCAAATAACCAGATTCAATCAAAAATCATTCATCACCAAGAACCAAGAAAATCTCAACTGAAATGAGAAAAGACAATCAACGGATGCTGGCCATGAGATACAGATGTTAGAATTATCTGTGGCACAATATTTTTGAAAGAC
This sequence comes from Equus caballus, assembly GCF_041296265.1. NCBI lineage: Eukaryota > Metazoa > Chordata > Mammalia > Perissodactyla > Equidae > Equus > Equus caballus. The sequence continues at coordinate 92,661,407 of NC_091684.1, forward strand.
TAAAAGAAATGAACTGTCAACTGAGAATTCCATATCCAGTGAAAATATCCTTCAAGAATGAAAGGGAACCATGGCATTCTCAGATGAAGGAAAGGAAGAGAATTTGTCATTAGTCGACCTGTCCCAAAAGAATGTCCAAAGGAAGTCAAGTAAGTTTGGAAATAACTTTTTACCAGAAACTAAAAAAATTTTTTATTAGTTATTATGCCAAGGTGCTAGGGAAGTAGCTTGGATCCTACTCAGAACATAAAGTGCATATGCCGTTGGCAGAAGTCCTCAGAGACAGGAGTGTGGCCATATCTGAGTGAGATTCTACAAGGTCTAGCACTTAGTGTTACCCTCCGGATTAGGATTTACACATCCCATGAAGGATTTCTTCAGAGTCCAAATCACTGGATGTCAAAGCAAAGAGTGGCTACGATACATGCGTTGAATTCATAGTTCCATTGTACAGAGGGAAGATATGCTACCTACTTGCTTAATAGATGAACTACTTCTTTCTCCTGAAAGTGCCAGAACAATGGCTTAGAGGATCAGAAAAGACCAATTCCAGATTGGAATGGTGCACAATCAATGTTGATTTATAATCAGGTTTGTTTATTAAGTAGTAATTGACTTAACCACCCAACCTAAAGGAATTTCTTGAAACAAAGGAAACGATAGAAGATGGAATCGTTGAACATCAGGAAGGAATAAAGAACAAGAGAAAGAGTAAAAATATAATTTTTCTTCTTGAGTATTCTAAATTATGTTTGACATTTTCTCTTTCACTTTTTAAAAAAATTACAATACTGTCAAATGTGGTTCTCAATCTATATAGGGAAATATTGAATAAAATTATATTATAAATAGAGGAGGGGAAAGGAACTTAAAGAAAGGTAAAGTTTCTGTACTTTACTGGAGCTGGTAAAAAGTTGACCCCTGGAAACAGTGATAAGTTATATATAATGTAATGCCTAGAACAGCCAGTAAAAAAAAATCTGTTCAAAGAGGTGTACTCAAAAACACTCTAGATAAATAAAAATGAAATTTTAAAATATGCTCAAGTGACCCACAGGAATGAAGGGAAAAGAAAATCAGAGTGAATGTAAATTATCTTTGTTAATTTTTCTGTTTACACACATACCCCATCCAGCTGCAGATAGACAAATGAATGTTCTTTTATTTCAGGTTAGCTCCTGATAGCAAAGGAAGTCTATAGATATTTGTAAAGAGTCTGTATCCTCATCAATCCCAAACATTGGTCACAAAGGAAAGTGGGGAGAGCCGTTTAGTAGAGGCCAGAACACTTGGGTTCTAGTTCTGATTTAATTGCTAATTGACCTTCTCAATCTAGGATGATCAGATAACCTCCTTGGCCCCAGTTTTCTTTTCTCTGTAGAGACCTCTTCTAGTTCAAATGTGATTTCAGATAGATAAATGCTTTACTTTGATCCTGACTGTGTATGTAGTATCTCTAAATTAGAGTGTTTTCATTTTCAATACTTTTAAAGGAATAACCCTGGTGTTTAGAGAGAAATTGGATTAAAAGGCCCAAAGTAATTTTGAAAGCCTTGTGGAGATGGGAAATTATAGAAGACAAAAATGGACCATGAATGTCATCTTTGTTGTACTTTAAATTATGATATGGGAATTGTGGTTTTAACTTCCCAAGGGTGCCTGGAAATGGAAAAGTGTAAGGTCATCAGACTTAGTACCCAGTAGGTTAGATTTGACACACATAATATGGTCTGAAATAATTAGTGTGGCTTTGATGGTGATTTGTTTAAGTTTCAGACTGTTGAAGCTAGATGGGTCCTTGAGGGCGTCTCAGAAGTCCTTGGTGGTCTGGCAGCTTTTGGTTGACGTAACCAAGGGCAGAATGTACTGTTTTTCATTTGCAAGTGTTTTATTCGTTGTGAATGCTGACGTGAGAGATATTTCATATTTGGGATGCTTAATTCATTTTCAGAGGGCATTAAGGTGAATTACATACATTTGGAAATGAGTTTGTAAGTTCTTTAGTGCACCCTGTTCATGTGCTCGTACATGTTTGATGATGCTGATAATGTGCTTTATTATGGGATCCTACGAAAAGCAGATATGTAGTTTAATTTCATAACAAACATTTGTTCGTTGGTAATTATTCACCAATAACGTATTTTATTGGTTTTCAGGTACTTGAAGAAGCAGAAGCTCAACATTTATATCAGTCCATTTTGCCTGATATGGTGAAAATTGCACTGTGTCTGCCAAATATTTGCACCCAGGTTGGTGGAAATAACTTCTTCCTCAGTAGCTTCCTTGAGACTCAGAATTGAATTTCCTTTAAACTCTGGTGGCTAAGGTCAAAGAGAGAGAAGGGAAACAGTTTTTGCCAGAGTATGATGATTTTGCTATACTAAAGAAACGGTTAGAGGCTGGAGAGAAGGCTGCAAAAGGACATTAAAAATGCAGCATTCAATTTCTGAGCTTCAGTTTACACTGTTGATGTTTGCTTGCTCACATTTCTTTTTCTCTTTTTTGTTTAAACAATCTCTAACTTAAAAAAAAGTGGCCATTATTTCAAAACATTCTAATGGATTTAGAACATTTTACCTTGAAAATGGCTTAATACTGCCCACTCCCTACCCCCTCCCCCAAAGCGGTATATTGTATAACAAGTGAGCTTTCTTGGTACTTTATTAACTTTTAAAAAATGAAAGAAAAGATCTGGTATTATTTCATTTTGTTTGGAGTGTATTATTTATTTCTATGTAACAATCTCAAAATTTAGTGGTTCAAAACAACAGGCATTTAGTATCTCACAGTTTCTGTCGGTCGGGAATTCGGGAGCAGCTTAGCTGGGTGGTCCTGGCCCAGGGTCTCTCTTGAGGTTGCAGGCAGGATGTAGGCGAGGGCTGCAGTCCTCTGAAGGTTTGACTGAGAAGGAAGAGCCGCTTCCAAGCTGGCTCACTCACATGGCAGTTGGCAGAAGGCCTCAATTTCTTGTCATCTGCCTCTCCGTGGGCAAGGCCTCATGACAGGGTTGCTAACTTCCCCAAAACAAGCCACGCAAAGGAGAGAGCAAGGAAATGGCAGTGCCTTTTTTACGATAGTTTCTGAGGGTACCCACTCTCTTCCACTGTTTTTTTTTCGTTGGAAATTAGTCACTAAATCTAGCGCACACTCAAGGAGGGGATAATTAGGCTCTGCCTCTTAAAGGAAGGAGTGTCAAAGAGTGTGTGGACATATTTTCAAACCACCTGAAGAGGTTGTTGGTTTGTTCTTCATAATTTTATTCCCATGCGTCTCACAACAGTGGTTTGAATTTGCCTTTGTCTTTTTTTTTAAAGATTGGCACCTGAGCTAACAACTGTTGCCAATCTTCTTTTTTTTTTCCCTTCTTCTCCCCACAGCCCCCCAGTACATAGTTGTACATTCTAGTTGTAGGTCCTTCTAGATTTGCTTTGTGGGACACCACCTCAGCATGGCCTGACGAGCAGTGCCATGTCTGCGCCCAGGATCTGAACTGGTGAAACCCTGGGCCACCGAAGCAGAGCACCTGAACTTAACCACAGGGCCACGGGGCTGTCTCCTTGCCACATGGAGGCTATCCAGGGTTCTGCTAATACTGTTGCTCCACAGGGGCCCTAGGGACATTTTGGGTGAACAATTTCTGGGTGGTCCCACACATTGCAGTCTGTCACTGAGACACCCCAAAACCCACAAGCACAGTCGTTGGGGCAACTAAAAAACATGTCCAGGTGCCTGAAGGCCATGCCACCTTCAATTGAGAACCACTGAATGTTTTTCATCATGCCATATTTTTAGTATTTTACTGTCATATTTCCAATTTTATTTCACCTCATTAGTGCATTGTATCTGAGATAAGTTTTTCTATTGGGCAGGGAAAATGTATTTTAAAACTCATCCTCTTCTTGTTTATGTTGAACGTTATTTGCTTAATTATGTTTTGTGTTCATTCTTTTCCCATTCCCTCCTTGCTTTTCCCCTTACCTAGTAAAGTTTCTCACTACCTCTTAGGCTCTGCCTAACTTTTACTTCCCCTGTGCAGCCTTCCCTACCTCTGCCAGCCAAAGTTAATCTGTCCTGGAGTGCTCAAATCGTATTTAGCACATCATTTTGTAATTTATGTCTTATCTCCTCCTGGTGAGTTAAATTGTATATATTGTTATTTAATGAATTTATCACATTAACATTCTTTAGGCCAAATCTAAAAAGTAAATTTTAGATTTATAAAAAGGAAATTAAAGGAAACAAATTTTGTACATGAACTTTTTGAAAGATCTTGGTTCATATTATCCAGTCATTTATTTTATTCATCTAGCTGAGCACTTTATGAAAAGATTTACAATCTCTAGTTTTCCCCGAGTAGGAGCTTTCAGGCATTTCTCCTCACCAAGAGAACAGAAATCGTTTATTCTATTTAAAATTATATTATTTGGTTATTTGGAGGACAAGAAATGTTTATGTTTAAAGTCCATTAAGCCTAAAAATATCACCATTAATTTTTAAAATCATTTTTGTAGATAACTGGGTAAATGGTAGTTAAAAACTCATTTCTTACTAAAATCAAGTAACAGTTTGCTTTAAGCCATTGACTCATTGTCACCTTTTCTAAACTCATTGCTGGGTTTTAAATAAATGTGTGGGATGGGTAAAGAAGATCAATATGAGCTCTCTATTTCCTCCTTCTTAGAGATGGTAATCACTAAGGCCTAAAAGGAGAGAGAATTTTGGATACCAAAGTGAAAATAAGTTCTTTACATTTCCCTTGTTTACCTTTGTATTTTCCGAAGAGAAATAGTTGAAATGCAAGTTTAACCTTATCTTTTTCTAGCAAACTCTTATTCTAGCAGTGATGTGTATTTTCTGTTACTTTTGAGTGTTGATTCTGAGAGTTGATCAAACTGTTCTCTATGCATCCTGGTTTGAGATTAATACAGTTATCCAGGATTCTTAGTTCTGGGTCTTATTGAAAGGGAGAAGGAGAAGCACCTCTAGATATTATGTTGGGCCATTTTGAAACTTAACAACTGATGTGGAAACTGGCAGTTGGTCTTTGGCTTTACTCTCATGTCTTTAAAAACATGTAGTTTAAGGGGCTGGCCCCGTGGCCGAGTGGTTAAGTTCGCGCGCTCCGCTGTAGGCGGCCCAGTGTTTCGTTAGTTCAAATCCTGGGCGCGGACATGGCACTGCTCATCAGACCACGCTGAGGCAGCGTCCCACATGCCACAACTAGAAGAACCCACAACGAAGAATACATAACTATGTACCGGGGGGGCTTTGGGGAGAAAAAGGAAAAAATAAAAAAAAAATCTTTAAAAAAACAAAAAAAACATGTAGTTTAAACATTTAAAATAAATAAAACCTACTGAACACAGTACTCAGGTCCTGTGGATTATACTGAAAGTAAAAGGTCAGTGAATTTCGGATTGATATAACTAGAAGATATTTCAGACATAAGACATTTGAAGGAAAAATGTCCTACATCTTCCTTAATTTGGAATGATTATGTAGGAAATGGCTGTCTTCTTACAAGTTAAACATAAATCTGTATACACATGTGCCATTAATTGCTTTAATAAAATTAGATTTGGGTCTCATAAAGAAATTGTCTGTGAATTGTTACTCAGAATTAGAGGGAAAAGACTCACTTATTGAAATATTTTCCTTAGGTCATTTTATTTAGAACTGAAATAGAAAAATTACAGTGTCCAACCATCTTTAATATAAGTGAGAACAGAATTTAGCATATGCAATAATAACTAAACTCAACATTGCCTTTTTCTCTTTCGTCCTTTGTTTTAATTTTCATTACATAGATAATGTGTTTTTATTTTCTTACTTGCTAAAGCAATCTTGTTTTTCACTAATAAGTAATGTTTTGTGTTCTCTTCACTATCGTTATTATTGACTAGAAACCTGCAGTTTGTCAAACACCTACATTTTTCCAATCATCCTTGATGAACTGCCCTTGACTTCAACAGTATTGCTGATTTAAGGATTTAAGAGTGGCCTGAAATTATTCCTGCCTTAATTTAGCAAATGCAATTTGGTGCCTCTGCTTTTGAAATTGCTAAACTAATTATTGCTCATCTTGTCTGTATTTTTTGTTTCCTCTATCAGCCAATACCACTCCTGAAACAGAAGATGAATCATTCCATCACAATGTCACAGGAACAGATTGCCAGTCTTTTAGCTAATGCTTTCTTCTGCACGTTTCCACGGCGAAATGCTAAGATGAAATCAGAGTATTCTAGTTACCCGGACATTAACTTCAATCGGTATGTTTTCAGAGAACACCTCTTTAACAATGAAATAGAGAAGGGTGGAAGGAATTAATAATATTTATTGAGTGATTTGCCGTAGGCCAAACTTTTTGTGTACAATTATCTAATTTAATCTTTATAATATGTTGAGTTAAGTGATATTTTTGCCATTTTGCAGGTGAGATAAATGTTCACAGAGGTTATGCAAATTGTTTAGGATCCAGGAGCCAGTAAGTCTCAGAGCTGAGGTTTAATCTCAGGTCTCTCTTACTCTAAGGCCCACATTCTTTCCACCCTGTCGGATTGTCCTCCTCTGAGTGCCCTGGAGTTTTTATACTTGTTAGATGTGATTAGTCACAGGAACGTTTGTTGTATGTTATAATATTTGTATGCTGAAACAATGTTAAAGCTGAAGTACCAGTCCTCCTTTCTTGGAAGTATGAGTTTAAAGTTACAAGGCTGACTATCTTATGAGACTTGAAAAATATACTTGTTAATATGAAAAGCAAAAGTGAAAGTTAACTTTAACTTTTTATAGACATGACTAATTTATCCATGTAATATTTTAAAAAGAAAATAAAAGAATGCTTAAATTATTTGACTAAAGTAATACATTTCGAAAGTATTGATAAAGTTTCAGATTCTAGCCATTTTCCCAAATGATAACTCTCTGTCATCTACACAAAACACACGTGTAAAATCTTGGCAAATAAGTATCATTTTTTTTCCTCTCTCCCACTCCCCCCTCCTAAACCTCTCTTTCTTTTTCCACCTGAGAATTATCTTTATTGGCAACTCTGAGTAGAATGTGAGTTTTCTTCCCTAGTGTCAGGAGAGGGCCTTCAGAAAATTGCTACAAAGTATGCTCCTCTTTCCCAGTAGGTTGAGTGTAATGTCCTCCTGCGCTACCTTCCTCTTATCCCCACTCCTGCCTCTGTGGGTGGGACAGTGTGGGCAGGGTGCAGAGTAAGAGGTGCAGTCAGGGAGCGAAGTCACAGTTTTGTATGCCGTTTTGTTTTTGTCTTCAAAGTTGCAGTAGTGTCACTTATATTAGTTTGCCCTTTTAATGTTGTTTCTTTTAAAACTTTTTATTTTGAATTAATTTTAGACGTGTAAGAAAGTTGCAAAAATAGTACCTGGAATTCCTGTGTACAACTCACCTAGCTTTACCCTTATGGTCACATTACTATGTAACCATACTATGTTGCCACAGTGAAATTATCAAAAGCAGGAAGTTAACATTGGTGTGATACTTTTAACTGAACTACAGACCTTATTTGAATTCCACCAGGTTTTTTACTGTATTTTTCTGTTCCAGGATCCTCCAAGTATCCCACGTTGCATTTAGTTTCCTTAGTCTCCTCCACCCCATTCCTTAGTTTTTCCTTTTCTTTCATGACTTTGACACTTTTGAAGACTGCTCATCAGTTATAGAATGTTACTTAGTCTGGGTTTCGCTGACATTTTTTCACAAATGGCGTAAAGTCATGCACTTTGGCAGGAGTATCACAGAACTCATGTTGTGTCCTTCTCAGTGCATCACGTGAGTGAACTCATGATGTGGATGTGTCTTCTTACTAGTGATCACCTGACTCAGTAAGATGATGTCTGCTGGGTTTTCCACTGCATAATTACGATCTTTTCCTTTGGGATCAGTAAATATCTTGGGAGATCTGTTGACACTATACAAATGTTTTGCCTCACATTTCCCCCCCTAATTTTAGTATCCATTGGTGGATCTTGTCTGCAAACATTACTACTGTAGTATTTACTTAGTGTGATTTTTCTATTTCCCTCTTTCCTTCCACATTTATTAATTGGATTGTAAGGAAGAGCTATCCCTTTTCATTTTTTTATATCAGAATAGACTTACGGATATTTATTTTAGTCCGTCAGTTAAAATTTAACACTGTTATTTATTTTGCTGCTCAAATTATTCTAGCGTTGGCCACTAGGGCTCCTTCAGCTTGGCTTCTGTGTTCTTTTGACAAGCCCCCAACATTTGTTTTGAGCATTTTCTAACTTTCTGGCATCACAAGATATTTCAGGCTCATCTTATATTTTCCATGACGCGGCTTTGGAATCAACCATTTTTCCAAGGAAACTTGAACTTAAGATTTATTGGAGAATGGTATTTAGAGACCAAGATCTGGTGATAGTTGTGCTCATTGCTACTAGAGTGTCATGGTTTCAAGTGCCACTTACTTTTCTGACAACTCCAGAAGGCAGTGGAGAGATAGATTCACAGTTCTCTGCAGTGACGCAGAATTGTCATCCAAAGAGCGTTATTTTTAGCCTCTTGAAATGTAGAATGCTTTTCTCTCTTAAGATGAGAAAAATTCTAGGTCAGCTGGTTAGTACCTAATAAAAATTTTTATTAAAACTAAGCCACTTCAGTACATTTATTGTGTTTTATTTTATTTATTTGGTAAATGAAAGCATAGCAGATGATTTGAATGTAAGACTACTTTTAGACTGTAGTAATTCTTGGGCTATATTTTTAAGCCTTTCAAACATTAAAATATCAGTGAAAATCTTTGTTATCACATATAGTACTCTCCATTATCAACACTAAGGAGGAGTGTAGCAACAAACAAAAAATGATGTCATCTTTGTAAGAGAATTTCTTTAAAATCTCAGCAACATTGTCCATTTTATATCATAGCCTGTTTGGTTGTGTAAATACCAGTTGTAAGGGGCATGTTTTTAACTTCTTTTTCAAAATCGGTGCATTAGCTAAGTTTGTTTTGAGAATAGTATTTAGTCAGTTTAGTTCAAATATACAATGAGCAATTACAGTCTCTCCACAGCGTGTTAAGTGCCTTGGGGTACAAGAGAAAGGACAGGCCAGTTTCTGACTTCCGTGCCTTTCTCTCCTCCATGTGGCTTTTGTTCCTCCTTCAAGGCTCATTTCACGTATCACTGTTTCTGATAGCTCTGATCCTGCCAGGATAGGTTTGCTATTTCTCTGATTTCCTATGACAGCCTGTATGTACCTGTTATATAAAGGAGAGGTACACATTATTGTGACACTCTATTAGATAAGGATATAATTTAATAAAGGAAGCCTTCGTTGAGGAAATAACTTTTGAACTAAGCATGTGAAGGTAGGGAGGAGTTTTTACCAAGGAGGAAAGGAGAAGTGATTGCATTCTAGGCAGGGGGAACAGCATGTACAAAGGCACTATGGAGAGAAGCACACGACATGTCCAGGGACTGAGAGTAGACCAGTGTGGCTGTAGCACTGGAAGAAAAAGGAGAAGCTGCAAAAGTAGGTGGGGGCCTGTAGGCCATCCTTCGCAATAGGAGGAAGTCATTAAAGGAATTGATATGGGGGGATGGGAGGAAGCTGGTACATCTGCTCAGATTTACATTTTCTAAAGTTTGTTTTGACTACAGTGTGGGAACCACGTTGCAAAGGGGCCAGAGTACAATGATTTTACCCAGTTGGGAGGCTACTGTAATGTACCAGGAAAGAGAGGATGGTAGCTGGATAGTGTAGTGGTGGAGGTGGAGGTGTGGAGACATTTGAAGGGCAAGTCAGTGTGATGGTGAAGGACTGGATTGGCAGGTTGACAAAGAGGCATCCAGGGTACTTCCCAGGTTTGTGCCATCGGGCATGCGCCTTTAGCGCTCTCTACTTTTTCTACTGTACTGCCTACCCTACTTTGTTATCATTGCTTGTTTAATCCTTTCAGTGGGACAGAGATCATATCTGTCCTGTTCTTTGTTGTTTTCATAAAATCTCATGCATTGTAGGCCTTCATAAATCCTTGTTGAATGGATAAAAATAAATTTTACAGATGAAACATTTGAGAAATTAAGTGACTGGTTAGTGGCAGAGTCCTAGGACTGTAACGTACTCATCGTTCTCAGTCTGCTGTCTTACTTTTCAAACTGCATCTTATTCTTAGGAATTGGGAGATTTTTTGGTTTTTTTGGTGAGGAAGATTGGCCCTGAGCTAACATCTGTACCAGTCCTCCTCTATTTTGTATGTGGGACACTGCTACAGCATGGCTTGACGAGTAGTGTGTAGGTCCGTGCCTGGGATCCAAACACGCGAACCATAGGCCACTGAAGCAGAGCACACAAACTTAACTGCTATGCCACCAAGCCAGCCCCCAGATGTTTATTTTTAAGCCACATATAATTAAAGTTTTTACCTTTAATTTCTTTAGTATTTGGGGTAAGATTGAGAGAAAACAAATAGCATTGGTATCTGCAATTGCAGTTGTATAAGGAACCTGTTTATTTAATACATATTTTTTTGCTTATTTGAGAAGTTATTTAAGAATTTTCTCTACTATACAAGTAGACTCACTAGTAGTTAAGGGCTATGCATCCCTCACAGGTTTTCTTTTTTAATATAGAAACGGAAATGGTCAAATTTTGTATGTAAGTAAAGAAGTGGAAATTTAATTTTGTAGAAATACAATTATCTGTTTCCATGAAGAGTATTATATTAATAATAAGGATTCTCCAAAGAGTAAATAGCCTCTCTGTTTTATTCAGAATAAGTATTTTTCAGCTCTAGGATCTGGCAGACATGCTGTAAATTATAAAATTTCTATCCAAAATTCAGAAGACAGTGGTTTTGGGGTTGTTATCCTGGTTTTTGGTTTTGGTAAGAAGTAGCTCTAATTAATAATGCTTTAGAATTAGTGTTTCAATGGCTACTTACGATTTGTTTTTGTGGAATGAGTAATCAGCTAGTGCATGTATCTCGATGGTCTCTAAGATAAACCTTTGATGTCTTAGTTACAAGCTTTCTCAATTACAGTTAAGTCAAACAGTTGTAAACTTCTTAAATTTTTAATTTTTTGGATAAGAACTGTGCATTCTCTTACTAAGTTAAGATTGTATCAGAAAGCCTCTTCTCTAAAAAATGTTATTTTTAAAAACAGTATTATGGGGGGACTGACCCAGTGGCTGAGTGGTTAAGTTCACATGCTCCACTGCAGCAGCCCAGGGTTTCGCTGGTTCGGATCCTAGGCGCGGACATGGCCCCGCTCATCAGGCCACGTTGAGGCAGTGTCCCACATGCCACAACTAAAAGGACCTGCAACTAAGATATACAGCTATGTACAGGGGGTTGCAGGAGATAAAGCAGAAAAAAAAAGAGAAGAAGAAGAAGATTGGCAACAGTTGTTAGCTCAGGTGCCAATCTTATTAAAAAAAAAGACAATGGTATTATGGGTACTTTCAAACATTCTAAAAAATAAAGAGTACAGTATGGTGAACCCATGTTTTAATCACCCAACTTCAATACTTAGCAGTTTGGATTTTTTTCTTCTGTTTTTCTCCTATCTAACCCCACATTTTTTTCATAGGATATTTTAAAGCAAATTCCAGACATGGTTTCGCTCATTAAGAATTCAATATTTAAACTCTTCACAGAGAACTTTAGTCCTACATCTTGGTTAAATGTTTATAGCACTTTCCTCAGAAAAACTTAAGGTTCTCTGTGGATAACTATAAATATGCATTCCCCACCAGTAAAAAAAGAAAAAGCACAAGAAAGGGATAGAAAGTTAAGCGTGATTAGAATCAGCAATTGTAGATTTTAACAAGGAATAAAAAATTGTATATAGAATACAATCTCAATTATGTTAAAACATCTGTATCTATTAATATACTTCTGTGTTTACATCTGTACATATAGATGTATGAGCATGGAAAATAGACTGACAAGAAAATGCATCAAAATATGATTACCATTGACTGGTGAGAAAAACATTGAACACTTTCAGTTCATCTTTTTCTATATTTATCAGGTTGTTTATAATGAGTGTATATTACTTTTATAGTCAGAAGAAAATAGTTACTTAAGAGGAGGAACAAGCAACGATCAGAAATGGAGCAGAAGACAAAATTGATAAAAAGAGTGATGATTTTTGTAATTTGATTTTGCGAGTGGAATCCCACAGATTTTTTGAGCCTTTCTCGAAAAGCTAGTGTGGGTAGCTTCTTCCTTCCTAATTATAGCCCCGCAGACACCGTGTCATTACCTCCCTTCACCTTCACTTTTCCGTTCAGCATGTAAAAGAGACCCAAGCCCACAGGGCCCTCGGGCCGGGCACTTGCCACGCTGACAGTCTCCTTTTCCCAATAGTAAAATGGAACACGAGTTTGGGATGGCTGACAGGTAGAAGTCAAGGAGTCTTGGGAAGCCTTGGCTTCCATGACTTCTCATTTCCTGCCACCATTTATCAGAATTTATATTAATTTTAATATATGTTTTAATTTTAAAGCATCTTTGTTTTTCAGTTAAACTTCTGACAGGGGAATGCTCAGACTTCTTGTCAATGGCACCTTTATCTTTTTCATTGTTCATGGTCGTTTATCCTGAAGACTGAGCTGGTTGGCTCTGAGTGTCAGCATGTTAGGCTTGATGGGAAGTGAGGCTGAGCCATTTTTCTTAATGAAGGGACTATGGATTAGAACAATGTAAACATTTTATGTAAATGAGTGTTGATTTTTTTGCTGGGCATTAAGTAATGCCTTATTCCAGCCCAAGGACCTTTGCTTACTCAGCATTATCTGAAATTTTTTTTTGCATAAGAATATCTCTCAGTAACAATAGCTAATATTTATTAGGTACTTGCCATGTAACAGCCACTGTGCTATTGTTTTTTACTTAATCCTCACACCAATCTCACAAATTAGGTATTCGTGTTTTTCTCATGTTTCAGATGAGGAGGTGGAGGTTTATAGAGGGTAGATTACTTCACCAAGTTAACTGGTATAATTGGGATTCAAACTCAGTATATTGTCGGCCTCTAGAAGCTGTATCTCTTACCCCTTCTGCCATGCACCCCTCCCTTTGAATGAACTGGATTAATACTACTTACTGTGTAGCTAGTCAGAAATTCGAACTATCCTTAGAAATTCTTTTCTTTTTTTTTTTTTTTTTGAGGAAGATTAGCCCTGAGCTAACATCTGCTGCCAATCCTCCTCTTTTTGCTGAGGAAGACTGGCCCTGAGCTAACATCTGTGCCCATCTTCTTCTACTTTATATGTGGGATGCCCGCCACAGACAGCATGGCTTGACAAGCAGTGCGTGGGTCCTCACCCGGGATCCGAGCGGGAGAACCCTGGACTGCTGAAGCAGAACATGCAAACTTAACCGCTGCACCACTGGGCTGGCCCCACCTTAGAAATAATTCTTGATTTGGAAAACGAACCAAAGCCATTCATCAGCCCAGAGTGACCATGAGGGATGACCGTGAGCGATGTAAGCTCTCGGTATCCCAATAGCATTTTCACCAAATAAGAGTTTAAGTAGGTCTGTTGAAGATTTTAAATGAGGCATACTCTTATCTTCCTGGCTGATGGATGTTCTTTTGGTCACCAGAACACTGGGAATTAATTAAGGCAGGTAGAGCCTGTGGTAGTCTCCACAGTTGATTTAGGGAATCTCAGAAGCCAGGATGTCTGCACTTTCCTCACTGAGATCGTTTGTATGTTCATAAGCCTACACTAGCAAACAACAGCAACGATGACTATATGTGGTCAGTGATGCTGGCTGTTGACGGCTCATCTTGATTTCTGTGAATGGAAGTTTCTAGCTAGGGAAGGTTCTGTACTAATAGGTTCAGTGAGAGTAAATGACTTGTCAGCAGAACTGGGACTTGAACACTGTCTTCTGTTCAAACTCAGTGCTCTTTCGTTATGTCTCACTTTCTCTCAAGAGCAGAATGCTCCGAGAGCACTCCAGAAATGGAAAACAACCAACAGGTCCCCTTTTTTGTGTGGCTTGTGAAAGATCAAGTACCTAATTTGATGAGCCATTTGGTAAGCTGATTATGGAGCATTCTGTTGTTGTTCTGTTTTCTTTTTTGTCTAGTTGCTATTTATGATTTTAGTTTCTGGCAGTTGGGAGTTGTATGTGTGTGTGTATTTAGTCTTAAAAGAGCTATGGCTGTCTAGTCGATTGAATAAGAAAAATGGTAAGAGTATGTGGTAGGAGGCTGACGTCAGTAAATTGAATAAGTCTTCCTTTTTTTATTTATTGTTGTGTTCTTCCAGCCCTGCTTAGTTATGTTAAATACCCCTGACCTTTTCCCCTGCTTGCCTTTCTGGGCCTAAACATTCATATAAAGGCTTCCAATATGATTAGCATTGATGCTTCTGAGATTGCTTAGAAACTGATGGTCAGAGATTAATTGTGGGTTGCAGCAGTGGTCAGCCCAAGAGGCTTTTACATCTGCCTCTTCCCTGGATTGAAAATGCGGCTGGGGCCATATGGCAGAGTGCTGCACAGAAAAGCCAAGAACGACTTTCTGGCTGGGTTCCGGATGATCATTTGCTTCCATTTTAAAGTGGAGGTTATAGTGCTGTGGGTTTGATTTACTGTATACTAATGGGATTAATTCTTAACTTGAAATCACATGGGGGGGGTGTGTGTGTGTGTGTCTAGAATCCAATTCCAGTAATGTTATCAATATTCCATTCAGGGAAAGATCTTATTAAACTATGTTTCTCTTTATATGTATGGAGAGAAAAACACCAGTTAATAAATATCTGACCCTTGATGGACTTATTCCCTTGAAAATAAAAAATTTTGTTTAGAACAAAAGTGAGGTTGCCTGACTCACTTTTTCTATTTGCTTTCTTTAGTAATCGGTAATTATCATTCAGTTACATGCCAAAATGTCTTCCCTACATGCAGAGGGGTTATCATGGCCTAGGTTGTGTGCATGTTTACATGCATGCCTGCTGACTCAAAACCCAGGACTGGGAAATCTAAATTAAAAAAAAATTCATGTTCACAAGTTAAAAAATTGGTTGGTGCGTGATTGTTATTCTCTTTGGTTCTCTGTCTCTGTTTGTCTCTCTGAGTGTCTTTCACTCTGTGAGTTTCTGTCTCATACTCTCCCTCTGTCTCCAGCCAGATTTCTGTCAATCTCTTTCTCTTCTCTTTATCTTCCCTGCCCTGTCTTTCTGTGTCTCTTCCTTTCTCAGGCTCCATCCTCAGTCCTTCTGTCTTCTTCCTCTCTCTCTCAATGCTGTCCCTTAGATAGTACATCACTCTTGTAATGACTTTCATTCATGCTGTTTGCCTAGGTCTTTATGTTATTTTCACTTGCTTTCACACCAGGATAATTCATCTTATTTGGTGTTAGTACTTAAAATTTCACAACAAGGAAGTCAAGAATTAGCACAAGGGTTTTAAACCTGTTTCAGCTTCCCCAGCTTTCTCTCCCCCAACCCTCCTCCCCCCACCCCCATACACACACTTTCCTGCTCCATGGGAAGATGGGAAAGCATATTTGGTTACATAGTGATTTGGAACTAGGCTTGGAGCAACGGATAAGCAGAATACTTTTGGGATTCTGCTTGATTTGTACCTATTAGGTTTGGACCTGCAAAATAAACAGTGGTGCTCATTTGTTCGTAGTAGGTGATAACAACAGCCATTTAATCTTCCAGGAAAGTCCATATCACTAGGGTAATATACGTGATCCCAAGAGGCTCCTAAGGTTAATAATTTGTCATCATGGTTATGAAGTATGTGAACTTTTATGTGATTTTTCAAACCGCTGACTATGTTTATGTTTGGGGGAATTATTTCTTAAGGGCGACAGCCGTTTTCTCCTCACTAAGCACCAGCTCTACGGAAGAGGAGCTTTATTCCCTTAATTGAATTGTATAGTACATCAGTTCATCTCTAAGAATAGGTGGTGGCTGCCTTTATGTTCATACTGCGTCCTCTACTAAGTAGTAAACCTAGAAGGGGATTTTGCAATGGATCCCAAGGTATTCATTTAGTAAATCATATTTATTTGCCACACGATGTTTAATTAAACTGCCCAGTGACTTCTTCATTTTTACTGTCATTTTGATTTAAACAAACTCTGTTCTGGTTGACATATTGCGGAAGAAACCAAACTGAAACCTGCGCTCTCAAAGAGCCTTTCTTTTGGCAGGCAGCTGGATTTTAAGAGTATTTGTAATAAACATTTTAGAAAAATAAGTTCTTTTAGTTGAGTAAAAGTTATCACACAGGCACTCAAACTATTTTTAAGAATCAGTTTTTAACTTTGGTTAAAATACTTTCTGGCATTAGTATTCTTTTCAGGAAATAAGTATTCCTATAAATTGTTTTCTCAGAAATTGGCCCTGAATACAGAATTTCAGATCATTGAAAACAGGATCATTTGAAATATGCATTTCCTTCCCTTTTCCTAATTCATTTCACTTGCTCAATAGAATTTTCTCATGGAATTAACTTTTTCCTCTCTGCATAGTTATATAAGCTTGCTTTTCTAATCATGAAAAATTTTACCCATTTTGGCACTTATTAAAGTGAATTTTTGCTTGAAGGGTTTCTGGTTTTAAAGCCAGAGTAGAGGCAGAGGAATAATACCTCATCATTTATAGCTACAGAATTTCTCTATAATTTTTAAATGCCTTTGGAAAGCTAGATCTTGTGCCCAAAAGCATGCTTTTGTGTTTGAAATCTTTTAGTGAACTACTTACTTAGGTCATATGCTGCCAAAGCCCTGCTTTTCTTTCCTCAGGATAAATTGCATTATGTGTTACCAATAACAATGCCCCGTCATTTCAAAGAAAACTAAATTAAGTAGTGCAAGTCCAGGTTGCTGGGAACTAGATGTCATAGGGTAGGCACTGTTTTGGTTACCATGCAAAGGGTGTATTTGTTTAATTACCAAGGATTGGTCTGTCCACCAATATCTTGTCATACCCACTAGTCATTGTCCTCGTTGCTGCCCTCCCAACACAATCATGTGGATTTTTTTCAGATAACATTTTTGTTCAATCATTTAACTACCTACTAATATTATGAATTATAAATAGTGTTTGCCGTTGGGAAAATGATCGAGCATTAACTCACTGCCCTAATTGACTTTGGGGACCAGATGGTACCTTCTCCCTGGAGGAAGATAGATTGGAGAAACGCAGTTGTACGAGAGTACCATCTGACTTGAACAACTTTTGAGAAGCCTAGTTCTAGTTGGTTTCAGTCCTCTCCAGATGCCGTTTGAGTCCAAGTAGTGATCTGGTTCTCTGTCATTACAGAATTGCCTTCTGGAAGAATTATTTCTTTCATTACTTGGTAACTATATGGATTTAGTTTTTTGTGACTCATTAAGGCATCTTAAATCATCCTTCACCCTCCTTTATTTTTGGTCTCTTTCAGATTGTTTGAAGGACGTTCATCAAGGAAACCAGAGAAGCTTAAAACACTCTTCTGCTACTTTAGAAGAGTCACAGAGAAAAGTAAATTCCTTTCATTCTAACTATAATTTTTGTCACTGATGGAGACAGTTCAGATCAAGTGGGAGGTCAAAAACATTTTGTATTCAAAGTACACCTTTTCGCCCAGACCACATTGAAACAACAATAATTCAATATTACACTCTAGATCTTGTGTGTATGTTATATATATACATAAATGTGTGCTATGAATGTGTATGGGTTTTATATACTCTGAAATTAGACCAATGTAACATACTCTAATGAGTTTTCATGAATAAAAACAGTAAATTAATACTTTCAAAAGAAAGTGTATTTTCTAGGAAATACATGTTGGGTGTTCTTATTTAAAGAAGCATTGACTATTAAATTAGTTCATTTGCAGAGATCAACCAACCCATCACTCTCTTTCTGTGCCCTCTTTACACCGTTCATAGAGGTCTTATAAAACAGAGGAAACAATGTCTGTCTTCCTCTGTTGGACCTCGACCATCTTGTTTTCCCAGAGGCTAATCACAGCATCTGAGGCGATAGTGGTAAATGTCTAACCAGTGCTGCTCTTGACCAACTAATAATAGATTGATATTATCACTCTTATCCTAGGAGCTGTGACCATGGACAAGTTTCATAACATCTCTAAGCCTCAGTTTCCTCATCTGTAAAAGAAAAGAATAATGATAAATTACTTCATAGAGTGGTTATAATTATTAAATGAGATGTTACCTGCTCAATGAATGTTAGCTATTATCAATGGGTAGCCTTTCCTGCAAGTTGATTATAAAGGAAACCAGAACATCTCAAAAGTTTGCTTTTGCTAAATATAGCAGGTCAACTCTGGTCCAGTGAAATGAGTTCTTTTCACTTCTGCTCGTCCAGATTGTGGATTCTTTTAAAACACATCATTGAATTGTTTAAAGGTCATTTTTCTCATATCATTCCTTTAGTAAGTAATCCCACATTATAATGTACTTGGCATTTTTTTCCCTTTGAATGTATTGCTATTGGACATTGTTCAGATTTTTGGAAGGAAATCAATTATCAGGATTTTGGTACTTAAGGGAAAAAATCATATGCTTTTTTGATAGAGGGTTATTTATTTCTTAGCTATCTATTTTTAGTTTTGTGCTCGGTACTGAATGAAATATTAAGGAAAATGAAGGCTCACTTGGGCTTATGAGACAACCAAATTAGAATTTGTAATAATTTATTAGAAAGATGAGTATTTTTTTTGCTATTTTAAATCTAAATAGAATGAATTCCATTATTATACCTAAGTAATTCAGAGGTTACTTTTCTGTCCTTGGGGTCAAGTCATGGATGTCTTCTCTAGAAGCTAACTTGCCTTTCTAAGTTTTAGGATTTAAATACTTGGAGGGAAAAAGCTAACATTCTTTTTTTTCAACCAAAAATTTATAGACCATGATAAGTATTAGGAATTAGGCTGAAAAAATAAATTGTAATTAAACATTTTATTTTCTGGCTTTTTCGCTGTACTTTAGTATTACTTTATTCATTGCACTTTAGCACTGTAATTTAGTATTTTGTAGAAATATAGTGAAACATGCTATAGGTTTTTAGGATGTAAAGCTATAGGCTTAAGGAGGAAGTACTAAGTGGAAAAAAAGCCATTGGCATTTGAAAATTCTGGAGTCTACTGAATAGAAACTATAGAAACCTATTTAAGGTACCATATTTCATCGAATCTAGGACATTGTAGATGGTAAGAAGTGCCATTATGTTATATACCACTAAGAAGGAAAAAACACTCAGGTCAGGGAGTCATAGGAGACCTCCCCTACAAAGCTGGTACACCACAGGTCTATACCGTTAGTCTAATGATAAATGAGAAATTAACCTGGCGATGCAGAAAAAGGACAAGGAAACTGCAAGTGTCAGCCTTGGCGTGGGGTAGGGAGGGGACAAACAAACCTCCCCTGAGAATTTGGACCACAAGCTCCAAGTTTGAGGTCTGAAGTCATGCTACCCGTGTGATCCACAAAAGCTTGCAGAGGATTTAGTTTAGACTGATCTTAGGTTGGTGGTGCTCCCAGAAGACGGCAGAAGCAGATGCACATCTTCCCTGGAAGAACTGGACTTTAATCCAGGTCAATAGCAATGGCTAGGTACCTTCGACTATGAAAGATGTATCTAGTTTCAGAAACTTAATACATGACAAAGTATGCTTTTTAGAATTGATAAAATATAATTCCACCAGTACCAACTTCTCAATATTGTCACATATCTATATATTCGTAATGAAGAAATACAGAGACTGAAAGATTTTAAAGAGCTTTCTGAATTAAATTGTTTTTAATATAGTTTTAAAGTATCTTACAGATGGAGTATTTAAAAATTGTTGATTCATATGCAGTATATATTGTGATTTTATTAAGGGAAATATTTGATTAACCAAAATAACCTCTTCTGGTGTGAAAGTTGCCTTCTTATGGAAGAAAGATGGTAGGCATGCTCTCAAGGTATTTTTGTTATTAATTATATATAAAGAACCATGTTCTTCTGCCTTTTCTCTTATTTTGTCAGCAGTATTCATTTATGAATTTCTCTTGGTCTCTCCTAGTGTATGAAGGTCATTTAATGTTCTTACATCTCTGCTAAGTTACAGAATGGTGATACTGCCATTAGTTTCCTGTTAGTAGAATTGCTTCTCTAGTGTTTGAATTGTTTGACTTCTAAATTACTTGTGAGTTTTAAATATGTTATCCATTTGTCTTAAAGAAAGTAAGACATCTAAAGACTATTTTATAACTTATGTTAACAAAATCCTGTTGTCTACTATAACTACTCCTTATGATTTTTGAGTTGTTACTACTTGTGACTGAGAGCAGAGAAATGTGGAATCATGCAAAGGAATGAAATGGTTGCCAAACTTTGGCTGAGACTCTACCACCATTATCACTAATGGTTCCTGACATCTCTCTCTTTGCTTAAGAGCTTTTTTTTTAAAAAAAAAAAAAAACAGAAGCAAACAAATGGCCTGGCCTTTTGAGTTTGTTCTTTGATTTGAATCAGACAAATTACTTTTGGCCAGATGATTTATTTGTTGCTTTTGCTACGAGTTAAAAAAAAAAAAAAAAAGTAAACTTAACAAAAGGGTCTTAGCCTCTAAAATTTACTGCGTTTTGATCCACTCACATCTATTGCTCCTTGAAAACTATGTCATCTTTATTCTCTAACCTCCTTGAACACAGTAATTCCTCCTTCCGGCTAAGGCGCCTTATAAGTAGAGCAATTCCATCTTGTCTAAGCCCTGGACTTAGCTGTGTCAACTTCAGAGGGCATGCCAACAATTTTCTTTTTTAATCTTAGACATTTTATTTTATTATAAGACACATAAATATGTAGGCATTCACCAGTCTTTACGTGTAGGGTTAAGGCTTTTCTTTGAGAAGGAGTCTACAGATTAAAATTAAGTTTTGTTTTTATTGTATAAGCTAAACTCATTATGCATCCTGTTTTTCAAGGATTTTTTAAAAAGTATATTCAGTTTAGAAAACTTCACCAAAAAGTACCAGCACTCAGATCCCACTGTTGTACTGTTATTTGTATAGTTTTGTGTTTCAATGAGGGTTTATTATTTTATAAAAAAGACTTCCTACTATAAGGAAAATATTATTTTAAATCAGTCTTCTGTTGTATTCCAACACTAGACTTGGTATTTCCTGATTAATTTTATAGCCGTTGTTAGACACCTTTTTTAATTGAGTATGTATAATCTTTTCAAAATCCAAACTTATTTTGGGTGTGTTTTTCTTTTATTGCTTTTGTAGAACCTACTGGGTTGGTGACATTTACAAGACAGAGTCTTGAAGATTTTCCAGAGTGGGAAAGGTAATAATAATAAAAATAATCCTGGATCTTGAAATTAGAAGGACTCTTTTACCATGAGAGGACTCTATTTTACAGCCCCTGGAAAGATAGTTTCCCTGACCTCTTAATTGCCCTAGTGCTGGGGAGTTTCTTCTTATAAGTGATCCATTGATAGCTCTCATTGTTAGAAAGGTCGTGCCTTTGGAATCAAAGTCTGCAACCCTTTGACTTCTACTCCTTGCCTTAGTTTTGTCTTCTGAAACAGTCCTATTTAAAATTAGAGAGTTTTGTGTGTGAAGACACTAATTAATACTAAAGAGAACACCGGTATTTAATGTTCCTCCTTACCATCCTTTTTTGCTTATATTTAATAGGTCTTTTTTTGGAGGACAAGATTGGAAAAAGTTTCTTTATTAAGCTAAAATGTAAATTAACTTACTAAAATCTAAAGTGATTACCTAGCATTTATCTGAGTGACAAGAATTTTGAAGTTTGGCTGTCCGTGTGTACTGTCAGCAGATCTTATGGAAGTTGTTAATATACTGGGGTTTTTTCTTATTATTTGTCTGCAAATACTGAGGGGGATAATAATCAGGGTGAGTTCGTTCAGATCTGTACGTTCCTTAGTGTGCTGAAATAGTTAACACATTTGCTAATCTAGAGTACTGAAAAAGCACTTAAAGAAGAATAGATCAACCTTTTCCATTGCACTTGAGGACATGGTCAAACATACTGAGTCCATATTTGTATTCATGTTAACCAGCGCCTCTTGTATTCACTTTCTAATAATTTTTATCATAGTCTGTAGTTGTTTTGTTTGGAATTAGTAGTGAAAGGGACTCCCTCCTAAGGGAGTTGACTTGAGAAGGCATAGCTCTCAGGTGGCTTTCCCATGGTGTTTTCGTCCATCAAAGATGTTTATTTGTGAAGTGAAAGAAAAACGAACTTACTTTAGGAGGCTGACTGCATGGCTGAGATGATTATTAATAGAGTGAAGTGGATAAAAGATTAAACAACCTGCAGAAAAAACAAAACAAAAACAAAATTGAGCCAAAAAGGAAGAGAACATGTATAGCATTTTAGAGTCCTGACATATTAGAGATGAAAGGGGCCCCAGGAAGTCATCTGTTCCAGCTGCCTACTAAAAATATCAATCAACTCTATAATACCCGTGACCGATGGAGACTAGACAGTTTCAGTGATGGGAAATTCACTGTTTCACATCGGTCTATCCCATTGTCGGTCGCTTGTGTTATTATCTAATACTTCTATTCACTAAAAGTCTGTCTTCTAAATAATTCTCCCCCCCCCCCCCCCATTCCTAGTTCTTCCTTCTGGACCTAATTTTCTTTAACATTCACCCCTCCATGTACAAATTTATTTTATGTAAGTTTATGTGACACGGAAGCCTTCATAAGGAAATGAAGACCCAAAGAAACAGACCTATGTCCTTTTATCTAGGTTTGATGAAGAGTGGACAGTCATGGAGGAATATGATGGGTTAAGGAGTAGGAGGTAATTGTAGTAAACTGGCAGAAGCAGCAGGCGTGTTTGTTAGGATTCTTCTTGGCGTCCGTTTGTCTTTGGAGATGTTGGGAGAGCACCTCTCACATGAGGATTCTATGGCCTGTTTCAGGGAAGAAGGGCGAGATGGGGAGGAGGTCAGAGTCACCGACCTGCTTCTGCCGTTTTCTCAAATTTCTTTCGCTTAAAGTATTCAATATGCCAAGGGGCTGTATTTTGGGGTAGTGTTTCCTGAACCCCATAGACATCTCAGTGAGCATGGTTTATGAAAAGGAAAGAAAATAATTGTGACTTAGTGAACTAGGTTCATCTGTCAATTTTATTAATATAAAATACCATAGATCAGAACTTCGACAGCATGTATTTTCATCAAAACATCCCCCCAACACGTACATGGTTATCAAAGTAGTGAAAATAGAGCCCATCTGAGAATCATATGATTTATTGCCAAGTTTTTTCTATATTTTTCCTTAGGTTGCCAACTCTAGCATAATAATAAATTTCATAAATCTTAACTTTTTAAATATTTTGAGAAGTTTTTCAGCTCTTAAAGAGGAGAAACTTTGGTATTTTGTAGTGGAAAAACAGGTTTCAAAACAGTATGTTATACCATTTTAATTTAAATATGTATGTATATGTGTATATATATATGAAGAAAAAGTGCAGGAGAATCTTTACCAAGAATGTTAACAGTAGGCATTTGTTTCTGGCTTTTGAAATTTGAAGTGGTTTCAATTTTTCTTTTATAGTTAATCTATATTTTCAGATTTTTCTGTAGTGAAATACTTGTCATTAAAAAAATAAATGAGGGAATATCTTTTTAAATTGTAGATGTGAAAAGCCCCTGACTCGATTGCATGTCACTTACGAAGGTACCATAGAAGGAAACGGTCAAGGCATGCTACAGGTAGGTGCATCGCAGCAGTGTGCATGTGTCTGGGACTTTCTCTTGTCAAGCTTCTGACAGCAAAGGAAATTTCAAAAGCTGTTTATTTATCTCCTGAGCTGATTTAATGCAAAGAAGCATGATAGCAGAATGGAGAAAAGCACCAAACAGATCATCTTGACAGCCTTGGTAATACTGTTATTTGCCAGTGTACGTTCTCTGTTTCTTACATGTGCCTCTTTAAAAAGCCTTTGACAGAAAATCCCAAGATCTGGACAACATCAGGCCTCTTGGTTCAGACACAGACTGTAGATTGACAGTGGAGGAAGTTCCCAGGGTATGGTCTTGACAAGCTGTCACCAGGCAGTTTTGTTCTTTTTCTTTAAAGGCTCTTGTTCTGCCCTAAGTGATGGCCAGCTTGAGATGTTTTTCTGCCACCAACCTTGTTTAGGTCTAGGAGGCAGACATCTAAAGCTGATTGATAAGAAAGTCCTCTCTCCCATATGTAATAGTTTTAGGCCTGTGAGCCAGCTATGCTTGCTGTCTTTTCCCGGTTTTAGAGCAGTTAATTTTGTCCATATCTCGATTTTTGTTATTAATCTGTGTTACTGCCTCTACTTAAAAAAGATATTTCTGGAAAAAGGAGTTAACGAATAAAAAACCCTGTGTATCTAGCTTTAAGTTGTTGTGACACCTAGCCTGAACATGTGTTTTCCTTTTACTTTATAGTGGTCTTTTTTTTTAAGTCACTAATCAGAGACAAAATGTTAGTATTTTCTGTTCTTATCCTGTTTACAAGAGCATTGCAGTCTCAGTTTTCCTTGAAAGAAGCTTGTACATCATCTTATCTTATACTGGAAATAGCTGGATTTTTCTTCTTAGATCCTTATTTGATGCTTATATTGGGTCAGAAGCTAAATAAACCAGTTGCCTGGGAGTAGACTGATTTGTTTGAATAACTTAACGTTTATTGTGAAATGGCTAGACTGATTTGCATTTGGCTAGTTATTACATATTTATGCTCTAAGTGCCTAATGAAACAGATTCTTTTTAGAATGGCGTTTTATTTAGACGTATTTGTAAGTAAAATCTTCAAAGAGGCAAACCATGTTTTGTTTTAAATCACTTTCTCCCAGTGATTATTTGAGATTATAAGCAGAAACACTTAGGATAACCGAATGAATATTTCTCCTGTACTTAACTTAAATTTTTTAAAAAATTTATATTTAATCAGTACCTTTTCTTCTATTTAAAACTAATTTTGAAATATGGTTAAAATTTGTTTCAAATGAATATCACTTCTTCCCCACATTTCCACTTTGATGACGTTTTTCCTACATTAAAGTCTTGGATTAACTGAGGGAGTCTTAATACACTTGAAATAAACAAAGCTACTGCTAATTAGCACCGCAGGAGTGCTGACCTTTCGTTACAATACAATTCGACAAGGAAGTACTTAACAACATTCAAGGTTGAGATTCCCCCCTTCCCTAGAATATATTACAGATGAAATGTGAAACCTCTGTAGATTAAAAGAATACCATAAAGGCTTCTATTAATTGTTCTCCCTCCCGTGCTGTGCATCCCCAGGAGATCAGGGAGTATTGTATTCCGATGTTGCAGAGCTCCTCGGGCAGCATATAAATTACATTATGCTGAATGGTCACAACAACAAAACCTCTCTAAGGAGTGTTATCATTTCTCTCTTTTCATCAAGTTATAATTCAGAAACTGAGTAATCTGAACAAGTAGCTTTGAAGTAAGGTGAATTTGGAAAATGACTGGCTAAAAATAAAGAAGGGCTCATAAGATCGTTTTTATGTACTGGAACACATTTCTCACCTGTAATAGCCTTTTATTAAGAACTTGTTTAAGCAGTAGAAACTTTGATTTTCTAAAAGATTCCTGCTTTCAGAGACATGTTGAGTTAATGTATTTATTTCTATGCATACCTTTCCAGTAATATATGTTGGCCTTTTGTTCAAAGACTGAAGAATAGCATACAGATTGAATATATTTCATTTGTCATTACCAAGTAGTACGTAAGTTGAATGAAGCTTATCTTTTCATTTTAGTTATGTACCTTGTTCCAGTAAAAATTAAGTTTAGCTGATCTCAAACCTTCTTTCTTTCTCATTTGTATTCGTAATACCATTATACTTAGCCAATCTCTCAATTTTTGAATGCTGTCCATTTTCTCTCTTTATTGGGTCTCTCTTTCCTTCACTTTCTTTCCCACTGACCTGAGACTTTAGTGGTACCTGTCTAAACTATTCAGCAATCACCTAACCAGCCTCTCTGCTTTTAATATTACACATTTCCAACTCATTCTTTAAACACTATCCTGGATTATCTTCCTAAAACACAGGTCTGGTTGTTGCTTTTCTTTTTAGAATGTTTCCCAGAACCTTTGGAATTAAGTAAAAATTTCTTAGACCCCAGACTACCTTATCACTCATACAGCTCTTTCCATTTGGTTTTCCCTATGTCTTTGTGCAGCCATTCTCTCAACCTGAATGTCAGCAAATCTAGATTGAGTGCCACGTCCTCTTGTAACGCTCCCCTATCCTCCTCCCCGTGTTCTAATTTTAGTTAATTGTATTATTTGGGAAATATCAAATACATACTTATAAGTTCTTTAATAATCATTTTGTCATTCTGCTTATGTGCCTGACTCCCATCTAGAGTTTAAATGCTGTGAAACCAGGAACCATGTCTTACTCATCTTTGTATTCCATGGTTCCCATAATAACATTCAGTCAATATTTGTTGAATTGAACAGTTTAAGCCATAAGTCACCCAAGGCATAAAGGCCTCATATGTAGTAGGTAACTAATTCTAATCAATGGGCTGGTTTAACCAAAATTATTTTTCTATATAAGCTAGAGGTATTCTTTTTTTTTTTAGCATTGATTTAGTATGCCAGAATATAAACTCGAATATGTTTGATTCTGTGTTGACTCATTTCAAGAACTTGTCCAGTTGTATTTTCTAAGTTCTTCTATAGTGAAAGAAGACTACTTTACTCTCTATTAATTTCTGCCTTTTCACATGTATTTTTACATATCAAAAGATTCATATCCTTGTTTTGCTCTTTTGTAAAATAGGCTTCAGAATATCATTTAATATCATAATTGCTCTAGAGAACACAAACAAGTTTTAAGAAGTCTTGTATTTGATAATAGTCTCAAAGTATATGTGAAATGATAGAAAAAAATATATGTGGTATATATTGCTCCTTGCCCCTTGTTGTTGGCACAGAACTCCTAAAACCTTTGTAATTTACTAACTGATAAGAGCACTAGTAGCAACACAGGCTCCTAAATCCCTTGGAATGCCTTGGGTGATAGGATTGTCTTTTGTTCTAATGGGGTGACTCTTGGGATACTCCTGGATAGCTTCAAGATGGGGCTGGTCACCAAAAAGACTAAGCCATGATTAGAAGTTTGGAACTTTCCACCCCACCCCTCCATCCTCTGAGAAAGGGAGAGGGACTGAAGACCGAGTTAATGATAATCATGCCTATATGATGAAGCTTCCATAAAAATTCCAAAAGTATGGGATTCAGAGAACTTGCAGCTTGGTGAACATGTGGAGGTGCTGGGAGAATGACTTGCCTGGAAAGGGCATGGCAGCTCCATGCCCCTTCCCACATACATACCTTGCCCTATGTATCTCTTCATCTAGATGTTTATCTGTATTCTTTATTGTATCTTTTTTAATAAATCGGTAAAACACTGAATGCTGTGAGCTATTCTGGAAAATTTATTGAACCCTAGGAGGGGGTCATGGGAACCCCAATTTATGGCTGGTCAAGCAGAAGCACAGGTGACAACCTGGGACTTATGATTGGCACCTGAAGTGGAGCAGTCTTGTGAGACTGAACCCTTAGCCTGTGGGATCTGATGCTAACTTCACGTGGATAGTGTCAGAACTGAATTGAATTATAGGACAGCCAGCTGGTGTCACAGAATTGCTTGCTGTGTGGAAAACCCACACATCTGGTGTCAGGAGTATTGGGAGTGTCAGTAGTAGTGTAAGGGTAAAGGAGAGACACGGGAGTGTGTTTTTCCTATAGTGTATATAAGCCTCTTTTACATTACTTACTAAGTTCTGTTTTTTTGTGTATTTGACTATGTATGTACACAAGTTGTGTATGTGTGTAATCTAATTCATAAAATAGGGTAAATCTAAGGCAAACTTGGAAACCATTTCTTACATATTGCCCTATAGAGCCTAGCATAGTGCTGGACACATTTGAGTGCTTAGTAAGTTTAAGAGAAACAAATAATGCTGGCGAGTTGAGTTTGCTTTCTCTTGAGGATTGTGTAACTCACCTTTATTAGTAATAGCTTAGGGATCCCATCATAGTATTCTACAGAAAGCTTATGTATAGTTTTAAACTAAATTGGAAATATTAATTTAGTTGAATCTTTGTTGTTAAACTAAGTTTTATGTCTTCATTTTTTCTCTTTAGGTATGTTTTTAAAAAAATAGATTTTAATGTTCATGCAGTTTGGGGTTTCCAGTTGAATTTAAAGGACGATATTTCCATCCTTTTATTCTTCCACAGAAGGAAAAGATTATCCAAAAAAAGGTCTATTACTATTCAGTTCTTTAAGGACAAGTGTTTGATTGCCATATTAGATAAGAAAGGTGTAATTATATTAAAGCCATATGAAATAGATAAATGGAAATTGAATAGTGAATGGTGGGGAAGTGACCTTGAAACCTTTCCAGATAAAACCTCTCTTGATCTGTGGCCCTTTGAGCACAAAAAAGGTTTATAAACAAGAGTCAATATAATGATATTGGGGCTTTTGCCTAAAAGCTCCATTTTCCAGGTTCTTTACAAAGTTTTGGAATCCAAAGAAATAAGCAGAGATATTAACTGCAGTGAGATGGAAGAGTGCAATCAACCACCTGGGAAGACTACTGATTTGGGGATTGATTTATATGGGAAAGGAAAGGAAGATTAGAGCTTAGAGGAAGTGTACTTCTTTATCATATATGTAGGTATTTTAGATCCTCATTTAACATACCACATTTTCCCAAATAGGTGGATTTTGCAAACCGTTTTGTTGGAGGTGGTGTAACCAGTGCAGGACTGGTGCAAGAAGAAATCCGCTTTTTAATTAACCCTGAGTTGATTGTTTCACGGCTCTTCACTGAGGTGCTGGATCACAATGAATGTCTTATCATCACAGGTTAGTTTTGGGAAGTCTAGACAGTGGTGTAGTTTTCCCAATCTATGACTATCTATCAGGAAGACTAGAGGCCACCCAGGTACAGCTTTTCTCTACCATGGGCATTAGTCCCAATATTTTTATGTATTAATTTATACTTGGTTTTTCGAAATTATCATTTATTTTTTCTAATTTTGAGTAAGACGTTTTATCCCCACCTTTTCTTTCTTGGCATCTTTGAGGAACAAGGGTGAAAACTGTTCAGTTATGTTCTAGTTTGAAATTTTATGATATAATCTCCTTAAGAAGATGATGATATGTCTTTGAGCATGTATTCTATTACTATTCTTCCATTATATTTCCAAAAGTGATTTGTTGTACTTCAATCTGAAGACACTGTATAAATATTAAAAGCACAGTTACAGTGTTTGGAGAGAATCAGTACAACAGTGAGCTTTATAGAAGAGAAATAAATCAGTTACCTTATGTTTACTCTAATTTCAAAATCCTAAAAGAAAAAGTGTGATTATCTTAGTGCTTCTCCTTGATTTAGGTTAATGTGGGAGGAGGAGAAAGGGAAATATAGTAAATTTTACAGGTCTATTATCAAGATTTAAATTTTTTTCTTTATTTAAATTTCTTTAGACTGAGATAGTACCAAATCACAGTATTTTCTGGTAAATAGGCTACAGAAAGTTCATGATTAACACATAGCTCTTAAGAGACTTTTAATCAGACACCATAGATAAGTTAAGCCTTTTATTTGAGTACCTAAAAGAGCAGTACATAAAAACCATAATCAGCCACCAATTGCTGATACTTTTTTCTTTCTGCAAAAGAGGATTTCTTATTTCCTCTTTGAATCTCTTGCAGCTTTGAGATTAGTGTAGGAGATTAAACATTCAACTTGGTTGGAGACTTTGGTTGATTGTTACTCCCAGAGATTATAATGGAAGAAAAACCATTCCCTATGAGTTATATGAAATATATACTCAACTAATTTACCTCCAAGAGGTATGTGATGGAGGTAATACTCTGAGGTCTCATCTTGGTGCCACACTCTGCCTCATAAACATTTGTAGGCAACCTTCAGGAGAGTATCTAAATTGTGTTTTTTATGATTTGCTTTCAAGATTCTCTCTTTGTCTTTTTTGTCTTTTTCTGTCAACAGTTTGACTATGATGTATTTAGATGTGGATCTCTTTGATTTTATCCTATTTGGAATTCATTGAGCTTCTTGAATGTTTAGATAAATTTGGTAAATTTTTGGCCATTACTTCTTCAAATATTCTTTCTGTTCCTTTTTCTCTTGTCCTGGGGCTCCCATTATGCATATTTTGGTACAGTTGATGGTGTCCCATTGGTCTCTGAAGCTCTGTTTTTCTTTTCTTCTTCTTTATTCTTTTTCTTCCTCAGACTGGATAATCTCAACTGACCTATCTTCAAGTTCACTAATTCTTTCCTCTGTCTGCTCTAATCTGTTTTTGAATCCCTCCAGTGAAATTTTTATTTGAATTATTGTACTTTTCAACTCCAGAATTTCTATTTGGTTCTTTTTTAAAATAATTTCTATCTCTCTGTTAAGATTCTGTATTTTTGAGGCATTATTCTCATACTTTCATATAGTTCTTTAGATATAATTTGTCTTAGTTCTTTGAACATATTTAAAATAACTGATTAAAGTCTCTGTTTAGTGAGTCCAACATCTGGCTCCTCAGGGACAGTTACTATTGACTACTTTTTTTCTGCTGAGGATGGGCCCTACTTTCTTGTTCCTTTCCATGTCTCAACTTTTTGTTTAAAACTGGATACTTTAAATAATATGTCAACTCTCAAAATCAGATTTTCCCCTTCCCCCAGAGTTTTTATTGCTGTTTGTTTAGTGACTTTCCTAAACTAATTCTTTAAAATCTATATTCTTTTTCATGTGTGGCCACTAAAATCTCTGCTTGCTTAGATTAGCGGTCAGCTAATGATTGGTCAGAGATTTCCTTAAATGCCTATAACAATAAGTCTCTCAGTCTATGTGCATATCGGGGCTCACCTTCAATACTCCACCAGGCAGTTGACACTTCACTTCCTGCTTGCTCAGAGCTTCAAGGTCAGACAGAGTGGAGAGCTTAGGACCATCTCAGGCCTTTCTTGAGCATATGTACTGACATGGGCATGCCTGTAGCCTTATAGATTCCTGGGGATACTTAGAACTTTTCAAAGCCCCTTATGGGTATCTCATTTCTCAGCTTTTCCTTTGAAGCTTTTTGGTTAGCCTATTGTTGCCCTAACTGTTATCTACTGTCTCCAGCAGCCACACTTTTAAACAGTTGCCTATAATTGTTCTCAACAAACACCTGTGGTGATTAGGCTTTTCACTCTGGACAAATTTCAAGTCAGATAAAGACAGCCCTGCAAGTGAGGTCTTCAGGGAACCACCAGATGGGTCAAATGATGATAATTCTCTGAGAATAGGGCTTTGAAGGAGCTTCAGCCCTCTTCTGCCCCTTCTAGGGGCTACTAAACTGCTGGTTTTCACTGTTACTACAGGCTGTTCGTTTTTAAGCCTTCTGTGGTGTTTGGGAGAGCAGAATAGGAATAGGGCAAGTTAAAACATCACAAAATTCACTGTTTTTACCAAAATTCAGCCATTTTTTCCTTTAATAAACACTCCTTGGACTGCTGCAAGCTTGTGGTTAATTCCCACAGTTCAGAAAAAGTTGATTCTCACAGTTTTCATGAGTAGTGTTCTCATTGCTTTTATGGGAGAGAGAATTTTCAGAGATTTTTACTCCATCACTTTTGCTGATGTGTCCTTATCTTTTATAAGTACTTGTTGGTAAAGGGGCTTTCAATGAGTTATTTCACATCATTTGGATATCCTATTTTTTTTTTTTATAATATCCCCATGATTTTGCTGTTTTGGTGAGGTAAGGCAAAAAGTAAAAACTTAATTGTCTGAGTTTATGTAGGAAATTAGAAGGGAACCTCAGCAAAGGAGAGAGCCTCTGCTACTGGGAGTTAATAACATGAAGTATTTCGTCCAGAATTCCAAAGTTGTTATACAAATTGTACTTAAATGGAAAGGTAAAACCCTTTTATTCTCAGTGTTGTCTTAACTCACATGTTGGTCATCCATCTGCATTTGTTGTTTATTATGATGCAGATAGGAAGGACGCAGTTGGGAGGTATTAGGGAGAAGAGAAGACAAAGAATTACAGAATAAAAAGTTAAACTGTCATAAATCTTGTTGGGCAAATAAATACTTTGAATATTGGTCACATACTGTTTTAGAGAGTTCTGAAGGTCTGGAATTGACTGTCTCCAGCATTTGGCTGTATCAAATAATACTTTAAAAGACTTTTAACTTTTAGCAGTTAAGCTAGATTTGAACCGAAGACTCAGAACAAAATAGCTCATCAATTTTTAAGATGATTTTACATCCTTGAAATAAAAAAGTTGGTGGAATGCTGGGCATTTAAACTCAAAGCTAATTTTGTTTCATTTGCTTCCTTTCTTTTGTACTAGGAAAGTGGTGAGTCTTTCGCCATTTACCATTAATGTTGCTGTAAATAAAGAATGTAATTTCCCTTGGAAGAGTAAAAGGAGAACATTAGAATGTTTTTTTCTTTTTTTAGTTTGTCCCCAATCTAAAAAAAAATCATCACTCTGAATTTATATCTGGTCTCTAACTTACCTGCAGCCATTGTGAAATGAATGGAAAATTGTAGATCCATCATTCACCTTCACATCTGCAATTACCTCAGGCTAAGGACATCCGGGGTGACTTTTAACTCAGCGTTTTTTCCCCACATCCACTTAACTCTATTATAGTGCCTTCTAATTAATATCTGTGATGTGATGTTCCCTTAATGGAAATGGCCATTTCATCATCTAGTTGATGTTGGATTTCTGCCATCTTCCTTCTTAGGAGACTCTTAACCATGCACTGCAATCTATCTGCCTGATCAATTCCATTCCTTCAATGATTCATCCAGGCTCAGTGAGCTAATGGCTGTGACTGTGCTGCCTGAATCTGTAGAAGAGTTTGAGAAATTGGAAATAAATTAAATTTATCATCATTGTGGGGCATCTGGTTGGTATCAGACTTTTAAATGAATATGAAACAGGTCATGCAAACAGGCAAAATACTTTTATCCAGACAATGTCATCCCTCTATTGGCTGTGATCCTCCCTACGACAACCATGAGTTAAAGCCTTTCAGTAAGTATAGATAGAGGGAAAGAATTAAAATTCCAATCTTCTCTTTTTTTCCTCTCTTGCGTTCCTCTACAACATCCCGTAAATAGCTTCAGTACCAAAGAGTGTTACTGTGGTTCTGGAAGATTGTTCTGTCATTTCTTTGTGGTGAACACAAAAAGCAGATGCCTAGACATGAAATTTACTGAGCAGAATGTTAGCACATTTAATATAAAACCTGCCCTCTAGTGAACCAAATCATCCCAGACATCACAGTTCCTTACATCTTTTGTGAGTGTCAGCAGGACTGATAGAAAGGACAAAAGTGGACACCAGTTCCTCATAGTACTGGTGCTTTTTATAGAGTAACAACACTAGAGGAGCTCATCTGTGCAAAAACAGCCCATTGCTAACTAAATGACATGAGCTCATTGGGAAAGATCCAAATTCAGTTGGAGTTTGGCTTTTCTTAATTATTATTAATCAGAGAAATGAAAGGTAAGAGTGTTCTATCTGATACAGAGTCACCACTGTATGAGTGATACTAATAAAAGCAGGGTAGATGGCTTTCTTACAAACCTTCTTTCCAAGGGTACAACTCATTGGTAAGTAGAATTTTTTTTTATCTCCAAATAGTTTTTCCAGTGTTCGTCACAAACTTTTATTACTAGTAAGAGAAAATAAGAATATTTCTTGGGGCTGGCCCTGTGGCCGAGTGGTTAAGTTTGCACACTCCACTACGGCGGCCCAGGGTTTCGCTGGTTCGGATCCTGGGTGCAGACATGGCACCACTCATCAGGCCACGCTCAGGCGGTGTCCCACGTGTCACAACTAGAAGGACCCACAACTAAAATATACAACTACGTACTGGGGGGATTTGGGGAGAAAAAGCCAAAAGAAAAAAGAAAAAGAAAAAAGATTGGCAACAGTTGTTAGCTCAGGTGCCAATCTTTAAAAAAAAAAGAATATTTCTTACAATTAAATCTAAAAACTCATAAAGCTGGGGCCAGCCCAGTGGCGTGGTGGTTAAGTTTGTGCTTTCCACTTCAGTGGCCCAGTGTTCACAGGTTCAGATCCCGGGCACAGACCTACACACCACTCATCAAGCCATGCTGTGGTGGCATCCCACATACAAAAAATAGATGAAGATTGGCACAGATGTTAGCTCAGGGACAATCTTCCCCACCAAAAAAAAATAAAATAAAAAATGTTTTAAAAAACTCATAAAGTTGTTATGAACTTTTGAGAACATTTTAATGAGTTTCTTCTAGTTTTTTCCTTAAGTGAAGATTTGTCTTTGAGCATGAAGTCTTCTAGGCTATCCCTAGAGAGAGCTGTCACAAAAGTCCTTCAATCTTCTGTCTCGTGTCTGCTGTTTTCACTATTTACCTTTGCATTTTCATCATAGTTTATCATTAAATTTGAATTTAAAACAAGTTAAGGGCATCCATTTTTCAGAAAAGACAGTTGACATAATTTTGAAAGATGTCTACTTAGAAAACCCAGGATTTAATTTGTTTAGAGCACAAGCACCAGATATGCATTTTTGATTTCCCACACCTGAAGGAAATAAATCTAATCTTGTTTCTCTTAGGAAAGAAGATTGAAACCATCCTAATTTGAAATAGAAATATGATAATTGATATTTTATATTTTTTAACCCCTTTCTTTTAAAAAGACAGGTGTTTTCGTAGTTAAGAGATCAGAGTAGGCATGGTTTTTTTTTTTGGTAGGAAAAATGAGGCTTGTCCACTGCAGGGCAGAAAACAGAAAAAGAGGAAAACGGTTCCTGGCTCTCTCCAGTAGACCAGGTTGTTTTTAAGCCCCACGTAAATGGAATCAAATACCCTTGGTTCTTATAACCCCTTACAAAGTTAAGTCTAATGACACCAAAACTAACAGCTTTATGGTTTTGAAGGATTTTCAACTCATCTTATTTGGTTTTCCAAACAATTCTATGAGATAAACAAGATAATAATTAACAAGCCTAATTTTCAGATGATGAAATGAAGTCCAGTGAGATTTGGTTACTTAAGGATGCACTGTGGCTTCCTCATGTCTCTAATCTCAGTGTAGTGTTCTTTTTACCACGGCATGCTGTCTTTGTAAATGTGAATTTTTTATATTTAATAAAAATTACATAGTACCTTCGGATTAAGTATTTCTGGTCTCATTATTTTAACCTCAGTTAATACAACATTCTTCCTGTTTTGCCTGGTAGTTATATTTATGTGGCAAGTACTTATTCAACTTCTTCTATATTCTTCCATTACAAGATGCTAATGTAGATACAAATGTCAATAATTTACAATCCCTGCCCTCGAGAAGCTCACAGTCTAGTGAGGGAGTCAATTACATTTTTTTAACAGCTTTATTGAGATATAATTGACATGCAATAAACTGTATATATTTAAAGTGTACAATTAGATAAATTTTGACATATAGCTACACATATGAAACCATCTTTTGCCCATGTTTTTGAGGTTTTTTTTTTTTTATTGTTGAGTTTCAAAAGTGCTTTATATATTTTGGATGCAAATCCTTTATCAAATATATGTGGTGTGTCTTTTCATTATCTTTACAGTGACTTTTAAAGAACAGAAGTTTCTGACTTTGAAATACAGTTTATTAATTTATTCTTTTTGTTATTTCTGTTTTGATTACTGTAGCTAAGACTGCTTTGAATCTATAGATCAATTGGGGGAAAATTGACATCTTAATATTTAATCTTTGACACATGAATGACATATCTCTGTTTATTTGTCTTTAATTTCTCTCAGTAATATTTTATACTTTTCATTGTACACTTTTACATTTTCTCAGATTTATCCCTAAATATTTCATATTTTTTGTTGCTATTGTAAATGTATTTTTAAAATTTCTGTTTCTGATTGTTCATTGCTACTATGTAGAAATATAATTGATTTTCAGATTGCAGTTCAATATGTCAACTGCTCTACTGATGGTACATGCAGAGTACTGTGAGGCGCAGAGAAGGAATAACCAATTCTACTTGAAGTGTCAAGGAAGGCTCACACAAGAAACATCGTGAATTTTGTAGTTATTTTCTTGATTTTTAGTTGAATGTCTTTCCCAAAATTCTAGAAGAATTTATAGCAATTAAGGTATAAATTATTTTAAATTTTTGAAAAATTTTTCAGAAGCAGTGTGCTAAGTAACAGACTAGAAACTCTAGTATTGAGTTTAAAACTTTTAAGTCTTTATTTTGGAAAATTTTAATCATATGTGAAAATAGAATCTTATTTTTCATAGCTTTATTTAATATTTATATTGTATATATATTTTTATATTTGTGTGTATTTTGGAAATTCCAGACTAATAGAAAAGTTGCAAAAATAACGCAAGGAATTTCCATATAATCTTCACTCAGATTCACCAGTTTACATTTCTCCCCCATCTGCTCTATCATTCTTTCTCTGTTTTCTTTTCCTGAACTAAGAGTACATTGGAGACATTATGCCCTTTTACCCCAAATATTTTGTTGTTTATTTCCTTAGAATTAGGACATTCTCTTACATCGGCACAGCACAGTTATCAGAATCAGGAAGTCTAACATTGATAAAGTACTATTAGCTAATCCCTAGTTAATATTCTAATTTTGTCACTTATCTTAATTATATCCTAATGTGTAGTGATTTTTTTTCCCCGAGTCTGCAATCCAATCCAGGATCACACCTTGAATATAGTTGTCATGTATTCTTTAATCTGGGACAGTTTATCAACCTTTCCTTTTGTTTTTTTCACCTTGACATTTAAAGTATATAAATATACTTGTTAGAATGTCGCTTATTTGGGATTTTCCCAATGATTCTTCATAACTAGATTCAATTTATTCATTCTGGTAGGAATCCCACTGAAGTGATATCTCTTAGTGTATCTTTGGAGGAGGAAAGTAATACCTGTTTGTCCCAATATTTGTGGTATTAGGTATTATGACTTGTAGTTAAGAAGGAATCTGCCTGGTTTCTCCACTGTCAACTTACTCTTTTTCCCTTTGTAATCACAGTCATGCATTGCATGATAATGTTTTGGTCCCTGATGGATGGTATATACAGCAGTGGTCCCATAAGATTAGTACCATATAGCCTAGCTGTGTAGCAGGCTACACTATCTAGGTTTGTGTAAGTACAGTCTGTATTTGCACAATGACTTAAATGCCTAACAATGCTTTTCTCAGAACATGTCCCTGTCATTAAGCAATGAATGACTATAATCTGTAATTATTTTATATACTTTGAAATTAAATATCCTGCCCTCATCAAACTTTCACCCACTAATTTTAGCACACATTGATAATTTTTTTACCTCCATCATTAACATGTTTCTCTGTTTTCTGTCTATGAATTGATAGTTAAAGGTAGATGCCATTTGTAATCTTGATCACTACATTATTCTTTGTATACCAAAGCTTCAGAGTTGTTTAAGTAAACATGTAAAAAGTTAACCTGACCCCCAAAATGAAATTAAATTGGTTTTGGATAAAGAACTGATAGTTCATAATTAGCATGTCATGATTTGATTTTGTGTTCTTTTATTTTTATTAAATATGTCCTCTTTTTATAAATTTATATTTTCTTAAATACTGTATTTTCTGGAGTCATTTTTCCCATGAATATTACATCTTTGTCGTAAATATTTTCAGTATTGGACTTTTATTGTGTGAGTGGTCATTTGTTAACAAAAAGTAGTTCAGCTGCCTGAAAGAGTCAGTCTGCTTATATTTTATTTACTGGCAAAACTAGGGCAGTTGTACTCAAAAATAGTCTTTAATCTTAGTTCTCAGTGGTGTCTTGTTTCTTCCTCTTTTTTCTTTTTTTATATATGAAAAGTAGTATCTTGCTCAAGGTTTTCAGCTTTTCATTTTACTGTTTTGTTGGTTCTTGACAAGTCAAGTGATTACTGAATTGACCATAGGAATTGAAATGAGCTTATTTAGTTAAATAGTGGAACACTTTTGACACCATCCCTCCTGATATGTCCAGGTCTGATGAATTAGAAATCCATGTTATGTGGCAAGCTACCTTGGTGCATGTTCTCCTCAGATGAATGTTAATTATGCTTTTTTTCCCTCTCTTTCTTCTTATGCCGTAATATCCTGGTTTTACAAAGCCCTTTAAAGTACCTAACCTGTTGACAGGCAAATCCTCGACTTAATTTTAATGACAGTTTGCTTAGCAGGGAATGTCTGTGTAAAATTTCTTTTCTCAACAATTCGAACTAAATATTACCATCAGATTACTTACATTGAAGACAGTCGACCCTATATAACAGTCTTTATCTACTGAGAAATTTTAATTGAGTTCATAATAGTTTGCATCACTTGTACATTATTTCTTGACTGTCACTACATAAGAGCTCTTCTTCACCCCTTGCGCCCACCCCCAACCCCCTTCCGCTGGTAACCACTGAACTGTTTTCTTTGTCCATGTGTTTGTTTATATTCCGTGTATGAGTGAAATCATCTGGTGTTTGTCTTTCTCAGTCTGGCTTATTTCGCTTAGCATAATTCCCTCCAGGTCCTTCTGTGTTGTTGTAAATGGGATGAATGTCTATTTTCATGGCTGAGTAGTGTCCCATTGTATCTATATACCACATCTTCTTTATCCAATCATCAGTCGATGGGCACTTGGATTGTTTCCATGTCTTGGCTATTGTGAATAGTACTGCAATGAACTTAGGGGTGCATATGTTACTTTGGATTGTTGATTTCAAATTGTTTGAAATTTCAAATTGTTTGACCCAGTAGTGGGATAGCTGGGTCATATGGTAGTTCTATTTTTAGTTTTTTGAGGAATCTCCAAACTGTTTTCCATAGTGGCTGCACCAGTTTACATTCCCACCAGCAGTGTATGAGTGTTCCCTTCTCTCCACACCCTCTCCAACATTTGTTATTTTTAGTCTTAGTGATTATAGCCATTTTAACAGGTGTAAGGTGGTATCTTAGCATAATTTTGACTTGCATTTCCCTGATGATTAGTGATGTTGGACATCTTTTCATGTGTTTATTGGCCATCTCTATATCTTCTTTGGCAAAATGTTTGTTCATCTCCTCTGCCCATTTTTTGATCAGGTTGTTTGTTTTTTTATTGTTCAGTTGTGTGAGTGCCTTATATATTATGAAGATTATCCCCTTGTCAGATGTATGATTTGCAAATATTTTCTCCCAATTGGTGGGTTGTCTCTTTGTTTTGATTCTAGTTTATTTTGCCCTGCAGAGGCTCTTTAGTTTGATGAACTCCCAGTTGTTTATTTTTTCTTTTGTTTCTCTTGTTTGAGAAAATGTATTCGAAAAGATTCTTTTAAGTTCGATGTCAAAGAGTGTACTACCTATATTATCTTCCAGGAGTTTTATGGTTTCAGGACTTATCTTCAAGTCTTTGATCCATTTTGAGTTTATTTTTGTGTATGGTGTGAGATAATGGTCTACCTTCATTCTTTTGCATGTGGCTGTCCATTTTTCCCAACACCATTTATTGAAGATACTGTCTTTTCTCCATTGTATGTCCTTTTCACCTTTGTTGAAGATTAGCTGTGTGTAGATGTGCGGTTTTATTTCTGGGCTTTCAGTTCTGTTCCATTGATCTGTGTGCCTGTTTTTGTACCAGTACCATGCCGTTTTGATCACTATGGCTTTGTAGTAAACTTTGAAGTCAGGGATTGTGATACCTACAGCTTTGTTCTTTTTTCTCAGGATTATCTTAGTAATTCAGGGTCTTTGGTTGCCCCAAATGAATTTTAGGATTATTTGTTCTATTTCCATAGTGAATGTCATTGGGATTCTGATTGGGATTGCATTGGATCTGTAGGTTGCTTTGGGTAGTATGGACATTTTAACTATGTTTATTCTTCCAGTCCATGTGCATGGAATCTCTTTCCATCTCTTCATGTCATTATCAACTTCTTTCAGTAATGTCTTATAGTTTTCATTGTGTAAGTCCTTCACCTCCTTGGCTAAATTTGTTCCTATGTACTTTACTCTTTTAGTTGCGATTGTAAATGGAATTGTATTCTTGAATTCTCTTTCTCTAAGTTCGTTATTGGAGTATAGAAAAGCAACTGATTTTTGTGAGTTGATTTTGTACCCTGCAACATTACTGTAGTTGTTAATTATTTCTATTATTTTTCTGATGGATTCTTTGTGGTTCTAATTCTTTGGGGTTTTCTATATATAAGATCATGTCATCAGCAAACAGCAAGAGTTTCACTTCTTCACTCCCTATTAGGATTCCTTTTATTCCTTTCTTTTACCTAATTGCTCTGGCCAAAACCTCCAGTACTATGTTGAATAAGAGTGGTGATAGTGGGCATCCTTATCTTGTTCCTGTGTTCAGGGGGATGGCATTCAGTTTTTGACGTTGAGTATGATATTGGCTGTGGGTTTGTCATATACGGCCTTTATTATGTTGAGGTAATTTCCTTCTTTCCCCATTTTGTTAAGAGTTTTTATCATAAATGGCTGTTGGATCTTGTCAAATGCTTTCTCTGCATCTATTGAGATGATCATGTGGTTTTTATTCCTCAATTTGTTGATGTGGTATATCACATTGATTGATTTGCAGATGTTGAACCATCCCTGCATCCCTGGTATAAATCCCACTTGATCATGATGTATGATCCTTTTGATATATTGCTGAATTCAGGGTGCCAGAATTTTGTTGAGGATTTTTGCATCTATGTTCATCAGCAGTATTGGCCTGTAGTTCTCCTTTTTTGTGCTGTCCTTGTCAGGCTTTGGTATCAGAGTGATGTTGGCCTCGTAAGATGTGTTAGAAAGTATTCCATCTTCTCTAACTTTTTGGAATAGCTTGAGACGGATGGATATTAAATCATCTCTGAAAGTTTGGTAGAATTCCCCAGGGAAGCTGTTTGGGCCTGGGGTTTTATTCTTTGGGATACTTTTGAGTACTATTTCAATCTCTTTCCTTGTGATTGGTCTATTCAGATTGTCTGTTTCTTCTTTATTCAGCTTTGGGAGCTTGTAAGAGTCTAAGAATTTATCCATTTCCTCTAGGTTATCCATTTTGTTGGCATGTAGTTTTTTGTAGTATTCTCTTATAATCTATTGCATTTCTGTGGTGTCTGTTATTTCACCTCTTTCATTTCTAATTTTATCTGAGCTTTCTCTGTTTTTTTCTTTGTAAGTCTGGGTAGGGGTTTGTCAATTTTATTTATCGTCTCAAAGAACCTGCTCTTTGTTTCATTGATCCTTTCTACTGCCTTTTTTGTTCCAGTAGCATTTATTTCTGCTCTGATTTTTATTATTTCTCTCCTTCTGCTGACTTTGGGCATTGTTTGTTCTTTTTCTAATTCAGTTAGGTGTAATTTGAGATTGCTTATTTGAGATTTTTCTTGTTTTTTAAAGTGTGCCTGTATTGCGATGAATGTCCCTCTTAATATAGCTTTTGCTGCATCCTGTATGAGTTGGTATGGTAGGTTATCATTTTCATTTGTCTCCAGATGTTTTTTGATTTCTCTTTTAATTTATTCAGTGATCCATTGCTTGTTCAATATCATGTTTAGTCTCCACATCTTTGTCCCTTTCTCAGCTTTTTTTTGTAATTCATTTCTAGCTTTATAGCATTATGATCAGAGAAGATGCTTATTATTTCAATTTTTTAAAATTTATTGAGGCTTGCCTTGTTTCCCAGCATATGGTCTGTCCTTGAGAATGTTCTGTGCGCACTTGAGAAGAATGTGTGTTCTGCTCTTTTTGGATGGAGTGTTCTATATATGTCTATTAAATCCAACTAGATTAGCTTTTCATTTAATTCCACTGTTTCTGTGTTGATTTTCTGTCTGGATTATCTATCCATTGATGTGAGTGGAGTGTTGAGGTCCCTACTATTATTGTGTTATTAGTAATATCTTCTTTCAGGTTTGTTAATAGTTGCTTTATGAACATTGGTGCTCCTGTGTTAGGTGCATAGATATTTGTAAATGTTATTTATTCTTGATGGAGTGTCCCTTTGATCATTATATATTGCCCCTCTTTGTCTCTCTTTACCTGTCTCATCTTGAAGTCTACTTTGTCTGATATAAGTATTGCGACACCCGCTTTCTTTTGTTTGCCATTAGCTTGGAGTATTGTCTTCCATCCCTTCACTCTGAGCCTGTGTTTGTCCTTGGAGCTGAGCTGTGTTTCCTGGAGGCAGCATATTGTTGGGTCTTGTTCTTTAATCCCTCTCACCACTCTGTGTCTTTTTATTGGAGAGTTCAGTCCATTTACGTTTAGGGTGATTATTGATATATGAGGACTTAATGCTGTCATTTTATCACTCGTTTTCCAGCCTGCGTTTCCTTTGTTTCTCGTCCTGTGTGTTTTGGTCTAAACATTGAGTTATGTAGTTTTTTATGATGTGTTTCTTTGTTTTCTCCTTATTTATTCTTTGTTTCTCTGTTCTGCTTCTTTGTTTAGTGGTTACCCTGAGGTTTGTTTTCAGAATCTGGTGTATAAGATAGTCCGTTTTCTGATGGCCTCCTATTTCCTTAGTCTAAACCAATTCAGTCCCTTTCCTCCTTCCCTCCTAAGTTGTTTTTCTCATATCTTATTCCATCTTGTGTTGTGAATTTGAGCTTAGAATGACAGGATTATCTTTGTTTTTGGTCTTTTCCTTCCCTTTAGCTTAATGCTATTCTTGAGTATTTGCTATCCTAATCTGATTCTGAAAACCTATGTATCTCCTTACTCTGTGTTTTGTGACCCTTTTTTTTCCCCCCAGGTATGAGGGCCTTCTTTAGGATTTCTTGTAGGGGAGAGGTCTCATGGTTGTGAAGTCCCTTAGCTTTTGTTTGTTTGGGAAATTTTTTATTTCTCCCTCATATCTGAAGGATATTTTTTCTGGATAAGGTATTCTTGGCTGAAGATTTTTTCTTTTAAAGATTTGAATATGTCATTCCATTCTCTCCCAGCTTGTAAGGTTTCTGCATAGAAATCTGCTGAAAGCCTGATAGGGGTTCCTTTGTAGGTTATTTTCTTCTGCCTTGCTACCCTTAGTGTTCTTCCTTTGTCATTCATTCTTGCCAGTTTTACTACTATATGCCTTGCAGTAGGTCTTTTTCCATTGACAAATCTAGGAGATCTGGAAGCCTCTCGCATACAAATTTACCTCTCTTTTCCTAGGTTTGGGAAGTTCTCTGCTATTATTTGAACATGCTTTCTGCTCCATTCTCCTGAAATACCTGTAATTCTTATGTTGCATTTCCTCATTGAGTTGGATATTTTTTGGACACTTTCTTCATTTCTTTTAGCCTTCATTCTCTCTCCTCCCCTGGAGCATTTCAACATGTCTGTCTTCGCTTATGCTGATATGCTCCTCTATTATGTCCACTAGAGCATTCAGGGAATCCGTATTTTGTTTTATGTATTCCATTTTGTCTTTCATCTCTCAATATTTCTGATTGATTCTTCTTTATAGTTTCAATCTCTTTTGTGAAGTAGCTCCTGAACTCGTTGAATTGTTTCTTTGCCTTCTCTTTTACCTCGTTGAGTTTTTTGATGACAGCTATTTTGAATTCATTGTCATTTAGCTTACATATTTCTGTGTCCTCAGGACTGAATTCTGAGTGCTTGTCGTTTTCTCTGTGGTCTGGATATTTGATGTAGTGTCTGATGTTGTTAGAGGAGGTAGGTTGGGTCTTACGCATTCTGATATTATTTGGTTGCAGTTACCACCTATCACCACTGGGTGGGGGTTGAGAGCTGCGTATTCCGAGCCCTCTGCCTCCAGCCGAGATCCCAGGCCGTGGAGCCATGCTGGTTGGGTGTGGGGAGGGGTGCTTTCTCCTGTGTGCTCTTGGGGTTCTCTCGTTCTGGCTCTCTGGTCTCCTGGAGTGTTGACTTGATGAGGTCACCCCCCCCCCCCCCCCCCCCCCGTGAAAGCTTTTACTCCGTTAGAGGGCTTCCATCTAGGCTGCAAGGGCCCTAGGGAGTCCTTGGTGATCCCGCAAATGAGCAACCCCTCCCCCACTCCTTCCTTCACTGAGCCTCCCTGGGCAGCGACCTCAGTCTTTAGGGGGAGGGAGCGAAGTTCTCTCTTACCCCGTTCCAGCTCCTCTGGGGGGGCCGGGGGTCCAGCCTCTCCACCCTCCATCATGTGGCTTCAAGTCTCTCCAACGTTTTTTGTGCTGTGTTAGGATGTCCTCTGTTGGAGTATGGATGCCCCTATTCATTGTATGTTGGAGGGGAGAGTCTTGGGAAAGTTCACTCCACTATGATGCTCATGTCACTCCTATGACGGCATATTTTGTTTTCTGTGTTGATTGAGACATTCAGTCACTGTGTTACAAACATGGTGATGGCTGTTAGGAGGCATCAGTTTTTCTCT
This sequence comes from Equus caballus, assembly GCF_041296265.1. Taxonomy (NCBI): domain Eukaryota; kingdom Metazoa; phylum Chordata; class Mammalia; order Perissodactyla; family Equidae; genus Equus; species Equus caballus. The sequence goes on from NC_091684.1 coordinate 92,705,842, forward strand.
GTGGGAAATAATAAGTCATTAAGGACAGTGGTGTTTTGGGGGTTTTTTTTTTGTTTTTTTGTGTTTTTTAGTTGACATTTGCCAGTGAGATATTTCCACAAAGGAGGAATAAGTTTATTAACAAAGACCCTTTAGAAGGTACAGCTTTTAAGAAAAATCCTTCTGAAAAATAATATTGGCAGATTATTTGTTTCAGGTACTGAACAGTATAGTGAATACACAGGCTATGCTGAAACATATCGTTGGGCCAGGAGCCATGAAGATGGGAGTGAAAGGTGAGTTCCTTTCTGACTTTAGTATCACATGGCCAAAAGCCAAGGAGTATCTATGTGCTTGACCCTGGTACATTATGTCTTCCATCTACTCTTATTTCAGAAATTTAACTTTCTTTTGAGATTCAGTATTACAAGTTCATAAGTAGTTAAAACAGTATTACCATTTCCATATACCAAAGGGAAGAACAGAGAAATAAAAGCCAGAAGTCTAAACCAAGAACAAGAAGGGCAGAGCTCTCTAGAGTTCTTTACCTCTTAGCTGCCATTTGTAAACAGTCAGTGGAGGTTAACTTCCAAGGCCAAACTTATTTAGAATAGGTTCTAATTTGAGCTCAAAGCCTTTAAGTAGCTTATTTAGTTATCCTTAACTTTTCTGTGAGATTCGGTAGGTGGGGGGAACCTATGTTGGGACAGTTTGCCTATGTTGGGACAGTTTGCCTCATGCCACAAAACAGTTGACAGTAGAACCTACAATGAACTCTGCTGCTGCTGTCTTTTCTTTCTTATTGAAATATATTTTTATACTTTGATATCTTTGCATCCCCACTAAATTGGTTTACCACAGGTAAATTTTTACAGAAGTGGTGCCTGAAAGCTTGTGTGTGTGTGTGTCTGTGTTTGTGTGTCTGTGTGTTTTAATGGCAGAAGGAATCAGCTATTGCCCATGTACCCATACAGACTTATTCTTTGTAATATCTCAAGCCCAGCCCCTGGTCTCTTTCCCTTTCTTTTGGTTAAAATATGTGATTGCAACAATTATCTATGTGGATGTTTAATTCCTGATAATTATTTACAAACTAACCTGAAGGTTTCTACTGCTGTTCTTCAGTGTGAAAAGTTGCTTTGTATATCACTCTGTGCAAGTTTATAGAGAGATGAAATATTTGGAATTTAATGTTTCCAAAATCATCATCTCACCTAGTCATTCCTGTTTCCACAAGCAATATGTTATTGTCTGCTTTGCTATCTTTGTCTTTTTAAAAACAGTTCTGGGCACCAGCAGTTGAGCACAGTAGGTAGAATATTGTACTGAATCATTACACATTTTTTGTAACGTGACTTCCTGGGATTATTTCTTGGGCAATATATGGCAATGTTAGAAACCCAGTGACTTAGAGCAAGTCTTTCAAAACCAAGGAGGAATGAGCTCTTGTAGAGATACAAATGCCAGGTCTTTAGCATTAGAGGAGAACAAAGAACTAAGTTCCTCTTGTTTGCCCCTAAATCCTTCAACCTCTGAGACTCACTGTAAACGATGTATACCTGTTTACAATATGTCATATTTGTTGTCTCGATAATTTTTTATTTTACTGTTTAATGCCTGGCAGTCCACAATCTGTATGCTTTGGAATCTAAAAATAAAATGGTGTTTCCTGCCCTCCTTTTTTTCTGAGACCTATAGCCACTGGTTCGTTTGTTTGTTTTTAATATTTTAACCCTGCCAATGTCTGAAAACTCCGGCCCCGTGAGGGTTTTATTTTGTCAGTGCCTTTCTCCGTTCCTCATCGGTCCCCCCTCTGTCCTGCCCTAGGGACGACTGGCAGCGGCGCGGCACTGAAATTGTTGCCATCGATGCCCTTCACTTCAGACGCTCCCTCGACCAGTTTGTGCCTGAGAAAATCAGACGCGAGCTTAACAAGGCCAGTAACCTTATTTCTTAGTTCATCTGGCAGCTGTCATCTATTCACTGCCATTTTATTAATGCTGAAATTAATGCTTTCTGGTAATTCTTGCAGTGTCAGTATGTCTGCCCACAACTCTCTTGATTTAATGGGTCTGTCAGCTTGTACAAGATGTACTTTCCATTTCGTAATTGTTTGATTACTGATGCCAGATAGACTGTGGCTTGGTATTAAGCCCCACACAGGCATTTATCTCATCAAACACTTTTAGCTGCTTTGGAACATTATCATTGTAAAACCATATAAAAATGAATGAGCCCTGATAATTTTTTTCAGAACTTGCCAAATGACATTGTCTCTGCAAGGTATGCTATCAGGATTCAAACAGATAAACCATCAAAGTCAAGTTAATATTGTTCTATTATAGATAAGATTCACATGTAAATTGTTTATTGATTTGGTAATTTGACATATTTATGATGGAATCTATGATTTTCTGGGATGCTTAGTGCTGTCTCCTATAATCATTTTCCTTTTTTTTATTGTATTACAGAAATATAAAAATGAGCCATACCCATGGTTAGTTCAAATTTTCACTACTGTTAACCATAATAAATAAACTTGATCATACAATAGAGTGCTGATTCTATTCTCTGTATTTAGGGCCTTACCAAAACGGTTGATATTTTCTTTAGTTCTTCAGATTACTCTCACAGTCAAGAAGACTGACCCAATTCTGAAAAACCATTGGTTAACCCCCACAAGTAGGATTTGATTATGAGATTGTTTGTTAAGATAATGAGGTTTGTGGTTTTACATAGCTATACCTTTGCCAGTCCCAGACTTCTGATAATGATAGCACTGGGTGTACCATTACAAGGGGCTTGGGAGTGCCCATGGATCAGCACGTGTGGCCTTCAGTATGTCATCTTCACATCTCCTGGGGTCTCACCACAGGAGCAGTCTGTCTGTGGTGCTCTGTTTATCCCAGCTCAACCACCTTGCCTCTCATATTGCTAGTGTTATTATAAACATTATATGTATATATAAACAACCAACCAATCCAGAAAGGCTTCTACTACACTTACAACTTAGTAGATATTTTGAATTACATGTATTATCTTCTATGTAATCTACCTCAGAATCTAATTTATTGTTGAACATGTTTTCTTATATATAATTTATTAGGTTATTTTAATTAATTAATTTTAGTTATTTATTTGCTGAGGAAGATTAACCTTGAGCTAACGTCTGTTGCCAAAATTCCTCTTTTTTTGCTTGAGGAAGATTAGCCTTGAGCTAACATCCCTGCCCATCTTCCTCCACTTTATATGTAGGTCACCACCACAGCATGGCTTGACAAGTGGTGTAGGTCTGCACTCGAGAGCCGAAACTGCAAACCCAGGCCACCAAAGCAGAGCCTGCTGAACTTAACCACTACGCCACAGGGCTGGTCCCCATTAGGGTATTTAATGTTTAGAGTTCTCAAAGAAATCTCATTAAAAAGTTTGAAGAATAAATGCACTATTTTCCAAAGTTGAACTTAAATAACAGATGTTTAATTTTTTTTTTTAAGTAATTCCTTAGAAAAGCTGTCCAGCTTTTCTGGATGTAAGCCATCCAGAAAGACTATTCTTTGGTATATCAACAGTTATAATTTTTCTCTTTTACCTAACTCTGGAAGTCAGAGATTTGCCAGCGCTGATAATAATCTTTATTATATTAGGTATGTTTTAAATGTAAGCCTGCTTTCACTGTTCAGGACTCTTACCTTAAAGCAGTTGTCTCCAAGCACGTGATGTTTTTATTATGTAGCATATCAAGTAGAATAGGAAGATTTATCTCTAGATTTTGATGAGATATTATTTATCAAACGTGTATGTTATGAATTTGTCACATGGTCATTGATATGTATCTAGAAGATATTTACTTAAGTTGTAGGTAGTTTGGAGAGAAATATATGAAAAGGAAATGTGTTTAACCATAATCGTACATTAATACAAATTTAAAGCTTCCCTTTTTTCATGGATAAAGTCTACCTTCCCCCAAATACTTTTCTGTAGGAACTAGATCATTCACTTTTAGAAATTATCTGCAAATATGATCTTTTTAAAAGATAATCCTGGACATAAGTAAGTGTTTTCTTTTTTAATTCCCCATGGCCAATTGATGTTCTCTATATTTACTTGTATAGCACTAACCTTCAGTTTATTTGTCTTCAAAGACACGAGAATTTTAAAGACGTGAAGCCTTGGTATGTGTGAATAGGTTAGGTTAGTTGTAAATAACATTGAAATACATTTATTTGTAGGATGTAGTTAGTTGTATGTAGCATTGAAAAACATTTATTTGTAGAATATAGAGTCCTTATGAGACACACTTTATACAATAAAAAATGAGTCTTTAAGTAACCTGGCAACAGAAGTTTTTATTTCTTTCGAGTCACTCAGTGCCTAGCACATTGCTTTGCTTCTGGGCACTTCTCAAAAATGTTTGTTAAATGAACTAGTCAATGATTAATTAAACTTTCTAGATATTGCTAATACAGTTTTTTAAGATAAACTTTTTAGCTATAAATACGTTATCTCAAATCACTCAAAATGTTATAGATTTATGGATATTTCCTAAATACTCTTCAAGTGCTAAAGAAAGCCTAAGAAGTCCAGGGTCACTTCAGGCGTGGAGTAGATGATACCATAGGAAGCAGAGTGATTGATTTTCAATGTATAGTAATGCAGTTACCTATTTGTTTTCAACCTGCCATTATTTATGTCAGTATGCATTTGTGTGATTTCTATTTCATAAAAGACTTTTTGCAGTCAAATGCAGGTAGAATTTTTTTTTAATTTTACAAGTAATGATAGTGAAAGTAATTGCTAATATAAAATGATTATTTACTACATGCTAGGCACTCTACTTAACACTTTAAATGCTTGGTCTGATTAATCCTAACCACCCAGGGAGATGTAGATGCAGTTCTTATCTCCAATTTAGAGACAGTGAACTGAGCCCTGGAAAGTTGAATAACTTGCCCCGGGTCACACAGATAGGCAGTGACAAAGCCAGGACTTGAATCTAGGTTCCCCTGCTTTCAAATTACTTTTTAAAAATGTGGCTCCTCCCACGTAGAGATTACTTTAACTAGATCTGTCTTTCCAGACTTTTTACCTGTTTCGGTCTTAAATCATTAAGAATATTCCTGCGTTTGGTTAACACGTGATCTCCCATAAGCATGTATGCCTGGGTTACCTCTTCTCTTTTAGTCATAATCCTATACTGTGAGCAAACTGCCAGTGGAATACTTTTCTCCATATTCCTTTCTGTTTTGCTGTACTCTTTCAAGGAAATTTAAGGATTTTACCCCCCAGCCTGTTTTTAAATTCCCATGAGACAGTGAAGTAGCCCAGGTGCGAAGTAGCCCCTCAACAAATGGGCTGTGTTGAGAAAGCACCTCGTTCAGGGCCTGCGCACGGGAAGGCATTTGAAAGATGCGTGTTGTTTCATTCACTACTATATTCCAGAACGTTTGCTCTTTTAGCAAAGAATTAGTTTTCTAATTCTTTCATTGAAAAAAAAGAAAAAAGAAAATGATTTTGTTAAATGTCATTGACAATTTAGTTAGAAAACTAATCCAGGTAACTTTGGGCCTTCTAAATTAAAGCATTCTGTCATGTATTAGTTACATTTACCTACTGAAATAGAGTTAGGAATTTAGTACAAGCAAAAGGGGGTTTACATAAGCTGACAGCACAGCCTGGAGAGAATATTGACTTAAAGGTTTTACATCTCCTTGTGTTTTGTAAACTTAGAGTTAAAGCAGAATCTTTATTAAATCACTTTAGAGATGACTTGCATGATTTTGCTCTTTTTTTTTGCACACCAGAGAGAAAGTAGGCAGGAATAGAAAAACTTTATTTTTCTAAATCAAGCAACAGAGCCTAACACCAGTTTTCACCATCAGAATTCAGTGTGGATCTCTGAACTCTGGGGTCCTCTTTGCTACTTTTCGGCATCACTCACCAGATAATAACTGAAAGGGCAGTTCCACAGAGTGCCTTACTACCTCTGGAAACAGTCTGCTCCATGCGCGCTCCAGCGCTCCTTTTGGACCCGCATCTTGCCCCGCAAGTAGAGTTGGTTTTTAAAAGGAAGGAGTCAGTCTCCTTTTATCTAACTGATACTGTGAAGCAATGTTTAATTCCGTGAGAGATCAGCTGGGTGACATTCTAGAGGAGAATTATCTTTGTGGTTGGAAAGATTTATGAGTCCAACTTGCAAAAGTGGGAAATAGCTCAGCAAGGGAAGAAAGAAATCATCTGTGAAACGTTGTATTTACCCGTGTTAGACTCATTCAGCTAAGATTAAGTAATGAATATATTTCATGGAGGCTTCTGGATCAGAAATTTAACAAAGTGAAGAGATCACCCCAGCAGAAGATCACCAACATCTACCCTTTTAGAAATTGATTTGTTTATTGATTTTTTTGTTGTTACCTATCACCGGGTGTGGAAGGAGATTGTTATTAAACCAGAGCTTGATTAACAAAACCAATCACTACTTGCTCCTGATGTTTCTAAGAAGTTCAGTATTGGAACATTTATAATCTTTTCTTAAAATATATGTCACTTTACTTTCTGGGAATATTAGTTCAGAATGTATCCTTCTTAGTAAGTTTTCCCTTAAGTCTCTCAATAAACAGAATTAGAATAACCATAGAGATACCTGATCCAGTCTTTTGATTTCACACATGAGGAAATTAAGATCTGCATAGTACTTTCATTTTATATTGCATTTTTAAAAAGCAAAATCAATTTACTGTTATAATTATTTTAAAGACAAAAAGTCATGTATAATCCTACCTCTCAAATAGTTTTCATTTTTGTAGTTCTTTCTACATGAACATTTAGTTTCATATAAATGTGCTCAGAAGTTACCCATAAGTTTGTATTTAAGCTATTTAATTTAACTATATATTGTAAATGTTTTTCATGCTTTCTCATAATCTTCATAATAAAATGTTTAATGGCCATAAAATTGGTTGGACTGACATACTGTGACTTAACTACTGTATTTGAACAATTAGGTGATCCCAAGGTTTTCTCTATAATATGTAATGTAGTAATAAACATCTTTGTGCAGTTGTTAATCAAATAACAAAAGAAATTTACAGAATTATTACTGAATCTTAGCATAATTTTAAGACTTTTAATTAATATTATTATTCTCTTCCAAAAGATTAAGTATCTTTTTATATTATGTTTGTTTTTAAGAAATCACAATATTCTAAAACTTCAGGAAATGAGTATCAGTACCAATTGTGTATTAATTTAAGCTAGACAAGTGTGGTAGATTGACTTCATATAAATAAGTAACTCTTTAGGAACAGTATTGTTAAATTATTAATCTAGCAAGCAGTATAATTATTTACATGACAATGAAAGACAAAGTTTAATTATATGTGCTTGGGTCTGCTAAAATTGCTGCTGAAGCCTCGGTTCGTACTTAAGGCTGTGTGTGTGCTCACGCATACGTGTACATGCGTGTTTGTGACAGGCTATTCCCCTGAGTGCCATCTGTTTCCTGGACCCACTTTAAGGCCTATAGGTTTTTGCAACTGTTTTCTTTGTTTCCTTTTTCACTTTATTTGCTTCCTTCCTACATCTCTATCTTCATCACTGCCTGGTCGGTCTCTGGTTTTTGACTGTAAATACCAGTATTTCCCTCCTGCCTCTTCTCAAAGCTCCCCTTTGCAACCTCAGGACTCCAGCATTACCCTTGCCATCCCTCTCTGCTTCCCCCACCGTCAAAATTCATTCTGAGACATGAATGTTCATTGATATCTTCTCCTTATTGTCCTGAGCTATGAATGCTTCCTCTTTTTCCCCCTTTAGAGTTGTTTATTAAGAAAAATAAATAGCTCTGTCATTGATAAATGTCAGACCAGGATGTGGCTAGAGTTTGAGCTGGCTTTTTTTACTCTTACTGCTCTGATTAATCGCCTCAAGTGCTCTGGCTCAGGGTGAGGAAAAAGGAAAGTATTTGTTGCCAATGTGGAGCTCTTGAGAACTCCTGGTACCTTTTCCTGTGAAGTGAGATCTTGGCAACTTTTTTGAGATCTCTATCCTTATCTTTGTTTCTTACTAAAGGAGCTCAATTACTACTGTAAAAGGAAATGATTCCCTGATTAATGGCCCTGCCCTGGTCTCCAGCATTTGAGCATCTTTCTCCTTACTGGGGAAGGGAGAAGCCTGAGTTGTCCCTCTAAAAGGGACTCAGAGGAGCTTGCTGCTTCTCTTATTTCTGATCTTGGAAATGTTTGGTTTTAACAAAATAAAAGAATTTTGTATTTAATCGTTATAAACAGTTATTCTTTATACCTAATTACTAGGTAATTATTTTATATCATTTAATTTCTATCTGATTAACTTTTTAAAGTTTAATTTGATTTTCTTTTATCAAAACACCAAATGCAGATTTAGTTTTATAGTATGTTTTTGTTTTTGCCACTTTTCAAGATAGATTTTTTTAATAAAGTTGGTTAATACTTCACGTTAGGTTTTGCTTCTGATAATCTAAATATTTCAAATTCTCTGTTGTTAGACTTTAGATTCACTAAGGTATTTTCACTCTTTGAAGAAAAGTTAACCCAGATATGTAGAGACAGCAGTGAGGAAGAGACTAAAACCATTCTGACAGTATGAAACAGAGACGACAACTAGGAAGTCGAGCAATGTTCCTCTTCATCTAGGCATGTTAAGAGAATTGGGCAGGAATCCCAGGTGGCAAAATTATGTGTGTTCCGATGGAGAGTTTGTTCTCCCCTTTGTTGGCATAAAGGTAGAGACTCTGTATCTTTCAAGAGCCTGCTCCAAAACATTCAGCTTCTTGATATTTTTGACCTGAAAGAGATTTTCAGAAGCTCCGTGCATCTGATTATACAGGTAATTTGTGAGTTCTAGTGTAAGCTCTGTGGCACAGCATTGAATGATGGTCTGGTGCCAACTCATAATTAATATCTCTCAGGATTTACAGCCTAGGATGGGGGTGGAAGGAATAGCCTTGTTAATCCATCCAGACAGTGTGTAAAATAAATTTTTATACCTTTGTGGAGACTTCAGAGAGCAATTTACTATAGTTCTATGTGTGAGTTTCATAGAAGCCTCTTTCTTTATCCTTGCTTTTTCTCTGGGAGCATTTGTCATAGATCATTCTTTTCATTTTATTTACTATTATACATAAGCTATATTTTAGGTTTTGTTTGGTACTTGAGAGAACCCAGGGGATTTCACTTCGCTATTATATTAAACCTTTTAATGTAGTCTGATAGTTTCAGAAAACTAAAAACCCTTAGGAGGCAGAAAGACCAACTAGACTAACAAAAAGAAATGGAGATCAGAAGCTCTGGGGCCTTGGCCCATAGCCTTCTCATATGCAAAGTGAGCTGTTTGTTTAGTTAATACTTAGTCAGCATCCTCAGGATATATTGTACTTTTCTCAGGTTACTGGCAAATTCTTAGTCTAGCTGAAAACGGAGCTGTGAAACTAGGGAATCCTGGAGCTAGAAGGGATCTTAAAGGTTATTTTGTAACCAGGTGTAGGAATCCCTTTCATATATAGTTGCTTGCTCATTGTTGAGCATTTTGGTGGCAGGAAGCACATTTAAAAGCTAATCACAGTTATTAATCTAGTCCAGGTAATTCAGAGAGCATGCTGAGGAAGCATGATAGTAATAAGTCTTTACCTTGATTGAAAGGTGGTCAAAAAGCCTTCAAATAAAACAGTGTCTTAAGTGCCTTTCCTCCCTTTAGTTCCTGGGTAGTTTGTAATTGGGATCCCATAAGTTCTTGAAATATCTGGCATTTCCATTTATATTTGTTTGAATTGGAAAAAGAAACTGAATCATGTATTGGTTTAAGGGCTTTGATTTACCCAGCATGAAAACAAATAAATATTAGAATTGATCTTTTCTTACTCTCTTCCTTGTATAATCCGAGGCTTTTCTGTTTTTCCCTCTACTTTGGCCCCTAAGAAAAAAAAAAAGAGAGGGATAACATAAGCTTGATACTGGATGCTGATCCTAGCACATCAGTCAGAAATCTTGCTAGTGTCTAGTCACTCATGTGCTTGTTATTTCTCTTATCCTGCAGGCTTACTGTGGATTTCTCCGTCCAGGAGTTTCTTCAGAGAATCTTTCTGCAGTGGCCACGGGAAACTGGGGCTGTGGTGCCTTTGGGGGCGATGCTAGGTTAAAAGGTGAGTGTATAAGTTGTTATAAAAAGGATAATAGCATTCTCACTGGGAAGAAAAGTTAGTCCTTCATATATTGGATTTCTCATGTCCAATCATAATAAGAGATCACAAAGATCTAAGAGAAGAGAAAAAAATATTTGACGCTCTCCTCCTTTTTCTTATTGTGTTTAAAGGAATTCTTATTTTTACTTACTATTTCCCTGCAGAGGTCACTTATCTCTTTGGTCTACCAGACACAGTATTTAACTAAATATGGAGAGGGAAGAGTCCAAAATGACTGAAGTTTCAAACCAAAGCACCCACTCAAGCACTTTGCTTCACGGGAGTGCTTTTTGTGGACAGAGCTGTTTTATTTACTCCTTCATTCACCAAACTTATGGGGCATCTGCCATACTCTAGGCGCTGTGGTGGGCTCTGACAATACAAAGGTGAATAAAATGTGCTCCCTGCTTTGGAATTCACAGTGCATCATGTGAGAGAGGCAGAGACAAACGCAGCACACAGTAATGAGTGCTTTAATAGAGGCACGCAGTGTATGGGAGTTCAGCTTGAGAGAGCTGCCTGTGGCACAGATAAGGAGGCATTTGGATACCCAAGCAGGATAAACGTTTCTTGCATTTTGTTGTTTATGGTAGAAAAGTCACAAAACCTGATCAATAAGCTATTTGGCCATTTACCGGATTATGACATTTGCTTTACTCTCCAAAGTGTCAGTTATGTAGAAAATAATATTTTACCATTACTTGAGATGGTTAATGTTCTGTGTCAACCAAACTGGTCCAGCACCAATTGTATGTGCTGCAATACAATCCTGACAGTAACTACCTGGAGTTAGTGCAGACCCCTTGGGTTAAGGGCAAAGTCTTCCACAAGATGGTCCCTCTGTCAGGCTCCAGCTGCAGGAGGTTCCCCTGGCCACCCATACCTCTGACTAACTGGCTACCAACCCAGGAGGTTCCCATTACCCTTCTCAGGTTTGATAATTCACTAGAATGACTCACAGAACTCAGGACAGAGCTATTACAGTTTTATTATAAAGGATACACATAGGGTGAGACCTGGGAAGGAATACAGAGCTTCCATGCCCTCTTCCCAGGGTGTCAGGGCACCTTAACCTCCTGGAACATCAATGTGTTCACCAACCACTTGTTGCAAATTGTCTTTCTGAAAGACTGTTATCAATTTACATTGTCTTTGCATGAGCAACCTCACCAAGATGGCATTTTGTCAATCTTTGTAATTTCTCTGTGGTTGAATAGTTTGTGTATGTTTAGTGACCATTTTTATTTGTTTTTGTTTGTTTTTTGGTGAGGAAGATTGGCCCTGAGCTAATATCTTCTTCTTCTTTCTGTTGACATTCTTCTTCTTTTTGCTTGTGGAAAATTGTCCCTGAACTAACATCTTTGCCAATCTTCCTCTATTTTATGTGTGGGATGCCACCACAGCATGGCTTGATGAACGGTGTGTAGGTCCGCACCCAGGATCCAAACGCTCGAACCCTCGACCACCAAAGCAGAGTGCATGAACTTCACTATGCCACCGGGCAGACCCCAAGTTGTTTTTTGATTTCCTTTGCTTGTCTTCTGCCCATTTATCTCTTTGAAAGTAGTTTGGATTTTTCATTGGCTAGTAATAACTGTATATTAAAAAATATTAATTATTAAACTGTCTTATGTTACAAGTTTTTTCAGTTTTTTTCAATTATTTCAGCTTGTTGGGTTGTTGTCATACAGAATTAATTTTTATGTGTTCACATTTCTGTGGCATGCTTAGAAAAATCTTCCCTATTCCTTCGTTCTAAAGACTTTCGCCCACATTTTTTTCATCTTCAAAAACAAGAACTGCATGGTGCTATTTTCAGTGTTTTGAAAGTCTGTAGAAGAAAGAATTTCTGGTTTTTATTTTATGAAATTCTTTATCATCCTGAATTTGTTTGAGGAAACCTGTTTTTCACTCAGGACTTATTGATCTTATGACAGATACTTTTTTTCTGTTTTTCTCTTAAGTAAAATGAATGAGTAGATTCACATCATCAATCCAGAAGTCAGGTTTGCCATGAGCCTTGGTCATTTGTGATGGACAATTTGGGAAGCTTTATAAATGTGTTTGTTTCGTTTCTTTCTTTGTGGCATAAAAGCCTTTCTCTCAGACTGCAGCTTTGCTCCTCAGGTGACTCTCAAGCATAGTATTCAAAGATTTTCTTTATGTAATTTATTTTCTCAACTATCGAGATTTAAACTTTGGAGTGACTTTTTGACAACTCCCTCCCCTTCATTGGCTTGAATACTCATTAAAAAATTAGAAGTTGTCTTAATGTCCTTCAGTGAGGGATTGTTTACTAAAACTGATTTTGGAAAGGAAGAAATTAAGGTACATCTATGTAATGAAATATGCAGGCCTACATATATCTGCTGACATGGGAGGATATTTTGGGAATGCTGACAAATAATATATGCAGTATTACCATTTTAAAATTAAATTATGAATAAAAAATATCACACACACTTGAGGTTCTCTATTTTTATCTGTTTCTAGGTGAGAAAAAGAAATGTTCTTTATTTTCTTTTTAATCTGTATTTTTTGTTGTAAGCATTTATTGTTTTGTTACAAAAATCTTATCAAAAAATTTTCATGGAGGGAGAAACATGGGCATGTGTAAATCCTTAAAGTTTTATATCTTTTATTAGAAATAAGACTAAATATTTTTTAATATGCTTGTTGCCTAATTGTGCATCAGTTTTGCAATGTACAACAATTTAATTTTGAACTGCTTTTATAATGCATTATTCTGACAGCTATTAAGAGAATATTTTCTTTATCCGTTCATTCAACAGACATTTACTAACAACTTTCTGCCTCAGGCAACCAGTGGCCCTAGGATCCAGAGGGTAGGAAAGAAGGGACATGGGGAAGAGGGAAGGGCTTGGTGCCTGGCCCCCCATCTATCGGAGCACTTTGCAGAGGCCCACGGGAAAGGACTTTTGAGTGAATGTGAACGCTCCTTATTTCTGGTGCTCCTAGCTACTCCAGAATGACCCTTAGTCCACACTTGGCTTTTAAAATTTCCTTAAAGTTTTAGCTGATTTATTCTTACCCATTTGTATGGTGGCCACTTCTTTCTCCTGTGCTCTTTCAAAGATAATAGTTTATATATTTCGTCTCTTCTCGGAGGGTCTTGTCATACTTTGGTTGCCTTGCAAACTCCGCTTTCTGCTAGACTGAGGAAAAGTTATGATCCTGTAGATTACTTGACCTTTTCTAATTGTTTGGGTGGAAGCAATGTTTTTGCAGCTTTCTACATCCCATCTCAGTGGAGACTGTGGAGTGAGATCCTGCCCTAAGGGTGCCACCAGGTGCCAGGCACCCATGAGATTTTTAGGAGATAATTTAAAACCATTTCTAAATGGCTGTTTAAAAAAAATGTTGTTTTATCTCATTTCTAATTTTATTTCATTGTAATCAAAGAATGTAGATAATATTTCTGCTTTTTGGAGGTTTTTGAGCTTCTCTTTGTGGCCTAACATAGTCATTGTCGTAGGTATTATGTTGGCACTTGAAATGGTAAGTCTCTGAAGGGTGTAGAACTTATTCTATATCGATTAGCTTCTGTACCTGTTGGATCAGACCCTATATTCTTCAGATTTTATCTGCTTGTGTTGTGAAGGAACTGAGTGGTGCTCTAAAGTTCTTTCTGTTGTGTTCTTGTCAATTTCTCCTTGCATTTCCTTCAGTGTTTATTTTTTATACATCTCTATACTATGTTACCTGACTTGTGAAAAGATTATGCCATTGCTAATTTACCATAATTAAAAGTTATCTTGATGTTGTAGTCCTGTACATTTTCTTTTCTATCCCCATTCCATGCCTTCACTAGCTAAAAATGACTTGCAAACAATATATGCTCAATGAACTTCTATTTAACAAATTTGTTAAACAACCTCTGTGTGCCTTTATTAATCTAAGATTTTGCACTTTGTTCTGCAACTGCCTATCTATATCTATCTAATTCTTTCTGTTCCTTTAAGACTCCACTATAGTGTTAACTCTTCCAAAAAAATCTCTCTTCTCCCCTCCAACCCTCTGACCCCTGTAAAAAGTTCTGAGTTAGGATTCTTTCAGTTGCAAGAGACACTAATGTAGTTTATCACTTAAGCCTAAAGGGTATTATTAGCTGATGTGGCTGCGAAGGGAAGAGTGGGGTGAGCCTCAGGGATGACTGTCCTGGGATCAGATGCTCCCTCTAGTCTGTGTGTGTTGGTTCCTCTCCTGCCTGCTTCTCCCAAGATGATGGCCTCCTTCTCTTCTATTTTCATTGGTTATCTCTGCTTGGCAGGAGCTGGGACCAAATAGTTCCAAGTTTATAGTATTGCACTTGAGTGACCCTAGAGGAAAGGAGGACTCCTTAGTTTAAAAATTCTATGGAAATACTCTAATTGGACCAATTTAGATCAGTTTCCTGTCCCTTGGACCAAATCATGGTAGCCAAGGGAGTCAGTAAACACTGACCATCCTCTAATGAGGTTTAAGAGGATTTCCAGTTTATTTTTATTGCATATTTATATTAAGTGAAAAGTTTTCTGAGATTACAGAAATTTTTTGTAAATTCATTTTCTTTTACAATCTATGTCCCATTTATATCAAACCTAAATAGTATCTTTGCTGGTTTTTTGGTGTTTTGGAATCGAGATAGGTAAACTCCAGAAAAATCATTGATCTGGAAAGGGTTGGAACCTGGACAATGCTGATGAATCGTTTTCTATCATGCTGTGGTTGGCCTAGCCTATCCCTTTAGGTGGGGTTTGTGAGACATATGGCTATCAATAGAAAATTGAAGGTAGAAGAACAGAATTATGGGCCAGATCACCTCAATTTGTCTACCACAGGTTCCTCGTCACTTTGCTTCCTTCTATCACTCTCCGTTTCTCTCTTGGCCATGCTCCTACACACTTGAGGAAGAATATTCCTCCCTTAACACTTCCGCGTTGTCCTCTTCCGTGGGCTCAGTGCCTAGAATGGGGTCTTACATGATAGTGCATTCAGGGTCTCTAGAGTGAGTGGAATGGTTGTTTTCAGCACCTCGGAGATGCTGCTGAGTTGGTGGATCTGGGAAATGGCTTTAGGAATGTCTTCCTAACTCTGGGAGTTGCTGATGATGAGCCAGGTTTAAGAATCACCGCATTCTCTGCTTTGGTTTGCATAGCTACCCTCCAATTTGTAGCCTCGTCATTAAGATGAGGAAACCAAGGCAAACTAGAGAGGCTAATAGCCTGCCCAAAGAGAGACAGCTAGTAAGTGTCAGAACCAACATTCAAACTCGGCTTGTCTTCTTCAAAAACCAATATATGTTTTATTATTAGTTGAGAACGTATTGAATGCATTCTGTGTTCCAGGACATTGTAGTAAGTGCTTTCCTTACACGTATTAGTTCATAGCAGCCTATTAGGTAGGTTTTATTTTTATCTTTATAGCTGAGATAACTGGGACATAAAGAGGTGAGTAAATAGCCTGAAGTCACACAGATAGCAAGTGGCAGGACTAGGATTCAAACGAGGGATTGATGCCCAAGAGCCCAGTGTCTGGGCTCTTGCTATTAACTATGTTATTGGCCACAAACTCTGTGTCTAGATCTAGATTTGAGAGTTGCCATTCTAGAGATGGTGGTTGCATTCTTGAAGAGAGGGTGCATTTAAAGCAAGTAAAAGGACCAAAGATTGAGCCTTTAGTTATATCCTTGGTTGAAGGGGCAGGTGGTGTTAAGATTAAAAACGGTGGCCAGAGGACAAGACCAATTAGAGAATAAGAGTTGGCCTATTAGAGTGGGCACGAGCTTTGGGGACTGGTAGCCGTGCTTGAGCTTTCAGGGCCGTAGGGCCATGAGAGCTCACAAAACACCTTGGGGTTCATTAGAAGGACCTCGGTAGTACTTTAAATCTATACTATCTTAGCCTACTTGCCAGCATGCATTTAAATAATGTATAAACTTTTTGAGGCAATTCTTCTGGCCGGCGTATGGTACAGTTCCTTGGCATAGAGCAGAATGGCTTGGTCTGGCAGCGTTACAGCATAGTGGCTGAGGCCGTGGTCCTTGAGTCAGGCTGCTAGGGTTCAAATCTCACCTCCAACAGCTTTCTGGCTCTGTGACCTTAGACAAATCACGTAACCTTTCAGTGCCTGTATTTCTTTATTTTCACAATGGAGGTTATACTAACATTTACCTTATTCAGGTTTTGTAAAGATTTAGTGAGTTAGTCCTTGTAAGTCTTGAGTTAGTGCTTATAAAGCTGCCAGAACAGTTCAGCATGCTCTAAGAGCCCAGCGTCAGCAGTTGTTACTAATATTACATGCTGATGGCCTCAGACCACACCTGTGGTGTGAGTATCCATCATTTTACTCATTTGTTGTTTGGTTCATTTGATGCAGGAGGACACTATGAGTTGTTTTTTGATGTTATTCATATGTATTTGTATTTTCTTCATAGCTTGACATTGATGCCAAAAAAGAAAATTAAAACTAAGCTCCCTGTGGGTTAATTTAAGTGATTATTTTGGCACCTAGTTGTGCTGGAAGTTAGAATTTGATGCTTTGTATCATACTTGGAGTCAGTCCACGCCCTCTATTAGATTTTCGATTTATTCTCATCCAACTTGTGATGCAAGAGCGTTCACTTAAATCAAGAGACAGAATTCTCTAGATTTGCAGAGGTCTTGGGGATGATGGTTCTGTTTAAAATGATCTTTTGTCAGTGATTACTGATGTATCTAGGGTCAAGATTAATTATATTTCTGAAAATTTCATTTGTCTATTTATAGTCTAATATCCAATGCAAGGAGAAAAGCTATAGCAGAGATTATGGAATTCTACACTTTGAAAGAGTCTTCAGGGACCATCTGATTTAACTCCTTCATTGCATAGCTGGGTAAAGTGAGGGCAGAGAGTTAAGTGAGTTGGCCAAAATCCTAGAGCTGTATAGCTAACTGGAGGGCGAGGACTGAACTCAGGTCTCCTGCCTCTTGTCCCAACCTGTCTGCACATGTTTATGTTAACAGTGTACACCCAAACAGAAGTGGGTGTGAAATCAAGAATGTAATCTGGGGGCCGGCCTGGTGGCGCACCGGTTAAGTGTGCATGTTCCGCTTCGGGCGGCCCAGGGTTCACCAGTTCAGATCCTGCGTGTGGACATGGCACTGCTTGGCAAGCCATGCTGTGGCAGGCATCCCACATATAAAGTAGAGAAAGATGGGCACGGATGTGAGCTCAGGGCCGGTCTTCCTCGGCAAAGAGAGGAGGATTGGCAGCAGATGTTAGCTCAGGGCTAATCTTCCTCAAAAAAAAGAATGTAATCTGAATTGGTTTTACTTTTTGCTTTTCTCTTAACAGGATCCAGCATCTTTTTGGTAGCTCTGACAAGCTTAGCCCCAAGAGCCTATCCACAGTGACAAAATGGCCTGGGAAGCATTTATAAAATAAATTCTATAGGGAGATAAAATTTAATTGAAACTTAGTAAATTTTAATTTAAAATTAAAACTAATAAAATTTAAATTTTTATTTTAAATGTTTTTATTAATATTTCATTTTCATAAATGGCAGATGACCAGTGATCTAGTATTTCTGTATTTAAGGAAGAAATAGGATTAAAAGGACTTTCCTTTGAGTCTCTCTCTACTTTAGTAGGAAATATTTAAAGCCAAATTTTCATTCTCACTAAAAGGTAAGAAATGATACCTCTTGGTAGAGGAAGATGACAGTTCATTAGTTTCTATTTTTATATGTTGCTTAGGTTAATTAGGAACCTTTTAAAATTGTGTGTACTGAAGCTTTAATGTACACGTAAATTGGTTGAGCAGTTTTAATTAAAACTTATCTCTATTTTGAGAGTAATTACTTTCAACACTCTGAAATTAATAAGGCCTAGTCATAGTACCTCACATGTTGTGGATATTCAATAAATATTAGTTTGGAAATTAGGAAATGCTTTGGTGTTTTAGAATCTCACATGTGTTATAATGTCTTAGATTCTTTTCCAAATCTGGGGATACTCAACTCTATCAAATTTACTAGTTCAACTTAAAAGTATTTTTCTTTCCTACATAATTTTTAAAACTTTTTATTTGAAAAGAATTTCAAATTTACAAAAAGTAAAAATACTGTATGTATATATATATATGTATGTATATACATATGCACACTATATTTTTCTGGCCATTTGAGCTTAAATTACATACATTGTGCCTCTTTTCCTAAATACTTCAGTGTGTTTACTAAGAATAAAATATTCTCTTATATAAACCCATTACAGTTATTAAATTCATAAATCTGCATTGATAGAATATTTTTGTCTGCCTCTGTCATCTATGTTCCAATTTTGTCACATGCCCTAATAAAATCTTGCTACCTCTTTGCCCTCCAATACAGGGTCCAGGGTCAGATATTGCATTTAGTTGTTGTCATTTTGCCTCCTTTTGAATCCAGAGTATTTCCACAGCCTTTCTTTGTCGTTTAGGACATTGACATATTTGAAAAATACAACATTCTTTGAGTTTGTCTGCTGTTTCCTTATAAGTAGGTTGAGGTCATGCATTCTCTGTTAGAGTAGTGCGTAGATGATATTGTCTAGAGGCACTTGATGGCCCTCTGACCCCATTGGTGATGTTAATTTTGATCACCTAGTCGAAGTGTTGTCCAATTTGCCCACTGTATAGATATTGTTTTTTTCTCCCTTGTAGCTAATAAGCATTCTGTAGGAAGACATTTTAAGACAAAACTTCCACTAGATTTAACTCCTTTAATGATTTTTATGTGACCCAATGTTTACCATAATGGTTGCAAAAAGAGGATTTTCCTCTTCTGGCACTCCCTCCACGCTTATTAGTTAAGTCTTCAGCTTTCTCCTGTGAGCAAGAGCCCTCCTTCCTCTGCTCTATTTATTTGTTATCTATTATCACTATGGACTCAGGAATTCGTATTTTTTCAATGGTTTGTAATTTATAACTGTGCTTAATATTTTGGTGTTAGCTTGTCCAGATTTGGCTAATGGGAACTCCTTCAGACCTAGCTCCTATATCTGTGTTATTAGCTCCCATCTATTTTTCCCCCATCTTTTTTTTGAGCACTGGGCTCATCTTATCCCTATCCTGACTCAACCACGGAA
This sequence comes from Equus caballus, assembly GCF_041296265.1. Lineage (NCBI taxonomy): Eukaryota > Metazoa > Chordata > Mammalia > Perissodactyla > Equidae > Equus > Equus caballus. The sequence goes on from NC_091684.1 coordinate 92,725,138, forward strand.
CCAGGCATTTGCTTGAGGAATCCAGTTCCTTTTAGGGAGAGTGGTATTAGAGACCAAGATCTGGGCACTAGGTGTGCTAATTGCTACTGGAATGTCTGCTTTTTGGCCCTTTCAACAGACAAGCTAGGAAATGCATACATTACACATAAACACTCTCACACATAGTAATGTACATATTTTAGAAGTCCATGAGTACACACCAGTTCCTTGCATTTCAGTCCATCCCCACAGTTATTTTTTGTCTTCCCCATTCTGCATTTGTGTGTCCCCTCTTCCACAGTGAGAACTCCAGCTCTCAACAGTATCAACATATGTACTCATTTGCTCAATCCTATAATATATTTAAAACTAGTTTCAAAACTGCTTCACCTCTGCTATTCTGCTAAGCAAACCTAGTAAAAGGAATTGGGGGTTTGTTTGCAATTCTTTCCTCATTGCTCGAGACTAAGGATATGAGTCAAATACTATGCTCATAAGTTACTTGGATTAGTTCTTTGTTTCATTCTTCCTTTTTCCTTTCCCCTCAGTGTAGTTATGTTACACTTTTGAACTAAAATTAGAGTCAATTTGTTTTAGTTTGCTTTCAATTATAGGTTCCTCACCATTCCCATTCTTATTGTTTTAATTTTATTTTTTGAATACATAGAATATTAACATGCTCTCAAAAATCAAAAACATAACAAAACTTGTCCTCCGTAATGTTTTAATTTAATTCCCACCTCCCCTTTTATGAAGGAAAAGATATATAACTAGCAAAAGGGCATTTATTGTACCTATGTTCAATTTTGTTGTTGCTATTCAAAATAAATTTTGTCTACTGAGATTAAGATTATAAAGAACTTAAGTTTTGGAAACATGCATCACACTTGTTGATTTGTAACTTTGATTCCTAGGGAAAGTGGTTCTCAATGATTTTGCCATTTCAGCACACTAGAGTTAATGTCCAGTGTCTTCAGTAACGTTCACTCTGCACTGCAGTGATTGGGTGCAGGGGGGAGGGTAGGAGGGAGCACACAAGGGTGTGTTCTCTAACCCTATTTTGAGAATGCTTGCTGTAGGGTTCATTAGAGCATTAGAGCCTGCCCAGTGCATTGGTCAGAGAAAATCACAGAAGCTCCTCTGATATAAAAGACCAGCGACTAAGTAATAAGACAAAATAATTAAATCAAGCAAGCAAACACAAAAATTTTAGTTCCAGATGAGTCTAAGTGAAAAAAATATCACCTTAGTGCCTTGACTCTGCTGACTCAAATGTACCTTCCTTTATTTGTGATCTAGAAAAGGTGCCTGTGTAGGAAGTCTGTGGCTTCATGATATTCTTGGCAGCATGTCTGGAAACTCACACAACTAGATGATTTATACCCATCCTGTATTTGCCATTTCTAATAACACATATATTAGGTTTATAAATCTTTAATCCAAGGTAAAGCTATGGCACACCAGCTATAATTTAGCTGGCTGAAAGAACTAAAGGTATCTTGATGGGAAGTGTCGTAATATAGCTGTGTTTTTTCTCTTTGCTACAGCCTTAATACAGATACTGGCAGCTGCTGTAACTGAGCGAGATGTGGTTTATTTCACCTTTGGGGACTCAGAATTGATGAGAGACATTTACAGCATGCACACTTTCCTTACTGAAAGGAAACTGACTGTTGGTAAGTAGGAGGTAGTCTTGACACATGGTATCTAGATGGATTGTACACCATCCAGGAGGAACACTTGCTAAATCTGAATGGATCACAGTGCATAAGAAAAAATGAGAGCATGACTTTGAGAGAGGGGGACAAAGTCCTAGAGGGGCAACATTTACAGAATCTTTTTTTCTGGCAAAGTTTCATTTGGAGTCTTGAATGAGTATGTCAGCCTATTAAAGTCAAGAAGCTGGAGTTAGTGTCCGTTTTTACTTTTGTGCATATAGAAAACTAAAAGAGGGAAGGCATAGGAGGGTAAGTTCAAACCTAAGAGGCCTCACTCTGAGTCATAATATCAGCAGGCTCGTCTGCCGTGTTTCGGCTGGATGTGAAAGGCCTCGCTCCCGTGGAGCTGAATGTAGAACTAGAGTTGCCACAGACTCCCAGAACGACACGTGCATGATGCACCATGTATAGCCTGCTGTAATCATGAGCTCATAAGTAGTTTCTTTAGCGAGTTTTTTAAAAGTTTCACTTTATGTCAGGAAAGCCTTCCAGGTATATGAAATTCATGCTCTATTTTCAAAAGGCAAATTTGAGCTTATGTTACTAGATTAAGATAAAACCGGAGTCTTTAGTAGTTTTATCCATCTACATATCTTAATGTGCAAATCGGTCTGGCCTTTTACTCTCCAGGAGAAGTATATAAGCTGTTGCTACGATATTACAATGAAGAATGCAGAAACTGTTCCACCCCTGGACCAGACATTAAGCTTTATCCATTCATATACCATGCTGTTGAGTCCAGTGCAGAGACCAGCAGCCAGCCAGGACAAAGGACCGGGGCCTGAGGAACCGAGTGAATAGAACCTCCTTCCACTTCTCACCAGAGACATCCTGTTTGAATTGTCAGGTGTAATATATGAACTGACGTAACTTAATATAAATGTGTATATAATCCACATTTGTAGGCAAGGATGCAATCCCTTCCATATACATGCGGTTGTCAGTTTGTGCATCTAAGCCCCCTCCATCCTGACTTACACAGGCTTAGATGTATTTAGTTTCTGTTTTTTCTGTTTCAGTCTTCATTCTTTGATTTTTCTTTCTTATGCCCATCAGATTTCTTGCGAAATCTCATGAGAGGTTGTGGTCAGCCCATCAGGTCTCTGTTTTGATGCCTATATATTAATTGCCTCTGCAGCTAGCAGACACCAGTGATGCCAGGGAAGAAGTTGAAATCCAAGATCTCTTTTAACTGGGTTTGCTAAAGATCTCCCTGTGAGTCTTTCACCCCCAACTCTTGTTGTAATTGCATTGTTTAAGTTTTTGAATTTTGAAATTTAAGAGTTGGAGTGTTTTTCACACATGTTACATAATGCAAATCTCCTAGGTTAAAACAATTTTGTATTTAAGACAGAATAATTTCCAGAGATAGTCCTTTTGAGACATCATCTCTATCTGTAATGGTTTGACTGTCCTTTTTCCCCTGATAATATACTGTTTTTGGAAACTAACCAAGATGGAAGGAAAGTAGAATAAAAGAGAGTTTTCCCAAATGATGTTTAAAAGAAAAACAAACAAACTGAAGAGAGTTGAAGAATTTTTTTGTTCCTTGGGATTTTTTCCTTTTAAATTAGAATTATTGTTTTATTCCTTGGTGCTTGAGGCATATTCATATAACCAAAGTTTAGAAACTGGGAACTTCATGCTGATTTGTACATATTGAAGTTTCTCTGGTATTCAAAGGTTATATAGTTAATAAATTTTCATTAACAAATCATTTGTCAGAAACTCCCATGTCATCTATATTTTATATATATAAATACATGTTCTTTAAGTGTGTCTATGTACAAGCACATAAAATCTAAATAAAACTGGACTTGTGGAAAATGATTAGGTTTAGGCTGTATCAGGGGCTCTGTTTAAATCCTTTATTTACAATTGTGTCCATTTAAAACTGGCAGCAAACATAAATAATAATGTCTTTTGGAAGTTAAAGTAAAAGCGAATACCAATTCTGTGTTAATTGAAGTAGAGTTTAATTGCAAAAGCACTTATTCATGTTTCTAAAATAATCCTAAACCATACTGTTGAAGTTTCTAATTTACAGTCAACTGTCAGGAAAAGCTATTGGAGGTCAAATCCTATTAATAAGGAGTTTTGGTAGCTGGTCCAAACTCCTGGTATCAGTATTGTCAAGAAAAAAATGAGGCCTTGGCCAATGTCTGTAACTGTTTTTGTTCATACAGAGATTGAGAGGTTAATGGAATTTGGCACCTGAAGGCAGCCCCTTACCATTGATGGCATTCTTTACCATAGTAACTAAGATTTTTAATTGTCTCCTTAAGTCCAACGTGTCTGGCTTTATTTCTGCTAGTACTGAGGTCTTCTTTTTCCTTACCAACCCATTCTATACTTTGGTAAGCATTCATGGTTGTATTTTCTTTCTTTTTTCTGTCTCCATATTCTTTCCCACTTATTCAGCCCCAAGACTAAGTGAACAATTGCATGAACAGTATAGGATGGTTCATGTGGTAGAGAAATCGTTAAGTTCAGGTAAGAAGATCACCCAGCTAATATTCCAGACGTAGAATCTGAGACTCAGCTCTTAGTGCTGAACAAGCTTAGAGACTGGGCCACCTGCCTGTCTGCCGCTCTTGCTGTGGAGGGCTTTCCAAGAATAAGACCTGCCTAGTTCTTTGTCCCAGGACCTTCTGGGATTGGAACAGTTTAATCAGATGGAACGTGAAGAGAACTAACATCCATTTTTTTAGGAGGGAGGAAGGTGGAGAGAATATGATTACTTTGTTCTTAAAGGCCTTCTGTAAAAAGAGAAAAAAACCAGACATCTAATTAACATTTGTATCTACTCTAAGACATTTAACAGCACCTTTTTATTCTCTTTCGTTTGGAGTTTATTGTTTATTTCATGTCATTTACCCCTTCTTTCTTTAATTTATTGAGGCATGAAAGGGTATTTTTAGTTTAGAATTCTTAGGTTTTTAATATCACTCACTTCTCTTCACTTTCTGTCTGGCTCTCTCAAATATACAATAACAGTTTAAGGAAGCGCTGTGGAGTAGTGAAGAGGGCATGAGATTTTAAATCAGACAGGCTGGGTTCAGGTGCTAGCCACATTCCTAGCTAACATTTTAACTTTCTCTAAATATACTGAATTTCTGAGCCTTACTTAACTCATGTAGAAAATGGGCTATTAGCACCTATCGGGAGGTACTACAGACAAAGCAGTGATTGTGGGATCTGGCATATAGTTGGTGCTCAATAAATGTCAATTATTATAGTAGGTCAGGAAACATTTATGGAGCACCTACTGTGTATTAGGTACTGTACTAGTTGCTTTACCTACTTTAGCCCATTTTTCCAATGAGCTAACCTGGAGGTTGGGGAATACCATCTCAGCCTCCAGGAATTCATTATGAAAGGAGACTTACTCTGCCAACTCTGTGGAGGTCTGATAGAGTAAGTCAGAATGTTGCATTTTCTATTAAGGTTTATAACAGTAACCTATAAACTTGGACATAGAATTTCAATACTTAGGAAGAAATATATTCACTGTAGAATTGGTAACAGCCTTAAAAATATACCCTTATCTGCTCTTGAACATGTCTGAAGCATCTTCACAATAATCTTGACCTCACAATATTTCAGAGTATTCATTTATTCCAGGTATGGTATTTCATTAATTCCAAAATGAACACTTTTTTCACATTGTAGCATCTGAAATCCAAACACTTCTAAGAATTGATGGTATGCTATAGTCTAATTTACAGTGATCTTTTAAATGGTGCAGAAAATAAAGGTATTTTATAATCTGTCATCTTATATTTGAGGAAACATGGTAATTTGAATGCCAACTATATGCCATCCCTTTAATGCTTTGGAGCTGTAACTGTGACCAAGATAGACTGGGTCCTTGTCATCAAGTTTGTACTGTAGCAGAGAGCACAGACAAGAGCCTGTAATATGACTAGAGTGGGTAGTCAGGAAATGGTTTTCTTTTTAAGGAGACCTTTAGACATATGCAAAGATTAAATAGGGTAATGAACCTTTCTATATTCATCACTAATCTTCAACAATTCATAGCTATTCTCACTTGCTCTATATTCCCACCCATTAGCTAACCCAAATTATTGTGAAGTTCATCCCAGACATTATATTTCATCTGTAAATCAATGTCGCCAAAAGACAGTACCACAATATCATCACACACACATACACATTAGAATAATAAAGGACTTCTGAGTCCAAAAGCTGGAGTTGGCAGAGTTTTCCCTATTCTTCCTGCTAAGTACAGCTTAAAATCCTGAATATGATATAAAATACAAACAAGAGGACTCTGAAAGGCGGAAGAGAAGAAGGCCAGGAGGATCTGGGGAACTAAGGAACAATACAGTGTGAGTTCCCTGGATTTCCTTATTATCTCATATGTCCCATACTGATTACAGGAGAAGGCAGCAACCTGGAAATTCTGAGTGCAGATAAAGGCCCAAGAAAAGCCTGCTTTCTCTAGCCAAAGGATAAGGAAAGAGGCAGCCTAACAAGACAGAAAGCTTTTATGTAATAATTGTTCTACTCTAGCCAAACACCACAGGAAAAACTGAGGTCCCGCCAGCAAAGACAATCTGTAGGGCCTAGACTTCCCCCATCTCCAGATTATAACAAAGTGCTGTAATTGGTCGTGTAGTAAAGAGGTTCTCTCTCCAGTGCAGTGTGAGTGGAGAACACATGGGAACATTGGACTTCTGCCACCATCTGGGGATAACAGGGCTTTACTTCCCCTTGCCATTAAATGCCCTCTCCCTTCCCATGGGCGTTGTCAGAGGAAGCCTAGCTGAGACTTTTCACCATTGCTCAGCAGAACTGAGGCCTCTCACACACTTCCATCCACCATCCTGCATTGTCAGTGGAAGATACATGGGGAGGGATAACAGTGCTCCTCTTCCTAGCCAGGATTATATCAACATAGCCTGCTGTGGAGCCTAAACTCCAACTTCTACCCAGAAGTGGCAAGGAACCCCTGCCCTTTGTATGTCAAATGAGGTAGAGAGGAAACGTCCATCTCCAGCTGGCTGTAATGCAATGTCTTATTCCCCAAGGGGAGCAGTATCAGAGGCCAGCTGAAGCAGGTATTAGAAGTGGTCTGCTAAAACACAAGATTTAATGATATCTGGAGTCTCATAACATAATATCCAAAATGTTCAACTTTAAATGAAAAATCATGTATCATGCCAAGAACTAGGAAGATCTTGACTTGAATAACGAAAGGTAATCAACAGATAGCAACACTGACATGACACAGATGTTACAATTATCTGACAAGGATTTTAAAGTAGTCATCATAAAAATGCTTCAACAAGCAATTATGAACACTCTTGAAACAGATGAAAAAGTCTCAGCAAGGAAATCGAAAGTCTCAACAAAGAAATAGAAGATGTAAGAAAAACTAAATGGAAATTTTAGAACTAAAAATTACAATAACTGAAATTGAAAAAAAAAATAATCTCCATGGATGAGCTCAACAGCAAAATATGGAGGATAGAGGAAAGAATCAGTGAACTTGAAGCTAGAACAATAGAAATTAGCCAATCTGAACAACAGAGAGAAAATAGACTGAAAAGTAATGATAAATAGAGCCTTAGAGACATTTGAGACTATAAAAAATGATCTAACATTCATGTCGTCGGAGTCACAGAAGGAGAGGAGAAAGAAAGCACAGGGGCTGAAAAATTGTATGAAGAAATAATTTCTAAAAATTTCCCAAATTTAGCAAAAGACATAAACCTATAGATTCAAGAAGCTGAATGAACTCCAAAGAGAGTTGAAACCCAAAAAGCTAAACAAAGCACATGGTCAAACTTCTGAAAACCAAAGAAAAAGAAAAAGTCTTGAAAGCAGTGAAAAATAACACGTTATCTATAAGACAAACACAATTTAAATGACGATGGATTTCCTCTCAGGAACAGTGAATGCCAGAAGGAAGTGACACAACACTTTTCACGTGTTGAAAGAAAGGAACCGACAATTCTATATCCAGCAAACATAAGCTTCAGGAATGAAGGGGAAATCAAGACATTCACAGATGAAGGAAAACTAAGAGAATTTGTCTCCAGCAGATCTGCTCTAAAAGAATGATAAAAGGCAGTTATTGAAACATAAGGGAAATGATAAAAGAAGGAATCTTGGAATATCGGGAAGGAAGAAGTGAGTAAAAATATGGATAAATACAATACGCTTTTTTTGAGTTTTTGAAATTATTGAAGCAAAAATACTAACTTCTGGTTTTCATGTATGTTAAGGAAATAATTAAGACAATTATAAATGGGAGAGTGAAGGGGCATAAAGAGGTGAGTTTTCTATACTTCACTCAAACGTTGACATAAAGATTGTGATTATAATGTGATTATGTGTTTATAATGTAATCCCTAGGGCAACCAATCTAAAGACTACAGAAAGAGCAACACTGAGAAACACTATAGTGGGGCCAGCCTGGTGGCGTACTGTTTCGGTTTGTGTGCTCTGCTTCAGTGGCCTGGAGTTTGCGTGTTCAGATCCCAGGCACAGACCTACACACTGCTCATCAAGCCATACTGTGAGGGTGTCCCACATGCAGGATGGAGGAAGATTGGCATGGATGTTAGCTCAGAAGCAATATTCCTCAAGCGAAATGAGTAAGATTGGCTACAGATTGTTAGCTCAGGGCCAATCTTCCTCACCAAAACAATAAAAATAAAAAACACTATGATTTATCAAAAGGGAATTTTTTTAAATGTTCAGTTAACCCACAGATAGGAAAATAAAAAGGAAAAATTTAAACATAGAAAGCAACAGGAAAATTAAAAAATAATGGCAGACTTAAACACTAATACATCATATTTACATTAACTTTAAAGACATTAAATATAAAAGAGATTGGGAGAGTGGATAAAAAACATGACAACTATATGAACTATATGCTGTCTGTAAGAAACTCACTTCAAATATAATGATATAGGTAGGTTCAAAGTGAAAGGATGGAATAAAAGATATACCTTGCAAATATTAGAAGAGAGCAGCAGTGGCTATGTTAATATAAAAAAAGTAGACTTCAAAGAAAATTAGGGGCAGAGAGGGACATTTCGTAATGATAAAAGTGTCAATCCACCAAGAAGACAGCAATCCTAAGTCTTTATGCACAATAGGGCTGCAAAATATGTGAAGCAAAAACTGATAGAAATGAAGGGAAATAGACAAATCTACAATTACATTTAGTGACTTCAACACCCATCTTAAACATTGATAGAACACTATGATAGAAAAATCAGCAAGGATATAGAACTCAACAACAATATCCCATCAATCAACAAGATCTAAATGACACTTATAGAACACTCCATTCGACAACAGTAGAATGCACAATCTTTTCAAGTACTTATGGAATAATATATGCCAAGGCAGACCATTCCTGGCCCATAAAACAAACCTCAACAAATTTAAAAGAATTGAAATCATATGAAATATGTCCTCTGACCACAATGGAATCTATTAGAAATCAATAACAGAAAGATAAAAGGAAAATTTCCTAACACATAGAAACTAAACAGCACACTTCTAAATAATCCATGGGTTAAAGTCTCAAGGGAAATTTTTTTTTAATGCTGTTAAACTGAATGAAAATGAAAATATAACATCAAAATTTGTGGAACACTGCTAAAGCAGTCCTGAAAGGGAAATTTATGACAGTAAATGCATATATTAGAAAAGAGGAAAAATCTCAATCAATTTAAGCTCCTACCTCAAGAAACCAGGGGGAAAGAACTCAAGCAGAATGCAGAAATTAATAAAGAACAAAACTGACTGAAATAGAAAAAAATTAAGAGAAACTCAAAGGAAACAAAAGGCTGGTTCTTTGAAAAGATCCATAAAATTGACAAACCTATCAAGACTGAAATAAAACATAGAGGAGACTCAAATTACTAATATCGAGAGTGAAATAAGGGATGTCACTACAGAGCCTGCAGACATTAAAAGGATAATAATGGAATACTGCAAACAACTCTACACATGTATCTGACAACTTAGAGTAAATGGACCAATTCCTCAAAAATTAAAAACTACAACAACTCACCCATATCAAATTTATAATTTGAATAACCATGTAAGTATTAAAGAATTTGAGTTTGTGATTTTATAACTCTCGTAAAGCAGATGATTTCACTGGAGAATTCTACCACATATTTAAAGAAGAGTTAACACCATGTCTATATAATCTTCTCCTGAAAATAGAAAAGGAGGGAAAACTTCCCAATTCATTTTATTACCTTGATAGCAAAACGAGACAAAGACAGTGAAAACACAAACAGAGCTACAGACAAGTATCCCTCGTGAATATGCATGCAAAATCCTTAACAAAATATTGGCAAATAGAATTCAGCAATATAGTAAAGAATTATACACCATGGCCAAATGGGATTTATCCCAGGTATGCAAGGCTGGTTCAATTAATGTAATCTATCACATCAACAGGCTAAAGGAGAAAAGTCATATAGTCATATCAATAGATGTAGAAAAAGCATTTGACAAAATTTAAGACACATTCATGATAAATACTCTCAGCAAACTAGGAATGGAGGGGTGCTTCCTCAACTTTATGCACACACAAAAAAATCTACAGCTGACATCATAGTTAATATTGAGAAACTAGGTGCTTTCTTGTCAACATCAGGAACAAGGCAAGGATCTCTCTTACCACTCGTGTTCCACGTCACATTGGAAGTTCTAGCTAATGCAATATGACAGTAAAAAGTATAGGTTGGGAAAGAAGAAATCAAACTGATTTTGTTCCCAATGACCTAATTATCTATATAGAAAATCCCAAAGAAATGATAAAAAAAATTTCTGGAACTAAAAAGCTGTTATAAATTGCAGGATACAAGGTTAATATTTTAAAAAATCAATTGCATTGGTATATACGAGCAATAAACAATTGGAATGTGAAATTAAAACAATGCCATTTACATTAGCACCCCCAAAATAAAATACTTAGGTATAAGTCTCACAAAATATGTACAAGATCTGTCTGAGGAAAATTACAAAACTGATGAAACAAATCAAAGACAGTCTAAATGAATGGAGAGATATTCCATGTTCATGAATAGGAAGACCCCAGTATTGTTAAGATGACACAACCTCATCTATAGATTCAACACAATCTCAATCAAAATCTCAGTAATAATTTTGGATATAGATAAACCAATTCTAAAGTTTATACAGTAAGACAAAAGACCCAGAATAGCTAACACAATGCTGAACAAGACAAGCAACATCAGAGGACTGGTAGTGCTTGACTTCAAGTCTTACTATAAAGTACAGTAATCAAGACAGCGTGATATATGCAAAAGAACAGATTAATAGATCTATGGAACAGAATAGAGAGCCCAGAGATAGAATCTCATAAATATAGTCATCTGATCTTTGACAAAGGAGCAAAGGCAGTTCAATGGAGAAAGGATAGTTTTTTCAACAACTGTCCAGCTGGACATTCACATGCAAAAATATTAATCTAGACACTGACCTTACACCTTTCACAAAAATTATGTAAAATTAGATCATAAACTAAATGTAAAACACAAAACATATTTCTTGAAGACAACACAGGCCAAAATCTAGGTGGTTTGGGTTTGGTGATGTGTTTTTAGATACCAAAAACAAAAGCACCATCCATGAAAGAAAAGAATAAATAGGTTGGACCCCATTAAAATGAACAATTTCTTCTCTGCGAAAGACACTCTAAAGGAAATGACAAGTCACAGACGGCAGAAAATATTTGCAAAACACATATCTGGTAAAAGTTGTATCCAAAATGTACAAAGAACTCTTAAAACTCAGTAAGAATACAATCCAATTAAAAAGTAGGTGGGAGAACTGCTACACACCTGTTAGAATGGCAAAAATCCCAAACACTGACAACACCAAATGCTGGTGAGGATGTGGAGCAACAGGAACTCTCATTCATTGCTGGTGGGAATGTCAAATGGTACAGCCACTCTGGAAAACAGTTTGGCAATTTCTTACAAAACTAAACATACTCTTACCATGTGGTCCCGCAATCATGCTCCTTGGTGTTTACACAAAGGAGTCGAAAACTTATGTCCACAGAAAAACCTGCACATGGATATTTATAGCAGCTTCATTCATAATTGTCCAAACCTGGAAGCAAGCAAGATGTCCTTCAGTAGGTGAATGGATAAATATGCTGTGCTACATACAGACAACAGAATATTATTCAGCATTATAAATAAAGAGTTATCAAGCCATGAGAAGACATGAAGGAAACTTAAATATATATTACTAATGAAAGAAGGCCCTCTGAAAAGGTACATACTGCATGATTCCAATTATACGATATTCTAGGAAAAGCTGAACTACGGAGACAGTAAAGGGTCAGTGGTTGCCGGGGATTAAGTGGGAGAGAGGGATGAATAGTTGAAGCACAGTGGATTTTTAGGGCAGTGAAACTATTCTGTATGATACAGTAATTGTGGATACATGCCATTATACATTTGTCAAAACCCATAGAATGTATAACACCAAGAATGAACCCTAATGTAAACTATAGACTTTGGGTGATTATGATATGTCAATGTAAATTTACCAACTGTAACAAATGTACCATTCTGGTGAAGGGTGTTGATAGAGGGGGAGGCTGTGCATATGGGGGGACTTGAAGGTATACGGGAAATCTATGTACCTTCCACTCAATTTTGCTGTAACCTAAAACTGCTCTAAAAAGTCTATTAAAAAAAATAACGCAAAAGTGAGCAGAAGATCTAAACAGACCACTAATCCAAAGAAGTACACAGATGGTGCCAATAAGCATATGAAAATATGCTCAATGTTATTTATTAGTAGGGGATTGGAAATTAAAACAACAAGATACTGCTACACATGTATTAGAATGGCTAAAATTCACAACACTGACAATACCAAATGCTGGTGAGGATATGGGAATACAAGAACTCTCATTCATTGCTGGTAAAAATGCAAAATGGTACATCCACTTTGGAAGACAGTTTGGCAGTTTCTTACAGGGGTAAACATAGTCTTACCATACAATCCAGCAATCAATCACATTCCTAGATATTTACCCAAGCAAGATGAAAACTTATATCCACAGAAAATCCTGCACGTGAATGTGTATAGCAGCTTCATTCATGATTGCCAAACCTGGAAGCAATCAACAAGTCCTTCAATATGTGAATAGATAAACAAACTGTGGTACATTCATACAGTGGAATATTATTCAGTGATAAAAATAAATAGCTATCAAATCACAAAAAGACATGGAAGAACTTTAAATGCACATTGCTAAGTGAAAGAAGTCAGTCTGAAAATGCTGTGTTTTGTATGATTCCAATTATATGACTTTTGGAAAAGTTAAAACTATAGAAATAGTAAAAAGATCAGTGGGTGCCAGGAGTTTGGAGTGGGGAGAGAAGGGAAAGTTGCAGCATGGGATTTTTAGAGTAATAAGACTATACTTTATGATAATTTGATGGTGGATACATGACATCATGCATTTGTCAAAACTTGTAGAACTGTACAACACGAAGAGCTAAGGCTAATGTAAACTATGGAGTTTATTAATAATAATGTATCGTTATTAGTTACAAATATACCACACTAATGCAAGATGCTAAGAACAAGGGAAACTCTGGGGAGGGGATATGGGAACTCTGTGTACTATCTGCTCAACTTTTTGTAAACCTAAAACTGCTCAAAAATAAAGTCTCTTTTTAAAAAAGAGAGAATACTATGAATTAATTTGGGGTCCAGACTTAGCATGGCTTTGAGCTGCATTGAAGATTTCAGTCTCTAAGCACAATGGGGAGACACTGATAGGACTTAAGTGCCCAGTGTCAAGGTTCTTTGATTGAACACTTGCTATTTCTGGGCCTTGTAATGAGGATAAAGGTCATGAGACTTTTTCAGTAGTCTATTGAAATGTAGTTCTCTGTACCTTTATGTATCTATGAAAATGTCAGTTCCTCCTTCCTTTTTTTTAAAGTAGTAAGCCTAAATTCAATAAACGTTCACTCCATATACTTGGATTTTAGAGTTTACCAGACCTCGGGGATACGAAGGGACCAAGAGAATTCTGCTTCTGGAGTAAATGCTAAAAACAGCTATATTCTAGATATAACATACCTTTACAGCTTTTTTGTTCTTGAAAAGTCCCACCTCCCTTCCATCTCCCCCCAAGTGAGTTAAAACTAAAACCAGGAACAATAGATGGTAAGCAAATGGGAGAGACAGCATTGCCCTGCAGGCAGGTGCCAATAACTGCAATATAATTTACATTAATAAACTTTGGGCCAATGAGGAAGTGGGAATGACTAGGCAGATTAGAAAAAGAATAAACCAAGAAAAGAAATGGAAAAGAAAATTGCTTAAATAATGGCTTAGATGCAGTTGAAGAGAGGGTTTGAGATCTGGCAGATTTATCTGAACAAATTACCCAAAGTGAGATACAGAGAAGCAAATGAATGGATAAAAATTAAAAATAAGAAATGAGTGACATCATCATCATGGTGGAGTGAATTCTTCCATTAGACTCTCCCCCCTAAGATACATTGAAAATGACCATAAACCAACACGGGACATCCACACAACACAATAGACATCTGAGAGACCCATGCAGCCATACATCTGAAGGTGGAGGTGCTGGACCCCTGGAAGGAAGTGGAAGGAGGTAAGGGGATCTCCGCTCCCTCCCTGGCAGCAACCTAGGGCATGGGACTGTGTGCAACTCTGAGAGGAGATAGGGGGAAGGGCAGCTGTCTGTAGAAATGCCTTCACTCTCCAAGTTCTCTACCAGCCATGGGAAAGCTCCACACAGAGGAGGCCAAGCAATTGCAGGGGTGTCTTCATCAAGCCAGCACCCCAGGAGGGAAGATAGTGAGAGCAGAACAAGAATGCCCCAGGAATCATGCATGTGAAAGAAAGCAACCCTTCCCCCTGCCCGGCACACCAGCTCAGCCAGTCGGCCAGAGCAAGGGACCCCTGCCAGAGCACATGCACATATGTTTGTGAAGCAGCAGCAGAGAGCAGGCAATTGCAGATAGGCCCTTTCAGCATAGATTCCAAAGGAAAGGTGTAGAAGCCAGGGATTGCAGGAGACTCAGAATACAGATTCTATCATTGTGCAAAAGCACAAATTCAGCACATCAAATAGTATGAAGAAGTATATTAATACTCCAGACCAGAAGGAAAGTTATGAGCACCTAGAAGTAAATCCTGAAGGCACATAAATTTACAATCTAAATGACAGAATTCAAAACAGCTATCATAAAAATCTCAACGAGTTACAAGAAAATTCAGAAAGACAGATTAATGAAACCAGTAATAAAATTAATGAACAGAGGGAATTCTTCACAAAAGAGATTGAAACTATAAAGAGAAAGCAATCAGAAACGTTGGGAGATAAAAAACACAATAAATAAGTTAAAGAAACATCTGGATCCTTGAATAACAGAGCTGATATTATGGACGACAGAATTAGCAATTTGAAGGACAGAAATATAGAAATGCTTCAGATGGAGGAGGAGAGAGAAGTAAGACTAAAAAGAAAGGAATTCTCTGAGAAATATCCTACTTGATTAGGAAACGCAACATACGGATAATAGGTATTACAGAGGGAAAAGAGAGAAGCAGAGAGCTTGTTCAAAGAAATAATAGCTGAGAACTTCCCAAACCCAAGTTAGAAACTAGAATTACAAGTAAAAGAAGCTAGTAGAACTCCTAATTACATCAATTTAAAAAGATCTTCTCCAAGGCATATATTAGTAAGACTGGCAAGAGTAGTGATAAAGAAAAAATATTAAGGGCAGTGAGGCAGAAGAAAATTACTTACAGAGGAACCCATATCAGGCTTTCAGTGGATTTCTCAGCAGAAACCTTACAGGCTAAGAGAGAGTGGAATGATATATTCAAAATTATGGGAGGGGTGGGGGTGGGGGGGGTGGATGGGACAGCCTGGTGGTGTAGTGATTAAGTTCTTGTGCTCCACTTCAGTGGCCCAGGGTTCACCAGTTTGGATCTTGGGCGCAGACCTAGCACCACTCCTCAACCCATGCTGAGACAGCACCCAACACAGAAGAACTAGAAAGACCTACAACTAGGATATACAACTATGTACAGGGGCTTTGGGGAGAAAAAAATTTTTAAATAAATAATTAAAAAAGGAAGAGTGGCAACAACTTTTAGCTCAGGGCCAATCTTCCTCAACAACAACAACAAAAAGATATTTAAAGTTCTGAAAAACAAAACCTTTCAGCCAAGAATACTCTATCCCGTGAAAATATCCTTCAGGTATGACGGAGAAATAAAAATTTTCCCAGATAAACAAAAGGTGAGGGAGTTCATTGCTACAAGACTTAACCCCCATAAGAAATGATCAAGAAGGCCCTCATACCTGAAAAAAAAGAGAAAGGGTTTATAAAGCGTTGAGCAAGGAGATAAATAGGCAGACAAAATCAGAAAATTGCAACTCTCTATCAGAATAGGTTAGCAAGCACTTAATTATAACATTAGAAATAAGGGGAAGGAAAACATCAAAAATAACTGTAATCTCATCACTTTAACCACAAACTCACAACACAAAATGGAATAAGCTGTGACAACAGTAACTTAGGATGGAAAGAGGCAAGGGATGGAAACTGCTTAGACTAAGGAAATAAAAGCCTGTCAGAAAATGGACTATCTTATTTATGAGATTTTTAAATACAAACCTCACAGTACCACTAAACAAATCATCAGAACAGAGACACAAATGATAAATAAAGAGAAAACTGAGAAGACCAACATAATGAACTACCAAACTGCATTGACAGTCTGAAATACATGGGACAAGAAACAAGGGAAATACAGAACAAGCAGAAAACAAGTGGTAAAATGGCAGCATTAAGCCATCATATATGAGTAATTACTCTAAATGTAAATAGATTGAATTCTCCAATCAAAAGACACAGAGTGGCTGGATGGATTAAAAAACAAGACCTGACAGTATGCCTCTGGGAAACGTATCTCAGCTCTGAAGACAAATACAGGCTCAGAGTGAAGGGATGGAAGACGATACTCCAAGCTAATGGCAAACAAAAGAAAGCAGGTGTTGCCATCATTATATCAGACAAAGTAGACTTCAAGGTAAAAATGGCAATGAAAGACAAAGAGGGGCAGTATATAATGATAAAAGGGACACTCCACCAAGAGGGCATAACACTAATAAATATATATGCACCTAACACAAGAGCACCAAAGTACATAAAGCAACCATTAACAGACCTAAAAGGAGATATTAACAGCAAGACAATAACATAGGGGACCTTAACACCCCACTTACATCAATGGATAGATCATCCAGACAGAAAGTCAACAAGGAAATAGTAGAATTAACCAAAAAGGTAGACCAGATGGACTTAATAGATATATATAGAACACTATATCCAAAAACAGCAGAACACACATTTTTCTCAAATGCACATGGAACATTCTCAAGGCTAGACCATATATCAGGAAACAAGGCAAGCCACAATAAATTTAAGAAGATTGAAATCATATCAAGCATCTTTTCTGACCACAATGCTATGAAATTAGAAAGCAACTACAAGAAAAAAGCTGGGAAAGTGACAAACATGTGGAGACTAAACAACGTGCTACTTAACAACAAATGGATCATTGAAGAAATTAAAGGAGAAACCGAAAAGTATCTGGAGATAAATGAAAATGAAAATACACCATACCAGCTCATATGGAATATAGCAAAAGCAGTGCTAACAGGGAAATTCATAGCAATACAACCCACCTTAACAAACAAGAAAAATCTCAAATAAGCAATCTTAAACTACATGTAACAAAACTAGAAAAAGAACAAACAAAGCCCAAAGAGAGCGGAAGGATGGAAATAATAAGAATTAGAGCAGAAATAAAAGAAATAGAAACATTTAAAAAAAAAACAATAGGAAGGATCAATGAAACTGAGAGCTGGCTCTTGAGAAGATAAACAAAATTGACAAACCCTTAGCCAGACTCACTACAAAAAAAAAAAGAGAGAGAGGGCTCAAATAAATAAAATTAGAAACAACAGAGGAGAAATTAGAATAGATACCACAGAAACACAAAAGATTATAAGAGAATACTATGAAAAGCTATATGCCAACAAATTGGACAATCTAGAAGAAATGGATAAATTCTTAGAGTCATACAACCTGCCAAAACTGAATTAAGAAGAAATAGAGAATCTGAATAGACCAATCACAAATAAAGAGATTGAAACACTAATCAAAAACCTCCCAAAAAATAAAAGTCCAGGACCACATGGCTTCTCTAGAGAATTCTACCAAACATTCAAAGAACACTTAATACCTATCTTTCTCAAACTATTCCAAAAAATTGAAGAAGATGGAACATTTCCTAACACATTTTATGAGGCCAACATCACACTGATTGCAAAACTAGACAAGGACAGCACAAAGAAGGAAAATTACAGACTAATATCGCTGATAAACATAAATGCAAAAATCCTCAACAAAATATTGGCAAACTGAATACAACAATACATTAAAAGAATCATACACCATGATCAAGTGGGATTTATACCAGGGATGTGGGGATGGTTCAACATCCACAAATCAATCAATGTGATACACCACATTAACAAAATGAGGAATAAAAACCACATGATCATATCAATAGATGCAGAGAAAGCATTTGACAAGATCCAACATCCATGTATGACAAAAACTCTGAATAAAGGGGGTATAGAAGGAGAGTACCTTAACATAATAAAGGCCATATACAACAACAAACAGCTAACATCACAATGGTGAAAAAGTGAAATCTATTCCTCTGAGCACAGGCACAAGACAAGGATACCCACTCTCACCACTCTTATTTAATATAGTACTGGAGGTTTTGGTCAGAGCAGTTAGGCAAGAAAAGGAAAGGGTATCCAACTTGGCAATGAAGAAGTGAAACTCTTGCTATTTGCAGACGATATGATTTTATATATAGAAAACACTGAAGAGTGCATCAGATAACTATTAAAAATAATCAACAACTACAGCAAAGTTGCAGAGAACAAAATCAACCTACAACAAACAGTCACATTTCTATACTCTAGTAAGAAGCTAACAGAAAGAGAACTCAAGAATACAATCCCATTTACAATTGCAACAAAAAGAATAAAATATCTAGGAATAAATTTAACCAAGGAGGTGGAAGCCCTATACAATGAAAACTATAAGACATTATTGGAAGAAATTGATGATGACGTGAAGAAATGGAAAGATACTTCATGCACATGGATTGGAAGAATAAACTTAGTTAAAATGTCCATACCACCTAAAGCACTCTACAGATTCAATGCAATCCCACTCAGCATCCCAATGACGTTCTTCATGGAAACAGAACAAAGAATCCTAAAATTCATATGGGGCAACAAAAGACCCCGAATAGCTAAAGCAATTCTGAGGGAAAAAAAACAAAACTGGAGGCATCACAATTCCAGACTTCAAAATATACTACAAATCTATAGTAATCAAAACAGAGTGGTACTGGTTAAAAAACAAGCACACAGATCAATGGAACAGAACTGTAAACCCAGAAAGAAAACCACACATCTACAGACAGCTAATCTTTGACAAAGGAGCTAAGAACATACATTGGGAAAGGAAAATCTCTTCAATAAATGTGGGGAAAACTGGACAGCCACATGCAAAAGAATGAAAGTAGACCATTATGTTTTGCCATACACAAAAATTAACTCAAAATGGGTTAAAGATGTGAAGGTAAGACATGAAACTATAAAACTCCTAGAAGAAAATATAGGCAGTACACTCTTTGACATCCGTCTTAGAAGGATCTTTTCAAATACAATGTCTACTTGGACAAGGGAAGCAAAGGAAAAAGTAAACAAATGGGACTTCATCAGACTAAGGAGCTTCTGCAAGGCAAAGGAAACTAGGAACAAAACGAAAAGAAAACCCTCCAACTGGGAGAAAATATTCGCAAATCATATATCTGACAAGGGGTTAATCTCCAAAATATATAAGGAACTCATCAACTCAACAAGAAAAAACCCAACAATCTGATCAAAAAATGGGCAGAGGATCTGAACAGACATTTTTCCAAAGAAGATATACAGATGGCCAATAGGCACATGAAAAGATGTTCAACATCACTAACCATCAGGGAAATGCAAATCAAAACTACACTGAGATATCACCTTACACCTGTTATAATGGCTACAATCACCAAGACAAAAAATAACAAATCTTGGAGAGGATGTAGAGAAAAGGGAACCCTCATACACTGCCGGTGGGAATGCAAACTGGTGCAGCCACTATGGAAAATAGCAAGGAAAGTTTTCAAAAAATTAAAAATAGAAATAATATATGACCTAGCTATCCCACTACTGGGTATTTATCCAAGGAGCTTGAAATCAACGATTCAAAGAGACTTATGCACCCCTATGTTCATTGCAGCATTATTCACAATAGCCAAGACAAGGAAGCAACTCAAGTGCCCATTGACTGATGACTGGATAAAGAAGATATGGTATACATATACAATGGAATACGACCACAGCCATAAAAAGGACAAAATTGTCCCATTTGCAACAACATGGACGGACTTTGAAGGTAATGTGTTAAGTGAAATAAACCAAACAGAAAGACAAACTCCATATGATTTCACTCATATGTGGAAGATAAACTAACACATGAACAAAGAGAACAGATTAGTGGTTACCCGAGGGGAAGGGGCTTGGGGGGTGAGCATAAGAGGTAAAGGGGAACATTTGTATGGTGACTGACAAAAAATAATGTACAACTGAAATTTCACAATGTTGTAAACTATTATGACCTCAATAAATAATTGATTTAATTAATTAATTAAGAGATGGTGCATTTGAAGGACCCCATGGATTTGTTTCTTGATTCAACAGTGTTTGGATGGAAGGTACCCTAGGACTATTCTCCTTCCAGGTTCTGACCACCCTCTAATCTCCTGTCCAGCCTCAGCCTCTAGATTACCTCTCAACCAGCCTGTGCCTCCAAGACCAGCTAACACTGTATTTTGTGGTCAGTGCCTTGTCTCCAACAAGAGCTTCCAGATCCTTGGAATTATTCATATGAGGCCAAGGCCACTATCCACTACCTGGCCAACCTGCTTTTATGAACCTTCAACATCTAACTCTCTCTGGGCTAGTATTTGAATTACAACATGTGGCCCTAAAGGGTGTGTGCCACTTCTTTGAGTTAGCAAGGCAAAACAATATGGGCATCAAGTGCCTCCTTGCAAAACCAGTGTGATGACAGTGCCTTCTTTGAGGATAAGCAGAAGATTTCTCACTATGACTCAGATTATACTTTGGATGCCTTGGAGGGCTTCATGGTTCTGGAGAAGAATCTGAAGTTATCCCTGCTAGAACTGCCTCCTTGGGCTCTGCCAGCACAGCCCCTCATGTGTGTGACTTCCTGAAGAACCACTTCCTAAAGCAGGAAGTGAAACTCATAAAGAAGATGGGCGTCTACCCGACCAACCTCCACTGGCCAAGCTTGGGTGGTCCCTCTTTGAAAGACTCACTTTCAAGCATGATTCAAGACCTCCTGAACTCAGTGGCCTTCAAGGGGCACTACTGCATTCTCCTGGCCTCAGGGATTCCACCTGAACATCTGCCCTTATCCTCAGGGCAGTTGCTTATACACCACCCAGACACTTTGCCAAAATGTGGACCAAGTGGAAGCAATTGAGATTTTATGTGGAAAAACATTTTAAATTTAATTAATGTAAGCAGAAGTTTTCTCACGGTGAGTCAGATTTTACTTTGTATAACGTACTTTGTAAGTGTAGGAAAGAATGAAATCTAAAATAGGTCTAATCAGAGTTCCAGAAAAGAATAGGGAAAATGGAGAAGAGGCAATATTTGACAGGAATCTTCTAGGACTGATGAATACCTACCTAAACACATCAGAGTGAAATTGCAAAATAACAGAGACTAAAAGCACATCTTAAAAGCAGGAAGATAGAAAAGAGTGATACACTATAAAGAAAAAAAATTAATGAAATAATATTATTATAATATAATTATACTTGTGTTATTATAATTTTAATAAGTTTTGGTATATTGTGTCTTGATATTTATTCACTGCAAATTATCATAACTATATAATAAATTATAATAATAATGAGTGAATAATATATTAGTGAATAAAATTAATGAAATAATATCTTTAAATGCTGGAGGAAAAATTGTTAATCCAGTTGACCATCTTTCAAGAATGAAAATAAAGACGTTTTTAGATAAAACAAAAATTAAGAGTTTGTCTGTCATGCTTTTACTAAAGCACCTTGTAAAATAATATACTTTAGGAAGAAGTAAATGATTTCAGAAGGATAGTCCAAAATACGAGAAGGCGTGATGGACAAATAAACTAGTAATGTATGTATAAATATAATTTTAAAAACATTGTTGGTATAACAAGAATAACGTTAATGCCTAATATGTGAGGTTAAAAACAAAGACTAAAGTAAAATGTTGGATAGTAATAGCATGGAATTTTGGAGGGAAGTGATCAGAAATAATGTTCTGGCATTCTTGTATTTTCAAGTGGTGGTATGAGACATGTTTAATATGTATGTTAAAAATTTCATGAATAATCATTCAAAGAATGGAAATAGGAATGGAAATATATAAATAGATATTTTCTAAATGATTAGTGGTCTTAAATAACCAGTGAGTCAAAGAAGAAATCAAATGGAAAAACAGAAAATACTTTGTGATGAATAAAAGTCAAGACGCAATAGACCAAAACTTATGAAAGGAAGCTAAAGTAGTGCTTACAGACAGATTTATATCTATAAAGGCCTACACTAAGGAAAAAGATCTCAAATCAATAACCTAACCTTCCACCTGAAGATACTGGACAAAGCAGAACAAACTAAACCTACAAGTAAAAGGAAGGAAATAATAAAGATTAGAGCAGACAAAATAAAATAGAGACTAGAAAAACAATAAAGAAAATGAGACAAAAAGCTGGGTTTTTGAAAAGATCAATGTAATTGACAAACCCTTATCTAGTTTGACCAAGAAAAAAGAGAAAAGATTCAAATTAAAATTTAGATGAAATGGACAAATTCCTAGAAAGACACAAACTACTGAAACTGACTCAAGAAGAAATAGACAATATGAATTGATCTAAACAAGTAGAAAGATTGAATGAATAATTTTTTAAAACTAGCCACAAAGATAAACCCAGGCTCAGACGGCTTCACTGCTGAATTCTACCAAAGATTCAAAGAATTAACACCAATTCTTCACAAACTCTTCCAAAAACTAGATGAGTCAGTGACATTTCCCAAATCCTTCTGAGGCAAGTATTACCCCAATACTAAAGCCAGACAAAGACAGTACAAGAAAACTTCAGACCAATATCTCTTATGAATATGGAAGCAAAAATTGTCATACTAGCAAATCAAATCCAGCAAACATATAAAATGAATTACACACCCTGACCAAGACGGATTTATCCTAGGAATGCAATGTTGGTTTAACATCTAAAAATCAATTAATGTAATACATCATATCAATAGAATAAAAACAAAAATTATGTGATCATCTCAATAGATGCAGAAAAAGCATATGACAAAATCTAACACTTTTTCATAATTATAAGTACTCAACAAACTAGAAGTAGAAGGGTATTTCTTCACCCTAATAAAGGACATCTACAAAAACCCCACAGGTAACATTATATTTAATGGTGAAAGACAGGGTGGTTTCCTCTAAGATCAGGAACAAGGCAAGAATGTATTCTCTCAACATTTCTATTCAAAATTTCACAGGAGATTCTATCCAGGGCAATTAGGAAAGAAAAAGAAATAATAGACATTTTATTGGAAAGAAAAAAGTACAACTATTTCTATTCACAGATGATATGATCTTGTATGTAGTAAATTTTAAGGAACCCACTGAAAATCTTTTAGAATGAATAAATGAGTTCAGCAAGGTTGCAGGATACAAGATCAATATGCAAAAATGAAAGGTATTTCTCCATGCTTGCAATGATCAATTCGAAAGTGAAATTAAGAAAGCAATTCTTTTTATAATAGCATCAAAAAAAATAAAACACTTAGGAATCAATTTAACAAGAGAAGTACAAAACTTATACTCTGAAAATACAATGCATTGTTGAGAGAAATTAAAGAATATCTAAATAAATGGAAAAACTTCCCATCGAAAGATGATATTGTTAAGATAGCAGTACTCCCCAAACTGATCCACAGATTCACTGTAATCCCTATCAGAATCCTAGCTGACTTCTTTATAGGAATTGATGCACTGATTCTAAAATTCATATGGAATTGCAAGGGAACCAGAATGGTCAAAACAACCCTGAAAATGAAGAATAAAGTAGGAGGACTCACATTTCCCAGTTTGAAAACTTACTGGCACCAGGGCAGATATATAGATCAATGTAATAGATTGGAAGTCCAGAAATAAATTCATGCATCTGTGATCAACCGATTTTCTGCAAGGGTGTCAGTACCATTAAGTTGGGAAAGAATAGTCTTTTCAACAACGGGGGTGGGACAACTGAATAGCCACATGCAAAAGAATGAAACTGGAACCTTACCTCACGCCATATACAAAAATTAACTCAAAATGGATCCAAGACCTAAATGAAAGAGCAAAAACTATAAAACTCTGAGAAGAAAATATAGGGGTAAAGCTTGATGACCTTGCAGTTCCTCAAAAACTTAAACATTGATTTTCTACTTGATCCAGCAATTCTATTTCTGGGTATATAAACAAAAGAACTGAAAGTAAGGACTCAAACAGATATTTGTACAACAATGTTCACAGCAGCATTATTCAAAATAGCCACAAAGTGGAAACAATCTAAATGTCCATCAATGGATGAACTGATCAACAAAATGTGATATATGCATACAGTGGAATATTATTCAGCTTTAAGAAGTAAGGAATTCTCATGTATGCTACAACACAGATAAGACTTGAGGACATTATGCTAAGTGAAATAAGCCAAGTAAATAGGACAAATATTGTATGATTCTACTTATATGAGGTACCTAGAATAGTCAAGTGCATACACACAGAATGTAAAACAGTGTTTACCAGGGACTGGGGGCTGAGGGTCATAGGGAGTTACTGTTTAATGAGGACAAAGTTTCAGTTTGGGATGCTGAGAAAATCCTAGAGATGGATGGTGGTGATGGTTGCACAACAACATGAATGTACTTAAAGCCACTGAAACGTACGCTTAAAATATGGTTAAAACGCTAAGTTTTATGTTGTGTATATTTTACCATAGTAAAAAAATAAAATTGAAAACTTCTTACCACATGATCATCTCAATAGATGCAGAGAAAGCATTTGACAAGATCCAACAACTATTTATGATAAAAACTCTTAACAAAATGGGGAACGAAGGAAATTACCTCAACATAATAAAGGCCATATATGACAAACCCACAGCCAACATCATACTCAATAGGCAGAAACTGAGCGCCATCCCCCTGAGAACAGGAACAAGACAAGGATACCCACTCTCATCACTCTTACTCAACATAGTACTGGAGGTTTTGACCAGAGCAATTAGGCAAGAGAAAGGAATAAAAGGAATCCAAATAGGGAGGGAAGAAGTGAAACTCTCGCTGTTTGCAGACAACATGATCTTATATATAGAAAACCTCAAAGAATCCACTGGAAAACTATTAGAAATAATTAAAGTTGCAGGGTACAAATTCAGCTTACAAAAATCAGTTGCATTTCTATACTTTAATAACAAACTTACAGAAAGAGAACTCAAAAATTCTTCATGACCTTGGATGTGCTAAACGATTCTCAGTTATGACAAAGCGGTCATAAAGTTTTGTCATATCTGACAAAAAACAGATATGACAAAAGTCGTAACAGTAAAAGAAAAAAACAGATAAGCTGGACTTCATCAAAATTTAAACTTTTGGGGTTGGCCTGGTGGCGCAGCAGTTAAGTTTGCATGCGCTGCTTCAGGGGCCCGGGGTTCGCTGGTTCAGATCCTGGGTGTGGACCTACACACTGCTTATCAAGCCATGCTGTGGCAGGCATCCCACATATGAAGCAGAGGAAGATGGGCACAGATGTTAGCTCATGGCCAGTCTTCCTCAGCAAAAAGAGGAGGATTGGCAGATGTTAGCTCAGGGCTAATCTTCCTCAAAAATAAATAAATAAATAAATAAAGCATGTCTTTCAGAACAAGATTCTCTGTAAATCAGCTGAGAAGGATTCTTGAAGTAAGATCTACCTCTTAGATCTACCAGCCGCTGGTATCAAATGTGTTCTGCTTCTCTTGCTAGCATGCAGTTTTCCAGGAGGTGAAGTCCTCTTCAAAGCATATACGGATGCCTATTTTAAACATGTCTTTGCACTGTCAAATTCACAGTCTTTTCACAGATGCATAAACGAAATTTTTTTGCTGAGGAAGATTAGCCCTGAGCTAACATCTGTGCCAATCTTCCTCTATTTTTTAGTATGTGGGCCACCAGTACAGGAGGGCCACTAAGAGAGTGGTGTAGGTCCATGCCCGGGAACCAAATCTGGGCCGAAGCAGAGCATGCTAAGCTTAACCACTAGGCCACCGGGGCTGACTCCTTATCTGATTTTTTGATTCTATACATCCTCCTGGGTGTGTAGTTTCGATTTGCATTTTCTTGATGATCAATGACGTTAAAAATTTTTTAAACTTTTCTGTTTCAAAAGACACCATCAAGAAGGTGATTAGACAATGCACAGAATGAGAGAGAATTTTGCAAATCATTTCTGATAAGGGATTTGTATCTTGAATATATAAATAACTCTTACAACACAATAACAAAAAGAAAAATTTAGTCACATTATAAGACAGAATTATTTTCCACCCAAAACGTATGTGGTTAATAGTTGTCAACTGCAAATTTTTGATTCATATGAAAGAATCAATGTGACTTAAAATCAGACAGAGGTGTGAGATGCAAAGGAGAAATCCAACACTGTAAAGAGAAGCAGAGAGAAGTCATCCTCAGAAACGGAAGAAGTGCAACCCTTGAGACATCTTGGTGACTGAAGGGAAAGATCAATGTAATTCTGAAAAGTCATAAACAAAAAGAAAAATGTGAGATATCTGTTCATGTAAGGCTACTACAATGTCTTAGGACAAACTTTAGAATGCTACTGTTGATAATATTTGCTTTTCTCCCGTTAGTTTAAGGTATTTTATTCTAAGTATGTGAAAAAAATAAGACAAAACAGAAAAAATAAGAAACAAAAATGTGTCCTACTTAAAGATGACAAATAGGCTAAGGAATGAGTGAAGGGGTATACTGGATTTGGAAAACAAAACAAAACAAAACACCTTCGGTGGCTGCTACATGTAAAGAGAGCCATCCGGATTGCTACTGGGTCTTGCTTTTTCTGATTGAAGTCTTTAATCCATTCACAAATGTTTCTTCAAATTCCAATTAGTCTGCCAACTCTTCCCCAAATACCTCTTCCCCTATACTTTTGTTTGGGCCTGATAAATACATTCTCTTTTTCCCTTTCAACCTTTGTTTCCTTTCTAGACCCAGCAACAAGTCTCGGCTCTGCAAAGCTTTCCCTAACCTGATCCCATTACTCCTTTCTGAGTCTCTATAACGAGTGTCATCTGAATACCATTTAGGCCGGTAAAACCTTTACTTCTCTTTCTCTCTAATTTCTTTTCCTATTGTCACTAATATTAAAATACAAACTAAACCAAACCCTCTTTTACTTAATTCTCCGCTTGTTCGATTTATCTCCCCTGCCAGAGAGAGACCTCTTTCCAGTAGACCTGTGCCCCTCGTTGTTTCTCTTCCAGCATGTGGCGCAGCATCTTTAACAGAATAAGTGATAGATAAATGCTTACTGAGTTACTATTACCGGTGTCTCAAGGAACCAAATGCATCCACAGATTTGCATTTATGTGTAATCCTCATTCACCTGTAAAACAGAGACATGAAAACTGTGTTCTGGAAAAACGACAAACTAAATATGTAAACAGATGATCTTAAGTGCATTTAGAAGCTGGGTATGTAAAAACTATGCTGAAGCCTTTTGTAATGTGAAGTTTTTAAAAGTAAAACGATCATTATTGTATATGATTATATATAGTTTACAAATTTTATATACTTTAATGATCACTGTTCAGTAATCTGTTTTAGCTGTGTGGATTTTTGTCTGTCTTGTTCTTTTGATGAATTTCCTGAAGGCTAGACAAACTTGCAGCAAACTTGCGGGCTCTTAGAGACTGCTGAGTGACAGTGCAGCTCACTCCAAGAAGTGGGGGGTGGTGGGCCGTGGGCAACAATGAGTCTGACCTAGACTTGAACCCCAGCTCTGGGCATCCTGGCTGCAGGGCCCTAACAGCCACATTCACTGAGGCCCAGGTTCCTCGACTGAAACTGGGGCTAATGACAGCTATCTGGTAGGACCATGGAACGAATTAGAGGTGAGCACTGTAAAGCATTCATCCTAGTGCCAGCATCGAGTGGGGGCTAGTGCCAGAAGCCTCCACTTTTTTGCCACTTCTACATATGGCAGCGAGATTTAGCCCTGCCTGCTAATGCTCTGCTTTTTACTTCTCACACACTTTACCCTCCAGTTAACAGTCTCAGTGGCCCAAGGACTTGCTACATTAAGGCGCCTTCAGGGGCCAAGACAAGTTTATCTCTAAAAGTGGAAGCTGTCTGAATTACCCTCGCTAGATTTGATGCACTATCTTATTCCACACACATTGGACCACTTAAGAAATCAATAGTCATTATAATAGCAAAGTAGGACAAACGTCTTCTGCCCCGTGGCTTTCTCTGGCTCGTTGCTGAGAGGATCCAGCCAGTTGGAAGATGAAGGAAGGCCCGGGCCTGCCTGGGGGTAGTAATCACACCCAGAGCCAGGATCCTGGGCAACGACTGAACAATTGATCTGGCACATTGATCGCCTGTCCTCATCAGAACACCAGACTGAGTTAGAACTAAGTTTCAGCTAAAGCGACACAAGCACGCTCTCTCTGCCTTGGCTTTTCCTGAGGCTGTTTAAAAGACGACAGTTGCTACTTTGCCTCTAAGAAAAATTAATTTCCAGTCCCTTGGCACCGTGTTTTGGTTTAATACCATTTAGAGGAATTGATCATTTCCTTGCCTTTATTGCTTTCAGGAAAAAAAAGTCCTTAGATGGAAATATTCTGTTTCCCTTCAAATTTATAGACACTTAAACCCTCTGTGAGCAAACCTAGAGGGCACTAGTCTGTTCCGATTTTTTTCCCCCTGAAAGCATATTTCCACTGTGAACAAGGTCATCAGTACGTTTAGTGTGCAACGTCCGCTGATTAACCTCAGCACGCTGCCTGGAGAACGTTCGCCCTCCTTCCTTGATTTCCATTCTTAGGAAAAAAAGACATAAATTCTTTAATATGGTGGATAAGTATCTTCAAAATTAGATTCCAGCCTGTGTTTCCAGTTCAGCTTTATCTCTTTCAGTCCGCTGCCTTTTCATCCTACCTATTCCGCTACTTGGAATTTCCTTCCCCCTCTTTTCAAACCAGTAGGTTCCTACTCATCTTTGAAGATTCAGCCCAAATGTGACTTTCTCGGGGAAGCCTTCCTGACATTCTTAGGCAGAGTGAGCCCTTCTCCTCCCAAATCCATGCTCCCCACAGCCCCCCACCATATAGACCAGTGCTTCTAAAACTTTGGGGTTCCTGTAAAAATGCGGATTGTGATTCTGGAGCATTTCTAACAGACTTCCAGGTGACGCTATGTTGCTGGTCCTTGGCAACTCTTTGAGTGGTTAAAGTTCTCAGCACAGGCTCTCGTTCTTATTTGTGTATCTGTGTGTCTCCTCTTTCTGCTTTAGCAAGACAGTGACTGGCTGTTTCATCTCTGAGTGCCCAGTACTGAGCGCAGAGCATACAGCAAGACCCTACGTGTTTGTTGAGTGAGAACTCCTTCCCTGTCACACGTGCTAACATCAGCTTCCCCTCCTCCATCTTTACAACCACTTCATAGATTTTGATGCTACTGTCTTTCTTCTTTTTCTTTGTGGCACATGTTTCGTTTTCGGTGTTCACTTTATTTTTAAGGCAGATACAGGCCGTTGGTTGATTTTTAACTCAGGAAACAGACACTTAGAGAAAAGATACAAACCACCTGGTCTGGCAGGCTTTATTAAGATAAAGAGGCTGGCAGCTTCTTTTGCTGAGTGCCTCCAAGATTCCAGCGCCCGATTTCCGTGCTCAGTTCTCACTCCGCCTGCTTCATGTCTTTTGTCATTGCTTCGTGAGTATGGCTCGGATCCAGTGGAGGTGCGACCTGGATTTCATCCTCCTTAGATTCCAGTTAACTAATGTGTATCCTGGTTTTAGATGTTGTACCCTGAGGATGGTGCAAGAAGGATAACGTTTGTGAAGGATGAGTGGCCCTCGTCTCTCCTGTCCCGGGACAGTCTTGGGTTCCCTTTGCATGGTGAGCACTCAAGAATTAAAGGGTCTCATTTTTTCACCCCAGGTCTCATCCCCAAGCCATTCTCTTTCTCCTTTTCTCTCTGGCTTGTCTTTTTCTTTTTGTACGTGCACACCTTTGTAGTCTGATCTGTGCAATGGGTACCCAAGCAAAGCTAAATTATGTCATAAAGGGATACAACATACACAAGGAAATGACTTGCAGGAAGCATTTGAGATGAGGCAGCTTTGCCCACTGTAAATATTAAGCAACCGCAGGATGTTCCGCCTGGACAGAAGCTGGCAGAGATCACCTGGTTTAAACCTATTTTCAGATGGAGAAACTGACCCGGAGAAAGCAGGCGGAGAGAAAATCTAAGCCAGGACCTGAAACCAGGACCCCCAGTAACTCACCTTCTGCATCCGAAGCCCTTGCTCCTGAATCTGATAGTGAGGCCCAGTCCCCTGCAGTACACTTCGGGGACTCTGGGGTCCCTTTTGGCTTCTGCAAGCTGATTCTTCCTTTTTTCATTTTTTAGGTTCCAGTTGTATCACTATTTACTCAAGATTTCTATTGTTCTTCCCCTCTTGACTCCTCTCTTGCTGGCTTTTACTCCAGCTTTAACGCCTCCCTTCTCAGGCGCTGGACCCTGCGCTTTCCATCAGACGTGACTTATCCTGGGTCATAATTTCTGTTTACTTATCTGTCTCCCCGGCACAGACTGTGAGTCTTTTGAGGGCGGGGGTCGTGTCACGTTCACTCTCCCCAGCACAGGATCTGGCACGCAGTTGAGGCTCAGTAAAGTGAGAACCTCTTTGTTAGGAAAAGGAAAGCCGCAGCGGGTTCAGGTGGCATTCCACCTTCGCAGGCAGCCTGTTAACAGTCATGACTAATGGCTGGCTGCGGACTTAGCCAGCCCTTTGGAGAAGGATGCTGTTAGGCTCCAACCCAGGAACTAGTTTATGAAGCCCTGTTTTCCTTCTTCGGGTCTCTTCCACGATGACTCATGTATCTTTTAAATTGGCGTTAGTGTTCAGACACAGCTAAGCTACAATATTCTCAGATAGCAAAGAAAACCGTAATTCATCAAAGCAGAAGCCATTGTACATCTGCGACCCATGCGCAGCAGCAGTGATCAGATCTTAATGACTACAAACAGTATCTTTCTCATGCCTCAGGCACATCCGATACTTCATGTTGGGTTGTTCCATCCCACAATCTACACGCTGCCTGGGTCCCTCCTCCCCGGGCCCCACTCGTGGAACTGCGTTTCACACGGGACAAAGCGCCCTATCCCCGACTGAGGGTCCCCTCCTCGCCTCTGCCTTCTTTCCTACCAGTCCTCCCCCACCTTCCAGAATAATTTTTCTAAAATAAAACCTGACCGTGCCCCCTACTTAAACCCTGAGGAGGTTCCACAGAGCTTTACGGTCTCCAGTGTCAGGTAGCATCTGAGGCCCTTTGTAGGGCTCCATTCTAAATCCAAGCCCTGCTCTGGAGACACCCCCACCCCCACCCCAGCCCATTCACCTGCCAGACTCTCGCTCACCATCCAGGCCTTTGCCCACAACGCTTCCCTTCGCTCCAGCATCCTTTCCTTCTTGTCCGGGAAGCCCTCCCATCTGTCCTCACCCCCCAGTCCCAAGAGGGCAAGCTCAGGGTCCGGCTGTCTGGCCCCGCCGGGGAGGGACCTCATACCCAGGTGCTCACGTGGTGTGCGGGATCTTAAGCTTCCAGGAAGCTCAGGCCCGTTTTATGAGAGACGTGGCTTTCTGAAGGCGAGGCCACGTCCCCCCACATCAGGGGCCTGTATGGGACCTTCCTGGGATAGCCCCTGAGGAAGCTCATCAGGGTGGGCGCGAGGCTGCCTCCATTTCGACGAGCGATCGGCACCTTTCCGCCCACCCGCCCCCGCCCCCATCAAAGCGGCGCCCCCAGCTCGGAGCTGGGACGGCGGCGGCGCGGCCCGGAGGCTCCACGTGAGGCTGGGGGGCCCAGCGGCCGCGGTGGTTCCGGGGCCCGCGCTCGGAGCATCCTCAGAGGGGCACTCTCCTCCGGGCACGCTTGTTGAGGGGAACGCGGAGGGGAAAGAGGGGGAAGCGGGAATGCGGGGAGGGGTCTTTTTACCTCGGACGCTGGGGCATCACTGGGGCGCAGGGCTCTGGAGGCCCGGGCGCACTACGGGGCGTCACCGCCAGGGGGGGCCCGAGGCCGGCCCCAGAGAGCCCCAGGCGCCGCGCAGGGTTCCAGCCCGGGTCCCCGCGGCTCGGCCCGCCTGCAGCTGTGTCCCTGCATCGCGTCCCTCCACACATACGTGGGCGAGGGAATGAGTGACCCCAACTTGCCTTTACAGCCTCCGATCCCTTCACTTCCTCCTCCAAAA
This sequence comes from Equus caballus, assembly GCF_041296265.1. Taxonomy (NCBI): domain Eukaryota; kingdom Metazoa; phylum Chordata; class Mammalia; order Perissodactyla; family Equidae; genus Equus; species Equus caballus. The sequence continues at coordinate 92,757,703 of NC_091684.1, forward strand.
CCCGCGCTCCAGGAACCACCGAGCATCCTTTAAACAGCCTGGCACGGTCGCCACCCGGTTCTTTCCCTCTTGCTGCTTCTGCCTGCGTTCGCCCGGTACACCGCCTGTAAAACTCTTACTCACGGTTCAGGGCCCCAGCCCAAAGGCCTTCTTACCTCCCCACCCCACCTCATCCCACAAGGGCCTCCCAGAGCTCCCGGTTACACCGATTGATGTCGGTTGGCCCACCTGAGGCCAGCACGTAGGTGGCGGCCATGAGCTCGTCCCAGATGACAGTGGTTCACCCGCAGGATGCCTGCCCCGCGGAGTCCACACCCCGAGTGGCAGAGGAAAACGCCACCAGTGGTAGTGGTGGTGATGAAGGAGTGGGCTGGGAGCCCTGCCGCGGGCCGCGGGCTCCCCATCCCCTCTAGACGCCCCAGGAGGGGACTGCCCCAGGCCTGCTCAGAGGGAAGCTTCTGCTGAAGAGGACCCAGAGGAGCAGAAGCCCGAGGGCTAGGACAGAGGGGCCCGAGGTGCAGCCCCCTGTGAGGGGACCCGGCAGGGATGCCTGAGCAAGGCCTGGCAGCAGGTGCTGGAGCCTGGAGGGAGAGCAACGCCTGCTAGGTTGTTTCCTTCATGCAGTAACCTGGCTGTGATCTCCCCTGGGCACTTGCTCTGGGAAATGGGCGGTCTCAGTTGCTGCAGGGGAGGAGGCTTAGGGGTTTGGAGGCTGAGCTTGTATTTGTCACCCTGCTGCCACAAACAGAAGCCCAAGCCACCGCAGGCTCCACGTCCGGCCCACGCGGCCTGGGGTGGAGTGTAAAGGGCCAGCTGGAGGTGGAGACGATGCAGAGGCTCGGCAGCAGGGCTTCCATCTTCTGGGGATGAAAATTCTGGCTTTCCTCAGGAGGCTGGGGGCGAAAGCCCGATGCTGGGGCAGATGAGGCCTGTGGGAGGAGCTCTGACTGTGGGGAGCTTGTCACAGTGCTTCTGGGGCCTTCCGGTAGAGCTGACCACTCCAGGCCTGTGACTAGACTCCGCTGCATCCCGGGTTTTTCAGGGGCCCGTTCTCCACTTTGGGGCACACACAAATAATTCGTAATATGCCAGAAGTCTTGGAACAACTTGTTTTTCTTAAGGTGCTAAAAGTTTCCCTTTTGGTTTCTTTCGGGGGTGATGAAATGTTCTAAAACTGATTGTGGTGATGGTTTGCACAACTCTGGGAATATACTAAAAACTATGGAATGGTTCACTCTAACGGGTGAATTGTATGCTATGTGAATTATATCTCAGTAAAGCTCAACCCAAAGACAGAGCCGCACCAATATGACCAGGTGAGTTCCGACAAAGGTGTAGACGCAATTTAGTGGAGGAAGGATGGCCTCTTTAACAAATGGTGCTGGAGCAATTGGGCATCCACGAGTGCGAAAATGAACCTCAACCTAAGTCTCAGACCTTAAACAAAAATGAACTCAAGATGGATGACGGGCTTAAATATAAATTGTAAAAGAAGAGAGCTTTAAGAAAAAAATGGAGGAGAAAAGCTTGAGGATCCAGGACTGGGCAAAAAAAAAAAAAAAAAAAAGACCAGAAACCAAAGGCAGGAGCCACAAAATGAAAAATGGATAAATGGGTCTTCATCAGAATTGAAAACGTTTGTTCAGTGTAAGACCCAGTGAAGAAGATGAGAAGACAAGCTGCAGACTGGGAGAAAGTAATTGCAAACCACATATGGGACGAAGGACTGGTACCTAGAGCGTGTAAAGGACTCTCAGAACTCAGCAGTAGAAAACTAGGCAATCCAATTAGAAAAAGGGCCAGAACACATGAAGAGACATTTCCCTGAAGAAGACACACAGATGGCAAACAAGCACACGCAAAGATGTTCCTGAGCGATCAGGGAAATGCAGAATAAAATCACAATGAGATATTCCCATATGTACACCTATTGGAATGGCTAAAATTTAAAAAAAATAGCGACCACACCAAATGTACCTATAAAAGAGCAACATGAGAGATTCTTGTGGCGACGGGAATGCTCTGTATCTTGACTGTATCAATGACAATATCCTGGTTGGGATATTGTACTATGGGTTTTCAAGATGTTACCACTGGGGAAAACTGGGTAAAGGATACACAGGATCTCTCTGTGTTATTTCTTACAACCAGAAATCAATCTACAATTTTCTCAAAATAAGTTTAATTTTAAAAATATCTTCTTGCCATATCACTGATGTTAATTCATTTGCTTTAAAATAACTGTGTGCATAGATTCTTGAGGTTAATTTGAACATTTCTTGAAATGGAATGATGATAGACTGATTCTGAACTCTTGTGACCCGAACTAATGAAGCTGTCGTCTATAGATCACCACCCATCAACCCCCAAAGGAGAGAGTTGGAGAGGTGGCAGGTCGGACTCCTCTTGTTAGGAGAAGTCCTCAGGAGCCGGCGCCTGCTGCGTTGTGCCCTCTCTATGGGAGGGTGGGAAGCAGGTGAGAAGGCAGATTGGTGCATGGAAAGAGCCGGGGTGAAGAGGCAGGAGGCCAGGCCCTTGCATCTGGCTGTGTTCTGTGATGCTGTGCAAATACCAGGACCTTGATGGGCGCTCTGCTTCCAGCTCCATTAGATGGTGTTGAGACTGGAGCTGGAAGTCTCAGAGTTCTGCTCTGACATTTCGTCATCGATACACAGAGCCTCACTCTGCCTCCACTGCCTAGGTTGTTTATAAGTGCCCTCTGCAAGTGGCAGTTTCCTCATCTCTTAAATGTTGTGAAGACTAAATGAGATGACACCTAACCCGGCCCTCTGGTGGGAGTGGTTATCTTGGTGGTAACAAAGCAAACAGCATGAGGTCTAGTCAGAGGCCACAGATGGAGAATGGCTCATGGTGGAATTTAAAAAATATTGTACTGGAGTAAACACCCCAAAAAGTATATCATTATATACTTGCAGTCAATCAGGTTTATACATATTTAATAGCATGGGAAATGCTTAAGTTATCCTGTTAAGTAAATAGAGTATTATCTCACCTGTGTGTAGAAAAGATACATTTTAAAGAGTCAGGATAAAATCTGCCCCAATCTAAAAGTATTTGCCTCTGGGTGATGACCCAAGCCTTTGATATCTCTCCTCGAAATAATAATATAACGAGATGGGAGAGGAAAAGGAGAAAAGAAGCGTACTGTAAACCATAAGCAGACTTTAGCGGGGAGCCGTCTGAGAGGGTAAATGGGGCAACCCCCAGCCCACCTCAGGATAGAAGGAGCCCTAACCCAGGAGAAGCTGGAACTGAGGGGAAACCCTGGAGTCCTGAGCGGTTCTCAAATCGGGGAATGGAGCCTCCCACAAGAGCACTGTATGCATTTGCTTGGGCTGCCATAACAAAGTACCCCAGACTTGGAGTCTTAAACAACAGACATTTATTGTCTTGTAGTTCTGGAGGCCAGAAGTCCAAGATCAGGGTGCCGTCAGGGTTGGTTTCTTCTGAGGCATCTGTCCTTGCCTTGGGGATGGCTGCCTTCTCTGTTTTCACGTGGTCTTCCCTCCATGTGTGCGGATGTCTGTGTCCAAATTTCCTCTTCTTACATGGACATCAGTCATACTGGATTAGGAGCTATCCTAAAGACCTCATTTTAACTTAATTACCTCTTTGTCTCCAAATGCAATTACATTCGGAGGCACTGAAGGTTTGGACAGCAACATAGGAATTTTGAGGAGACGCAGTTTAGCCCATGATAAGCAAAAACTACCATATGGCTAAAACATCCATAAAGGAAGTTAAAAGACAAGTGACAGACGAGGAGAAATAAATATTTGCAACATTTATAACATGCAAAGTATTCTTATCCAGAATATATAGTTTGGATGAATCAATAAGAAAAATGTAAACAACCCAATAGAAAAACGGACCAAGAACACGACTGGGAAATTCACAGAAGAGAAAAATACAAAAGAATCAACGTATAAGGAGATTCACAACTTTGCTCATCAAGTTTCATGCACACTAAAACCAAGTGAGGTTTTTTGCATTGATCAGATTGGCACAAATTAAAAAGACTGATAATGATAAGTCTTGGCAAGGATGTAAGGAAGTGGAAACTCTCAAATGCTAATGGGAAAGCATAAATTGGAATATTCTTACTGAAGACAGTATCTATTAAAATTTACTGTATATATATATCCTTTAACTTCTTCTAGGAATCAATGTTACCAAAATATTTGCATGTGTGCAAAACGATATGTGTAGGAAGACTTTTTGTTGTTGTTGAAAATGTCAAAAAGAATGTTAATGCCCATTCAACAAGAGAAGTTATATCTGGTCATACACCCTACAACAAATACACTATACGCATTAAGATGAACGAGGTGGTCCTACATGTCCTGAGATTAAAATAAAGATCTTTAAGACAAAGGGAAAAAAGAAGCAAATTGCACAACTATGGTCTAGTGGATCCATTTTATGTTTTGAAAAGTGTTGTCTTGTAAAGGAGACGTATGTAAATATGTAGACAGTTTTGTAAAGACAGTCACCAAACTGTGGCTTGAAGTTATCTCTAGAGGAGGACAACAGTGAGGTTGGGACAGGTGGAAGGGGAATTTTCATGTTTTGTTCTGTCTCCTTCTGTTTTATTTAAATTCTGTACAAACCAGAATAAATACAAACTTGCATGTTCTCACACACGTGCACGTGCCCACACACACAAAGGCAAGTAAGAAAAGAAGCTTGCCTGCTTTCTGAATATCTGCAGTCACTGCCTCAAGCTCTCTCAGTCTTCTAAGAATGGCAGCCACCCTCATGGGGGCCTTGATTGCCCCAAATGTTTGCTTTAATCAGTGTAATTAGCAGAGCATCAATTAGGCTGGAAGGCCTGCCAGCCCTGCGAGCTCCCACAGCAGTGGCTCTGTCCTTGTCTGCCCCACCCGTCCCGTGACTTAGCCTCCCTCCACGGCCTGGTTCTCTCTCCCTCCATGGGTGTCTCCTGACGCTGAAGATGATGTGGGCAATTGGGAGGCTGTGGAGCCTTTCAGTTTGCCAGGGCTTTGTTCCTACCTACTGCTCCATGTCACACTCTTCATCTTTCTTAAGTGGCTGATTGGTGGCTCCAACTTGTAAACTTTTCTGTCATTCTCCCCAGTCTGCATCTCCTCCTCTTTCCCAGATCACTGAGAGGTTCCACTGTCTCCCCAGTCACTTAAAGCCAGAAATCTGTGAGTTGTCACCACCCACTCATGCCTGGTCAACCACAAAACTCTATGGAACTGACTCCTAAATGTCGCTCAGATCTGTCCCCCTTTCTCTATCTCTACTGCCAGCACATTATTGCCTTTCACCTGGATATATTTTTGTTCTCATCTTTTACCACTCCATCCTCCCTCTAGTTGCCAGAGGAAGCTTTATGAAAGCAAATCTGACCATGTGCTTCACAGCTTACGATGCTGCTGGTGTCTCATGACCTATTGCACAGAGTCCAACCCCCTTAATATGGCATTTAAAGCTTGGTCCCACGTGGCCTCGGGGACCAGTTCCCTGTACTCACCCAGGCTGTTCCCAATCCCCTTCATACAACTCTGCGTTTGCACATGGTGCTTTCCTGCTGGAGGTCTTTAGTGCACATGTGTTGATTTTTCCTCTCCAGCACTCACTCCTATTTCTTGTGGTACCAGCATCCCATAAACCATTTGCCTTGATTCTCAATCCGTGTGTGTTTCAAATGGGTGACTCCAGGTCTCCTATTCCCCACTTCGGGCCAAGTCAGATCATTTAGCTTCTCTCTTCCTGGAATTTGAATTGTGAATACCATAAAAGCCTGAAGAGACAGTCCATTTCTGGCTCAGCCCTGCGTCCTGAGATTAATTTTTCAGCTTTCCTCTAATTCTGTGAGTTGTCCTGCAGACAACCTTCCTATCAACTCCTTTTTGGCTTAAGCCAGTCAGGTCATTTTCTGATGCTTTTAATCCAAGAACTCCCAATGAATCCTACCCTTCTGCACCAAACAAACTCTTATTTACCTTTTGGGATCAAAGTTAAGCATTCATTTACTCATTCAGCAAATATTTACTGAAAACATACTATGAGTTGGGCACTATGCTAAGTGCTGGGGATACAATAGCAAATTAAACAGCTAGGGACCTTAAAATACCTCCCAATAAGCAACTTTTGGTGGGGGGGGGGCACTGTAGATGCAGAGGGTAGAGTTAATCGCATTCCTCCATTCAGGGCACTCAGTCAGTATTGATATGGGAAATCCATTAATTCACTCATATCAACATCCTGAAACCTTTCTTCCCCATGGGTAACCATATTAATGTGTTTCATTATTTGAATTTGTATTTGAACGTGCTCTTGTGAAATGTATGTTGCAGTTTTGTGGGCATGTGCTTTTCATTAACACAAAGATTATTACATTACCTATTTCTTTTGGTTTCCTAGTCTTCTTCGTTAAGCATGGTGGCATGCCTGAAGTATTTGAAATGAGATAATGGACCTTAGAAGCAAATATGAGGATTTTGGCTTTTGCTCTGAGTGAAATAGGAAGCCATTTGAGGGTTTTAAGCAGAAGGGCGACATGACTTGGTGTTTTACAAGGAAAATTCTGTCTGCTGGTTGAGATTAAAATTCAGGGGAGTGAGTGTGGAAGGAAGGAGTCTAGTTAGGGGGCTGTTGCAATAATCCATGGGAGAGTTGATGGAGGTTTGAACCGCAGATGTATAAATTCCTACAAAAGGAACTCCTGTATATAAATGAGAACAGAACCCGAGGGAAATACAATAGGACCCTCCTCCCCCAGCTAACAAATAATGTGAGATGAAAATCATTGACAATCAGAGAAATGCATATTAAAATAATAACATGACATTGCATCTGTTATTCTGGCAAATTTATGAAGCTGGACACTGCCAAGCGTTGGCTGGGATAGGAGGACTTAAAAATCCTCTTGCATTCCTTATGGGAATTTAGAATCAAGCAGCAATGTGACCCTGGTGAGTCAAGTTAAGTATACACATACTCATGACCCAGCAATTCAGCTCCTTGTTATATATTCCAGAGAAATTTCCACACAGTTTCATAAGGGAATGTGTAGGAAGATGCTCATTGCAGCATTCTTTGTGGCAACAAGGAAGTGAAGGCAGCCCAAGTCTCCATAACTGGGATGATAGATGCGTAAAATGTGTATCAGCCTCTGAGATAAGCTTTATATGCCTTATCTTTATATGCATCATCTCGTATTTTCTTCAAAACAGCCCTAAGAAAGTAGGACTTTTAATAGCATCCTTTTTTACAGACGATGAAATGGAAACTATCCTCTCATATACACAAACTACTGCTTATTTTCTGGTACACTCTCCTCAGTATTCACAAGAGGACACTGGGGTTCAGGGGCTCAGCAGTGTGCCAGGTCCCTGCGGGGTGCGGGGTCTTCACTCTTCCGGGCCAGGCGGCCTCAGGCCGGGCCGTCAGCACTGCGGACAGCGCCGCCAGGGGCGGGGCGGGGCGGGGCGTCCGCGGAGACGTCACGACGCGCGGAATCTCCGGGGCGCCGCCGCGTCACGTGACCCAGGTAATTGGCAGGCTCGCCGCGCACCGCCTGCGCTCAGCCCCCTGCGCTGCAGCCCCCGGACCGCGCCGCGGCGCAGACCCCCGGCGGCCGGTGAGCGCGGCGGCCCCTACCCTCCGGCTCCCTGCGCCCCCTCTTCTCCGCCGTCTCGGGGGCGGCCTCTCTGACCCCCGCTCCCGGCTTCAGGGACGCCGCTGCCCGCAGTTTTGAGCCGGGCCCCCCGGGAAAGGCGGGAGGGGGAGTGAGCGTGACCTTAGCTCCGCCCTTGGCTGGCCGCGACCTCCCCAAGGACCTCCCCCTCCCCCCCCAGCCCTTCAAGCACGTCTGATCCTGGGAGTGCAGTGTTTTGCGTACAGGAGCGACTCGCTAACGGTGGGGTTCCAGGCGGAAGACTGCAGACTGTCCACGCTGCCTTCCGTGGCCTGGGGAGGGGCCTGCTGGTCGTAGCCCTCTTAAGGGGCCGGGGCTGCGGAGAGCCGCTTGGGGTGGGGAGGGTCCAGTGTTATGTGCCTGGCGGGACACGCAGGCAGCTTCGAAGTCTCGGGACTTCGTGGGGGCAGGGCCCTTCTAGGCAGTTTTAAACACCGTCTCTGCTCACAGACGGGGAAACTGAGGCCATGAGAAAGGCAAGACTGGCCTGAGGTCGCAGCCTGCCTGGAAGTGCGCGTCCCACGCCCCAGGGAGATGTGTGTGTTTGGTAGGGGGAGTGTATCCCTGAGGTCCCAGGAGGGTGCTATGGGCATTAAGTGGACCCCAGCGCCTCACTCTGACACCTGTCCACCAGGGGCCCACGCCCACTCTTGCAGCCCCTCCCTGCACATCCCGTAGTCTTGGAACAGGCCCCATCTACCTTTGTACTTTTCCCGTCTCGTGGCTTTAGTTCAGACCCTTCATCTCTGCAAAGGAAATCAGCACACCTCCCTACCCTACTTCCTACCTCAGAGTCTGCCTCCGGCCTTCTCTTGGGTTCAGCAAACTAAAGTTGGGGTATATTCCTGAGAAAAGCCCACTTAATTCTCAGCATGTGGCGCCAGGCTAAGCCTGCAGCAGCGTGAGTCCAGGTTCCTCTGCTGCCCAGCTTCAAGGTCTTGGGTAGGACCCTTCCCCTGGGGATCTCTGTTAACTGATGTCTACAGTGGGCAGCCCAGCCAGAGCCTCGTGTGTGGGAGTGGCCAGGATATCTGCAGTTGTTACAGTTCTGGGGGTAGGGATGGTACTGAGCGGGTCCCTAGAGAGGAGACCCCTAAGAGCTGCCTAGAGCAACCTGTCTCTTGGTCCCTGGAGGCTGAGCTGGGCTGGAGGTGCTCACGGGGCCCAACTCTGGTTCTTTGTCGCTGCTTTCGCCCGTGTGGGAGGGACCTGGCAGGGCTGGCTGGGGCTCTTGCTCCAGATACTGCAGTTGGCACTGGTCCCAGCCCTCCAGGGTTCCTAGGTCCTCAAGCCCTGCTGGAGTGGGGGCTGGGGTATCTGGCTGGCTGTCCTCCTGCCAGGCCAGGTGAAGGTCACAGTACTCCAGCGATTGCCCCAGACCATTCAGTGTTTATAAAACACAGTGTTCCAGCACTGGGAAGGGCTGGACACAGCCAAGCTTTGTCTCTGCTCCCCTGAGCCGTCCTATTCCCCTGTGGGAGTGGCTGTGGGGGTGGGTGTCAGCAGAGGGAGCAGTGCTGGCTGCAGCTGTTGGAAGGTGCATTGTTGTTCAGAGAAATCTGGGTTTACGTCTTGACCCCGCAGTCAGGAGGGCACAGGCTCTGGAAGCACCTAGAGCCCCATCACTCATCAGCTGAGCCTCTCTGTGCCTCAGTTTCCCTGTTTATAAAGTGGGGTTAATCCAGGTGCCCACCTCCTGAGGCTGTTGAGGGTTGAATGAGCACAGTGCCCGTCCCAGCATCAGTGCTCACCGACTGCCTTCTCATGTTTGTTCCCACGGTGGACGGTCTTGGCGTCTGCTTGCCTTTGCCTTAGAGTGGGGCTGATGGAGCTTCTGTTATTTAGATTCTCCTGATGTCTCCAGGCCAGTAGCTCCTAGGCCCAGTGGCCATCTGGGCTGGCCAGCCCTATATTTGCTGAGGCCTTGGGGACAGTCAGAGGTGGAGCAGGAGCTGGGACCCTGGCCCTCTGCCCCTGAGCTCATGCCTCGAGCCCCCACCCAGCACCTGGAGAGGTGCTACGCCAGGGGGAGCAGCCTCAGCCACCTTCGCTGTAGGGCTGGCGGCACTGGGCTTCAGTCCAAAGCTTCAGGGGCTGAGCAGGTGGGGAGGAAGCTTGGGGCCCTTGGGGCTCAATTCCAGCTGCACCCGCCTCCTTCTGCCCTGCATTGCAATCTATTTTTGCTTTTAAAGTTTCCTCTGTTTAGACTTGCTCCTGGTTGCCCTGAGAAGCCCACTTTCCTTCTCTTGAAGAGACCACCCCTGCCTTCCCTTTGCGTCATGTGAGTTTGGAGGGAGAGAGAGGGAAAGAGGGAGGAGGCAGGCTGGGAGGGCCGGGCCCTGCCTTGGGGCCTCACCCCTTGTGGAAGGTCCAGCCAGATGGTGCTGGTTCTGGTGACTTGGTTGAGCTGATTGAGGTGGGGGTGGAGGGGCCTGTTGGCTGAGCTCAGAGCCAGGCCTGGGCAGGACCTAGAAGCCAGTTATGCCCCAGAAGGCACATTTTCTAGGAGGAAGGCTGAGGGGGAGCATGTGCGATGCAGAGCAGGCCTCTCCTGCCTGCATGGCCCCTGGTGGGGTGCTCTGGCGCTGCGCCCCACTCACAGGCTGGGATTCTCTGGGCAGAAGGGCATTAGTGAGGATTCAAGGGGAACTGTTCTATGTCCAGGCAGTGCTGGGCTGGGGCAGAGGGGGGGTTCTGCTCCCAGTTGTAGGGGTGGGAGAATAGAGGTCCTACCGTACACATCCTGTGTAGGATGAAGTGGCGATGGTGTTGGGGCAGCAAGGGCCTCAGTGGGCCTGTCAGCCCCCAGCCTGCCTGGATGGGGAGCCCTGGAGGCTATCCAGCACTGGAGGAGGCTCTTAGAGCTTCTGTTCTCTGGGGTGTGGAGGAAGCTCCCTCCCACCACGCGCATGCACACACGCACGCACGCACACACACACACCATTGAAAACCTGTTGTTCAGGAATTTCCCCTGGGAAAAGGCAGGTGACATAATGGAGGTGAGATGAGCTGCAGGTTCTCATCCTTCCCCATCCTGGGTGGCTTCCAGCCTGTGTGTCCCCCCGTGCTGTTAGCTGTCCAGAGTGATATGGTCCTGAGTGTACGCCCTGGGCAGGGTACAGGAGCCCAAGAGGGCAGCTCCAGCCCTGGGCTGGGCTGGGCGTGGGGCTTGCCTTCTGCTTTGCCCTCTGCTGCTCTCTGGGGCCCTTCCCTTCTCTGCACCTCAGTCCTCCCTGCTGTGAAGTGGGGCCATTGAGGCCTGTGTCATCAGCCTCTAGTCAGAGGAAGTCACTGGTCCCTTTGGGTCACAGTGACTGAGATCCAGCAGTGCCATGGGCCTCCTGGGATGGTGCATCTCCATCACCCAGCATCCCCCACACCTTTGCTCAGCCAGACTCCTTTCTTCTGGCTTTTCCCTGACCATGCATGGCACACCTGACCCCTGTAGGACTCCCCTGCCTGAGTTCCAAGATTTCCAGCTGCATGGCCCACTTCAGGGTACCAGCTGCATGTGCCCTGTGACCCTCTGAGGGGGCTCCAGGACCTGGGCTGGGTGCTCCCCGAGGCAGGTACTTGCCTTTGCATCAGGCTTTGGGGGGTGGCGGGGAGGGAGCCCAGGCTGGGCTGGATGGAGCACAGCAGGACTGGACCTCAGGGATACTCAGTAGCTGTCGATGGAGTTTATTGAGCTGGGATCTCCCAGTAGGCAGTGAACCCAGGATGGCTGGCAGTGTCCCATTCACTTCTGCCTCGTCACTGCCTAGCCCAGGGCCACCTGCCAAGTAGGACCAGGAGATGCTGGGTGAGTGAGCAGTGGCTGCCAGAGCTGCCTTCTGACCTGGTCCTGTGGTTTATGCTTCTCTCTCACTACCTGTGTCTAGGATGAGTCAGCTGAGGCTGCTGCCATCCCGCCTTGGGGCACAGGCCCTGAGGCTCCTGGCTCCACGTGACGTCCAGGTGTTCAACTGGTGCAGCAGGTCAACTGGGCCACCGGCCACCTTCCCAAGCAGCAAACATGGCGGTGGCTCTAGTTACATGGAGGAGATGTACTTCGCCTGGCTGGAAAACCCCCAGAGTGTCCACAAGGTTGGCACCCCCACTCCGCCCGCCGTGTAGACTGGAAGCTCCTGGGGCCAGGATGCGGAGGGGGTAGCGCGGAGAAGCAGCTTAGCTGCTGTGTGATCTCGGGCAGGTTTCTTTGCCCCTCAGGTCCTCCGTCAACCCTGTTTGTGAAAGAGCCTTGTCCTGATGTTGGGTGAGGAGAGACCATTGCTTTTCTGTTGCTGAACCAGTCAGTGGGTGGTGGTCTGGCTTGAGAAGCCCTGATAATGCTCTGCTCAGCCTGGCCTGAGACCTGCTTCTGCCCTCTTTGCCATGCTGTGCTGTCCCCGGGTGGCCCCTCATCCTGTAGTCAGGGGCATAGGTGTTTACGTATGTACTGAGCTGATAAATACCTGCTAATGGTAAAAACAAACAAACAAACAAACAAAAAAATCTGAAAACAAAATCAGATGACAGTGAAAAGCGAAAAATGAGGCTGCTCTCCCTCCTCCTCACTCCCACTCCTCGGAGCAAAGTAAAACGTTCACAGGATCCAGAACCAAAAAGGATGAGGTTGTATAGGAAGAAGGCTCCCCACAATGCATCCCCTATCTGCTCAGCTCCCACCTGTCTGTGCCCCAGTTTGCTCTTAGTTTTTTCTGTATCCTTTCAAAGAGCTTCTGTAGGTTACTTATTGTAAATAGAACTCTGGATTCCCCCCTTGACACAAAAGTAACATGTAACATACACTGATTTGCTCCAGGCTTTTTTCACTTAGCATCCATCTCCCAGATCTTTCCTTGGGAGTCCATCAAGAGCCTCATCGTTCTTTTTTCCAGCTGCGTAGTATTCCACAGTATGGATGTGCCACCCTGTTCCCGGTGACAGACATCTACCTCATTTCCAGTCTCTGGCTGTCATGACCAGTGCTGCAGGGCGTGGTCTTGTACATTAGTCATCTTGCATGTGTGTAGTTATCTGTAGGATAAATTCCCCAGAGTGAAATTGTTGGGTTACAGACTATCTGTATATATAATTTTTTTTCTTTTGAGGAAGATTAGCACTGAGCTAACATCTGCCACCAATCCTCCTCTTTTTTGCTGAGGAAGACTGGCCCTGAGCTAACATCCATGCCCATCTTCCTCTACTTTATATGTGGGACGCCTGCCACAGCATGGCTTGACAAGCGGTGCGTAGGTCCACACCCGGGATCCGAACCGGCGAACCCTGGGCTGCCGGAATGGGATGTGTGAACTTAATCACTGTGCCACCAGGTCGGCCTCTGTATATATAATTTTGATGGCTGTTGCCAAAATGCTTTCCACAGGTCTTGTCCCACTATATTCTCCTACCAGCACTGTACGATAGTGTGCAGAGGAAAGCACTTCTGTGTGTGTTCTGCTAGAACATGGAGGTGCTTGTCCATACACACGTCTGCTTTTTGCTTCTACACAAATAGCAAACCATACGTCCTCTTCTGCTTTGTTCACTTTACAACGTATCTGGCGATACTCCACATCCACAGTAATAAATGCACCTCTGTTTTTTGAGGACTGCATCATCTTCCAGAATCTAGGCCTACCATCCTTTATTTAACCAGTTTCCCATTGATAACCACTTAGATTGTTTTTATGTTGTCATTTTTATAAACAGTCCTGTAGGGAACATCCTTGTGGGTACTTCTGGGTACACCTGTACAAGCACATCTGTAGGATAAATTACTAGCAGTGGGATTGCTGGTTCAGAAGATATGTGCGTTGAAAATGTTGAGGGCCTTTCTGCCAAATTGCCCTCCACGAAGACCTCCTCCAACCTTTGGTGTGTCGGGGCGCGTTTCCCCAGTCCTGGAAGCCCCTTTCATGCATGAAGCCCTGGGTCACAACTTACAGCTCCCCCCGCGCCCCTTCCAAGCTGGGTCCTGCAGAGATCTGGACTCTGGGTGAGGGCCCGGGCCTGTTGAGAGGGTCTCCTTGGCAGGGTCCTGGGAGGGCCCTGAGAGCTGTGGTGGTGAGGAACATCCGATACCCCTGGGTCCCCAGCCTGGGCCACCCCCGACTCCTCGCAGGCCCTGACCTGGCTGTTTTCTTGCTTCTGTCCCTGTCCAGTCCTGGGACAGCTTTTTCCGGAAAGCCAGCGAGGAAGCCTCGTGTGGCTTGGCTCAGCCACGGACCCCCTCTGTCATCCCTGAGAGCAGGCCGGCAGTCTCGAGCCGGACCAAGACCAGCAAGCTAGTGGAGGACCACCTGGCTGTGCAGTCTCTGATCCGGGCCTACCAGGTGAGCGGTGGGGAGGGGGCAGGCTGCGAGGCCGGACTGGCTCCTGGGTGTGGCCAGGAGCTGATGGTGAGGGGACTTGCTCAGCCCCAGTGTCATCTCTTTTGAGAGCCCTTCTCTGAGTCGTCTATTGGGGGCTCTTGCTTTTCCTGCGACTCTGTCACATTACCCTTCATGTCACTTACCCCCCTGGTGTTTTTATGTGTCCTGATTTGTTTGTGTGCCGTCTTTCTCATGGAATGTTGTTTATATCACACACCACTTTGCCCCAAGTACCTGGAGGCGTGCTGAGAAATCAGTTTCAGTAAATGTTGAATGAAAGCTCAGTAGATGGAGCCTTGTTGATGTCTGTTTTCTCCGCTTGACTGAGCATTCCAAGAGGACATTCCAAGGCAGTGATATACAGCAGGTGTTTAAGTAGTGCTTATGGAATGAATGAATGGTTCAGTAAACAGCTCTTCCACTACCAGCTGCTCTGTTCTGGAGAGTTAGGCCCCCCCCCCCACTGGATCCCCAGGCTGGGCCCCTGCTCCATCAAGGAGCCCTGATGACCTTCCATAATCTTAGTCTTGACCAAACAGGATTAGTTGGAGAGCTGCCCTGGGTGTTCACTCCGTAACAAGTGTAACTGTTTGCGATCTCTCTTGGCGTCAGTGGCACAAGGTGTTTCTTAAGAGAAACTTGTCTTGCAAACCTGCGGAAGGAAGGACAAGGTCATCCTGACGCCCTTGGCAGAGATCTCCTGCCAGGGAACAACGAGTCGCTGCAGGAGCTGGGGGAGCGGGCAGCCTTAGCTAATGGAAATGGTGCCTTGCCTCCGAGGGAGGCTCTCTGTGTGGGATGGCACCTGCACTCCCTGGGCATCGGCTGTGCTGGGATGGAAGAGGGAAGAGAGCAAGACTGGACCCCTTGCTGGTGTCAGGACCCATGGACTGTGGGCGACCTGCAAGCGAACAGCGTTAGTGGTGATTATGGTTTCCTTGGCTGGCTGAAAGAAGCTGAAAGTGATTTAACCATTGACTTCAAAAATGAAGAATAAGGAATATAAAGCTCTATATTTAATATAACATTCAGAGGGCTGCCTGAGGGCCTCGTCTTCTAAGCACAGTTCCCAGCTCTTCAGCTGCTCTTTGTTCTTTAACCAGCCAAGACCAGGCATGAGCGAGTCCTTTGGGCAGGATAGTCTCTGGCTTCAGGCCTGTTACTGCATATCTGCATGGTAAAAATCTGCCAGAGGTTGTGCCTGTTGTGGACGAGCACCTGCCAGGGGGCCACAGCCCCTCACAGGCCAGTAGGAGGCAGAGCTCTGGTTTGACTCATTTGCACACAGTGCCGAAAAAACCCCATACTTATTATTATGAACATTTTCAAACTTATAAAAGGCAGAAGAATTGTGTAGTGCCCCCCACACCCATCAATACAGGGCCCATCTTGATTCATCTATTACTCACCTCTGGCCCCACCCACTGGCTGCTGATTATTCTGAAGCAAATCCCGGGCATCTGATCATTTCATTCATTGAACATTTCAGCATGTCTTTCTAGAGATAAAGGCTGTTTAAAAAATAGACCACGATAGCATTGTCACTCCTAAAAATAATGACAATAATCCTTAATGTCATCCAGTATCCCCTTGGTCTTCACGTCTGCCTGTGTTTGTCTTATGATTTCTTTTTACTGCTTGTTTGAATCAGGATCCAAATAAAGCCACAGGTCGTGACGAGTCGATGTGGCTCCCACATCTCATGGACTCTGCAGGTTCCCCTCTAATGGTTTTTGTGTTTCTTGCCATTTTTTAAAATTGTTTTTTGTGGAAGAAACCAGGTTGTTTGTCCTGGGGAGTTTTCCTGAGTCTGATTTTGCTGATTGCATCCCCATGGTGTCACTTCATCTGTCCCTTTGTCTCATGTAATTTCTGTAAATTGGTAGTTAGATTGAGAAGCTTGATCCAATGTAGGTCTGACTTTCTTTGTTTCAAAATCAGCTTCCTGGTGGCTATGGGCACTTCATCATAGCAGCCGTGGCTGATTATTTCCTGGACACATTAATTGATTAGGGCTGGTAAAAATGGTGATATTCTAATTCCGTCTTTCTTTATTCCCTAAAGTACTTCTATCAGGAGAAACTGCCCTTTGTCAGCTCTGTTTATCCTGAGGGACAAGTTGTATAGGAGAGACGGGGTCAATGCTTTCTTTTTCCTGTTATTAACTGATTTTCAGAATTACGAGGTGGTTCTCTAAAGATGGCCAGTGAAAGTTTTTCTTCTTTTGTTTAGGAATTGAAACATATTTGATGAGTTTCAGTCTGTTGCCGATCTTATCCTTATTGTGGCTCAAAATGTGTTGCTGCTTCCGGCCCGGGCAGTGTTTGAGCAGCCCCTTGCTGTCTGGTGTGACAAGATGCTCCGAGCTCATCTTGTGTGTTTCTGCCCAGCCCTGGGAGCAGCCAGTTCTCCGGGGAGTCGGGACTGTCCACTGCTGTTGCTTTGGTCCCGACTGCTGGGATCTTCCCGTTGGTAGAACCAGGAAATTTGTGGGTTTTTGTAAAGTTAACATACATTGTGGGTTTATAGTGATGCATCTGCATGCTTCAAATGCAAGACTCAGTGTGTGTCCTTGACCCCATCAATCTTATGTCACCATCTCCTTTTAAAGATACCAACGATAGAGGCTCTCAAAGTCACCAATACAGTGGCATTTGATTCTCCCACAACCCACACACAACAGTCTTAGAGTACAATTCTAACACTACCGCTCCTGATCAGTAATAAAAATGCATTTGTGATTTTCCTGCAGCTGTGTCTGTCTTTAGGGAACATTCTGTTCGTCAATTGGGATAATTCCTCTCTGTGTGGTTATGCCACCAGATGGATGCATTAATTCATTTGTTTTGCTTTACTTTCTTTCTTTCTTTTTTGTTGAGGAAGATTCACCCTGAGCTAACATCTGTGCCAATCTTCCTCTATTTTGTATGTGGGTCACTGCCACAGCATGACTGTCAATGAGTGGTGGAGGTCCGTGCCTGGGAAACGAACCAGGGCTGCTAAAGGGGAGCATGCTGAACTTACCCACAAGGCCACAGGGCTGGCGCTGTTTTGTCTTACTTTCAGTTTTAAAACCTAATTTTGTTTTATAGTGATAGAAAATATTTACAAGACTCCAAAGTCAAATCTTCAAAGCTAGATATATTCTTAAAGTCTACCTTCTAGCCCTACCACTCCACTCTATCTTGTCCTTGCCCCATAAATAATTTTTCTTATTTTAAGGTTTTCTTATTTTATGATTTATTCTTATAATGCATATATTATATATACAGATATACACAAAAGCATGTATTTCCTTCTATCTCATCTTTCTTAGATAATGGGTAGTTTACCACGTACATGTTTTTATAATTTGCGTTTTTGCTTAACAATATTTTGTGGAGACTCTCTCACAGTAGCAGATAGGAATTTTCCTCATTCCTTTTTAACAGCTCTGTAGTACTCTGCTGCGTGGATTTCCCATATCCATATTCCAGTTTCCTGTTGATGGATGTTTGGGAAGTTTCTAGAAATTTGTGATTCCTAATAGTACTGTACTAACCACTTGTGTGTCTGCATCCTTTCCTATTTTTTGAAAGCTGCATGTTGCACTTTTAAACAGAGTCCACTCCATGGTGGGGCCTCCAAGGCAGCTGTGCTGTGGCTGGGTGCTGGAGACATGGGGAAACTTGAAATTCTGAAGCAGGAAGTGAGGGGCCAGGGCCCGGACCTTACCCTTGACGCAGGTCTGTCCAGCTGGGTCCCAGCCCAGCCCTGACCTTTTCCTCTTCTCCCAGATCCGGGGCCACCATGTCGCCCAGCTGGACCCCTTGGGCATTCTGGATGCAGACCTGGACTCCTTTGTGCCTTCGGACCTAATCACAACCATCGATAAATTGGGTGAGAGTGGGTACCGTTTCCTGATGCCCTGGCAATGACAGAGTCCCCTGGGTCCTGGGGCCCAGTGAGGGGCTCTGAGCCCTCAGTGCCTCTGGGTCCTGGGGCCCAGCCAGCGCCCAGGAGGCTTTCTTCTGTCCCTTGCCCATCTACTGCATGGTGTTCCTGGGAGAGATGTCCCCCCATCCTCCCTGGCTGGTGCACCATGCTCAGCAAGCTTGAGAGACCCATCCAGGCCCACCCTCGTGGGGGCAGGTGGGGCTCTGGCTCTTACCTCCGTTCGCTGCAGACAGAGGGTCCGTGACCTTTAGGCCGGACCTGGGGGGAGGATGCTGGGGGAACTATTGTGAGGTCTGGGCCCCACCTGGGCCTGAGTTCCATCTTCCCTCCTGTCGGCGGTCTGGGCTCTGCCACGTGTGCCTCGCCAGCCTTCTATGACCTGCGGGAGGCTGACCTGGATAAGGAGTTCCAGCTGCCCACGACCACCTTTATTGGGGGCTCTGAGCACACCCTTTCACTGCGGGAGATCATCCGGCGCCTGGAGGTGAGCACAGGCAGCTGTGTCAGGCATGCCTGATGGAGCTCTCTGGAGCGTGCTAGAGGGAGGGAGGGTGCTGCCTTTTCTGTTGCAGATGCCGGGGCAGCCATCCCTCTTCCTGGTTCCTTGTGGAGTCCCCACCTTTCCCCCCAGAGCACATACTGCCAGCACATCGGTCTGGAGTTCATGTTCATCAACGACGTGGAGCAGTGCCAGTGGATCCGGCAGAAGTTCGAGACCCCTGGCGTGATGCAGTTCTCCAGCGAGGAGAAGCGGACTCTGCTGGCGCGGCTGGTGCGCTCCATGAGGTCAGGCCCGCAGCACCGCCCCGGACGGCCCGAGTGGCCGAGGGGGTCTGCTCCAGGGCTGAACGAGACATCCAGGCCCTGGCTAAGAAACTAGGAGGGTGCCTGGCAAGGGAAGGCAGGACTGGATGGGCCTCACCGCTGGCTTGGGGGAGGCCCTTAGGAGCACTGGGGCCAGATGCTCAGGCAAAGCTGGGCAGATGGGTAGGGATGGGGCGCCAGGAGAACCTGGCAGCAGGGGACACACCAAGCAAAGGTGGAAGTGGCCAAAAGTGGTTGTGGGGATGTTTGGGCAGAAAGATGTCTCTACGTGGAGTGCGTGTCATGGCGCCTCCCTGCAGATGGCTCTGCCCACGGGACTCTCTGAACTTGGGGCTGCTGGGGGCTGCGGGGGCCTGGAGGAGCACTGGTCCAGCCACGGGGGACAGGGTGGATCCTTGAGCAGTGAGGTGTGGGCTGGAATTTGAGTTGAGCCGTGAGGGGGTCTTTGGGGCCTGGTGGGAGAGCCCTGGGCGGTGCATGTGGTGCAGGAGGACAGTGGCCCGGAGCAGGTAGAGATGGCTTGTTGGAACAGTCTGGAAGTGGGAGAGGGTGGTAGCTGGGAATGGGTGCAGGCAGAGGTCTTTGGTTAAGCTGGGGGCATGCCCGGCCTCCCCCTCACCCGTGCTTCTTTCTTGTGGGGGCATCGTGGTGTCCGTGGCAGGTTCTGGACTGTGTAGAGGGAGCGTCTGCTCCAAGTCCTCCTGAGCAGCCCCCGTGTAGCCCCAGCCTCTCCATCTTTTCCCATCTCTCCCCAAGCAGGTTTGAAGACTTCCTGGCCCGGAAGTGGTCCTCGGAGAAGCGGTTTGGCCTGGAGGGCTGTGAGGTCATGATTCCGGCCCTCAAGACCATCATTGACAAATCCAGTGAGATGGGGATCGAGAATGTCATTCTGGGGATGCCCCACAGGTGGGCCCCTCACCCCGCTCCCCTCCCCTCCATAGCCTCGTGCATTCTCCTCCAGTCCCAGCAGACTGAGGTGGAAGGGAGGGGACGAAAATCAGAGCAGGGGTGTTGCAGGGACCTGGGGCTGGAGGCAGAGTAGCCTAGAAAGTTCTCTGAGTACCTAAGCCCTGGCCTACTCATCACATGGCGCCAGGGACTAACCAGGTTCTCTCAGACTCAGTTTCTCTCTCATCATGTTGCTGCTGTCCCTAGCGGGGTGTAGATTTCAAAAAAAAAAGGGGTGTATCTTGCTTCTTGAGGTTCCTGTGGACAAGGAGATGTGGAAAGGCATGTCCCAGGGAGGTGAGGGCAGGACCTGGGCAGGTGGCCCCAGGTTGGCACTCCCTGGAAGGAGGTCTCTAGAGGTGAGCCAAGGGTCTGTGTCCCCGGCTGCCAGCTGACTGCACGCTTCCCTGTGACCTTGATAAAGACTTTGAAGGCTGGCTGGCAACTGGGCAGTTACCTCTGAGCTGGAGCCTGTGGGCTAGTGAGGAATACAGCCTGGGGACAATCTGGCCAGGGGCCCTGCTGTGTGGGGGGGCGCAAGGACATGCTGAGTGGGCTGGGGGGCAAAGCCCTGGTGTTTCCTGTGACTGTTGCCAGCTGCTCACAGTTGGGCCAGGCTGGATCTCATCAGCACGAGGGGGTCCAGAAGCGGTGTAAGGAGGGTCTGCCTCCTGTGGGCTGGCCTGCCAGGAGCTGAGGGTTTGCCTGTCACAGGCTCCGTGCTCTGAGGGGCCTGGAAATGCCCAGTGTCCAGTCAGAGGGTCAGGCAGAGCTGGCCCAGTGGTCTGAGGTGGCATGGTCCCACCTGGCTTCAGCAGAACCGCGGGAGAGAATGGTGCTGGAGGGTCGCTGGTGGCTCTGGGACCATATGGTGGCACTGGGCAGGCTTTTGGCTGAGGAAGGCACTGGGAGCTGAGGGGCTGCACTATGTTCGGCCTCCATAGTCGGGGAGGGGCCTCTGAGGCTGCAGGACTTTGCCCAAAGGGGCTGAGAGATGTTCATACGGCTTCTGTGGCCCCACAGCCCTGCCCCCACAGAACAGGAGAGAGGCCCACCTGGAAGAGGGCTGCCCTTCCCTCGCCGGGCCATGCAGGGCTGGGGGTCAGGCCAGGGTGTGTGCCGGCCTGGGGCTGGGTTATGGGGGAAGAGGTCATCCCCTGGGCTCTTATCAGGCTGGGCATACCCCTAAATAAACCGCTCCCTGAGGGGGAAGTTCAGGCCGGACTGGAGAAGCCCTGGTCCCTGGCTGCTTTCCCATGCCCCACCCCTTAGACCTCAGCTCCCCTGGACAGGTCCTCTGGTAACTTCTGATCTTAGGGTCAGTCCAGTCCCCTCTCCCCTATCCCATTCCAGGATGCTGCTGGGCTGGGGTGGGGGCACATGTGTGAGCAGCTGTGAGGCATTGGCAGTTTGGGATCAAGATGCTGGGTTGGGCTCAGCTGTTTGGTGGGGCTGAGGCCTCCTGCCATGAGGCCTCCTGAGTCTGAGATGTGCAGGAGGGTCTCCTGCCCGGGGGAGCTAGCTGGCCAGGACCCCTGACGTGCCTTGTAGATTGAGATAGAATGAGAGGGCTTGGCCTCACTTGGGCTCCACTTGGGGGTTGGGGGGAGTCTTCCCCAACCCCCATGCTGATTCTGATAGGTCCCAGGTAGGCAGGGGGAATCGCGGTGCTGGAGCCTGTGAGGGGAGGCAGCCTCTGTGCCGGGTGAGAACCCAGCCCCTCTGGCTCCAGGGGCAGGCTGAATGTGCTGGCCAACGTCATCCGCAAGGACCTGGAGCAGATCTTCTGCCAGTTTGACCCCAAGCTGGAGGCGGCAGACGAGGTGGGTACCAAGCCCAGGTCCCAGAGCTCCTGGAGAGTCAGGTATTTGGGCCAGCACAGCCTTCCCAGGGAGCAGAGTCCATGGAACATCCCAGCCCCACTGGGGGCTTGTGTATCTGCCCATCTGTCCGCCTGTCTGGGATGGGAGGGGCGGGTTCATCACAGCTCACCTCAACCTTCAGGGCTCTGGAGACGTCAAATATCACCTCGGCATGTACCACGAGAGGATCAACCGAGTCACGAATAGGAACATCACTCTGTCGCTTGTGGCCAACCCCTCCCACCTGGAAGCCGTGGACCCCGTGGTGCAGGGGAAGACAAAGGCAGAGCAGTTCTACCGTGGGGATGCCCAGGGCAGGAAGGTGGGCTCACCTGGGCCCTGAGGTGGCTCTGAGAGGCTGGACCCTGGGTCTCTGCAGTACAGGGGGCAGGGCTGGGACGTACACGCTAGGGCATGGGGCTCCTCCTGGCTCACATCCTGCAGGTCATGTCCATCCTGGTCCATGGAGACGCTGCCTTTGCTGGCCAGGGCGTGGTCTATGAGACCTTCCACCTGAGCGACCTGCCCTCTTACACCACCAACGGGACCGTGCATGTCGTTGTCAACAACCAGGTGAGGGCCTCAGCTGAATGCCAGGCCTCATCAGCGTCACTCATCCCTGAAACCCAGGCACTTTCAGGGGAAGGATGAGGCAGTCCTGGTGCTACTCCTGCTGCCCTGCCCCTTACCAGCATGTGACTTCAGGCAAGATGCCTGCCCTCCCCAGCCTCGGGCCCCAGTCTGTGGAAATGGGAGATATAGACCCACATGTATACATATAGATAGATGGATGTAGATAGAGATGCACACACACGCACGTGCCTTGAGAGAATATACATCCACATAGAGATCTTGGAGAAAGTTGTAAGGACAAAGGAATAAAGGTGTAACCAGCACCGAGCACAGAGGCTGGATATGTAGCTGGATGCCCCCTTTAGCTCATAGGAACCAGTCCGTCTTGGAACCCGACTGTCGCAGGCCTTGCTTGTATGGCAGCTGTGGTTCGTAACAGCTCTTCTGAACCTGTAAAGCCCGGGTTAACTGCCTTAATTGCAGTTAAGTCATCTAAGGGGCTGCGTCCGAGGACCTGGGCTCAGCGTAACCCTGTGAGGTAGGAATCGAATGAGCCCTTTTTACAGAGGAGGAAACTGAGGCTTTGGGATTTAAGTGCTTTGCCCCAGGTTGTGCGGTTAGTAACTGGTGGGACTAGGATTTCCCCCGGCCGGTGCTCCTCGTTACCGCCACATATAAAAAGGATTGCAGAAAAAAGAGCAGATGCAACTCCCCTGGTGGGGGCCTCATCCCCATGGGACCTGCTGCTGTGTCTGATTTCGGACCGTTTGCCTGTTACCCCTTTGTGTCCCACGTGCCTCCTGGGCACACCTGATGGACCTTGAGGCACGGGCCCGCTCCTCAAGCCACTCCTTTAGCTCTAGCAAACAGCGGTGCCGTCGCTGCCTCCCGCCTCTGCAGATTGGCTTCACCACGGACCCCCGAATGGCCCGCTCCTCACCGTACCCCACCGACGTGGCCCGCGTGGTCAACGCGCCCATCTTCCACGTGAACGCGGATGACCCAGAGGCTGTGATGTACGTGTGCAGTGTGGCGGCCGAGTGGAGGAACACCTTCAATAAAGACGTCGTGGTGGACCTGGTGGGTCTGGGGGCCGAGGCCAAGGTGGGGGGTGCGCAGCCTGTCCCTGTCCTGCCGAGTGGGCCGGGTCTGCAGCATCTTCGGCATTCAGGTCTGGGGGTGCTTCTTGGATGGAAGTATCAAAGGCCTGGGGGTGGGGCCTTCAGTGATGGGGGGGTGGCTTTCAGGGGCCTCGAAGGATGTGGCCGGCCAGATGTGCCCCAGCTGTGTAGTGACTAGGCCACCCACACTGCCTGGGTGCAGGGTCTGAGCCGCCTGTCCCCCACTATCCCTGCAGGTCTGTTACCGCCGGCGCGGCCACAATGAGATGGACGAGCCCATGTTCACGCAGCCGCTCATGTACAAGCAGATCCATAGACAGGTGCCTGTGCTGAAGAAGTACGCAGACAAGCTCATCGCCGAGGGCACGGTCACCCTGCAGGAGTTTGAGGTGGGTGGACGGCTTCATGGGCACCTGGGACAAGCCTCAGTGGAGCCAGGACCCTGGGGTGGTTGCTGATGTCACCAGTGCGGTGCTGGGCACTGGTGAGTTAAGAAAGTAGCCAATATGTTCCTTGTCCTCAACAGCCCCCAGTTATCAAGGGGGACTGAGGACCAAAGACATTTACAGCCTGGCGGGATGCAGCGAATGCTGCCATACGGGCAAGTCCAGCCTCAGGCAGGAATCTAGGAAGGCATCCTGGAGGAGGTGGCTCCGAGCTGGGTTTGTCCCACAGCTATCTATGGATGCGTTGGTCCTGTTGCTGTCAAGAGAGCGAGGACTGTGAGACTTTCCCAGGTCTCCTCCAAGTCCCTTGCTGAGCGGGAGGGATCCCCTGAACTCTGAGACTTTAGCCTGTGGCCACGAGGTCCCTGCAGGTTGGCGGACAGAGAGTTCTAGACCTTGTGAGGGGGACCAGGGCTTATGAGTCTGGGTTTACTCCCCAGCCTCTGGCTGCCCAGGGCATCACTGACTCAGTCCGTGCCTTCATTCCGATTTCAGGAAGAAATCGCCAAATATGACCGGATCTGCGAGGAGGCGTACGGCAGGTCCAAGGACAAAAAGATCCTGCACATAAAGCACTGGCTGGACTCCCCCTGGCCTGGTGAGCGAGTGCTGAGTTGCTGGGAGTGACAGGCTGCGGGCTCTGTCCCTGAGACCCCCGAGGCTTTGTGGGGCCCATTCCTGAGGCCAGGGTCAGCCGGAGTAGAGGGGAGATGGCATCGCCCTCAGAGCACGTGTGACCGGCTGCTCCTGGAAAGGGAGGGCTGGGCCAGGGAGGGTGGACAATGAGTGTAGAGAGTCTTGGGGAGGGGTGCTCAGAGGGTGTTCCCCAATCCCAGACCTGCCATTGTGGCCGTAAGAGATGGCATCAGGTCGGGGAGGCCTGGCCTGTGTCCCCACTTGGTCGTTGGTGGTCAGCCTAGCTCTTGGCGTCCTGGGGATAGTGCTCAGGGAGACTCCCTGGGGTGAAGCTGGATGGCTCTGACCCTGGGCCCTGGGAGTGGCCTGCACAGGAGCCCAGGGGAGGATGTGGGTAGGTGTAGGAGCAGGAGCTGGGGCTGTCAGCTGTCACGGGTCCTGAGGATGGGCTCAGGGTGGAGTCTGAGTGCCTGGTGGGCATACATAAGGGTGGGCCCCTGAGTCCTGGGGAGGCAGGCTGCCTGGGGGCCCTGAGGCACCACCACCCCCGAAAAGTTCATGGAGACTTGCCATCTCAGGCTTCTTCAATGTGGACGGGGAGCCCAAGAGCATGACGTGCCCAGCCACGGGCATTCCTGAGGACGTGCTGACCCACATTGGTGACGTGGCCAGCTCCGTGCCCCTGGAGGACTTTAAGATCCACACAGGTGAGGTTACTGTGCAGGCTCCAGCATGGGCCACTATCCCAGACCCAACCTTGTGCCCCATGGGAGATGGCATCAGGGGTCAGGGAGGCCTGGTCTGGGTCCCCACTTGGTTGGCTGGTCAGCTGAACTCCCAGAGCCTCGTTTGCGGCCCCGAGAGGTGCCTGTGATGACAGCTCCTCCCAGGGCGGGCAGATGTGGAGTCATGCTCCCAGCTGGGAGCCGGTGACCAAGCACTGTGGGTTTCCCCAGTGCCTTTGCCAGGGCGTCCCTGGCTCAGGCAGGAGAACAGAGAAGGAGGGCGTCCCATGGAGGGGGCGGTTGGGTCTGAAATGTGGGGGATGGATGTAAATGCTGGGCTTGCAGGGGGCCTGGATGGATGACAAGGTGACCCTGTGGCTCCCAGGTGAGCTGCGCTAGTGGGCGGTCACTAGCTGCACTGACTGGCACCTTGTAGCCATTGTAGCTTCTGCTTGGGCAGCCTGGAGGGCCCCTGGCAGTAGTGGGCACCTGCACACTCTCTGATCAGCCTGTAGGAGTTCCAGGGGATTTCTCCATTCTGTGCTCACAGGCCCAGGTGTCCTGGGCGCCCACTCTGTGTGCATGTCACAGGGGGTCTGTGCGGGCATAGGGCTGACTGGACCCCAGCGTGGGCTGGGTGCCTGGCTTAAATCCAAGCACCTTTCTAGCTCTGTGATCGTGAGCAAATTACTTTCCTCTTCTGAGCCTCAGTCTCCTCATCTGGAGAGTGGGGACAGCTGGTACCACCCTTATGGGGTTGTGAGGAAGGTACCCAACTCAGGTGCCTACGACAGTGGCTGGCATATGGCAGATGCTCGCCCAGTGGTACCTCCTTCTTCCTGCAGGGAGAGAGGCTGGTGGGGATGGTGGGCTCGGTCCTGCCCGTCATCTTGGTTGGAGTGGGGTTCCTGGAGGAGGCGTGCCTGCCCCTGGCCCTCCTGTGGGAGGTGTGTACACTGAGTACGTACACACCTGGGTCAGGGCCCTGGTGCCGTGGCTGTCCGAGGTGGGGTCCTCAGGCTGGTCCTTCTCTCTCACAGGCCTCTCTCGCATCCTGCGGGGCCGTGCGGACATGATCAAGAAGCGGACGGTGGACTGGGCGCTGGCAGAGTACATGGCCTTCGGCTCCCTGCTCAAGGAGGGCATCCATGTGCGGCTCAGCGGGCAGGACGTGGAGAGGGGCACGTTCAGGTGAGGGCAGGGGGTCTGGATGCAGGCCCTGTGGGCGTTAGCCTTGTTTGCATCGAGCCCCTGGGGCGCTGGGAGCCCAGCTGTGCTTGGAGTCTCCAGAGTCGGCCTGGGACCCTGGATGGAGCTGGGGCCTCCCCCTCTTCCTGCACCTTGTCTGCGGTGTCCAGGGAGGGCCCTTGTTTGGCTGAGGTCTTCACAGGTTGCCCTGTCAGCATCCCCAGCCCCTGCCCTTGGGCCAAGCTGTCAGAGGGCCACTGGGCCTCCTCTCCACCCCCCATGGGGCAAGCATGCTGAACTGACCACTTGGCCCAAGTTGTTGGTGGATATCAAGCCTTGAGGCCATCTGTGGTCCTCAAGATCCTTTATTTTTTCTTTCGTGAACTGCTGTTAAACCAGCCCCCCCAATCCTGCTTGTTTGCAGTTGAGTTTCGGGTCCAGATGAAGGACCTTACCCTTGTCAGTGTCCCCATCCCATTTCCTCTGTTTGGGGCCCCAGATGTTACGCATCCCGACTCCATCACTGCCATGTTAGCGAGTCATGGTACTATGGCTTCCAGGATTCGACAAGCTGTCTTTCTCTTGTCCCAGTCACTCATCACTGCTGGCCCCACTCCAGCCAGGGCCACAGTGGGCCACTCCATTGCAGTGGAGCTGTGTGTCAGTCCTCACCAGGCTTGGGGGTCAGCCAGGTGGCCCCACTTACGCACAGTGCTTCCTGCTTCCCATGACCCTGGGCAGAACAAGCGAGGGGATAAAGGGGCTGGCAGGGTGAGCAGGGGGACAGTACCCCAGAAGTATGGCCTCCTAGGGTCTCAGGCTCCGCCCAGCGCCTGGGAGGTGGGGAAGGCAGGTCTTATTGGCCCCTTCTTTGGTGAGAAGAGGGGACTCTTAAGTCTGTGCTCCAAGACCCCCAGGGCACTGTGTGGGGACACCACCCGCACAGAGGGCTGGGGAGGCTGCCTACAGGAGGGACCAGGTCACTCTGGCTTTCCAGGGCCCTGTCCGTGCCGCCGTCCTGTGGCACTGTCAGGTTTCCTGGCACAGTGACGAAGGCTGGCCTGCCTCCTGCTGCCCGACCCCCCTGCGCTGGGTGAACAGGTGCCAGTCCACCTGCCGTCCAGCCCTTCCTGGTCTGTCTCTCTCCAGTCACCGGCACCACGTTCTCCACGATCAGGAAGTTGACCGGAGGACGTGCGTCCCCATGAACCACCTTTGGCCTGACCAGGCTCCCTACACTGTGTGCAACAGCTCCCTCTCGGAGTATGGAGTCCTGGGTACGTGGGAACTCTGCCTGCGGGTCAGGTGGGCCTGGAGACGCCTGGGGACCACGGAGGGCCTTGCAGCTCAGGATGTTCTGTCTTTGTTGTTGTGACCCTGGACTGGGCCTGGGGCTGTGGGAGGAGCCAGGATCAGGACCTGGGAGGAGCTCAGAGGCCCCCGGGTGGCCCTGGGTCCTGGAACAGCCCTGAGGGACAGTGGTTGGGCTGTGCCCACCTGAGGCCACATGGGAGATGAGGTCCTGTCCCATCTGGCCCCTCAGGGAGCCCAGCTGGGGGCCCCTGCTTGCCTGAGTGGGGGTCTGTGGATACCAGAGCCCGTCTGTGGGCACCAGCAGGGAGACAGAAAACCCCATAGACTCCGCTCATGGATGCAGTCACTGACTGGCCCTGATCCTGGCCTGGCCCCTCCCCCCCAAAGTTCCTGACCCCAGTCTTGTCTCTTGTGCACTATACACTGCAGCCCTGTCTTGAGGTCCCCTCCCTAGGCTCTGGGCTTCCCAGGCTGTGTCCCCTGTCCTCTCTCTCCTTTGGCTGACCTTTAGCTGGCTCGATTCCTCCCTCACTGCCACCTCCCAGAAGCAGGAATGCCCTGAGAGTCGCCTCCGGGGCTGTGCCTGGCCCTTCCTGTCAGCAGCACTGCACAGATGGAGGGGCTTCTCTTGGCAGATGGTCCCTGCTGCCTCCCCAGGGTTTCTTTGGCCGTGGCTCCTGGTCTAAATAAGGCTGAAGCTGGCTATACATGAGGTCAGGGCTGAGGGTGGCATCTCTGGGCATGTTGTCGGCTCCCAGTAGATCCTGGCCTTTGGGCCCCAGGAAGTCCTTGGGCTCATCCTGGCCAGCTGGGAAGGCTGGGTGGGGGCAGGGAGGGCGTATGAGGAAGGGCGGGCTTTGACTGGAGCCACTGCCCTGTGGTGACAGTGTGTGGCAGGCCCTGTCTTGGTGTCTTCTGTGTAGGCTTTGAGCTGGGCTATGCCATGGCCAGCCCCAACGCTCTGGTCCTCTGGGAGGCTCAGTTTGGTGACTTCCACAACACGGCCCAGTGCATCATCGACCAGTTCATCAGCACAGGCCAGGCCAAGTGGGTGCGGCACAACGGCATCGTGCTGCTGCTGCCCCACGGCATGGAGGGCATGGTGAGGGTGCCATGGGGCCGGGAGCTGGGGGGAGACCCTTGGCCACTTGCAGAGATGGGGGCATGCACCTTCCAGCCTCCTGGAACACCTGGTCTACTCGGGGGAGGCCTGTGTCGGGGTGTGTGGCTGCTGCCGAAGACGACAATGGGACTGCTATTACCGGCAACAGAAGCAGCTGACACGTCTGAGAGCTTGCTGTGTGCCGGGCTCTGGTTGAAACCCTCTCTGTGTATTAACTCCTCCAGTCCTTACAACAACTTAATGATGTAGGTCCTGCTCCCACTTTCCAGTTGAGGAAACTGAGGCCTGGAGAGATTGAGTAGCTTGCCCAAGGTCACACAGCTAGTAGCTGGCATTTGAACTTATGCTGTGCAGTACCGCCTGTCCTCTGGGGTTCTCCTGGGTGACCAGCCTGTGTAGTCACACATGGGGGAGAGAGAGGCTGTGCAGGCCAGCGGGGGAGGAAAGGGGAGGAACAGAGCATTATGAGATGCCACCCCGGTGGGCGTGCAACCTGACCAGGTGAGGGGGGGGGCCCGTACTGGCTGTAGGAGCAGAGGGGGCTCAGCCACTGCCTGACTGTGTGACCTAGGGCAAGACCTTCCTGCCCTGGACCGTTGGGCTGCAGTGGCTGTCCCTGAGGGCCCATTCAACCTGGGCTGGCCATCGGTCAGGGACTGAGCACTGCTGTCATGGCCGAAGGGCTGTTCAGAGGCTGGACTCTGTGCCGAGCACCTTGCACGCACTGTGTAATCTGTGGCATCCTCCCAGCTGGCCTGGGCGGTCAGGCCTGTTCCCATTTCACACAAGAGGAGAGAAGTGGCGTGACCTGCCCAGGGTCACCCAGCGGTAACGGTGGTGGCTGCTCACGGGGTGGAGCTTGAGACTGGGCGGGGAGGGTTGGGCTGGCCTGGCTGGTGCCTGTGGTGCTGGGTCCTTGGGGCGTTCCCACTAAGGGAGGGGCGGGTGGTGGCCGAGGAGCAGGTCAGCCCTGCCCCACGGGGAGCCAGCTTGGAGATCAGTGTGGGGTTTTCTTGCTCTCATGGAGCAGAGACAGACCTGGATTTGAATCTGCCCCTTCTGCCTGAATGACCTTGGGGTTGTTATTTCACCTCCTTGCCCCTCTCCTCCTTCATCTGTAAAGTGAGTCATCTGTGTGGGTCCCTAGAACTGTGCCTGGCACCCAGCAGGCGCTCAGTAAACGGCCGCTGCTGTAGGTCAGAATGTTCTAGAGAACGAGCATCTCAGCTTGGCCTGTTTGCCTTTTCCTCCTGCCCCGCGTGTTCACATGAGCTGGCTCTGGCCAGACTCTCCTCTGAGGATGCTCCCCTCCTCTTGTCCCACATTCCTGCTTCCTTCCTGTGGTTCGGGCTCCAGAGTGAGGGCACCTCCTCTGAGAATCCGCCCAGGCTCTCTCCTGAGCCCCGGATCCCTGCAAGGCCAGGTGTCTGTCCCATGTCAGACCCTCCGCCCCACTCAGGCCCGCTGGGCCGTGTGGCATTTGCTTCCAGGGCCCGGAGCACTCCTCAGCGAGGCCCGAGAGGTTCCTGCAGATGAGCAATGATGACTCGGATGCCTACCCCGTGAGTGCCACCCGCCCTCCCCCAGGACAGGGGCGTGCCCTGCCGTGCCCGTGAGGCCAGC
This sequence comes from Equus caballus, assembly GCF_041296265.1. Taxonomy (NCBI): domain Eukaryota; kingdom Metazoa; phylum Chordata; class Mammalia; order Perissodactyla; family Equidae; genus Equus; species Equus caballus. Next base: position 92,788,069 of record NC_091684.1, read on the forward strand.
GCCGGGGGGCCACAGTGGGCCACCTCCCAGCCACACCCTGTCCCCCCCAGGCGTTCACTGAGGACTTCGAGGTGTGCCAGCTCTATGACTGCAACTGGATCGTGGTCAACTGCTCCACGCCGGCCAGCTACTTCCACGTGCTGCGCCGGCAGATCCTGCTGCCCTTCCGCAAGCCAGTGAGCCACCCGCCCCGGCCATCACCATAGCAGTGCAGGGGCCAAGTGTGGGGAGCCCTGGCCAGGCAGAGGCAGCTGGCAGCTGGACACATGTTTCCCTTCCAGCTGATCATCTTCACACCCAAATCTCTGCTGAGGCACCCAGAGGCCAAGTCGAGCTTTGACCAAATGGTGTCTGGTACGTGTCTGGGCGTGTTGGGGAGGTGGCTGGTGTGGGGCCTGGTGGCCCATGGCGTGGCCTCTGCTCCTGGCCTCTTCTGTCCTCACCTCTGTCTTTGGCTCTGTCGGCCGTGCAGCAGCTCCCAGCTCGGTCTCCACCTGTGGCTGGGTTGGGAGGTTGGTGCTGTGACCACCCAACCTGTTCCAGCTGGGGTCAGTTGGGCTGAGCACCAGGGATGGAGGAGTGCATTGGGGCCCCCAGCCACCCAGTAGGGCCGGCCTGGCTGTGCCAGAGAAGCTTAGAGGCAGGAGGCCTGCTGGAGGTCTGCCTAGTTAGTGGGGCATTAAGTATCATTCATTCATTCGTTCATTCAGTCATTCCTCAGTTTTTTCACTCGTGAGCCATCAGACATTACTGGCCCTGGGGACCCGGTGCCCCCTCCAGGAGCTCTCAGCCTCATTGACCTTGGAGTTGGAGGTCAGATAAAGCACCTGAAGGACCAGGTGTTGGAACTGAGATGTGACCCAGTAGAGATCGGGGAGGGACAGGTGTGGGGCCCTGAGGCTCGACAGAGTAGAGCTGTCTCAGAAAACGGTCCTGGGTAGTCGGGCGGGGCAGGGCCTGGCCAGGAAGGGCCTCAACGGAGGGCACAAGTGCGTGTGTTTCACCTGCGTGTGTTTGGGCATCCCCTCTCGTGTGGGCAGGTGGCCGAGCTGGCAGTTCAGAGCTCTCGTGTGGGAGCTGGACCGCTTAGGCTGAACTCCTGGTGCTGGATTTTCTGTGGTGGGGCCTGGCAGCTAGTAACCCTTTGTGCCTCAGTGTCCTCACCTGGGACGTGGGGACACTAGCTTCCTCAGAGGTTTTTGCAGTGTGCTTGGTCTGGCACCTGGCATGTGGCATGAGCTCAGGGAGGAAGAATGGACAGGACTCGGAGCTGGGGGCTCGGCTGTGGGGCTGAGGGAGGGAGGAATGTGCATGGAGACAACGGCTCACCTCCCAGCTTGGTGACTGGGTAGCTGGAGTACGCACAGGAGGTGGGCACAACTTGACAGGAGCAGATAGGGGACAGTAATGCCATCAGATGGGGTGTGACATCACCTTCTCCATCACCTCCAGGGGCTCTCCCCATCATACCCCACCTCCACCCGTCACCTTAGATGTCGATGCTCCCAGAGCTCTGCTTTTGGCTCCAGCTCCTATCTCCACCCCTCTCCCAGTGACATCTCAGGGTGTCTTCTGCCCCCTACTCCATTGTTTGGCTCAAGAGGTGCCCACTGCACCCAGATCTAAATCAGGGGTCATCTCAGTGGCCAGGGAGAGGCTGGGGGTGCCAGGGATGCAGGCCTGGTTCTCAAGCTGCCCTAACCACTCTGGGAACCCATGCCCCTGCCATGCCCTGTCGGTTCCCCAGGGACCAGCTTCCAGCGTGTGATTCCTGAGGATGGGGCTGCAGCGCGGGCTCCAGAGCAGGTGCAGCGGCTCATCTTCTGCACTGGAAAGGTGTACTACGACCTCGTGAAGGAGCGGAGCAGCCAGGGCCTAGAGGAGCAGGTGGCCATCACACGCCTGGAGCAGGTATGCCCGAGCCCTTGCTCGACCAGAGGGATGGACAAAGTCAAATCGCCAGCCCCCAGGCTCTGGCAGCGTGCCAGGCGGGGCCGGGACTGGGGCCCTGGAGGAGAGCTGTGGCTGCTCTCCTGGGGGCACGTCCCACCTCCCCTGGCTGTGCTCCCCTTTCTCCCTGCCTGCCCCAGATCTCTCCGTTCCCCTTCGACCTGATCAAGCAAGAAGCAGAGAAGTACCGAGGCGCAGAGCTGGTGTGGTGCCAGGAGGAACACAAGAACATGGGCTACTATGACTACATTAGCCCGCGCTTCATGACCATCCTGAGCCGGGCGCGGCCCATATGGTACAAGGCTGGGTGCCGGGGGTGCGCGCCACCTGCCCTCGCCTCTGCCGGGCCTGAGGCTCCATCCTGGCTCTGCCCACCCCATTTGCCGTGTTACCCACAACTGGCCACTGTCCTTGTCTGGACCGCTTTGGAAACTAAGGGGTTGGGCCCCAAAGTCCCCTCTGGCTCTGTGTCTGTCGGTGACAGGGTGACTTCCTCATCAGAGCCCCGTCAATACCACTTTTTAGAGAGTAAACCTTGATGGTGTTCTGCAGTTAGAGCTGACCTGGAGGCTCTCCTGCCTGTCCCAGGTCTCCTGCCTTTGATCTCAGGCTCTTCACCTCTACCGCAGGTGATGATAAGCATTAGACCCACGCAGACCCCGGGCAGGAGCTGGGCCAGGCCCACCCCTCCTCTTAGCTCGACTCTCCTCCCCCAGGTATGTTGGTCGGGACCCAGCGGCTGCACCGGCCACAGGGAACAGGAACACTCACCTGGTGTCTCTGAAGAAGTTTCTAGATACTGCCTTCAACCTCCAGGCCTTTGAGGGCAAGACCTTTTAGAGCTGGACATGGCCTGTTTGGTCTTTCGGGGGTTTGGCTGGGGACATAGCGGGGCCAGTGAGGGGGGAGGGGCAGTGCTCCTGCCTGGGAGAAAGGCTCTCGGGGTCCCAGGATAAAACATGCACAGTGATTGAGGCCAGAGCACAGACACCGCTGGCTTCGGTATAACGCCACCTTGGGCCTTTGTGTTTATTTCAGGATCTAGTAGGAGGGAGAAAGCCAGAGGGGTCTGATGGATGGGATGTGTTTCTGGAGCATTTCCCCAGCTGCCCTGGTCTTTCTGGAATTTTTGTGTGGCTTCTCCATCTGTGACGTTCGTGTCTCTGCAGACAGCCACCCGGGAGCCCGTGTCTTTAGTCTGTCTCCCCCATCCTGGCAGATCTGGCTGCCGCTTACCCTGTCCTTGTTCCTCTGTAGATTCAAGGGGTGTTCTCTTTTGTGCTCTTAGAAATAGAGATTTCAGCAATAACACCCAGGTGAAGCAGGACCCTGCCAGGCGATTTGTCTCTGCTCTGTTTTATGGGGCGTGTCCTAATGAGATATGTCAGCTTCTGTGTGAATTACAGCCACAACTCACGTGTACCAAAGCAGAAAACCAAATAACAGAGAAATAAATCAATGCTTAAGAAAGATCTGTTTTCGTTTCATGTTGTAAAATTGGGGGAAGAGACAGATGGTTTAGGGAGGGTAGGGGATGGGGAGAAAGAAAACACTCAACGTGTGGAGGATAGAGTATCTGCTTCCATTGCATGTGTTTTCCTGGAGCACCGGGCAGTGTTTGCAGATCTGTGGGCATCTCCACTCCTTAGCCTTGTGGAGTTGTAGCCCAGCAAAGATGCTGGGGAAGTTGTGGCACAGGAGGGATGTTTTGCTTTCTGCAGATCATTTATTCACTTATCTCCTGCTCAGAGCACTTCCTCTGTGCTGGTCCCTGGGGCCCGGGGTGAAAGAGGCGGGCGTCCGTGGGCTGGCTCTTCCAGTTCAGGAGTCCGGCTGCAGAGATGTGTAAACAGTTTGATTCGTTGAGTTACCAGTTATGTTGGAGTAAGTGCCAAGGGTTCTGGGAGTCAAGGAAGGCTCCCCGGAGGAGGTGGTGTTTGAAGTAAAATGAGTCTTACAAGAAACACGGGAGAGATGAGCATTCTGTGGAGCAGACCCAGAAATACTGACCATGGCATTGGGGCAGGGCAACCTAAAGAGAAAATCAACCTGAAGTTGGAGCACAGAGTGTCCAGTTGCATCAGCCTCAAATACAGCTTATTGGGGCACACTTCAAATTGCACTGCAGGAGCGTGCTAAGTGACATAAAGTGAAAATAATTACAGCTGCCTTTAAATTGTGTCTGTTGTGCCCTGGGCCTTTTGCTGGGTGTTTTGCATATATTACTAAAAACTATTTAACCTCCATCCTGGCTTTGCCTGCTGGGAATATACCCATTTTATGGAAGAGGAAATCGAGGTTCACGTGAAGTTGTTTGCCCAGGGTCACCCATCAAGTGGACTCGGCCTCTGTCCGTAGGAGCATACTGCTTCCCTTGGGGAATAAACTCTTCCCGTATCACGCTTTCCTGGCCCCATGGAGAGCCAGCAGTCTGGGCCCTCCGTGTTTGGTAGAGTTCAACAGTGAAGATACTTGGACTTGCAGTTTTCTTTGTGGAAAGGTTTTAACCTATTAATTCAATTTCTTTAATAAATTTAGGGCTGGTTGTGTTATCTATTTTCTCTTGAGTGAGCTTTGGTAGTTTGTATCTGTTAGGGGCTGAACTGTGCCTCCCCCAAATTCAGATGTTGAAGTTCTGACACTCAGTACTTCATAACGTGACTGAATTCAGGACAGGGCCTTTAGAGAGGTAATTAAGTTAAAATGACATTAGGGTGGGCCCTAATCCAGTAGGACTGGTGTTCTTAAGAGGAGATTAGGACATGGACTTGCACACAGGAAGACCGTGTGAAGGTACAGGGAGAGGAGGACCATCGACAGGCCAAGGAGAGAGGCCTCAGAAGAAACCAAGCCTATTGATACATTGATCTCATACTTCTAGCTTCCAGAAAGGTGAGAAAATTAATTTCTGTTGATTAAGATGCCCAGTCTGTGGTCCTTCATTGTGGCAGTCCTAGCAAAGTAACAATCTTTCAAGGAATTTGTCTATTTCACTAAGTTGTCAAATTTATTAGCGAAAATTATTTAGGGAAATGAAAATGGCAACTACAAGAGATCCTACCTCATGCTCATTAGGATGGCTACTATCAAAAAAAAAGAAAAAAGGGAATAACAGATGTTGATGGGGATATGGAGAAATTGGAACCCCTGTGCACTTTTGATGGGAAGGTAAAATGTTACAGCTACTGTGGAAAACAGTATGGCAGTTCCTCAAAAAATTGAAATCAGAATCTCAAAGATATATTTGTACATTCATGTTCACAGGAGCATTATTCACAATAGCTAAAATGTGACAGCAACCCAGGTGTCCATGGATACATGAATGAATAAGAAAAATGTGATATATACATGCAGTGGAATATTCAACCTTAAAAAGGAACGAAATTTTGACGTATGCTATAACGTGGATGAGCCTTGAGGACATTATGCTGAGTAAAATAAGCCAGTCACAAGAAGATAAATATTGTATAACTCCACTTATATGAGGTACTTAGAGTAATCAAAATCATAGAGACAGAAGTAGAATGGTGGTTGCCAGGGGCTTGGAGAAGGGGAAAACGGGGAGTTATTATTTAGTGGATATAGAGTTTCAGTTTTGCAAGATGAAAAGAGTTCTGTAGGTGGATGATGGTGATGTACAATATTACAAATGTATTTAAAACCACTGATGTGTACACTTAAAAATGGTTAAGATAATAAATTTTATGTTATGCGTATTTTACCAGAATAAAAGAAATGGGGAAAAAATTGTTCATAGTATCCCTTTATTATTCTTTACATGTCTGTGGCCTCTGTAGTGATGTCTCTTCTTTCATTCCTGATTTTGGCAATTTGTGTCATCTTTCTATTTTTCTGACAATTCTGACTAGAGTTGTTCAAAATCTTTTCAAGGAACCTACTTTAGTTTTATTGATTTTGTGTATTTTTTTCCTTTTCTATGTCATTGACTTCTCTCATTTTTATTTTCTTCGTAAGATTCATTTGCTCTTTTTGTAATTTTCTTCAGGTAGATGCTTAGACCACTGATTTTAGACCTTTATTGTTTTCGAATATAAATATTTAATGCTATACATTTCCCTTAAGCAATGCTTTAATTGCATCCCACAAATTTTAATAGATTTTATTTTCATTTTAATTTCAGTGAAAAATATTTTCTAATTTCCCATGTGATTTCTTATTTTACCCATGGCTTGTTTAGGAATATATGGTTTAATTTCCAAATATTGGGGTATTTTTTTCATGTTTCTGTTATTGATTTTTAGTTCTGTTTTGATCAGAGAACATATCTGTATTACTTCAATCCTTTTCAAATTTACTGAGCCTTGTTTTATGCCCCAGAATATAGTCCATCTTGGTGATGTTCCTTGTAAACTTGAAAAGAATGTTTATTCTGCTGTGGTTGGGTGGACTGTCAGAAATACCAATTAGGACAGGTTGGTTTGTAATGCTGTTTAAGACTTTTATATGCTTACTGATTTTTTTTGTCTATTCTATCAATTAATTGTCAGAATGTCCAAATATAATTGTGGTTTAGTCCATTTTTCCTTTCAGTTCTATCAGTTTTTCCTTTACATGTTTTGAAGTTTTTTATTAGGTGCATACACATTTAGAAGTATTTTTTTGATGACTTAATCCCTTTATCATCATAACATCTCTTTTTCTTCTTGCTAATATTCCTTCTTCTGAATTTTCCTTTGTGTGATATTAATATAGCTACTCCATCGTTCTTTTGCTTTGCATTTGAATGGTATATATCTTCTATTCTTTTGTTTTTAACCTATCTGTATCGTTATATTTCAAATGATTTTTCTTGTAGACAGCATATAGTTGGACCTTTATAGTTTATCTAATCTGATTATCTCTGCCTATTTATTGGAGTATTTAGATCTTCATTGTCCAATAGAGTAGCTCTATGTAGCTATTTAATTTTAAAATAAATTAAACAAAAATTCACTCCCTCAGTTATATTCGCCACATTCCAAGTGCTCAGTAGTGACATATGGGTAGTGTCTATTATATTGGACGGCACAGAGTCAGAACATTTTCATCAATATAGAAAATTGTGTTGGGCAGCGTTAGTTGGCCATTCTTATTTAATGTGGTTATTGATATGGCTGGGTTTAAACTTAACATCTTGCCATTTGTTTTCTTTCTGTCTGATCTTTTTTCATTCCCCCTTTCCTCTTATTCTGCCTTATTTGGATTATGTATTTTTTAATATTCTATTTTATCTCCACTATTGATTTACCAGCTCTCCCTTTTTTGTTTCTCTTTTGGTCAGTAGTCCTTTAGGGTTTATGTCGACATCTTTAACTTATCACAGTCTACCATCAAATAATATTATGACACATCATGCATAGTCTATTATCTTACAACAGTTTACTTCCATTTCCCCCTTCTGTTCTTTGTGCTGATTTGGTCAAACATGTTAATAGTAGTCATTATTTTTGCTTTAAACATTCAATTTTTTATATAGTATTAAAAAGGAAAAAAATATGTTATATTTACCCACATAATTCCCATTTTTGGTGTTCTTTATTTCTTTGGATATAAATTTCCATCTGTTAATATATTCCTGCTGCCTAAAGTGCTCTTTTGACATTTCTTATGCTATGGGTGACAAATTTTCAGCTTTCTTTGTCTACAAATGTCTTTATTTCATCTTAATTTCTGAAAGATATTTTCACTGGACATAGAGTTCTCTGTTAACATTTCTTTTAGCATTTGAAAGATGTTTCTTTTGGCTGCCATTGTTTCTGATGAGAAGTCAGTAGTGTTTAAATTATTCTCCCCCTGAAAGACGTGTTGTTTTCTATTGCTGTTTTCAACATTTTCTCTTTTTCTTTGGTTTTCGGAAGTTTGAAAACAGTATGTTTAGATGTGGTTTTCTTTGCATTTATCTTTCTTGGATTTTGCTGAGTTTCTTAGATTTTGTGGGTTGATGTTTTAAATCAGATTTGCAAAATTTTCACCCAGTATTTCTTCTAATATTTTTTCTACCCTGTTCTCTCTCTCCTCACCACATTTTTTTACCCCCAGCTTTATTGAGGTATCATTGACATTTAACATATGCAAGTTTTAGGTGTACAATGTGATGATTTGATGTATATCTTGCAAAATGATTAACAAAATAAGGGTAGTTAACACCTCCATCCCCTCAAATAATTACCATTTTTTGTGGTTATATCATTTAAGATCTACTCTTAATAACTTTTGAGTATATAATACAGTATTGTTGATTGTAGTCACCATACTGTACATCAGATCCCGAGAACTTATACATCTTATAACTGGAAATTTGTGTTTGACCAACATCTCCCCATTTCCCCCTCTACCCAGCCCCTGGCAACCACCATTCTACTTTCTATTTCTATGAGTTCACCTTTTTTAGATTCTGCGTATAAGGGAGAATATACAATATTTGTCTTTCTCTATCTGACTTATTTCACTTAGCATAATGCCCTCAAGGTCCATCCATCTCTCCTTTCCTTCTGTGACTCCATTTACAAGATGTTAGATGAAATGATATCCCTCAGGTCATTGAGACTGTTCATTTTTTTCCATTTTATTATTTGGGTTTTAGTTTGGATAATTTCGGTTGACTTTCAAATTCGCTGGTCCTTTGTTCTGCAGTGTCCAAACATGCTGATAATCCCATCTGATGAACTTGACTTCAGATATTATATTTCTCAGTTCTAGAATTGTCATTTTTCCTTATGTGTTTTCATATCTCTTCTGAAATTTCACATCACTTCACCTATTATGTGCATCTTTTCCTATAAGCTTGGCAATATATTTATAATAGTTCTTTTAAAGTCCTTGTCTGCTAATTCCAAAATTTGGCTCGTCTGTGAGTCTGCTTCTATTAATCATTTTTTCCTTTTGGTCATGGACCCCTTTTTCCTGCTTCTTCACATGTCTAGCAATTTTTACAAGTTATTGTATACTGGGCATTGTGGGTAATGTAGAGACTCAGATTTCTGTTATCTTCCTTGAAGAAGGGCTGAGTTTTGATCAAGCAGGCAGTTAGAGTTTTGGTGGGTCAATTTGATCCAGTGAATGCCTGGCTTTAGGCTTTGGTAGAAAGTTTTTTAGGTTTTCTCTTATCCCTGGGACGTGCCTTCTCAACAGGAGCAATATCGCCCCTGAGGGGGTGAAAATTGGCACTTGGTGGGAGCCAAAAATATCTTAGATATTACGATGGTTTGTGGTCCTCCACAGCTCAACCCTACCTAACAAAATATTATTCCTTAGTACTTAATTTTTCTCACTAGGGAGAATTTAAATTTAATTTTTCTCCTCAGCGGGGACATAGTGGGGAGATAATGAAAAAAAGGCCGAGAAATGCTGTCTGTGTAAAGTGCTTGTCCTGGTAAGTGGTCCCAACTCTAAAGTTGTGATCCTTCTGATATTTCAGTGGAAATTCTGAATTGATGGAGCTTCTCCAAGTTGCAGTATTTGAACTCCAGACTCTCAGCTCCCTAATACCAGGCAGTTGTTGGAATCTCTGCTTTTTTGCCTTCTAGCTGTTGCTTTTCACCAGGTTCCTTGAAATCTCGCCCCAAGCCTTTGCAGGTTATGTCAGCCAGGGATGTGAAGGAGGTTTGTGTGCACATTTTGTTCTCTATCTGTGTCTTCCTCCCTCCTAGAATTTTCCCTCTCAATTGGCAGCCGTGCTGGAGCCCTAAACTCTGTTTCTGGCCCCTCAGCTCCGTAAGACACCTCTACTTGGGCTCTGTTCTCCATTGCTCCCTGAGCGGGGGCACCTTCAGAGACAAAGCTGGTCAGATGTGTCCCTCCCTTACCATGCTTCTCTTGTAAGGGTCAGGTCCCATCAATTTCTGCCTGCTTTTGGTTGGTCTCCAGTGTTCTTTTTACATTTTTTCCAGCATTTATAAATGTTATCAGCAGGAGGGTTAATCTTATATAAGCTCCCCTCGCGTTACCAGAATCTCTTCCCTAGAACCACCATTTTTGAAAGACAAATTGGCAATATCTATTAAAAATTTAAATGCCTCTATTTCTTGGTTTCTCTCCTAGAGGTATTCCTACACCTGGGCACATAGAAGTAAGCACAAGATTTTTTCATTTCAGCATTGTTCATAATAGTGGAATAGTAGAAATGCTAACTGTTGATCGCAAGGGTTGACAAACTTTTTCTGTGAATAACCAGATAGCAAGCAGTTTAGGCTTTGCTGTCTGCAGCAACAGCTCAGCTCTTCTGAGGGAAGGAGGAAACAGCCGTGGACAACACATAAATGAATATGCATGCCTGTGTTCCAGTAAAACTTTATTTGTGGACGCTGGAATTTTTGAATTTCACATAATTTTCGTGTGTCACAGGCATTCTCTTTTTCTGGTATTTTTTTCACCTCCTTAAAAATATAAAAATTAACCTTTGATCGCAAGTCATATAAAAACAGGCAGTGGGCCCGATTTGGCATGTGGTTCATAGTTTCTGACTCCTAGTCTATGAGTTTAACTATTTATAGGCAAGTAGGGTTTTTTTCTTCTTAAAATTTAATTTTAAAACAATAATAGATTCACAAGAAGTTGCAAAGCGAGTACCGAGATCCTGTGTACTCTGCACCCAGTTTCCGCCAGTGATTACATTGTATGTAACTATAGTACAGTGGAAAACCAAGGAAGCGACATTCGTACAATGTGTATATGTAATGCCATGCTCTTTTATCACAGGTGTAGACGTCTGTAACTACCACTGCATTCAAGATACAGAGCTGTTCCACCACCACTATCATGCTGCTCATTCATAGTCACAGTCCTCTTCCGCCCAATTAATCTCCTGGCAACCCCTGGCAACCGTTAATGTCTTTTCCATCTCAATAATGTTGTCATTTCGAGAATGTTATATAAATGGAATCATACATGGCACCTTTTGGGACTGGCTTTTTTCATTCAGCAGAATGCCCTTGAGATCTCTCCAAGAGGCAAGTTTTTGTAATCAATGAAAGCTAGGCAGCCATGGGTTGAACGCTGCTTGTATTGACATGCTTTTTGGCTTAAATTGGAGTTGCCGGCTTCCCTGGAACTCCCAACTCGTTTCTTAAGGAGAAACTTCTATAAACTTTATATCTTTGAAGCTTAAATCCTCTGGAAAAGTGTACGATGTGGCATCTGAAACATCCCATGGCCTGAAGGCTACTCCAATTTATCTATCTTCCTCCAGCCAACTGCTGAACTGGATTTTCTTGTATTGAAATCCCTAGCCCAAAAATCCTGGAATGCTGGGGAGCGAGCAGTCCTGAGGAGTCAGTGGAAATGGGGTTCCTGCTGCAGAAATGACAGCAGAGTCCTTCCACCCCCTGTGAGCCCTGTGGAGCAGCCAGCGGTTCCCTGTTGCTAGACACCATATGGAAGACTTGGTGGGAAAAGCATGCTAAAGGGGACTGAATTCCCTGGAGCAAGGCCAGCTGGAGGACGGCATCTGCCACCTGTGTGGCATCTCCAGCTCCTTCAGAACAGCAGGAAAAAAGGGAGTCCCTGCAGCAGGGAGGCAAAGATCTCCGCTGCCTGGCAGAGCCATGTCCACAAAGCTGCCTTCCTCCACCATCCAGCCTGCTCCATCTCAACCGAGACCGCTCTTGGGAGGAAAGAGTGAGCATTTGCTCTCTAGGGTGGTGGACAATGTCAAGACTTGGGCATCGAATGGGGATGTATTTGATCCTGCTGTAACATTTATGGTTTTTTCTACTTCTTAAAAAATATTATGAAATTTTAAAAATATACAGAAAAGTAAAGAGACTATGAGAACAGACGTTGGTGTGCCCATCAACAACTTTTCTTGATCGAACCCTAACGTCCTGCCGTACATGCTTTATGTATTTTTAAAACAGCAAAACCTAACAAATACTCTTGAAACAATGTTGTTTTCCTTTTTCTAGTGAGTTTTAGGAGTTGTTTATAAATTATAGAATCTCATCCTGGCAGTTATATGTGTTACAAATATCATTTTCCAAATTATAACTTCCCATTTTATTTATCCTATCTTTTGTCAAATAAATATTTAAAAATTTCTTGAATCCAGTTGATCTTCTGCTGGTTTGGAAGCCATAGATATGCAAACCCGGCAATCCACAGCCCGTACCTGCACTACGTCTTTCATCCAACTCCAACACTCTGGACTACTAGCCACCCGCCCTAATCACCCCAAGGCCAGCTACTAGGCAACCAGAGACAGCCCCTTTGCCCCAGAGCTCAGAATAATCTACTCAGTTATTCAAACCAGCCAGTCCTAAGCCTGCTCAACCCCCTTGCCCATTCCTTCCTGCCAAAACCATAATAAAGGTTCTCGCCCACATTTTCCCCACTCTCTGCTTCCTGACTGACCCGGGTGCTTTCCCATGGGGCACGCCATGCCTCCTGTTTCTAGGGATCTGTGAGTATAAAAACTGCCTTCATGACCGTTGCTTCCATGTCTTTGTGTCTTATTCCTGAGTGAAACAAATCTGAGGTACCCTTAAAACAAACCTTTAATAATTAGTGTGAGTCTGTAGGTGGTAAAACCTTAGTCTTTGTGTGAATAAAAAACTTTTTGTTATCATTTGTAAGTGATAGGTTATCTGGCATAAAATTGTCAGTTGAGTTATTTACCCCCACCCTCAGCCTTTTGAAGATAATGCTCCATTGTCTTTGGCTCTCATTGTTGCTGATGACAAGTCTGTCATCAGTTGTTGTTCTATCAGCAAGCAATTTGTCTTTTCTTTCTGGCAGCTTTTTATTCTTGATGTTTTGCAGTTTTGTTACAATTTCTCTAGGTATAGATTTATCCTTCTTTATGCTGACTGGTACTCACACTGCACTCTGAGAACCCCTTCTTCAGTTCTGGAAATTTCTCGGGTATTATCTCTTCAAACATGTCTTTTCTATTTTCTCCATTCCCTGCTTCTATAACTCCTATTAGATACTTCTTAGAACGTCTCAAAGTGGCCTTTAGGTCTCATAACTGTCTTTTTAATGTATCTTCTAATTTCTTTGTCTCTGTATCTTGTGTCATGGGTGAATTCCCCAGTAATATCTTTGAATTTGTTAATGTTCTCCTCAACTAGTTTCTATCTAGAATTTATCCTGTCTAATGAGGTTTTTTTTTTTTTTTTTTTTAATTAAGACCTCCTTTAGAACAGTTTTAGGTTCATAGCAAAATTAAGGGGAAGGTACAGATTTCCCATACACCCGTGGCCCCCACATATAGATAGCGTCTTTCATTATCAACATCCCCTACCAGAATGGTACATTTATTACAATGATGAACTCCACTGACACATCATAATCACCCAAAGTCCATAGTCCACATTAGGGCTTGCTTTTGGTGTTGTATATCCTATCAGTTTGGACAAATGCATAATGATATGGATCCATCATTATACAATCGTACAGAGTATTTTCACTGCCCTAAAAATGCTCTGTGCTCTGTTTGTTCATCCATCTCCATCCCCACCCCCTCCAATCCCTGGCGACCACTGATCTTTTTACTGTCTCTGTAGTTTTGCCTTTTCCAGAATGTCATAGAGTTAGAATAACATAATATGTAGCCTTTTCAGATTGGCTTCCTTCACTTAGTGATATGCATTTAAAGTTCCTTCATTGTCTTTTCATGGCTTGATAGCTCATTTTTTTGGTGTTGAGTGATATTCCATTGTCTGGGTGTACCACAGTTTATATATCCATTCACCTATGAAGGACATCTTAGTTGCTTCCAAGTTTTGACAACTAAGAATAAAGTTGCTATAAACATCCATGTGCAGGTTTCTGTGTGGACGTGACTTTTCAACTCCCTTGGGTAAATACCAAGGAGCATTATTGCCAGATCATATGGCAAGAGTATGTTTAGTTTTGTCAGAAACTGCCAACCGTCTTCCATAGTGGTTCTACTAAGTTTTGAAAATTTTCAAAGACAATACATTTCTAAGATTTCTAAATCATTCACATCTACTTGATATTTTATTCTGCCTTCTTCATTTCTACCTGTTTAAAAGTAATTCATTTTAATTTTAAAAATCTCTTTGAGCAGCTTACAATAATTTAGAAATATTTGTCAGACTGCTTTATAAACTTCATTTTGTCTGGAGTGAACTCATGTTCCACTTGTTGATTTTGTTGGTTTTTTTCAGTATTTGCATTCACCCTTAGATTTTGGAATATGAATTGCTGGCTTATTTTGAGTAGGATGTTTCAGGGCTTGTGTTTTCTTTTGTTCTGATTTGTTCTCTTCCGTCTCTTGCCTTCTCCATCGGTTTTTCATTTTTGCAATCGTCTTCACTAAGCCACATCTACTCCCGTCTGGGGCTGAGCATTATAATGCAGGTTGACAGAGACTGCTTTTTGGTGATGCTAGAGAAATCCTAGGCTCAGACAAGGAGCCAGCAGGTGACCTTGGTTAATTCTAGGTTCTTTCTCCAGCCTCCTCTTGAGGTCTAGAACCTCAGATAAACCAGTGCTCCAGGCAGTGGGTCAGAGTTGTTTCAGCCTTATTTCCCCACCAGGAGATCCACATGCCAACGTAAGCAGACAGATTGGAACCAGTGCTGCATCTCATATGGAATATGTTTAGTCCTCTAACCCAGTAAAAAGCCAGACCACCAGGTACCTTGCCTGCTTTGGGCTCCAGTGCTCAGCAGCCTGCGGCTTCTGTGCCTTCTACTATGTTGCATTCCTGTCCTGTTTCTGGCCCTGGACATATTTATCTTCTTTTGAGCTGACCATATCTTAGAGTGTCTGTCCTTTAAAATTGTATCTGTCATTACATATTTGGAGCAAAGGACTGTGCTAAAGTAGGAAGATTTCTTGAAGGATGTCTTAAAGTTCTTTCGCTGCGAGCCACAGAAATGACCTCTGGAATTTGCACGTAGGAAGCCTGAGAGGTAGCTCCTGGGGTGGAGGCACGTGACCAGAACAGATCTGGGGATCTGGGCAGCAGGAACTGATGGAGAGCCTGGTCTGTGCTGCTCTGAAGATGAATTTCTAGATTCTAACCATGTTTAGTCATTTTGTCACTATCCTTAAGAGTCACATTTCAGGAAAGAATATCTGATTGGCATTTCTTGGTCCCTCTGTATCTTTCTTGGAGTAATTTGATTGACAGCCTATCTAAGACTGTGTGCAATAAATGGGGGAGGAGCCCCCAAGTAAAATTGGAGCGTGGTTTCCAGAAGATAGGGATATGGATGTCAGACGGAAGAAAATATAGATGCCCATTCGTCTTACTCTGCCACTAAGTAGGTGTGAAAACAATAGCAGCTGATACTTATCAAGTACTTTCAAACACTGACGCTGTGCCAGTCACTGTTCTTGGTCTCTTCCATCTAAGAATCCACCTGCAAGTCCTCACTCCACCCCGTGAGACAGGTACAACTTTCATGCCACTGATTCAGATGTTGAGGCTCAGAGAGTCTGAGTAACTTTCCTAAGGTCACACAGCTGGGATTCACATCCAGTTGGTTGGGGGTCTAGAGTCCTTAGACAGAGCTGCTGAGCCATGCTGCCTCTGGACTCAGGGGCTTCCTCGTAAGGTTGACTGAGAAAAAAGAAAGGTCGAGCAGGGAAGGCACCTGACACAGTGCTCAGTCCATGGTGCTTGTTCACTGTCCAACTTGGTGGTCAGCGTGGATCCAGTTGGAGCTCACGGGGCTTTCTCCATATGAGGGGAGTGAGAGGAGAAGATGGGAGCTATTTTTTCTTAGACTACCCAAGGAAACTCTCATAATAAGAGGGAATTCTGGAAAATTGGAGGCCAGAGTTGAAACGTGTTACAAATCACCTACGGCCCATGCTGTTTATCACCTCTCTTTCCAGCTGAAGTGCAAAATGAAAATACCCTGCTGTCATTTCTCTCTCGGGACTGCTGGACCCAAAAGAAAGGCCAAAGAAAACAGATGCTACTGCTTTATGGCAGAGGATCTTAGAAACCCAACTGCTGCTTTTCCTGATGGGGAAAGTAATCTGCGTCCTTTGATACAAATGGTAAAAATGATACACACAGGATAAGAATAAAGAAGAACCCCTAACATCTATTGATGGCTTAACAGTGTGCCGGGATCTGGGCTCTCCTCCTTAGATTCTTTCTCTTTATCCTCGTAAGAGGCCAAGGAGGAAGGTGTTATTACCACCCCCATTTTATACTTGAGAAAACACAGTGGTGAGGTTGAGTAATTTCTCAGCCATACAGATGCTGTGAGGGGGGCCAGCGTTCACCCCTGGCTTTGAATCTCCACCCTGCACTGTGCATCTCGTGTTGCTGATGAAACAGTCATCTTTTCTTGTATCAGGGCCCTTGTCCCTAAAATGACACACGTGCTCCTGTTTGACAGCCTCCAAAGGATTTTCTCAAATGTACGCGTGCCTAAGCTTGTCTTGTTCAGGAAAGCAATTTGGGGACACTTTTTGTTGGTGTCTTACAGCCTGTTGCTTTGAATGACTGCTGGGACTGCACGAGGGGATCAGCGTTACTCACGAGCAGGTTGAGCTTTCTGGAAAACAGCGACAATCGCTGTGACCAACTGAAAACAAATTGGGAAATGGAGCGATTTTCCCAAACATGTCACCGTTACAATCATTTTTCCCAGGAAAAATTCCATAACATATATTTTGGTCTCTTTGCCAAAAGCCCTAACATGTCCTGACACCCTCCCCACGTGTAATGAAGTGGATCTGCGCGTGCTCAACCACCTCCAGAGCCTCCCCCGTATCCATCAGCACACGGCGTCCACACCAGCTTCTTCGTGTCGTCTGGATCATGAAGGCAGACTGGCTCTGAGTCCTGACGCTGCCCCCCCACCAGCCTCGGGGTCAGGCTCAAGTTGCTTCACTCTCCAAAACCCTGTTTTTAAAAATGCAGATAGTGAGGCTTGTTGGCTCACAGGTTGTGGAGAACTCATCAACATCCACAGAGAGCAGGGCGCCGTGCCCTCACTCCGAAAAGGGAACTCAGTGGAGCCTTGCAGCCTGTGGCCCGTTTTTGCCTGGAATTGAGATCGGGGAGGAGTTGGCTGCCTGAGGAGAGAATAGGGAAGTGCTTGCTTGAGGCAGAGCCCTGGGGGCGTGTGGGGAGGAGCAAGGGCTGTGCCAGGCCAGATGAGACTGAGGAGAGACTTGGGACCACTGTGAGGGAGACTTGTAAAGCCCTTGCTGTGGCGTATGTCATAGAACCCCCCTCTCTCCCTAGGGAAGCTTCCAGAAATTCTACTTTGTGCACAGCTGCCTCTGGGTGAGCAGGTTTATTTGGGGGCATCCTAGGAGGAAGGTGAGCTGAGCGACAGCAGTCAGCTCCTGCAGGGGTGGGTTGGGTGATTCAAGTCCCAGATGGAGCTGTGAGCCCAGAGCCTGGGGGCTGCCCCAGCTCCCATATGAGAGGTGGCCCAGTGGCTCTGAGCAGCGGCTGTTGTGTTTGGTGGCTGATCTAGCGAAAAAACATTTTGGTTCCAAGTGATGGGAAACCTAACTCACTGGCCTAGGAAAAGCCAATCACTGTCGCCTAGGGGGTGTCATGCTCCGATTAGCCGAACACAAGTTTCAGCTGTGTGGCGTCCCAGTTTGACCACGGAGACTAGGAGTAGAGGGGAAGTGGATCCCTAAAATACCAGGGCCGTTCCTGGAAGAAGGTAGAAGGCAGGCAGCGGAAGTGCACAGCCACTGCCCAGCACACGGGCCAAAGGAGAGAGCTGTGTCTTCTCTGCTGCACAGTCTGAGAGATTTTCCAGCCACCCAGAACCCAGGGAGGACAGTTTTCTTCAGCAGGTCAATTGACCCCCAGAGGGAGATGCTAAGAAATTGCCAGCAACAATTCATACTAAGCACTTTTCTCCAAGGCATTGAAACACTTTCCAACACGCTTTATCAAGCAAGAATGCCACATTGCCCCTTAAGCAAGTATCAGTTGGAATGTTGATTGCCAGTAACTTAGCTTTTGGTTATTGACCAACGTGTTTGTTCAGGGTTCTCTATGTGACATCTGCTGTGCCAGGCTCTGCGGTGGGAGGCACAAAGATGTAAAAGATGACACGGCTGCTCTGTGACCCTCTCAGAGGACAGAGACACATGGACACACAAGGCGCCAGGCATTCATTCAGGCTATGGAAAGCGAGGGCTGCAGGAGGCTAGAAGAGGAAGTCCACCGTTTTTCTGGGAGAGAAGGGATGAGGAAAGATTATACCAAGAGGAGCCATTTGCGTTGGGCAGCATTTTACCGGGTGAGGAAGGGCATGACAGGAGGGCAAAGGCCTATGAATGTGAAGGGCCTGGTTTGGTCACTTAGGGCTGTGGAGTAGACAGTGGGCAAGCGGAGAGGTGAGTGAGGGTCTCTGATGCCAGGCTGAAGAGCTTAGACTTTATCCAGAAGCTAGGTAGGGGTGTCTCAGTCAAGGTGCATAGCTGTGGGCAACAGAGCTGACTCTGGCTGATTTGGCTAAATGGAATTGTTTAAAGGGAAAGCAGGGAGCTCAAAGAATTGCCAGGAAGGCTGAAGAAGCAGGCTGGATAAAGGACAGGGACAAAGGCTCTGAAGCCAGAGGAACAGCCCAAGTCACATCACAAAACCAGGCCTGGCAGGATCCCACAGTCATGGCTGCTGAAATGGCAGCCTGCACCACTAGCCTCACTGGATGCTGGGTGCCGTGGCTGGCATTGTTGCCCTGGCTGCCCACAGAAACCAGACGTAGTTGCCACAGCTGGAGCCACAGAACATATTGTCCATTCTCTCACCATCCTTGTGCCAAGAACACTAGAGTCAATGTCTGGGGCAGGTACATCCAACTGACCGAGTGTGGGTTTCCTGCTCATAGCAACCCTCGGCTTCCACCAAGGCCCATCATGTGGGGAGGTCCCCAAGCATAACACGATGATGGGCAGCTGAAAAACAAGTGCACGGGGAAGAAAGAGGGTCCAATTTACGCTTTAGAAAGATTATTTTAGCAGCCATGTGAGAGTGGTTTTCTGGAGGGAGTGATGGAGACAGAGCAACAAGATGAGAATCCAGTGAAATAGTCTAGGCAAGAGATGCTGAAATCCCAAACTAGGGCAGGAGCACTGGCGTTGTTGAGGAGAGGGCAGGTTAGCGGTGTTTCAGAGGTAGAAACAACAGAAGATGGCGAAGGAGTAATTGCCTGTCTCCAAGTCCCCAAATGGAGGAAGCAGATCATTAATCATAACTTTAATTAAAATGGGGAATACAGTCGTAAAAATAGAGCTGGGAGCAGATGTGATGGGGCTACCGCAGGTTGTCTATGGGACATCCAGTTGGAGATGCTCAGAAGATGTGAGACGTCTTCTGTTTTTGGCGACTCAGCATCTATTCTCCCTTATTCTTGGAATAGATCCTTTATAATTTCCTGACTCGACCACTGGGATTTGGGATCTAGCACTTAGCAAAGAACTCAGGGCTGAAGAAAGATGTTGGGAAGTTGTAGCTGAAGCTGTGGATGGGACCTCAGAGAGAGCAGGGAGAAGGAGACTGTGGACAGACCACATGGTGAACCAATGTGTGGGTCCTGGTGCAGAAAGGCATTTAGAGACACGTAAGTAACTTCACAGCACCAATCCTGGGACCCTACTTATGAAGTGTTAATGTTTGTAGAAGATTGAGAAAAATAGGACACAAGGCTGGCCTGGTGGCGCAGTGGTTAAGTTCGCACGTTCTGCTTCTGGGCAGCCCGGGGTTCGCCAGTTCAGATCCCGGGTGCAGACATGGTACCGCTTGGCAAGCCATGCTGTGGTAGGCAACCCACATATAAGGTAGAGGAAGATGGGCACGGATGTTAGCTCAGGGCCAGTCTTCCTTAGCAAAAAGAGGAGGATTGGCAGTAGTTAGCTCAGGGCTAATCTTCCTCAAAAAAAAAAAAAAAAGAAAGAAAAGAAAAGAAAAGAAAAGCAGGACACTTAAAAACATGAGCAAAGTTTTTTTTTTTAATTTTCTAAGCAAAACCACCGAGATATTATTAGATATTTTGGAAGCAATTTTCAAAATGAGGAAAAATATACGTCTCCCCGAGGACAGTTTCCAAGAAGGCGCGAGCTGTTCAAATGCCATCGGGCTGCCTGGCTTTGGTGCCCCTCCACCGCCTGCCTCAGAAAGTACAGTGATCAACAAGTAGTTTCAGCTATTTTTGCATTGTGAATTGTGGTACTTCGTTCAATTAAGTCATTTAACCCGTTTCCCCAGTGACGCTGAGTCCCTAACGAATATTTAAACGACTGGATCATTTTAAAGACAAGAATCAATCACGCCTTTGAGGCTGATCACCAGCTGCTCTGAGCCTCTTTTAGCGTCATTTAGGCTCTTAATTTTGGTAAACTTTGAAATTTGTTGCACAAACCTGGTTTATGTTATACGTGCACTTTAACTGGATTATTGTTGTCATCCCGTGTGGTTGAAGCAGGTTCCCAGGGGTCCGTTTTGGAAAAATTACAAATATAGCTGGAGTCCCATTCCAGCATTGGGAGTGGGTGGCGCTGGAAAGCTTAGGCTTGGGGTCCCTGGGACGTGGGCTCTGCTCCCAGGCTCAGCCACCTCTCAGCTAGGGAAGCAAGCCCGGTCAAGCCCCTCACCTCCACTGAGCCTCAGCCTCCCCACCTGCTAAATAGAGAAAGCAGTGTGTGGGGCTGTGTAAGGCTCTTTCGAGGACTGGACGGGATAAGGTACATCAGATCAGAACAGCGCATGTCATGTAGCAAGGGCTCGAGAATTGATAGACGTCGGCAAAGGAGCTCAACGTTTGTCTTTTCTTGTTTTTTTGTGTGCTAACGAAATAGCAAGTGCTCATTGTAAAAACTTCAAACATAGAAGTATATAAAGTAAACAGGAAAGTTTCCCTTCAACCTATTCGCCTTGCTCTCAGATAACCCTGGGCAAGGTTCCTGACATACTTTTACTTGTGCAAATGTGTGTAAGCACACTATACGTATACCACAAATGGTTCACAAATATGTGGTATGGACGTCTTTACAAAACCAGCGCCTATAGACAGATACAGACAGTATCTCGTTCCTTTTAAAGTTGTTCAAATAGTTTGGCAGGAGGAGGCACCTGACGTTTTTTGGTAACAGTTTCACAGAGGTATCATTCACATATCACGCAATTCACCCATTTACAGCGTACAAGTCAATGGTCTTTAGTATATGCAGACTTGTACAGCCATTACCACAATCAATCACAGAACGTTTCATCGTGTCGAAGAGAAACCTCATACTCTATCACCCCATCGATCCCCGTCCCCCCAGCCCTATGCAGCCCCTAGTCTGCTTTCTGCTGCTATATATTTGTCTATATGGACATTTCACACGAATGGAATCATATAATATGCGGTCTTTTATAATTGGCTTACTTCACTTAGAATAGTGTCTTCAAGGTTCGCCCATGTTGTAGCGTGTATCAGTACTTCATTCCTTTCAATAGCTGAAGAATATTCCATTGTATGGTTCTACCACATTTTGTTTATCCACTTATCAGTTGATGGACATTTGGGTTGTTTCCAACTTTTTGGCTACTGTGAGTAAACGCTGTGAACATTCACGTACAACTTTTTGTGTCCACATATGTTTTCATTTCCCTTGGGTACATAAATCGGAGTGGAATAGCTGCATAGCTCTATGTTTTACTGTTTCAGGAACCGTCAGACTGTTTTCCAAAGTAGCTGCACCACTTTCCATTCCCACCAACAGGGTATGAGCGTTCTGACTTCCCTATGTGCTCACCAACACTTGTTATTGTTGACTTTTTGATAATAGCCATCCTACTGGATGTGATTGATAGCTCATTGTGGTTTGATTTGCATTTCCCTCATGACTAATGACGTTGAGCATCTTTTCCAAGTGCTTGTCAACCATCTGTATATCTTCTTTGAAGAAATGTCTATTCAGATCCTTTGCCCATTTTTAATTGGGTTCTCTTTTTATTGTTGAATTATAAGAATTCTTTACGTATTCTAAATATGTCTTTCAACAGATACATGATTTTTTAAAAATGTTCTCCCATTCTGTAGGTTTTTTCATTTTCTTGATAGTGTCCTATGAAGCATAAAGATTTTTAATTTTGATGAAGTCCAATTTATCTATTGTTTTCTTTAGTTGCTTGTGTTTCTCATGTCATATCTGAGAAACCATCGCCATATCTAGGGTACGAAGATTTATCCCTATGTTTTCTTCTAAGGGTTTTATTGTTTTGGTTCTTACGTATAGGTCCTTCATCCATTTGGAGTTAATTTTTGTATTCTGTCGCATGTGGCTAGCTGGTTGTCCCAGCGCCGTTTCCTGAGGGAACTGACTTTTGAATCTTTCTCCACATTCTGAATTTTCTCTTTAGTCCAAACAGTCTTTCAGTTCGTTCTCGTTTTTCACATCTTCAATGACCCTCTGCTACGCCAGGATCTGGTTTCTCTGTCAACCTAAACCCAACTGCTTTATTTTTAAAATGTTATTTTTGAGTAGGTAACATAATACAAGCAAATTTGAATTGAAATACAAATTCAAAAGACAAAAAGGATGTATAGTGAAAGGGCCCCCTCTCACTGCCATCCCTCTGCTGGCTCAGGCCACCCCATCTAACGGGAGATTCCTCCTGTTTCTTGGTATTTTATGCAGATACAGTGTAGATACATATGTTCCTTCTCCTTTTTTCACAAATCATTAACATAATGTATACACTTTTCTGTAATACGCTTTTCATGCTTTTTTGACTTAAACAATATATCTTGGAGATCCTTCCAGAACAGAATTCTAAAGACCTCTCTCAGTCTTTTTACAGGACACTCAGGACTCCACCGTGTAAATGAATTGTGGTTTATTTAATCAGTCCCTTGTCAGTGAATACGGGGCAACTTCTAATATTTTATTATTCCAAGCCATGCTGTAAAGAATTTTGCACACATGGAAATTTGAATGTGTGGATATGTATCTTTAGGACAAGAGAAATCTATTGAATCAAAAGATATATGCTTCAAATTTTTGACAAATATTGCCTGCTTGTTCTGCAGACATCTTATCAATTTATAGCGCCACCAACAATGCCTGAGTGCCCCTTCCACCCCTCCTTACCAACCTAGATTCCATCTCATTTTGTGATTTACTATCTCAGTTTCAATTTGCATTGATCTTATTATGAATGAGGTTAAACATCTTGTCCTGTGTTTAAGGACCATCTATATTTCCTTTTCTGTGAATTCTCTCTTCATGTCCTTTGCCTCTTTTCTGTTGGGTTGTTAGTCTTTTTCTTATTGATTTGTGGGAACTCCATGTAGATTAAAGATATGAGTGGAAAATGCTTTTTCCTATCTGTATTTTAACTTTTGATGTTATTTGCCCTTTTTTTTGGTGAGGAAGATTCACCCTGAGCTAGCATCTGTGCTAGTCTTCCTCTATTTTATGTGTGGGTTGCCTCCGCGGCCTGGCTGATGGGTGGAGTGGGTGCACGCTGGGGATCTGAACATGCAAACCCTGGGCCACTGCCGAAGCGGAGCACAGGAAATGTAATCACTCGGCCATGAGGCTGGCTCCTTATCTGCATTTTTTTAATCACAAAATCATTTTTATTCTTATGGAATTAAACATATCCATTTGTTCTATGCTTTTGGGTTTTGTGTCATAAAGGCCTTTTTCAAGTTTAAAAAATATTTCAAGTTTGTGATTCTATTTACTGCATTTACATATTTGATCCATCTGGAGTTTACCCTAGGATAAGGTTAGACAGGTCTTCAGCTTTCCTCCCAATGGCTATCCAGTTGTCCGACAGCATCGTTAGAAGACGCACCCTTCCCCATTGATTCGAAAGCCCTTTATGGTGCCCTGCATTCCTCTGTCAATTTCTGATCTTGATTCTACTTTTGACTACTATTGCTTGTTTACATTTCAATATGAACTTTGTAACCAGTTTTTACTGCTTCTAAAAAGTCCTGTTGGCATTGTAATCGGGCTGACATTACATTGGTAGATTAACTTAGGGAGAATCGATGTTTTATGATGAGCCTGCCTGCGGGATCTAGGAGGAGGAAGGAGGTTCAAGGACAGGGGCTTTGGAACTGCCTAGAAACGTTCCCAGACCTACAAAACTCAGGTTGTCACGAGACCAGGCATGGTGAGCCTTCGGTGACAACTGAGCCCCCTTTGGTACAAATAGCAGACACCGTGAGCAGCTGCTTTGCGCCAGCACGTGGCTGAGGCTTCTAATGGCCTCTCAGTAGCCATTCTTCCCATGTTCGTCAGTAATAAGATGTTTTAGTGCCCATTGCTATGTGGCTCAACATCTCTGCTTCCTAGTCCTTTGTGTAACTAGGTTTGGCCACGTAAATGGAGGATCATGTGGGGCTTCTGAGAATTCTACTTAAAAGGAAAAAGCAATCCTTTCTTCTTGTCCCTTCCTCCTTCTAGATTCTTGCAATACAAACCTGATGGCTGCGACCCAGCAGCCGTCGTGGACAAGGAGGCTCCATGCTAAGATGGTGATGGCGGAGCCGTGAGGTAGATGGAGTTGAGATCTCTGGTGACTGAGGAGTGGCCACAGTCTAGACTTCCGTATTAGTCAGGCTTCTCTGGAGAAGCAGAACCAAGAGGATATATATATGCAGGTGTATGTATATGTTCTCCCTTGCCTGCCTTTTGTTCTATTCAGGCCCTCAACTGATTGGAGGAGGCCCAGCCACATGGGGGAGAGCAATCTGGTTCACTCAGTCTCCAGATTCAAACCTTATCTCATCCAGAAACACCCTCACAGACACACCCAAAATAGCGTTTAAGCAAATATCTGGGCACCCTGTGTCCCAGTCAATTTGACACATAAAATGAACCATCACAACCTCCCACTTCTAACTGCTTGCAACCACTGTTATTTGGGTTTTTCTTTGACATGCTACTGAACTTGATCCCACTCACCCGGAGCACACAGGCAAAGAGAAGAGAGAAGAGAGGAGACAGCATCTTCAAATCGTGGCAAATCACGGGACTTCTCAGCCTCAGTAACCATGAACCAATTTCTTATGACAAATTTATATGTATATATTTATATATACACACACACACACAAATATAATTATGTAACATATATAAATCTATATATATATATATTTATAGGTGAGTGAGGACCTGAAGGCTGAGCAAGATTTTGGGAGCTAGAGAACACAGCACGGGCATTCCAGGAGGAGAAAGCAGCCTGAGACGGGCAGGAGAAAGAGAGGCGTGGCTTACGCTGAGGAACTGTGAGAAATTTGGGGCAACCACATTGCTTGTGGGTGGGATAAGGTCTAGGTCAGTGGTAAGAATTAAAAGGCATGAAAAGCCATAGAGAATTTGGGGAACAACTGGCAGAAACAGTTAGAGTAGTTTGGAAACATGCTCCTGAGTTTAAAATAAAAGTTAATGGAAAAAGCAGCACTTTATAGAAAATTTATGGCTGTGGTTCTCCGCCTAGTTTCCCCATTCAGCACACACGCACATCATCCCAGAGGGTCACATGGCCACGGCTCACTCCCCTGGGGAGGGACAGTGTATCATGTCAGCCTGCACAGAAGGGGTCTGCAGACTGAATAAGGCTGGAATCCGACACATCCTTAGGGAGGCGTGCCCTCTCTCTCAACCATCCTCCACTCTCCTCGAGATTCGAGAATCGCTGCTCCGCTTCCACCCTTGGCTGGAGGGTACCTATTCTGTCAAGGGAAGAGGGCCCCTATTGATTTTTATCCAAAGTAAAAGACCTACTAATGTAAGTGTGCGTTTTTAATAAACAGATATCTAGAGAAAGGCAAATAATTTATATATGTATCACCCACGTGCTGCCTGGCTCTTCGTGGTTCATGGGTACCAGTGAAAGACTAGCAACGAAAGCCCAAGTTTGCTCAGAAGTGCCCCCCTGCATGATTGAAAGACAAGCGCACACTCTTCTCTGGACAAGAGTGGTGGGGGAGGTGCACCCCAGTGGTCTCCCACACTGCTCCGGGCCTCTGGGGTCTTGTTCCATATTGCCTGGAGTCACCTCCCGCAGGTTCCAGGGCCACTGCCTCCTAAGGCCTCTGCTGCTGTGCTCACCTTGGGGCTATATTCCCTTCCCCCTTGTCCTTCCCCGCAGCCCAAGGGTAGACACAGGCTGAGAAGAAGAGCAGGTCCTTCCCCTAAGTCCCCACATCACAGCTCAGGTGGCAAGAACTGCTGGAGGCTCTGGGGGGAATTGGTCACACTCATGGAGGACCAGCCACAGATGCTTCCCTCCCACCTACCCCCATGCTCTGGAGACCAGCCTTTCTCACAGCCCAGGAGGATTCCCAAGCGCTCCTAAGCTCCTTGGAATCCATGCCTGAGAACATGAGGCCCAGAGGGAAGAGGCACCCCATTCTGCCTGTCCAGGGCTGGTCTTCCCAGCCCTGCCCAGGATGACCGAGGGAGGCAAACTCCACTCCCTTCATGGGAGAATCCCACCTCTCCCTGTAAGGATGTGCTCTTGTCCTAACACCCCAATGCCACTTTTCTCAGAGTGCAGATGCGCACATGCATTGGAATCAGCCGAAGCACATGGCAAAATGCGGATTCCCAGGTTCCATCCCAGACTCATTAAATCAGAGCATGGAAATGTGGCCCAGAATCTGCTGGAAGAGACTGCAAGGCCAGTGTGTTCCTTGAAGGAGCCAGAAGGTTTTGGTCTTAAACATTACACGTTGGGTAATACAGTAATACAGGCTGGACTGAGCTTCCCCAAGCTTGTTACTCCTGTAGGAAGAGGGGTTGGGGCTCACTGTTCTTCTTCAGGCTTCTGGGTCTCAGCTCTTGACCTCTTCTGAACAGCCACTCAAACAGGAACACACATTTTCAAAAGGTCCATGACTACACAGGCAAATGGCGTCCAACACCTCACTAACGGAAGGAGCATTCCCAGCAGGAATGTGATGGGGGGGGGGGGGGTGCAGCTCTGCCCACAGCTGGGCCCCCTTGTCCCTTAGCACAGAGAACAACAGGGCTTTGGGGGGGGGGGGGTCAGCTTCTCAAATGTCTTCATTTCAGAGATCTGCAGTCTTTGCTTTCCATTTGCATAACCAAATGGTTGGGTCAAGTGATTTCACCAGCCCAAGGAGTAGCTGACAAACGCCACCGTGTAGACAGGAGGGCTGGCCTCATGGGATGGGTGACCTGGTCATTTGAGGGGATAATTACACCCAGGCCAAAGGTGTAAACTGAGTGGTCCAGGCAAACAGGAACAGATGAGTAGCCTCCTGGTGGGCTAGAGGTGGTGGTTTTGGTTTTGCTTTTTGTATTGCGGTTGGCATTGCATTTTTCAAAAAATTGAGCCCATGCTTTGAAACCAAAAGTTTCAAATAAAAGTCCAGGTTGCTGGCTCTTCTGGAAAACTTCAGAAGGTTGAGACCATCAGGCCTGCCTCCTCTCGCACAGCAGCTCAGTCGCGGCTCCCCCTTCAAGCCTGGGTGCCGGCTCCACAAAGCCATCCCACCCCCGACTCCCCACGGTGTCCCCCAGGAGGCCAGGCTCCCTGGGCAGTCATTATTGCTGCTTGCTCTGTTCTTTCCTTTTACCAGCTTAGTGCCTCTCGGCCTGCCCTGCCCGGACTCAGGCCCACGTGGAGGAGAATTCGGGTCTCCCCTCCTGAGCCAGAACATTAGCTCAGAGCCAGGACTGGAGCACCTGGTCACACCACTACCCAAATAACCACAAATAGACTCTTTTCCATGAAACGTTCAAGCAATTTGGGAAGGAAATTTCTCCACGCTTTATGCCAATGACCTGGGCTAGCATTTTCTCATCTTTCACCTGGATTTGGCCAGTTCTATTTCTCCTGGAAGCTTGGCACCCACGGAGTGTTCAAACGTTGTCACCTGAGATGTTTTCCCTCGTGGTGCCCACAAAGCCTGCAAGCTGGGGATGAACGTCTGACGAAGGGGGATGTGAGTATCAGATCCCAGTATTACTTTGCCCGGGATTTGTGACCAAGGGAGTAGCTTTTGCTTCCAGAGGGAGTAGCCTATACAGAGTCCTTTGGGGTCCTCCTCGTCCCCCTACTGTGCAAATATCCTGGCAGCTGACCTTAATACAGTTATATTATATATGGCCTTGTCACAAGCTTTGTTTGTCAAAGTTTCGAAGGGTGGACCCACCAAGAGAGCAGGGGGCAGCCACAAAGGCCTCAGGCAGCAAGCCCAGGGAGGCCCCCGGAAATCTCCATTCTTTTTAAATTTTAAAGCTAAATGAAAAAAGCTTAGAGATTGCAAATTTCATTTAACAACTAATAAGATGGAGCTATGCTTCTAATTTGATTCTAAGAAGACACTTTCTTTACACATTCCCAAAACAATGAAATTGATTTGGCATCTTACAAAAATTAAATATGATTTAATTAAGTGGCATTTTAAAAGCGTTAAAAGGCACCCAAATGTCTAGCTTGTTAAAGCACAGAGCATTTTTGCCTTCAGTCAGGAGCAAGCCATGTTTCCTGTTTCTCTGAAGGAAAATATATATTCAAGAAGACATGAGACAGGGGAGCAGAGGAGAAGAATAATGGCACATTTCTTTAGACTGAAAAAATGATTATATTTCCAAAGAGAAAGCTCTTCATAATTAGTGCCAGAGAAGAGCTGGCATATAGACATATGACATATATAGATGTCATATAGGCAGAGGATCTCTATGTCGAATTCTTGATTTTATTTTATTTTTTTTAAGATTGTATTTTTCCTTTTTCTCCCCAAAGCCCCCTGGTACACAGTTGTGTATTTTTGGATGTGGGTCCTTCTAGTTGTGGCATGTGGGATGCCGCCTCAGTGTGGCTTGATGAGCAGTGCCATGTCCGCGCCCAGGATTCGAACTGGGGAAAACCTAGACTGCCGAAGCAGAGCGTGTGAACTTAACCACTTGGCCATGGGGCCAGCCCCTTGACTTTATTTTAAATGTTTATTTGAGAAGTAACCCCCACCGACACACACTCACACGCACACACACACACACACACACACTCATATGCAAAGAAAACATCAATTCTACCACTGAAAACATTTACCATATGGAAGAAACGATTGTCCTGTAGGCCTCTTCCTTCCACCCACCCCACCCACCTCTCCAAACCTACCACCCAGAGGTGCCCCTGTAACTTTTTCCAGTAATGCTGACGCATACATCATTTAACACTGATCTAAACTGAAACACAGCACCTCGGGCACAGGCATCTCCCGGAAGTTGCATGCACTTGGGTTTTTCTTGGAATCTGTGTGCAATCTTGTTTTACTTGTCCTTCCACTCTGGTCATGGAGGGAAGGAGAGCAGGTCCTGGTGGTGGTTGGTGAGGGAGGGCTGCTCTGACAGCACAAATACAGGCTCGGGGGGGTGTGTCAGAGGAGGGCAAGGTGGCTGCACAGAAGGCAGATGGGCAAGCTTGCAAATTTATTTCTCAGCAGAAAAAGTTTTGGTGGTGAAAGTAGGAATCACTGTTCAAGGAGGAAGAAATTGATTCAAGATAGGATGTTTAGACCGCGAGCAAATGTTTTAGTCACATGGGAATAAGGTCAATGTAAAAATGTTAAGGTAAAAAAAAGATATGCAGGGGGCTGGCCCCGTGGCCGAGTGGTTAAGTTCGCGTGCTCCGCTGCAGGCGGCCCAGTGTTTCGTTGGTTCGAATCCTGGGCGCAGACATGGCACTGCTCGTCAAACCATGCTGAGACAGCATCCCACATGCCACAACTAGAAGGACCCACAACGAAGAATATACAACTATGTACCGGGGGGCTTTGGGGAGAAAAAGGAAAAAAATAAAATCTTAAAAAAAAAAAAGATATGCAATGGCTACACACAATGTGATCCTAAATTGGTGAAATCAGTTTCTATATATATCTACCTCCATATGAGTGTTCGGACATAAATAGAAGAAACCCAAATTGAAACATACCAAATGTTATCAAATTTATACTTTATCCTTATCTGTATTTTTCCATTTTGCTATAATGAAAATGTCTTTCTCGTGTAGTAAAATGTTTATATGAAAACAAAGACAGAATACGACATCTATGATAACTTAAAGTGGTCTTTGAGAAAAAGGGACTAAATCTAGGATTCCTAAAGACGTGTGAAAACCGGACACCAGGAGGAAGGATTTTTTTAGCTTCTTGTTCTCAGTAAGGACGACTAAATATTTCCGAAGAATCCTAAGTGATTCATAGTCGCTGAATGAAATCTGGTAAATGAAGCTTGGGCTGAAAATGGAAATTCCATCCCCCATTTCATCACACTCGAGAAGGAACTTGACAAGTGGTTTCATCGAGTCCCAGAGACCTTTGAAGTTCTGGGGTGCAGGGGGTTTGAGGCTGCCTGGAGCATTGGACAGGGTGGCCCCCAGGTGCAGCGCAGTGGCAGGGAGCAGGGTGGCCGCCTCCCTGAGGGGTGTGCGCTCGGACCTGGCTGGCAGCCTTGTGGAGGCTCTGAAAGCCCTTCTCTTTCAACACGGCGCCCAGAGTCTTCGGCGAAGGAATCCATCTTTCTTCTCAAAGGTATGATGCCTTCTTCCCATGACCTCACGTTTAACGTCATCGGATCAATATCTGCATTTCTCCCCTCTCCTTTACTCTATAGCCAAGAATATATGCTGCAGTTTGGTGCATAGGATGTGAAAGTAGAAAGAACATCGTTTGACATGGCTGAGTTTTACATCGACCGTAACTAAAACCCTTCCTTAACTCCGAGGGACTGTGTTTTCCTCCAGGGGGACAGGTGAGCCACTCGACCCTCCTGCCCTGGCCTCTTTCCAGCCCTCTTCAGAACAGTCTGTTGGAAGGCAGATTATTTTCTTGTTTTAAAGGAGAATGGCTGAAGATTTGACTTTAGGTAATTATATGTTAGCATTTTAAATATCATTCCGTTCGGAGTAAGAAATAAATCCGTAGGAATAGCCAGATTCCCAAATACTGACATTAACTTTCGGTTCAGATTTTCAAAGGCCACTATTCTCCCTTCCCCAGCCCTCCCCTCTCCTGCCCATCTTTAATTTTACCTCTTTGCTTACTACGGAATGGAATCTCAGGTGCTTCTGGCAACTATGCGTTATTAGTAAGGGATGGCGCCTTGTTATTAGATTGCATTTTATTGTTTCCTTCAGCTCAACGTGTACCTGATATTGGAGGGCTCTCCCTATGGGTAGAGACTGAGAGATGCTGCAAATGATATGGTTTCATGATTTTTGTGGGCCCCATGTCCTTGCAGCCAGGTGAGAAGTCCTATGCCGTGCAGGCTGAAGGACAGGCTGGTGTTGCCTCGTTCGGAGCGGCAGAGTCCAGCGTCGACGGCCCAGAATGGCCGCTTTTGTTTGTATCACAGAACAGCCGGAGGCAGCTACTGTTCCGCTGACTTCACATGCCTGTTCCGTGAGGACATCAGTAGGCATTTAGCACGGCTATCCTGGCCGCTGCGCACAGGGGGTCTAGGTCACCATCACCTCCTAGGGAAACAGATACAATTTTATTTTGGTCAGCTTTACATACAATTTCTTTTTTTCTTAAAGATCGGCACCTGAGCTAACAACTGTTGCCAATCTTCTCTTTTTTTCTGCATTTTCTCCCCAAATCCCCCCAGTACATATTTCTATCTTTTAGTTGTGGGTCCTTCTAATTGTGGCATGTGGGACGCCGCCTCAGCATGGCCTCATGAGCGGTGCCATGTTGGCGCCCGGGATGCAAACCAGTGAAACCCTGGGCCGCTGAAGCGGAGCACGTGAACTTAACCACTCGGCCACGGGGCAGGCCCCAACAATTTCATGTTGTATAAGACATACATCCAGCTTCCACTAGAAGAGCATTTTCAAAGTACACAGACACGTAAATTTTTAACTAGCCGTTAGTAAAGTATTAGTGGATTGCCAAAGCTTTTGCTTCTGAGCAGAGTGAGGTAGGCACAATGCCAGCCTTCCAGGCCAGAAGGTCTCCAGGGTAAAGAAATTCTTACAACATTGCTGATAAAGCTAGGCACTGCTGGCATATCAACTCTAATTTCTTAGCAAGCCTCGATAGAATAATCAAATGGAACAAAAACCATTTTGAAGGCAAATAATAATGAAACACACATTACTACAATGCAAAAAAAAAAAAAAGGAAAAGAAAAAGTAAAACAACTTATTATCCCTAAATTCCCACCAATCCTTGGAAGTCTAGGGCTAAAACTTCATTTTTTCTGTTCCTCTTCTGTTTCCGGTGTTCTGGGAAGAGCCCTGAGCATCAAGCACCTTACTGTGTGGGGTTTAGGATGCTATCCTTCATGCACCACCAAGCACAGGGCCTCGAGTAAGAATTTAAGACTCAGAAAGAAACCCAATTTGAATGTCGGCCTGACACACTGATCACTTCAACTAGAAATTGGAGCGCCTCAGAGGAGGCAGGATGCTGGTTGGACGGGCTCACCGAACTCCAAGTCATTGATGTTGCAGTGGAATACAACTTCCTCATTCACCACGAGTTCCACCAAGTTCCGCTCTTCTATCTTCTCCAGGATGACGTGGTGTCCATCTTTGGCCAACACAACTGGAAAAGATGGAGAAGGACATGAGTGACCCCATGTCACTGTTCCCATAATAGACTCCCAGTTCAGCAGACGTGCAGATGTCCTCGTGGATGACAGCAGCTGGTCTGCTGTCCAGTTGCCCATGGCTATAACTCAACCGCCCTGGGGGGCACCTACCTGGTGCTGGCCTCCACGTGCCCTCAGCTTTGCCGGGAAGCACAGACAGAGACCTGAGCAATTCAGGCTTTGGTTGCCATTTGCCCCCGCGCCATGTGATCTGTTAAAATATGAGCTTTCTTTAGAAAGAGTTTTTGAGCTTTTCTTATAGAGACAATATTCAACGTTGAAGGAGATTTGGGAAATGAGGTAACCTCTTAACCTTGCTGGTGGAAATATAAATTGGTCACCCTTCTGAATGGCAGTTTGACAACACCTGCCAAAACCCTCAAAAACTTTAAAATAAATCAGAATTAAAAAGTGATTCTAATCTCTGGCCAGGAAATTGTACTTGTAAGAAAGGTTTCTAAGGAAAAAAATCAGAAATACAGGCAGATTTTTGCAACAAGATGTTCCTTTCTGTAGTATTATAATAGCAGAATAGTGTGAATAACTTACATGCCCAATAACAAGAGGATGGTCAAGTAAATGGTGGTAAGTCCATATGATGAGATTTTATTTGGACATTTCAAAAAATGTTTATGAATTTTTAATAGCAAGAAAAATATTTTTAATATAAGCAAAAAATCAGGGTATACATATAACATATATTAAAATATATATTCAACATTAATTAAAATATGTATACATAATAGGAAAAAAGAAGAAAATACCCAGTGGTTCTCTCTCTGTGTTGAGATTATGAGAAACTTTTTCCTTTTTATTCTTTTAGCATTTTCCAGATCTTCTATAACAATCAGAAAACAATGTTTTTGAAAAAAGCTAATGGACTAAGCTTTTATTCTCATCTCTGGAATCTGCATTTTGGTTATGCTTTTGAATTATGAATTACATTGAATTATGGCTCCTTCCCCAGAGATCGGCTACAGAAAAGTGGTTAGATTTCTTCTCTATTGTGGAAATGCGAGAGTAGATGGATTTAGGAGAGATGACAGGCATTGAACAGCCCGGGAGCTCTATTTTCTCCAACATGTTTGTCCCCAGTTTTCTCGCTATGTTCACCCCGTCACATTGGCGTTGGAGCTGATGACGGAAGTCACCACCTTTGGCAGCCTTCACACACCAGTGAGGATTTTGGTTAGGCTGGAAAGTGAAATCAGCTAGTGGGCATGTTTTTAAAAGTCTTAGCATTTCCATCGTCTTAGGTGGAGAAAAGCAGACAGTTATGTCAGTTAGTTGCATTTAATTACAGAGACAATTGCTCTTTCAAAATGTTGGCGTGTCCACTTCTTCCTCTTTCAATCAGTTCGAGAACATCCAGCCCCAACTGTGAACATTTTAATTGCGTGATTTTAATTTCACTTCTGGAAAGGAACTTCAGAAAGCAACTCAGCGTGGATCACCATTAACAAGAGAGCGCTCCTTGGGCACCCAGGGGCAGCCCTAATTGACCTCGCGTCAGCTAAAGCCTCTTTCTACAGAACACTCGCATCTTTTTCTTTGACATATTTATGCTGTTGTATCCTATTTAAGTGTCTTGTTCCTAAGCATCTTTGGAGGAAGGCGCTCGGCTTGGACCAACGACTTGTTTAAAGGAAGCAGTCCACCCAGTTTGGAATGGCCAGCGGTTGGTCTGGGAACCATAAAGGCAGTCTCCAGGCGTCCTATACTCCCCCCAGCAGCGCCCCCTCAGGAGAGGACAGGTATAGCTGGAGAGGGCAAAGCCGCAAGTGGGTAGGTGGGAGGCAATTCGGCCCCTACGACCTTGGCTTTGCCTTATCTGAAGATGGTCCTGGGCAATGTACTTCAACTTGATAGGCAGAAATCAGGAACAAAACAGCTTCTCCACTCCTACCTTACGCCCCACCTCTGGGGGCATGGTGCTGCCTCCATCCTGCTAACACCCAACACCAGCTCTCTAAGACCCGGGGGTTCTGGAGCGAAGGAGGGCTCAGGTCCCATCTGGGGCCCATCACAGTGACCGCAGTGCAAGTGAGGAGGGGGCTTTGCTGGAGGAGCCCCAGGAACGCACGCACCCCTCAGCGTCCCACAGGTCTTTCCCTGCAGGGCTCATCTGACCCAGCCTTGTGCCCAAATAGCATCTGGGTTTGGGGTTTTTTTAGGAGAACAGCAGCACTGTTTCATGGCAAGGTGTGTCTAAGAAACAGGGTTTGATCCACTGAATAACCCACCCTGTGGAGGTGGGGGGTGCAGAATAATGGGGTTCTGCCTCATGTCTCAGCAAACGAAGCCCAGCAGGAAGAAATCCTCTTAAGAGAGCACGTCACTCTTCACTTTACCTTCTGTTCAGTCGCGAAGCCTGGGCTCTTGGGGCCTTTAAGGGCACATGCCTCTCTCATGGACCACAATCCGGCCCAAGTGCCTGGTGTTAATGGAGTTTGTCGAATCCACACGCTCCTAACTGCGCTGGGCACCTCCAATGGCTCTTTTGGACCCTGAGTGACCTGATTCTCATTAAAGCGAAAACCCCCTCAGAGTCTCCATTGTCTATTCACCCTCAGGACACCTGTCCCCTTCTCATCGGTGGAGGATGCGTTGAGCCCTGCTGTAGGGCAGCCAGCGCAGGCTTAAGGGATCAAACTCGGAGAAGCCCCAGCATTCCTGCAGCTCATCCAAATGCCACCTCTCTCCACGGAGGACCCATTTTTTTCCTATGAGCTGCTATGGGGTTGTCTATTCAAAGAAAGGTCAGATAAATAAACTCCTTGCAACAAAGTCTTTGCAAAGGCAGCGGCTCGACTCCAGCATAAATCAACCAGAAGCTGTAAGGCCACCCGCAGCACGCCTGCCTCTTTGAAGTGGCACCTCATTCTTCAAGGGGGATCTGGGGAAGCGGAAGGGACACGGAGGACCATCCCTCTTCCCAGTGCTGGCGGGACTGTGCACCATCTGTGAATGATTTAAAGGCTGCTGGGGAGGAAGTCAAGGCAAACGGACAGACAGGCATCTCCCCTCGTCCGCTAGCCACAGACGCAATGCTGACAACCACTAATGTGCGCAGCTAACCGAGAGCTAGTGACGGAGGAAGGCACCCCGAGCAGCTTCGCTCAATAAAGGCGGGTTCTCCTTTTATGGACCATTTTCTATTCCTTCTAGTTCCTTTTAGCGAGTCATTTGGCAGACTTACGTACAGCAGGCGAGGAGAAACCACGGCCAGGGAAAACGACTTCGACCTTTCTGTTAAGCATTAGTTGGTTTAGCTTCGTCAGTATTGAGGCCAGAGGAGAGACATTTTTGCTGAGCTATTATAATTCGTGGGTAATAAAGAACACAACTTTTCAGACCGCTTAAGGCGTAGCAAGTTCAGGAAAGACCAGGCACAGTTCCAAAACCAGCAGGCCTTCGGGAAATAATAAAGGGCTATAATTTTTAAAGAAATACCCAGAATTCAGATGCAGATTTTACAGACGAAGGCCTGCTGTGCACCTCTCGTGCTTGCTGTGGCGGCCTCCTCTGGTCTAAAGTGGTGGGTGGAGTGTGGGACAGAGATGGGGAGATGATGCTCCCTGATTTGCTTCCCTGGCACTTGTGATCGGCCCTCCGCAAATGTTGGCTACCAGAATTACAGGCATTATCATTCAGGGATATACAAAGCTGACAACAATCAGCCACCTGCTGACACCTTGCAACACTCAAGTCTCCTTCAACCATATGAGTTCTCCCCTTGATCTTCCCCAAATAGCCCCACCCCTATCTGTGCCCTTTGCTTCCTCATCTCTCCCCACTCCTTTTCCTCCTGCAGTCAGAATTTTCAGCCCACCCTCTCCTAAATCTGTGCTTTCGGAGGTGAACAACCATCAGCACACTCAATGGCTCGCTCGGTTCTCCCCGGCCCTCCCAGCAGGTTGACGCTCTGCCCTATCTCCTTTCTCGCTCCTTTAAAGTACTTCTGCTGGCAAAAGAAATATATTTTAAACTCTAAAATTTTATCAGATTATAAATGGAATGCAGACCCACGATTTTTTAAAAAACTGTAAAAATTCCCGCAAAGTTAAAGGACAGAATTTTAAAAGTCACCCGTAATTCTTCCCCCCTCTCCCTCCCTTTGTCTTTTTCAACAGAAGTGGGATCATAGTGTACATGGAATTCGGGAGCACGCTTTAGTCCCTGAACACTGTGTTGTGGCGATCCAGCCCTGTCAACATACAGAGATCTACTACATTGCATTTCACGCGATGCATGTACCGTAATTTATTCAGCCATTCCTTTTTCTGGTTGTTTCGAATGTTTCACTGTCACCAGAAACGCTGCAGAAAACATTCATGGGCGTGCCTCCCTGAACATTTGTGAATATATTTCATATATATATATGCATATGGAAGAACCGAAATAACTGGATTGTGCAATGTGTGATTAAATTTTAAGACACTGCCAAGTTGCCCTCAAAAGTGGCTGTGCCAATTTACCCTCCTAATGCAAGTCTTCAAGAATGCTCTTTTCTATATCCTTTACCAACCATAAATTCATCTTTTTCTAGAGATAACTCCTGCTTAACAGTTTGGTGCCCAATAACCATTTTCTTCTTGAAATTCTCCTCTCACCTGCCTCCTGTGCCTCCAGCTTCTCTCTGACCTCTGTGCCCCTCGGAGGGGCCCCTGCCAATTCCTGCCGTCTGCCCAGTTCTGTCTTTTCTTGCTTCCTCCACAGTCTCACGTCCTGTGGTCCCAGCATTCAGCTCCATGTGGCTTCATTTTAACTAATATTTATGGATCTTTAAGGCATGCCAGGCACAACTCCAGACACTGGGACGCAGCAGAGAACAGAAGAGACAAGAACCCCTGCTCCTCCGAAGCATCCATCCCAGCAGGAGAGAAGGATAACTAGGTACAAGGGTGAAATACGTGTTATGTTAGATACCTATGAGCATTAAGAAGAAATAAGAGAGGAGGGAAGGGAGATAAAGAAGAGGGAGGCAGAGGGAAGTGTTGACATTTTTGATGGGGATGCTTAAGGAAGGCCTGTCTACGAAGGTCTGAGAAGGACCTGAAGGCTGAGAGAGAGTGAAGAACGAAGATATGCAGGAATCTGGGGAAGCGTTATTCCAGGTGGAGCATCTGCCAAGCCCCAAGGTGAACGTCAAGGTCAGTGAAGAGGCAGGTGGCTGGGGCAGAGTGAGTGATTAGAGATGGAGGAAGTGAGGTCAAAGAGGTCACTAGGAGCCTGGTAGGCCACTGTAAGCCTTTGGCTCTGCCTTGAGTGAGCTGGGAGCCGCTGGAAAGTTCTTGGAGGCACGGGTCATGCTCTGACTCAGGTTTAATGGCTTCATCTGGCTTTGGTGCTGAGAACAGACTGGAGGGGACAAGAGTGGTCACAGGGAGCTTAGTGAGGAGGCTGGGGCAGTGGTCAAGGCAGGAGATGATGCTGGCTTGGACAAAGAGGTGGAGAGTGGTTGTAGGGAGGGTAAGAAGTGGTTGAATTCCGTCAGGATGCTTTGGAGACACAGCCAACAGGATGTACTGCTAGACTTAATGAGGAGTTTGATGGAAGGAGAGGAGGGAAAGATGCCTGCAAGGCTTTTGGCCTGAGTAACTGAAAGAACGGAGCTGCTATGAACCGAGATGGAAAGAACGCAGGAGGGGTGGGTGTGGGAGTGAGTGTCAAGAGGCTGGTTTAGACATTTTGGACGTATTAGTCTGAGATGCCAACTAAACATCACAATGACAATGGAAGGTCCTGATTAGAGATATAAGATGGGACTCATCTGCATATAGATGTCATTTAAGGTCATAACTACTTCTGACTCAAATTTGCCTTTGTTGTTCTCCTCAACTCCAGGATGTAATTTCTAACCTTGATATTTCTCAATAAAATTCATTTTCTCCCACTTCTTCTCAAATCTCTTCCTTCAGAATTAGCCTCTTAAGGCACATCCTTGATCTCATCATTCCTTAGCTCAAGAAACTTCACTGGCTCCCTATTGCCAAGGGTAAAATGGGCCTGACTCTCTTGCAGCACACCATCCTCTAGCCAGACCCAACTGCTTGCTGCTCCCAACACGCCCCCAGCTACTTCCCCTCTGCCTCCTAGTGACCCTTTCCCCTAGAATAATAACTGATGCTTGCTAAGCACCTACTATGTGCAAGTATAGTGCGCATGACTCTATATGCATTTTTTCATTGGATTCTCACATCAGTATAGATAGGGATTTTCTCCCATTTTACTATTAAGTAAACTGAGGCTCAGAAAGGTAAAATAACTTGACCTTGACGTTGGCCACACAGCTACTAAATGATGGAGACCATTAAAACTAGATCGATTGGACTTCAGGGCCCTCGTGCTCAGTATCTGCTCATGCCGTCTCTCCACCAACAGTGCCAAGAATGTAAGCAGGAGACAAGTGACCAAGGAGAGGCGACAGGATTTGTGTACAAACCAGGCAGTGAGTTTTTCCCCTCCAACACTTGTAAATTGTACATTATAACAAAATGCTCATTTATGTATCCTGCTTTAATATAATTCTTGGTATGTAAATGATCTAATTTCACTCTATACAATCACGCTGATTGTGGCAGCAGTAAGAAACTCAAATAAAAAGTATCTTCAAACATCAGCAAAACGGTGGAGTACTCTTCCGTAGAAAGGTTGAAAAAACAACCAGAAACTGTCAGAACTAACTTTGTCAGAACTTTGGAAAATAATCAAAGGTGGCAACAAGTGAATGCTGAGTCAAGGAAAAGACAACTTTAAAATGGTAAGAACGCTTTGTGGCATCTTTTTTTGCCCTTGTCCCACCTCCTCCCTGGCTTGGTGGCAGTCTTGAAGATAGCCGCCCTTGTTTCCAGTGTGGGACCCTGGTTCTTGTTTCCAGAGGGAGAACAGCAGACCTTATTTGCAAATCCTTGTGTTGGTCTGTTCTAACCTGTCTGGGGGCTACATACAGGATTGACACAAGGCGCTTGTCTTTGTTTCACCAAACTTGGAACTCACACGGGCTGGAAAAGCCATGGGCAGTGCTTGAAAACACTATAAGACGAATGAAAAATCCGTAGCTGTCTGGGCAAAAGACTGTTGAGACATACGATGAGCCTCACAAAGCCTGGGAGGAAAAGCCGGGGAGAGAGTTTCTTTGGGAAATTAGAGCATTTAAAAGTGCCTGCATGTACTGGGGGATTTAGAAGGCCAAGTGCATGCCCAGAGCAGGATGCAAGCTCAGAGAAGACTCAGAAAGATCCCCAGCTTTCACCACTGGTTCATCTATAGACTCAGTGAAAGCAGGAACGAAGGGCCGAGGCAGAATTGTAAATAGCCTGGATGAGTGTTAAAGGAGTGTCTCAACATACAGCAAATACATAAAGAATGGGAGAGACTTTTTGTTTTATTTTTTTGTTTGTTTTAAAGCTCCTGCCATTCAAGGAGTCTCTGTTGAAACAGGCTGAACACAAGCTAAGCCTTCAACAATTAAGAATAGCAAACCCTGGGGAATGGGGAGAATCTGACTTCCAGAGTTACTGCATTCTAATAGTCAAATATGCAGTTTTCAACAAAAAAATTTTAAAGTATACAAAGAAACAGGAAAGTAACAGAAATTTAAAGGGGAAAAAATAAATTGATAAAAACTGTCTCTGAGGAAACCCAGACATTAAACTTACTTTTATTTTATTTTTTTTAGGAAGATTAGCCCTGAGCTAACTAATGCCAATCCTCCTCTTTTTGCTGAGGAAGACTGGCCCTGAGCTAACATCCATGCCCATCTTCCTCTACTTTATACATGGGATGCCTACCACAGCATGGCTTGCCAAGCAGTGCCATGTCCGCACCCAGGATCGGAACCAGTGAACCCCGGGCTGCCGAGAAGTGGAACATGCGAACTTAACCACTGCACCACCAGGCCGGCCCTGGACTTACTTTAAATCAACTATCTTAAATGTGCTCAAAGAGCAAAAAGAAATCATGGACAAAAACTAAAGGAAGCCAGGAAAATGATGGATGAACCAAATGAGAATAACCATAAAGAGAGAAATTCTGAAAAGGAACCAAATAGAAATTCTGGAGTTGAAAAATACAATAACAGAAATGGAAAATTCCCTAGAGAGGTTCATCAGTGGATTTGAGCATGCAGAGGAAGGACTTAGTTAACTTAAAGACAGGACAATTGAAATGGTTGAGTCTGAGGAACAGAAAGAACAAAGGATGAAGAAAAGTGAACAGAGCCTAAGGAACCTGTGGGACACCATTAAATGTACAAACAAACAGATAATGGGGATCCCAGAAGGAGAAAAAAGGAATGGTGGAAAGAATATTTGAAGGAATAATGGTTGAAAATCTTCCAAATTTGATGAAAAATACATGAAAATACACATCCAAGAAGCTCAACTAACTCCAAGAAGGATTAACTCAAAGAGATCCACACTGAGACACATTATAGTCAAATTGTCAAGAGACAAAGACAAAGAATCAATCTTGAAAGGAGCAAAAAAGAAATGACTTGTCATGTACAGGCATTCTCAATAAGATTAACAGCTAAATGATTTCTCATCAGAAACCATAGAGACCAGAAAGCAGTGGGATGGTATATTTAGAATACTAAAGGAAGAAAACTTGTATTGGTCAGAGTTCCCCAGAGAAATAAAATCAGCAAGTTATATATATCGACAGAGACAGAAAGAGAGAGGTGGAGTGGAGAGAAAGAGGGATTTATTTTAAGGAATTGGCTCATACGCTTGTGAGGGCTGGTAAGTCTGAAGTCTGTAGGACTGGAAATTCAGGCAAGAGTTGATGTTGCAGACTTTTCTCTTAATTGATT
The DNA here is from genome assembly GCF_041296265.1 of Equus caballus. Taxonomy (NCBI): domain Eukaryota; kingdom Metazoa; phylum Chordata; class Mammalia; order Perissodactyla; family Equidae; genus Equus; species Equus caballus. The sequence continues at coordinate 92,829,368 of NC_091684.1, forward strand.
GGAAGAGGCCCACCCACAATATGGAGGGTCATCTGCTTTACTCAAAGTCTGCTGATTGTAAATGTTAATCACACCTAAAAAATACCTTCACAGCAACATCTAGACTAGTGGTTGATCAAACAACTGGGCACCAAAACCCAGTTGAGAGTTGACACAAAAACTAACCATCACAACCGTCAACCAAGAATTTTATGTATATCAAAACTACCCTTCAAGAATGAAGGAAAAATTAAGACATTTCCAGATAAAGAAAAGCTGACAGAATTTGTCGCTAATAGACCTGCCCTACAGGAAATGCTAAAGGAAGTCCTTCACGCTAAAATGAGAGAAGACTAGAGAGTAACAGGAAGCCATATAAAGAACTAAAGGACACGGATAAAGGTAGCTACAGAGGTAATCATAAAAGCAGTTTTGGTGTGCTTTTGGTTTGTAACTCTTCTTTTTTCCCTATATGATTTAAAAGGCAAAGGAACAATACAATATTATAAATCTATGTTAATGTGCACACAATGTATAAAGATGTAATCTATGGCAAGAATAATATAAAGGGAGCGGGGCAGAGGTGCATGGGATCAGATTGTTTGTATACGAGTGAAAACTAAGTTGATATTCCTTAAACTAGGTTGTTATAAGTTTAGAATGTTTACTGTAATCCCCAAGGTAACCATTAAGAAAATAATGTAAAATATACTGAGAAGAAAAGGAGAAGGGAATCAAAATGGTACATGACAAAAAAATCAACTAAATTTTTTAAAAGTCAGTAATGGAGGAATTGAAGAATAAAAATAAAATAAGACATACAGGCAACAAACAGCTAAATGGCGGAAGTAAGTCTTTCCTTATCAGTAATTACTTTAAGTGTGAAATGGATTAAACTCTCTGATTAAAAGGCAGATTTTGGCATAATGGATTAAAAAGCACAATCTATCTCTATGCTGTCTACTAGAGACTCACTCTAGATACAAAGACACAACGTGGTTGAAAGTGAAAAAATGGAAAAAAATATTCCAAGCAAATAATAACCAAAAGAGAGCCAGCTTATCTATATGATTATCAGACAAACTAGATTTTAAGTCAAAAAGTTTACAAGAGCCAAAGAAGGACATTCTATATCAAAAAGAGTTTCAATTCATCAAGAAGAATAGCAATTACAAATATATACACACCTAACAAGAGAGCTCCAAAATTTATAAAGAAAAAATTGACACACTTGAAGGGAGAAATAGTGTTACAATAATTGCTGGAGACTATGACACATCACTTTCAGTAATGGATAGAACGTCTAGACAGACTATCAATAAAGAAATAGACGACGTGAACAGCACTTTAAAACCAAATAGACCAAACATATATAAACAGAACTTTCCAGCCAAAGGCAGAGTATATATTCTTCCCAAGTGTGCATGGAATATTCTCCAGAATAGACCATATTTTAGGCCACAAAAGAAGTCTAAATAAATTTTATTTAATTTCTTTTTTTTTTTTTTAAGGAAGATTAGCCCTAGGCTAATATCTGCTGCCAATCCTCCTCTTTTTGCTGAGGAAGACTGGCCCTGAGCTAACGTCCATGCCCACCTTCCTCTATTTTGTATGTGGGACGCCTGCCACAGCATGGCTTGACAAGTGGTGTTAGGTCTGCACTCAGGATCTGAACTGGTGAACCCCAGGCTGCCGAAGCGGAGCACGCAAACTTATCCACTGTGCCACTGGGCCAGCCCCTAAATAAATTTTAAAAGAATGAAATATTATAAAGTATCTTTTTTGCTCACAATGGAATGATACTAGAAATCAGTAACAGAAGGAAATCTGGAAAAATCTATAAATATTTGGAAATTAAACAACCAAAGAAGAAATCACAAGGGAAATTAGAAAATATCTTGAGAGGAAGAAAAAGAAAAACAATATATTAAAACTAACAGGATGCAGTGAAAGCAGTGCTCAGAGAGAAATTTATAGCTGCAAATGCCTACATTAAAAAAAAACAATGATCTAACCGTATAGCTTAAGAAACTAGAAAAATGAGAGCCAACCAAACTCAAAGCTAGAAGAAAAAAATAATAAAAATTAGAGTGGAGCCAAAATAGAAAACAATATAGAAAATCAACAAAACTAAAAGTTAGCTCTTTGAAAAGATCAACAAAATTGACAAAACTTTAGCTATATTGACTAAGAACAAAAGAGAAGAGACTCAACTAACCAAAACAATAAATGAAAGAGGGGACATCACAACTGACTTTACCAAAATAAAAAGGAATATAAAAGAATACTATTAACAACTATACACCAACGAATTGGATAACCTAGATGACATGGACAAATTCCTAGAAATACACAATCTATCGAAACAGACTCAAGAAAAAGTAGAAAATCTGAACAGACCTATAACTAGTAAGGAGATTGAATCAGTACTCAAAAACCTCCCAAGAAAGAAAAGCCCAGGACCAGACGGCTTCACTGGTGAATTTTACCGAATGCTTAAAGAGGAATTAACACTAATCCTCCTCAAATTGTTCCAAAAACTGAAGAGAAGGGCACACTTCCAAATTCATTCTACAAGGCCAGCATTATCCTGATCCCAAAGCCAGACAAAAACACTATAGGAAAAGAAAACTACTGGCCAATGCAACACAAAACTAGCAAACTGAACTCAGTAGTTAGCATAGTAAAAGGATTATACATCTTGACTAAGCAGGATTTATCTCAGGAATGCAAGGTGGCCCAACAGATAAAAATCAATAAAAATAGTACACCTCATTAATGGAACGAAGGAAACAAAAACACATAATAATCATCTCAACTGACTCAGAAAAAGCATTTCACAAAATGCAACACTGTTTCATGATAAAAACTCTCAACAAACTGGGACTAGAAGGGAACTTTCTCAACATGATAAAGGCCATCTATGAAACATCCACAGATAATGTCCTACTCAATGGAGAAAGGCTGCAGTATTTCCCCTAAAATCAGGTACAAGACAAGGATGCCTGCTTTTGCCACTTCTATCAACACAGTATTGGAAGTTCTAGCCAGAGAAATTAGGCAAGAAAAGGAAACAAAATGCATCCAAATTGGAAAGGAAAAAGTAAAACTAGCTCTATTCACAGATGGCATGAGCTTATATCTAGAAAAGCTTAGAGTCCACAAAAATGCTGTTTGAGCTGAGAAACGAAATCAGCAGAGTGGAAGGATACAAAATCAACACACGAAAATCAGTTGTATTTCTATACACTGGCAATAAACAATCTGCAAAGGAAATTAAGAAAACAATTCCAATTAGAATAGCATCTAAAAGAACAAAGCTCCTTTAACTAAGGAGGTGGAAGTCTTGTTCACTGAAAACTACAAAAATTACTAAAAGAAATTAAAGAACACCTAAATAAATGGAAAGACATCCCATGCACATGGATTGAAAGACTTTATATTGTTAAGATGACAATATTTTCCAAAGCATTGTACAGAGTCAATACAATCTCTATCAAAACTCCAATGGTGTTTTTTGCAGAATTGGAAAAACTCATCCTAAAACTCACAGGAATTTCAAGGGACCCAGAATAGCCCAAACAATCTTGAGAAAAAACAAAGTTGAAGGAGCTACACTTCCTGATTTCAAAACTTACTCAAAGCTATTGTAAGCAAAACAGTGTGGGACTGTTATAAGGATAAACATCTAGACCAATGGAATAGAATTGAGAGTCTAGAAATAAATCACTGTGTCTGTGGTCAACTGATTTTTGACAAGAAAGTAGTTGACTATGCTAACTACTGAGTTCAATGGGTAAAGAACAGTCTCTAACAAAGAGTACTGGGAAAACTGGATATCTAGGTGAATATCTTTTGAAGGAAGCTGGACCTTTATCTTACACCATATATAAAAATTAACTCAAAATGAACCAAAGATCTAAATTTAGGAACTACAAAACTCTCAGAAGAAAACATAGGGGCAAATCTGCATGACCTTAGATTTGGCGATGCTTTCTTAAACACCAACGCACAGACAACCAAAGGAAAAACAGAAAAATTGAACTTGGTTAAAATCAAAAACTTTTGTGCGCCAGAGGACGCTATGAAGAAAGTGAAAAGGTAACCTACAGGGGAGAAAATATTTGCATATATCTGACAAGAGTCTATCCAGACTATATAAAGAACTCTTCCAACTCAACAACAAAAATTATAATCCAATTAAATAATGGGCAAGAGACTTGAATAGACATTTCCTCAAAGAAGACACACAAATGGGCAATAAGCACATGAAAAATGCTCAACATCATTAGTCATTAGAGAAGTGCAAATAAAAATCACAATGAGGGGCAGACCCCGTGGCCCAGTGGTTGAGTTCGTGCGCTCCACTTTGGCGGCGCAGGGTTTCGCTGGTTCGGATCCTGGGTGCAGACATGGCGCTGCTCATCAGGCCACGCTGAGGTGGCGTCCCACATGCCACAACTAGAAGGACCCACAACTAAAATATACAACTATGTGCTGGGCGGACTTGGGGAGAAAAAGCAGAAAAAAAGAAAGATTTAAAAACCACAATGAGATTCCATTTCACACCTGCTAGGATGGCTATAACTTAAAAAAAAAAGAAAGAAAAGAACAACTGTTGGCAAGAATGTGAAGAAACTGGAACCCTCATACACTGCTGGTAGGAATGTAAAACGGGGCAGCTGCTGAGGAAAACGGTTTGGTATCCCCTTAAAAAGTTTAACATAGAATTACCTCATGACCTAGCAATTCCACTCCTAGATATATGCCTCCCCAAAACTGAAGACAGACTCAGATACTTGTACACCCGTGTTGATAGCAGCATTATTCACAATAACCAAAAGATGGAAACAACCAAAGTGCCCATCAACAGATGAATGGATAGGCAAAATGCGGTGTATGCACACAGTAGAATATTATTTGGCCATAAAATGTAATGGAGCACTAGTACATGCTACAACATGGGTGAACCTTGAAAATATTATGCTAAGGGAAATAAGCCAGGCACAAAAGGACAAATACTGTATGATTTTACTTACATAAAATGTCTAGAATGGGCAAATTCAGAGAGAGAGAAAGTAGGTATAGCTTAGCAGAAGCTGGGGGGAGGGAGCAATGCAGAGTTGCTGCCCACTGGATATAGAGTTTCTGTTTGGGGTACTGAAAAAATTTGGAAATAGGAGTGGTGATGGTTGCACAACATTCTGAGTCTCATTCATGTCACTGAATTGTACACTTAAAAATGGCTAAAATGGCAAATTTTCTTATATATATTTTACCACCACAAAAAAATAGTACAAAAAAAAAAAAAAGAAAAAGAAATAGCTGAACTGATGGAAAATGCGAGATTGGGTTGGGGAGGAGGAGCTCGGAGCCCCTAGGACTGGAGCAAAGAAAAAAAGGTCTGCAGAAGTCAAAAGCCTAGAGACAGAGGAAATGACAAGGCTCCGAGAACTCTTGAAAGTAGCTTCCCCTCCACCAGCCTAAGATCCACCTTATTTTAAAGAAATGCTGTAGCTGCTTAGTCTCATCATTTAGTGAACAAAAACCAGAGGTGGGTTGTGAGGTGACGGGCTGGTGAGTGGGGCTCATCCAAAGGCGGAAGAAGCAAAAAGTCAGTTATTTAGGCAGTGTCCCCAGCCAAGACCACAAACCATTCAAGCATTGCCAAGTAACACAGAGCTGTTTACAACAGACATTTCTCCATCAACTGTTCTCTCAGAGAAAGCAGCTTTCTCTGCCGATGGAAATCCTCCCCTCTCCAAACCGGAATTCAAACGCCACCTCCTCCAGGAGGCCTTCCCTGATTGTTGAAGTTTAATAAATGCAAAATGGAGCATGTTTTGTGGTCCATCTTCAGTGTTCTCAGTTTTAGCGTAGAGCACTTCCAACCAACAGCACTTCGCTCAAGCCAGACATTGACTGGATCCCGAAGACATCCTCTTGACCCTTGCCTCCCATCTCCATCCTCTCCGGGAGTACCATTGCCTTTCCTTAAAGTGCCACCACCCCTTTATGGCTATCCTGGTCCCAGCTACTATCATCTCGCCCCTGGACCATCTCAAAGCTCACTGGCTTGTCTCCCTGCTTCTGCTCTTGGCCCCGTCTGTTATCTGTTCTTGCAGCAGCCAGTTTCATCCCCCTGCCTAGAACTTTTCTGTGGCCCTGCAGGATCTGGCCCTGTCTACCTCTCCAGCCACGTCTTCCATCAGTTTAACAAATATATCGTTTGCTCATGCTTCCTGCCTTTGCAAATATTAGTCCCTCTGCCTGGCATGCTCTTTCTTCTCTTTAACTGATTAGTTTCTCTTTACTCTTTAAAGCTCAACTCAAATGTAATTCCAGCAAATAAACCTTTCCAGATCTCTCCTCTCTCCCCTCCAATTATGACCAGTGGGAACTCCCACTCTGAATCCGTTCCTCTGTCCCAGGCTTGGCACAACTGTCGACTGTAGTCAGCAATGAGAAGGTCACTTCAAGGACGTGTATCTTTGTTCACCAAGGTGTCTCCAGTACCTACAAGAGTGTCCAATACATATTAGGTACTCAATAAAGGTTTGTTGCATGAATGAATGATCAAGGGATAGACTCTCCGCCATATGACCTTGGGAAAAAATCACTTAATATTCCTGATCCTCAGTTTCCCAATGTGGAAAGCAGGGTATGTAGTCCTTTCTATCAAAGTAATTTGTCTAAACTGCCTGGCACCCATTGGGCTCACAGTGCATGTTTGTTCCCACTCTTATGTTGAAGCGGTGAAAGCCAGAAGAAGCAAAATCATCCCTGGGTGGTGGGGGCTCAGGGAAGACTTTCCAGAGGAGGTGGCACTTGGTCTGGGGCTGAGGAAGCAAGGAAGTCCAGGCAGAGGGCACAGTCTGCACGGATGCTCAGAGGCTGGGGTGCACCTGGGTGCACGCAGCTGAGTGGTCCTCCTGGGCTCGGCTGCTCACCTTGCAGGCCCTCCAGCCGGAAGGTGCGGTGCTCCACGGACAGGCCGACTGCGCTGTAGGGCCCATAGCGCAGGATGACCTGCGCATTCTTGGGCATGGCCGGGCCGCCTGCCGGCGCTGCGGCGCAACACACACTGCTAGGCAACTGCCCGCCAGGTCCTTGAAAAGGGGCGTGGCCACGCGCGGGTGGGCGGGGCCAGGGCGGGTGGAGGCGGAGCTGGAGGATCCTGGCTCTCTGGTCCTTTGCCCGCTGGTGGGATGTCAAAAGGTGTGTTGGTGGCCTGGTGGTCGGAGGCAACTTGCTTTTAAGACCCTCATAGCCAGGTAAACATGGGATTTCAACCTGGTATGGCAAGTGTTAATGACAAATAACCACAGCCAATGTTTACAGCCAGTTACAGAAAGTACGTGTCAGGCCACGTGCTGAGTGCTTTCTGTGTATTATATCATTTAATCATTTTTCCATTTTTATGAAGTACGTTGTATTTTCTGTTTACAAAACTGAGGCGCAACCTTCCCAGGCTAGTCAGGGGTGTAGCAGGAATCGAAACTCTTGTAAGGTGTCTATGCATAGATTTCTTTTTATTTATCTTGCCTGGGATTTGAGATTCTTGAAAGTGTGAATTTAAATCCTTCATCTGTTTTTGGAAAAATTCAAGCCATTACCTCGTCATGTATTGCTTCTGTCCCGTTTTCTCACTTTTCAGGGACTCCAGTTAAACATATAATAGACCGTCTCTGTATTCTTTCTCTCTCTTCTCTTCTGTGTTTTTCTTTCTTCCATGCTTCTTTCCGGGTTGTATGTATGTATGTGTATGTGTGTATTCCTTCCTTTACTCATTCATTTTTACCTGTCGTCTAGTTTACTGATTTTCTTTGCGGTCATGTCTTAGCTGCGATTGATACCATCAATCTGGTTGGTCATTTCAGTTATTTATTTTTCGATTCTAGAATTTTAATTTGGTCCCTTTTCAAATCTGCTCTGCCACTTTTTACAGTTTTCGGTTTCTTGCCAAGTTTTTTAGGAGTCTTTATCTTCTTGATCATAGGAAAGATACTTATTTTATAGTCTGTGTTTGAGAATTCCACTGTCTGGAGACCTCATGTGTCTGTTTCTGTTGTTATTTCTGCTGGTTTCCATTCATTTAGTCGTGTCTCCTGGAACGCTTGCTTTATTTTAACTGTGTACTACCCATTATATGAGAAAAATTATTTGTAGGAAAATTCGAGGCCAGGGCTGTTGTTATCTTCCTCTAGAGAAGACTTTTTTTGTTTTTGTTTCTTGCCGTGTCCTGGTAGCACCAGCAACCTGGGATCATCTTAATACAATTTCAAAGCTTGAGATTTTCTGAGCCATCCAGATGGCTTGAAACTGGCTGCAGTCCATGTGGAGGCTGGTTTATTTATATTTTATCCTCATTCCTGTGGTGCACTCCTTTAGCATCCTAGCGCAAAGAGGGTGTGGCTTACCAGGGTTCCCTCTTGGTGGTGCTGGACTCCAATTTTTGTATGTCTGACTCCTCAAAGACTCAAAAATTGCATCTCATCTTCCAGGTTGCCTATTCAAGATCACTAGATAGCCCCAGAGGAAAAGCATTTCCGGCACTATGCTCTCCCTGGTCTTGATCCAGTTAGCTCTTTTATGATGTCCAAGAAGATTTAAGAAAACATATATGCCAGATTTTTAAAGACGTCTTCTGTAGGAAGCTTAGTCTGAATTAACTAGTCTGTCATTATCAGCAGCAGAAGTTACCCTGTTGTGAGTTTCACGGGTGTTGCATTGAATCTAGACATCAGTTTGGGGAAAGCTGATGTCTTTCTGAGGCCTTCCTTCCTATTCGTGGTCTTGAAATGTTTCTCATTTATTTAGATCTTCTTCAATGTCTTTCAATACAGTTTATAATTATCTGCAGATAGGTCTTCGTGTCTTTTGTTAGATTTCTTGCTAGGTTCTGTTGTAAATCCTGTATTTTGTGTTGTGATTTTTATTGTTTGTTGCTGGTGTATGAAATGAAATTGACCTTTATGTAATGATCTTATTTAAGCTACCCTGACCTTTTTAAATGATTTCTATCAATTTATTTGTAAATTTTGGGGGGTTTTCTATATAGACAATCACATTGTCTACAAATAATGACGGTTTTATTTCCTTTATTAAGCCTTCCTATTTTTTTTCTCATCGTATTGCACAGGCTAGAACCTCTACTGCAATGACGAATAGAAATGGTAAGAGTGCATATCCTCTCTTTATCCTGATTTTAAAGGGAAGGGAACATTTCCAACATTTCCCTATTTAGGTTGATATATAGTAAGTTTTTTGTAGATGTTTTTTGTCATCTAAGTTCTTTTCTAATTCATTTTACCATGATTTTTATTTAAAAAATTATAAATGACAAATTTTTATGAATGTGTTTTAATAATCTATCCGAATGGTCTTATTATTTTTATTCTTTAAGCTGTTGATGAGTAAATGACATTTAGATATCTTCTAATATTAAACTACCTTGCATTCTTGGATAAAGCTGATTTGGTCATGAGTGTATTACCTTTTTTATATGCTATTAGAATTTGTTGGCTAACATTTCGTTTAGGATTTTTGGATATGTATGCATGAGTGAAATGAGTCTTCAGTTTTTCTTTATTGTGTGTCCTAGTCTGCTTTGGATATTAAAGTTGTACAAGCTTCAGAGAATAAATAAGGGAGTATAGAAGAAGAAGGAATATCCCCTTATTTATTTTGTATACAAGTGAAATGATCACTTCTTTGAACGTTTGGTAGAACACGTCTATAAAATTTTATGTTCCCCCCTTGCCTTGTTTTCCTGAGTGGGAAGATTTTAAAGTACTGTTTCAGTTTGTTTAAGATTTAGAAGACTCTACAGAAATTATGTTTCTTCCTGCATCAATTTTAGTAAATTATATTTTTCTAAGAATTTTTCTATTTTTATCTAAGTTTTCAAATTTATTGGCGTAAAGTAGTTGCTGTATTCTCCTGTTACCTTTTTAATGTCTACTTTATTGTAGATATGCCAACTTTTATTTGTAATATTATTTATTTCTGACTTTCTCTTTTTATTTTATTGGTTTTACCAGAGACTTGTCTATTTTGTTAGTCTTTCCAAAGAACCAACTTTTGCTTTGTTTGGCTTCTTTATTGTTTTTTATTTTCTTCTTCATTGATAGTTGTTTTTATCCATATTACTTTCTTTGAGTTTACTGTTGGGTTCTTTTTGTTACTTTTTAGAGTTACACTTAGTTCATCAGTATTCAGTCTTTCTTCTTTTCTGATATAAGTATTTTAAGCTATAAATTTTCCCCGAAGCATGACTTTTGCTGTATCTCAGAGGTTTTGATATAAGATATCTTTATTGTCATTCTGCTGTAAGGATTTTTACATTTCCATTATTATTTCTTCTTTGACTCATGAGTTTTAGATGACGTGTTTCTTCAATTCTGGAATATTCCTAGCCATTTTCTCTTTGAATAGCGCTTTCCCCTGCCCGTCCTGAATTCTCTTTAATCTCTCCTTCCTGAACTCTTACATGTATCTCCTTTGTATTTTTATTTCTTTACAATGTTAGACATATCTGTTTTATAGCTTCTCTCTGTCATCTATTCTCTCCAGCCTTTCTGATGTTAATTCTCCTGTATACTTGCTGCTTTCCCTCCTGTGAGCCATTTCTTGTGCTGTTTGTAGTTTTTGACTGTGAGCTCATCTTGAATGGAGTCTTTTCCCTCTATGGGAGCTTGGTGTGTCAAGGGTTGTGGAAAGTGGCTTTGTATTTGATTCTGCTTGAGGCCCTTTGGATTTCACTGATCCAGGCAATTATTTATTTTTTAAAACATTATTGGCTTGGAATTCCTGCTTTACAGATAAGTTGTATAAATTCAGATTCCACATCCACATACGACACAAGTTTATAGTTTAATTTCTCATGGATGTCTTTTTCCACCATCTACAGCCATGAGTGTTGGCACAGTTCCTTGATGCTCCCCTGGGCTGATAGGAGGGGTTTTCTAGTCCTTTTCACAGGGTTGGGACACCCCTTTGAGGTCCCGGTTTTGTGCGAGGAGGTTAGCTGCATCTCCCACCTCACATGGCAGAGGTTACGTCCTCTCACCTTGCAGGGGTGGTAAACCCCACTGTCAGCCAGAGTCTGTGTCTGGTCTGATAAACCTTTAGCTCCCACTCCCTGCTCTGTTTTGGACAACTTTCCTTTTTTCTGGAATGTGAGGATTTATTTCTTTTGAACTTGACTATATATTTAAAAGAATTTCCTCTTTTGTGTATGTTTTAATAGGTGTATCAGCTTGGCCTGGCATTTTGCTGCTCCTGAATATAAGAAATAGAGACCAAGGACAGAACCCTGGGGACTGGTGACATATGTGGGACAGAAATAGGAAGTGAAATCCCACAAGATGGAGGAAGCAGTAGGAAAAGAACAAGGAGAGAGTTGGTCCTTAGGAAACAAGGGAAAACAGAGCTTTTAGAAAGGTCTTCTTGTGTGATGTGAGGCCAGCTTTTCCCAGGGGTGGCATATCATTCATCCTACAGACTTAAGAGGCCTCTTTGAAAGGGAAACATAAAAGCAGGGAGATCAGCTGAATTTTCTTTCTTTCTTTTTTTTTTGGTGAGGAAGATTGGCCCTGAGCTAACATTTCTTACCAATCTTCCTCTTTTTGCTCGAGGAAGATTGTGCCTGAGCTCATATCTGTGCTTGTTTCCCTCTATTTTGTATGTGGGACACCACCACAGCATGGCTTGATGAGTGGTGTGTAGGTCCATGCCTGGGATCTGAACCCAGGAACCCGAGGCCGCTGAAGCAGAGTGCGTGAGCTCAACCACTATGCCACCAGACCAGCCCTGAGATTGGCTGAATTTTAAAGGGAACCCAAGGCACTCATTCTCCCCCCACCCCAAGCAGAACTTCTTGGGTGTAATTTGGAAACTTCTGGTCACTCTTGTGAACTTAGGAGGGACCCATCCCTGCATTTTTACCTGAATGTACCAGCACCCACCCCACAGGACCTTCAGAGACAGCAAGGAGCAGGTGGCATTATTGTGTAAGTAGGGGATTGGGGTGCCTGTCCATATTCTTCTCTGTTGTCTACTTCTGGTTATTTTGGGGCCATGTGTGATATATGGGGTAAATAAGAGCAAACCCACATTACTTTGATCCTGTTCCTTCCTATCCTCTCCATTCCTCCTGGAAAAGTCTCAGCCATTATCTTTTTGCATAATGCCTTTTCCGCATCCCAGTCATACAAATTCGTACAATTTAAGGGTCCTTTTAGGGTCTGATTGGAAAGCATTTGGGCTTGCATTTGGAGGCATCTCAGTCCTGGTTCTGTGGATTACTGTGGCCACAGAGGGGGTCCTGCAGCTTGAATATATCTTTGTCCTGTGCAGGGTGAAGGAACCTGTGTACTCATGTACCTGTGAGCCTCCAATAAGAATGCTAGATTTTTACATCACTTCCTGGGTTTTTTTTTATTATTATTATTAATGTTATGATAGATTACAACCATGTGAGATTTCAGTTGTACATTATTGTTAGTCATGTTGTGGGTACACCACTTCCCCCTTTGTGCCCTCCTCCCACCCACCCCCCTTTCCCTGGTAACCACCTATCAGTTCTCCTTGTCAATATATTAACTTCCACCTATGAGTGGAGTCATATAGAGTTCGTCTTTCTCTGATTGGCTTATTTCACTTAACATAATACCCTCGAGGTCCATCCACGTTGCTGCGAATGGGCCAATTTTGTCTTTTTTATGGCTGAGTAGTATTCCATTGTGTATATATACACCATATCTTCTTTATCCAATCATCAGTTTCTGGGCATGTGGGTTGGTTCCACATCTTGGCTATTGTAAATAATGCTGCGATGAACATAGGGGTGCAAGGGACTCTTGGGATTTCTGATTTCAGGTTCTTAGGATAGATACCCAGTAATGGGATGGCTGGGTCATAGGGTATTTCTATTTTTAACTTTTTGAGAAATCTCCATACTGTTTTCCATAGTGGCTGTACCAGTTTGCATTCCCACCAACAGTGTATGAGGGTTCCTTTTTCTCCACAACCTCTCCAACATTTGTCGCTCTTGGTTTTGGATGTTTTTGCCAATCTAACGGGTGTAAGGTGACTTCCTGGGTTTTTAAATAATGACCATCTTACGTCACCTCACCACAACCCTGGAAGTGCGTAGCGCTGATGTCAACATCCCCATTTTACAGATGAGGAAACTGAGAGCTAGCGAGGGGAAATGACGTCCCCAAAGTCCACAGCAAGTTGGAGATAGAGCTAGGTTTATGGTCTAGGCATCCCATCTCCGAGCCTGGAGCTTCCCTTCCACTCCATTCTGCCTACACATGTTGTGCAGGCTTAGGTGGAGATGCCCATCTGTATACCCAGGTTTCCACCAACCTGACCACAAACACCCCATGAAGGCTCTGTGCCCCTCACCCCACCCCATGGAGGCATGCCACACACTAGGGGAGACGAAGTTCCTTCCTCCTTTTCACCCCTGGCCCCTGTATCTTTCAGACATTTGTCGCTGCTGCTGACAGACCTCAAACAAAGCAAAGAAATTGTTGACCCACCTCACGGAATTTACAACAAAATGTTTATAGCATTTCTGGGTAGAAACAATGGCCAACTCCATCTTTCTTGGCATGACTTTTTATTGATTACAGACTCACAGTCTTGAAATCATCTGAATATAGTGCTTTCAATATATGGTTCTTTGGTCATACATATATTTCTTTAAAGCACAAAACTATAACTTAAAATTGAAAGGCTATAAATACACATGTACATATTGCCATAAATCTAGAACTATCTTATAAAAATAGAACTCAAATATCAACTTTATATATTTTGGCAACTTAGCAGTATTGTAAGGTGGCCACATACATTTTTATTATGCATCACTGTCCCAAAATGACTGTCTCCAGGTTTCATTTTTCATCTCTCTGGGGACGCGTGGAACAGTCTCCTTTCCCGGGGTCCCCACAGAGATGCCTAGAGCCGTGGCTCAGTGTTGCCTTTGCATAAAGACTCAGTGCACCCACCTGTTCTTGGAGCGGGAAGACCAGCTTCCAGCCCCTTCCTCGGAGAGAGGAAGTGTTCCGTGCTGCCAAACGTCCACCATCCACATTCTCAATGCCCTCACAGTGCGTGCTTGATATCTGAGTATACAGGGTCAGTTCCTGTCCCTATGCTCAGAGGATGGCAGAGGGGAGTTTGGTTCTGTCAAATCAGTGTAAAATGTTTGAAACAAAAGTCACCTAAACAATGCCTGCTGGAGTAACCCCATCCCGACAGTGGGCACCCTGCCCACCTGCTCGTGTAAGGCCCTTGACACGCGTGAGCCACCATCCTCACAGCCTCACAAGGTCCGTGCATTCCTGCCCCCATTTGACAATGGAAGGAATTGAGTCTCTGGGCATTAAAGTCTCTTGGCCAAGGTCAGCAGGGCTGCCCAACCCCAAAACCAGAGCTCTCTGCCTGCCCGGAAATCCATGGAGGGAACCCAGCAGACAATTCGGATCTGCACTGTAGTCACTCGGGAGAAGAGATGAGTGGCATTGGGTCAACTTACAGCAGGTGGACAGCAGTTCCCCAGACATCCCTAGGACTCTCGGGCTGCCACTTCTCAAGGGGAGCAGGAAGATGGATGTCTGAGGGAAGAAGCGTGGACCCACAGACCAATGACTTGCAAGGGCAGCATCAGAATCTCCCAGATCCTTCAGTAGAAATCCTCAGTCTAAAACCAGGGCTCAAGAGGTCACTGCCTGGGGCTGTTTATGTTTTCAAAGAGCTGAGCAAAGGTCGAAATGCCCTCCCCATGTCAGCCCCACCTGCTTCAATATGGGTCAAAGTGCGAGAGCCTGCACAGAAGGGACCCATGCAGGGTCCCCGGGCCAGAGTGGAGTGCTCAGAATGACACAGAGCACAGCAGGATTGCGGGGGGTGGGGGGTGGTTGGGGTTGCAAGTGATGCTTTTTCAGGACCCTCCCCACCCGCCACAGGGAGCACAGCAGAATTCAGAACTCCAGTGATGGGAGCTGAGCTCTGCGCCTCCTCCAGGCAGAGGCAGGTGCCTCCGCTGTTTGCAGCTTAGATTTTTCTGGTTGCTTTCCCATTCCCTCACCATTTTAGATTCCCCATAAAAATATGCCCCAATGGGAAGTGCCTTTCACATCTCTTCAATGATCACAGCCTCTTGGGACAATCTCAACTCCGGCTCTGTGAACTGTCTGCCCCTCCGTCGGGGGCAGCTGTGGACGTGGCCATTCCCTCCCCCCAGCCCGGCTCTCCGCCGGCTGTCCCCTCAGCCGCCAAGGCCAGCAGAGAGCCCTGCTCTGGGCTCTTCCACGTGGATTTTAGTCAGAATCCCTGGCTAATGACATCCTCCACATAAAGGAACCCACCTGTCCAAGGACATCCTGCTTGGACCACTGAGATCATTTTCTGAAATTGATGTCACAATGGTTTCCTTGAAAGCCTCTCTTAAGAAGGAACAAAACAAAACAAATCAACAACAGCAGAAAAGCCCGAAGCAACCCTCTCTCTCTCTCTTCTTTAAAACGCAGATCACCTGTCGGGGTGTGTTTTGTGTGAAGGGGAGTGTGAAAGCAACCAGAAAAAACGCAAGTGGCAGGGTCCCTGGGGAAGTGGACTGGTCCTCCCTCCGTCCCTCTTGCTTGCCGGGGGCTGTGCTCTTTATTCCTCCTGGATTGTCCCCGATGCCCCCCGGGAAAGCAGAGAGCGGCCACAACTCCAGGGCACTGGCAGATGATTTTCTTTCCCTTTCAGAATAGCCAGACCAGATTTTCTGAACTCAATGGAAGGCTGCCCCTGGGAGGCAAAAAGAGAAACATGTTTGTGGGCCCAGGTCACTCTATTTTAAAGGAACTGGGGCTGCGTGTGTGTAGGGGATGCGGTGCTTATGGATCTGCGTGGCGCAGAGCAGGCTATCCTGAATGCCGTGATCAGACTGCTTTGAATCTAAAAACAAAGCCCCCTACTCCTCCCCAAAGAAAAGAGGAATGACCTGGAGCTAGCCTCTTTCTTCCTGATTCATTTAGGTACATTGCTCGTAACAAGGTGACTCATTCTCTGACTGGGCAGAAACATCACCGGGACACGCCAGGTCCTGCTGGGTAAAGCAAACACTGACATTAAGCTTCTGAGGCCACGGAGGGAGGTCAGCCTGGACTCCCCCACCTCACCCAGGCACCTCCGAGCCAGGCTGGTCCCATTTCCCAGTGCACAGGCCAGAGGGCACCTTGATAAATAATGATGATTCCCGTGCATAATGAGGGCCACTTTCCTCCCAAGACTCCAGCTTTGTGGGGTGCCTCAGTGCGGTATGTGTTTTGGGCCCTGA
Source organism: Equus caballus (assembly GCF_041296265.1). NCBI lineage: Eukaryota > Metazoa > Chordata > Mammalia > Perissodactyla > Equidae > Equus > Equus caballus. The sequence continues at coordinate 92,845,692 of NC_091684.1, forward strand.
GGACAAGGGAGCTACAGAAAGCTGGGGTGACGGTAGGGAGCAGGGGTTCGGCAGGGTCAGGCAGCTATGGAATGCTGGATTTGGGGAGGTGAACCCTAGTGGCGGGAGTCAAGGGTGGTGCCCCTGGCTGGGCCTTGTTGCCTTCTCTTTTGTGGCCAGTGGCTTGCCCGCGGCAGACGGTGGCAGACTGCAGAGGGCTCTCATGTCCATGAGGCTCTGTTCCACAGCTTTCGCAAACTTAGCCGAAGAGGTCTCTTTGCAGCCGTGAAAGCTGGAGATGCAGAAAAGGATGCTGTCCGGCTGGGGGTTGTAGCAGGCCCCGTACCCGTTGGGCACCACAGGACCGTAGCAGCAAAACATCTCCATGGTCGTGGGCACCTGGAGGAGAGGACAGGTCAGAAGCTGCTTGTTCTGAAATGCCACTGGAGAGCCTGCTGGAGTGCAGGGCGTTCCGGCAACCCCGGGGGCCTTGACGGGCTATTCGCTTCTCTGACTATTTTCCACCTGGGCATTTGACTGAATTAACCAAATCAATTGATTGCTTCAGCATGGATGGGCACAGCCAGAGTCGTAAAAACAACCCTGTCTCACGGCACACCATCAGAAGAAGGGAGGCCATAAGCCACTCCCTGGTGTGACATCTGCTCGACTTGTGGCGTCTGAAGCTCCCAGGGTGGCCTGGGGCTGGGGCTCAGGCTGAGTCTCTCCTTCACCTGGGGGCTGTTGGAGGCACCGAGGCAATCAGGGTAATTTACTAAATGGCACCCGGGTGGCACCCAACAGTTAGATGTCTTCCCAGAGGGAGTAATTTATGAACTGGAGGAAGTCTGGCCCGTCTTTTCTGTCGATTTCCCCCACATCCTTAATTACTGTCAGTATCGCCTGGCTGGTCTGATCTTCTCTCCGCAGCCTGGCCATGCACAATTACCCAGCACTGGGCCTTTCAGAGATTGCCATCAACTGGAATTTTAGTTAGGTACCTAGTATGTTTTGAATCAGAGTGCTGAAATTTTGTAATCTGGATCCCAAACCAAGAAAATGTGTTTCTGAAGGCATTGAAGCCATAAATGTTCATTAAAAAAAAAACAAACCACCACACCCTGAATTAATTTTATTAGCTGGGCTCAGGGGGAAAAGAGAACACATTCTTGGGCAGGTGACTGCGTGGGTTTGTTTTAAACCACAGGCTTCCGGTGATGTGTACTCGGCCCGTCAGAAATGACACTGGCCGTTTTAATGGGGTAGAACAAACCATTAGTCTTGTTAATAGAGTCACCTCATTGTCAGATAAATTTGCCGTGCAACAGCCGAGGGCCATAAAGCCATTCCAAAGCGCTTTTTGCCCATGGATGGTTTCCTGAAGAATTTATGTTGTTGTGTTCTGCCCTCGTTTATTCACATCTGCAAGCTCACTGCCCTAATGACAAAATCAAATTACTGAGTGGGCTTTCATCCTCAAACACAACTTTCTCCGTCTCTTTTATTGCCCACGTCCAGTCTTTCACAGATGAGGTGGGGTTGTAGTAAATTGATGTTGGCGGGGAGGGGGTGGTATTTTCTCTCCCAAACTCCTGTCTTTCCCTAATGGATTTCATTCTGTCGTTGTGACAGTGGCCTTCCAACCGGGCGAGCCTGCAGCACTGGGTGGAGACACTGGACTGACAGCGCATCGCCTGCTGTGGGTCCTGTGGCCCTTTACAAGAATCCTGTGACCTGTTTGGAGGGCCCTGTCCATGCCAGGCACTGGGCTGAGCTTTCTAGAAACCTACATCGTCGCATCTAGTTGAGCCAGGACTTCACTCAGCCTCTCTCAGGCTTCAGGGCCTGTGGGCACCCCGGTGGAACACCACCTCTCAGGTGACAGATTGAAAGGTAGTGAGCATAGTGGTTAGGGCACAAGAATGGGTGCCTTCTTATCCTGTCCACCTCTGCTAAGGTGGTGTCCATGGGTACTCCCATTTACAAGATGGGGGAACCAGCCTCCTTGCATGTAGGGCATTTTGCTAAAGGTCGCGCAGCTCGTAAGAAACAGAGCCAGGACTTGCCTGACTCCAACCTGTAGTCCCTGAGCTCATTAGAAAGTCCTCTGGTTACACTAAGTGGCCTCTCGGGTGACGGCCACACTAGGGCTGTACCTGGCTGGTGGAGAGGATGAACCGATTGCTCATCAGGTATGTTTCATCCGTGAACATCTCGGGCAGCTCCTCGCACAGGTCTCGGGCCAGCTCCCGCAGCCCCAGCAGGTGGTTGTCAATGGCCATCCCTGTGATGGCCTAGGTGGTCACGACAAAGAACAGGAAATGAGGTGTGGGCTCCCACGCGCCTCCTCCCCTCGTCTCTAGCCCTCAGTGCTAATGGCGACTCCAGTGGCCACGGATCACACTTACCCAGTGCTTGCTGCAGACAATGTGTGTGGGTGGCCACCCAGGACTGACCACTTTACTATGTGGCCCCTGCTCCCTGGGCCCTTGCACATTTCTACATGCCCAGGAGGGGTCCAGAGCAGGTTGGATTCTAACGTGAGGATGCCTGAGTTAAAGGTCAGTGAGTCTGAGGGCAGGAGTCTGCGGAGGACAGGTGCTGGGCCCCGGGACCCTTGGGTCCCGTTCGAGCATGGGGAGGGGTGCCCTGGGCTGTCACGGGGCAGACCTTCACCACAAGCAACACTTTGTCCTCCAGTGGGAGCCCAAGGAATAAGAGACAGAGAATATTAAGATCTGTTTCTGAAGCGAAATAGCGAAGGCTGCCATTTCATGGGCCCAGAATCACTCAAACTGGATTCATAATCTAAGAAATCGTTTGGAGAGAAACTGGACATCTTAGCAGAGGCTCAGCAGACGTTTTCAAGGAGAAAGCTTGTTGAATGCGGAAAGGTTTTTTCTTTTTAATACAAGATATTTGAACTCTTATTAAAGGATAAGATAACAGCAGTGGGGACTCCAGAGTTTCTGTGTGGGAGGAGCTCAGGGGTGGTGGTGGTGTGGCCGGAAGTGGGGCGGTGGGGCCAGGCACTCATTCTCCATCTTTCCCACTTGAGGCTGCATGTGTAGTGTGCACACTGGTTTTGCTTGGATTGCCTGTTTATTTGGGGTGATTTTGGGGGCTGACGGAGACATGGGGGGGCCCCCTCTAGCCTATAGTAATAACCTCTGGGTCAACATCAGGGTAATTACGAGAAACTCTTGGGGGGTGGGGTTCACAGTTACATAAGATGGCCACTGAGCTGTTAAAACCTCCCGTCACAATGAACTTTGTTCAGGTTTACAAGGCACGTTTTAGGATTTGACAGCCATTCTCTTTCAGCTGAGAATGAATGCATAAAAATGACTCAGAGGTCCCAGTCTCTCCAAATACACCTAATTATAGGCTGAAAAGACAAGTTATACAACCACAGCTCACTTTAGACGTGCCCCGTTAGGACAGAGGGCAAGAACTCTGAGCCCGTCTAGGAAGCAGGGTGCCCTTTAAACTTCTCCAGTTCCCTCTGTTTCATCGCTGATTCGTGTAGATCTGTAGCAGCAGCTGCTCTGTGCAGCAGCCAACCCACCCCTGTTCTCACCATCTCTGAACTCACTGCAGCGACTGGGGTGGATTCAGCAGACCGTTTGGATGACAGCCATGAGTAGTAACGAGTAAAATGACTCATCATTCAGCCTTTCATTCATTCAGGGAATCTTCATTGAGTGCCTACTGTGTGCCTGGTGCTGCTAAGGGCTGGAGCGACAACAGAGAACAAAGTCCTAGAGGTGGCCCCTATGGTGCCCTATGTGGGTGGGAGGCGGGTAGTCACCAGCCGTACAGATAAACTCGTGGTTGTAAACTGAGGTCAGCGCTATGCAGGAAAAGCATGTGGTGCTGTGACAGTATGTGACGGGGGATCTGGACCGCATTTGATCCTTTGCTGAAATTTCCTTTCTCCACTATCACTACCAAATAGGCTTGCCAGATATCTGGAGTTTCCTTGCTTCTTGCCCCTGTCGCTTATCCCTCCCGGCCAACCAGGCACCACGTCTACCACAAAGCATTTTTATAGCTCTCCTCTCCCCATCCTCCATCTCTTTCATTTAGTTCTCATCAACTTAAAATAGTCAACACAACAGAACCCTATGGCAATGCTTTAGAGGATGTTTTCCTAAATTTTTCATAAAAATTTAAATGATCAAAGTCACATATTTGTATAGTTTAAAAACCCAAATAAGCCAAAAGTTTATGTCACTTTGCCAGCACCGATTCCCGCTCTGCAGAGGCAGCCCCGTGGGAACCTTTTGGCTATTGGCTTTCTTAGTTCTAACTGCCATGCTCAGACAGCCAGCACTGCATTTCTCAGATTTACCAGGATCTTCTTATGACACAAGATGAAACTTTGGCTCTTTTTACACGCCCCCCCCCCCCCCCCCCCCCGCAACCCCGCTCCCTAAGAGCTACTTTTTTTTTCTTGTTTACTTTATTTTATTTTCCAAGAGCTACATTTTAACTCTTTGCTGTTTGATCAACATTGTGTTTCCATGATTATAATCATTCAAGTATTCACAGCTGAGCGAAGCTGACTTTCATAGTGGATTGTGATTAGATTTCCTTTCTCATTCAACTTTTGGTTTTCCCTAGAATTGACGATTTTTAAATGGTTAAATTAGGATTTTTCCACTTGCTTAACATTCTATATCTCTATAAATAATTGATTTCTAAACCCTCAGCCAGAAGTGTAAACTTCCCTTAATACACTAAAATGTATCAGGTAATTTATCAGTTCATTCCTCCTCTCACTTCCTGCTCCTCTGTGGACCCGGGCCTCCCTAGGTCTGCTGAACAGCTGTCAACTTGGGATCTCCGTTTGCTGAACAGCTGTCAACTTGGGATCTCCGTTTGCTATCATCCTCTTTCTCCACCTTTCTTGTCTTGGATCTTCTTCTTCTTCTTTTTTTTTTTTTTTTTGAGGAAGATTAGCCCTGAGCTAACTACTGCCAGTCCTCTTCTTTTTGCTGAGGAAGCCTGGCCCTGAGCTAACATCCCTGCCCATCTTCCTCTCCTTTATATGTGGCACACCTACCACAGCATGGCGTGCCAAGTGGTGCCATGTCCACACCAGGGATCTGAACCAGCAAACCCCGGGCTACTGAGAAGTGGAACATGTGAACTTAACCGCTGTGCCACCAGGCAGGCCCCTCTTGTCTTGGATCTTGTGATTTTTGGAGGCTCTGACTTCCTCTTTTATGTTTTATTCCCCTATTTTAACAGTTTACATCCTCCAATGGATTTGTAAGAAAGAGCTCAGTACGAAAAAAGTTTGAGACCTTGTCTATCTGAAAATGTCTTTATTCTCATCCCAGCTTGCCCTAAATATTATATAGGCTCCTACTTACTGTTGCTGTCTCTTGGCAGACCACGCCCTGCTTCACCCAGCCTTTCTACCTGGTCACCAGAGGAAGCTTTGTGACAGAGAAATCCGACATCAGAAGTTCTCTTGCTCCTCTGTCCTTTGCATGCTGCACAGGCTGAACTGCTTGCGTTTCCTCCAGTGTGTCTTTCTCTTTTGAGACTCTTTGCCTTTGCACATGCTGTTCCCTTCGGAGGCCATCCTTCCCTTCTATGCCTACCTCACAAGCACCTCTTCACCCGTCAAGTCTCATATCAAGCACTACTTCTTCTGGGAAGTCTTCCTGGATTTCCCAAGCAGAGGAATGAGCTTGCTCCTCTGTGCTGTCTACTCCTTCCTGAGGGCTCTTTTCATATAGGATGGGATTTATCAACCAAAGACCTCTAATTCCAACCACACGGTAAACTCTCTAAGGACGGGGCTTATGGGCTGCATTTTTTATTTCCTAGCCCCCAGCGCCTTGCCTGGCATAAAGCAGGAAAATATCCATTGAATACATAAGAGTGAGCTTGATTTTACCCCAAAATAAGCACTTCTGATGAATTAGGGACCTAGCCACTGAATTAGAGAAAAGTCTACACTGGCTGGTGCTAAAACGCAGAGGTGTGTTAACACTTGCCTTCAAGTATATAGAGTGAAATTCTTTGAGCTCCTTTTCATAGGTTATATGATCCTTCAAAGACTATATTAGAATGATTTGCAATTAATATATGGATCACCAGCCCAAGTACTACCTCATTCTCTGTCATTTGTATGCAAATGATGGCTTTGCAGTGCTAGAAAATAAATGATTCCCTAAACAACGGAAATATTTCTCTTACAATTTTGATTTCACTATTAATTTTCAGCGAAGGCTTTTTATTCACAGGCAATACAAATAAATACACAGAAAAGAAGAAGGCAAAACCAGCCTTGGGTGGGAATAAATATTGCCTCACCTGCGATTGTGCAAGGTGTGCAAGTCACCACAGGTTGCCAGGCCGGGCGCCATCCCCTCACCTTTGACCACTCTTGTTGTATAAACTGTAAAGTGCTGTACATATTGGGTGCTATTATTATCAGTATTGTTTTTTCAAAGGCCATTCACTGTATTCTTGTAAAAGTTCATGTAAAAAGCAGGAGTAGTGTGTTACCTGGGTTCTAAAAATAAGAAAAAGGAGGCTCTGAGAGGCAGGGTGATGTTCCCAAGTCGCTGGGCAGGTGGTGGCCCAGGTCTCACCCACGGACTGTGCTGGGGCCCTGCTCTTGCAGACCCCGCTCTGGGCTCAGCCCACAGTCATGAGCTCAAATGAGAGGTGCCAACAGGTCACTCACCATGACGGTGTACTCAGTCTGGGCTCGGATGGCATTCCTCAGGAGCAGCAGCTTCTCCGAATCCTGAGAACAGACCAGAGATGCAGCACACGGGGCTGCAAGGGGCTGCTCATTGACAAAGAAGCCAAGGGAGCCGGTTGTCAGGGAGCCAGCCAGACGGGCAGCTCACAGCTGAGACCCACACAGAGGAGGACTTACCAGCACGGCAGCCTTGCAGTCAGTGACGGCTTTCACGAAGCTCAGTGCCTCTGGAGTCGCCGATCGGATGTTGTCCACCCGTCCCTCCTGAAATCGACGGATGGACGCACTCTCGTAGGTGGGCACCAGTCTCCTGTGGAGCCTGCGTAGGATGGAGGATGGATGGCAAATGGTGATGCATTCTCAGGGAATCATAAATGCGGGAAGAAAAATAGCTTCAGCATGCTTTATTGTTGCAGTCCTGTCTTGACTTAGGACAGTATTTCATTTTAATGTTAATAGAATTCTAGGGGAGATTTCCCAGAGACGAATGTTGGGGCGTCTCTAATATGAACAGATATGTACACTTTCCTACACTGGTGATGCTGCATGGATAGAAAATAAAGAAGTGACTGGTAGCTTTTTAAAAAAATCCCAACCCGGTGGAAAATCTAGAATTTTCTGTGAGACCCAATGAGCATTTGATGAATAGCACAGAATGGAAGAGTTGTGTAATTAATCATTCGCATCCCTGAGAGAATCCTGTTTTACTTAAAACAACTCAAGTATGACCTACGGATGGAAGCAGGAATGGGGCCCTCCACGGTCATGGGGGTAAACCACTGCACGGGTGCCCCGTCCAGAGGCAGCTGGACTTCCAACAGACCCGTGGGTCCCCTGGCTGTGCCTCTTCTCCCTGATATCTGTGACCAGAGCAGGACTGGCTGCTCCCTCCACCAGCCAGGGAAAGTCTCTTTCTTAACCATGTGAACTGAGTGAGCACCCCTACGTTTGCACATCTGGCTGGCACACACCTTTCTCACCAGTCAGTAAAGTCCTTGGTGTTGGGGGTGGGGCAGGGGAAAGACAGAACTCAGAGAACAGCAGTGACAGCCCAAAGACACACAGCAAGTCGTGGCCGCGAATCTTGGCCTTTTCAGGGCGTGCCTCTCCCACACTGGGGGAGCTCCGGGAGGAGGGAAGCCAAGTCTGATTCGGCACAGGGCTTGGAAGTGTGTTGCTTGGGGAGCAAGTGGATAAACTTCCTGTACGCTTATTTCTCATTTTCCCAAGGCTCTGGCAGGGAGCTCATTCCCCATATCTCGATGGATCCTGGAGGCAAGCACCACGCTGAGCACAAAAGTAGACGCCATTACGGGCTGGTTACTGATGAACCCCAATATGAGCAGTTTCCAGGTTTCTGCTGAATCTAGGAGCAGATTTTTAAAAAATTCGTCATGGCTTAGACTCTGAAGAATGTTCTCCATGGGAAGCAGATCCGATTTTGGCTATTTAATGAGCCCAGGAGCCTCTGGCCATGTCCAGGGACAGCAAAGATCTCTGGAGGGGAGAGGGGGTGCTCTGCGCAGGGTCCACTTGCCCCCCTTGGCTTTGGATCTGAAGCTCTGAAGTGCTCACTGAGCAGTGTCTCCGCTTGTGGCTCCAGCAGGACCCTGACCTCCTGGCCCATTTCAGCCACGTGCCATCTGAGTGTCAGAATGGCACTGACCGCCGTTTCAGACTCTAGGGTCTGCCACAGCTCAATGCCAGCGAGGTCTTGGTGACCCTGCGATGAGCACACACCCCATGTCGAGGGACGTCAGCCTCCTGCAAGGAGTCCTGACGGGATGGACACTCAGAGTGGTTGCACTCCGTTCCGTGGGCGTTACGGTCCCTAGGGGAACACTGGGATCTGGGATGCTGTGCCCTCACAGGTGCTGCCTGCTCGTTAGTAAGACCCCCTCACCCCAGCTTTATTGCAATGCCCCCCCGAGATGTTGTAAACCAAAAGCAGATGCTGGCGGGGTTGTGCTGACTGCTCATGCCAGTTTATGAGCTGTCGCTTCTGGAACTCTGGAACCAACAGGAGCCAGCCTGTCTTAAGGAAGATCTACTTTGTATTTGCATTTCAGCCTCCTACAAAAGGCTAGTCGTACTCCCTACCCTGCCTTCAACCTTCATCCCCTACTCTTCACCCCTCCCCCAACAGAGCCACCACTACAGAGATTTTTCTAAACCATAGACCTGACCGTGCCACCCCCGGCTAAAAGTCCTGTAGTGTCTTCTCATGTCAGTGACTCAGTCCCTCATGCCTACTCTGTGCCAGGCATGCGAGGCACCCAGAGTGTCATGCTTGGGGAAGACAGTCTAGAAAACAAAGTAAGTCAACAAATCAATGGACAAAGCAGTTCACGTGAATGACCGCTACCATGAAAGAAAAAGAGAAGGCAATGTGGCATGATGGAGAACTGGGGGTCAGGGGGCCGGGGGCTGCTTTTGATAAGGGGGTCAAGAAAGGCCTCTGAGGGCTAACACCTGAGCAGTGGAGGAGCTGGCATGCGGAGTGGTGGGGACCGGCGGGTGGACAGAGGCACAGCCAGAGCAAAGGTCTGGAGGCTGAAAGAGCCTGGGGCGAGGGATCCTGACGAGGCCAGTTCCCAGGGAGACTTTCTAAGCCTGGACTTTGTTCTAAGCGTGGTGGGGACTCCTGGGAGGGTTGGAAGTGGTAAGTGATAGAACGTGATTTGCATATTTCAAAGTTCACACTTCTCGAAGATGGGATTATAGTGGTAAGAGTGGAAGCAGAGACCCCTGGGGAGCAAATGCTGCAGTTGACCAAGCACGAGACGACAGGGGCTTGGGAGGGGCCGATGGTGGTGGACACGGAAGACAGAGGACGGGTCTGAGAGACATTTGGAGAACTGACATGGGGCGTGGGGGATGAAAGACAGGGATGAATCAAGGATGAGTCCAAAATCTTTGACTTGACCCACTGGGAGGATGCCAGTTCCATTTTTTAATCAAGGCCTGGAAGACTGGGGAGGACAGGTCACAGCTATAGGGGACCAGGTGGCCTGGAGGATATCAGGAGGGAGAGCAGCCTCCTCAACTGGATGTCCCCATCGTCTGCCTGGACCTCGTCAGCCTGGCATTCCTGCTCTGTGTCCCTGGGCCATTGCCACATCCTTCCTTCTCTCTTCTGAGGTTGGATTCACACTTCAAAACCCAGTTCAGGCAGCATCTCCTTCCATGCAGCCTGCCCTGGTCATCCTCCCATCCTCTAGGCTCACAGGAAGCCAGCCCTCCCTCCAGGATGTTTCTGGACTCTAGAATCTAGAGCAGCTCATCAGTCAGCCCGCCTGGCACAGAGTCCTTCTGTCAGCAGACAGTGCTCACCTGTAGAAGGCCAGCTGGAGGGCCACCTGGATGAAGGCATCGGGGCTGCATTTCTGCTTCTTAATGAAGGTTTTCCCATAGTTGTCAAACTTAGAAACAGTGAAGTCGAGATTCTTTACTATGCTGTGGAAGAAAAGGATAAGATGCTGTCATTGCCTGCAAAATAGAATGCATGCACCACAGAGTCCGACCGAGTCTCTCCAGCCTGGTCTATGTCCCAGTGCTCCAGAAGTCCACATTGTCCCTGCCCTCCGGGAACGTCTTGGGGTGTCAGAGACAAGCCTTGACGTATGGAAGTGGCAGAGGGCATGCCGGACCAGGGCTACTCTGAGCTGAAGGTGAGGCTTGGCCGGGCAGGGTGGTGGCCCTGCTCTGGGGGGTGCGGGTGTGGGGCTTGGCTGCAGGGAGGGACAAGGGGGCATGAGAGACATTTGCATGAACAGGAAGGTCCCTGCCCACAAACAAAGTCCTAGAAGCCACTGCCCACGGAAGCAGGCGCTAACGAGGCCATTTACTCGACCTGCTTGGGAAGGTGGTCTGGCATCCCTATGGATTCTTGGGCATCCTGGCCATTCTGCCAGATGCGGCAAACCCCTCTGCCTAGGGAAAAGCCTGTTTCTCAGATGGCTGCAAGCCGTGTCTTCTTGCTGAGGCTCATCCTTGTCGTACTGCAGGGAGAAAGGCCTGGAGCCTGGCTGCTGATCACTGTCATCACAGCAAAGGGGACTGAAAACCTCTTTTATCCAGAAACTCCTGCTGAGCCTCCCATGATATGCCCAGGGCTTGCTGCCTACGAATCATTGTCAGAGCAACAGGAGGATTCCTCGTCTACACTGAGATCCTTGCGTACTGCTCTCCCCCCAGCAATACCGCCCAGTTTTCTTCTTCATAATGAGTTTGGGGTCCAGGCTGACATCCGCTGGAGCCACATCTGGCAAGGTCCACACCATCTGTCCAGGAGCTGCGTGTGAGCGCAGACCCCTGAGTGGGCACTGTGGTCCCCCACCCACAGGACGCATACACTCCCTCCCTGCCCCTCCTTGAAGTTTTCCTCCAGCCTCATGTGAGCTCAGCTCTCAGTGGTGCTGTGTCAGGGTCTGGGGACCCAGGGGACTCACCGCTCAGTGCAGCCTGTTGACCCACTGTCCCCGGACAGGCTCAGCTCATGGTCACCACAGCCACCTGGAAAGCTCTTGCCCAGCTCTGCCCACTCAGACCCTACCTGCTTCCATGGGCAGCTCAAGACCACTGAACCTCCTCGTGCTTCCCCACCCAAGCCTCGTCTGCCTCTCCCCCTCTTTAAAGAGGACCTCAGGGTCACATGGGGCCTGTTGGCATCTCTGAAGCTGAGTGGGCACCTTCCTCCACCCAGGGCTCAGCAGCCCACCCACTCACTCTCCTAGCAGCCTGCTTATCAGCTCAAGATATCAGCCCCGTTATGTAGATGAGTGCCCTTGGCCTCTCACACTCCCCCCACAGCAGTCACCCTCCACAGTAGCTCTCAGTGGACCCACCCCACCCTCCGAGCCTGGCCACCCTCTGTCCGCTCACCTGCGCTGTTCTCACAGTCTCCTCACTGGCTCCCAAGACCCCCTACACAAAATCCTCCGGGGGCTCCTCACCATGGGGGGACGGCTGCTGGGTCCCCTAACATGAGGACAGCAAAACTCTGCCCAGTGTGGCCCAACTTCCCTTCAGTGCCCCGATTCTGGCCATTCTCTCACTCGCTGGTCTCCAAACCAGCCTGGATCCTTCATGAACCTGTACGAGCTGGAACAAGCTATCTTTCTGCCTCTTCCCCAGCTGCCTGCACCACAAGCTCCTATCCATCCTTCAAGGCCTCTCTTTGTAAAGCCCTCTCTCAATGTCCTGGCAGAATTCAGCTCCTGTGTCCTCTGTGGGGTCAGGTCTGCATGCCTTGCTCTCATCTTGGCACTTACTGCATCACATCTGTTTTGGCCCAGGGGTCCACTTCCTCCACTAATGTGTAGAGGGAAGGCCCCATGGCACATCCATTTGTGTGTCCTCAGAGCCTTGCCATGGGCCTGGCACACACTAGAGCTTTGCATATGGTTAATGAATGAATGAATGAATGAACTCATGCTCACTTACTGAATGAGGGAGTGAACAACCAGGGTCCAGATCTAGTTGCCAGCCCATGGCTCTCACCACACTTTGCCACTGCACCAGTGCTGGTCCACCCAAGGGGCCCACACCTGTCCCTGGCCCTCCTGCCTGGTCCCGTTAGGGCCTGAGCTGCCCCCTCCCCTTGGGGAAAGAGGCCTTCTTGTCACGTTGCACTGTAAATTCAACCAAATGGAAATAGCTTGGATTCAAATGACCTATTCAAACCAGCTGTTTATTACTCCCTGAAAGCAGGGGCTCGTTCCCCCCCTTGACTCTGCTCAGTCAGGTGAAACCGTGAAAAAAAATAGCTGCACGTTTGCATTTTATGGAAATGATGGATACTTCGGCAAGGTTATTTCCTGAGAGTTATAACTCCCCTCTTGTTTGACTCCATTTCCATGAGGGGGTGGGGGCGGGCGAGGGGAGGCAGAGGAGCTGGGGTCTTCAGAAGCTTCCAGCTGCCTCATCAGTGGGCGCAGGGGGGTTGGGGTGGGCACGGGGTGACCCCGGAGCAGCACCCCAAAGGAGATTTGGGCTTATCCTTACCGTTGAAGTCTTTCTGCTGAGGAGGCTAAGAGGCCTTGAATTTCTGGGGAGCACTTCCACCTCAGCCTCCTGGGGGCAGGGAGCTCGCTGATGGAGTCAGCTCGGACCAGCTTCTTGCTGCTCTGCATCCTGCAGGCACAAAGAGGTGACCTCCTGTGGCCCTAAGAGCTGGAGGGCTGGGGGCAGTGTTTTTCTTTGCCCTCTGCAGTCATCTTAGCTGTTGCAGATTCAGTGGGTATGAGCTGCCCTCTGACCCACTGCACAGATGAAGAGACTGAGGCTCAGAGTGGCCACCCATTAGTCAGTGGCAGAGCCAGGATTCCATCCAGTTCCACCTGACTCCAAAGCCCAATATTTCTTTTCACGTTTTCCCGTTCGACTATGTTACACCCCTAACACTTATAAGACACCTGGAGAGAAATTAAGAAGCAAATTGTGTTGTTCTGTCTATGGGGGCTGGTTTGGGGTTTTCAGTGATTCTAAAGAGTTCCTAAATCATGGAAGGGATTTAGAACCTAGATTCAGAGAGAAGATTCTAGAAGGAGAGAATGAGCAAAATCGTGAATGGAGGAAGGAACCTGGTATGTCGAAGGGACAGAGAAGCATTCAGTCTGGCCAGCTTGGGAGCTAGGGAGAGAGACCCGGCCTCAGGGGATGGAAAGAGATGCAGCTCAGAGACCTCCCCTCTGTGCTGGTCAACGGTCGGCCCAGCCCTGACTCGGGGTGAGCAATAGGTATCGATCTGGGCTCCCCTGGACCAAAGCAGCCATTCCTTTCTAGCTGAGAATTCTTTGCCCACCTCTGCCCGCCTGCCCCAAACCTGTTGCCCCTTCTATCCATGGCCAACAAAGCGTCTGATGGTTTTGAAATCCATCTTTTGCTAACACGCTTTCCAGACTATAGCACCTCCCCCCCCTCCCCCCCCCCTCCCGCCCCGCCGGTGGCCACCCAAAGTTTCCTTGGCCTGGCTTGGTGGCCGCTCGGGAGTCATCTTTGCCTCCGGTGGTTGCTCTGGAGGGACCCCGACCCCAGACTCACATGTGCCTGAGCAGATGCTCTGTGCACTGCACCAGGACGATGCCGTCAAACGGGGAGTGCTCACACACCACGCCGCAGGTGCCGTCTCGGCCCACCACAAACTGCAATAAGCAAGAGAGAGGTGAGCCGGCCCCTCGGAGGGTCAGCATTTCAGACCAGCCTCCTGGCTCCAGGCCGGGCGCCCTGGCCTCTCAGGAGGACCTCTCCTCTGAGGACACCAAAGCACATCATCTCCTGAAAAGAACGTTGTCAGTGATCGCCACGGCCTGAGAATATGGGGGCCTCAAGATGGCTCTAGACTGTGGGACCACCTTCCCACAAATGCTCTGGGCAGTGAAGGTGGAGCCCAGAGGCCCCCAGCTGAAGCAGCCCCATGATTCCGGAGCGCCCATGCCGATGTTGGGCACACCTGGCAGGTCATGGGTGAGCTCCTTCGGCTTGTTAGCCCTTCACAGTGCATCAGGCCGCCGTCCTGTACTGCTTTGTGTCATTAGGACTCTGACGGATGCAACCACTGATTTTATTCCCAGGATCTAGATCAGTCCACCCCAAAGTAGGTGTTCAATAAGTTTGTTGAATGAGTGAATAAAAGACAACAGTTCAATTTGGATGGTGTGCAGATTCCCGGGGAGAATTAGAATATCCCTTGATGGGAGTGAAGGAAAGATCCACTGAGGATGCCCCGTTAACTGCCACCTGGGCTTCAAGTCAGGGACCCGGATTCCGGTTCTGCCGTTGCCACTTGCCAGCTGGGAGAGCTCTGACAAGACGCTTCGACTCTCTGGCTTCAAATTGGATCCAATGAGGCCCAGCTCACAGAATTGATACGAGCATTGGAGAGAAGGTATAGGAAAGATCTGCAGAAGCCATAAAGATGACTTACGATTTTTTTTATGACTTTACAAAGGCTGTGTTCAGCTGACTTGGGAAAGGGACATGCTCAGTATGTACAAGAGTACTGGGAGCTAGTAATGAGAAGACTGAGATGCGATTCTTCAGATGTCACCCAAATAAAGTGGGGCTGCCTTGTAGCCCATCCCTGCACAGAATCGCACCCAGCAGATGTGGGCGCACCATCCAGAAACAAACAAACAGCAAGCTCTCGAAACCTTTATGAAACCTTCTCCAGGCACCATAACACAGGGCACACACCTGAGCCGGCTCTCAGCGTGCCTTGCCTGCTTTCTCACATAATGTGTCTGTTGTCTGAATCTTTACTCTCACTCTTCAAACAAACTTCCCACAGGGTTTCTCTCAAACCTCCACCCTGGCAGGCTCTTTTGTCTCACCCCCCGTGTCCCCCGCCTTTCCATCCTGAGACTAGCTCTCAATCCTTTCAATTCAGGTCCATGGAGCCTGCTGGCTTCACAGCTTATCTGATCACCCTTCCTGCCTGCAAAAAGAGCCCAGAGGTGCATACAGTCACCCACCTGAGGGGGAGGGGAGGGCTGTGCCCATTCACGTGTTCATGCTTTTCTGTCCCTGCCACTAAAAGGAGGAGAGGGAAACAGTGGGTTTTAAAAACCGCTACCAAGGCTTCCTATGTTTCAGGTCCTGTACATCCATTACATCATTTCATTCCCACAGCTGCTCTGTGAAAGATTACAAGCCATTAGCACCAGTGGTGGAGGCTGAAACAGCCAGCGCAGCAGCAAGAGAACTCATCAGAAATAGCAGAATCAATATGCAAACCAATAAAAAGGATAACCTGCAGAACGTAGGGGCCAGAGAAGAGAAAAATGCGATGTTGCCTAGAAATGCTTATTAGTGTGAGCGATGCTAGCCCCAGGCACAGAGATCGTTGGCTGCTGTTTAATATGGACGTTGTGAAAGTGTAGCGGCTTTAAAAACAAACAAGATTAGACCCAGGACTGGCATGCTGGGGAAAAAAGGATGGAGGGACGGGGACGGACGGCTCAACTTTGACTTCATCCCCAACTGCATGAGTATTTTTCTGCAGCCGAAAATGAATGTCTTGTTTCTGGCCTGATGTCACGTGAATGAAAAATATGTGCATTGCTTTGCTTCGTTTTACGACTTTTCTTCTGTGGAGATGCTGGGCTGTCCCACTTCTCAGGGGTGGAAGGAGGTGTGTCGAAATGGCCAGGCCAGAGTGACGGAAGTTCAGAAAGGCTGACATGTCTGGGCATCAGACGTGATTCTTGCTGAACGTGTGGAGGACTTGTTCAGTGGGAGCCCCTGGCATGCCCCCACCTTTCTGTGTGTGGCGGGAGATGGGGAGTGAGCCCCAGGTCTGACCCGGAGGCCCCCCAGGCCTGGCACGGGCTGCAGGAAGGTTAGGGAACCTGACTTGGGTTTGGCCACTTGCTCCTGAGAAGAGTTCTGGCCGGTCCAGGGGCTGACCCCAATGGCACATCTCTAGCCCCTCAGCTCTGTCAGCCCCAGATGCAGCATCCTGAGCAGCAGAGGCCAGTGAGTGAGCCTGCTGGACATGAGCACGTGCCAGATCAGGTCACAGGCCATGCCGTGGGGACACTCACCTGCAGAGACTTGTCATACCAGCGGTTCGCCCCGTTCTGGCTGCAGCCTCCGCCATGAAGGAGCTGGAGAGCCCTGTTGGTGTCGCTGAGCTCCGCGCCTCCCGGGGCGTCCAGGCACACCAGGCAGACGCTGCGCTCAATCATGTCCAGCGAGTCCCGGTTGGTGGAGTCTGCAGGGCAGGCAAGCAAGGCTTAGCACCTGCCCTGCCCTGCACCTGGGATCCGCTCCGCAGAGCCCCACACACCACATAGATGCATACACGTAGGACATCCCCATCCTGAGCCCATCCTGACCCCTCCAGCCACCCCAGTGGCTGTGAAGTCAGCCAGACTGCCCTGAGCTTCTGTGCTAACCCCAGGGGCCAGCTCACCCTCAGGGTCCCTGCAAGAGGCCCGCCCTCCCGCTGCGGCCAGTTTTGCCCCCAGATGTGTGGTCACTGGTCCTGTCTGCCAGGATGAAGGGGGCTCGTACAGGGCCTTCTGCATGCACATGAGGGACATGAGACCCTCGGGCCAGCCTGTGTGGGGGAGGAGCTCCAACTCCCCATCCAACAGCACCCCCCCTCTGGCACCCGAGAGCCATGTCTGGCACATAGGCATGTTTATTTGTCCTGAACTATAATTTTCAAACATCGTTTGCCAAAATTTTAAAATTAGTCAGTTTCACATGAAAATCTGCAGTACGAGAATAAGAAGGTTATGCCCCCCGTCCCCCGCCACCCCAGCAGTTATTCTGATGCAGAGGGTGGATGGAAGGGCCAGGCTGCCCCGAACCTGTAGCCAGACGAGCCCACTGGGGCTGCTCCAGGCCCGTGGAACCCATGAGGACAAAGAGGCTAAAGGCTACAGAATTGTGCAGGAGAGGTGTTGCTAAGGGAGCTTGAGTTCTTCACAGGGAGCACTGGCCGTGGGGTTCCTCCCCAAATAGAGGCGGGCTGGCCCTGTGGGCTGCCCCAGGCAGCTTCCTCCACCAGCATGGGGAGGCCCACGCAGCCAGCCCAGCGGGACCTCATCATGGCCGCCCTGGTGCAGCTGTGTTTCCCGTCTGCCAGTCAGGAGTTTACTGGGCGATTATGTTCTTTCTCTGCCATCCCATACGTGGCGTGGGCATCAGGACTCAATGGTGAAGGCTGTGCATCGCCCAGAGATCCAGACTTCTGGCCTGGATGCTGTAACAGGATGAACGGCAGGGTTACCCACCCCGCCCCCAAGTTCCAGGATATTCTCTGCATGGGAAGATGGGCTGTGTGGTGTTTGGAGGCAAAGGGGCATTGTGTGGCAGAGATCGCTAGTTGTGTGTCACAATAGTCGTTCCCCCTTTAGTCATAGAACACCTGACTTTTAGCTTGGCACAGGGACAACTAGAACTAAAACCACCTTGCCCAGCCTCCCTTACAGCTACGGTCTAAATTCTGCCAACAAGATCTAGAAACATTATATGACAGTGTTTTCCTGGAAACCTCCTTAAGGATAACTAACATTTGCTCTTTGCCCTTCTGCCCACTTTCCTCCATCCTACTGCCTGGAACACAGGTGTGATGGCCGGAGCTCTAGTTTCCACTTTAGACCATGAGGATAAGGGCTACACTCTTGCCATGAGATGGAGGAACCCATAGCCACCAGGTATCAGCTCTGGCCGCCTCACCTCTGGCATACATGAGAGAGAGAGAAACTTCTATTTTCTTTAAGCCACTATTATTTTGGGTTTTCTGTCACACGTAGCCAAATCTAATCCTCGCCAGTACCATCTGGGGGTGGCGGGTTCACACCCTCACACTGCAGGAATTAGCTGGAGCTGAGAGGCTGCATCCTTGCTCTGCCACAGTCCTCTCTCATTTATTCAGCCCCTTGGCCCCTGCAAGTATCTAAATTCCAGGTCCCTGTTCAGAGGGCTACTCTTGTCATCACATAGAAACATTCGGGGCTGAGGATCCCTCTGAGATGACAGTTGAGCCCTCCCCCCACCACTGTGCTCCCACTTGTCCCAGCATCAAGGCAGGCACTTGGGTGTCCTTGGTCCTGAGTGCTGGCCCTTCTCTTTCCTGTCGTCAGCTCTGTGCCCCTTGATTCTGAGCCTGGGACACAGCCCTCTGCTTGTGCAGCCACATGCACGCCTCAGTTCCTGTCCCTTCCCCTCCCCACTGGGATCCCAGTGACTGCTGAATCCGAACTCCCCCTTTCAGAGCCTGTAGTTCTGGAGGCTTCTGTTCTTCCCGAGCATCAAGCCAAGACTTGGGCCACCGTCTCTCACATCTGTCTGGAATCTGCCTTCCTGAAGTCCAGGGAATGTGTGGGAGCAGGCTCAGGATCGCCCGCAGCCTCTGTTCGCCAGCCGGGTCCTACCCATGGGTTGGAACCAGGCACAGCAGCACCTTCCCCAGTCAGTGGGAGGCTGCATTCACGCATGGCCTGATGCTGCCATGGGGAACCACATCAGGAACTCCCCCATCCTTCCTTCTGTCCAGCAAGGGACCTGGGTGGCCCTTGATGATGTCCCATCTGCTCGCCCTGGCCTCTCTGGGCTGCACCCTTGCTTGGGCACATGGCGAGTTCCCTCTCCTGGTGCAGTCAGCCTGGAGTGGGGCGATCCCTAAGACCCTCCCACCCCAGGTCTCCTCGACACCTGCTGAGCTCACGGATGCTAAAACCACCTGTGCTGTACATTGCTCTGTCAGGTGGCTTCTCCAGCTTCCCGAGAGGTGTCCACACGTCCTCACGTGAAAGGACTCACCCAGCGCCTTCCTCCCACTTCTTGCAAATCCTCGGGGAAGGCGGTGTCTCTCACAGCAGGCCTTCTACTCTGGGAAGGAGGGGGACCAGTGGGCCAGCCCATTCTGGGGTCATCCATTCCCCTTCCTGTCTAGAATGAGGGTTAGGGGAGCAGCGTGCTTTTAGGACCACTCTGGGCCATCCTGTGGGGCCGGGATGACTCATCGCCTTCGGAACGGCCTCTTGGGCTTTCCTGTCTGATCAACTTCAGGGCTTTGGGCCACGTTCTGAGGACTGAAAGGTGAATGAGACCCAGTCGCGGCCCTGGGGAAATTCCCCTTCCTTCTGCTCCTTAAGTGTGGTGCAGTCACCGCGCCACCCTCTTCAACCTGAAGCAGCTCCTACTGCCCACGAGGTAGGATCCAAACTTCTAAACATGGCCCTCTGGGCTCCACGGCTCACCTCCTGGGTCACCTTCCCTGAGTCCCTGCCTGGAGCTCCCGCCAGCCTCCTGCCACTCCCTGGACACCTGTGCACATTCGTCTCCTCACCTTAGCACAGGCTGTCCCCTGAAACGGGGCCCTTCTCCTGCTCTTCTTATCAAAGCCCTGCTCGTAACATTATCCTGAGCTCCCTAATCCTCTAATGGTACTGGCTCTGCCCCCGGCACGGGTGGGAGCAGCCCAGACGGAGCCTCTGCCCTCCAGCCTCCTCACACCCGGAGCACGCCAGCTCAGCCACCTGCTCAGTGCAGACGAGGAGCCGCTGCTCTGTCCACCAGGACGACCTCACATAGCACCCGAACCCAGGGGTGGACCGGCCCCTCCTACACACACTGCCTCCTACTGCAGAGGGCGTGACCCCACCACTGTCCCCAGAGCCCATGCTTCAAGCAGTCACTGCCAGTCCAGCTCCCAGAGCCCTGATCTGGTCCCCTCCCCCATGCCCGTGAGCTCGCAGAGGGTGGGACCTGGGTCTCCAGCCCAAGTGGGCACAGGAAAGGGTCTACGGCTGGCAATGGACTTGAGTGTGCATGGACAGGCGAGGCTGAGATCTGTGTGCACAGCTCAGAAAGGGAGCCCAGATGGCTGATAGGAAAGGTCTGCGACCCCTCAAGTGTCAGAGAACCACTACCTTCAGGGCATGGAGCTTCATGGGATGGGAGGGTGAGGGATGGGGAGGAGATGGACACAGGGAAGGGATCTCTTACTCTCTGCGGGGCTCTCAGCCCTGGCGCTCTCTCCTCCGGTAGGAGTCCCTGCCAATTGCCATGGTGCCCCGCCCTCCACTGTGTGCTCTTCTGGGGGGTCCTTTGGGCTCCCAGGCTGGCCAGTGACTTCAAAGCACGGGGAGGCCTTGGCCAGGCCTGGGTCAGATTCAAATAGGCAGAGAGGAAGGGAGAAGCACGTCAGGAGGAAGATAACAGTGTGGGGAAAGGCTCTGAGAGCTGGGGAGTAGACACCTAAGCTTGCGGGTGGAGTTTGTGGGTGAGCAGACCCCCCCCCGGCTGCAGTTTGACCCCAGCTTCCGGGTGCAGGCATGCAGGATCTAAGCCAGGCTGGAAGAACACAGTGAAGGGATGCTTTTCGCTAACCTTTGTCGGGCTCCCACTCAGATTGTGCTAGGCATCCATCTCGGCACTCCTATTGATGAATATGAGATAGGCATTAATATCATCCCCATTCACGGGGGGAGCAGAGAAGCTAAATGTCTTGCCTGAGGTAATCCCATAAATGGAGGGAGCTGGACTTGATCCCAGGCAGCCGACCACAATGCCCAGACGGGGAGCAGATCAACAAGGGCCGTGAATGGCAGGCTCGGGAATGTGGCCTTCATCTAGCCACACCAGAGAGCCACTGAAGGACCATGGGTAGAGGTTGATATGGTCAGAGCAGAGTCTAGGATGTCTAGCAGCTTAAGGAGGATGTGGGCCTGGAGCCTGGCCAAGGGGCCATGGGCAGCCCCAATGCTGCACACCTTGGCCCTGTTGAGCTCACCTCGGTGAGCTGTGAGAGCCCAGGCTTGGTATCTGCCTATACCAAGCTTTCCTTAGAAACAGCCCCAAGGCCAGTGTGGAGCGAGAAAGCCGCAGCTCCCCAGGAAGCCCACAGCAGGCCTGTCCAGCCAGGAGGCTAGGGAGCAGGCCTGATGCAACCTCTGGGCAAGAAAGTAGAGGCTTGACACTCTCCTTCCCAGCTGGGCAACTCGAGGCTGGCAGCAAAAAAGGACAGCTCCCCGGGCATCAGGCCCCAGCCACCTCCAGGCAGGAGAGAGGGACCCCTGAGGAGGGGCTGAGCCATCACCACCGCATGCAGGTCATGCAAGGCCCCGGAGCTCTGCACCAACCAACAGGAACCAGGACCTGGCTCATTAGACACAGTGAAATGGGAGCAGGACAGCAGAGCTGGGTGCCAGGTGGCCTTGTAAATGAACGCCCTGCGTATGAGTAGCTGATCGGTCAGATGCTGACAAGTTTATCGTGTAAGGCAGAAAATGAACTACACCCGAACTCATCCACCATGACTCCGGCCCAAATGTAATGGAAACTCGGGGCGGTGGGCTGCAGGCACGCGGCGGGAGCCGTTTGTCTTGTGACATCCTCATCGAGCACACGGAGGCTCATTTAATGGGGTAAATCCATCTTCCTCAAGGAGCCCCTGCTTAATAGTGAGAAGTTGGAGTTGAGTAATAAGAGGAGCTGGCCCTGCCACCCACGCCTGGGGAGTTGGCAGCTTCGATGATGCAGAAATTCCAGAGGCCACGAGGCCTTGGAGGCCCCAGGAGCTTCTGTTAGAGGTGGAAAGCTTACACACTGTGACTAAGATGAACAAAGACGAAATGAATGCAGCACTTCTGCCTTTGGAGGGCTGCAGAACTCTCCGGAGCTGCTCTCCCACACATTTACCGGTGCACGCGCATGCACACACACACACACACACACACACAGCCCTCTCTAGGACACTTGCCCTCTCTGATCTATTCCCTGGGAAGATGCCTGGTCAGATTTCTACTGTCCTGCCTCACATGGTCCAGGCAGATGGAGGCACCAGGCTCCTTCTCTGAGGCTGAGAGCTTCTAAACCTTTGTCAGTCCCATCTGAGCATCTTTCCTCCCCATAAGAAGGGTCATATTTTCTTTTGGGAGGAAAATCTGCCATCATGCACATATTCTCTATTCTATGGCATACAGGGTAATCTTTATGCGCCCAGTCCCCAGAGGCTATGAGAATTCCAACACGAGCATTTCTTGCCCAGTGAAATTGGGTCTTGCAAATCAGAACTGCTTTGACTTGAGTTACAAAAGCCTCTTTGAAGAGGCCAAGAGAGAGGGAGGGACTTCTGCTTCCGGGAAGATCAAGTGGACCTTTCTCTATTCCTCCCACTGAAAGCCCTGGGCACTACATTTTAAAAAATGTAGGAAGACTCTGAAAGATGGAGAGAGGAGGGCAGAGCAGCTAGGGACCTCAGAACCCAAGGAACAACGTGATGGTGGGTCCCTTGGCTGTTACGGACTGAATTGTATCCTCTCCCCACCAAATTCTTCTGTCGAAGCCCTAATCCCCAGTGTGATTACATTTAGAGACAGGGCGTTTAAAGAGGTAATTAAGGTTAAAGGAGATCATACGGTGGGACCCTATGGGACCCTAGACCGAGAAGACGGTTGTCCTTATAAGAGGAGGAAAAGACACCAGGGAAGCATGTGCACAGAGAAGAGACCGTGTGAGGATATAGTGAGATGGCAGTCATCTCCAAGCCGGGCAGAAAGACCTCAGGAGAAACCAACCCTGCCGACACCTTGATCTTGGACTTCTAGCCTCCTGAGCCATGAGAAATAAATTTCTGTTGTTTGATCCACTCAGTCTGTGTATTTGTTATGGTAGTCCTAACACCGGCTTTTCTGTTTGACCTAAAATATCCCAACAACATGAAAACACAAACAAGTGGACCAAAAAAAGCCCAGCAAAAGCCTACTCTCTTTAAAAGGACCAGGTAAGGGGTAGACTAGCAAGACAGAAAACTTTTGGGTAACAACCCCCCACCCCATGCCAGACAAGGCTGAGTGTGGAGTCTGTAATGAAGCATCTCAACCTCTGGTGGTATCAGAGAAGGCATGGTCTCAGATGGAAGCTGGGACTTCCATCTCCATCCACCAACCACCATCCAAGCTGCTCCCCTCACAGTAGAGACCAGGGAGGAGCCTGAATTCCCAACCCCCACCACCAGGAACTAGGAGTCCCATCACTCCTGCGGTCATGTCAGGCCACGCAAATAACCCGGGCTTCTCCCCGCACCTGGCTGTAACAAGGCAGCGCCTGCCTGCTTCCTCTGCTGGAGCAACGTCAGAGGAAGCCCATTAAAACAGGAGCTTTAAATAAGATCCAGGGTCTCATATCTAATACATCCAGGTTTCAATAGACAATCACTTGTCATGCCAAGAACCAGAGAAAGCTCAACTTGAGGAAAAAACACAATCAGTAGAATCTGAGATAACACAGATGCTCGAATTACATGACAAATATTTTTAAATCAGTCATCACAAATATGCTTCCACAACCAACTAGGGACACATTTGAAACAAACGAAAAAAAGGGGAAAGTCTTGACTAAGAAATAAAAGATATAAAGAAAAGCAAATGAAAGTGTTAGAACTGAAAAATATAATAGCCAATATAAAAAGCTCAGTGGATGGGCTTGACAGCAGAATGTAGGGGGCAGAGAAAAGAATTAGCGAACTTGAAGATAAAACAATAGAAATTAGCCAGTCTAAACAGAGACAAAGCAGACTAAGAAAAAGAGAACAGAGCCTAAGGGATCCGTGGAACAAAAAATATAACAATCATGTCACTGGAGTCCTAGAAGGAGAGGAAAAAGAGCAGGGCAGGGAAGAACTCAGAGAAATAATGGCTGAAAACTTCCCAAATTTGGCAAAAGACACAAACCTAAAGATTCAAGAAGCTCAGTTAATCCCAAGCAGGATAAAGTCAAAGAAATCCACACTAAGACGTATCATAGTCAAACTTCCGAAAACCGAAGACAAAGAAAAAAATCTTGAAAGCAGAGAGAGAGAGAAATGACACTTTACCTTTAGGGGAAAAAACAATGCAAATTATAGCATATTTCTCTCCAGAAACCATGAAGGCTGGTAGGAAGTGGCACAACCTTTTTCAAGCGCTGAAAGAAATGAATTATCAACACAGAATTCTATGTCTAGCAAAAATATCCTTCAGGAATGAGGGAGAAAATAAAAACATTCTCAGATGAGGAAAAATTAAGAGAATTTGTCCCCAGCAGAGCTACCCTAAAAGGATGCCTAGAGGAATTTCTCTCACAAAGAAAGGAAATTGTATAAAAAAAGGAACATTGGAACATCAAAAGGAAGAAAGAACAACAGAAAGAGTAAAAATCTTAGTAAATAATTTTTCATTTTCTTTTTGAGTTTTTAAAATTATATTTCACAGTTGAAGCAAAAATTATAACACTGCCTAATATGGTTCTAAATTTATATTAAAGGAAATATTTAAGATGATTATATTATAAATGGAGGAGAGTAAAGGGATGTAAAAGGTGGTAAACTTTCTACATTTCACGAGAACTGGCAAAATTTCAACACCAATAGATTGTGATATATTATGTATATATAAGGTAATGCCTATAGAATCCACTAGAAAAAGCTATACAAATGGATACACTAAAAAACACTACAGATAAATCAAAACGGAATTCTAAAAAATGTTCAAGTAACCCACGGGAAGGCAGGAAAAAGAAAGCAAGAATTGAAAAACAGAGCAAACAAAACATAAAATGGCAGAGTTAAACCCAAGCATATTAATAATTACACTGATAGAAATTGACAGAGTAGATTAAAAATCATGTCCCAGCTATATGCTATCTGCAAGAAACTCACACCAAATATAACGATATAGGTTGGTTGAAAGTCAAGGAAAAGAAAAAGATATATCAAGCAAACATTAATCAAAAGAAAACAAGAGTGGCTGTATTAATATCGGGTTAAGTTAACTTCAGAGCAAAGAGAAGTATCAGAGACACTGAGGGATGTTACATCCGCCAAGAATATATAGCAATCCTAAACATGTATGTATCAAATATACCACAAAATAAATGAAGCAAAAACTGACAGAACTGAAGGGAGAAATAGATAAATCTACAATCATATTTGGAGACTTCAACACCCTTTTCTCGATAATTGATACAACAACTAGACAGAAAGTCAGTAGGGATACAGAAGAACTCAACACCATCAATCAACAGGACTGACATTTATAAAGTGTTCCACCCAAAACCGCAGAATACACACCTTTTTCCAGTGCCCTGAGAACACACATGCCAAGGGTGACCATCGTGTCCGAGGCCGTGAAACATCCTCAACAGATTGAAAAGAATTGAAATCATACAAAATGTGTTCTCTGACCACTGGAATCAAAGTAAAAATAAATAAGAGAAAAAGTTCCAAACAGTTGATAACTAAACTACACTCTTCCAAATAATCCAGGAGTCAAGAGGGAGTCTTAAGAGAAATTTTTTAAAAAGCATTGAAATTAATGAAAATGTACATATGCCCTATCAAAATTTGGGAGACACAGCTAAAGCACCATTGAGAGGGAAATGTATAGCACACATGCTGACAT
Source organism: Equus caballus (assembly GCF_041296265.1). Taxonomy (NCBI): domain Eukaryota; kingdom Metazoa; phylum Chordata; class Mammalia; order Perissodactyla; family Equidae; genus Equus; species Equus caballus. The sequence continues at coordinate 92,871,300 of NC_091684.1, forward strand.
CAGAAAAGAGAAGTCTCAAATGAATGATATAAGTTCTCACTTCAAGGATCTAGAAAAAGAAGAGCAAAATAAACTCAAAGCAAGCAGAAGGAAGGAAATAACAAAGAACAGAAATCAATGAAATTAAAATAGAAGAAAAAAGAAAATCAATGAAAAGAAAGCTGGTCCCTTTAAAAGATCAATCAATTCTCTAGCAAGACTAACAAAGAAAAACAAAAGGGAGAAAAGACACACTATCAAGGATGAAATAGGGCAATCACTATAGAGCCTGCAGACATCAAAAGGACAATGAGGAAATACTATGAACAACTCTACAGACAAGAATTTGACAACTTAGATGAAATGGACCAATCCTTTGAAAAGTATAAACTATCACAATGAACCAAATACGAAATAGATAATTTGGATAGTCCTGTTAACTGTTAGAGAGATTGAATTTGTAAGTTTAAAACTCCAGAAAAAAGAAATCTCCAGGCCCAGATGGTTTCACTGGGAAATTCTACCAAACATTTAAGGAAGAAATAACACCAATGTACACAATTTCTTCCAGATCATATAAAAGGAGGAGACACTTCTCAATTCATTTTATGAACCCAGTGTTACCCTGACACTGTAACAAGCTAAAGACAGTACAAAAAACAAAACAAAACAAAACCACAAAAACCAACCATTTATAGACCAATAACTCTCATGAATGTACATACAAAAAAATAGAACAATAGTGGCCAGCCCACTGGTGTAGTGGTTAAGTTTACATACTCTGCTTCAGCAGCCCAGGGTTCACGGGTTTGGATCCTGGGTTTGGACCTATATACCACTCATTAAGCCATGCTGTGGTGGCGTCCACAAAATAGGCATACAAAATAGAGGAAGACTGGCACAGATGCTAGTTCAGCGACAATCTTTCTCAAGCAAAGAGAGTAAGATTGGCAACAGATGTTAGCTCAGGGCCAATCTTCCTCACCAAAAAAAAAAAAATACATATATATATATGTGTGTGTGTGTATATATATATATATACACAGAGAGAGAGAACAATATATAAGCAAATAGAACTAAGCAACTTATAAAAATTATACACCATGACTAAGTGGGGCTTCCTTTATGGATGCAAGGCTGGTTCGATGTTTGAAAATTAATCAATGTAATCCACCTTATTAACAGGGTAAAGGTGCACATATGTATGGTGACAGACAAAAATTAGACTACTGGTGGTGAGCACAATGAAGTCTGTTCAGAAATTGATAAACAATAATGTACACCCGAAATTACACAATGTCATAAACCATTATGATTGCAATAAAATTACTGGAAATAAAAAAGAAAAACCACCTCATGAGAGCAATTGATGCAGTAAAAATATCTGACAAGATTCACCATCTATTCATGATAAAAATCTCAAAAAACTGGGAATAGAAGGGAACTTCCTCAACTTCATAAAGAAAATCTACAAAAAAGGTTATAGCTAACATCATACTTAAAGGGGAAAGACTGCATGCTGTCTGCCCAAGATTAGGAACAAGAAAGGATACCCACTCTTACCACTGCTCTTTAATGTAGTACTGGAAGTCCTGGCCAGTGCAATAAGGCAAGAAAGGGAATAAAAGGGATACAGATCAGAAAGAAAAAACAACTGTCCCTGTTTTCACACAACATGATTGTTTATGTAGAAAATTCTAAGGAATCTACAAAAACAACGATAAAACCAAAACCTCCTAGAACTCATAAATGAGTTCAACAGTTCGTAGGATAAGAGGTAAACATACAAAAATCTATTGTGTTTCTGTATACCCGAAATGTATGCAAACACCAAAATTAAAAATGCAATACCATTACAATCATGCAAAACAAATTAAATACTTCAGTGTAAATCTAATAAAGCTGTAAGGATTTGCATGCTGAAACTACAAAACACTAATGAAAGGAAGCAAAGATCTAAGCAAATGGGGAGATGTACCATGTTCGCGCATCAGAAGACAACACAGTGAAGGTGTCAGCTCTCCACAGACTGATGCACAAGTTTAACACGGCTCCCGTCAAAATCCCAGCATGACTTTTTGTAAATATGGACAAGATCGTTCTAAAATCTGTGTGGAAAGGCAAAGGAGCTAGACTAGCTAAAAGAATTTAGAAAAAAGAATAAAGTTGGCGAAATCAGTATATCCAATTTCAAGACTTATTATACAGCTACATAACCGAGAATGTGTAGTACTGGCAGAGAGACGAGCATATAGATCAACGGAAGAGAATAGAAAACCTCACGATAGACCCACATTAATATGCCCAACTGATTTTGACAAAGACGCAAAAGTAATTCAATGGAGGAAGGATGGCCTTCTCCATGATTGTTGCTGGAGCAATGGGACATCCATAGGTCAAAAACCAAACCAACTCGAATATAAATCTCACATCTCATAAAACTTAATTCAAAATAGATCAACTTAAATATATAATGTAATATGTATTATAAAATTTTTAGAAAAAACATAGGAGAAAATATTTGGGATCTAGGGCTAGGCAAAGAATTCTTAGACTTGACACCCAATGCACGATCTATAAAAGGAAAAATTTATAAATTGGACTTGATCAAAACTAACCAGTTACTCAGTGAAACATCCTGCTTAGAAGAGGAAAAGATAAGCTACAGATTAGGAGAAAATATAAAACCATATATCTAATAAGGGCTAGAAAAGAATATATAAACAACTCTCAGAACTCACAGGAAAAAAAAAAGAAAAAGAAAAAACCCAAATCCAAACAGTCCAATTAGAAAATGAGCAAAAGACACGAAATGATATTTCACTAAAGAGGATATATGAATTAGCACATAAAAAGATATTCATTATCATTAGTCATTGGAGAAATGTAAATTAAAACTGCAATAAATAACTACACACCTGTCAGAGTGGCTAAATGAAAAATCATGACAACACCAAATGCTGACGAGGATGCAGAGAAACTGGGTCACTTATGCATTGCTGGTGAGAATGTAAAATGGTGCAGCTGCTCTGGAAAACATTTTAGCAGCTCCTTAAAAAATAAACATGTGGCTATCATATGACCTAGCAATTTCATTCCTGGGCATTTTTCCTGAAATGAAAACTTATGATCACACAAAAGCCTATACATATATGTTCATAGCGGCTTTATTCGTAATAGCCAGAAAGTAGAAACAACTCAGTGTCCTTCAGTGGGTGAATGGTTACATTACACATTATGATACATCCACATCACAGACTACCCAAATAAAAAAGAATGAACTGTTGACACAGGCAACAGCTTGGATGACTCTCCAGAGAATTATCCTGAGTGAAAAAAAGCCAATCTCAGAAGGTTACATACCATATGATTCCATTTATATAACATTCTTGAAACAGTAACACAGAAATGAAGAATGGATTAGTGGTTGCCACGGGTTGAGGAAGGGTGGGGCTGGGAGGGAAGTGGGCGTGGCTATAAAGGGCAACGCCTGGAATCCTTGTGGGGACGAGAATGTCTGTATCTTGACTGTATCAACGTTAATATCTGGATTGTGATATTGTACTACGGTTTTGCAAGATGTGGGCATTGGGAAAAAAGGGTACAAGTGACATTCTTTCTTACAAGTGCGTGTGCATCTGCAATTATCCCAAAGTACGTTTAACTTAATTTAAAAATAAAAGAACTCAAGAGCCAGGAATTGCTCTTTCCTCTGGGTTCTAACCACTCTTCCCACAAAGTCAGATTTAAAGAGCTATCGTATTTTCAGAATTAGGGGAGAGGTGGCGAGTGGAGGAGGGCAGGAGACACACAAAAACGCCTTCCAGCTACCTTGTACCCACATATCATTGCGCTGCCCGTGAGATGGAACCTGAGCGCCAGAAAGACCACAACCAGGGAGGAATGAAAGAGGAGACATGTCTGGGGTGTGCACACAGAGTGTGGGGTATGTGGGAGCCTGGGGAAGGAAAAGAGCATCCGGGTGCAAACAAAAGGCTAGGGTTCCACACGAGGACTACAGGCCCCTCAGCCTGAGGTCACAGGCCACTGTCACTGAACCACATGGACAGTGCCCTGTCAACAGGGGCCCATTTTCAGTTCACCAAATTTTTCCAGAGAGGTTGTGGGCCTTGGGCAAAACATCCTCAGAGTGTTTCCCCAAATCTCATAAGAGTTATCATTTAGAGAACACCCTCTATGAGCCAGGCACCAGACGACATGCTTTGCAGCCCCTCTGCAGCCCACCAGTCATATCCACAGGATGGGGCTCTATCTCCATATTCTAGCCCACGCAGCCAGGTTCCAGGGGACAGCAAGGAGGGGCAGGTCAAGCCCAGCCCTCTTGCCCTGGACCACGTGCCTTTCCCTGTCTGGATGCTCTGGTCCATAAAAGCCTTCTTGCCTCCACTGTGGGACGGAGGCGGGGAGGCATTGGCCCCAGTGCCCCCACCCCCACACCCCAAGAAAACAGCCTTCAGCCTGAGAGCCTAGGAGGTATTTCTGGGCCAATTAAATCAGAGAGGCTGTTATTGCTAATGTGTAATTGGTTTTAAAATCAGCAGACTTGCCTATCCCTGGATGACAATATTTAAATAGCAAAATGCCCCATCCCGAGTGGTTCTTGTAAACCATGACCAAAGCCTTGTGCAGACGCAGCCACCTTCTGTCAGCTCCCTCCTTGAAAGCAGTGGCTCAGCTCTAATTGGTTGCTGGGGATAAATATTTACGGGACTGTGTAAACGGAGGCATCTGCCTCTAAAGTCTGTTTGCAGGATCTCCACGGCAGTACCCAGGAAAGCCAGCAGGCTGGGAGGGGGCAGCTCTCTGAGCTGGCCATCCTTTTCTTCAAATTGACAAGCGCTGTAGTCTTCCAGACTCAGGGCTGAATGTCTAATTAAATTTCCAGACCAGCATAACGGTGTTGGCTCCTCCTGGGTTCAGGAAGGCCACAGCTCCATGGCCTGGTGGAGAGGGAGGTCCTGAGAGCATGCGCATGCCCCTCCCGAGGCCCCGAATCCCATCCCTGCTTCCTGGGCCCTCGGGAGACAGATACCCCCGGGTCAGTCCCGGCTCCATCACTGGCCACCTGAAGGGTGGGGACTACGTCAACCTGTGGCAGACACAGCCTCCTCTGTTCTGTAGGGATGACATCCCCACCTCACGTTACAGACACATACACCCACGCGCACACACTATAACGACAACTTAAAGCAACAAGGGACAGAAAGTGCCCAGGACAGGGCCCAGCATCAAGGGGACCTCCATGCACAGTAGCTGCTAATATCTGAATAAGTGGGTCCCCATCTGAGCTGCACATGAGGGTGCTTTAAAAGTACACGCTCCTTGGCCTCACTCCTGTCCCACTGGAAAATCGATGGGAGTCAGGAATCTGGGTTTTTTTAAGGAGCTCTCCAGATGATCCTCATGTCACCGGTCAGCCCCAGTCGCACTGACTTTAACCCTCCTGGGCTTAGCCTCAAGTCCCACTGGCCACAGGAAGCCCTCCTGGGCTATGACAGGCAGAGGGGTGAGGCCCCCAAATTCCCTCAGGGCTCCTGTTGGAGACATTCCTTTGGTTTTATCCCGTCCACACTCGTCCTAACAATTCTGCTTATTCAGGTCTCCCCAGCAAGACTACAGGCCTCTGGGGGGCAGTGATGGTCCTGCCGGGTCTCGTAGCCCTTGTTTCCCCAGGAGGGCACTCGGCATTGGCTGCGGATGATCAGGATGCTGATAGAGACGGCAATACCCACACTCATCCTGTACCGTGTCCTCACTGAGCTCTGTGTCAGAAGTGCGTGTGAGGGGCTATGGGGTGTGGGGACACAGGGCACAGAGGAAGGACGTGGGCTTTTCGGCAGACAGTTGGCTCCACTGCTCATGGAGTGTGCCACACGGACAGTTACTGGACCTCCATGAGCTCCACTCTCTCAGTGTCACAGCAGAGGGCCAGGCTGGGGAGCCTGGGAGCTCACAGAGGAAGCCGTCCTGGTTGGGGGGGCAGGGTGGAGGCTCAGGGACCGTCTCTCGAAGGAGAGAGGGTTGACGAAGTCAATCACCCCACTGGGCCTCAGTGGACCCTATGAGAATTCAGGGATGGATTTTGTCTGAGCTCAGGGACCTCAGTCCAGGACTCCGCCAGGACAAGAGAAGCTCAGCCTGGCCGAGGTCTATCGCCGGACAGCACCTGACTGGGCCCAGTGCCCATGGGCATTGTTTCTCTGCCCAGGTCCCAGGAGGGGAGAACTTGGGACTTCAGCTGAGATGCCCTGAAAAGCTCAACCCATCCCACAATGTTAATTGTGACACTGTTGTGGTCCAGAAAGACCCCCCCCCCACCGCCCCAACAACAAGCCCCCACAACCACAGCCAGGCAGCCACGCCTGGAAGCAGGAGAAAGTAGTTTCCCAGAAGTTAAGGATTTGGGAGCACTGTTTGCAATGATGGCCACCCTTCCTGGGTCTCTGGCTGGCACTCCCATGCCCTGTTGCTCTGGTATCCCCTGTGCGGACTCAGCCCTCATCCCCTCGCCTTTCCTCTTTCCTGAATCCTTCATGATGCCTGACAAGTGACAGCCAGTCCCCCTGCATCCTTGACTTCTTCTGAAAGTGTTCCATTCACCTTATGCCTCAACTGGAGGGTGGCATCCCCAGAGGGGAGCGCTTCCCTGTGCCCTCTCACAGGAGACTGTTCTTTTCCGACACACTCACACACCCCAGGGCCAGGTAGGGTAGGTGGCTTCCTTCTCACTGTTCTCGCTCCTACGTGATTCCTCTCTCCTCTTTCCTTTTGGAGCCACAGCTGGTAGACCTTTATCCCCCGCCATCCCCATCATCCTCCTTGTTGCTGTGCTCCACTGACCTCCTCACAACTCCATGGGCCCCGGTTTCTGTTTTCCCTGCACCAGCGAAAGCCCTCTTATTCTCTGGGTCCCGTCTCCTTTTGCCTCTGAAAGAATCCCACCCCCCCCCATTTGCCCCCTCTGTCCTCACTGATAATTCCTGGATTATGACCATGCACTTGTCTACGTACAGCCATGCATTTGCCTCTCCTACTAAAAAGACTTCTGTCGACCCCCATTCTTTTCCAGCAACTCCTCCATTTTTCTGCTCCTTTTAATGCCAAAATGTCTGAAAAGAGTCATCCACACTTACTGATTCTACTCATTGACCGTCTCACCAACAATCTCTGCCTGCTGTTGGGTCCCCTCCATCAGCATACGACCATTCTTTCTTCCTACCACTCCAGTCTGACCTTTGTGAAAGTCACCTACGACTTAGGGTGGCCATGCCCACAGTTTCGTCTTTGTCTTGCTCTTCCTTGAGCTCTCGGCAGCATTCTGCATGGTTGGCCTCTCCCTCCATCCCTCTTGGATCTCTGTGACTCATCTTGTGTTCTCTCGACTTCACGGGCTGCTCTTTCTCAATCCCCTTTGCATCTTTCTCTACCTGACCTCAGAGGCCCCGTTCTTCTGTTTTGAGATGATCTCACCCAGGTCCATGACTTTAGATGCCACTTATGTGCTGATGGCACTCAAATTTATATCTCTGTACTGACTTCTCCCTTCAGCTCCAGACACATAGATCTAACTTGACGTCTCCACTTACATGACTCAAGGCATCTCACATCTAAGGTACTTGGGAGGGACTTCTCCGTCCTGTAGCCACTTCCCCAACCTAGCTCCCATCTCAATGAATGGTACCACCATCTACTCAGTTGCTCAAATAAAAAGCCTGGGAATCTTTCTTGCTTCTCGTTTCCTTCCTATCACTTCAACTTTGAAATATATCTAGACCCCACCCCTGTCTTTCCATCTCCACTCTCCACTCTAGCCCAGGTTACCATAATCTTTCAATTCTACTCTGAAATAGTTTTCTAAGGAGTTTCCCTTCCATGAGAAGGGGCTGTTCCAGGAAGGAGGGCTCTGTGAAGGATTGGTTTCCTGCTGTGCAGACGACACAGTCAGTGCTAACTGGATTAATAAGATTTCCAAAGGGAAGGCGCGTGTGCCCTCTCCTTTCTGTCGCGCTTTCCTTGGAAACAGCTCTTCCATTCAGAAAGCCAGATCAAGTGCCATTAACAAATTAATTCCGATTAGTGCAGCCTAAGCACTCAGACCTCAAGGCAATCCCGGCCAGTCCTGCGGGGACACGGCTTGGGCCTGGCCTGCTAATAAAGTGGAAACTGTACTGGAAGCAGAGGTGGTGATTTTGATGCCTGCCTCTGTCCCTGGAGGGGAGAAGAGTGGGATTTGATTACACCGTGGTCTCCTGAGGGAGTGAACTCACTTTCAAACGCTGAGTTATTACTTCCCCAACTTGGCGATTGGCTTCGTGAGAACAGGTCAGCTCTCACACCTCCCCATAGCCTGTGCAGCCCCCGATTTAGGACAGAGCATTCTGCAGGTGCCCAATAATTGATTGAAAGGATCATTAACTGGTAAGTGGGAAATAAATCTGGGGCTCTGTATCATCAGTAACCCTTCATTCTCTCATTTAACGAATGTAATTGGGCACCTACTGTGTTTGGCACAGCAGATTCAGAAATAAACCCAGCAGACAAGGCCGGGGTTCTCCCAGACCTTATGGACTGGGGGAGCCAGCAACCAGCATGAATCAAGCAAAGGAAAAGCTGACTTCAGAGAGTGAGAAATGCGATCAAGATGAGAAAACAGGTCAAGGTGACAGAGTGTATGTGTGTGTGTGTGTGTGTGTGTGGCGGGAGGGGTGGGTGCTCAAGGAGGGCCTGGGGCTAGCAGAGCTCTGGCTGTTGCAAGGAGCCAGCCAGCTCTGGGGGAAGAACTTTCCAGGGAGAGGGACCAGAAAATGCAGGTGCCTGTTGACAGAGAGCCGGGCCCCACCCCCCTCCCATTCTCCCGGTACGTCCAGCACGGCCATCTTCGCTGGCCAGGCAGCTCTCCTCTCCTCATGGTACCGGGCGGGGCAGACACACCCCTGCTGGGTGGTCGGCTTTGCCTGCAGTCAGTCTGCCCACCTGGATGCTGTCCCTCCCTCCCGCCCCTCTCACTCATGTCCCAGGGCTTTGCTCAATCCCCACCTCTTGCAACAAAGCCTTTCAAAAGCCTCCCATTAAGAGGGCTCCCTCCCCAGTCTGAAACCCTGGAGTGCTTATTTGGCACCTGCTGGCTGTATCTCCTCACACGGGGAGACACTGCATTACCGGGTGTTTGAATCTCCTCCCCACGCCCTCTCTCCGCTTGTTCCTATTGAGCGGGCTACTCAGGGCAGGGGCTTCATCCTCTCCATGTCCCACGCTGCCCAGGCTCAGCCCAGGGCCTCAGTTTACAGACACGTAGGGTGTCTAATGGCCGCCCAGCCAGATGGAAGCCCGAGGGCACATGGAGGCAGGCTCACGGAGAGACTCGCCTCTCATCCCAGCATCTCTAACATAGCCAAGAAAGGAAGGCACTCCATCTGGTTCCTGGGACCAGGGCTGGCTTTGGATTCGAAAAGTAATTTCCAGAAGGATGATTTAAAAAATTGAAGACTCTTCCTGGCTTTCTTATGGAAATGCTTAGAAACTTTCATAAAAGCAGTAGCCAGCCAGAAGAATAAGGTCAGCTTGAAGAGGAAAAGTTCTAGGACCAAGAAACTGCACAGAAGAGGTGGACAACCACCCTCCCACAGGTGAGCTCCACCCCGAATTCCCATCTGACAGCTCTCCCCACGACTCAGACCCCTACAATGAGTGCCGTCTGCACCCCGCAGTAAAACACAATTGCTTCACTGTGGCCAGCCTTCCTCCAGCTCGAAACCTTTCCTCCCTCCATGTTCCCAGACATCCCAGGCTTCCAGTGCTGGTTAGCCTCACCCAGACAACTAGAATATTGTCAGAGGAAACACAAGGGTGCGAAAAGTGCCTTCAGCGTCCAGGCACCTGGGCTGACAGCAGGACTTCCCGTCGCCATTGGTCCCAAGTTGGGGGGAGGCCTGAGCTCCCCATGCCATGGCAAATGGGGATGAAGCATGGTGCCTGGCCCTGGAGGAAGGAGAGCCAGCGGGCATGAGGATGAGATGAGCGTGGAGACGTGCTGGGCACTGCTGCTAACCTTTCACGAGGACCGTCCTGGCCTCAGCCCACTCGCTCCTCCCGTCTGACGTCAGCAGGCCGATTGGAGGCAAGCGTTCATCCTCGTTGGAAGCCATTTTGACTATTTTCCTCAACTGAGTGAACAGATCCCCCTCACTGAGACGGCGGAAATTAATGACAACATCCAAGACAAAGAACTGTGGGGGAAACAGGTCAAACGTCACTCATGGTGGGCGGCCTGAGGCGCCAGGCCTCCACCAAGCCCTCATGCGTGAGCACGGATGGGAGATGCTCGGGCCCAAGCTTCCCAAGTATGTGATGGTTCCGAACAGTCACAATTTGGGGACCAACCCAGTGCTATTGAGTGTGCTGGACTCCAAGCTGCTCCAACTCAAAGAAGGCCATTAACTAAATTTAGCTAAAAGAAAACTTGTTCCTGTGGTCCCTAGTTCTCATAAAACCATTGTATTTGTGGGGAATTGAGTATAAATTTGTACAACTCCGTTGGAGAGCAGTATCTATCAAAACTAAAAATGTGCATACCCTACGATTCAGCCATTGCTCTTAAAAATACACACTTTAGCCCAAGGCTTAGAGCAACATATACCCACATGCCCCAGAAGAGTTGCAAAGGAACGTGCGTGTCAGCCTTGTTTGCAACAGCAAAATGGGAGACAGAGCCTGAACGTTCTCCAGTAGGGGGACTGCTAAGTGACATGTAATGTTCGGTGTATGTCTACCCAGCAGTTAAAGGAATGGACTAGCTCTCAATAGAGCCACGGGGATAGATCTCAAACACACTGGTGAGTGGAGAAAAAAAGAACTTAGCAAATAACATGCAGGGGAGGATTAAAATGGAAAAACAACGCACAAAATGCTCTATGCATATGTGCGTGCATACGCATGTGTCCCTGCGTGTGCCTTGTATGTAGGGCCTGTGAGCTGTCATTCAGCAGCTTTGACGCTAGAACCTCGGGCTTCATAAAGGGTCTTATTCCTAGACCTTTCTCAGCAGATTGACCTCAGTACCTGGTCCCACGCCCTGAGCACATACATGTGGCCTGGTCCAGAGCAGGAGGCCTGAGAGCATTTCTGGAAGGGATGGATGCTGTGGCATGTGGGGGCTGGGAAATGCTCGGTTTGACTCTTGAATGAAGTGGGAGGAGGGTTCTCATTTTGTGGCCAGCCGGGGTGTCGAGTGGGCTTCAAACCTGGGAACAACCACCCTCGGCTGGCAGACTTTCACTAAGCTCCCAACTTTGACTGGAAGTGTGAGCTGAGCCCAAGAAGAAAACATGACAGAACAAATACCAGGGGAGAACCTGGGATGGGCGTCAAACTTGGGTTTTAGCAAAAGTCAAAACAAAACAGCTTGTGTCAGATGAATTATTTGTGTGAAGCCTCAGTATATAGAATATAAAGTCTTCTGGGCATTGGCAAAGGATCAGGAGCCCTCATGTTCAGCCTGTCCCGTGGGCTCCCAGGGGCTCTTTTTGGCTCCCTGGAACCCAGTCTGAAGACCTGAGCTACAGCAGAGGGAGTGTGCACTTGTGGCATTGGCCAGTCCTAGGCATCCTTCCCACCCTTGGACAAGCCTCTCAACTTGTCTAAGTCTCATTTCTCATCTGCCAAATGCAGAGTCCAAGGCCCCCTCTGTAGGGTTACCAGAGGATCAGATATGATGAATATGTGTTAGTGTCAAGGCCACGGCCTGAATGTGGAGGTCCATAAAGCTCTCTGTCTGGGTGACTGCATGTGGAGCGGCTAAGGTCTCATTAACGACCTTCAGTCCGTCCAGGAAGTTCTTTCATCCTAACCTGGCTGGTCAGGGCTAAAATGAGAGCTCAGCAAAGGCATTTTGAATTGATAACTCTCATTCTTAAAAGGCAACCAGTGGAGAGAAATGGGACTGACTGGGAGTCAGGAGACCCCATTCTGAGGCCAGTCTGCCCCCGTGCACCATGTTTCTCCCGGAGAGGCTAGGCACTGGATGAGCACACATGCGCCCCTTCCCCAGCCCAAGAGGCTGCTGCAGCAAGGGGCCCCTTACCTGGTTGCAGCAGGCCACGATGACATGCTCGGGCTCGGGCATGACACTGCTCTTCTGGGCCACCAGTGTGTCCTGGGTGTGGCCGGGGAGCCGGTAGGAGGAGAAGAGCCCGTAGTATTGCTTCATACAGAGGGGCTGTCCTGACAGCTGGCCCTTGGCGCAGTCGGTGGGGATGGAGTGGCTGGAGGGGGACAGCGGGATGGCGGAGGCAGGCCATAAGAGGATGGAGGGAGCAGGGAGTCAGGACTGGTCCTACTGAAACTTGCTTTGGGAAAGCAGGGCACAAAACCCAAAACTGTATTACGCAGGCAGTCAAAGAGCTCTGTACCCCACTTTTTAGAGTAGTGGTGCGCCCCCTTTCCACGGCCCATGGAGACCCTCAGGGTGTCCTCCAGCCGTCAGTCTCCCTGCCCCCTGCCTCCCGCACTGCGTGTGCAGAGCTTGCCATTGCAGCCCTCAGTGCCTTTGCTTGTGCTCATCTCTGCTTGGTGTGCCTTCACCCCTGCACTCAGCTCAGTTGTTTAGAAAACTCCTTCCAATCTTTCAAGAGCCTACTCCTTCATCACCTCTTCTAGAAGCCTCCTCTGAGTTCAAGGCAGAAAGTTCTCTTTCTCTGGTGGTCTCAGCATGCCTTGTGTCCTCCCTCTCCCCCTTCTTCCTCCTCCTCCTCCTCCTCCTCTCTTCCTCTATCTCTTTCCCTCTGTTCTTCCTTCCTCCCTCTCCTTCTGCTCCTCCCCTTCGTCCTCCTTTTCCTTCCCCTCCTCCTCCTTCTGTTTCTCCTCCTCCTCCTCCTCCATATTCTTCCTCCTCTTCTTCCCCTTTCTCCCTCTCTCTCTCTTTCCCTCCCTCCTTCCTCCCTCTCTTCCATCCACCCTTTCAGCCAGCATATACTATTGAGCGCTCCTCTGTGCCAGGCACCCTTATGGGACCTGAGGATACACCGGCAAATGGGACAGGAGTTTCCTGATCGAATGGGGCACAGGTCCTGGGATGTGTGGGTGGCACACAGACAACAAGCAGCAAACTGGTAAACGGGAGGGTTTCAGGTAGGGAGCAGGGCGATGACACCATGACTGGCAGAGGAGGAGGAGTGGCCAGGGACAAGGTCACTGAGGACCAGACACATGAGCTGAGTCCTGAGGGTAAGAGGCAGCCATGAGCAGAGTTGGCTGGGGCAGGCAGGGTGGGCCGGGTGGGGTGTCCACGGCCCTGCTGTTCAAAGTGTGGGTGTCGGACGGAGCTGTGCTGACCGGCCCATGACAAGGTGAGCGTGGGAATCCAAGGGAGCTTTGAGAAACTTCTGTGGCAGTTTGATGAGGAAATTTATGTCTGTTGAATTTAGTCATAAAACAAGTGGTCTCATATTTTGTACCTTTATGCCAATTTTCTACTAATTCATTTTTGTAGTGTTTTACAAACATTTTACCAAATTAAAAGATACATTGGTCCTTCACCCCAGATGGTGTGAGGAGCAGCTGCTCAAGGCAGAAAGGACCCGGGGGGCTGCAGCTGAGTAAAGAGAAGGCGCGTGGGAGGGTGGGCCCTGCTGGCAGTGGTAAGACAGTGTCATTGGATTCTTGGTGCAGTGAAAGCCCGTGGAAGGTGACAGCATCAGGGGCATGATTTGACTTGTTTTGCATTTGTGGTGACCCAGTTATGTGTGGAGAATGGGTCCCAAGGGGTCACAGGAGGAACAACGAGGGAGCTTCGAGCTGACGGGCAGGTGATACGGGCCCAGGGAAGGGACGTGGCAGGGGGGAGAAGGGAGGCACAGGGGCGGGTTCTGGAGGGAAAGCAACACGCCTGAGCAGGGATTAGATGAGGTGCCAAGGGAGAAAGAAGAACCATGGGCCACTTCTAGGATTTACCAACCAGGGGTGTGTTGGCATTTACTAAACTGGTAAACAAGGTGAGGGGCAAGCCAGGGGGTAGGGGGGGGATCCAAAGGTCCCCTGGGCATGACCCAGTTTGCAATGACTGGGAGACACCCAGGGGGGACGTCTGGGGGCTGGATAACCGAGTGTGGGGCTTAGAGGAAGGGACAAAGCTATGTTTTGTCTGTTTCTGCGTCTGACTTGCTGAAGAGTCTGAGAATCTTTTAAAGACAAGGATGGGGCCTGATTTCTCTTCATCTTCCGAGCATCAATACATTGCAAAGTGAGCAAATGAACGAACGAGTGAATTAAGGGTCCAAAACAGGCACTCGGGCAAATGTTCCAGCCTTACAAGGTTTATGATCTTAAGACGTGGGAACCCTCGCATGGATGTGTATGGGTATGAGTGTCCGAGTGAGTGTGCACACACACATGCACATATGTGCACACACATGAGAGTCTGCAGTCTAGACCGTCAGCGATGGAAGGGTACAAGGTCACCAGCCCCACTGGACGAGGCCCAGGCCCTTCCTCCTCTACTGTCCCGCCTCGGGTATTTGTAAAGCATGAGGCTCTTTGAAACCAGAGACTGGGCTGAGACTGGGACTATAGCTCAGAGTGATTACTCTCACCCAAGGTCAACGCATCCTGTGTGCTGGGTGTCTGCATTCAGACTCAACTCTGCTCACCCCAGGGCCTGAGCCCAGAGCCACTCTCCAGAGGGAACAGCCCCACCCTGGAGGGGCTGCAGGTCTGAGGCGGGCTCTGCTCCAAGGCTGGGTAAGACTCAGTGGAATCAAGTTGAAAAGAGAGTAAAGTTCACCCCTGTGCCTTCCTTGCTCTGCCACCTTCTGGCTGTGCGACCACAGATAAGCCACTTAACCTCTCTGAGCCTCAGCTTCCTCTTCTGTGCAACAAACACTGCTTTGGGCCTCTCTCTCATTCCAGCGTCTGATGCCCTGATATCTTCTGACTCTGGGGACCCTTAGTCCTCCAGATCCTCTCACTCTCCTGCTGCTCCTGGGCCAGCAGAGGGACTTTCCTCCTAAAACCAGTGATTACCCACGGTCCTTACGCAGCTCCCTCTGTCTGTCGGGACACCCTCTGTCCACTGAGACAGCTTACCGAGTGCTGGAGCACAGTGGGGTTGAGGAAACAGGCTCAGAGTGGGGGGACCATGCCCTTCTGGCAGCAGGCAGCAAGGCCGAACTCAGCCTCACCTCATTCCAACAACTCTTCCTTCCCCACTTGCTGCCATGTTCTCCAGATTCATCTCACGATTTCACAGTGCGTGTGCACATATGAGGTGAGGGGGAGGGGGGCATTTTAAAGACAGCAAGGGAGGACAGCACTGACCCCAGAAAGAGGAACCAGCGATGGTTGGGCCAGCTGGGGTAAAGCTCGCTCTGATGCTGGGGGAGGGGAGCGATGTCACTTGCTCTGTGACAGAAGCTGGGAACACAGAACTGGAAAAAGATGAGGTCCCTGCCCTCAGGAGTCTCCTTGTGTAGTATAGGAAGGAGACAGATGAATCAGCAGGCTGTGCCAGAAGCAGGCACTACCCTGCCCAGGCTGGGCCCAGCCTACCTGTCCAGCAGGGCCTTGTAGTCGAGCACACCGGAGATGAGGTTGGCTGCAAACCTGTGGAGACAGAGAGGCTTTAGCCACTCCTCAGGGGCCCAGGGGCCCAGGGGTTCTCCCTCCCTCCTTCCCCCCTCCCGACCCCAAATTCAGTGACCACTCACCAGATGCCAGGCTCCAGGGGTCACCCTAATGAAATGGGATTCCTGCTTCCCCCAACCCCCACCCATGCTGTCGGTCCTTCCTGAGCCTTGAGTTAAAAACGGCCCTGTGGGGGCCAGTCCGGTGGTGTAGCGGTTAAGTGCGCACATTCCGCTTCAGCAGCCTGGGGTTTGCCGGTTCGGATCCCGGGTGCGGACATGGCACCACTTGGCAAGCCATGCTGTGGTAGGCATCCCACGTATAAAGGAGAGGAAGATGGGCATGGATGTTAGCTCAGGGCCAGGCTTCCTCAGCAAAAAAGAGGAGGATTGGCAGCAGATGTTAGCTCAGGGCTAATCTTCCTCAAAAAAAAAAAAAAAAAAGGTCCTGTGGAGAGAACTGGGGGGAGGAGAGGAAACTGGAAGGTGAATGAGGAGGAGGAGGGAGAGGAAGCCAGGAGAGGCCACAGAGCCAGCAGGGGTGGAATCCTTCCTAGGAAAGCCTGTGCTGGGACAGGACTGGGCTGGAACCCTGGGGTTCTGGGAAACCCAGTCTCCTGGGAAAAGTCAATAATTTGGTCCCCTTAGAGCTAATGAAAAGGAAAGCAGGTCCTCCGGGTGGGGGAAAAGGCACCAGAGAACTGTGCCTCCGGTGGTATCATCTCAGCTGTCCGTGGATGATGAGCTCTGGCTTAATTGCATCAGGAGGAAAATGCCTCCTCGGATGCAATTTTGAGAACTGTTTTCAGAAGTCATTCATCCATCTGCACACTTCCTTCTGCCCTAGGGAGACCCAGGCTGCAGGGGAAGGCGGAAGGCTGCCCTGGGCCAGCGGGTCAGTTGGCTGGTCTCGGGGAGGAAGGAGGGGCTGGGGCTGCAGAGCAGAGCTGAGCCCTGCTCATAGGCCAAAGCGGGCTCTGCCTCTCGTTTCTCCTCCCTCTGAACCGTCCCCACGCTGTGCCACATTAGGTCTGAGACCCAGGTTTGGCTCAGGGAGACCCTCCCTCTCCGCCCCTCCCCTGCGTAAACGGCCCCTCCACCGTCATCCGTGGGCCCAGAGCCGTTCCAGCGGCTCAGTGAGCTCTAAAATGGCAGCAGATGGCAGAGGCTCGGCCGCAGTGGCTGATTTCCACCCCCTCAGAGCCTCTGCTTAGAGCTGGCGGCTGGAGGGCCGCAGAGGCAAAGCGTCCATCCTAGCAAGTCCCAGCCTCCAGTCCTAGCGAGATGGGAGGGTGAGCACTTCCTCCCAGGCCTCAGCCAGGTCAAGACTGCCGTGGGGATGCCTGGGGGCCTGTGACCTCCATTAGTGCCCACCTCACCCTGAATAAACACATTTGAGGAAGACTTGTGTCTGTTACTCCCCTGCAGCATCTCCTAACCTCCCTCCTGACGCTGTGGCCGGGATGGTTGCTGTCTCAGGGCCATTTGGCCTCAGAAAGCTCAGCTAAGGCAGGAGCTTCAGCTTTTCCTTCCCTGTGCTGGGGCCAGGACCCCTCCCCCAGGCAGACTCCCAAGCCGGGAGCCCGGGAGCACGGCGGCCTCACCTTAGCTGGTCATTGGTGTCCTGGAAGTGCTGCCGGGCAAAGATCACCGCTGGGCTGGAGTTGACAGGCAGGGCCAGGCGGTTACCGAGGTACATGTCGTTCAGCCAGTACTCAGACACCTGCCGGGAGGTGGGAAAGGACAGCATCATCCACAACACCACACACACTCCTCCAACAGGGGCACCTTGTCTCTGGAGCCCACAGTCCCATCCTGGCAGCCCCGAAGGACAATCAGGACCCTTCACTGGCTCGTGCACCACTGTCATTCATTCATTCCACAAACTATCACTGAGCCCCAGTTACGTGCTAGGGCCCGTGCACTCTGCAGCCCACTGTGCCTGTCCTCCACCTTTGCCCCAGGCTTTCTCCTTTGTTCCATCCCAGCTTCCCATCCAGGTTGTTCGGGGCTTTGCCCATGTCCCCTGCCTGTCCCCAGGAGTGCCCCGTTCTGCCTTTCACCGCTCTCTGCTTCCCTCACCTCACCTCTATCCTCCACTGCCCCCACCCCTGTCTCCTGTCTGTCCCCCATCGTTGTCCTTGTCTGTGCTCCATTCCTGTCTCCCGTCTGTCCCCCAACCTTGGCCCTGTCTGTCTTCCATTCCTGTCACCTGTCTGTCCCCCATCCTTGTCCTTGTCTGTCCCCATTCCTGTCTCCTGTCTGTCCTTCCTCCTTGTCCTTGTCTGTCCCCCATTCCTGTATCCTGTCTGTCCCCCATGCTTGTCTGTCCTCCATCCCTGTCCCCCGCCTGTCTCCCCCTCTGTACCCTGTCTCTCTCCATCACCCCATCTCTATCACCATCTGTCCTCTCTCTGTCCTCGTCCCTATCTCCCATCCCACCTCTTGTCTGTCCCTCACTCTTGCCCCTGCTGTCCTTTGGTTTCTCCCACATCCCTGCCCCCATCTACTCTATCTTTGTCACCTATGTGCCCCTCATCCAAATCCTTCTGTCTCCATGTCTGTTTGTGCCCCCGCCCCGTGGGTCCCCCTGTCTGCCCCCAGTCTGCCCCCTCCCAGCAACTCTTACCCAATTGGCTGTCTTCTCCTGCCGTTCCAGGAGCTTCTGCTGCAGGGTCTCACCGAGGCCACCAGGGGCCCCGAACTGCTGCACGATGGCCTGGCTCCTCCTGAACTGCTCCTCAGGCACCAGGTGCTGCACGCACCGCAGGTAGGTGGCCAGGGTCTGCTGCAGTGGGGGCACTGGCAGTTTGGGCAGCTCCTGAGAGAGAAGGTCCACAGACACTTGCTGTGCCTGTCCTTATGTGTGGCCCATGCCTGTCCGCAATCTGACGGCAGTGTCTGTCTCTGTCTGCCTCTATCCTTGTTCCCTATCCTGGGACTCGCCTGTTTCCGGGGATCAGCTGAGCAGAACTGTGACACTTCTGTTTGCTTTCTCCCATGCCCCTGCTCTGCCTCCAGGAGGGGACAAAGTGCAGAGGAAAAGACCTTGATGTTGGTGCCAGGCAGACCTGGGTTCCCGCCCTGACCCTGCTGCTGACCAGCTGTGTGATCTTAAGCAAACCACCCCTAACCCTGTGCCTCAATTTCCCCCTTGTAAAATGGGGTAATAACTTGTAATTCTCATAGGATCAAAGAGATCATGGATGTGAACGTGCATATAAACCATAAAGAATGGGGCTAACGTGAAATAGTCTTGTTATTGACATTGGCTGCTGGTCACTCTTAATTTAGGAATTGTTTCCAGCTGGGTGTCCAGAACCCAATTGATCTCTGGACCCAAAGGCTATGACTCGGATGGAAAGATTCAGACAGGTGAAAGATGGAGGGAGGCATAGTTCATTGCGTGCCCTAATGACCAGAATTCTGCAAAGTGTGTCCTGGGAAGGTGACACACGCCCTGGGCTCCTCAGTAAGTCCCTCCCAGGTATAAAACCCAGGAAGGGGCATTTGGTCCACATGGGTATGGGGTGGAAGGGGGAGTGGAGTGGAAGTTCTTCCTCTCCTAATCTCTCCGAGCCTCAGCTTCCTCATCCATCGGACGTAAATAACAATTCTTTCTTGAGAAGGGCACAGAGAGAATTAAGCGAGAGAAACAACTGGCCCCAAATGGGCACATCATAAAGTGTCATGACGTTACTCTCCTTATCCCTCTAGAGGGATTCTTAAGAGGAAACCCATAAGCTCTGGGGTCTCCCCAAGTGTGGCGAGAGCCTAAGTAGAAGCCCCCTCCACTGTCCTCTCTGCCTGGGCCCTCTGCTGCCCACTTTACCAGCTCTTTACCCAGGGATCTCACGTGTATGTGAAACAATGTTATGGCTTAGCCTGGCAGGGATTGTTGTCCCATTTACAGATGGGGAAACTGAGGCCCAGAGAGTGGAGGGACTAGACCAAGGTCACCCAGCAATTTGGTGGCAGAGCTGGGACCTGAAATCAGTCTTAACCCAACATCCACTCTGCTCCTTCCTCCTTGGTCAGTCTCTCCCGCTCCCTGTTGCATCCTCTCCCTTTCCTTCTCACTCATTTAGCTGGTCACAATTGGAAATCCAGACTGTTCATATTATTGCTTCACTTGTACAAAGCTGGCAGAGAGTGGGCTGCCTTCTTTCAGGGGGTCCTCCTCTGTGCGGTGGGGCGGGCAGGGAATTTCTACCCCAGGTGGGCTGCAGAGTGAGGCGGCCTTTTGAAAGCTTGCCTCTGCTCTACGTCTGCTGCTGCACAGGCTGGAGCCCCCACGGTAGCCCTGGGCAGCCATGGACCGTGTGAGTGTAAGCTGATGAATGAACGGGAGTCCTCTGCCTGCCTGAGCCTGTCTCTAGAGTTCGCTGCCCTAGGGGGAGGAACAAGGATATCAGTGCCAACTATGGGCTGCCTCTGCCCCTGGGGAACACTCAGGGATGGATCTGGGCAACATGCCAGGCTGCTCAGCCCACTCCCAGAGAGCCAGGTCCAGGCTCCCAACCCAGCCGCTCTGGTTCTCTCTTCCTTCTCTTGGGGTCTGGGGGTCTGTGTGATGGGTAATGGAGAAAGCACCTACAGAAAGCCCAGGCCAAGCTGGTGGTCTGGCCAAGAGTGCCAGCAGGTCTGGCTGGAATCCCTGCTAGAAATGAGCCACCCTTCTCTGGGGCTCTGGCAGTGCCCTGGGACTCAGCCTGGGTCACAGGAATCAGTGACGAGTTAAAAAGAATGAGGCAAGAATCTCTGACAAGATGTCTCCAGGCTCCTCCCAGACTCTCATGGGCTTCTGGCCCATACCCCAGGCCAGAGGCAGGGACTTGTACTAGTGAGGTCTTTGGACCTTGGGCTCTCAGGTCAATACACGTTTCCTGGACAGGTGAGACATTCTTGTGAGGCAGGCCCTGGGCCAGACTCAGGGATGATGGAGAGACAAGGCTGCTCTGAGGGCAGCTACAGTCCAAAGGGAGGGATGTGCCATGGAGCAGAGGCAACGACAGAGGTTTGTCAGCTACAGAGGGTGGGACAATGTGGTGAGCAACTTCATGAGGAGAAGCCAGGAGGTTCTGATTAGGGTTTCAAGCGAAGGCCTGGGCGAGGAGGAGGGTAAGAAAGTGTCAAGAAGACAAGTGTGGCAGAGGAGCCAACATGCGCAACAACCTGGAGATCAGATGTGTTGCTCTGTCACTCCAGAAGGTGAGTCTGGGTGTGGAGGGAGGACACCTGCTCAAGGAGAGGTGGCATTGTCTCAAGCCAGTGGAGAAGATGGTGCCTAAGGCTTCCCGGCTGAACTAGGGACAGCAGCTGGGGCTGGGATGTGACAAGGCTTAGAGCAGGGAAGTCGGCCACACCTTAAGGCAACTCCAGTGGGCTCAAGGCCATTGAAAGTGGAACTTGTAGGGGGAAGCGTTGGGAGAAAAGAGAGAACCTGGCCCAGGTCAAGCGCTCTCCCTGGCCTTGAGGGTTAGGAAGTGTGGCTGTCTGCACTCCTGCACCCCTGAAGCCACTCCCAGCCCCTCCAGACCCTCCCGTGCTCCTCAGCAGGCTCAGGATAGGGCTGCAGCCTGGGCCTCATGACCAGGAGAGTGTAGGGCTGGGGCCAGGTAAATGCTGGGGGACAGTGCCACTAGGACTGTTCTGGAAGCAGGGCATGTATGTGGGGAGAGCAGGGATGAGAGAGAAAGCTCTAAAAGTCACTCACAGGCTCTTCCTCACTGCTGGGAGTTTTGGCTGCCATCTTCTGGGGCGCTTTTTCCAGGATGGGCATCTTGGGGACTCCTGGCTGGAGAAGCGGAGGTGCAGACCTGGGGACCAAGAAGCAGGGAGGCATCAACACAACAGCCACATGGACCCACCATGGACCCTTCACCTCTCCAGTATGACCCCATCCTGTAAGGGGGCCAGGGCTAGACAGCAGTGTATGCAGGCCTCATTATAGGTCTGGCCCCAATCTCCTGACCTCCAGACCAGCCCCTCTGGCCACGGTGTCCTTTCTGAGCCCCCAAATAGGAGAGGATGGGGCCAGAAGTGAGCCTCCAGCTGGTATCTGCTGTCACGAAGGCCCAACTGACCTGCCCAGGGCAGCATGAGAGGGAGCAGGGCTGGGCTTGCCCACTCCAGACCCATGAGGGATGGTTGGCAGAGCACTGGCTTTGTTATTGCCCAAGATCCAATAGATACGTGCTTTGCAGATTAAAATCTCTCTTTCCCAAGAACCCAGGAGGGCCATCCAGCCCTCCTCCAGCATTGTGGGTCACTCTGTGGGAGCCCCTACTCTGCTCTCTCCCCATGGGGATTGCAGGGGAATTTGCGGGGCTCAACCACTGGGAATCTGCCTGTGATGGAGAAGGGGAGAGGGGCATGCAACAACCAGTGCACAGATCTTGGCTGACTGAGTTCATACCTGCAGTGCCCATGTAATAATCCCAATCAGCAGCTTTGCTCACCTGCAGAACTGAGCCGGGGGCGCACTCTGACCAGGGAACTAGGCAGGGTACAGACCTGCCTGATTCAGATCCTCAAGCGAGGAGTTTTGCTGACCCTAGAGCCCAGTTCACCCACGCCCAGGCAAGGAGCTGAATCCCAGCCCCAACCACGGTGGGGAGTATCTTCTGGCCCCATCTGACCAGAAGGGCTGGTGACAACTCCTGGAAGCAGTGTGGTCCAGTGGCTTTTGTGCCAAGAGGTGGGTGGGCAGAGGTGATTCCCCGAGAGCAAAGCCAGTACTGGGCATGGAGCCTTCCCATGCTACACACAGGCAGGGGGATTAATTCCTAGCGAAATCTGAGGGTAGCTCCCCACCTCTCCTAACTAGAGAACCTGTTTAGAAAATTGAGAGTAGCCTGCAGTGGCCCTCCTCCTCCCACCCAGGCAAGGGACTTGTGACATAGCCCCACCTGCTGTGGAGAGTGTCTTTCAGCCTCATCGGACCAGAAGGGCTGGTGACAACTGGAAGCTGTACAGCCCAGCAGGAATCAAGCTGAGAGGTGGGCTGGCAGAGCTGAAAGTGTGCAGAGCAAAGCCAGTACTCTGTTCGGTCAGGGAACTTGAAGTGCAAAACAATGAGCCGTATGAGCCCTGGGTCCCACCCTGTTGCAGGGAAGATCATTCATTGTCCCATCTGCTGCTGTGTGTAGTACCCAGTCTCAATCATCTAGTGAGTGTGACCAGAGAATCCAAGCAAATACAGAACCCACCCTACAGCCTCACCTGGGTAGGGCAACAAGTCAGCAGTCCTATCTAACTGTTCTCAGTTGGTGGCACACACCCCCAACACCATCCTCAGAGCTCAAACCATTGCCTTGCCTCCAGAATAGACCATAATAGCAGGCCCCACCTGCCCAAGGATGTTACTAGCAGGCACATTCAGAAACCCAAACTGAGCTGACTGGTGAAGAACTGTTTCTGTCAAAGCAAACCTGTCAAGTCTGGGAGAGGAGTCCAATTACTCAAATGTGCAGATACCAGCGTAAAGAATCAAGGATCACAAAAAATCTGGTAAATATGACGTCACCAAAGGAAACTAATAAAGCTCCAATAACTGACCTGAAAGAAATGGAGATCTATGAACAGTCAGACAAAGAATTTGGAATAATCCTCTTAGTGAAGTTTAGTGAATTACAAGAAAACACAAATAGACAACTAAACCAAATTAGGAAAACAATGCAAGAGCAGAACAAGAAGTTCAGCAAAGAAATAGCAGCCATCCAAAAAAAAAAAAAAAAAAAAACCCAAACAGAAATCCTAGAGTTAAAAAATACAATAACTGGGGGCTGGCCCGGGGCTGAGTGGTTAAATTTCTGCATGCTCCACTTAAGTGGCCTGGGTTTGCAGATTCCGATCCTGGGTGTGGACCTACTCCACTCAACAGCCATGCTGTGGATGCATCCCACATATGAAAAATAGAGGAAGATGGGCACAGATGTTAGCTCAGGGCAAATCTTCCTCAAGCGAATAAAGAGGAAGACTGGCAATGGATGTTAGCTCAGCGTGAATCTTCCTCAGCAAACAACAACAACAATAACAACTGAACTGAAGAATTCAACAAGAGTTTCAAAAGTAGACAGGGCCATGCGGAAGAAAGAATCAGCAACCTAGAGAATAGGACATTGGAAATTACCAAGTCAGAGGAGTAAAAAGAAAAACAATGAAAAAGACTGAAGAAAGGATTCCTCGGGAACTATGGGACACAACGAAAAGAAACAATATTTGCATTGTGGGAATTCCAGAAGGAGAAGAGAAAGAGCAAAGGACAGCAAATATGTTTAAAGTAATAATGGCTGAAAACTTCCCAAACCTGGGGAGAGTAATGGACATCCAGATCCATGAGACCCAAAGGTTACCAAATAGGTTAAATCCAAACAGAGCTACACTGAGACGCAATATAATTAAATCGTCAAAAGTCAAAGACGAAGAAAGAATTGTAAGAGCATCAAGAGAATAGAGGGAAGTTACATGCAAGGGAAAACCCATGAGATTATTGGCGAATTTCTCAACAGAAACTTCACTACAGGAGAGAATGAGAAGACATATTCAAAATATTGAAAGAAAATAACTGTCAACCAAGAATTCTACATCCAGTGAGGATGTCCTTCAGAAAGGAAGGAGGGATAAAGACTTTCCTGAACAAACAAAAGCTGAGGGAGTTCATCACCACCAGACCTGCCTTACAAGAAATGCTAAAGGGAGTTGTTTGAGTGGAAGTAAAAGAACACTAATTAACATCATAAAAACATAAAAAGACATAAAATTGACTTCCTATTAGGGAAGATAAAGATAGCTCTCTTCCCTCCAGTTGTTTAAATCAATATTCAACATTCACATAACTGTATTTCTATGTCACCATCACTTATTTTTACCAAATTTTCCATCAAAATTATAGAACATTTTATGCAAATCCAAATACAACACACACACACACACCCCCCACACACACACCTTTCCTTGGAGATTTCCCTCTGGAGTCACTTCATCTTTCTGCTCCAGTCTAGACTGGGTGTTCTCCAGTTCTGAAAAGTTGTCATTCTGGCTCTTTCTTATTCTATTCTCCTGGTTGGAGTTCCTCTGTTCTATGTCTGGTAGCCAGAATTTTACTCCTTGCTGCTTATATGCCCTTATTTGGTACAAGCTGCACAGCTTTCTATAGGTTCAAGAGGAAGAGGGTATGGGATTTTGTGTGTCTGAAAAGGCCTTTATTTTATTCCCCACTTCATAATTCTGACTGGGTGAACATTTCTAAGTGAGGTACAACTCAATAGATTGCTACTGAAAAGCACGATGCTTTTTTGCCTCTCAAATCTTGTATATAAATCATTTTCTTTCCCATTGAAGAAAGGAAGAATGAAGTCCTTTACTATTTTCTCTTTATTAATCATTCTCTGAAATTTTGCAATAATGTGACCCGGAGTAGGTTTATTTTCATTTACTGTTCTTAACACCAGGTAAGAATTCTTAAATTTTTTTCTTCACTTCTGGAAAACTTTCTTCTCTTAATATTATTTAAGAAATACATCCCTCTTTCCCTTTGTTCTCTCTTCAGGAACTCCGGACAGATTGAACCGTCTGGATTGTTATTCCTATTTTCTTATCCATTCTCATCTGTTTCCCATTTCTTTTTCTTTTCAGTTTTCTGGAAGATTCTTCTCAATTTTACTTCCAATACTTTTATTTACTTTTTATTTCTGCTGTTGTTTTGGATCTTTCAACAGTATTTGCCAAAGTACAAACGTGCACAAATCATTAATGACAGCTCAAAGAATCATCACAAAGTGAAGACAGCATGTTACCAGCACCCAAGTCAAGAAACAAAATGTCCCTCATGTCATTTTATGCCCCCCTTTCTATCACTATCCCTTCCCTAATTCCCAAAGGTAATCACCATCCTGACGTCTGAAAGTACAGATTAACTTTTTTTAAAAAAAAATTCATATTAGATTTCTGGTGCTCTCACTACATACACACCCACACCCACAAAAGTAACTATGTAAGGAGATGCTTATACTAATTAGCTTCACTGTAGTAGCATCTTACTATATATATGTATATAAAAACATCATGTTAAATATCTTAAATATATACTGGTATTTAAAAAAGAGGAATAAAAATATTTTTATACCAAAAAAACCCACCTCTGTTTCCCACTAGACTGTGAGCTTCTCCAGGGCAAGACCATACTTGCTGTGTTCAGCGCTTCATCTCTGGGACCTAGCCTGGTGCCTGGCATGGAGGAGGACTCCAGAGCTGAGTACAAGGAATGAATGCAGGAATGCAGGAAGGAACACAAGGTCCTTGAGGTTCTGGGCTCCAGGAGGCACTCTGCACTCATTGGGAGCCTGGCCTATGGTCAAGGCAGGGAGGACCCTGCTGGACAGGCTGTAACTTAGGCAGTCTCTAGTCTGCAGGCTCCCAGCATAAGTGGCGTGGGAATGCTGAGGGAGGTGATACAGGGAACCTGGGCAGCCCAGGCCCCTAAGGACCCCCTGACTCAGCCTGGAGAGAGATGTATTAATTTTGAAGGAGTAGCAAAGGTGAGGCAGGCCAAGAGAGGCAAAGACCAGTTTTGAAGGCCAGTGGGGCCCAGTCTCTATCCTCAGAGATCCCCCTTAGTGTAAGCCTGCAGAGGCACACACACCTGCTTTCCACTCTCCCATCCTCTCTTCTCTCCCAAGAGCCTAAAGCTGATGCTCAGCCCATTCCACCACCCCCTCCCACCCCCACGCCTAAACTGGCACAGCCCAAGTCGGGGCTGGGCGCGAGGAGTAGTTGATGCAGTGACAGAACATTCAAAAAGATAGATGGACCCGGCTCAGGGGTGGAGGAGCTTGGGGCTGCCTGGCAGCGCTGGGCGGAGAATGTAGAGTCCTCGCACGCACCGCGCCGGAGCACTCCGGACTAGGCGGTCCCCAGATCCGCCAGCGGCGTGGAGCATAGGGACTGCCCCTACCCACTGCACAGCGGAAGCGGCAGCGTCCAGGTGAGGGGAGGGTCCACCCCAGTGCGGGAGGGTTTGTGGGGCCTACGAGAGCAAGGTCAGGTTGGTAAAGGCCCTGACAGCCGATGCCTCCTCTTGCTCTGGCCCTCCCCCTGACAGCATCACAGCGGGAAGACACTAGCGAAGCCTCGGAGACCGCACGTCTCGGAGAGGCGCAACAGATCGAACCAGAATCGTTTCGTGGGGGCCAAAGGGGAGGACCTGGTCATGGCCGGCTAGATGCTCTTCCTCCTCGGGCTTTGGGCCAGCGCCTAGAGGCTGTATGTGTGCATGTGTCTTTCCGTCCGTCTGCTTGGTGCCCTCCAATCCATGCTCCCGCCTGCCTCCCTTCCGAAGGCTGCCCGGAGGGGTCTCTGCTCTGCCCTGGAAGCCCAACCCCAGCCCAGCGCCGGCACCACAGGCTGTGTGCGCGCCCCAGGGACTCCCTGCGACCCAGCTCACACTTGTCGCCCCCGCCTGCTCCCCACTTCCCGCCTCTGCGCGCTGGCACTTCAAGGGGGTCGGGGTGAGACCTGTGGACCCTCCGACTGGGCACAGAAAGTGCAGACCCTGGCACATAGTAGATGAGGGTCCGGGAGAAGTGTGGATGCGCACGCGGAGCCCTGCTGGTCAAGCCTCTCCAAGTCCTTTCCCCCTAACTTCTCATCGTCCAGCTCCCGGTCCCCCCGCCCCCACTCTGGGTGGGGAAGCACCAGAGCCAAGGAATCCTGCAGTCTCCTAGTGGTCCCCCGACGGCCGCTGCCGTTCAGGACTCGGAGGACTCCGCGAGTCCAGGGGCGTCTCGGCCCCGGCGCGGTCCCTGGACGGAGCCTCGCTCTGCAGCCCTCGGCTCCCCCCGCTGCGCTCCGGCAGCCCAGCCCTTCTCACCTGCTCTCCTCTGCTCCGCCGCCTCCGCCGCCGCGGCACCGCACCCAGCAGGACTGCGGGCCCGAGTGTGAGCGGGAAGGGATCGCCCGACGCGTCAGCAGTGCGGGGGTGGGGGCTGCCGCCTCTGTCGGTGGTGGAGCCTCCGACGTCGCCTGTCCCCGCGGACTCGCGACTGGCTGAGGGCGAGCCGGCCTCGCCTGTTCTCTCCTTCCTCCTGTTCCTCCTCCCTCCCGTCTCTCCTTTTTCCTCCCTCTCCCAGCCCCACCCCTGTGTCTCTCCCTGTCCGTCCTCTGTCTCTCCGCCCCCCACCACCACCTCCCGGCCCCCCGCCCCTGCTCGGACGGCTTCCCGGATGAGCTCGTGCGAGGGAGGCAGAATCCAGGCCTGAGAAGGGGGTGCAGGACGTTGCCCCGCCTGTGCCCACTGTCCCCAGCCCAGCCTTCCCCGGTCCCCGCACTCCCCCAGCCCCATTATCCTAGCTCCGGCTAGCAGCGCAGAACCCAGGGGAGGGCTGCGTCTGGGGAAATCTGCGCCCTCCCCACCGTCTAGGCCAGGCTCCAACCCTACTACAACTTCTTTCACAATAATAATGATGATGATGATAATAATAATAAACCTGTTTGTTGATCACTGCAGGTTCTCCCTCCTTTTCTATCCCCACCCCATCCCTGCTGGCACTATGCTGGGAGGGGCATACGGACCTGGGGATGCTTAGAGACACGCAGTCACAGGCAGACACTCGACTCTCCCTCCAGACAAAGCATCCCCCCCTCCGCCCCACACAGGAAAACACACAGACAACCCACAAAGACAGACCCTGCCCAGACAACACACACACAGTAGACAAGCAGACCGAGAGCAGACGTGCACACACTGGCAGTGCAGACCCCCACAGGCGTTGTCTAATACACAGGCGTACCCCAACACCGCGAGCTCTCCTCGCTGAGTCCGAGGACTCTGCGGCCATCACCTAGCCAAGGGCTTCAGGACAGAGAGTGGAGCACAAACGAGGGCCTGGGGCTCCTGGGACCCACACTCAAGGTGGGGAGACTTCTCTGACAGCCCTGAGCGGCTGCTTTCACTCAGAGATCCAGTCGGGACTCAGACCCGCACGGCCTGGGACACAGCAGACACACCCACAACTGTTCCCCTACTCCTCGTAGGCTAGAACCTGGTTCTCTAAAACGAACACACACACGTCACACACGCCCGTTTCCAGAGATGGGGCCCTGAAAGATGGGGCCGGTTTTCCTTCCGCTGCCCGAAACAGCTCAGCCTCTACTCCTTTTTGGAGCCTGGACCGGACAGGATGCCCGGCTCGAAGGGAAGCCCAGGCCGGCGCCTCCAGGCTCTGTGGCGATTCAGGGCGTGTCCTGAAGGGGCGGGGCCCAGCGCGTCCGGCGGGAGCGGGTCCTCAGGCTCCCCCGGGCGGCGCCCTGGGGCGCTGCGCTGGGCCTGGGAGGGCGGGGCTGTTGCAGGCCGAGGGGGGCGTGTGTGAACCAGGGTGTCCGTGGGTGAGAGTCCCTGTCGGACTTGCTTCTCTCGTAGCTCCTTCTCCAAGTAGCAAAAGAGCCACAGGCTTCCCGGGTGCCCACCGAGCTGAGACCTGGACTGAGGCTAGATCCGGCTCACCCGACCCTCGGGCTGGCCCTGTGCCAAGCTGCCCACCCCCAGCAGTAAAGAGACTCGGTCTCAGATAGACACGGTTTATTGATTCAAGCCGGAGGCACCGCGGTGCAGCCGGCCAAGTTGGCACTGGGAGGTACGAAGGAAAGATAGACAGACAGACGCATGGCTTTACACAGGGGAGCCCCGAGGTGGCGGCCCACGGTCCCCTTCATCTCTGTCAGGAGCGCATCGCTTCGCGTGCCTCTGTGCTCCACGCCCCCTTGGACCAAAAGGAGAGGGACACAGAAAGGGTCATGGAGAGGGGATCCCCGCAGGGGAAGTCAAGACAGGGGAGGGGCTGGGGTATTCGCTGGAGGGGGCGGGCCCTGAGCCTGAGCTGGCCAGTGAGCTCACAGAGCAGCCACCTTGACCGAGGGGTGGGGAGTGGGTGGGTGGCCCGGAGGAGGAGCGGGGCTGCTAGCTGCGGGTGTAATAGTCGTAGTCGTCCTCACACTCCTCAAAGGGGCCAGGCGGGCTGCAAGGCGCGCCGTCTGGGTCGGACACAGGGCGCTCACGCAGGCGCACGGCATCGTACAGACCCTGCGGTGGCTCATCCAGCAGCACATCGCGCTCGGAGCGGGAGCGCGTCAGGAGGCCCACGTTGCGCAGCAGCAGCAGGACGGGCGCGTAGAGCAGGTTGGCCAGGCCCATACCAAGGCTCAGCTGCGCAAAGCCAAGGGAGTGTACAATGTGGCCCGCCACTATGGGCCCGAGCGCATAGGCCACGGAATACGAGATGTCGGCGATGGCATAGACGCTGCCGTAGACCGAGACGTGGCGCACGTCCACCAGGAAGGCGAGCGTGGGCAGCAGCGCCGTGTCCACCAGCGCAATGCCGAAGCAGAGGCCGCAGAGCGAGATCGCTAGCGGTGCAAAGGACCGGCAGGCGGGCACTACGCACGAGCTGGCGCCGATCACTGCCAGCCCCAGCGCGCCGTAAAGCCACTGCAGGTGTGGGTAGCGCGCCGCCAGTCTCACGGTGAGGTAGACGCCTAGCACGTGTGGCACGAAGGCCGGCAGCCAGGCCATGCCCACCTCCCACTCGGACGCTGCCATCGTGCGCTTCATCCACGTGGCGATGGTGGGCTCCAGGAAGGCGAGGGGGATGTTGCAGGTGGTGAGCGCGCCAGCCACCACGGCGATGTAGGGGTCCAGCATGAGGCGGTGGATGGGCGTGCCCACAGGGAGGTTGGCTCGCGCTCGCGCCGCGGCCGAGAAGGGCTTGGCCACCGCCAGCAGCAACACAGCGTCGAACAGCGAAACGGCGGCGAGCACCAGAAAGGGCCCTTGCTTGCCTGCGAACTGGTGGAGGAGGCCCCCGAAGGGTGGCGCCACCAGGCTTCCGAAGCTGATGAAGGCCAGCGCCACGCCCAGCGCGCGACTGCGCTCGGGCTCTTCGGGATACTTGTCCGCGATCATGGCAATGCCGGACGTGTCCGCGAAGGCCGAGCCCAGGCCCTGCAGGCTGCGGGCGGCGAAAAGCGTGGCGTAGTCCTCTGCGAAGGCAAACATCACGGTAGAGGCGAACATGACGCCCAGGCCGATGAGCAGCGGCACGTCGTAGCCCATGCGGTCGATGAAGGGCCCGCTCAGGGGGTTCACAAGCAGCTGCAGGATGGCCTTGGAGGCAAAGAGCACCCCGATCTTCACGTCCTCGCTCTCAGTGGGGACGTGGGGCTGCGGGGCAGACCGGGTCGGCCGCGCGGCCGTCGGGGACTCTGAGGTGTTGACCATGTCGGCACTAGTATTGGCCGGAGTGGGCGGCGGCAGGATGGGCACCCGCACTTCGGTGGCCGGGTTGGGGCTCCCGTGCATGTGGGCGACATAGTAGGGCACGATGGGCACGATGACCATGTACAGCATGTTGTCCAGGAAAAGCGCGACACACACGATGACCAGCACCAGGCGCCGCTGCCGCCGGGGCTCTTGCAGCGCCGCGCCTACCGCCTCCGACAGCTTGGTGGCTGCCGTCCGGGCCTGGCCCGCCGGCGCCGCCGGTTCCATGGCGCCTGCCCGCCCGCTCTTCCGAGGACGCCTCCGCCGGGGCCGGGCGCCGGCGCCTGCAGTGCAAAGAAGAGAGCACAGAACTTCGGGGTCGCGGTCGGCGCCGCGCGACGGCCCCCGCGCCTCAGGTGGCTGCAGGGCTCATGGCCCTGCGCCGGGGGAAAGGGAAGGACCGCCGCTGCTCGGAGCCGAGGCCCGCACCCGCCGCCGCCGGGCTCAGGGGCGGTCAGGGCAGGCGGGCTCGCCGAGGGGCCGGGGCCGGATGAGCGCACCGCGCCTCCCGCGCGCCCGCAGCCGCCCCCGCAGCGCTGAGAGGCCGCCCGCGCGGGCCGAGGGGCATGCTGCTGCCGCCCGCCCGCCGGCTCGCTGGCCCCGCCGCCGCTCTCCCCTCCCCTCGCGTCGGCTCTTGCCTCCTCCTCCGCCGCCTACTCTTTTTTTCCTTTACACTCGGGGCTGTGACGCTGCGAGTCTCGGCCCCCGAGTGGTGCCCGGGCCACTTGCGTCGCTCATGCTAATACGACGTCGGCGGGGCGGGGGCCGGGGGCGGGGCGCGGCCGGGAGGGGGTCCCCTCCCCAGATGCGCCAAAGCTGGAAGCCCCAGGAAGGGGTCTTGGCGCGGAAAGAGTCCTGGCCAAGCCCCTGAAAATGGGTGTACCGCGCGAGGAGCGTGTTCTCCGCCTCCCCAGTTCTAGGACCCGCGGGGTCCGCGCCCGCTCCTCTCCCCTCGGAAGGGGGCGCGCAGCGGCCGCTTCTCCTCCGGCCCCGTGGGAGAGGGGGGCGCCGGGGGCTCCAGATCTCCGTCTCAGCCTGGATTTCGGCGCATAGCAGGCAGGGAGCCCCCGAGGTGAGCCGCGGCTGGATCCATCCGTTCTCGAAGCTGGAAAGTGGGGTGGTGACTGGAGGGGCGCCGGGTATGGATCCCCCAACCCTTTCCCTGGCCACGCCCCCTGGCCCCTTCCACCCCGGGGAAGGGAGGGGGAGGCGCAGAAGCTGGTGGACCCGGTTCCGACAGACCGGCCCTTCCGGAGAATGTCATAGCAGAGAATTCCAGACTATGAGCATCTGGGGATGAGGGGAGAAGTCGCCTCGCCCCCACCCAAGGCCCCAAATATCAGCCCTGCCACTCCCATCCTCCCGCACTGCCTCGCCACCCTTTCCCAGCCAGTACTCCCCCTTTCCGTTTTAACTGCCCGGGTCCCCCAGCTCCGCCTCTTCTTCCAACCCTCCTCATACCCGCGCCCGCCGCTCTCCCTCCCCCCACCCCCCAACTCTAACTCCTCCCAGGCCCTCTGCGCCCTGGACCAAGCCCTCCCTCCGCTCCTGCGAGGCCCCGCCCCCTTCCCTCCCCCACCTCCCAATCTCCAGAGCGGCTTTCAAGTCCCGGGTGGATCTGGGAGTGATGTGGCTGGGGTCTTCTCTTGGAAGTGTAAGAACCCGCGTGGGCGCCGCGCCCCTCCCGAGTCAGGACTCGGCAGCTTTACTCCCATCAGAGGCTCAAGGGAGGCTCACCTTCCTGGAGGGCGGGCCCCGCTCTCAGTAGACAAGCTGAGCCGCCCTAATGTCTCCCCTAAAGAGCGTTGGCCCTGGATGGCACACTGAGTCCGTGTTCCAGGCCGCGGGCTGGCCGGAGAGAGGCTGAGGCAGAGGAGGTTGGGAGACTTGTGTTGTTGAGATGACAGTTTGTCTCTCTTCCAGAGTCAGAGAGGATTCTTCCCATCTTTCTAGCCTCAAAGGCAAGCCAGCATTAGATCCAGCTGCTTCCCCTACCTGCTGCCCATCCCAAGGAGGCACCGTGATGCCGGGCGAGGAACTTGGGCTTTAGAGACAAACCACTGAGATGGCTCCTGGCTCTGACGCTCACTAGTTAGAGTGCCTCCTGGAAATTACTTGGCATGTCTATCCCTCAGTTTCTTTATCTGTAAAATGGGATGATAGTACCTACTGCTGAGAGCGCCTGGCATATAGTAAGAGCAATGTAAGTGCTTGCTGTAGTTATTATCATCTGTAAAATGGGCTACTGTCTTCATTTCCCAGTTGTGGGTCTTGCGAAGAACAGATAAAAAGTACAAGGCACCCTGGCTTCCTGACTAGTCCCTCTGGTTAGGTGGGTATTGTGATTCCAGGCTCTGTGCTGGTTGGTGGAGGGCCTGGACGGCATCAGAAAGTTGGCTTCTGTCCCTGAAATGGCCGTGGGGAGAAGTGATGGAGACCAGGGCGTCAGGGTGAGAGGCAGCGGTCTTGCCACCTATTGCCCAGTCTCTCCCCCACCCAGGCACCCAGGGGTGGAAGAGAAACTCTTCCACTAAAAGAGCTGCCTGTGCTGCTCTGCAGTGGCCGACTGCCCTGTGCCTGAGGGAGGGGAAGAGCCCCAGGATGGGGACAGGCCGGGCTCTGTGGCTCTTGGGCAAGTCATAGCCTCTTTCTGGGCTCCAGTCTTGGTCTCTGTTAAGTAAGGGATTAGGGGAGAGAGCTCCCTTGCTGCAGCTCTGAGGGGAAATGGGTCCTGCAGAGGGCTCTGGGGTGAGAGAATGATTTTAAATTTTATTTGAAGGGCTTTAGTCAGTACACACACTCTCCATCTCCTCGAAGTCTCTTTGCAGCTGGCTTCACACATTTATGTCACCTGCGTGTCTCTCCAGTCATTTGAGTTTGAGACCTCTGGCCTCTTCTGACTCTCCCATTATAAGGCTTTTAAAGGGACAGTCTTCCAGCTTGCTGAACATTTTTATTTATGCATATATTATTTTCCCTGACCAAAATAAGTGGGGGTTTAAAGCAGAAGCTTTGTGTCTGGGGGCTGAAGAACAGTGGGATCTTAGAGAAGAGGAACTCTCCCAGGGCCTTTATGGTGCAGACCCGGTCTCCCAACCCTCTGGCCACAGGATTCATGTCTGTTCCTGAGCATGAAGGCAAGGTATCTCTGGGCTCCTCCGTAACTCTCCAGTCCTCCGTTCATTCCCCCATGGCAGGAAACAGACTCACTTATTAAGCACTTCACTGTGCCAGGGGTGTTGTGTGTGCTGTTTTATTTAACCCTCACTCAGTCCTGTTGCAGTGTAGGTGCTATTGCCCCTGTCTTACTGACGAGGAAGAGGGGCGTGGAGAAGCTGGGTCACTTGCCCAAGATCCCAGCAGTAGAGCCTGGATTTAAATGCAGGCTGTGAGGCCTGTCTTGTGGTCCTCACACTCCCTCCCTGTCCCTTGTGCCTCGTTGTGCTTCTGCTGCTCCATCTGCAAGGTGGCCACACCCTGGCAGTGTTGGGGAGAGAGGCAGCTGAAGATCCACGGCAGGAGGAAGGTCCTGGGCTGGCTCCCTAAGGAGGCCCTAGGGACGCTGAACTTGCTCACCCTCCAACTTCCAGCTCAGAAGGCAACCCCCCTCCTTTCCCGTCCATCAGCAGACCCAAGGACTAGGGTGCAGGAATTATAGGGAGGTGAGGACCCTTTACCTCGGCACAAGGCAAGGACCCGAGCCTTGGTGGGAGGTGGAAACAACCTCCGTTCTTGCTCTGGAGCGCGGGGAGCTGTCCAGGGTGCTGTCCCCGGTTCTGCCACTTGCCAACCAGCCTCCCACAAGGGCACCGCCCCTCCATCTTCCTGCGCCAGTGGCTTCCTCTTTACCAGAACTCTTGGTAAAGTCCTTTCCGGAGACTCCTCTATCTGGGTGCAAATTACAGGCAAAAGGAAACTTCCCATCCAATCCTATCAGAGAAAATGGAAGCATTTTTTTTTCTCTCCTTTCTCAACCAGATGTATGAACTGTTGCTACAGAGTACATATCTCGTACTAAATGTAAGTTGAATAAATAAAGGAAGAAATCTATTTATTAGACACATCGACAGGTTTATAATGTGCCAGGCACCATTCTAAGCATTTAACAAACATTAACTCATTTAATCCTCTTACCAACCTTCATATTACCCTTTTACAGGCAAGGACACTGAGATACAGTAATTTATCCACAGTCAGAGAACTCACAAGTGGTGGAGACAGAATTAAAATGCAGGTTTTCTAGCTCCAGCATCCAGCTCTCAGCCACCATGCCATCCTGTTCCGGGATGAATGAAGATTATGAGACCACTTATTTGAAAGTATCTAACTCAATGCCTAACACTTAGGAGGAGCTTAATTATTATTGTTCTGTGTGGATAGAGACAGAATGGTGATTTCTGGCTGGCAATCTTTCTTCTCAATTTATCCATTGAATACACTTGTGGCCTCAGTCTGCTAGAACAAGGTCCTTTCTCTGCTGGACTAGTGCCATAGTGGAGCTTGCTGGAGCTCACTGAATCTTGGTATATGGCAACTTGGGGAGGGGGTGGAAAGATAGCCATTGTGCACTTGTGCTTGTGTCTAGTGTTTGTGTGTGTTCTTGAGGGAGTTGTGAGGGGCGCTGCTCTGGAGGAAGTCATCAGCCCATCTTGGCCTCTTATCTGAGAAGGTCATGGGCCCAGTCAATTCCAGGGCCTTGCCATTTGTTGCCTCATGGAGACAGCTGGTCCCAAAGATGTGAAACGGCCTTATTTCTGTGGAGAAGCAGGTTGATGGTGGTGGTGGTGGCGTGTGGGCGGGGCACTTGCTCTTGATTTATTATTTCTTTGTCTCCCTGGAAGCACTTAAGTGCAGGCTTCGTTCCAATGAAGCTCCTGAGCCTCCTTGGATTCCAATACTGGGGGAGGAGGTGCAGCTTACCCTGTCCTCACTGCCCCCTCCCTTATGTGCTTCCTCAGGAGGGCCTCAGGGCCTCAGCATCACTTAATTAATTTAGGCTTCCCCAGCCACATATTCTCAGATTCAAAGGAACAGAGCGGCCCCTGTCAGCCTTTCCCGGAAGCCTGTGAGTCTGGTGGCTGCAAGCCAGGAGGACTACGTGCCTGCCTGCCCGCCCTTGGCCAGCCTGTCCTCAGAGGCCAGACCTGCCTTGTGCACAACATAATGCAACTCCAGTGGGAACAGAAGGGGGCTGCAGCTCCTGTACTGTGGGGAGGCCTCAGAGCCTCTCTCTGCAGCTCCTAGAGAAGGGACTACCCCCACCTGCTTTCCTTCTGACTCCCTACTCTCCCTGTGAATCATTGGGTGGAAGCAGGGCCTCAAAATCCCCTTGGTTTCTGCTCCATCCACTCGCTTCCCATCCCAATCCAATGAGTGTTTCGGGTTCATCTCCCTCCTCCTTTGAGACAACCCCTGCCTCCAGTTCAGACCCCAGATCTTCCCCCAGCACTGGGGCAGTCACAATTTGTCCCTTGCCTCCTTGCCTCCTGGCCAAGCCACTCCTGCATGGGTACCAAACTTCTTTTCTCTGTGAAGTTTCAGGCAAGTTCCCAGGCAAGACCTCGCAGGGCCCCGTGCTGCCTGGAACTAGAGTCCAGTTTCTTCTCCCAGCATTGTAGCTCTCCACAATGTGTCCCTGCCTTTCCTGTCCTCCTCGTCTTCCCTAATGTGCCCCAGGAGCTCCCACTTCTGCATCTTTGAACCTGACGTTCTCTTGGTCCATGCCCAGCCTTGCCTCTCCTTGGTTGCCATACGTGCTTCTTTGATTCCTGAAATATTGTGAACAACCTTCCTTTCACCCTGCCATGAATCCCATTGCATTTGCTACTCCTCTTCAGGAATTTATCCCATGGAATTGGTCCTGTTCCCCACCGCCCCCCACCAGCCTGAGAGCTCCTTGAAGGTAAGATCAGCATCTGTGTGTCTAATAACAAGTTCTTTCTTGTTATGCATTCTGCAGAGCACCGGCCATAACACTTTGCATAGGAACTGATGTGTCAGTGGTTTTTAAATCTATCTCTACACTTATTAAGATGAAAATTACTCATGTAAGTAATACATAAATAGAAGTTGCTCATAAAGATGCTCAAGGAACTAGAGCATTATAAATGTTCCTTCCTGGCCCCCAATCTTGGTCCCCTCTGCTACCTCTCAAATACTGCCACTGCTGCTGTTTTTATGTGTATTTTCCAAGCCCTTTCTAAACCCTTTCTGCGGTATCTATGAATCTATATAAAATGTAACATAAACAGCCCCTATGTTTAAATAAGTATATTTTAACATAAATGTATCATATTTATGTAACATAAATGTATCGAACACTTAACATAATTGTTGTTATATATGTATCATTCTGCAGCTCTCTCCTTTTCTACTCAACAATATATCCGCTCTAGTCTGTACAGAGATAGCTCTATTTTCTTAGCTGCTGCATAGCATTTTTTGTTATGAAAACACTTCAGTGTTTGCAGCCATTTCCATATGATGGACATTTGAGTTATTTCCAATTTTTAGGTGTGACAATGTTGCAATGAATCTCCTTGTGCTTGTGTGGAAGTGCTCCCCCGGGAGCAACAACTTGGTCAACCCCAGCGATCTGTGTGCATTTTAAATTTACCAGAGGGGAAGGGGGTAGGCAGGAGGTGAAAGGGGTAAAGGGGGCACAGGCGTATGGTGACAAGTGGCAACTAGACTTTTGGTGGTGAACACAATGTAGGCTATACAGAAGTTGAAATATAGTGATGTACACCTGAAATTTATATGATGTTAAAAACCAATGTTACTTCAATAAAAAAAAATAAAGAGAAAAAAAAGAAATTTCCAAATTGCCCCCTAAAGTGGCTGCATAAGTGCATATGCCCACAAAGCAACGTACAAGACACAATTCCCAGCACCCCCGCCAACACTTGCTCTTGTCTCTCTTTGTCAGTCTGGCGGGAGAAAAATGTTATTCATTTTTGTCTTAATTATATAATTGTTTTAATTGGCTGAGTACCTTTTCACATGTTTAAAGGCCATTTGTATTCTCTTTTTTTGTAAATTGCCTGTTACTTTCTTCCCCCATTTTTTCTATTGGAGTGTCTTTTTCTTCCTGAGTTGTTGCAATAGAATATCATCATTAAATAGAATAATCTCGTTAAATAAGATATCTTTGCCCTGGACATGCCCATTGTGGCTGAAAACTGTTGTTACTTCTTCACTACCAGAATTTGTGATTTATACTGATTGGGCAGGATAAATTAGAGTGGATGTGAAGTCATCACAGCAATTAAAACCCTTTAGAGCCTCTTCATCATCAGTGGGAGAGAGTCCAAATTCTTTAGCTCGATATAATCCATATACCTCTATAATCCATCTATCTCTATGGTCTTGATATGATGCCCAGATTTGATTCCTGTTTCCAGCACCTTCTACCTGTCTAACCTTGAGTGAATTTACTTCAATGCTCTGGATCTAGGTTCCATCATTTTAAAAATGTACAGAGCTGTCCCTCCTCTGCAAGTTTCTAACTCTCTGATCTTGTCAAGGTTACTTAACCTCTCCAAATCTTACTTATGCAACTATAAAGTGGGTGCATTGACAATGCCTCACAGGGTTTGGTATTGATGGAATGAGATTCCTTGTGAAGTAAGTTGATGCTGTTGTTAATTATACCCCCTCCTGTCTACCTAGATGACTTCTACTCACCTTTTATGATCAATCTGAGCCTCTTTGTCCCACCTCCCAAATAAAACTGATCTCTCCTTCCTGTGTGCCCAGACCATGCTTCTGTCACTGTACTTGCCACATGTATCATGAGGACACATTCACATGTCTGTTTGCTCTACCAGGATGTGTGTCCTTGCAGGAAGGGTCTGAAGTGGCCAGATTGTGCTCAGCCCCTGGTACCCAACACCCCCAATAGATGACTCTGCAATGGAAAAATAAGCTTATTTGTCACTCTTGAAAAGAATTGAGCTTCCTCATTGTGCCAGGATTCTGTTGAGCCTAGGAATGGCCAGAGGGACACTTAGAGGAAAGCTGGAGTGTTTCTGCAAAATACCCCAGATACACCCTGGGGAGAGCCAGGAAACAGATCTGCTCTAAGGCTCCCTGACGCTGCAGCCTCATTGAAGAGCTCCCCTGATTGACTAGTGGGGTAGGCAAAAAGATATTTAAGGGAAACTGCATTCTACAGTCCTGGTTGGCTCTGTTGGGAAAATGAAGATAGATGAAGGCTGCCAGCCATCTCTCCTGGTTTTGGAGGCTTGTCTTGATGTGAAAAGTGAGCACTGATCAGTCGGAGTCACTTCCATTTTCAGACTTGAAAAGTGTAGGTTTAGGGCAGGAAGTCTTGGAGGCCAGCGCAGAGAGAGGGCAGAGAACCTCCCTAGAAGGACGCCCCATTGGGCTGCTGCGTGCTTCTTAAATCAGTGTATCCCCAGCACCCAGCACACTCTCTGTGCATAGGAAGGCTCAGTGGAAATCCAAGGGAGGGGCTTATTTTGGAGCGAATTGTTCTGAATGGGTACGTAGTGACAGGCTTCACTGAGAACCGGGGAAACCCTCTTTGTTTGGGTGATGTGACCACAGGTTCAAGACCCTCTGTCTTGAAGCCTCCGGAAACAGATTCCCTCTCAGAGGGGCCCCAGGTGCCGATGGTGGAGATGCAGGTAAGAGGCCCCATCTGGTGAGAGGGCCAGCCCAGCAGAGCCTGCATACTGGCCTCGCTACCCTGAGCCTCCAAGTCATTGTGGGCGGTCTAACTTGTAAACATGGGCCCAGAGAGGGCAACGGCAATGCAGAGTCGGCCCAGTTTCCCTGACTTGTGTCTGAGTGGCTGGAAGTTGGTCCTTTTCCAGGCTGCCTGCCAGCACCTTCTCCAGACGTGTCCATGACGTAAGAGAGAGAGGTCATCAAGAAGTCCTAGTGTGACCCCTGGCCAGTGGAAGGCTTTTATTGTTATTAGCTTTCAATCTCATAACACCCCTGTGAGCTGTCCTCATCTGAGCCCCATTTTATAAATTGGCAGTGCAGGGGGTTGAGTAATGTGCCAAGGTCACATGGCTGCCTGACTCATGCCCATGGGTTTATCCTTTTGGCCATGTGGCCTCTATGCTTTGGGGGCCTGTAGAATTATTTTGTGGCCTTCAAAGCCCCACTCTTTCCCCCAAAATTGTGTGCAGGGTCACGGCCTCCATCCTTTTCCAGGTGTTGGGGACCATCCAGCTCCACGTACAGAATCTGTATCTGTCTCCTTCTCCAGACATCCTGATCTCTGTCCCTGTTATCTCATGCTAGGACCATTGCAGTAGCCTCTTGGCAGATCCCCTTGCCTTCTGTGTTGCCACCAGCTCCTGGCCCCTCAAACTTCTCTCACAATCTTTTTAAAACATAAATCTTCCCCATAGTAGGCACTCAGTAGATAGTTGTTAAATTGGTCATCCTCCTGATTTAAATTTCCATTGCCAAGGGTCAAGGTCGGAAGCTAACCATGACTTTCAAGGCCCTTGTTGTGTGACCCCAGCTCCTCCTCATGCTGCTCTTTCTAGTTATATCTGCCACACGTGCATACCTGCCTGCCCAGGATGTGTGGGTCCTGCCACGTCCAGTCCCACTGTTATCCTTTTCTCTGTCCCAACAGAATGGGTTACTCACCACAGAGAGCATCCTGACCCATGTGCACATCCCTCCACCCTAGCACCACCGGCGTGAGTCCCACATGGCTTCTCCCCACCTTGGCCTGTGTGTAATCCATCTAATATCTCCCAAACCCACAATGGGGTCTCACAGGTAGAAAACCATCTGGGAATGGTTTGTGCCACACACATACACACAGATGTGTGTACCGGCCCCTCTGAAGTGAGGCACACTCTCGTTTCCACTGTATTTATGTAAAAGCTGGTAACAACCCACTAACTTGGTTTTACAGCCAACAAATTGTTGGTGACCTGCAGCTCAAGAAGCTTGGCACTGGCTCTCTCATTCCCCATGACAACCTCGTCGTGTTGATCTTTATCTCTCCCATTTATGTCTGATGAAACTGAGATATGCAGAGATGAAGTGGCTCACTCCGGGTCGCACAGCTAGGAAGCAACGAAGCCAGGGTTTGAACCCAGGTAGGTGGCCCCAGAGCCCATGCTCTGAACCCACAAATGTGGCTCTGATGGTTGATGGGGGCTCGAGGGGCTGGGTGACTCGGTAGGACAGGAGGCCATAGTGAGCGCCCTGCAGCTCCCAGCTCCCTACACACCTGTGGGAAGTGGCCAGCAGAGAAGGAAGAGCTGGAGCATTCACCCTCCCCTCCAGGGACGAGCTGCAGCTGTGGGTGACTTTGCCCAGAACACTGCTCTTTCCCCTTAAGGGGAGAGGGGCAGCTAGCTTGTACCGAAGTGAGGGACATCAGGGTCCTTTCCTCATCTGGGGCCTGTGCTCAGGGACGAGGTGAGGACCGGGCAGAGCAGGGGTGTCGGGGAGGGCTGGCGGGTGCATGGATGGGGCAGGGGAGTGGAGAGCAAAGTGCAAGGCAGGGACGCCCCTAATCCTGCCCGTGACTGTGCACCGGTAACAGCCAGTGCTTCTCAAACGTCGGCTGTGACCCTCTCAGATCTGTCACCTCCTTGCCCCCAGCACCTGGCACCATGCCTGGCACATGTGGAATGAACAAATAAAAAGTGGCTCTTTTTGGAGGCATTTGCCTGGAGGAAAGTGACTGTAGTTCTCACTCTTTCTTGTTGAGGTAGGAAGATGTTAAGATCTGTCTGGAGAACTTTGGGGGACAGCCCTGTGGACTCATGGCAGGAGGAGGCGCTGAGATGAGGTCCCCCTGAGAGAGAAAGTCTGGGCCGGCAAGTTGGGGATTCTGAGCCCCAAACTCCTGGTGATGTCGTGGGAGGTCCTAGAGAAAAAGCCTACATCTGGATGGAAAGACCTGGCCCCTTGGGGCACGGGCTGGTGGCCCAGGACACCCCTGACTGACCCTAACTCCTGCCACTGGCCACAGAAGTCAAGTTCTACAGTAAGGCCCGACGCAGGGGTGTCTGGACGTGTGAAGCAGGTGTGGCCTCCCTCTCTCCACAGGTGTGTGGGGACTGGGCAGCTGGGGGTGGCGGCTGCGGGGAAGACCAGCAGGGCACTCCCACCTCATTGAAAATGTGATCAGCTTTGAGTACCAAGAAGACCAACCAAAGCATTGTTTGCCTGGGTAATTAAGATGCTACTAATTAAATTTCACTTAAAGCTAGTTTCAAACTAATTCTTGATGACACATGCGCACACCCTTCAGAAGGAATGCGCCTGTCTCCTCTGGGCTGTGAGGCCCCAGCAGGCTGCTTCACCCTCAGCAGGCTCCAGGCCTGGCCAGGCTGGCACAGAGGGGGCCGTCTGGGGGTTTGTAAATGAATGAGTGACAGGTGGACAGGTGCCATTCCCTCGCTTGAACTTCTTGGCTGCCATCAGGTAGCAGACTGCATGACCTGGAATGTTCCTCTTGTCTGATCCCAGATATCAAGCAAATTCCAGCCTCCCTTGTTCAGTGTTTAGTCTGCACAGTTGATGGGCTCAGAAAGCCTCTGTCCTTCCCCAAGTGACGGGAAGGAAGGAGGACAGCGGGGCCAGGCCCTGCCCTTCTCAGCCCTTCTCAGCCCTCCCTTGTGACAGGTGGGACCCACCGAGCACTCCTGGGGGCTTAGAAGGGCCCAGGCTGAACCCCACATGGAGGAGCACCAGATAAGACCCTCTACCTGGGGTGGGAGTGACAGGCTGGCCCAAGCTGTCCTCCCGTCCCCATCTGATAGGCCCTAGTTCCAATCCCAGTAGGAGGGATGGTGAGAGGCACTGGGCCCAGAATCAGTCCTGGGTGTTTTCGAGAGAGAAAATAAGAGGACTCTTTCCTGGGAAGAGGTGGAGCCTGGCTGGGCTGTCGCAGGCCAGAGGGGCGGCAGGTGGGGTGGGAGGATAGGTGCATCCTGACGGATGCCGTGGCGGGAGGAGAAGAGGGAGGTGCTCCCGGTGGGAGGCCAGGCCAGGCCAGGTATGGGGTGGGGTGCTGGAGGGCAGAGCCCTGGGACTGGAGGGGCAGTGTGCCAGGGCCCGGGGAGCCAATTGCCTTTCCATGGCTAATTGAAGGGGACAATATACAGATTCCCATGTTTGGGATTTTCCTTGAGAATACAGTCCCAGATGTGGAATGACTGGTCTGAACGGTAGGACCATTTTTACATCTCTTAACACAAAGCCAATAGGCTTTCTAAAAGCATGATCTGATTCCATTTCCACTAACTATAAGGGTGCTTCTTTCCTCCCTGACAGCATAGCCAGTGCTATCATCTTAAAAAACTAACAAGCTAATAGGGGAACCATGCCACCTTGGCTAATTACTGCCCTCGGGGGATTAGACGTCAGTGTTGTGCCCTCCCGGTGGCCTCCAGGCACTCTGGTCTAGACTCCACCCCCACACCTCTCAGCAGGGCCTGGGCATGCCTACTCCACCCACCTCAGGCCCTTTGCACATGCTCTCCCCTCTGCCTGGGAAGTAATCCATCTGCATGTCTCGTTCCCACATCTCCCTCCCATCTGCACTTGTCACTGAAGCCCTCCCAGACCACCTTGCTTAAAACTGCAGCCCAGCACTTCTTATCCCTCCTGGCTGCTTTGTTTTTTCCAGTGTGCATGGTCCCATATGTGTAGTTCATAGATTAGATTTATTGTCTGTCTCCCCTGCCTGGAATGGATGCCCCAGGAAGGCACGTGAAAAGGGGGACAAGGTGGGGGTGCAGAGTTGAATGTCAGCTGGAAGGTGGGGAGGAGCCAGCCAGCCTGGGGCCCAGCACTGGCTGCTGGGCTGGAATGAAGGGAGGGACTGAGGACGCTGCCCAGAGGCTGGGAAGCATGGGGATGGGGCTGCCTCCTGGTGTCTGAGCACATGCTGCTCTTGGTGGAGGGTTGGAAGGGGAGGGAGAATGTCACCCACCACTGCCCCCGACAGTGTGTTAACGCAGGGGAGGCCTCTGGGCTGTTCTCTGTCTCAGCTACAGTTTGGGTGACAATGCATGACTTGCAGCAAAGGTGAACACATGGTCCCTCTGATGTGGGGTCCTGAGGGGTCCCAGGGAGGGGGCCCTGGAGGTGGCAGGGGCTGGCAATCCAAGGCCCTCAAGGGGCTGTTGAATTAACCCAGAGGGAGGGTGGGAAAGAGATGGCGTCCCTGGGGAAAGCCAGAACTCAGGAAAGCCGGG
This sequence comes from Equus caballus, assembly GCF_041296265.1. NCBI lineage: Eukaryota > Metazoa > Chordata > Mammalia > Perissodactyla > Equidae > Equus > Equus caballus. The sequence continues at coordinate 92,915,444 of NC_091684.1, forward strand.
AGATGGAGAGGGTGTTTGAGGGCAGGGGGTCATGTGGAGGGTCATCTGCAGAACCGGGTGGGGAAGGGAAGGTGAGCTGAGCTGATGATGGCGACGTTGAGAAGGGAAACAGGAGGGGAGAGGGTTAATGGCATCGCCCACTGCTGGGCCTGTGAATGTGCAACCCAGTGACCTGAGCCATGACGTCAGCCTGGGGAGACTGACCTCTGACCCCCACTGGCCTTCCAGACCTCGCTTCAGCTTGCCCAGGGTCTCAATAAAGCCATCACTCCCCAGAGTCTTAATAAAGCCCTCAGTGAGATTGTCCCCACAGCCCCTCTGCCTGGGGGATCTGTGCCCTTCTTTGCTGGGGCCTGTGGTTCTCACTCCCTGATTCCTGAGCTCTTCCAACCCAGCTCAAGATGGGGGGCTGGAGGGCCAAGTCAGCAGAGAGCCAGCCACAGCCCCTTAGAGACGAGCTGGTCAGGGCCTGGCCCCAGCGGAACTGAAAGCTGCGGGGTGTGGCTCTGTCTTGGTGAAAATCAGGGACCACACCTCATGGGTGGAGACCACCACCCACAGCCGGCCCCAGGCTCTCTGGAAGGGAGCTGATCATCCCAGCTTCACTCACTTAGCAAGGCTGGGTCCTCCAGCAGCCACGCGAGAGGTGAAAGGGGCACAGAGAGCCTCTAAATGGCTCATTGAGGAGGCCCGGAAATCAAAGGCAGCTACCAGGACCTGCCGAGCCTCCAGGCCTCGCAGGGTCTGAGTCACCCAGGCATCAGGTTCCAGGGACCTGGACAAGTGGGTCCTGCCGCTGAAGGATGGGAGACATGGGTGACCCACTGAATCCCGTGTGGGTCCTCCCTTCTAGCTGGGTCTTCAGCATCAGAAGTGGAGTGAGAGATCTAAGGGTGGGAAGGAGAAAGCTGCCAAGCAGAGTTGGTTTGGCTTTGCTCCTGAATTTGGAAGGCCAGGCCGAGGGCTCGAAGCGAGATGAAGGACGGGACCAGGGGTTGTCCTGGTGGAGGGGAGGACCACATCTGCGAACAAGTCTGTCCTGAGAAGAGGGGCTCACCCTGTGAGGACAGCTGCCAAACTGGCTATGCCCAGAGGAGGCATCGGGGTTGGGGAAAGGGCAGAGGGCCCAGGAGCCCTGAGGAAGGAGGCGAGAGCTGGGGAATGGCACGTGGGGAGGGAAGAAGTGCACTAAGAGCACGCAGCCGCAAGCCCAATGGCTGGTGTTACTGAGCACTTGCCACGTGCTCCACATGGGGCACCTTTCCACAGCACCACGTGTAATCCCCACCCCCAGCCTTTGAGCTAGCCACCAAAGACCCACAAATCCTTGTCTGAAACCCTGGGGCCTCATGGTTTTTCGAATTGAAAATCTTGTGTATTTCAGGAAAATAAGATAACGGGTATCCTGTATCTTTTATCATTTCCCAGCAGGCTCTGGGGGAGCACCCCATAATCAAATACATCAATATTTTCTGCAGAGACATGTACAAATATTCAGCGTCCACAGAGACCATAAAAAGACTCCTGTCGGTTCAGGCAGATTTTGCCAGCAGAGGAGTTAGTTCAAGACAGGTTTTGCAGCCAATGAGTTATAAAAAGTCTTTTGGCTTTTAGTGCTTTTTAGATGTTGAAGTTGCAAGTTAGGGATCGTGGGTCTGTATTTGTCCCAAACTGAGGATCTGAGAGGTTAAGTGATGAGCAAAGACGGCACAGCTCGGAAGAGGCAGAGCTGGGGCTGTGGGGCAGGCCTTCTGGTTCCAACCACAGGCTCTACTGTGCAGCGCTGGAGGGGCACCTACGGTTGTTACAACACCTCGTCTGTAAGAGCACCAAGGACATGGTGCTGAGAAACTGCTCTCTAAAATCACAGGTGGCCAGAAACCTGGCTGCTTGGAATCCTGAGTGAGAAGTGGACACCTCAGTCGTCATGGGAGGACCCGTGCCAGGGGCTTACTGTGACTCAGAGAACCGGTCCCCATCTCCAACCCTGCAGAGCTCCAGCTAAGGGGTTTTCGGACACAGCATCCCACACCATCTTCCCTTTGTACTTTCTAAGGAAATGGGACCCCGGGTCTACCTCTCCGTGCAGCCCCTTTGCTGTGCCATAACCGTGTCAAACACTGCTTCATCTAAATTTGTTCCTACACCTGCCCTTGCCACAGATCCTACAGTAGCCCTATCACTCCTCTGGTAGGACGCCCCCAGGTCCCTGGGTGTGCAAGTTAAGAACCCTAATTTTATTGGGCTGTGATAGTGCATCCCCAGTGGTCTTTATCAGATGGGCTTTGTCATCACTGATTAACATGAACACCTCACATTCAAGTCGCAAAGCCCTTTCACAATGTGGTTTCACTTAATCCCTGCTAAACACCGGCGAAGTAGGAGTTCCTAGTAGCCCCAATTTACAGATGGAGAAGAGGCTCGTGCTGGTCATCGTGGTGCATAACATCTCACGGGTAATGAGCGCTGGAGCCAAGATGCAAAGCCAGGTCTGCTGAACAGCAACCAGGCTCCTCCCTCCTCTTGGGGCCTCCAGAGAATGCCTCTAAGAGTGATGGTTTCAGCTGGTCACAGCTGTGAGTGACCTGGAGCATGGATCCCCTCTGCTGTGGCCCTCAGGGGGCTGGCCATTGCCTGGGCTTCCCATAAACATCTATATTTCCAACTTCTTTTGAAAAGCAAGAAAGTCCGATGACTCACAGCCTCTTTTCCACCTGGCAGCAGTTCACCGAGCCAAATGGCAGCTCCCCATTTAGACAGGGCATGCCGTCACCAGCTTCCCACAGGCCCCATCCAGCTACTGCACCAATTTCTTTGAGTCTCCAGCATCCTGAAGGCATTTGTACCTGTAACCTCTGTTCCACATCTCTGACAAAATGGGCAACAATCTCTGCTTACATGCTGCCAGGCACAGGAGGCTCACTACTTCCTGAGGGAAGGGAAGACTGTATCCACGTGCTGAGAGCTACAGGACCAGGTGCTACGCACTGTGCTTGACATTGACATGCTTGATAGTTTAGTGAACCTGTGAGAAACGTAGTTTTAGCTCCATTTTACAGATGTACAAATTGGGGCTTGATGAGGCTTGTGCAGGTGCAAACCCTGCAGAAAGTGGTGGAGCTGACACTGGAATAGGTCCCTCTTGTTCTGCAGCCCATGCTCTTTCAGGGGCTGCCCCCAGACCTTGTCCCAAGGCTCTGCAGGCAACATCGTCTTCATCTAAACACCTCCCCCCAGTCATTGCGGGAGGGACACCCTCATGAGGCATGACTGTGGGCTCCACACAGGCTCTCAGGAGGAACCAGGGCAGGACTGGTGGATCATGAGGGCCAGGTATGGATTTTCCCTCTCATTTACCAGTTGGGTAATTACGGCAAGAGAGCGCTCCATGGTGTATAACATGTGACCTCCAGTGTCAAGACTGGGGAGAGGCCAGGACTCAGGAAGGCAGATCCTGCTCTCTGGGTCTGATCACTGGGTTCCCTTCCAAGAGGAGACCTGAGACAAACGGAAAAATGCCGCCTGCAGGTGAGAAGTGTGAGGAGCATGAAGGCAGGAGAGAGGTGTTAGGCTGGAGATGGGGCAGCTACAGTGCCCAGGACAGGAGGACAATGGGATGAGGGTGGCCAGCCTGGGAGCTGTCCTTGTGGACACAAGGCTCTGACCCGCCCATCCCCGTTTCAGAGCTGGAGACAAGCTTTCAACCCCAAGTCTGACATAGAGTCAGCTGCATTTTCTTTCTCTCAAAAACAAGCAGTTTAGTGGCTAGGCAGAAGCTGTTTAGCAAAATAAAGAAACGCGTAATCAACTCCTACATTAGTGCCTGCTGACTATGGAGAAAACTGACCTGTGCTTGGTTGCAGCGTCTCCCGAGTGGCCACCCAAACCATCTGGAGGGCTTGTGAAAATGCAGGGTACTGGGCTCCATCACCAGCAGTTTCCGATCCAGTGGGTTTGGGATTTGTTTTTCTAACAAGTTCCCAGCAGGGTTTTGCCCCTGTCTGAAATTATCTTATACCTTCCCAGAAACAGGCTGCTGGCCCCGAGACCACACTTTGATGCCCGCTGGCCTGGATGAGTCCATCACTGGTCTTTGCTGCCACTGTCTGGTCACTCTTGAGAATGACATGCTCTCCCTCTGATAGATCAATTATTCGTCCATCCATCGGGCTGTTCATTTTAATTTTTATTTCACTGAAAGTATCTTCAGTGGGATAAATTATTTTCCTTGTAAATTTCTCAATGAAGATTTTATTTACCCATTGGGCTTTAAAAATCCGTATCAAATTTCATCAATATAACTTCTACCTCTGTGATTTTTCTTTAGAGGTCCTTGTCGCTATTATTAGTTTATCCATTTCTTCAGCCAATGAAAATTTTTATTTAAGCTGTTTTATCTATTAGATTGTGTGTTGACTTTTTAACAAATTTCTTTTTTTCCCCCCAGGCAACTTGGTCAAAAAGGCACTGGAGTTAAAATGACAGGGTCAAAATGTTCTGCTGTGTCTGGGTCACACGAGGATTATGAACTGACCTCTTTCTAAGGAGAACTAAGAAATCTGAAATCGTGAGAGTTGGGAGACCTGGGTTTGAATTCACGATCTGCCACTTGCTGGTGTGATCTTGGGCAAGTTACTGATTTTCTGTTTCCTGAGGATTCAGTGAGACAACATCTGTAAAGCCCTTGGCACGTAGTAGGTGTTTCAGGGCCTGCAAGGACCTAGGCTGCATCCCCTCTCCCGGCTAGACTGTGCTGTGATGCTTCGTTCTCCCTGAAATGGAAGTAGCAGACCACCCTGAGATGGAGCGTAGTCTGTGGGTCTCACTCCTCCTTTGAGCCCAGTTGTTTACAGGACCATGCAACATCCTGGCATTATCTTCAGGGACAAGAGATCCCCAAGGTCCTGGACTGTGGAGCGTCCACAGTCCACTGATGGGCTGGCTTGCAATGGGCTGGGGTGGGGGGACCTGGTGGGTTTTCCCATAGCCTCAGTCAAGCCCCTCTGAGGACGACTGGGCAACTGTTTCAGCAAAAACTGTGAATGTTCTGTCACCTTCTCTGGGGCAAAATTGTGTGTCCACAGTGACAGCTAGAACACATTTCCCCTTTCTTGTTTGGGGCATAAGGAGACAAGTCCCCCCCCCCCAATTTATTTATTAGGACATATATCAGAAGACTAACCAAGCAGGATTTTTAAATGACTTATGTATGTTTTTATTATATATAATTCATTTAAACTGGTCCTTAAACAAAAGAAGTAGGATTTTTAAAGCAAGGTGCTTTCAAACATCTGCTTGAGACAAGATACATGTCTTCTTCCCTCGGAGCAGCTTCGTAGGCTGCTATTCTTTCAGAACACACATAGGGGTTTTGGGGTGCCTTGCTGAGGGATGAGGGGGCGGGCTATTGTCCATCTGTCCCCAGGAGAGAAGGAATCACCTCCCAGCTGTTCTCGGCAGCACCAGCCCCATCCTGACGTTTTCCCGGGGTCCCTCATAGCAGGAAGCATCGCTATTTTATTCAGGATTGGGGAACTGCTCACCGATACTGAATGCTGAAATATGTAATGATTGACGTTTGACTTGGGTTTGCCTAATTTCTGCCTCCCCAGGTTCTTCGATTTCCGGCAGGGAGCGCATCTTCTTCTGAAGGTATTTCAGATGGGGGTGAGGAGCAGGGTCCTGTGCTATGTTAAACAACGTTAGGCAGGTTTGGGTTTGGGGAGTTGTTATTATTGTTGTGTTGTATTTTACTGCAGAACTTCTTGGAAACGTTAATGAGTGTATCCAGTGCCTCCCAAACTTATCTGATCCCTCGGCATTTTTACTCCTGTTGAGCATCATTTTAAGGGATTAAATGTTGGAGAGCACTGATGTATTAAATGATTTGGGATTGGAAGCAGACAGCAAGCTGGCTCATCTCAATGAGGATTTGCTCTGGGACCTTTCTGTGTTTCAGTTTCTTAAAGGGGACCTGACATTTTCTGCTTTGACCCATGACCATGGGACCCTGGGGAAGGTCTGACCCTGCAGGAGAAGGTCAGAGGTTAGGTCTCAGAGGACAAACGTGCTTGATGGATGTATTAGTCAGGGGTCTCCAGACATATAGAAGCGATAGGATGTGTATATATTTAGAGAGAGAAAGAGAGATTAATTTTGAGGAATTGGCTCAGCTCTTGTGATTGTGGTGGTGTGGCTTAGTACCTTCTGCCTTGAGAAGGTCGGCTGGAAGTCTGAAATCTGCAGAGCAGGCTGGCAGGCTGGAGACTGAGGGAAGAGTTCATGCTGTAGCCTGAGTCTGAAGGCCGGAGGCAGAATTCCTTCTTCCCTGGGGGACCTCAATTCTTTCTTCTGAAGGCTTTCGAGTAATTGATGAGGCCCACCCACATTACCTAGGGTCATCTGCTTTACTCAAAGTCTACTTATTTAAATGTTAATCTCATCTTAAGAACACCTTCATATCAACATCTCGACAGCTGTTTGACCAAACATCTGGGCACATAGCCTAGTCAAGTTGACACATAAAATTAACCATCACAATGGACCATGAGGAAGTGGGTCTTCCAAATATGGTGGTCAGGTTGGGGCAAGGAAGCAGGGCTGTATTTGTCTTTGCCTGAAAGTATCTTTCACCTTCACTAACACTATGGAATATCTTTCTCTGCCCCTCTGGAGTGGGGTTTGGCCATATGACTTGCTTTGGCTGATGGAACTGTGATCAGAGGCTTTCGTGTGCTTGTGTGATGTGGGTTAGAATCTTGTGCTTCTGCCCTCTGCCTTGAGAAGGTCATGCCCCAGCGGTGCTGGTCCCAGTCTGGAACCACTCCAGCCAGTCCCAGCTGAGCCACAGCGGTCCACCACCCGGAGAGAGAGAGAAATGCTTTCTGCTGTAAGCTGCTGAGCTGGAGTTGTTTGTGTGCAGAATGGCTGTGGTGGGAGATGGCAGTGCAAACCGTTACTGTCCTCTGGTCCTTGGAGATATTACAGGAAGCACTCTTCCTCACTGATCAGAGAGCCCTCGGTCTCACGTCGGATCCACCGTGGTCCAGATCCTGGCCACGCCACTCAGAAGCTGTGGGATGGGCATTTGAACGGGTGTTGTTCTTTGGGCCCCCAGGAAGCTGCACTGTGGGAGAATCAGGGTCAGTTTGCCCGAGAAAAGAGATGTAAACTGAGTCCAGAACTGGCGTGGCCCAGAGGCCTGTGCTAAAGCCCCTACTACACACAGGTATGTGTGTGTGTGTCCACGTTCAATTACTCACACTCATGACGTACACACAAACAGGCATGCACACACACACACACATTAAGGCTGGCAGTTTTCTTCTGGAATCCATTATGGCATCCACCGGCCCTTTGCCCATCACTAGGCCATCTTACGAGAGCCTCTGCAATGGAGCCATCCCTGGTCCTAGTCCTGTATGATTATGGGCTGATGTCTTAGAGGGGATGGTAAGCTTGCCATATTGGCTTTACTGTCCTGTCCCTGTGCTTGGCTGATACCCTCAGTTCCCTGGGTCCTCCCTGCATGTCCTGTGGGGACTGTGCCACCAACAAGGCCAGGCAGCAGCCGGCCCAGACTCGCCCACTCCCCGGCTCTGGCTGAGGTCCAACCGTCAGTGACGCTGTCCCTCCTCAAGTGCAGGCCCTGGAGGAACACCTGTAATAAAAGCCCATGCTGACCAATGTGTAGGGGCCAGAGGGCATTTACAGGACCAGTTCCCCAGATCTGCAGAAATGATGAAACCAGTGAGGAGTCAGGAAATTTACGCCTGTATATCATGTAAACAACATAATGCAGCCCCAGATTCTGCTTCTAGAGTTGCTGGGGGAGTGATATGCTGAGCTGCCGATGGCCAAATTTGAGGACAGAGGGGGAGCTTCTGGGAGGTGTGGAGAGATGAAGAGCAGCCCCGGCCTACGTCTACCAGGACCTGATTCCCAGCTGATGTGTGTACACATCCTGTTGTAACATTTAATTCTCCAGTCTTAGGATATGCTATTGCTCTTGCCTGAGTGACGGGTGGTTGGGACTGTTTCCTTGGTGTTTGGAATAGGAGTAAAATAACCCCACATGTTCTGGAGGTGGGGAGAGATGAAATGCAAAGGTAGGGAATCAATCCCCTAACAGCCCGGCAGCAGCAAGGAGAGGAAATCCACACAATAGACTGGAGACTCCTCTCTGGGTCCTCAAATGGACCTAAGGAGAAATCAGAGTTAATGAGATGCAGAGAAGAGGGCAATGACTTCTCAGGAGGAGGAACAGCCCATGTGAGTGGGAGTCTGCCTTTCAGAGTCACCCAGAGTTGGGCAGGGCTGGAGTGTGATGGTTGGGTGGTAAGAGAGGGTGGAGGGGAGGCCTGTGCATCCATCACACCTCGCTCGCTCTCAGCCTGGACTGGAGCTCATCACCAAGGCTTGGAGGGTGGCATTGCAAGCAGAGGGAACAGCATGAGTTAAGGATGAGTTAGAGTCTATGTTGACTGTAATAGAGATTTGAATTTGCTTCTTATTTTATTTTACTTCTTTTGGGTTCTCTGAGTTTTCTTCACCTTGCTTGAAATAGCCGTGTTAACTTTGTTCATTCATTGACTCATCTACCTATCCCTCTTTCTGTCTGTCTGTCCATGTTGGGTCCATTTCTCTGCTGGGTGATGGTAACAGAGGAAAGTAGCTATGGCCCCTGCTCTCCAGGTTCCAGACCCAATAGCCTTTCCTCATGTGTCTTCGTGATGAATTGCTCACCCTACCCTCTCTGGTCCACGAAATCATATTCACCTTCAAGGCTCATCTTTCAATGACTCCCTCCTCTGTGAAGCTCCCCCAGATGGTGGCAGGCAGAATCAGTGACTCTCCATGCTGCTGCCTGGGACACAAGCCAGTTGAATGAATGGATGGATCGGCCAGAGGAGGTCACTTCCTGGTTATTTCACTGAGTTGACCCATTGATTTGCTGTTAGGTCATGGAAGTCAAGGAAATGTGGGGAAAGAAGCAAAAATGAAGTCTTGGCAGCAATTGAATGTCCTTTTGCAGCTCAGAGCTGAGACCAGCTACCAGCCTCCCAGATTCTAGGATGCCTCCCTGCCTGCCCCACCCCACCCCACTTCAACAGGCTCCAGGAAAGCTTCAGAAGTGCATAACTCCAGGGACAGTGGGGGACACTCATGTGGAGTCAGGAAGACCTGGTTCCATCTGCCCTGTCCCTGTCTTTCCTTCCAGGGCACGTCCTGCCTCTGCCCACTGACATCTGCCTCTACTACCTATCCTGTGCTCTACTGCAATAGGCAGAAGTGCAATCCAACTGAGACACACAAGAAATATGAATGTTCTTTATTCTGATGCCAGTCCCCACGCTGCACAAGTGAGGGAATCCTAACCTTAGCCAACACAGATTCTCCCCCTTTCCCTTATGGCTGAGATTGAAATTTGGGGAAGAAAGGGCTTCTGGTCCTTGGTGTCAATTACCCATGCAGGTCCTGGGGTGGGGAGAGGAGCATCCTTCGTCCCTGTTGCGTGGTCCCTGTTTGCTGCCTGCCTGTCTCCTCTGTAATGCTTTTGGCTCTCAGGAATCATTCTGTTGAGAGGCTGCCCAACATCCCCTCTGCTTAAACACCCAATGCAGCCATTCCCTCTAGGACCGTCCCTGATGCTTCTCCTAGGTCTTTACCGGGAGGCAGGCATAGCTCGTCTCTGCTCACAGACCCCAGAGACTTACCTGGATTCTGATGCCTCCTTCAGTCTTAGTCTGGGGACGACCTGCAGAACCACTCTTTGAAATCCACCCAAATCTACACTCTCGTTGTTTCCCTCAACCTCCCCCCGACCACCAATAGCCTAGGGAATGGTTTTCCAATTGGTGGGAGGCTAAGGTGGCAGAGTAAGGAGGGTGGTATCCTTACTCTCATTCATCATGTTTTTCTCCCAAATCTATGGTCTATGTCATTGAAGGGCCTTCTTAGCTTTTGAAATTCAAAGCCAGGAAAGGGTCCATTTTTATAACCTGCTCATGACTGTCCCTCCTTCTGTGGCGGGTCTGTGAGCACACAATGGGAGGGGACTGGGCAAGGTGACGCAGGATCAGTCGGGGAAGAACGTTGTCCTCCTTACTGCCTCACGGCACCTGGACTTCCTAGACCCCAGGGACTCTCACTACACCACCTCGTGGCTGCTCAACCCATGGCTGTTGCCGTGAGCGTGAACCACCCAGTGCTATTCCACTCCTGGAACTACAACCCCCTTCTTCCCCTCTCTGACCAGGAACTCCAATTTCCTAGGCTAACTTACTCCTTTCTTGTTTCACCTGCTTTTCACTCACTTAGACCTGTACCCCTCCCTTTTCTGCCAGTGTATCAGTTGCTCCCTTAGTTTGGAGCCCTTCCATGGTGGCTGAGGTGGATCAGGGAGGCCTGCACTGGGGTTTGGATCCCAAGATGAAGCTGGAGTGGGGCATCCTATCTATGGGGACCAAAATAGGAAATACCGGGGGAGAGCTGGGGGAACCACCAACTCTGGCTCACATCCTTAGCAATCTTGTATTAGTCAGGCAAAAGTTGCTCTAAGAGGTCATTCGACAATCATGTGGCTCAAAGAACAGAGAAATTTCTCTCTCACACCAAGGTCCCAAAGAAATGCTACAAGTCAGCAGGAGGCTCTGCTCCACATGGTCATTCAGAGATCTAAGTTCCATTCACCTTTTTCCTCCATCATCCCACAGGTAAGTGGTTCTCAACTTTGACTTCATATTAAAATCACCAGGAAAAATGTGAAAAAAAAAAAATCCAGGTGCCCAAGTCTCATTCCAGGTGAATTAAATCTGCATCTCTGGATGTGGGACCTAGGTGTCAGTATTTGTTTGAGCTCCCGTGGTGTCAAACATGACACGATCATGTTTGAGAATCATTGCTTAGGGGATGATCCAAGATCAACATTTCTCAGATTTGACCGTGTATCAGAATTACTTGCAGGGCTTAGGAAACACAGATTGCTTGGCCCCACTCTCAGAGTTTCTAATCCTGTCTGATATACACCCCAAATTTAATTTCTAACAAATTCTCAGGTGATGCTGATGCTGCTGATCTGGAAGCACACTTTGAGAACCACTGCCCTAGTTTCACTGTTGAAGCTGGGCCCCTGCCCGCTCTGGGTTGCAGTCTTTGGGAAGGGAAAACAGAGACACCTCCCTGATTGCAAGGCTGCAGTCATTTTTCAGCCATTATTCTCCAGACCCCTGTTGGGCTCTTAAGCAGATGGTTCTCCCCAGAAGGAGACCACTAATGAACCTACACAATCACCCAGTAGGAGAAAACACTGGCAATTAGACATCTGGCTTCCAGGAGTCACCTTTACCAGATGGCCAGGCATTTTGTGCTTTCTGTTAATTATCTCTCCCTCTTGGTTCAAGCCAGTCTAGCCATTGGTGGCAGTGGGTGCAAAGCCAGGAAACAGTGTAGGAGATGACTATATTCTTCGCACGTACCCCATCTTCCAGGCTTCCTGGAAGTTCCTCGTCTGGAACAGGTAGGGACTGGGGTAGAAGGCAGATTGGGTGAATTTATAAATATGATTATTACACTGGGATGAAATGGAGTTATTTCTATTACACTGGATTAGATAATAACAAGAGTGTATTTGCTTACCATCTAAGTATAACTGGAAAAGTTATTAGGTCCATCTAGGGTTTTACCTAAGAGTTAAAAATAAATAGCCTACAGAGCAGGTTTAAAGGTAGATGAGGGGCCAGCCCAGTGGTGCAGCAGTTCAGTGCACACATTCCACTTTGGTGGTCTGGGGTTCGCTGGTTCGGATCCCGAGTGCAGACATGTCACTGCTTGGCAAGCCATGCTGTGGCAGGCGTCCCACATATAAAGTAGAGGAAGATGGGTATGGATGTTAGCTCAGGGCCAGTCTTCCTCAGCAAAAAGAGGGCGATTGGCAGCAGATGTTAGCTCAGGGCTAATCTTCCTCAAAAAAAAAAAAGGTAGATGTGAAAAGGTATAAAGTTAGTTTCTGCTTAAATTCTATGAATCCAGTTCATTAAAATAACTGATCATGTGACAAAGTGAAAATGGTGGAGTAGGCAGTTCCAAGCTGCCATCCCTCCACAGAAATGTTGAAAAAACAAGTAAAACTGCCAGAATCAACTTCATCAGAAATGAAAAATAGTCAAAGGTTCACAACCAAGAAAATGCCGAATCAAGAAAAAAGTAACTTGGGGCTGGCCTGGTGGTGTAGTGGTTGGGTTTGCATGCTCCGCTTCAGCCGCCCAGGGTTCACAGATTTGGATCCAAGGTGTGGACCTGTGCACCACTTATTGGGCCATGCTGTGGTGGTGTCCCATGTACAAGATGGAGGAGGATTGGCACTGATGTTGGCTCAGGGTGAGTCTTCCTCAAGGGAAAAGAGGAAGTTTGGGGGCTGGCCCAGTGGTGCATCTGTTAAGTTTGCACATTCCACTTCAGTGACCTGGGGTTTGCTGGTTTGGATCCTGGATGTGAACCTACGCACCACTTGTCAAACCATGCTGTGGCAGGCGTCCCACATATAAAGAAGAGGAAGATGGGCACGGATGTTAGCTCAGGGCTAGTCTTCCCCAGCAAAAAGCGGAGGATTGGCAGCAAATGCTAGTTCAGAGCTAATCTTCCTCAAAAAAAGAAAAAAAAAGAGGAAGATGGGCCACAGATGTTAGCTCAGAGCCAATCTTCCTACACCCCTAAAAAAGGAAAAGAAAATAGTAACTTAAAAATGATAGAAAACATCTTGCCATGTGTTTATTTGCCCTTACCACACCTCCACCCCAGCTTGGCAGCCATCTTGAAGATGGCAACCTGCATTCCCAGTGTGGAACTCTGGTCCCTGGTTCCAGAGGAAGCAGAGCAGATCCCATTCTAAAGTAATTGTGATTTTTCGGTTCTAACTTGTCTGAGAGTTACCTGAAAAATGGTCTCAAGGTGCTTGCCTTTGTTTCACCTAACCTGGAACTCACTCAGCGTGGACAGGCAGTGGGCATTCCTTGATGACATTGTAAAGCAAATGACCAACTCACTTCTGCCTGGGGCAAACGCTTACAGTTCAGGCCGAGAATAGAGAACCCAAAGCCTGGGAACAAAAGCTAGGGGAAGAATGTTTTAGGATATTAGGGCATTCAAAAGTTCCCATGAATGCTGAGGACTCAAGAAAGCCACATGTACACCCAGGGCAGAATGCATGCTCAGAGAAGACCTGAGAAGACCTTAAGCTTTTGCCTCTCACTGATCTCTAGGATCAGTGGAAGTGGAAAGTGGAGGTTAAGGTGGAATCGTTAACAGCCTATCTAAGTGTTGAAGACTGCCCCGACACAGCCAATCTGAAGAGACTAGGAGAATCATTTTTCTTTTCTTCTCTTTCTTTTATTTCTCTCTCCTTCTCTCTTCTCTGTCTTCTGGTGCTAAAGGAAATCTCTGTGAAAACACCAGCTGAACACAAGCTAAAGGAACAGAGACTTCAGAGACCACACGTGACAAGGAAAACAGATTTTATAAAAAAAATAGTTTGGAAAAGTCACTAAACAAACTAACAGGTACAGCCCACAGCAAGCAACACAAACAAACCCTGTGGAGGGGAGAGGAATCTGATTTTCAGAGTTACCACATTATAATCCTCAAAATGCCCATTTTTAAAGAAAAAATTATGAGGCAGGCAAAGAAACGAAAAATTATGACACATTCACAGAAGAAATGAATAGAAACTGTCCCTGAGTAAGCACAGCTTTGGACTTACTAGGCAAAGACTTTAAATCAAGTGTCTAAACTACGCTCAAAGAGTTAGAGGAAACCAAAGAATTGATATTTTGACAGATACAGAATGTTAATAAAGAGACATAAATTATAAAAAGAAACCAAGCAGAAATTCTAGATCTGAAAAGTACAATAACTAAAATGAAAAATTCATGAGAGTTTCAATAGCAGATTTCAGCAAGCAGAAGAAAGAATCAGTGAACTTGAAGATAGGGCATTTGAAATTATACAGAAAGAAGAAAGAGTGGAGAAAAAGAAACACAGCCTAGGGGAATGATGGGAAACCATCAAGCTATCACCATATGCATGAGAGTCCAAGAAGGAGAAGAAAGGAAGAAGTAGGAAGATATTGAAAAATAATGACCAAAAACTTCCCAAATTTGATTTTAAAAACCCAGAAATTTATACATCTAAGAAGCTCAACAAACTCCAAGAAGAATAAACACAAAGAGATCCATAAGACACATTATACATCAGGGCATTCATTGCTGAAAGCCAAAGACAAGAGAATCTTGAAAGCAGGGAGAGAAGTGGCTTGTCACATACAAAGGACCCTCAGTAAGATTAACAGCCAAATTCTCTTCAGAAACTGTGGAGGCCAGAGGCTGTGGAATGATGTGTTTAAAGTGCTGAGAGAAACAAAACTGTCAACCAAAAATTCTGTATCCAGAAAAACTATCCTTCAAAATTAAGGGAGAAATTTTAAGACATTCTCAGATAAATAAAATATGATGAAGTTTTTCCCTCATAGACCTGCCCTACAAGAAAAGTTAAATGAAGTATGTCAGACTGAAATGAGAGGGCACTAGACAGTAAGTAGTTCAAAGCCATATGAAGAAATAAGGAACTCTAGCAAAGGAAACTACATAGGCAAATATAAAAGTCAATATTGTTGTGTTTTGGGTATGTAATTCCTCTTTTGGTTTAATATATGATTGAAAGGACAAATGCATAAAACAATAATTATAAATAGGCACCCAGTGTACAAAGATGCAATTTGTGACAATAACAACATAAAAGTGGTGAATGGCTGTATAGGAGCAAAGTTTTTGTATGCTATTGAAGCTAACTTGATATTGGTTCAAGTTATATTGTTATAAATGTAGGATGTTAACAGTAATCTCTACTATAACCACTAAGAAAATATTTATAAAAACATACAGTAAAGGAAATGAGAAGAGAGTCAAGGAGGTACACTACAAAGGCAGTAATTGAGGGAATGTGGAACAAAAAAGGTATAAGACATACAGGAAAATAGAAAAATGGCAAGAGTAAGTCCTTTCTTATCAGTAATTACGTGGAAATTATTTAAACTCTTGAAACAAAAGACAGAGATAGGCAGAATGAATTTTAAAAAATGATCCAACCATAAACTGTCCATAAGAAACTACCTCTAGATCCTAAGACATGAATAGGTTGAAAGTAGAAGGATGGAAAATGATATCCCATTCAAATAGTAATCAAGAGTGCTGAGGGGGCTATAGTAATATCAGAAAAAAAATAGTCCTTAACTCAAAAATTGTTACAAGACACAGAAAAAGTCACTATACATTGATAAAATGTTCAACTCATCAAGAAGATATAATAATTAGAAACATATGCACACTTATAAACAGAGACCCCCCCCCACCCCCAAAATGCAGCAAACATTGACAGAATTGAAGGAAGAAATAGAAAATTCTACAACAATAGTTGGAGACTTTGAATACCTACTTTTAACAATGGATAGAACATCAATAAGGAAATAGAGGGCCAAAAAATACTATAAACCAACTAGACCTAGCAGACATATATAGAACACTCTATCCAGCAGCTGCAGAATACATACTCTTCTCAAATGCCTATGGAACATTCTCCAGAATAGACCATATGCTAGGCTACAATGCAATTCCCCAAAATTTTTCAAAGTTTGAAATCATACAAAGTATCTTCTCTGATCACAATGGAATAAAGCTATAAATCAACAGAAGAAGGAAAACGGGAAAACTCACAAATACATAGAAACAAAACAACACACTCATAAACAACAAATATGTTTAAAAAATTACAAGGAAATTAGAAAATACTCAGAGATGAATGAACACAAAAACACAACATACCAAAACTTATGACATGCAGCAAAAACAGTGCTCAGAGGGAAATTTATAACTATAAACACCTACATTAAAAAATAAAAAAGATCTCAAACCAACAACTTAACCGTACAGCTTAAGGAGCTAGAAAATGAAAGTAAACCAAACCCACAGCTAGCAGAAGTGAGGAAATAATAAAGATAGAGCAGAGATAAGTGAAATGGAGAAATAGAAAAATAATAGAGAGAATTAACAAAACAGAAAGTTGGTTATTGGAAAATGACAAAACTGACAAACATTTGACTAGACTAAGAAAAAAGAGAAAAGATGCAAATAACTAAAGTAAGCAATGAGAGTGGGTACACTACTATCACTTTACAGGAGTAAAAAGTACTGTAAGAGAATACGGTGAACAATTGTACCCCAACAAATTAGATAACCTAGATCAAAGGGAAACATTCCTAGAAACATACAAATTACCAAAACTACTTAAGAAGTCCTTATAACAACAACCTAGATAACTCAACAGACCTATAACAAGAAAAGAGATTGACTCAGTATTCTAAAACCTCCCAACTAAGAAAAGCCCAGGGCCAGATGGTTTCACTGGTGAATTCTATCAGATATTTAAAGAAAATTGACACCAACCCTTCTCAAAGTCTTGTCAAAAAAATAGAAGAGGAATGAATACCTCCTAACTCATTCAATAGGCCATTTCTACTCTGATATCAAAGCCACACAAAGACATGGCAAGAAAAGAAACATACAGACCAATATCCTTTATAAATATACATACAAAAATCCTCAACAAAATGCAGCAAACAAAACACAACAGCATATTAAAAGGCGTATACAACATGACCACATATAATTTACACAGGAATGCAAGAATAGTTTAACATAAGAAAATCGATCAGTGTAAAATACAACATTAAGAGAATGAAGGAAAAAAACTCCACATGATCATCTCAATTTGACGCAGTAAAAGCATTTCACAAAACCTGAACTCTTTAATGATAAAACATTTGGAAAACTAGGAATAGAAGGGAACTTCCTCAAAACATAAAGGGTGTTTACAAAAAATCTACAGCTAACATCCTACTCAATAGTGAAAAACTGAAGTTTCCCCCCTAAGATCAGAAACAACACAAGGATGCCTGCTTTTACCAATGCATTTCAACATTGTTCTGGTATTTCTGGCTAAAGCAACTAGGCAAGAAAAAGAAATAAATTGCATCCAAATTGGAAAGGAAGAAGTAAAACTACATCTATTCATAGATGACATGATCTTATGTATAGAAAATTTCAAAGAATCCATTAAAAAAAATCCCTACTAGAGCTAAAAATCAAATGCAGCAAAGCTGCAGGGTGCAAGATCAACACACAAAAGTCAACTGTGTTTTTAAACACCAGCAATGAACAACATGAAAAGTTAAGAAAACAATTCCATTTACAATAGTATCAAAAAGAACAAAATACCTAGAAATTAATTTAACCAAGGAGGTGCAAGACTTGTACACTGAAAACTACAAAATATTTCTGAAATGAATTAAAGACCTACGTAAATGGAGAGACATCCCATGTTAAAGGACTGGAGGACTTAATATCGTCAAGATGGCAACACTACCCAAAGCTATCTGCACATTCAGTGTGATCTCTACCAAATTCCAATGGCCTTTCTGCAGAAATGAAAAACCCTATCTTCAATTCATATGGAAATAAAGGGGCCCTCAATAGTCAAAATAATCTTGAAAAAGTAGAACAAAATTTGAGGACTCACACTTCCTGATTTCAAAACTTACTACAAAGCGATAGTAATCAAGAGCGTGGTAATGTCATAAGAGTAGATATATAGACCAATGGAATAGAATTGAAAGTCCTATGAATAAAGCCGTACATTTATACACAATTGATTTTCTGCAAGGGTGCCAAGACTATTCGATGGGTGAAGAATAGTCTTTCCAATAAATGGTGCTGGAACAACTGGATATCTACATGCAAAAGAATTAAGTTTAATCTTTACCTCATACCATATACAAAAATTAACTGAAAATGGATCAAAGACCTGTATGTAAGAGCCAAAATTATAAAACTCTTAGAAGAAAACATAGGGGTAAATGTTCATGGTCTTAGATTTGGCTTTGGTTTCTTAAATATGTCACCAAAAACAAAAGCAACAAAAGAAAAAATAGGTAAATTGCACTTCATCAAAATTAAAAACTTTTGTGCTTTAAAGGACACAATCAAGAATGTGAAAAGGCAACCCACAGAAGGAGAGAAAATATTTGCAAATCATATCTTTGGTAAGGATCTAGTATCCAGAATATGTAAAGATCTTTTACAATTCAATAACAAAAGACAAATGACCCAGTTTAAAAATGAGCAAAGGACTTGAATGCACATTTCTCCAAAAAATATACACAAATGGCCAACAAGCACATAAAAAGATGTTCAACAACATCTGCCATGAGGGAAATGCAAATCAAAACTATGAGATACAACTTCACACCCATTAGGATGACTACAATTTTTAAACAACCAGAAAATAATAAACATTGGTGAGGGTGTGGAGAAATTGGAACACATATATGTTTCTGGCAAGAATGTAAAATGCTGCACCTCTGTGGAAAATAGTTTGATGGTTCCTCAAAAAGTTAAATACAGAATTACCACATGACCTAGAAACTCCACTCTTAGGTATATACCCAAGAGAATTGAAAACAAGTACTCAAACAAATATTTGTACACAAATGTTCATAGCAGCACTAGTCACAATAGCTAAAATGTGGAAACAATCCAAATGTCCATCAATCGATGAATGGATAAACAAACTGTGGTATATCAACACAGTGGAATATTATTCAGCCATAAAAAGGAAAGAAGTACTGATACATGTTAGAATGTGGATAAACCCTGAAAGCATTATGCTAAGTGAGATAAGCCAGACACAAAAGTTCACATATTTTATGATTCTATTTATAGGAAATATTCAGAATAGGTAAATTCATAAAGACAGAAGGCAGATTGGTGGTTGTCAGTGGCTGGAGAAGGAGAGAATAGAGAGTGATAGTTTAATGAGAATGAGATTTTCTTTTGGGGTGATGAAAATATTTTGGCATTTTATAGAGGTGATGGTTAGGCAATATTGTGAATGTCCTAAATGCTACTTTAAAATGGTTAATTTTGTGTTATGTGAATTGCACCTTAATTAAAGAAATTTTAAAATTTTGGGCATATATGTTCTAAAAGATCTACCTTTTTGCCGTGTATAGGGTTGTATTAGTTAGGATAGGATATGCTCAGTGCAGTGACAAACAAACCCAAAATCTCAGTGTCTGAATGCATAAAATTTATTTCTCGGTCCTGCAAACTCCACTGCAAGACAGGTGGCTCTCTAGGGCAACCTCTTTCTAAACTGAAGGTCAGATATGCAGCCTGGCTTCATCTTGCAGGTATACCACCTCAGTGTGTGGCCTCTGGGGTTACCAAACACTATGGCAGAAGATGAAGGGGCTGAAGGGTTAGATAGGGGTTTTCATTGTTTCAGCTAGGAGTGACCTTAGTTGTTTCTGCTTATAGCACTGCCCAGCTGCAAGGGTGCTGGCAAGTGTGATATATCACAGATAATCTGTGAACATTAAATATGTAGGCCACTAGGATAGACAGTAGGGGCTAAGCAAGAGTGAGACAGGCATTTTAATTAGGAGCCTATAGCAGAAATCCAGACAAGATATGATGGCTTGTACCAGGGTAGTAGTGATGGATACAGAGAAGAGATTAGATTCAATCTAAGTTTTCAAAGTAGAGCGTAGTTAGTTGTTGGAGTGGTATTGAAGAGGACTTCTTGGGTTTTAGCCCAAGACCTTGGAAGAAGGGTGGTTGCTTTTGTTGAGATGGGGATGCCTGAGAGAAGGACTAGTCGTGTATGTGAGCACCATTTTAAGGAGTTAGAAAAGGAAGACCAAATTAAATCCAAAGAAGAATGAGTACTTTGCTGTGGAGCACTCTATAAATGTCCAACAGATCAAGTTGGTTGAGAATGTTCACGTCTGCTGTATCTTTGCTGATTTTCTGTGTGCTTGTCCTGTCAATTATTGAGGGAAGAGTATTGAAATTTTTGAGTATAATGTGAATTTGTCTATTTCTCATTATAGTTCTGTCAGTGTTATTTCATCTATTTTTTCTTTCTTTCTTTCTTTTTTGAGGGAGATTAGCCCTGAGCTAACATCCACTGACCCCCTCATCTTTATGAAATCATCTTCTTCATCCCTGATATATTCTTTGTGCTGAAATCTTCTTTGTCTGATATTGATATAGCCACTATAGCTTTCTTTTGACTAGTATTAGCATGGTATATATTTTCTTCCACCCTGATATTTAATCTATTTTGGTCTTTATATTTAAAGAGTATTTCTTTTAGGCAGTGTGTAGTTTTGGTGTTGCTTTTTTATCCAGTCTGACAATCTCTGCCTTTTAATTGAATGTTTAAACCACGTAGATTTAATGTGATTTTTTGATATGGTTAAGTTCAAGTCTGTCATCTTATTATTTGTTTTCTATGTAGCCCATCTGTTCTTTGCTCCCTTTTAACTCTTTTCATGCCTTCTTTGGATTGAATCTTTTCTAATATTCAATTTTATCTTCTCCGTTGGCCTATTATCTCTTTGTTTTGTTATTTTAGTAGTTGCTCTAAGATTTACAGTATATTTCTTTAACGTATCACAGTCTATTTTCAAGTGATATTAAACCATCTCACATACAGCAGTGGTTTTCGAATGGGGGCAATTTTGTCCTTCAGAGAACAGTCAGCAAGGTCTAGGGACTAGGAGCTTTTAACAGATAAAGGACAGGGACGCTGCTAAAGATCCTACAATGCGCAGAACAGTCTCTCACAATAAAAAATTAACCAGTCAAAAATATCAATAGCAGTTGAGAAACACTGACATATAGTGCAAGACCCTTAGAATACTTACTCTC
The DNA here is from genome assembly GCF_041296265.1 of Equus caballus. Taxonomy (NCBI): domain Eukaryota; kingdom Metazoa; phylum Chordata; class Mammalia; order Perissodactyla; family Equidae; genus Equus; species Equus caballus. Next base: position 92,936,266 of record NC_091684.1, read on the forward strand.
TTAGGCTTTATGCTATTGTTGTCACAAATTTTACTTTTACATAAGTTATAAATATTAAATACCTTGCTATCATTTTTGTTTAAACTATATTATCTTTTAAATAAACTTAAATAATTTTAAAAAAAAGTCTTATACACTTACCTGTGTAGCTACCATTTCTGGCATTCTTTGTTTCTTTGTATAGATCCGGATTTATATCTGGTATTATTTTACTTCTGTTTGAAGGATTTCCTTTAACATTTCTTGTATTGCAGGTCTGGTCATGATGAATTCTTTCAGCTTTCATGTCAGAAAGTCATTATTTCATCTTTGTTTTTGAAAGATATTTTTGTTGGGTATAGAGCTCTAGAATGATTTCTTTTCTATCAGTACTTTAAAGACGTTACTCCACTGTGTTCCGGCTTGCATTGTTTCTGAAGAAATATCTGCAGTCATGTTTATCTTTGTTCCTCTTTATATAACACGTCATTTTCCTCCAGCTGCTTTTAAGATTTTTCTCTTTATCTCTAGTTTTGATCAATTTGATTATGATATGCCTTGGTGTAGTTTTCTTCATGTTTCTTGTGCTCGGGGTTTGTTAAGCTTCATGGATCCGTAGCTTCATAATTTTCATCAAGTTTGGAAAATTTTCAGCCATTATTTCTCAAATATTTTCTGCCCATCCCCTTCAGGGCCTCCAGTCACACACATATTAGGCTGCTTAAAGTTATCCTGCAACTCACTGATGTTCTTTACATTTTTAAAGTTCTTTTTTTCTCTCTTTGTTTCATTTTGGATAGTTTGTATTACAATGTTTACAGGTTCACTAATCTTTTCTTCTGTGATGTCTGTCATTAATCCCATGCAGGATATTTTTCATTTTATACATTGTAGTTTTCATCTCAGGAATTTAACTTGTGTCTTTTTTATAACTTTCTTAACCTCATTATGGATCATGGTTTCCCACCTCTTTGAATGCCTGGTAATCTTTGATTGGATGTGAGACACTGTGAGTTCACCTTGTTGGGTGCTGAGTAATTTTTATTATGAGTCTTCTTGAGCATTGTCCTGGGGTGCAGTTAATTTACTTGGAGACAGTTTGATCCTTTAAGTTTTGATTTATGATTTGTTTGGTGGATCTGGAGCAGTGCCCAGTCTGGGGTTAATTATTTTACATTATTGAGGCAAGACTTCCCTGAGTACTTCTATCATGAATTATGAGGTTTTCCAGTCTGCCTGGTAGGAACAGGCGCTATTCCAACCACTGTGTGAGCAGTTGGCATTGTTCTCTCTAATAGTCTTGGGTGGCTCTTTTCCCAGACCTGGGTAATTTCCTTACACAAACATGCTGGTCAATACTCTGCTAAGTACTCAAGAGGGACTCCCTGTAAGTCTCTGTAGTTCTCTCTCCTGTCTGGCACTCTGTCCTCAGAATTCTAGTTGTTTTTGTTGCCCCAGACTCTCAGCTCCCTGTTCTTGAATCAGAGTCTTCTGGTTCTGTTTGGGTTCTCTGTGTACTGTGTGCTGGAAACTCTCTCAAGGTGGTAAACTGAGGCAATTGCAGGGCTATTCTCAACTGTCTTCCATTGCTCAGGAATCCCTGTATTTCATTGCCTGGTGTCCAATGTGTTGAAACCCATTGTTTCATATATTTTGACTAGATGGAAGGTGAATATAGTCCTTGCTATTCCCTCTCAAAATCTGCTTTTGTTTTATTCTGAATTTCTCATTATTTCTGACTTCTCAGCGTTAAGCACAGGACCTGAAACAGAGGAAGTGATCAATAAATGCTCATTGGATGGGCAGGTGGGTGGTTGGGTTGTGTGTTGTCTATAGGCTAGTGAATGATTGTATGAGAGAGAGAGGGAGAGAGACACAAAAAGAGAGACAGAGAGATTTAGGGAGAAATATATGATACAGCAGTATTTCACATAGAAATCTGATTTTTCAAAAAAGTTAATTTATCCCCATATTTGGTCATCTATCTCTGACTCTCTTTTGTGCATTTTCTCTCTCTCTCTCTCTCTCTCACACACACACACACACACACACATAAAGAGTCAAGCACTTAGAGCTCATGGTTGTTGTGAAGCTTTTCTTATGGCTTGTTCAAGACATGGAGAAACTATAGAGATGTTTGTAAATGACTGGGCTGCTTTCCCTTTTGAGATAATGGTTTCATACTGTATACTCTTTCATAAAAAGCTCAATAGTTACTCAAATCTCTGTTGACCCAACTACTGTATGATAACCCATTTTATCAATCAGTGTGCAGCCAGGACTAACTAGATAATGTTTGGTCTCAGTGTCTTAATGAGGTTTAGAACAATCCTTTACTCTTTCTTTGGCAAAACTTCTTTTCTGCCTCCTTGGTGAAAATTCTGGTTCTCAGGCATGATGTTTATAAACTCTTCATACCTCTTTCCATCCTCCTCTCCCATTTGATCCTTCTGGGTCCATTCCATTAAAAGTTTTTGTTACCCAAAGATCACTACAATTTCCATTGGATTTCGTGAGGGAAATAGGGCTGCAATTGCTCTTCCACTGGCAATTTGGAACAGAGTGGTCCACAGTCATACACAGGACCCTCATGAGAGTAGTAGGCCCTGGTGGCAGACAACAATAGGCATCTTACTATTATTAGTCATGGTGCAGTTATTCATGGCATGGCCCATAGGGGCTTTTTGTGTACACTACTTCATTCAGTCCTTGAAGGAGTCCTATGAAGTGGGCAGTATAAACACAGTGGACCACTACTTGCTTCTTGAAATATTCCCTTTCTTGGCTTTCACGACATTCTCTTTTTCCCAATTTTTCTGCTACCCCAGTTTCTCAGTCTCCTTCGCTGGTTTTTCATGCTTGACCTCTAAATGCTAGAGGCTCCAGAGCTTGGTCCATCTTCTCTATTTACATGTTGCCTCAAGGTGCTCTCCTATGATTTCATGACTTCACATCCCATCATGTACTGAAGACTTCCAAACTTATGTTTCTACCCCAGACCTCTCTCCTCAATGCTAGGCTCACATATCTGACTGCATACTTGGAATTTCTACTTAGATGTCTAAGAGGTCTCTCAGACAAAACCTGGCTAAAACATTCCTCCTGTTTCCTCTCCACTTGCACATATCTGCTTCTCTCCCAGGCTTCCCCATCTCAGTAAATGGCACCACCACCCTACGGTGGCGTAAGCAAAAGATCTTGAATCATCCCTAATTCCTCCTTTCCTCAACCCTCACATCAAACCTATTGGCAAGAGCTGTCAAGTTTCCCAAGGCATATTCCAAACCTGGGCCTGCTCTATCTCCACTACTTCCATCCTAATCTCTCTTGGACAGTCGCAGAAGCTGTCTAATAGTCACCTGCCTCTACTACACCCACCTCCACTTCCTGCCACTGCCACCGACTACTTATCCCAAGGCAGGCATACAAGTAAAGTTCTAAAAACTGAAATCTGGTATCATTCTCCTACTGAAAACCACCCAGTGGTTTCCTGTTGCAACTAGAATAAAATTCAAGCAGGGAAGACCCTGCAGCTCACAACGCCCGGCATGACCCAGCCTCTGCCCACATCTTGGACTCATATCACCCCCACTTCCTCTTGCTCCCTCCACTCCCCGCCCTTCTGCTCTTTGAATATGTGGAATTCACTCTGACCTCAGCGACATTCCCACTCTCCTCTCCCCTCCCTTTAGATCTGCCTGCAGCTGGCTTCTTCTTGGTTATCGGGCCTCATCTCGAAGATTATCTCCTCAGAGCGGCCTTTCCTGACCACTCAGTCCCCCGGTTGTCCAGCCACAGTCTGTCTGTCACGTGGACTTCCTGTATGGCGTTTTCCACTGGCATTTATTTACTTGCTTACTCCTTTATTGCTTGTCTTTCTTTCTCTACTTAACGTAAGCTCCAGGAGAGTGGAGATTGTCTCTGTTATTTGCTGCTGTCTCCTCAGTGCCTAGAACAGTGCAGGTACACAGTAGGAACAGTAAATATTATTGAAGGAGTGAAAAATGAGGAAACCAAGGCTCTGAGACATTAACTCAAGACACCAGGCCAGGTGAGTTCCTGCTTTGCTCTAAAGCTCGTGCCCTTTCGTATACTCAGTGTCTGCCGTGACAAACAGTCCCAGAAACCTGCTCTCAAGTTGAATGTGTGGACAAGGAGTGTGCACATGGCCCAAGAAAGAGGGCCAGATCTGATGCCCTTGCCAAGGACTTCCGGGACCTGCCACTGGAGGGAGGGGGGCTGTGTGCCCAGAGAATTGAATACTACAGTGAGTCTTATGGAGTAAGCCAAGCAGCCAGCTGCATGCGACAGGACTGGCAATTTTGGTGTGCAGAGGGCTGGAGAGCTCTGGGTGTGGGTGGGATCCCAGTGCCGGTGCGACGTGGTATGGTCTCTGAAGGAAGGAAGCTGCTCCCACAGAACCCAGCTGTGCACAGCGGAGGGGCCTGGCTGTTCCTCCAGGGGGATCTAACCACAGAGGAGCTCTCCGGGGCTCTTGAGGCATGCTGTCCACCATCTAGATGGAATGAGTCAACAGAGGGAAGGTGGGTTTCAGCTTTTCGGATGTTTAAAGAAAGCTTTCAAAGCCAGAAGCACCAGGGGAGCCTATGGTCAAGAGGCCGTGGTCCGGCTTGCCATGTAATCATGATTCCCCGAGGAAGAGATTTGGAATTTTGATGGCTAAGGGTGGCAGGGGTGGGACATCTGAGGTACTGAGTAAAATGGGCCATCTTCTAAAAGGGACTGTGATTTATGAGGATAGCACATGGCCCTCAGCCTAGTCTTGATTGAGTCTGGGGATAACTGGTATGGAAGGGGAGGGACATGAAGAGCTTTTCAGGCTCAAGACAAGTAAAGGCTGTGTGTGAGTGGATGCAGATGCATAGCAGAAAGGAGGGGCTAATTCTAGGTGGGCCCTGGCCCGCAGGATCTGGTGACAAATGGGAGTGGAGAACTGACAGCACAGGTGGACACAAGGCCACTCCAAACACTCTTCTCTGGGGCCTGGAAACTTCTGAAGGTCCTGCCCCATGGAGGTCCTGTGCTGGCCGTGCTGTGTGCCCCTCCTTTCCCCAGTCTTCCAGAAGCTGGTGCTGCATCCCAGAAAGTCCTGGTGGATGGTTGATTTGGACAGAAACACAGCCTCCCTGGGAGCCTCATTGAACAGAAGGAAGGGGATTCCTGAGGGGAGAAGGCTCATGAGCCCCCACACCTTCATTTTTCTCCACCCCAGCACCCCACCCCAAGTCTGCACAGAAACAGACCCACGGTAGGTCAATAAAACGCAGCCATTTTTCTATCACTTCATCTCTGCTAGGCATAACGCGCTCAAGAGCTGCCCACAGCCGTGCCCTTGGGCAGCCTCTCTTTGCTTCTTCTGAGTGCACAGATCCAACAGGCCACAACCTTGTGTTTTTCGAGTTTTATGATGTTAAAGATGACTCATTAGGTCGACGCTAGCTTCACTGATTAATCTTACTTATGCACGTGTCTTATTTCTCCCTGCAGGTTTGCTGGGAGCATTTATTTCTGCTACACTAGGAACAAACTCCCAGGCAGTTCCCTGGAGCATTGCATATTGCAGACTCCATCTCTTTGGCCCTCCACATTAATTTCCTTCAAATGACACCAAGGGGCCAATATGTTGCACACACACCTTTGCTGCGATGAAAGTTTTCCTTTCATTTCTAATCATTTGTGTAAAAAGCCCGGGTTTGGGTTTGTTTAGACCTTCTGGGCAGGGAATTGGTCTCCTCCAAACCATTTCCAAATTGCATGCACCTTGGATCTTGCTGAGCCCGGCATTTTCTCCCCTGGACCAAAGGCCTCAATTCCTTTATCAGTCAGAAAACAACACGCACCACACGGGTTCCAAATCCCAACCCGCATCTCCAATAAGTGCTTAACGTTTTTTAAATTAAAGCTGTGATTCCAAGGCATTAATTGTTGGAGAGGGTTTGCATTCTCTTCTTGAATATTGTTCTGTTATGTTGAGATTTTCCCTGGGACCTTTGCTGATTTCTGTACCTCTGACCCTTGATCCTTACCTGTATCATTTCTGTATTGACTCGGGCTAGAACAGCCAGCTCTAAATAAAATACCACATTTCTTGAGCAGGAAATATGAAACAGTGTAACTTTATGATAAATGCTACCACTGGACTCCACAATAGTTATTCTGGTGTGCGAGACAGGCCAAGCTGATAGGAGGCAGATAACCAGCAGGTGGAGTTAAACAGAAGGAAAGGAAACATAACTAAACGTGGGGGGCTGCACTGAGGGTGAGAATGAAGGAGGAGTGGGGGGGAGTCAGCAATGCCTCCCCTGGTCTGGAGGTCCCAGAGGCCGCCTCTCAGCATGGGTCAGGTCCCAGGGAGCTGCGGGGACAGGCCTGTTCCCAGCCCACTCCTGGGGATTCCAGTTCTGGTGGTCTGAAGGGGGCCTGGGAATCTGTGTTTAACAAGCTCATCCATGATGCTGATGCAGGGGTGCCTCAGACCATACTTTGAGAACCACCATTGCAAGCTAAGAAGACTGTGCTAGACCCGGGAGGTAGAAGGAAACTCTTGGCATGTGCCAGCCTCCCATCCATTTCAGAAACATCGAACTGAGTTGCGTCTGAGGCCCTGTGTTAGGCAGAGAGGATATGAGGTACAGCAGGTTCATTCTCTCTGTGCCTCAGGCTCTGTTAAGATTGGAACACACTCAGGTCTCATGACGTAGTGTGATCCAAGCTCACACTGATAGAGTATCATGCTCTATTTAAAAAATATTATTTATGGAGCATGGGAGAAGTGAACAAACAAGTGCCATGCTTATCTGCTCTATGTTTCTTAACCTCTAGTCTTTAAATAATTGAGGTGTCAGTGGCAGAGAGGGATGTGGTCTGGAGCTTTCGGCAGGTCCCTACAGGTGATTTGCAATGCAGGCCTTTGGTATTTTGGAACAAAGCCCGGCTATCCTGTATGGATAACCACTCTCCTTTTGAGAAACAGCTCTTGACCTGTTACTGGGTCTTAGTGGAGACCGAACATTTAACCACAGGCCAACAAGTTACCATGCGACCTGAGCTGAGCACTATGCACTGAGTGTTGTCTAACCTACCAAGCCAGGAAGTTGGGTGTGCACAGAAACATTCCAGCGTTGAATGGAAGTGGTACATATGTGATCGGGCCTGAGCAAGTGAGTACAGTGAAGAAGTGGCCCAAAAACCCATGGTCCCCACTCCCGTTACAGTGCCTTCTCTCTCCCTCTCCGCACCTGTGGCCTCAGGAGGAGTTCCTTATGGTCAGTTGACAGAGGAAGAGAAGACTCGGGACTGGTTTACAGATGGTTCTGCACAACACGGATGCACCACCCAGAAGTGGACGGCAGCAGCCCTACAGCCCCTTTTGGGGACATCTCTGAAGGACAGTGGTGAAAGGAAATCCTCCCAGCGGGCAGAACTTGAAGCAGTGTGTCTGGTTGTTCACTTTGCTTGGAAGGAGAAATAGCCAGACATACTATTAGGTCCTGACTCATGAGCTATAGCTGATGGTGTGGCTGGATGGTTGGGGACTTGGAATATGTTCGGAAAATAGGTGCAAAGGGATTTGGGGAATGGATATATAGATAGACCTCTCTGAATGTGCAAAAAAAGGTGAAGATATTTGCATTCCATGTGAATGCTCACCCAAGGGTGACCTCAGCAGAGGAGGACTTTAATAATCAAGTGGATAGGATGACTTGTTCTGTGGATAACAGTCAGCCTTTTTCCCAGCCACCTCTGTCATAACCCAATGGGCCTGTGTACAACTGCCATAGTGGCAGGGACGGAAGTCATGCATGGGCTCAGCAATGTAGACTTCCACTCCCCAAGGCTGACCTGGCTATGGCCACCAATGAGTGCCCAATCTGCCAGCAGCAGAGACCAACCCTGAGGCCCCAATATGCACCATTCTTTGGGGTTATCAGTCAGCTACCTCGGGACAGGTTGATGACATTGGATTGCTTCCATCATGGAATGGGCAGCATTTTGTCCTTACTGAAATAGACACTTAATCTGAATATGGATTTGCTTTCCCTGCATGCAATGCTTCTGCCAAAACTGCCATCCGTGGACTTACAGAATGCCTTATCCACTGTCATGGTATTCCACACAGCTTCTGATCAAGGAGCTCACAGAACAGCAACAGAAGTGTGGCAATGGGCTCGTGCTCATGGACTTCACTGGTTTTACCAGATTTTCCACCATTCTGAAGCAGTTGGCTTGATGGAATGGTGGAATGACCTTTTCAAGTCTCAGTTACAGTGCCAGCTAGGTGACAACATGTTTCAGGGCTGGGGCAAGGTTCTCCAGAAGGCCATATACGCTCTGAATCAGTCCAATATATAGTGCTGTTTCTCTGATAGCCAGGATTCTCTGGTCCAGGAATCAAGGGATGGAAATGGGAGTGGCACCACTCACTATTATTCCTAGTGACCCACTAGCAAACTTTTTGCCTCCTGTTCCTGCAACTTTGTGTTCTGCTGATCTAGAGGTCTTGGTTGCAGAGGAAGGAACGCTTCCACTGAAAGACACAATAATGATTCTATTGTTCTGGAAGTTAAGACTGTCACCTGACCAATTTGGGCTCCCCATGCCTCTGAATCAACAGGCAAATATGAGACTTATGGTGTCGGTTGGGATGATTGAGCCTGACCACCCAGGGGAAATTGGATTACTAGTCCATAACGGAGGTAAGGAAGAGCATGTGTGGAATACAGGAGACCCTCAGGGTGTCTCTTAGTATGAGAACTGTAATTGTCATGAGTATTTCCTCCTTCTTTTGCTATGGATATATTTGTATGTGCAACAACTTGCCTTGTTGACTGAATCTTGGACTCAATGCTGGCCTACATCTAATGCAATTCAGATGCTGGGGCTGTACTGGCATGATACAAAGAATAGAATCCAAAGGCTAGGGAAGTTGGAATGTTGGACTGGATTTATCATGTCAACCTGTACATCTAGCCCCCACCTACATTTCAGAGGAAGGCCAGAGATACTCTCTTCACTAAGGAATTGAAAAACAAATTAGTGACCAGAGCACCTGCACCCTTGAACAGCTCTGTGTTTGCTTTCTCCCATAGGTCAGATATGACTCTAGGGGATGCTGACTTTGAGATGGGCTTGCTGGTTTCAATAGAGGTGAGATCTCAGAATAGTAGAGGCCAAGAGACAGCACTTAGTTGTCAAAGACACATGTACTGTAAAGGGCAGCATGGATGTACAGGCAATCAGAATGCCTTGACTCACAGAAATCATTGGCAGTGGCCAGCTTATCACAATGTTCCTAAGAATAAAATAGATGGACAGTCTACTACAGTGTTGCTTGATCTATATAACAAGAAAGCCTCTAGGTCTGGTAGCCAAAGATCTGACTTGAGTCATGGCGTCTCCCCTTGTTTCTAGATACAAGGCAATTCACACACTCAGGGCCCCTTGAATGAAGAGACCCCTTCTGGAAAACCCTGTATCATCGCCACAAGTATACACTGCAAATCTTACTCTAAGCCTTCTCCAAAGGCACCTAGAGCTGTATACTAGCGTGACTGTGCATCTGGGAAAGGAAATTCCCATACTTCTCCAAGATTATTAGATACTGACTCTGGGGACCCAAATTCCTGGGGACCGAAAATGCCACAGTGGCCCACCAGTCAGAGTGGGAATTTATGGTGGTCAAGTGATAGATGGAATCTTAGCTTAAGTCTGAGTCGCAGTGGACCCTGTTGGTCCATGGACCAACTCTGGGGTTATTTCCCCAGTTCTTGAATGTATAATTGGAGTAGACAAACTTAGCAACTGGTGGAACACCCACATGGCCTCTCTGATCTATCAGGTGAGGACCATGATGATAGGAAAGGCTAAGGATTAACTTCCACTTTCTCCAAGATAGTAATCCAGAAGCAATACTATATCCCTGCAAGAATTGCAGAGATTAGTGCTACCATAAGAGACTTAGGATGTGATGGCTATCATGGCCCCATGTAAGTCACCAGTTTTGTGCAGAAGTCAGAAGGATCTTCGAGAATGACTGTGGACTATTGTAAACTTAATCAAATGGTGACTCCAATTTTAGCTACTGTCTCAGATGTATAGCTTTACTAGAAAAAATAAACACAGCTCCTGGCATTTGGTATGTACCTAGCTAGTATCTTTTTCCCTACCAATTTATAAGGATCACCAGAATCCATTTGCTTTTACCTGGCATTATCAACAGTATACCTCCACAATCTGGCCTCAGAGCTATGCCAATCTCCTGCTGTCTGCATATTATAGTCCACAGAGATCTTAATCATTTTGACATTTGACAAAACATCACAGTGGTCTGCTTCATTGACAATATCGTTTTGATCAGATCTGATAAGCAGGAAGTAGCAAGTCCTTTAGATGCCTTAGTAAGATACATGCAAACAAGAGGGTGGGAGATAAAACCATTCCTGGTACCAATTCTGTATCAGTTGGGTTAAGTCAGGAGTGAGAAATCACATATTAATTTGAATATAGTCAGTTTAAACAATTAACTATCATAGGAAAATGGAATAATAAGGAACTGGGTAGTAAAAAATAAAGATAACTCTAAAGAACACAGGAAAAGCAGGTATAAAGAACAGCCACTATTCTAGGGCTGAGGTAGAGGATGTGGGAAACGGTCCCCTAGGGCTGGGAAGGCATGTGTTGTTGCAGGTCCTTCCTCCGGGGACCCAGTCTCTCCTTCAGTCAATAGGTTTCAGGTCTGCAAGTTGGCTCAAATCCAGAACCTGGGCAAAGGATTATGTTATGAACTGAAAGTTTGGGTCCCCACCCAATCCACATAGTGAAGCTTTAACCCCCAATGTGATGGTGCTTGGAGATAGAGCCTTTGGGAGGTAGTTTCATTTAGATGAGGTCATGAGGGTGGGGCCTCATGATGGGATCAGTGCCTTTATAAGAAGAGACACAAAGAGTTGCTCCCTCTCTTTCCCCACATACGCACAAAGAAGAGGTCATGTGAGCACTTAGCGAGATGGCAGCCATGTAGAAGCCAAGAGAAGAGGCCTTGGAACGAAACTTGCCTTGCCTGCACCTTGATCTTGGACTTGCCAACCTCCGCAATGGTGAGAAATAAATTTGTGTTCTGTTAAGCTGCTCAGTCAGCGGTATTTTGTTATGGCAGCCTAAGCGGACTGAGACAGATTTTGAGTTTTTATTGGAGCGGCTGCCCTCTGCCTTCGCTCGTCCATCCTGGCTTCCTTTTAAATGTACAGATTGAGCAATACCCTCGTTGACTGCCCACCTCTCTTGTTCTTAGGAATTCCATGTTCTATTGTTTCATCTCCATCTCTCTCTATAAGTGAGGCTCCTAGCCACATATCCCAGCTCTTGTTGGTCAGTGTTGGTTGGGTCTTAACGATCCTTTCCTCCCTTAGTTGGCTTACCACTCGTCTGGCCAGGTTTTGTTGTGATTTGACACTAGTTTTCAGTCTGGTGATTAGTAGAGGGGGTGGGGCGGGTCCTGAGGAGGTATGTGTTGCCTCGCAAAGCAGAGACTTCTCTCTGTCTTCAAGCAAAGTGGGGCGGGGGCCTGGCCTTTAATAAGGAGGAGGGGCTACTTCTGAAGACCTAGAGATTTCAGAGGGTTGTGGTTTCATAGTTCTCAAATGCATCAACCCAGACATCCCCATCCTGCCTCAGGGTTCCACTCCTTCTCCTCCCTGGCTCTGACCTTGGCATGGCAGACTTGGGGTTGAGAATTCAACTTTCCTTGGAGTTCCACTGTCTTATAGTTAACACCTGGGTCTTGTCTCAGCTCTTTCTGCAAAAGATGAGAATCTCTTTCTATGTTGCCAAGAAGGCTGTCTGACTTTCACGCCATGCCTTTAATTGATGACTGATCACCCTCAGCCTGTCATTGTCTTTCTTTCAAGTATCAACGGCACTCAGTAAGAGTCAACCAATTTCATTGTCTTTATGATCATTACTTCTCTTGAACTCCTCAGAATCCCGAGACATTACACCTGTAATATCCTTCTACTGCTGTCCCATTGCAGTGCATGACTGGTGTAAGTTTTAAAAATTGCACAGTGTCAGTATGCTGGGGGCTATCCACCCCACCTAACACAGCTATGGGGTCCTCATTGTCAGCCAGTTGGTGATACAACCCTAAAACCCTACTTCAGAATCGGCATCTTTGAACCCCTCCTGACTCCAACTGCTTTAGGTCACGAGCCCCGGGAAAGGGACTCTCAGGCAGAGGAGTTTATTGGGAAGTGCTCGTGGTAACAGCACAGTGTGGAAGTGAGCGAAGCAGGACTGGGCAGAGGGAGAAAGTTCCACTGGAAGGCAGTTGCAAGGAAAGTGGAACTAATCCTTTCAGAGCTCTGGAGCAGGGCTGGCCCTTCACAGATGCTTTGAATCGAGGCACGGAGGCTGCTCTTCGTACCCAACACTGACCAGTCATTAGAGGCTGGGTAACTTTAGACAAGGCAGCTGGCTCTCATTAGTTGAGGACAATTTCGTGGAAGGACGCACAAACCCAGCCAGTGGTTGTTTTCCCAGTCCCCAAGGTATAATTGGAAGGCACATACTAGATAGTGGACGGAATTCCCACAGTTGTCCCTTGGCCTGTGGGGTCAGAGCTATTACAATAGCTCCTGAAACTGCTCCCCTCATCTCCACCCAATACAGTAGATCAAAGGTAGTATTGCATCCTGGGGCCATGGCAGAAGTCAGGGCCCCTGACTCAGTCTGGAGGGCTATCCCTGCTCCAGGGATCCCTGAGGGATGAGCCAAGGCCTGTGTTGAAAGGACACTGCGGTCCACCTTTTCCCTCTGCTGGATCTTGCCCCCCACAAATCTCCTGCATGCAAATCTCTGCCTTAGCGCCTGTTTCCTGTGGGACCCGACCTAGGACACTGCCAGTGACGGAGCACTGAGAGGAGCTGCTTGTCAAATTGCATCTGTTGTGAAATCCTGTTTACACAAGGCAGTAGAGAGGTACTGGTTAGAGCGCAGTTTCTGGGGTCCAGCTGCCTGAGGACCAATCCAGGCTCTGCAGGGTGACCTGCAGGGGAAAGTTGTCCAGCTTCTCTGGGCCTCAGTGAATCAGCTTTAAAATGGGGACGAGAACTGGGCTTATCTCATAAGAGTACAAGGACCTGTCTCATAAGTACATATGAGTACTTAAGTACTCCTGAGTGTTGTGAGGATTAAATAAGTTACTCTGTGTAAAGCATTTTGCACAGTACTGACCCAGGGCAAGACTTCAATTAAAATTAGTTGTAATTCTTGTGTCAAATTATTTACCTCCATATTGCATAGATATCTAAAGGATGTGAACCAGAGTTGACAGTGGTTGTTTGTCAGTGTTGGGATTTCTGGGTTTTTCTTACTACTTTTTGGTGGTAATTTTCTGTAACAAGGCTGTGCCATCATTATACAGAGAGAGAAAAATTTTAAATATATAGAGAAAAAACATTTAAAGGGAACTAACCACTGCTACTTGTATCTTATCAATGTGGTGGATACCAGGCTGCTTCTCAGCCCCACTTGGACCTCCCATCTTACCGGGCCTCTGGTCTCTGTCTGTGCCCCTGAGCTGCACCTTCTCCTCTCTGTCAGGCCTTGGCTTCAGCTCCTCACAGATCACCCTCCAAATACCTGGCCCTGTTGTCCTCAGGAAAATAGTGCCTGTCTGTATTCATTTTCTGCTTCTGCACAACAAATTACCATAGACCCAGCAGCTTAAAATACCACACATTTATTAGCTCCCGGTTCTGTAGGTCAGAAGTCTGGCACAGCGTGACTGGGAGAGAGCATGACCCCGTTCAGAGTATCACAGGCTGAAATCAAGGAGTCGGCAGGACCGAGTTCCTGTGTGGAGGCTCTGGGCAACCCCCTGCTTCCATGTGCATTCTTATCGTTGGCCGAACTCAGTTCCGGGAGGTTGTAGAACCACAGTCCGTTTCCTCACTGAAAGTCCGCTGGGGGCAGCTCTCAGCTCCTAGAGGCCGCCTGCATCCCTTGCCACGTGGCCCCCTCCATCTTCAATGTAGCAGCGACACATTGGGAATCTCTGACTTTCCCTTCTGCCACCAGCCAAAGAAAACTCCCTGCTTTTAAAGGGTTCAGATGATTCCATTAGACCCATGTAGAAATCTCCCTATTTAAATGGCCACTGTGTCATATAAGGTAACCTGGTCACAGGAGTAAAATCCATCATACTAGGGGCCCCGGAGACTCTGCAGGCCATGTCCAGAAGTGGGGGAGGGAGGATCATGGGAACATGGGGGTCATCTTGGAATCCTGCCTACCACACTGCCCCAGCGTCCAGCCCAGGTCCAGGACCCCTACCCTCATGGCCCCAACCCCTGGACATAAAAGTGAGTTGAAAAGTAAGGAAAGCCAAGAAAGGAACACTCTTGGGCTTCCTCAAGAATTACAGGAGCTGGAGTGGGTGTGGGGTATGTGGGACAGAGAGCTAGAGAAAGAACTGAGCAGCCAGCTGGATGGAGAGTTCAGACGTGGGACCACTTGCCCAGGCTGAAAAGCTGTTCCAGAGGCCCAGAAATGCCTTCTGGAAGTCCCTTGGAACTTGAATCAGAACTGATAGATGGTGGGGTCAGGGAATAGGAGGAGCAGTGGGAAGGCACATTCTCCAAAATTCTCTCAACCATTTTCACAGTCACATGCTGGCATGAACACTGGTTCTCAAACTCATCTGATCCAGGGCACCCATTCTGTAACAAATACATCTTAACACCCGCTACACACACACACACACACACACACACACACACACACAGTTTTTTGAAATCAGTATAATACCTTTGCTGAATAAAATAAAAGAGAAATAATTTGTAATGAAACAATCCTCATTTCAACATGCGAATGCTTGGGCAGGCTGACACTTGGACACAAAATGAATAGAAAGATGCTCGGGCGTATATGTGGCATCAACTTGAAAGTGACAAGCGACAGCACAGACTGACTCAGCGTTATGCCAGAGATGTGGAGACGAGGAGGGGTGTTGCCATTGGGGATGCGACTTTTAAAATGCTGCCAAAGTCTCAGCTTACCTCACTCACACGGTAGGTGCATCGTTGGAAAATTCCTTAGTAAGACTGTGCCAAAAGGACTTTATGTCACATGGAGTTCAGTTCTAACTCAAATAATTATAAGTAAGTTTTCTACCTACACAAACGTCTGGGAAAGCATTTGAAAGTCAAGTAGAATGTAGTATAATTCTCCCTTTTGTGTCCTCCACACTGACAATGTCGGAATTCCAGGTCCCCACCCACTAAATGCCTATAGTGTGGCTTCATCATTGTGTCCACTGCTCCCCTCCATAAGGACCACAACATTAAGCAGTGCCCCGTGAAGGTACGCCAAGGAGACGCAGAGAATGGGCATCCTGAGTGCTAGCGTTTTTTTCCCGTCTTTGTAAAAGCCAGAAAACTGGAACAGTTCCTGCGGAATTAGTTAATAAGACACACCAAAATGGGGATTCCACCAACTTGCAAATTGCATCTCGGTGGAGGAGCTCTCTGAGGTCTCGTTTCTGCTGGCCCTACACTTCTGCTAAAACATATCACTCGCTGTGTGACACTTTCATTATTTACTGCTCCGAGGCTCAGAGAGCAAAGCGCCAGGCTGGTCTCCACTCACTCATTCATTAGTTTAAATTAAACCCTCTAATTTTATTTATGCTGCCACAAACTGATTAACAATTTGCCAGCAAAGAGCAGGAAGTCTTAAAAAGCATCCTGAGGAATCTGTGGGTCTCTAAACACAGACCTCACAGAAACGAGGTGGGCTGTGGACAGGGGCTTCCGCTAGGCTGGAGGAGGCAAGCTTTTGAAGCTCCACCACTTCGTGCAACCTCGGAACAGCTGATGGCTCTGAGACTGGCTGTCCCCCAGGGGCTGACGCATTGACAGGCAGCAGCCATCTCTCTTTATGTGCCTGACAGTCCTCATGGCTGTGGGAGAGGGGACACGGCTGGGCTGGGAGTGACATCCTGTGTTTCCGGAGGGAAAAGGGGGAGGTTGTGGGGGCAGCAGAGATCTTTACCCCAATCAGTAGGGGAAATGGACACTGACCCAGCCAGTTACAAAGCAGCACTGGTGAGTGCTGTGCTGGAGTTAAGAACAGACAGCAAGGAGGATTTCCTGCAGCCCGAAGGGGAGTGTTGGGAAGGCTCTAGGAAAGGGCTGGAATTTGAGCTAAATCACGGAGAACTTGTGGACCACCACCACACTGCCGATCCGAAGAGGAGGACGACATGAGCAAAGACTCAGATATTTATTCCTCCTCTTCCCAAGGGCCAGGCGCATTGCTAGGACCAAGTATTAGGGAAAGAAAAATGAATGAGAGAATGTAACAGGCTGAATGGGGAGTTTTAATCCAACAACGTTCAAACGTGATTTCCCCCTCTAACAAGCACTACTATCAACTTTGCTTTTTCAGGTTCTTTTTCTGTTCATGAAAGTGGGGAGGAAAGGAAACTTGGTCTCCTGACAGACAATATTACCCAGGTCACATCTGATAAGTTTGGCCAGTATTCTAATTTGGGGTTAAAACATCTGTGGCCTTTCAGGTAAATATGCAGCTCATTTGAGTGTTAGGACCCTCTGCCCAGGTCTTCAGAAGCAGTGAGCTGCTGGCAGAGGAAAGCCTGTGGCCTGTCCCCCCTCCCAGCCTCTCTTCCCTGCCCCAGGTGTCTGTGCCCGTGCGTGGCAGAGCGCTGGGACGAGTGAGGAAGGGTCCCACTTAAGAACCACCTGCTCTGGGTGGAAGAGGAGTGGCTCTCTTTCTGCTGGCTCATTTCTGCATCTCCTCTGAATGCCAGAGATCTGTACAGCCTTTGGAGTCCCGTGGACCTGCTTGCTCCACAGGTGACAGTGCAGTGACCTGCTGGCTGCCTGTGCCTTTGTGCAAATCGCAGGTCCTCTTTGGACCATGAGCCCTCAGAAAGAAGCCATCCTGTCGTCCACACCTCTGGCACCGAGCATTGTGCCATCCTTCTGGATCACCGTCCACATCAGTTAGCTTTTGCTGCATAAAGTACTCCAAAACATACTGCTTAATACCACCAATATTTATTAGTTCTCACAATTCCATGGGTCAGCTAGGAATTTCTCTGGTCTGGATCAGCTCCACTGATCCCTGAGGTCAGCTGAAGGCTCAGTTCTCAGTTAGGGCGGGATGGTCTAGGATGGCCTCACTCACAAGTCTTGAGTTGACCTGATGCCCACCGGGCTTATTTGCTTGGTGGCTGTCACAAGATTTCCAAGAGAAACAACAGTTCAAGCCCTAAGGCACTAGAGCTCTTTAAAAAATTGCTTTATTGAGGGGCTGGCCCTGTGGCCGAGTGGTTAAGTTCGCGCGCTCCGCTGCAGGCGGCCCAGTGTTTCGTTGGTTTGAATCCTGGGCGCGGACATGGCACTGCTCATCAAACCACGCTGAGGCAGCGTCCCACATGCCACAACTACATGGACCCACAACGAAGAATATACAACTATGTACCGGGGGGCTTTGGGGAGAAAAAGGAAAAAAATAAAATCTTAAAAAAACCAAAAAAAACAAACAAAAATTGCTTTATTGAGATATAATTCACCTACCATAAAATTCACTTTTAAAGTGTAAAATTCAGTGGTGTTTATTTTTGTCTCTATGCATTTGCCTATTCTGGACCTCTCATATAAATGGAACCATACAACATGGTTTTTCGTGCCTGGCTTCTTTCAAACAGCATGATATTTTCAAGGTTCATCCACGTGGTGGCATGTGTCAGTCCTTCATTCTTTCTGTGGCTGACTAATTTTCCATTGTATAGACGTACAACATTTTGTCTATCCATTCATCAGTTGACATACTTTTGGATTTTTCCACCTTTTGGCTATTACAAATAACAATGCAATGAACCCTTTGTGTACCATTTTTTGTGGGGGCCTAGGTTTTCCATTCTCTTGATTATACACCTAGGAGTGGAACTGCTGGGTCATATGGTAACTCTGTGTTTAATTTCTGAGGAATTGACAAACTACTTTCAAATTATTTTAAGTGGCTGCAGCATTTTACATTACCACCAGCAACATATGAGGGTACCAATTTCTCCACATCCTCCCAACATTTGTTATTTTCCATTTTCTGATCATAGCCATGTAGTGGGTGTGAAGGGGTGTCTCACTATGATTTTGATCTGCATTTCTCTAAAGACTAATGATGTTGGGCATCTTTTCATGTGCTTATGGCCACTGATATATATTTTTTGGAGAAATGTTTATTCAAGTCCTTTGCTCATTTTTAAATTGGTTTGTTCTTTTTGTTGTTCAACAGTTGGAAGAGCTCTTTATATGTTCTAGATACCAGACCCTTACCAGATACATGACTTGCAAATATTTTCTCCTATTCTGTGGCTGGTCTTTTCACTTTCTAGATAGCGTCCTTTGATGCACAAAAGTTTTCAATTTTGATGATGTGCAATTGATCTATTTTTTGTTGTTGTTGCCTGTGCTTTTGGTGTCATATCTAAGAAACCGATGCCAAATTCAAGGTCATGAAGATTTACCCCTAAGTTTTCTTCTAAGAGCGTTATAGTTTTAGCATTTACATTTGGGTCTTTGATCCATTTTGGGTTAATTTTTGTATATGGTGGGAGGTAGATTCCTATGTCATTCTTTTGCCTGTGAATATCTAGTTTCCCAGCACAATTTGTTGAAGAGACTTTTCTTTCCCCAATGACTGGTCTTGGCACTGGTATTGAAAATCAATTGACCACAGATGTGTGAGTTTACTTCTGGACTTTCAATTCTATTCCACTGATCCATAAGACTATCCTTATGCCAAAACAATATTTTTTAAATGTAAGTTTCATTATGTCACTTCCTTATTTAAACCTCTCCCCCAAAGGATTTGATTTGCACTTAGATGAAAATCTAAATTCCATGCTTAGCTTACAGAGCTCTAGCCATCCAGCCCCTGCCTACCCCGGCTTCAGCCGCAGTGGGTCAATTTCTAGTCTTTAAATTTGCCAAGTTTGTGCTTGTCTTACCCTCTTTGTACTACTGCTTCCCGCCGAGAATCCTCTTCTGCCTCATCCCCACCTCACAGTCTTCTTCCTGTCATTCAGATTGCAGCCAGAATGTCTCCTGTTCAGATACCACCTCACATCCATTAGGGAGGCATCCCGCTCACTCTCTAACATGTTATCCTATTTTATTTTCCTAAATAAAATTTATTATTTTATATTTTTATTTGTTTAATGCATTTTTTAATTTTCTCCCTCTGCTGAAGTGTAAGTCCTATGAGAGCAGGGACCTTGTCTGCTCTGTTCACCTGTGTCCTCCACGTGCAACAGAGCACCCGGCTCGGAGTAGGCACTCACTAAAATGCGTCTGTTGAAACGAAATCACCCAAACCCAGTAGTTGGTGCTCTGCTTCCTCTAGTGGCCACTGGTTGAATAGCATCCCCTGAGAGTCAGCGGCTCAAAGGGAGCCGGACCAACAGTGAACAAGCAAATGAAGCTGCCTCATCAGTGTAGAGCATATTAAGACAGCATGAGTCCACTTTCTTTCTATGAGTTTTATCTGAAATTAGATATCCTGTAAACACATCCAAGTCCGCAGGTTATTCTTACTATTGCTAAATTCTTCTTTATGTTCATACTCTCAGTTTCCACTGATATGAAGACTAGACCAACAATAACTTTCTTCTCAGGTGTTCAGAATCATGAGGATTCCCTTCAAAATCTCCTTAATGTACAACTGCACACGTTAGTTACAATGCTGGTGACTAACAGGAACATTACACTGAAACAGGGGAGCCTAATAAAATCAGGACACACTGAGATGAACCTGTACCTTCTACAGTGTGAGCAGAACTTGCTCATGCGGATCTGTTCTCTTCTTTTTATATCAGCTTTGGAGAGCAAGGTGTTTGCTGGAGATTACTGAAATGACCCTAAAAGATCATGAAAAAAAGCAATGGCTAAAATTAATCACGGAGGGGTTTGAGAAAAAGTCAGGGCAAAGAGAAAGTTGAACAGGATATATGAAACAATGAAGTTAAGAGAGATAAAGTCACAAATGCCCTGGTGGAGGTGTGAACAAAAAGTAAGGGGACTGTTCCTCATCCCCACCGCACACACATGCACACACAGATACACATACATTCGTATTTCAGTGGAATTATATGATTTTATACATTCATTGATTTTAAAATTATTTGCTCATTTATTCAACGTATATTTAACATTAGTCTTTCTAGTAGTTGCCAACATAATTCTAAATAATATGATTTGACCTCTATTTTCAGATTTATCAATTTTGCACAGTATTCAATGCTCTCCCAATATATTGCTACTGTTTTTTTCATTAGTTTTTTCCATGTTTATGGATAATGGAGAATCAAGGTGGTGCATTGTCATTACCCTGATGGTTTGAAAACTGAGGCTCAACTTAGCGCTTCTGCTTCATAAGAGCAGGAGGAGAGTTTCCTGCACTGAACACTAAATAGAAAGGAAAGGCACAAGGACAATTCTGGTCATATTTAATTAAGTTAGTATGTGTAAAGCACTCAGAACAAAACTTAGCCCCCAGTGAGGGCTATATAAGTGCTTGTTAAATAAAATGTGTTAAAATCTAAAGCAATAAGTGCTACACTAGAGATACTGGAAATATTGCTTTAGGCGTGCAGCAGAGATGCAATGCCTAACTCTGTTTAGAGGGCCAAGGAAAGCTTCAGAAAAAAGAAACTCTGGGCTGAGTTTGGAACGGATGAGAGAATTCCACGCAGAGACGCATGTGCAAAGTCACGCAGGCCTGAGAAGAACAAGCAGGCGTATGCTGGAAACAGATCAAGGTCCCCCTCCCACCAAAAGTCCTGGTTCATAGTTTGTCCATTTCTGTAGTGTGAATATTCCTTCCCGGCCAGCTTCAAGCCGCCCGTGTGAGGTCACTGAAGGCTGGGCTTGCTGTGGACTGAACTGTGCTGTTCTCCTCCCAAAATTTGTATGTTGAAGCCCTAAACTCCAATGTGACTGTATAGTAGTCCTCCCCCTTAACCATGGGGGATACATTCCAAGATCCTCAGCGGATGCCTCAAACCATGAATAGTACCAACCCTACATATACCATGCTTTTTCCTATATATCATACTCATGATAAAGTTTAATTTATAAATTAGGCACAGTAAGAGATCAACAATAAGTTCTCTTTGGCAATCCGAATTGCCAGCAACACTACTCTTGTGCTAAATAGTGGCCCCAAAGCACAAGAGATGGGCACAGGTTTCATCAAAATCTGAGTTATCGCTGCTAATTGACCTTATTACTCACTACTCTCAGTCTAAAGAGGTCAGAGGAAACTTGGCTTAGAGGAAGTATGTAGATCCTTTAATAAACTGAACACACATTCATGTAAAAAGCTTTACTGAATTAATAGTGACTTTCTATCATTATGCCTTGTCTAAATTAAAGGGATACTACAAGGATAATTACTATTGTGTGGGGTATGGTGTGAGGCTCCAGACCCACTCTCCGTCTCTACCCTGCCTTGTGCCCTAAGAGGCTGATCTATATGGACCCACATCAACAGACTCCCTTGCCCTCTGGCTTTCAGTTGATTTTGATCAATGGGAGGATGTGGAGGTCAGGGTATTTATTTCCCCAGCTCCCTCCTGCTGAGTGACCTTGGGTTGGTGCATTTCTCTGGTGAAGCGGTCTTTTCCATTCAGCTATTCTGCGTCTTCCCATCACCCCTCCAGGCCTACCGATTGTGTTAGTTTGCTAGGGCTGACATAACAAAGTAACAAACAATGTAACAAAGACTGAGGGCTTGAATAACAAATTTGTTTTCTCTCTGTTCTGGAGGATGGAAGTCTGGGATCAAGGTAGTGGCAGGGTTGGTTTCTTCTGAGGTCTCTCTTCTTGACGGGATAGGTGGCTATTTTCTCCCTGTATCTTGACAGGGTCTTTCTTCTGCGCATGTCTATATCCTAACCTCCTCTTCTCCAAATAGTCACGTTCTGAGGTACTAGGGGTTAGGATTTCAAACAAATTTGGGGGGATGCAATCCAGCCCCTAATAGATGGGAACTGCTCCTGGCCTCTTGCCAGCCCCAGGGGTACCGGGCCATCCTGAGTTGTTTTCCTAAACTCTGCTTACATCTTTGAAAAGTTATCAATTCTCCTCAACTAACTAGTCGGAGTGTATCATCTGCTTCCTGTCCAAATTCTGACTGATACATAGGGGCTCTCCAAAACAGTACACACTAAAAAGGGGACCTCATTCTCAAAATAGTAAGGAAACCCTATATATCTCGGGGAAACTGCTTTCAGATTTAAGCAGGAAAACTATCTTACCAATGCCTTTCTAGGCTCAACGTTTTATTCGAGAGATAACTAAATTCTTTCTTTTTAAGAAACAAGTCACATTTTTATGTGGAATGACATATTTAGATTGGCGCTAACAGGAGAGAGACGGTGGTATTACCGAGCATTACCAAGTACGCTTCCCAACCCCCTTTTCCTATTTGACTTCAGGCTTCAAAACGAAGAAGGCCCTTCCCTACCCAGGCCCCAAAGATCCTTCCAGCATTCACCACCACTCCCAGAGGAGTGGGACAATCCACTCTCTGCCAGCACTGGAATCCCTGTTTGTGAGGCGGAGAGAGTATAGAGAGAAAAACAGCCCTCTCCCTATTTTTACGGGCTCACAGCCGTGCCAGATGACCAGGAGAGGACAGAATGCCGACTGTACGCGGCTGAAAAGCGCAGCGCTCAGGCCAGCTCCCTTCCCGAAGCTTACTTTCTCTTCGGGGGTTCCCGGTTAATCGGAAGCATTCACATTCGCAAGGCCTCCTCGCATACCTCTCTCTCTCTTTCCGGAAACATGCCTTTTAATTCTTATAACCGCCTTCCTAGACAGGTATTTTTCACCAGGAGTAAAGCGCCGGCCTCAAGACACACAGCAGGCCCGCAGCCGAGACAACTCGCAAAGCCGGATCGCAGGCAGAAAGGCGGGGCTGCATCCCTCGCTCATACCACGTGGCCTCGCCCGCCGCTCCCGAGCAACTCGGCAGCCGGCGCATGCGCCTTAGGCCCCACCCGCGCGAGCCCGTCACGTCACTGTAGGGGGCGGCGCTTACGACGGGCAGAAGACGCATGCGCCGCGGTCGGTCCCAGTCGGGTTCCAAGGCGGCTGGCGGCGGCGGCGTCTACGTTTCCGTACCGGCGGCTGCGCGGCCCTGGGTGAGTGTGCGGGCGGCCGGGTTGGACGTCGGCGGGGCTGTCTGGGCCCTGTTCGGGCGCCCCAGGCGGCAGCGGCTTCTGGCTGTCATGGGGGCGCCCTCCGCGCGGGCGGCCGGGACCGGCCCTCGGCCGGGCGCGCGCCTTCGGGCCGGCCCACCTGCGGCCGGAAGTGACGGCGCGGCGCCAGCTCACCTGGGCGGGCGCGGGGCCCGGCGTCTGCTTCTCGGCTGTGTCAGCATCAGCCCGGCCCTGTTTGATCTCCATTCCAGTACTGGAGTTATTTGCAAGAGAGAATCGAGGTAAAAACAAGTCAGGCGTTTGGGTATGGATGTAGGCGAGTAGGAGGAGGAGCAGGCGGATTTAGCTGTAACAGTGTTTCCCACGTAGCATCCGTCTTCACCGCTGTCACCCTGTTCCAGGCTGCAGTCAGTGTTCGCCTGGACGTCTCTCTCCCGTCATCTCCTGGTTACACTGTTCCTCCAGTCCGTTATCCATAGAGTAGCCCAGGTGGTCTTTTACAAACACGAGTTGGGATCACCCTGTTTCAAACTCTTCGGAGTCGCTCCATGGTACTTGGAGTAGGATCCAGGCTCATGCTTTCCCCGGGCGCATGTCACCTAGCCCTTGCCTACCCGTCCGTCTTCGCTTATCCCTGCCCCTCCTCCCCAGCTATGCGCGGATACAACCAGACCTCCGGACCAAGGTCTGATTTCGCCCTCGCCCCAGTGCTCAAAGGGGAGGCCACTGAGGATATTGTTTTCTCGGATGATTAAGCCTTGCAGAGTGGTGGAAGATACTCTCTAAGTTTTACGCAATGAATGGAGTCCTTGTCAGTTCTTTAACTCAGTTATTCGTGTAAAATAGAGTAAAAAATTCTCACTGTGCTCCAGCCTTCTTCCATTTTTCCAAATGCACCAGCTCTGACCAGCCATAGAAATTACATATGTCGTTTCTTTGCGAAATGTTCTCTTTACCTTTGGCCTGATAACTCCTGTTCATCCTTCAGATACTGGCTCCAATATCGCTTTACCAGAGAGGCCTCTCTGACCTCACAGCTACCTCCACAATGTCAGTTAGGTTCCTCTGTTGTTTTGTCCTAAAGAATCCTGTACTTTCCTCTTATAGCAGCTACCGTGATTACATGTGTGTGTAAATATAACAGATAAATACATATTCATATATGTAAATTCGTGTGTGTGTGTAAATGTGTGTCTTTCCCAAGAGACTCGAAGCTCTGTGGGGACGGAAACTAGTTAACCTAGTACATTGTCTCGTGTGATTCTCAAATATTTGTTAAATGGATGATTTATTTCACTTCTGAAGCTCTTTCCCTTCTGATGAGAACTTCCTGTTTTTCAGCTGTCACTCCTAGGAGACTTGCCCTTGGTCCACAGTCAGTCTCCCAGTGGTTCCATGACTTCTGTCTGTCTCCCCCTGCCCCCTTATGGCTTGTTTCTTTTTAATTCACCCAGCTTGGACCCCACAGTGAGTTACTTGAACTACTCTCCTCCTCAGCCCATGCCCTTCTGTCCTTCTGCTACTCCTGCTCTGAAATCCCCCACTGATGACATTTCCCCTGGGATTGCTGGTTACTTAGGGAGGAAATTGTACAGCCTTGGGGGTTGTTGGCCATCCGTGGTTTTTGGGGGCCAACCTCAGATGGGCCTTCCACACGTATCACCAACATTTGTTCCCCCTCGGCTTTTCTCTGGTACAGGACATTTATTCCAGATTCTTATTCTTGTCCAGCTCCTATCCCAGCTTTATCCCCTGACTCAGGAAATGCCCACACTTCCTACCTTATAGGATGTTTTTTCTATGCTCCACCTCAGCTCCTCTCCTCTGCAGCTACAAATTTAGGTACAACAGGAGTCATCCTTCTGCCGGAGTCAGAGAAAGATGTGTTGTGCTTTCTGTTTACTTCTGTACTTGGTCTTTCCCTGCTGCTGTCTTGTACAGCTCTCTGTGTAGGTTGTCTCCCTACTCCCCCTCCAGCTATTACATTCTATAGTTTTTCTTGACCTAATTTTCCTCTCCCAACCCCTTATTACCTTATCATTCCAGCTGTCTCCCTTCCGTAGCCAAGCTCCTTAAGTGGGCAGGCTACCCACGTGTGACCTGTTTTTTCATCTACTCACGTCTGAACCTCTTACAGTCTGGTTTCGTCCCCACTCAAACTTATTTTGCTAAGGTAACTAGTGACCTGCTAATTTCCAAATCCACTGGACCCTTTCTGGTTTCTTTATGTGAACTTCTTGTCTTATTTTCCACTTTTAACTATTCCCTCTTCCTCTTTTTCTATTGCTAGGAGTTTTCTCCAGACATCGTTATTTTAACCTTGTCTTTGTATTACAGTATTATTACTTAATATTTTTGATGAATTAATGTCTTTTTTTTTTCAACTGGAAAAGAAATCCTTGGATACATACAAATAAGAGCAATGAAAATAGGATTGTTCAGTTCCAGCTAGTGTGAACGCTCTGAGCTGGAATCCTGCCCTCTCTGTTGAAAATGGAGACTAGCTGATGATAGAGCACCAAACTGATCCTTTCTCCTGAAAGTGATCAGAAGGCCCAGAAAAGGAGGAACTTTCTTACTCCATTGTTCACTTTTAACCTTTTCAATGTTAGCCTCTTCTTACCCTCTTAAAGGGTCCATGGTACCTGTCATAGCCCTGGGACCCCTGGGGCTGTTTGCTCCACTCTTCTGATGCATCCACATGTCTTCCAGACCTTTCTCCTGAGCCCAGATTTGCGTTTCTGACTGCTGCGGGACCTTACTGGCAGCTCATAGGCTCTCCACCAGCCCCTTCCCTGCTTCCCGTCTGCTTCCTTTCTGAGATTCTCACTGTCATGAGTGAATTCACCAGTGACTCATTGTCCAGGCCCGACTTCAGACTCCTCTCTGAAGTGTACTTCCTTTCAGGGTATATTGAGCACCTCCCGTGTATCAGACCCTGGGCCGGGTTTTCACATCTTAGCTGTACATGTTTCTTGAGCTCCAGACACAGTGCGTTGTCCCTTCCTCTATGTCCACGTGGCCTCTTGCCTCCCCAACAGACTTGCCCCACTGTGTTATTGATGCGCATCTCCTCCCTATAGAGTGAGCTACTCAGGGCAGGATGACACTAAGATCCTGGCATCTTTGTGTCCCAGGGCTTGACTGCTGGGATTGTTGATTTGATAAAGAATGAGTAGGGCTTATTGGGGGCCCTTGTGGTCATTTCATAGAAATAAAGTTTCAGTGCTGAAAGAAATCTTAGTTTATTCACAGATAAATAAAAAGCAAGGCTGTCTCTTGGTTATTGTGTTGCTTTTAAATGTATTTCTTGGATAGAGTTATATAGGCAACATAGTGAATACATTTTCATTCAAGGAGTTCCTGAGTACCTGGAGTAAAATGTAAAAGTTCCCCTTTATTTCTCCCTGTTCCTTCTGCTTCCTCCTCCCAGTTGTTGCAGGTTGAGCGTGCATCTCCAGTCGCTTGGAATGCGTTCCAGACACACGGCTGAGGATACACAGTTTTTTCAGCATAAATTCGTTCATACTATGTGACCTCACTTTAGAAGATTTTTCTGTCAATACCACTGAAAATACTTAATGCCTCCGTTAAATATTAACAACATGCTACACTAAACATCCTTGTACATGTCTGTTTCTCTGGAATGAATACTTAGTTATGTGCTTTTTAAATATTGATAGATATTGCTAAATCACCTTCCTGGAGAGGTTTACTAGTTTATGTTCCTACCAGCATTGTGTGAGGGTGGATCTTCCTTATCAATACTGGATATTATCAGGCTTTACGTTTTTGCCAACCTGATGGGGGAGAAATTATATTGCGCATTGAAATGGAGTTATTTTTGAGAATGTTTTAATCTTTCTCAGATTCTGATTTTAGTGGTGCTGTTCTCTCTTGTTCAGAGTTTCTGTTTGTTGGAGTAAATGTTCAGCCTAAAAGTTTCTAGTGTCAGATTTGTACAGAAGCTCTCTCCTTACATCAGTAAATCTGTACATTACCGTGGATCGTGTTGCTGTAATGTAAACCACTTGTGCCATAGTGCAGTGAAGATGCTGACTTGGAGACCGGCATGCAGTCACATGGCTTCAGCTGATTTGGAGGAGGCTGGGCGTCCCTCAGGGTGTTATTGCCAGCTTTCTTAGCTGGCAGCCCAAGTTGTCCTCTGTTAATGATACTGCAATTTTTCTTCTTTTTGTTTGGTGAGTTTTTCTTATCTATTATCAGAACTGGAGAGGATTATATAATTTGAGCCCTTTTAAGAAAACTTATACTTGAAAACTTGAATTTCTGTAATTGGAGGATGATCAGTTGATTTTTTGAGAAATCAGTCTGCTTTAACTATAAAACGTTTAAGAAGCTATATAAATATCAATTCTATGTTACCAAAAGGCTTACTGAAATTTTTTTTTCTTTTAGATAGTCTGTAGAGGATGCCAAATGAGAGAATCCCCCACTCAAATCAGCCTCAGGAGCAAGAGTGTGTACAGAGTCAGTGTGTCAGTAGTAATGAAGACATGGCAATCAAGCAAGAACGTGATGGCAGTGTGGAGGGGGAGGGGAGCCTCCCCTCTTGTTCCTCTGCTAATGGACCATCCGCTTCCGCCGAGGGGTGTCCGTCAGAAGTTCCGAGGAGAGGGCCGGCCCTGCTGCACATTGACAGGCATCAGATCCAGGCGGTGGAGCCGAGTGCGCAGGCCCTTGAACTGCAGGGCTTGGGTGTAGATGTCTATGACCAGGACGTGCTGGAGCAAGGTGTGCTGCAGCAGGTGGACAGCGCCATCCACGAGGCCAGCTGCGCGGCCCAGCTCGCTGATGCGGAGAAGGAGTACCGGTCCGTCCTGGATGACCTCACGTGAGTGTAGACCCTCTCTCTGATTGCAGAGTTTGTTTGCATATGACGGAGAGATTCAGATAACAGCTGCAGTATTCCAGCAACTTAGGAGATTTATAGCACCTCTTATTTGGAGAATGGAGTCAGTAAGCGCAGTCCGCGACCTTGTGTTCAAACTCCAGCCCTTTTCCCAGGGGCAGCATTGTCCACAGTAGTTAGGGTCTCAGTCTAGCTCACAACAGCCTGTTTATGCTGATGTCCTGGAGGGAAGTACTGTTCTCAGTGCCCCAGAGCTCACAAGCATGTGCACAAAGTGGTTCTCAGGAGAAGTGTACCCAAAGTTCTGATGTGTCCTGTTCAACGTGCAAGGAACACATCCGCCCTCTCACATTTTCCTCTGTGCTATAGTGTTTTTTCCAGTTTCTTGACTGAGTGTCAGTCTTTTGGTAAGTTTTCAGATTTGCATTTCTAGAAATAATCAGAAACAGCTCCCTGCTTTTCCTTTCTTCTGCCTTCCTTTTGACTTTATAAGGAAAGATGACGTCCTGTGGAGACTTTATTTGTGTTTTAGGAGAGAGCCAAACGTGGGCTCTGTTGAACGTTACACAGTGGTGGGAAGCGGGAGTGGAGGACTGAGCTCACTCCCCATTGCCAGTCTGCCCTCCCTTGGCCAGGGTTCTAGGCAGGGGGCAAGCAAGAAAGAGAAGGGAAGGACCGGGTGGGAGGATGGTGCAGTCCCAGATGGGGGCGGCTGGGGGAGGGGAGAGGAGGAAGGAACATGGACTGTTGGCTCCCCCGTGGGGAGGCCATGGTACAGGTGGCTGTGGCACTTAAAGGATGTGTTTTGTGCTAGCAGTTTCCTGGTGTTGTTCTCTTGGCCTCTTGAGTAGCAAGAGTTCTCAAATAGCTATAGTCTGACCTTCAAGTGTGAGGACCTCGATTCCTTATAATGAACACCTTTTACGTTTGACCTTGGAAGTGTGTCCACTGCTTACAGAGGTCACAGAGCAGAGTGCTGCAGAGTCACAAGGCAGGCTAACACTAGACGGATGGTGACATCTGGTCCTTAGACTGCCAGTAATAACATTGATTGATAACATGTTTTATCCTTGCATTGATAGTGTTTTATCCTGAAATACACAAAGGATACAAATAGCAAATTACACACGTGTCAAGATTGAATTTGTGTTTTGAAAGTTGGGAGTTAGAATTCAGTGGTGTCTGTTTTAGGAGCAATGTATTATAAATTGATTTTTTTTCTTTGCACTACAAAGTGTAATGCTACAGCAAATAAGCCTTCCAGTCATGCAAAAGAAAAATATTGTCACAGATGTCTAACTTATATAAGAAAATGTTTAAGCATTTTCAGTTCTTTTCCAAACTTTGGGAGACTTCCCTAATGGGCTTTAAAAACCCATGTATGGGTTGTTGATAATGGGGGAAGCTATGCATGTTTGGGACAGGGGATATATAGGACATCTCTGTGCCTTCCTCTCAGTTTTGTTATGAACCTAAAACTCTCAGAAAATAAAGTCTTTAAAAAAAACCACACAACCGTATATGCGTTTTTTCATATAAAAGGACAACTTATTGCACATTGTTTTAGCAGTCTCTTAAATAAAGTAGACACTTAAAATGCTTATGGAATGAATGAATCAGCTTACAAATGGGAATGTGCTGATTTAAATAAGGCAGATAACAGAAAAACACTAGTAGACATCTGAAACTTGTGACAATCCTTCAGGTTCTCTTTGTGGCCAACAAGAATATGCATGCTGGTTTAGTTGCTTTTATCCTTTAGTTAATAAGAAGTAAAAAGGACATGTATTTAGCATTTCTGTCTTTATATTGAACTATAAAACATGTTACCAGAGTGGAAAATAGACGTTCTATCTTATTTTTCAGGTCATGTACGACATCCCTAAGGCAAATCAATAAAATTATTGAACAGCTTAGCCCTCAAGCAGCCGCCAACAGAGACATCAACAGGAAACTAGACTCTGTAAAACGACAGAAGTATAACAAGGTGATTCTGAATAACGCATTAAATATTGCATTTTTGAAAAAGTCATCCTTTAGGCTCATTTAGTATTTAGGAAGTATTCTGAAAAGTACTTAAAAGATGTAAGGCAAATATTTATAATAGAAAATTTTGTGCTCCTTTTGTATGTTTAATTTTTCAGCTGTTTCCCTTTAACATCCTGTGTTAAAGAGTATTTTTAAAAATACACACACACACACACACACACACACACACGTATTTGATAAGAAGTGCCCCCTTAGGCTTTGCCTGCCTCCTCCCTCATGTCTGCTTTGATGGTCTGCCTTGCTTCACCATTTTCTTTGACCACCCTAGCCTCCTCTTGGGCATGCCGGCCTCTCACTCAGGCTCCTTGTCTTGTGTGAACATGCGTTTTTTCTGCTGAGCTCCTGTTTGCACTGGTTGTGCACGCTCTGTTTCCTGTTGGTGCAGCCATCACCCCTCACACACTTATGCTCACTGTTCCGAGAGGCTGGCCTTGGCTGTGCCAGTCATCACCTAGCCACGCTGACCGGGTCTGTGCTCGGGGGTAGAACTTAAGGGTGGGGGAATATCTATTACTTAAGACATTGTTTTTATGAGGTTTGAGACACTTGTTAGAATTTATGTGTGCTTTGTGAAAATATATTGCCGTAGATAGGCGTGCCTGACTAGTTTTGATGGTTTTATTCTGCCATCCCGAATGACTGACAGATGTCATCATGCTTGCGGTTGGTTCAGTGCAGTGAGTAGAGTCCTTGCATCTCTGATTCAGCTCTGCTGAGGGGGGGTGTGTGGAGACTCCGTTCCTCCTTTTGCTTTCCACTTACCAGTCCATCATCTTCACCACCTGGTCTTCTCTCACCTCACCTCCAGAGTAGCCGCCCAAAGGTCCGAGCTAGCAGTGGCCTAAGGCAGCCAGAGTCTCCCCAAAACAGGGAGGGGGGCATCTTGCCTTTTGTGGGAGCGTGTGGATCAACGTGCAGAGACCTTCTCTGACCCTGGGCTTCTCGTGGGCTGGGGTTTGAAGGAGCGCAGAGGACCAAACTTTAGGCCACTTTACGTACTAGTCTTAACTCGATTGTACATCCTCTTTTTCCTTAGTAGCTCTTTCATGATTAGAGATAGACTGTTCAGAGAGAAAGGCTGTTTTAAATGAGACTTTGCTGAGAGAAGGAAAGACTCCAAGAGGAAAATGAATTGCAGATCATCACAACTTGGCATTTGCATTCAGGATTTCCCCTCGCCCTGCGCTTATTTGGCAGTTAAACATTCTTGACCTTGGGAAGAACCAGGTCCCACAGGCCGGGTTAATTGGGGAAGATAGGAATGGCCCCAGATCTGAGCTCTGATGATATAGAGGGAGGCAAGACAAGGAGGCGTCTGGGTGAGTGGGGTAAAAGAGTGTCAGAATAAATTTTCCTTTTAAAATGTTGTGGTTGGGTAGAATACTATAAAGGACAATATGGTAGGTTGTCCAAGGGGGCTGACACTTTCAACTGTCTGAACGTTTGAACAAATGTGTTTGTGTTTCTTATCCATGCAGCCTGTTGACCTCATAGCCCCCGGCTGCTGAGGTCAGAAACACACAGAAGTTTAGTGATTGCTCCAGTGAGTAAGGGGGCAGCCGAGTAGACATTTCTACCTCCAGAGTCAGCGGAGAGTCAGAACACGTGAACCCCAGTGCTCGGCGTACAGAAAGCTGTGCCGCTGCTCTGGAGTGCAGGTGGGGACAGGGATGCGCGCCTGGTGGCAATACTTTGAGGGCTGTTTCCTGCTAGAAAAGTGGCAGTTTCTCAAATAAGATTCTTGATAGTAATAGTAATGTGTGGAATTTATTTTTATTTTGCTCCTGATTAAAGTTTTTCAATTTTATAATGCTGTCTTTTGTATCTAACAATAAATTACTTCATTGCCATTTTGTGTGTTGAACATTTACCATTTAAGGAACAACAGCTAAAGAAGATCACAGCAAAACAGAAGCGGCTCCAGGCCATCCTTGGAGGAGCGGAGGTGAACATTGAACTCGATCATGCTGGTCTGGAGGAGGAGGCTGCAGGTGAGGATGCTGGGAACAATGCCACTGTGTTTTTGAACTGATCCTAGGCCTGACGTCAGGAGGGTGTCTCTTCTGTCCCAGCCTGGGTTTTGAGAAAAATACATTTCTTTGCCTTAGTGTCAAAACAGATTTAGGAAAATTTTATTCTCTACAGTGTACCTGCAGAACCAAGTCTTTTTAAGTCACGGGGTAAAATTTTTAGAGAATGGAAGTAAAGGTTTAACTCAGTCTACTGGAGGCTGCTGGTGCACATTTAGTATTATGTTTAATAAATTAGAAATCTTAACATTCTTGTATAGTTAATTTCATGAAGGCAGCTAACATCTTGATTGAACTACATTTTGTGAGCCCAGCATCATTAATGAACATTGTTAAAACTGCTTTCGCATACCTTTTTGGGACATAGTGGGCAGACTTTCCAAGCATCAGTTCTGTTGTTTAAGAAAAGACATCTTCATTCAGGTTATACCGTGGCTGTGATTTTGTTTATGTCACTACCTTGGATGGATGTCTTTTGGAAAACCTTTTGGGAAAATGCATAAGCTTTGAAATGCAGTGTCTTTTAGTCAGTGTTTGTGTATGCATGTTTAGAAATTGGTAGCCATTCAGTCATTTATTACTTGAAATATAGATTAAGGCTTCTTAGCATTAAAGCTATTGAAGCAAATATTTTCTACTAGCTTCAGAAGTTTATTTAATAAGACAGAATTATGAAGAATTAATTGAGATGATAGAAAAAATATTAGATATGCTTTTAAAGTTCAGTCTCAGAATCCATTGCGCCTACGACCAGTGCTTTCTGCACCTGAGGTACCATATTTCTCACAGGTAACAGACCTTTGTTCCTGCCTGTCTGCCTAAAACGTGCTGCTGGCTTTCACCTCCTGTTGCTTCTTTGGTAAAACTTTGCCCGGGATTCAAAGTTACTTCCACAAATCCACAGCCCCTTGTCACCTGTGCTCCACTTGGCCTGTCTGGAGCAGCTGATGCTTCTGTGCCTTCTGGGGTCCCTGTCTCTCTCCTGGTTTTCCTTTCAGTCCTCTCACCATTTCTGATTAGTTATTTTTGGCCAGCTTTTCTGGCTTTATCTTAAATGTTGCTGATTCTCAGCATAATAAGATAATAAGAGGATGAGCCCACTTCTTGTTGTACTGCCTCTCCCTGGATAATCGCAGTCACTCCCCATGGTGCTTGTGGCCACCTGAGTTCTAGTATTTTACAAATCTGTAGACCCATGGCCTTGCCCTTTTTCTGAGCTCCTGGTGCCTGTTATATCTCTCCATCAGACGCCAGCCAACACTTGAGACTCCTGGTCTCTCTCATTGCGCTCCCTCCTCCGCCCTTTCTTGTCCCTGGTGCCCTCTGCCCTGTTGGGGGGCAGTAGCACAGAGTGTCAAGGAGCACAGGCTTTGGGCGCTCCAGCTCTGCGTTACCCAGGTGTGGATGTTGGCTGCGTTCCTTAACCTTGCTAAGTCTGTCTTGAACCCACGAGATAGAGATAGTATAGTAGGCCTTCATTTCCCCTGTTCTCCACATAGTGAGCCATTTCATAAGTTGTTATCAGGATTATCTTATAAAGAATCCTTTTCTGGAAGTGGTGGGTCAACTTTGCAGCAGTTGGCTTTGCTCCTCTGATCTGGGATGAGACCAGATGTTCACTATCACTTTTTATATTCAACATTGGACTGCACAGTCTAGTAATGAAAAAAAATAAAAACCATAAGGATTGGGGTTGGCCCTGTGGTGTAATGGTTAAATTCACATGCTCCATTTTGGCAGCTTGGGGTTCATGGTTTTGGATCCTGGGTGTAGACCTACGTGCCGCTCATCAAGCCATGCTGCGGAGGCGTACCACATACAAAATAGAGGAAGATTGGCATAGATGTTAGCTCAGGGCCAATCTTCCTCACGCCCCACAGAAAAGTAGTAGTATAAAGATTAAAGAGAAGAGATAACCATCATCATTCACAGAATACATGATTGTTTACGTAGAAAATCCAAAAGAATGGACAGTCTGTTGGAATTAATATATGAATTTAGCAATATCATTGAATATAAGGTCAATACACAAAAATCAGTCATATTTCTATAGCCCAGCAAAAACAAAAAATAAAATTTAATAAAAATGCCAATTATAATCGAAATTAAATACCTCGAAATAAGTCTTGGCAAAAAAAATCTGGTTTTCTGCAGTGCTTTTTACTTTAAAACTATAAAATGTAGTTAAAAAGTTAGAGGTCTTAAATGGGAAGATACACCATGGTCATGAGTCGGAAGATATGATATTGTAATGATGTCAGTTCTATCCATCTATAGTTTCAATGCAACCCCAGTATAAATTTTAGGGGGTTTTTTTGAGGAAGAGAATGTGGGTGGGAAGTGTAGGATGAGGGTGGAGGACGTTAACAAACTGATTCTGAAAGTTATATAAAAATGCATTGGGCCAAGAGTAACCAAGGCAGTCTTGAAGAAGAACAAAATATCAACACTTGTTATCAAGTTAAGTAATTAAGACAGTGTGGTATTGGTGCAAGGAAAGACAATTAGACCAATGGGACAGAATAGAAGGTCCAGCAAACAGACCCTCCGTATATGGTCACTTGATTTATGACAGATGTGGCCCTGCAATGCTGTGCATAAGAATCATCTTTTCAATAAGTGTGCTAAGTTAATCCACATGAAGATAAGATGAATCCTGTCCCATTACACCATGTACAAAAATAAATTCCAAATGAATTGTAGATCTAAATGTGAGTGGTAAAACAAAGCTTTTAGAATATAACATTGAAAAACATTTTCATGATCTTGGAGCAAAGACTTAAGACAAAAATGCTCACTGTAAAGGAAAAGATTTGCAAATGAACTATATTACAACTAAGAACTTCTGTTCATCAAAGGATAGCAGTAAGAGAGTGAACAGGCAAGCTGCAGAGTGGGAGGAGATGTTTGCAGTACATGTGTCAATCAAAGGACTTGAATCTGGAAGCTGTAAAGAACTCCTAGAAATTTTTCCTTTTTAAGGCAAACCACCTATGAGAAAAATGGGTAAAAGACTTGAACATTTTCTTTAAAAGAGGCCATCCAAAAGATCCATAAATCTATGGAAAGGTACCCTAGTTCCTTAGTCATCAGGGAATACAAATCAGAACCACAAAGTGGTACTGCTTCACACCTACCAGAATAGCCAAAATGGAATGGCAGGGGTGTGGACCAACTGAAGCTCTCGAACACTGGGTGGAACTTCAAATTGATAGGACCACTTTGGAAAAGTGTTTGGCACTGTCTATTAAAGCTTAACATACCCAAAGAATTATATACATCTATTACCAAAGAATGTATGCCAGAATTTCATAGCCTTATTCCTAGTAGCCAAAACCTGGGAACTACACAAACGTCCATTAACAGTGGGATGGAAAAATTGTATGTAGTTTCATAACAGAACACTAACAGCAATGACAGTCAACACACTGCAACTATAATCAACAAAAAGTGTGAATCTCATGAGCGTGACGTTGAGCAAAAGAAGCCAGACACGACCTTTCCGTTCACCGAAAGTTCAAAGCCGGGTACAGCTTGTCTATAGTAGTGTTAATAATCAGGTCAGTCATCATCTTGGGGTGCAGTAGAGGCCAGGAGGCACCATGAAGAGCACATCTAGGGGTGCTAGTAATTCTGTTTCTTGATCTGGATGCTGGTGTATGGGGATTTTTTTCCTGAAAATTCATTGAACTGTACACTTAGGATTTGTGTACTTTCTAATGTGTGTTTTTCTTCACCATAAGTTTAATGAAAAACTCTCTGTGGCGTTATTGGCCTACAAGAAACATATTTTAGCATATTGATTCTTTCCTGTTAAGCTTTCCTTCTTTTGGCATTTTGGCTTTTGGTAAAGTAATTTTGCCAGAGATTAATTTCAGCTAATGAAAGGGATGATTTCTGGGTGACTTTGTACCATTATGGCATAACTTCCCATTTTAGTCATCTCTTCAGGCAGTTAACTTCACCCATCTAACACAGTGTG
Organism: Equus caballus; assembly: GCF_041296265.1. Lineage (NCBI taxonomy): Eukaryota > Metazoa > Chordata > Mammalia > Perissodactyla > Equidae > Equus > Equus caballus. The sequence continues at coordinate 92,972,448 of NC_091684.1, forward strand.
TCCATTAGACCTTTTGGCAGTGATGGAAGTGCTGTCTGTGTTCTCCGTTATGGGAGCCATTAGCCTCGTGTGTCTCTTAAGCACTTGAAATATAGCAGGTGCAACCAAGGAACTGAATTTTCAGTTTAAATTTAAATAACTATGTGGTGACTGTCGTATTGGGGGTGGAGAGCTAACGTTTTTACCAATTAGGTGCCTGCTGACTTTTTAAGTGTCTATTTCTAGTTTTCTCCTGTCTCTTGAATTTCAGTCCATCAGAATGCTGGTGTGAGCAATGACACCGGAAGCTTGGGAGATTGCTTCCTGATGGACTACCTTTAATTAATAAGGAAACTCAGCTAAATGTATCTCTCTGTATGTTACGTATGAATACCTCTGTCTTGGATGCACAGAGAGTATATTTATAATGCAGTATTTTGGAAGAAGTTCTTTTGGGCGGGAGTACGCTTTAGCACATCAATGATTTTTTTTTAATATGAGTTATTTGTAGGTGCCTAGTGTTGATTGAATAAGTGAATACATCTGTTGTCCTCCTGGACAGTTTCACGCAAGTGCCCAATGCCTGTCATCCTCTTTCAGAACCGGGGCCGTCCTCTCTCGGCAGCATGCTCATGCCTGTCCAGGAGGCTGCTTGGGAGGAGCTGATCCGCACTGGCCAGATGACACCTTTTGGTACCCAGATCCCTCAGAAACAGGAGAAGAAGCCTAGAAAACTGATGCTCAATGAAGCATCGGGCTTCGAAAAGTATTTGGCAGATCAAGCGAAACTGTCTTTTGAAAGGAAGAAGCAAGCTTGTAATAAAAGAGCAGCTAGGAAAGCTCCGGCTCCCGTCACTTCTGAGCTGATCCCAACGCTCAGTGAAAACAAACCAGACGAGAGAAGCAGAGTTCTCTCGAAAGCAGATAAGCGCTTGAAGAAGCGCATCGGGAAACTCCAGAAGAGGGCTCTTCAGTTCCAGGGGAAGGTGGGGTTGCTAAAGAGAAGGAAGCCCTGGGAGTCTGATGTGAGGCCAAAGGCAGAGGGGGACTCCGAGAGTGAAGAGTCTGAGTACTTGCCCACGGAGGAGGAGCAGGACGAGGCGGCCGGGGCCGACCTGTCTGGAGAGGGCACCGACTGTGAACTGAGGCCTGTGCTCAAGCGCCCGAAATGGCCGAAGAAGGTCACAGTGCAAGAGATTGACGATGACTTTTTTCCAAGTTCGGGGGAAGAAGCTGAAGCTACAGGAGGAGGAGGAGGTCGGAAAGTAGTGAAATGCCGAGACGACGGAGATGAAGATTATTATAAGCAGCGGTTAAGGTCAGTCTGCACAGATTGTAAACTGGTTGTCCTGCTTGCTTTATCTTAGGCGGCAGGTTTATTAATAAGTAAGAGTTCTAGATCCTGCTGAATATGTTAGACCCCTGTTTGTCCTTAGCCCGCTACAGCCAGCTCCTCAGTGGAGCTGACTCAGATGCTGCTTCCAGGTCTTCATTCAGATTTGGGGGCCAGTCTCAGAAGAAAGCTCAGGGGAAGGGCTGGGCAGGAGGCACGCAGAGGACTGGAGCGTGAGCTGTGTGCCTTTCCCTGAGGGTGGCTGCCCTGCAGCCAGGCTCAGGGAGGAGAAGGCAGGCTTGTGTGGTGTCTGCTGGGGGGCTGGTTTTTGCTTTTGAAGCAGGAAAGTAATTTTACAGGTCTTCCTTTCCAAAAAAGCTGAAATTTAAGCTTTAGCATGGGAAAGAATAAGCTTGCTTTCTTAAATCCCTCCTTCCTTGTCTTGAAACAGTAGTTATCTACAGAATTATAAACCACTGTGGTACCAGAAATGTGCTTTGTATGCACAGCATACTCTTCTTGTGCACTGTCCTTTTTTACACTCGAGGCTCACTTTGGCTCTTGTTTCTGTGACTCTGTCAGTATGTGATGCAGGTAAGATAAAAGGGAAGGTTTGGGGCCAGACCCGTGAAGTAGTGGTTAAGTTCAGTGTGCTCCACTTCGGCAGCCCAGGTTCATGGATTCAGGTCCCAGGTGTGGACCTACACCACTCGTCAGCCATGCTGTGGTGGTGACCCTCATACAAAATAGAGGAAGAATGTCACAGATGTTAGCTCAGGGCCAGTTTTCCTCAAGCAAAAAAAGAGGAAGGTTGGCAATAGATGTTAGCTCAGGGCGAATCTTCCTCAGCAAAAAATAAATAAAAGGGAAAGTGACCATGTTTTGAACTCAGTATTGCAAATTGTCACACATTTTTTTGTGAGCCAAGAGAAACAGTTTGTCCGCTGCAGGTTTCTCCACCATGTCCCTCGGAGCATGACATGGCACTACCATGTCTTGAGTGTCGTACATTAGCTTACTAAGAGCGCTAAGAGACTGAGAGGGATAGAGGAATTTGTTTAACAGATTACTTTTTTAGTATTTGCTCCCAGGATGGCTTTTTCCCCAATCCTTAACAATTTTTTCTTATTGCTCACTGGAGGGAGACCTAGTTGATTGTATTTCCTCTAGCTTTCCACTGGCCTTTGTGAATGAAGATTGATCTGATAGTTTTGCTTCTGTTATTTAGAACTGCTAATGACCCACATCCATTCCTTAATCTTTTAAAAATAGATGCAGCATACTCTTTTTACAAAAAATTTGGGGACCCGTGACCTAAATCCAGCTCTTCAGAGCTGTTACACTCACATTGTAGTAGTACCTTGTGTAGTAATACATGGATGAGGATTGGCTTAAATGTGTCCTTTCTCATTGCAACTTTGAAGTTATTTTGTACATTTAGTATCTGTAAAGTTGTTTGAGGGCTATTTCTCAACGCTTGCACAGCGAGCAGTGTTGGGCTTTTTCTTAACTACTGTAGAGAATTAATAAAAGTGTTAATCTCAACATATTGATTACAGATGGAGCAATACATTCTCCCCATTAAATTGGATCAATATTAAATATATTTTAAATATATCAGTATTTTGATCAAGAGCATTTTATTTTGATTGAATTTTAAATATGGGTTTTTTAAATTCATGGCAATAAGTTTTTCTTAATGTCAAGATTGTAAAACTGTTATTTCCAAAGCCATATCATAAGCTGTTGTTTTTTTGCTAAAGTTACAGTGAAATCTCAAATGAATTTCAGAAATATCAATAACTCTAATTGCCGCCAAAATACTATAGCTCTTAAAATTTTATAGCTACAGTTATTAAGGCTGTTAAACTGCGTACATCCACATTGCAGTGTTTGTACTGCATCTCCTTTGGTACTCTTTGGATTGGGGGATGTTAAAAGAAAAGAAAATGCTCAGGATTGAGGAGCATATTAAGAACATTTGAGAACTTGCAGTCACTCTTTATGTTTTATTACTTCTTGCTGATATTTGTAGACAGATTGAAATTGTAACGACATTCCCTTGAATGAAGAAAAAGACCTTTAGGATTTCTTATATTAGCCATGGCTTGATGACAGATCAGAATAAAGCTCCATATAGTTCACAACATAGAAACTGAGTTTTTCTGGTTTGAATTTAATGGTTAGAATTTAGGAATATATACCAGGCTAGGCACATTTTATTAAACTTAAATGTGTGTTGGTTATAGCCCTATTAATTATGATGCTCTTTTAAACTCTCGGAAGTAAAAGTGGGTGACTCTTGGCTGTCTCATCCCGTTTATTCTTTCAACTTAGAGTTATGGTCTTTCCTTAGCTCTCAGTTAGTCCTGACGGGGTATCTGTTATTAGCTGATGCTCAGTGGAAATTTCCTCTCAAGCCTTTACTATAGCTTAATCTCTTCTGGAACTGGATAATAACACACATGATCCTACTTTCTCTGATTTAGCCTAAGACCTCAGATCAGCCTTTCAGGTTTTAACCTGCTCATGTATTTTGCCTTCCCCACCTTCTTGCCCTGCTTCCTTGTCTGTACTCCGTTTCATTTGGAGGCTGTCTCCTCAGTGGTGGTCCCTGATGCTCACACTTCTGACAATGTACTAGGATGGATGAGCCACTTCTTAGAAATGAATACTCTGTCGTTTCTTATTCATGTCAGTGGTAATCAGATCTTATAAAACACCCATTATTTTTTCATTTTCATTTTGTGGTACTAAAGTTTCCATTAGTATATGGCTTTCAGTTGTGAGGTTTAGCTCTTTCTTAAAATATATTGCTGCTTTAGAAAGCCTAGGGTGTGGGAGCTCCAGGAGCGAAATAAAGACTTAATAGAAGTCACACACATTCGGTGTTTGAGTGATGTGTGTCCCTGACTTACATGTCACTTATCTTGTCCAGTCTGTACAGCGAGGACAGCCCAGAATGGCCAGGAAGACCAAACATTTCATATGTGCTCCTTTCCCCTCCGCAGATCAAAGATCAGCCGTCCTTGTTCCTCGATCTTGTTGATTCATTTTCCACTCGAGATGAGAGGTCAGCTCCCATTGCATCTTCTTTGCCCTCACTGCATGAATGCATGTCTGCATTCTAGGACTGGCTTCTAGGGTTTCTGGCAAAGAATTTGCAGTCTTTTAGCGGGGGTCATGGGCACAAGTAGGACCTAACCAGTGTGAGGGGACTAATGAATTCAGAGTGAGGCGTTCTGGGTAGACTGTGGAGGAGGTCCATCGGAGCACGGGGCCCTGTCTGTTGGCGAGTTCAGATATGTTGATATGGACTTTAGGATGCAGCTAAAAACTTGCCACCTTGCCCCACAACTGCAGGTGCGTCATTGAAAAGGAAAAGTTGCTTTGCTTTGGAGGCTCATGTTTCCTCAGGGGTCTCTTGGATTTCCTTGGAGACTGGTGTGGTGTCCGTGGTATGCAGAGAGGCCCAGTTGCTGAGCTGTCCACGTTAGGACGGGGAGGGCATGTAGCCCCTGCCTCGCCGGCCAGCTCCCATCTTGGACAGTGGCAGTCTGTGCAGGGGGAGGCTGGGGCCCTGTTTGGGTTCCCTGGGAAAGAGTGCCACAGTCCATTAGTGATGTCTCCCTGGGGTTGCGGACCATGGAGGGGAAGCAGCAGCATGCATGCCAGCCGTTTGCCAACCTTGAGATATAACACAGACAAAAAAATGTCACCAACTCTTGCCTCTTCTGCCAGCAGTGGTCAGTGCTGCTTGGGTGAGGCTTGGGTATAGGTCAGGTGGCATCCCAAGTGAGAGACTGCCCTTCTGAAGAAGTCTTGTCTCCTTCTGGCCTGCCTAGAGTTAGCTTTTATAATTGGACTTACACCCATACCTTAAAGCTCTTGTTTCTATTTCCATTTGGCAGCCATTATTGTTGAAGTTGCTAACCTAACAGCCTCTGTTTCCTTGGCAACAAGCATAGCCTAAAGCCAAGGTTCCCAGCCCTGGGGCGGATTCTTCCCCTAGGAGCCCAGCTATTGGAGGTGCTGAGTCAGCATGTCTAGCATGGGGCTACTGGACAGTGATTTTAAAACTTTTCCAGGTGATTCTGATGCGCTGTCAACTTTGGGAACTACTTGATGTGTATAAGTCGATTTTATGTAGTCTTTTCTGAGCCTGTAGCTTTTGGCACATTCGGTTTGTATATCTCTAAAATCTACGTACCCTGCACGATTGTGTTTATGTAGGAGAGGGCCTAGAGAGGAACTTTGGGGTCGGTTCACTCAGCTAAATGCTGTAGGTAACAGATCATTTGGTTCTTATCAGGGCATGTGCCTCAGAATTGCCTGGGAAGCATCCTCAGGGCTCGGCCTGGAGCAGCTGAGGCCGCAGGGCAGGGTGGGAGGTGCTGGGCCGTGCCCTTGCACTTGCACTACATTTCATTCCAGTCTTTGATCCTATGCATACATATCTTCCAATTGTTATAATTATGATAGGCTGTACAGCGCTTTATCGTGGCCCTTTCAAGTTGATCGACTTGCTCATGGTCTCACTGTTAAGAGAGAGAGCTGGGGGTTGAAGCCAGGACAGGGTTGTGGAAATGCCAGTTTCCATCCATCTGTGGAATTGGGTGGAATGTGCAGTATCTAGATGTGACCACAAGGTGGTGCCAAGAATCAGCGCATGGTGTCTCCACCTCCCTGGACTGGAAACCAAACCAAAAACCGAAGGCAGGCATCTGGGAGTTGGTTGAGGATTTGGGGAGATTGCTAGGGAGTCTGGAAGACCTGACAAGGATGGTGTGAATTGGGGTAGAAGATTTGCCTCGTGATCTAGTGTAATCTGAGTCTGTAGTCATGGTGCTTGTTGATGTAACTGATTTTTAATATGTTTTTTTTTTTTTAAAGATTTTATTTTTTTCCTTTTTCTCCCCAAAGCCCCCCGGTACATAGTTGTATATTCTTCATTGTGGGTCCTTCCAGTTGTGGCACGTGGGACGCCGCCTCAGCGTGGTTTGATGAGCAGTGCCATGTCTGCGCCCAGGATTTGAACCAACGAAACACTGGGCCGCCTGCAGCGGAGCGTGCAAACTCAACCACTCGGCCACGGGGCCAGCCCCAAGTTTTGAATATGTTTTTGACCTTAAACGTTTTTCTTTTCTTCTGCCCCATTTTTTGCTTTATTTTATGTGAATAATTTTGAATTTAAAAGGGCTAATGACTCTATTCATTGTGTACATCTTACAGAATATCTTTAATAATCCACAAGGCTTAGTCATCTGGTAAAACAGTATGTTCATTGTCCTCCCCCTTGAGCACTGGGGCCCCTCGGGCCAGGGGTGGGTTGGATCCTGGTTTGGAGGATTTGCCTGTATACATGCATAGTTCTAGAAGAGGAAGGCTGTCATCATTTTTAGATGCCGAGAGGGTCCAGCCAAGTAGGATAAATGTTGAAAAAAGTCTCCTGGTTTTGGAAATTCGGAGGCCCTGGTGGCCTGAGCAAGGGTAGCCATCGGTGGGGGGGTGGGAGGGGGTTGCCTGAGAACAGCAATGAAAGCTGGCATTACTGAATGCTTACCACTTGTCAGTGCTTCCCCTTATGTGGGTCCCTTGGTTTGATCCTCACAACCCCCTAGGAGAGAGGAACCTGAGCCCAGAAAGCTGAGGTAACTTTCCCGAGATAGCAGTAAGCAGAGAAGCCTGGAGAAGGGGCGGGGGCCTGAAGGTGTTCGGGTCAGGTGAGGTTGACCCGTTGGCTTGGTCTGGAGCCATGGACTCAGAAGAGCATTGCCTCAGCAGCCGCTTCCTCTGGTTACCTGGTGGGGACCAACTCCACACTTTGTGCGGGTCCCGTTCCTCACCTGAAATACTGCTCAAGACTGTGCCCCCTGGAACCACGCTCCCAGCTGCTGTCTCCATTTTGTCGTCTTCTTGGAGCCCCTTTCCCTTCCTGTTTCCTGGAGCTGGCTCGCTCTGCACGGGGATTGTGCCCGGTGTGTCCTTCAGTTGGGTCTTTGTTGCTCTGAAGGAGGGTTCAGCTCCTTCAGGTCACACTGAGCCACCTGGTTACACTGTGGAGCTTGGTTTGCTTGTACATTTTCTTGAAAATCCCAAATCATTTGATCTCTAAAAACCTGAATTTAGTATAAAAGTTTAGTCTAGATTTTATCCAGAAACCTAAATATGATGATTTGAAGATTGTTCCTGTCATCAGTTTCTGGGAGTTAATTTCTTTCTCAAGAAACAAACCTGTGTTCTTTTTCTTTTGTTCCTAGGAATCTGTATTTTAAGGAGAAAAGAAAAAGTTACTCCCTTAAGGAGTTTTCTTAGAGAGCATCTTGGCTTCTTTTAAATGACAAAGCTAAAGACGCAAATGAAGACTAATTCCCCTTCGTGCGCCACACACACCTCTCGTTCTCAGCTCCACTGCATAATTGTCTGCATCAGTCTTAATTTACTCCATGAGATCTGGACTCCTAACTGAGGGTATTTCATCTGCTCAGATGTGCCAATTAAGTCCACCCAGATAGACCATAAAAAGGCAGATAAGAAAAGTAAAACACTGAGTATCTCAATTTAGCAAATTAGCCTAATCTGTGAGGGATTCTTAGCTGTCTGAAATAGAAAACCTATTGCACTACAGAATTGCAAACTGTATTAAATACCCAGCTTGGTGCCTTGAATATACTTTAAAAAATCAAATCGTACTCAGTTGTGCTTCTGTTGTAGGATTTCTTTCATGGATATTGCAATAAATGGAGAATGATCCTGAGATGGAAATTTCTCCGGATGTTGAGAATGGTCTAACTGTATGATGTGTGACTTCTCCCTCACAGTCAGTGCAGGCCTGAACCGCTGCAGGCTTCGTGGCCCTTGCAACATAAAAATGCAGACAGAGCAGTACGGTCAGTTTTGAATTTCAAGCAGCTCAGTATGTGACTTCCTTGACGTTTTGGAGAGGCCATGTTCATTGTATTAATATCTGGTCTCAGGCTGCTCATGTTTGATGATTCCTGTTAATAGGTGGATTTTGCCTTTTTTGTGGATTGGTCTAGGCAGTCAGTACGTTGGTTTGTCTGCTGTTCCGTGTATCTTACGTGTTTGTTCAGCCTGGGTTGTCTGTAGTCAGAAGAACTGCTAAGCTGATTTGACTGTCGCTTGGGAAATTTGGCAGGGTCAGTGAGGAGTGTGTTCTGAGTCACCCCGCACAGTATCGAGGCGGGGAAGGAGCCACGTAATCAGACGGGAAGGCAGGTCGTCTTCCCCTCCTTCAACTTCAGCACTGACCTTTTTTGAGACAAATTAGAAGTGAAGTTTTAGAATTTAGTTTGCTCATATACAGTTGTTTTCATTTTATAGCAATTAAAGGGGTGATTATTGCCCTTTTGGCTGGTACTGTGAGAAAGGGTGTGGTTTTAGGGAGTTTGAAAAATAGTTTTTGAGAGGCAGGATTATGTAACAGGAGTAGACTCTGGAGCCCTGCTGGCTGCGCTGTCTCCACATTGGTGTCTTGGGCAGGCCGCTGTCCCTCCCTCTCTCTTTGACTGTGAAAAAGAGAGAAATAGTAGTGTCTGCCTAAGTGAACTGATACATGTAGGCTACTCTGTTGTAAAACAGTGCCCAGCACACAGTGAGCGTCGGAACTGTTAGTCGTCGTTATTTAGTATTTGTTTTCTGACTCTAAATTAAAAAAAATAATACAGCCAGCCCTGGTTGTCTAGCAGTTAGAATTTGGTGCTCTCACCACTTCGGTGGCCCAGATTTGCTTCCTGGTCGTGGAACCATACCACCCATCTGTCAGTAGCCGTGCTGTGGCGGCTCACATAGAAGAACTAGAACAACTTACAACTAGGATATACAACCATGCAGTGGGGCTTTGGGGAGGAAAAAAAAAACGAAAGAGGAAGATTGGCAATAGATGTTAGCTCAGGGTGAATGCTTCCCCACAAAAAAAAAGAAAAAAGAAAGAAAAAGGTACTTGACTATGCTTTGTACAAAGCTTTAAAAATATATATATACATACTATGTATATAGTCATACTATGTATATATATATATACACGGTATATATATATACATAGTATGGATGAATGGATGTATAATTTCAAACCACAACTCATCCAGAGCTAGCTGATTTTACTTAAGGAGATGATATCTCACGTAGGGGCTGGAAATCACAGGCCATGGAATTGGAATGGCAGTGTCCCCAGTAGCCACGAGATCTTGTGCATCTCCTCATCTGTGAAGTGGGGATCACAGCAGTACAAGGGTGATAAGAGGATTACAGAAGATGATACATCTAAGATACTTGGCCTGTGTCTGGCACTCAGTTAGTCGTAGCTGTTCTTGTTATTTGCATGCCCACTAGGTGAAACATTTACTACACAAATTTCATCTAGCCAGTAAGAGAGTCCGTAGGAATTATGAAGAAGAGCTTATAAATATTGATATGTATAAAAAGGTGACCTCTTTCTGAAGTAAGAAGCAGTTTAACAGTTGGTATTAGTATCCATGGCCAAATCATCAGCTGTTATAAACTTAGTTTGGTTAATGTTGGGCTATTCTTACCTTTCATACATTTTGTACTAATATGATTGAAGTCAACTTAGTGATAAAATATCTATACGAGGAACTGGCCCCGTGGCCAAGTGGTTAAGTTTGCATGCTCTGCTTCAGTGGCCCAGAGTTTCACTGGTTCGAATCCTGGCTGTGAACGTGGCACCACTTGTCAGGCTATGCTGAGGCAGCATCCCACATAGCACAGCCAGAAGGACCCACAACTGAAATACACAACTATGTACTGGGGGGATTTGGGGAGAAAAAGAGGAAAAAAAATTGTTAAAAAAATTATTTAAAAAAATCTATACAAATATAAGTACATTAGCAGTAGTTGTTTGAAGAGAAATAAAAAGTTATTTCCCCTTTGAACATACGAGGGGGCAGCAGACATCTGCCCGAGGGCATTCTTCATGCTTCACAGCCTGCTCCTTGGTTCTGAGTGTGGGTAGGTCAGGATTACACTTTGGTTCCTCCGAGTTCTCTCTGTTGTAAGGTCAGTGTTCTGGGTCCTTCTGTTGCACCTTGTAAGGCTTGATTTCCACACTCCTTGCTGTCCTAGATGCGTAGGATATCGTGCTCAGAATGGGCTCTGATAATCTTGAGCGTGGCTCACAGGACGGGTGGAGTAGCACCATGGCCTTCTAGACTGGGGTGGTGCACTTAACTCCTGCCTGCCCAAGATGGTAGTAGGTGTTTTGACATCTGTTATTTTTTATTCCCATTTAACCTATAGTCAACTAAAATTTCTCAGTTTTACTTTTTGTGTAATCTCCTGCCAATGATTATAAGATAGCACATGACTTGTATGTAGTATAAAAAAATAGTTTCCAAAGGGTATAGTACGTATATGATCTCCTTTAGTCCTGTAAGAACCTATTATTTGACCCATGTTGTACTTGAGGAGACAGATGCAGTGATATTAGATGATGTTTCTAAAGTTCGGACCTCCGCTTACCGGTTATGGACCTGTAAAGCAGCTGTCTGCCTACTTCTGGTTTTCATTTCTCAGTGGGTTTCTTAAATCTGTGTTTTTTACGGGGTCCTCCTCTCCTGGCTGCTACTGGAGTCTCAGGGACTGTAGGAGTTAGAAACCACCCCAGTGATAACGTGCTTCATTTTATTTGCTTGCAGCTGTGTGACTCTTATATCTATGGACTAAAGAGAAAGATGAAGGTGGGAACATCAAAACGTTATTTCCTTTCTAGTCTGGTAAAGAGAGTTTAAGGCCAGTTAAACTTCTTTTCTGCTCTGTTGGAAGACAAATTCTTTCGTATAAACTTGACTCTCTTGCCCAGCCTTTCCCGTCTGGTCCTAGGGAGGCGTGGGCCCAAACTCACGCCTCCTGATTCTTCCTGTTGGCTGGTGTGCAGAAACCAGGCTCGTTGCAAAGTGATTCCACTGGGAGACCCAAAAAACAGAACTCCAGAATGACAAATAACTTAGAATTTTTGTTATTTAATATAATGAGCTCCCCCTCCTCTCCTTTTTTTCCTCCTTGCAAAATTCTAAGTTAAGAATTTCTCTGACTTTGCAGTTGCCCTTTGCCACGGCTCGTTCTTTGTAGTGGACCTCAACCATGTTGATCCGGTGGAGGTCACTCGGTGTCGCACCTTGACGGCATATGTGTAGATGGAGTAGGAGATGCAACAGGAGGAGCCTGTAGTGAGAGAGAACAGGAGGTTTCCTGAACCCATTTCTGAATGATGCACTCTGACCATTTTCAAGCCGTGCTTTCTGTCCCTGGTGTCTTCCTTGTCCCAGCCCGATTCTGAACCTCATTCGTCAGCATGGAGAATCCATGATGAGGTGGACGTGATACCCGTCTCTAGAGATTAAAAATGGCTGAGACAGCCTCTCACCTCAAGGGGCTCCCAGTCCAAGGGAGAGACAGATCTAGATTTCGAAAGATGCTAACACTGGACGAGCATGCTAGTAGAGACACCAGGCGTGCCCAGGGTGCCATGGGGGGGCCAGGATGCCTAATTGTGGCTGGTCAGGGAAGGCTTCCTCCTCTGGAGGCCCTTCTTGGTGGAGGTCTGGAGGGTCTCCCAGGTGTGTGGGGGTGTGTGCTGGGAGGAGGAAGGTTGGGACAGTAGAGGGATGCAGATGCACAGAGATGAGGCCACAAGGTGTGGTGCCATGGCAGCTTGCTGTGTTTTTCTGCGTATGTATTTTGAACATCCTTGACATGCTGGAAACAGATTAACCTTAAATGGCGGCAACTAGCTCTCAGGTGTATTGTTAGGGTTCCATGGACCAGGTGCCCCAGTAGGTTACAACTGGAGGAAGTGGTATTCCTGGTGCAGTTCAACTGGTTGTGCTGTGCAGTGTTGCCGGCAATCTGGCCCTGGGTCTGTGTTGCTTCTGACGGATCATTATTGCAGCAGCAGCCCCGGGCTCCACGGCCCGGGCCAGGTTCTCATTCCTGCATGAATGGAGCGGAGCCAGGGAGCTGTTCTCTGCCTGCCTCTGGTTGGAGTTGAAGTTGCTATTTGTTATGAGGTTCTCTTCCAAGTGGCTGCCAGTGGAGCTGACAGTGGGCCGACTGTGGCCGCCATGTGAGGAGCCAGCAACACTGCCAGCGAGCACCAGGCCCGCTTGCTTTTATGTGGCTGCAGCTGTGACTATTACATGTGTGGAGTTTTCAAAATGAGAGGATAAAAATATGAGAAAGTTCTTTCTTTTCCATAATTGTAAATATTGGACTATTTCCTGCCTCCTTCCACTTTTAAAATCGGTTATCTAGCTTTTTTATTGAAATAACAGAATTTCGACATTTTGAAGCCATTTCTAACTCTTAGGATTTCAGATCATTTGGGCCCCGATGTTCATTTTTACCTGCCCCCAACCAATTTTAAGTCATTCTCTATCTTTTTTGTTATTTAAAAGATGGCCATATTTCATGACAGTTTACTGTTTGCCGCTCTGTTACAGAATTTTTAAATTGAGATATTCCAGCAGGTACCTCCTGATGGCTAGGTGTCTTTATTCATGTGATCACGTTATTCATGATAATTTACTGAGCATCCGTTTGATACATTGTCGTAGTTTTTGTTCAGATATCTGCGTTCGGGCAGTTCTGTCAAACACTGTGGCACGTTGCATTATCACACCGGATTGCCCTGTACTAAATGTTACTTTTCCTCTTCTGTAATGAACGTAGTATCGTACCTGCCTCAGGGTGTGTGAGGATTTCAATAATAGATACGATTGTATGTAGCAGTATATTAATGCATTAAGCACTTACTAGATTCTAGGATTGTGCTAATAAGCACTTACATGTGACACCTCGTTTAATCCTCCCCAAATCTAGTGAAGTGGATGCTGTGGTCTCCCCCTTTCACAGATGAGGACACTTAGATGCTAAGGACGTTAAGTTACTTGCTGAGGCTTAAAGAGCTCGTAAATGGCAGCTGGGATTTGATTCTAGACCGTTCAAGTCCACACTTTGGTGTTTTGTCCTATGTTCGCTGCACACGTTACACCCAGTTTATTCATAGTGCAGAATCCCCCTTTACGTCTGCTGGTCGGACAGGTCGCTCCGCCTGCCAGGCTGCAGGACGGCGGGTTACACACACTAAAGAGAGCCACTTTGAGACCCCTGAGGGCCTCTAGGATGGGAAAGGCCTCTCCTTTTCTCAGTATCCCGGTGACTCCGGCTGTCCTCTACCTCCTGGTCCTGTCGACCAGCGCTCGGTGCTGCCCTGCTCAGTGAGCGCTGGTGAGGTGGTCAGGTCTGTTCTGGCTACAAGCCACATGAGGAATTACTGCTTTATGTAACAGAGGAATCTCTTTGCCTGAGCCACGTGTGCGTATGGTTTTATACTGTGGTATTTTCCGCCTTTAATATGTGCATATGATTCTACTGGGGCAATTTGTCTTCACAATGATACAGATACTTGCAGGCAATAATGATTTTTCCCCACCACCTTTAGTCATCCTTTAGCCAAACTGACTTTTCATTCTTCTTTACGAAGCGGAAGGCACTGGAATGCAATCATTGCTGTAGTGGCTTGTGTGGTTTCCTAGGTGCTGTGTGTTCTGTGGTGACATGATGCTGTATAGTTTAGGAGGGAGGGAAGGGGAAGGAAGAAGCTGAAACCCTACTGATGCAGAGTGATGTGGTGGGAATTTTAACAGCCACAAAGATTTACAGGCTAAGTCTAAGGAAATAGCTGTCATCTATCAATGAAGTTTAATGTGTGATACTCCTGTAAGTAAAACATTTAATGACCTTGTTGTGCTAAACTTCAGTATCTTCTGGTGTTTTTCCTTTTCTTCCTGTAAAATTATCTTTGAGTAGTTGCAAAATGGAGTATTTTTAACTGGCTGTGATAGTTTTTGTGATTTTTTCCACAAATTTTGTTTTATCCACAAATTTGCTGAATACCAGTATCTTTTGTTATGCAGATATTTGGTTCTGAGCTCTGATAGTAAGAGTTCAGATGCTGAGGTATATGATCTGGAATTGCTTGCTTGCTAAATTTCAGATAGTAGCAAGACTTTAGATATATACAGCTAGAAAATGTATGTGCCTCATTTTGGTTTCTAAGTTCCAGTAATAAGGGATACCTATATACTAGGGTTTCTCAGCCTTAACACTATTGCCATTGAGACCAGATAGCATTCTGTTGTGGCGGGCTGTCTTACACATTGTAGGATGCTTAGCAGCATCCCTGGCCTCCACCTCCTAGGTGGTGGTAGCATGTCTCCCCTTCCCCCAGCAGTTGTAACAACCAAATATGACTCCAGATGTTGTCAGATTACCCGGGGCTGGGGGGCAGACGAGGTGGACGGGCCTGGCCAGATTGCCCCTGGTTGAGGACCACTGCTGTATACCATTGCACTTAATTAAATTTGTGGATAATGTGAAACTCAGAAGAATGGCAAAGAGTAGCATAGCCACCTGGAGGTACTTTATTTAATCAATTTGCATAGAGATGATTTTTAAGTAAGAAAAATACAAATAAAAGGAAGAGATTGCCTTTGGAAGTTAAGCGCAAAACCGTCATTAAATTTTTTACATAAAACTATCACATCTTAAACCTTAAGGTTATATGATAGCTATTTTCTTAGACTTGGCCATATACCACCTTTTCCATTTGCTTTTCTTCTCTAGAAATTACCGACAGTGCTTAGTGATAGGTTCTCTTAGTACCCTGAGAAGCGGTTTCAGTCACCAGCTAGTTCTTCCTTATTGATCACAAATTAAGCCTCAGCTAGCCCTTCTTTTTGTTACTTTGAAGGGGTGAAATTTTCAACAAGGTAAGAATTTATCAGAAGATGTGCTTTAAGGTCCTCAGGCAGCTACCTGGATGGGGTGCCTGTCACTCCTTCTTTGGCGTCTCTGCTGTAGTTGATGCTGGAAAACACGCCATTCCTCTAACCGGCGGTGTGTGCGGTCTCATCCTCACGTTTTCCCCTTCCCCTTCGTCACACGCTCTTTACTCTTGCGTGGTCAGGGGCAGATAAATGCCTTCTTACGTCTCTTGTGTTCTCATTCCCTTCCTGTGAGCTTTTTACTTGGAAGACATTTATCTGTATTGTTGCTTTATTTCGTTTCCACCCTTTTGTGAAATTCACTGTCAGTTGCATGCATACTGAAAATGGTCAGCCTTTTATTTTGAAAGTTAATAGAATGTGAGGCTGTTGACTTTTCTATTTTTCTTTTTTTTAACTCTTGACACCAGTGTCCATTATAGTTGTATGGGTACACAATGAGTCTGACCAATGGCTGCCCTTCCCAGCGGTCTTGGTGTACAGCTGAGGCTTTCTGATTTTCAGACATTTCTTCTGTTGTACATACTTGGTAGCACCCTTCCAAAATATAAATGTTCATCTTATTTTACATCTAAAAAGCATCATGTTACTAAATTTATAACTTAGATTTTATTTAGTCAACACATTTTTTTCTCACTGGTATAATTATCAATACTTTTATGTTGTTGATGCCCTTCCAATTGAGTAATCAATATGTGAATCTGAAATATAGTAATTTTGACCCAAAACTTGCTTTATGTTCAAGATACTGTGCTGTTTTATGCTACAACTCTCCTATGTTTAGCACAGAAATAGTAATTATAAATAAAATCTATTTTTTGTTATATTGCCGTTTTGGAATATGTAGTTATATTGAAATTTTCACTAAATCTTTTCTGGAATTAAGTTCATATATCTTAGGAACTAGCAGAGAAATTTTCCCTTAGGGTATGCCAGAAGAGGAGCAAGTAGTTTTGATAATGAAATGGGACCTTACAGAAATATTTCTAGAGTAGCTATAATAATTCAAATAAAATTAAATTGAGAGGGAAGGAAAAGAGAATTAATTGTTTTTCTCTTTTGAATATCGGCATTTTGGGTAATGATGGCAGCAAAAAGCTAAAAGACCATTCTCATTTGCCTGTTTTTCCTGTGCATTATCTAAAACTATCTATTTTAATCTGTCTTGTAACCAAAATAATGGAAATATGATTTTATTTTTGTGGTAGGAGATGGAATAAACTGAGACTGCAGAACAAAGAGAAGTGTCTGAAGCTTGAAGACGATTCTGAGGAAAGTGATGCCGAATTTGACGAAGGTTTTAAAATGCCAGGTTTTCTGTTCAGAAAGCTTTTTAAGTATGTGCCATATGTTCTTTCCTTTCTATCTGTCATCAAGCCATTGTGTACAAATTAATATTTTAGGAATTACACAGTAGTTACCTGTGGGCCCTTAAGGTACTTGAAACAATTTATTGCAAAATATAGATACTGTCAAATGAAATTTTAGCCACATGCTGTTCATTAAAATTAGATGATAATAAATTGACTAAAGTGCGCGTTGGGTATGTTTATAAATTGATGAATCTATATGGACCTGTCTCAGCAGACTGAAAGCACATTTAAAAGTCATCTACGTTGAGTTATTTTTTTGTTCTTAGTAATTTTAAGGGACCAAACTTCTAATTTCTTAAGTTGGGTTAATTAAGTAAGAAGAGTTGTATATTAAAATCACTGTTGGGGAGGTTTTTTACTTCTATGAGAAATAAAAAACTGTTGAGATTATTTTCTGAGTGTCTTATATTGTACCTAAGGGTATAATGCTTTTGAGCTGACCAAATGTGCATCTAAATATTTTATGTAGATGTTGTTCTAATGTCAAAAGAGGAAATATAGGCCAACACCTTTAGGATTAAGTTGCTGTTTGAAACTGTGTTTCATGTGGGAAGTGGCCGCTGTTACAGACGGCGCAGACAGCCGGGGGCTGCATGATAGATGCCTGCCCGTAGCCTCCGAGGCCTGGGCGAGTCTCCAAGATGAGTGTAAGCACTGAGGCACGTTTTCAGTCTCATCACTCGCCGGGTTCCCTTTAACAAGGTCTTTAGGAGGCCTTCTGGATCATGTAGGAAGTTAGACCGTGGAATACCTCTTTCTGTCTTGTGATCGTCACTTGGTTCTTGGGCGCAGGATGCACACTTCTTTCTTTGAGATGGTTATGTTTAATCTCCTTCATGATTCAGCTTTCAGCCATGCCCTAAACTTGTGCAAGATGTCTCTTTACAAATCACATGCTTTTTTGGGGCACCTGATGCCATGGCTGAGTGGTTAAAGTTCTGTGCACTCCGCTTTGGCTGCCTGGCTTCTCAGGTTCGGATCCTGGGCAGAGACCTACTCCACTCCCCGACCGTGCTGTGGATGTGTCCCACATACAAAAAAATAGAGGAGGATTGGTGCAGATGTTAGCTCAGGGCAAATCTTCTTTAGCAAATAAAAATAAAAATAACATGCTTTTTATATTTCCTCTCCAAGAGCGTATATTATAGTTTTAATTTTCTCTCGGGGATGAGGGGAACAAAGAGGGTGGAGAGTAGTTATTTTATCCCACTAAACATGTAGGAAAGCTGAATCCTCAAGACTTGAAGTGTCTTGGTTAGATTGCCATAACTGGGCAGAGCTGTGAAGAAGTTCAAATCTGAATGTCTAGTAATTTTTTTAGACATTTTATAGTCCGAAGAGGTGGCTGCTTTGTTTATGGCTTCTCCCAAATGAAAATTAACTATGGGAAGGTAAATAAAGACAACGTCTATAGGTAACTCTTTGCATCTTCTCTAAAGTGATTGCTTCTTAAGGAACAGGGCAAATAGTATCAGTGTTGTACTAGCAGAAGGAGTATCCAAATTATAGATTAAATTGACTTAACAAAGACAAGATACTTGTACATGTGTAGTAGGTGAGATGGCAAATATCCTCAAGGATCAAGTTGAATGTGCATTTTTGTATAAATTTCAGATTTTTAGCAAATTTCACAGTTAATAGAACCAAACTTTGCTTACTAAGAGGATACAGGATTCATTGTATTGACTGTTAACCCATTGTAGTTAGTGTAAATACATGTTTTTTAAAAATTTGTCTTAATTACATATTCCTGGAAAGTATTTTGCTATTTTCATCTTTTCTCCCTCAAATACAGAATTTGAAATATTTCATAAATCTTATAAAACTTCTGTTCCTTTTCTTTTGCTATATGAAAAAAAAGTAGTAAGATTGATGGCCTGCATTTTTCTTTTATGATTAATTTTAGCAGGCCAATTTAATTTTAAGCTCTAGATAGATATTTATGGTATTTACCGCACTCTGTGGAATTAAATTAACGGGGTATAGTTGTACACAAGGGAGTCCGAAGGCACAATTATCTGTTTAAGTGCTATTTTCTGCAAGATCATATTTAACTTTTAAAATTCTGTTTTGAAAGTTTGCCCAGCAAATGCATTTGTCTGTATAATTTAGCAATCAAATGACAAACTTCCATCTTTTGACCTTCCTTTCAGCCACACTAGTCAATGCAGTCTCAGGTTAGCGTGACAATGCCAAGGTAGACCAACTGTCTGTGCTTAATTTGTGATGCTTCAGTCTTGAGGGGGCAGGGGGAGGGGGGGCAGAGTATAGTAGTTTCTTTACTATTGTACAATAGTTTGTAAAAATCTTTGACTTTCCCTAAAGAGTAATTGTTATGTACTTTTCAAAGGTTCTGAAAACTGAATTCTATAACCCGTTTTCACTTAAAGTGTGCAGTTGTTTTACAGGGTTTATTATTAGGAAAGTGAAGCAACAAAACCTGGGTCAGTCAGCGGCACTGCCCGAACCAGACCCCAGGCCCTGACTCCCATCCAGCAGTACGTGCCCAGCAGCCAGTGTGCTGTGCTGTCCCGGGGCCTTTGTAGAAAGAAAGAGCTGCTCTTTGCTGTCTTTGTACAGGGTCCCCAGTTGTTGGGGATTTCCATGTAGTGATGTAACTTACGGAGCTGCCTGTTAGATATTTTTCCTTACGTCATTTCTGTGGTGTTAATCATCCTCGTAGAAACACAATCCTCTGCTGTTTGAACGCCCTTGGAGATTACACGTGTAGATGAGGAAACCCCCGGCGCACTGTTGCTGCCTCTCCTGGGTCACATAGAATCCAGATGTCCAGGCTCCCTCTGGGATACCAGGCTGGTCACAGTTTCTTATTCCTTTCATTATTTCTTGATTGCTTCTCTCCAGAGTCTTCCCACTTTAAGTTGAATGGCCCCAAACAAAGAGAGGCATTGGAAGCACTGGAACGATCCCTGGCAGATTTTGGTTCCTGCTCTGCCCAAGGAGCTGGTCCCCTAGTTCTTCTGTCCCTCAGTAAAGGGAGGGCGATTCCGGAGCGACTAGAATTTAGTGATTCTGGAGGCGGATTGGACGTTGGTGTTGTGGAGACTTTTCTGAGTGCGTCTTTTTCCAAAGCTGAGATTGCCCTAGGGTGGTTGTTCACAGCCAGCTTTCTCCTGGAGCTGGCTTTCTCATCTTCAGCACAAGTAATGTTTTGGACCGAAAAATTCTTTGTTGTAGGGACTGTCTTGTGCGTTGTAGGATGTTGAACAGCTTCTTTGGTCTCTACTCAGTAGATGACAATTGGATTTTCCCACTTCTGACAACCAAAAATGTCCCTAGGTATTGCCAAACGTCCCCTAGGGAACAAAATAACCCCTCTTTGAAAGCCACTGGTCAGAATTATCTCTAAGGTGGAATCACTTTGGAATCAGAGGTTCTGGATTTCAATTCTGGCTTGTTCATTTTTTTCTAGCAATGTGACCTTTGGCAAGTTGTTTAACCTCTCTCTGCCTTTGTTTCTTAACTATAAAATGGGTTGACCATCTCCATGCAGGATGGTTTTGAGGCTAAATCCAAACCACCTGCCCTGGTGCCTCCCCAGCTGTGGGCTCCTTAAGTGGTACCATGATTCCCTGATTATATACCACCTGTTAATAGAACTAGTCCTTCTTCCCAAATTAAATGATCTTTTATCCACACTAGACTTCATTGTGCTTTTATTTTTAATCCTCTTTTCCAGGGTACATATTCAGTGTGTAAATTATAATTAATTTAGCAAACTTAACAAGCAGCAAAATTCTCATTCAGAGTTTTCCTTATATGATAATAATGGCAACGGCTAGAGTCAAACTTTTGGAACTGATTTGCAAAATACTGGGGGAAAGTTAATTCTGACATATTTACTGAGAGGAGATTAAATAAAACTAGTTTAACAGGGACTGAAGTCCATAATGAGATTTTAGGTAGAAATACGTAGCTTGAGGAAGCTTGAGGGAGAGTCACCCTGAGCTAACTAACATCTGTGCCAGTCCTCCACCTGATATGTGGGTCGCCACCACAGCATGGCTGACAAGTGGTGTAGGTCCATGCCTGGGATCTGAACCCACCAACCCCCAGCTGCCAAAGTGGAGCGCGCAAACTCGACCACTACACCACCCGGCTGGCCCCTGGATTTCATTGTCTTTTAACTTGTGTTGTTTGCTTTTGCCTTTTTTTTTTAACTTGGCAAATAATCTTCATACCATTCTATAATGTTAAATCTTTCTTTCACTCTCAGAAATGCTTTTTGCATTATTCCTTTAACTTCGTTTTTAGATTATAGATTAAACATGCCATTGATGGAGAAAGGAAAATACGAATTCCGTTTTTTTTTAGAGGGGAATATACTATTTCTCTTTGACCAGTACTCCTTATTGTAATAGCTCTGATCTTTTTGTATCTATGATAAAGTACCTGAATCGAGTTCTGCTTTAAAATATTAAAAAAGACCTTTTGTATTGTTGACTCTTTAAGCTGTTCTTTTTTTTTTGCATTTGCTAGTAATATGACAGAATCATCTGTTAAGTACTAATTTTGTGAACAGCCCTATTATTCAGACTTGTTTATGGACTTAAAATTTAATTTTTTCTATTAAAAGATAACTTGATTACCAAGTGACTTTTCAACAGTATGTATATTGTAAATTGTGGTGTTCTCTCTCCTGTATTTTGATGCCGTTCAGATTGAACAAGTAAATATTAATGCCTCTTTTTCATAGAAAAATTATTGGAAGTCTATAACTAAAAATATTTCAGTTTTTTTCCAGAAGGATATTGAATAAAAGATAATAAATTCATGCTGGTTTACCAAACTATTTCTAATGTTGGAAAAGAAATGAAATAGTCCCTAATTACCCTATCTATCAGTTTAATTAGAAATGTTTTAACGTTCTGTAAAGAAAAATTTGTGATTTTATGCCGATGTAATCAAAAATGTATGACCTTGTAAATATAATACTCATGTAAAACACACATCCGGCATGTTTCTCTGACTGGTGCTAGAACCTAGCCCAATGATTAATTCATGAGTGCTTTCTGTTATGATCTGTTTTATCCACCATTTGCCATTTTCTTTTTCTTGTTGGTGTTTGTTGTTGTAGGTACCAGCAGACAGGTGTTAGGTGGCTGTGGGAATTGCACTGCCAGCAGGCAGGAGGAATTCTGGGAGACGAAATGGGATTGGGTAAGACCATCCAGATAATTGCCTTCTTGGCAGGTCTGAGCTACAGCAAGATCAGGACTCGTGGTTCAAATTACAGGCAAGTGCTCCTCTGCAGACTGTCAGTCTGTGGAGCTCAATTAATATTTCATCAGATGTATTGCTGTGGAGGAGGGTCTTGTGAATTATTGATGACATTTCAATTACAATATTCCTTTAATTCTTTTAGTGGGGGACATCAAAGGAAAATTTTTACGAGACAATGGAGCTGTAGGGCAGGAGAAATTAAACATGTAACACTTTTAATGAATTCCAGGCATTGATGCTTCATTTTGCAGATGAGCCCCACTAGATATTTTGGGTCAATACAGTGTCTAAGGTTAGCTTCTGCAAATGGATTGTTTACAAACTCAATTATGTTAATATCAATAGTTTACACAATATGGAATTTTAAATTAGGCATAATACCTTTAGTTCCATTTATTAAATTTTACATTAAAATGTTTGTTCTGGCAGGAGACCAGGTGAGCATTGCAGGAAGTGCAAAGTCTGTTCCTGGGGAAAGTTGGAGCTTTAGAGAAGCCGTTCTCCTGAATTTCTTTTATAATCAGTGTGCGTGACAGCATTCATAGACAGCGCTTTTTTCAAACGAAGTTACTTGTCTGCTCGCTATGCCTTCTACCCCCCTCCCATCTTTAAGAATTTTACGTAAATTTTAAAGCCAGGACCTAAGTGACTGTCTAAAATGATAGAAAATTATGTTAGGATTATAATCTTTATTTTCTTTAGGAATTTAAATAAACTATTAAAGCTTTAGTATTCTGAAAGAATAAGCATTTAAACTGTGCTAGTTCAGTCCAGTAGGCCTGAAATACTTGATCTTGACATACAGTGAGCGTCTCAATATTCAAGCTGTGAACTGGCTTTATGGAAGCCCGTATTGGTAAAAATAATCTAGGTAAATTATCTGGGATATTTCATCTTGAACCAGATAATCCAGGAACTCCTTGATTCCAATAGGCTTATCTGATGAGGAACAGCAAGACAATTGCCAGACGGTTATGTGGTAGAAACCTCAGGCATCACTAGGGACGATTCCGAGACACCTTTAAAAAGTGTCAGTGAGCCTGAAGTCAGCATCTGCAGAAAGTTACTGTCCTGGCCTCTGGTTCATCGCAGAGAAGTGTTCAGTGGAGAGCCAGATACAAACCGGGAACTATCGAGGAAAGAACTTTTTTCTTTTAATCTTTGGAGTTTCGTGCTTTGTTTTTATTCCTTACTCTTTCATTAATTTAGCAGATCAACACTTCTCATGAGGAGTACTTGAAGTTTTAGAATATTTTAGAAATGTTTATAGAGATGTAGTAAGGGGAGAAAACATTTGGAGATTTTTAAATACTGAATGTTTTGTTGTTTTTATTTACAAGGAAGTTGTATTGTTGTAGAGGTTTTTCTTCAAATGTTAGAAGTCTGTTAACGTTTTGCCTAGAAATACACAAAATATTCCCGCCCAAGGGAAAAGTCAAAGTTGAAGATGTGTGTTCAGTGTTTTCTTTTCTATGACTGTCATGAGCTTAGCGTTTTTAAAAATGCCCTATTCTAAATAGCCTTTTGGTTGGCTTGGCTCCATAACTCTACTTGGGTTTTTTTTAATGACTGGAATGCCCCACGCTGCCCCAAATGGTTTCTAGGACTTTCTTAAATGATTTCTGGGATTTTCCTATTTCCCATCTCTTTTCTTCCCTTCCCTTCCTGTTATCGTGAAACCTGTGTGGAGTCTACGACTCTGGGCCTGAGAAACCTAAGTCATCCCTGCAGTGTAGTTTTGATCTAAAAATTAAAACGTGCTCTCTCGAGTGGAGACAATCCTACTAGGAGTGAAGGCAGGGCTAATAATGAGCAGCAGCTGTAATCAATTAGCTATCAATGCTCATATCCTCTTTTCCGTAATGAAATAGTGTGGCACCTTGGACTCTAGCCCAGATCGTCTTTATTAAAATAGTATTGGTACAAGTGGCTTCCTAGAATGCGGTTATATTTCAGCCCAACAACTGGGCTCTTTCTGGATGGAGGTGTACTGGGGAGCTTGGTCCCCTCCACATCCATGTGCCAGAGCAAATTGTTTTCAGCATTTTTCTAACAATTTTATAATATGTCCTCTCCTCAAACTAAATGAACTTGGAATTCTCCTCTATGTTTGTGTCCTAAAGAAAAATAGTCAGATGAATAGTCAGATGAAGTTCTGCATGAGCTGGTGTGGCTTCATTAGCTATTTACATTTTCTCTGAACTCTTGCAAGCTGTAGATTTGAGGCTAATTTGAGATGGTCTTAGTGTTGCACTTTTAAGGTCCATCATCATTGAAACAGTGTAAGTCTCTGGGGTACCAAGAAGAAACTTCATGGTTAAAAGAATTGTTTTTGGTTTTGTTTTTTTAATGTGTTTTGTATGTGTGTTTGTTTTTAAAAGAGGGAGAAGCATATTACATGTGGCTAATAAAACTGTATTGGCTGTTGTGTTCCCAGTTCGTAACCTACTGCCTTCTCTTCACTTTGCCATTCATGTTATAATGGTAGGCCCCCTGAATTTTGTGATGGAGAGGAGACAAATTATCTACCTTTCAAACTTCAGTTAATACTTTAAAGTCTTGGATATCATTTAGTAAATTCCTAATTACCAATAAATGGCCTGGAAAAGTTAATCAACTTTCAAAGGTAAATATTTTACTTTGTAATTTCTGGTACATTCTAAGCTATGAGTAGCAGATCTCCATCCTGCAGGCTGAAATATTTGACCTTGGAGCTATTGGCGTGTCCTAAATTCGTTAGATAATCAATGATAATCAAAGATGAAAGGAATTCTAGCCAGTTTGGTAATTGATGCTAATCACTCTAGTACATTTAGCCGTTTCTTATGCTCATCTCACCGGTATTGAGGGTTGGAAAAGGGTGGTTCAGTTGATGTGCCTGTTAATGGATTTGATTGCCCCTTCTGTGGTTCAGGAACAGTCTGGGTCTGCGCCTAGATTTCCACTCAGCGTGCAAACCTCCATAGTCTTCTAATAGAGGGAGAACGGTAGAAATTAAAGACGTAATGATGCCAGACAGACGTTCAGCCAGGATAAAGTACTGGCCTTAAATGACAAAGTGTGAGTCATCAATGTAGCAGTTTACGGAAAGCATGTTACAACCTAAAAAAGCCTGTGTATACATTTATGCTTATTTGAAAGTGAGTTTTTAAAAAATATTTTAGACAGGTTTTGATTGGTTTTTTCCTAATCTCTACTAAGTGTGTACTGATGATAACTCTTGTCCTTGGAGAATAGAAAGAAGCTGGCTCGTTTAATCCTTTAGAAAGGAATATGGTCATGGAAGGGGCCAGGGCAGACTCACGCCCTCCCCAGGGAGCTTGAGGGGGGCCTGCCCAGGATGTGCCTTGACGAGGAGCAGAGTGTGGCTTAGGAATTGTGCAGAAGTGTCAGGGCCTCGTGCAGTCTCTGGCTTCTGTAGCTGAGCGCTTTCTGTGGAGCAGTGGGGCAGTGACTGTAGCTGGAGGTGAGAGGGTTTAAAGTGAGTAGAGGCCTGTGTCACATTGGAGTGTAGGCTAAGCCTCATTTAAGTATGGCCTGTTCTGTTAGAGCTATAAGGTATTTTTCAGTTCTGCAGAAATTTTTTTTTTTTTTGAGGAAGATCAGCCCTGAGCTAACATCTGCTGCCAGTCCCCCTCTTTTTGCTGAGGAATGATGAGGATTATTTTAGGCTGGTTACTTTTAAAAACGGCAGATGAGAAGGAGGCTCTGAGGAGTGGAATTTGCTTGCCCTTTGATGAGAGACATTTGCATTTGTGAAGGAAGTCTCCATCTGTGGGGGATGTCTCCCTCTCTGCACCAGGAAGAAGGAGGGATGACCTTATCTCTAGAAACTCTTAATGGGGAAGGCAAGGACCTAAGTTGTTTACTGTCTGGCAACCTCCTGTAACTGACCCCCACCCCAACATCCTCCTTTGTCTTTAGCTGAAGGTAATATTTAAGCGGTGGCTTCTGCCATTTACTTAATCTGGTTTGATTCTTATCTAAAAGTTATAAGACCACCCAATAACCAGACCCCACTGGCACTGATACCATTTTAATAACTCTTTTTACATATTCTTTCCTTTGTCTTGTAAAGAGATAACTCACATACCTATGACTTAAATTTAGCCCTACTCTTAACCCATGTTTGCAGCAGCAGCGGCAGCAGCATCTCCTCAGCTGCATCTCCTCCTGCCCATGGGTCCTGTCCCCATGCAGCAGCAGCTCTTTACTACCCATGGGTCCTGTCCCCATGCAGCAGCAGCTCTTAACTGCCCTTGGGTCCTGTCCCCATGCTATTCCACACTCTTCTCTAAATAAAAGAGCACTACTGCCAGACCTTGAGAGTCCAAGAAATCTTTCTTTCGACTCCTCAGCTCACCAACCCCGCATCAAGGAAGACTGGCCCTGAGCTAACATCCGTGCCCATCGTCCTCTACTTTATATATGGGATGACTGCCACAGCATGGCATGCCAAGTGGTGCCATGTCCGCACCCGGGATCTGAACTGGCAAACCCGGGCTGCCAAAGCGGAACGTGCACACTTAACTGCTGTGCCACCGGGCCGGCTCCAGAAAATTATTTTTAATATTTCAAGCACTGCGTGATTTACTCTGAGTAACTTACAAGAAAATTATTTTAAGTTCAGGAATCTTTTATTGAGCTGTACCAACAAAATAAAAATGACTTGTGATTCCCCAACTCAGAAATCATCTTTCAACGTTTCAATATATTTTCTTCCAACTTAAAAAAAAAAGTTTTCATTTAATAAAGCCAGTATTCATTACTTACCTCCTGTGGTCTAGGCGTTGAGATCATTTGAAGAAGAGGCTGTCGCTACACCCTCAAGTTGCTTAGGGAGCATCTAACCCACAAGTACAATAAGGGTGATACGTGTTACGATAGGGTTAGTATAGGGCACTAACTAGTGCGGATGCACCAAGGAAGGGCCCTTACCCCAACTAGAGAGAAAAGGGCAGGGAAGACTAGAAGAAGCTGAGGGCTGAAGGACAATAGACGGTGGCTAGGATAAGAAGGTAAGAAGGGACAGGCAAAGGTCGGGAGATTGGAGGAGCGTGCCCTTTGTGAGAACTGCAGGCAGGGCTGGCAGATGGAGTGCTGAGCCATGAAGCAAATGCTGGGGTCTGGGCAGGGAGAGAGATGAGGCTGAAGAGGCCAGCACAGGTCAGTCCTCGTGGTCTCAGAGGCCAGGTTAAGGTGTTCAGACTGTCCCACGAGTAGTGGGCAAACATTAAAAGGCTTTTAGGACTTTCAAGCAAAGGGATGAGGCATTCAGATTTTCCTTTTTTGAAATGGTCATGCTAGAAAGTGCAGTTCCCCGTGTAAGAGATGCTAGTGGCCAGAACTGGAGTATGGACAGTCTAGACAGAGAGACAGGGTGACTTCAGGAGGGCTTTAGGAGGTAGGTGTGACATGGACTCAGTGTAGGTTGGATACAGTGGAGAACAAGAGGGACAGACCAGGGATGAGGCCTGGATTGCCAATTTGGGCACCCGGAGAGTCGGGGACAGTTCTCTCCACTGGATTAGGAGACGTGGAAGGAAGGCAAGGTGGGAGGAGGATGACGGCTGGTGCCGTGGGGACATCTTGGTGGAAACAGTCGCTGTGATGCTCCCCTGCCGGGTTTTCATATCCTGGAGAATCGAGCAGCATGACGTGGTGCAGGAGCGGGCTGCAGCTGGCAGAAGACTGACTTCAGGCATCGCTCCGTCTCCTGGAAGCCACGTTGCCTTGGTCACGCCAGCCTTCAGGGCCCCCGAACACTAGAGGGTGTCTGTCCTGCCCACTTCCCAGGGCTCCGAGATTGACTGAAATTCTGTGGGTGAAAACTCTGAAACTACCGAGCTCTGAAGCTTCAGGTGGATTTAGGATACCCTTACATTCACTGAGGTTAAGATGCACTGTGTAACACCTTCACTAACCTGGAATAGAAGAGGAAAGAGAAGTATTTGTTGCATAATTCTTGTTTGATTTTTCTTTTACTTTGCTATGGATGCTGTCTTTTACTGTATTAGCTGGTGTTTTCTCTTAGTACTTGGCATCCCCTAATTGAGAAATGGGATCGTACAGATTTCACTTACTGGGTTTTAACTCCACTAGCTTTTTCTTTAAAGAAAATATCAATAAATTTCCATAGCTAGGATTTTCTTTTCGGAACTGTTAAATTTTTGTTTGTTTCTTGTTTTTTGGCAGTCGATGATCCATGTGCTGTCGCTCATGGTTGTGTTTCCTTCTTGGATGTTTTGGGTGCAGGTTTGAGGGGTTGGGTCCGACTGTCATTGTCTGTCCGACGACAGTGATGCACCAGTGGGTGAAGGAATTTCACACGTGGTGGCCTCCCTTCCGAGTGGCAGTTCTGCATGAGACTGGCTCCTGTACCCACAGAAAGGTAACGTTACAGGGCTCACTACCTTTTGTTTGTTTTGTTTTAAAGCCTTCCACATTACATATTTGTTTGTTCTTTGGTCCATGTATTTCTGAAATGTATGTTCCTGTGTTTCTTTCCTGCATTAAACTTATTGTTACTCATGTACTTGGAGCTCGGTAGTTTCAAAACAATTCTGAACGTAGGTTTACCGTGCTCACACTCTGGTGGTGTTGAGATGTCTTTGTTGTCCAGTGAAACGCAGCTGGGCGCAGACAGGACTCCACAGCCTGAGTCTGTGAGCGGGGCTGTAAATCAGGGGCGTACGTAGCAGGTGACTGGCTGGATTTGGGGCATTAGCAGCTTTAAACAGTTTTAGGAAAGTGGGTACAAAATGTAAAATGATAACTCTTAATTGGTAAACCCATTTGTTAATATGCTTTTAAAACATACTTTTGATGAACAAAAGAATAACCTGCTGTTTTGAGAGTTTTACAGTTTGTATTGTTGCTTTCAGTTAAGTTGCTTTTTGTTGTGTGAGTCCTTGATCATTCTATAACTGTAATCACTGTATTTCGAAAGTTGTATTTCCTCACTTATTTGTAGTTTTGGCCACGTTATCAGAAAGGAGGTTTATCTGTGGTCCTGTGGGTGGCATAGCCAGGTCGTATTATGCTCTTTACATTTTCTGTCTGTCTCAGCATCTGGACTGTAAGCTTCGTAGAGTGGGCCTGCGTCTTACTCATGGTCACCGTAAGCATTTGCTGAGTAAATAGTAATTAGGCATTTCCAGGGTGGGTTTGCAGGCTGCTGTGTTGAAGGAAGTGGTGGTTTGTTCTGTGTTCTTTCTCTCCTGCGTCTTCCGATCTCTTGAGTGAGCTTTCGTGCACCCCCGTGAACGCAGTGCTGCTCCAGAACTGCTGGATGGAGCCCTCACTGGGCTGGACACAGGCGAGCCGCTAAACCGCAGTGGCTCTGTATTGCCCATACCCCTTTTCTTCCGAATTCCCGCTGTGTGTGTGATCTGAGTAACTGGAACTTTGCTGGAAGGGAGTCAGGGGTAGCTATAGTTTGGCAGCTCTGGTTTGGTGAGATGGAATCCTGTTTCTCCTAGCTCTTGTTAAATCAGCTGACTTTACCCTTAATTTGAAATGTTAAGTGGAAAACAAATTGAGTTAAAATAAGTAGTGAAGTAGGATAAATGCTATGGTCAAAGGAAAAAAAGGGAATGTTAGCAGTATGAAAATAATAGCTTGGATTGTTTTTCTAGTCAAAGGAAATTGTTGTAACTCTCCTGTCATCATCCTTGTAAAACTGTTTTTTTTTTTTTTTGAGGAAGATTAGCCCTAAGCTAACATCTGCTGCCAATCCTCCTCTTTTTGCTGAGTAAGGCTGGCCCTGAGCTATCTGTGCCCATCTTCCACCTCTTTATATGTGGGACGCCCACCACAGCATGGCTTGTCAAGCACAGTGCCATGTCCACACCCAGGATCCAAACTGGTGAACTCGGGCCACTGAAGCAGAACGTGCGCACTTAACCACTGCGCCACCAGGCTGGCCCCCTTGTAAAACATTTTGATTCCTTTTTTCACTTCTGTTGACATCTCTTAATGTTTTGTATAGCAAAATCCTGTAGTTGGGTTCACTGGTTGATGTTTGTCATTAGAAGGCAAATTTTGTGTGTGTTGTTCTTTATCATTTTATTTTCTTTTGGGCTGGTGAAGCTGTTTCACGTCTTCAGCTATAGCGTGGCTTACCCACATTCCCTCTGTTATAACCCGAAGAACTAGCTCATGTAAATAGAATACATTCACTCATTAATGGAAATAGAATTGACATTGGTCAGTGTCTCTGTTGATGAGACCTGCTTTCTGATTTGGGGGGCAAAACCTTAGAAAATAGATATTTCACTTTTGTTTACAATGATTCTACCTTCTGAGGTTGTTTTGCACACACAGGCACATGCATTCATATGATTGTTCATAAGTTTTTTAGTGCTTTACAGTTTTCCAAGGAGTTCAACTTGAAGTTTCTTACCTAACTTTTGAGGAAAAGTGGTAGACTTGTGTTTTTACTCTGACCCTTAACTTTCTCCGGTTCCTTTTCCATTGTAAACTATCTCAAATGTTTAAAGAGGTAAGCTGTTATGCAAAACATCAAAACCATAGTCTTTTGCATCTTTGAAACCATATTCCCCACTTTAGAAACACAGTTTATTATTGTTAATATC
Source organism: Equus caballus (assembly GCF_041296265.1). Lineage (NCBI taxonomy): Eukaryota > Metazoa > Chordata > Mammalia > Perissodactyla > Equidae > Equus > Equus caballus. The sequence goes on from NC_091684.1 coordinate 93,002,797, forward strand.
AGTTTATTATTTGTGATGATAACACATTAAGAATGTGTTAATTCCTTTGCACCCACCTGGTTAGTAACACTTCCAAGATCAGAACTGGCTTCTGGATTCAGACACTGAAGGGGCATTTGACCTTTCTGCCCCTTCCTTTCTATTTGTATGTGCAGATCCTTGTCAACACCCCACACACACCTGTTGGCTTGCACATGTGTGTTAGGTTGCTGTGGAGTTTGTTTCTTATTCATATTTCAGATACTCTCTCAGTGCTGGTCTCACCGCTAACCCAGCATCTGATGTCTGACCTCTTTCCATCCTTACCAGCTGAGATCCCTTGCCGCCATGGGGCAGCTCTCTCTGTTCACCGGCTGTCCTGCCTAAAAGCAATGGTGGCGCTCTGGGATAGGGACGCTCAGTGCTGGAGAAAATGGGAAAGAGAGGAAAATTTCTCTTTAGAAAACTTAAAAGAGCAATAATGCCAGAATTGTTTTATTTATCATTCAAGCAGATTATCTTTATTTCTGTAATGATTTGTTGTAGCTAGTGCAACGTAAGATTTTGAAAGTTTTTCGTTTAGAGAGCAGATGTCAAATGATCAAAGAATTTCTGATGGAGCACATCTGTCGTTCTTCCCCAAATTGCCTTTTAGCTTCCCACCTCTCTCACCATTTCATCCATATTATCTTTGTTAATATTCTCTTGGATTGACGGTATATAGAATTATCAAATATACACCCAGCAACCATGCAAAAAAATACGTGGCTAATATTTTCAACCAAATGATCAAATCAGATAAAGATATTTTGAGGCTTCTGAATCTCCTTCAATGGTCAGTTGAAATCTCATTTAATAGGAATCTAAGATTTTCTTTTTCTCATTATGTTTTGTGATCCCTTTTTTCTAACAGAGAGAAACTTATGTGAGTTGATTAATATTTATTTGTTAAACAATTATAAGCACGATATTCCAGGTGTTTGATGCTGTTAGGGCTCCAAAAAATGGATATGATGTTTTTAACTGACCTTGAGAAGCTAACCATTTCTTGAAGAAAGAAAATATATGAAAAGAGAATAAAAGGAGGCAGTTTTGTGATGCTTATCCCATAACTCACAGTGGGTGGTGACATCTTTAGCACTGTGTTGTAAAGTTTATTTAATTATTAACAACCCTTTTTTCAGTTTGTTGGGGATGTGTAAAGAGAACTTTCTTGCTTATATTCTGAAATGGTTGCCACTTTGTATATCTCCCACCTTTTTCTGCTATGTAGGATATAGTAATTGTGTGGAATATTTTAGATAATTCAGAGAATTTTATCTCATTTTGATCAGTCATGGCATTTAGAGGCCTAAGAGTGGGAAATACAACATTGACATAAAGGTCTAAAAGCATAGATTTTGTGATGGCCAGACCAGGGTTTGAGAATTAACTCTGCCATTTTATAACTTTGTGACCTTGTGCAAGTCACTTAGCTTCTCTAAGCCTACTTTGATCCCTTGTAAAATGGGTACTTTTTGCTAATTTTGTGAGGATTTGTAGGGTTAATATGTGTGTACAAAAAGCTTAGTGTAGTCCCTGGCATATAACATTTATTCAGGTAATTCTACTATTAAAAACAAAGAATACTGTAGACCTCTTCATCTCAGTAGTTGAGAAAAGCAACTTTATTTTCTGACTGATTCAGTATAAATATGCTCTGGATAGAAAGTTCACGACCTGCTTTGTCAAAAGTGTTCGTGGTCAGTCATGTCCAGACCTTTTCCTTATGTCCAGATACGTTTGGCCCCAAATGGAAATAGTAAAATGGAATGTTAAAATTATCTTTGGGATATGCAAATTGTGATTGAAGAATAGACCACACAAACACTTGGCCATCTGATGAGACCACCATCACGTGTTCTTTGAAAGCCCTGTTTTCTGAAACGCTAGAGTGAAAAAGACTTAGCTTTTTAAAATGCTAGATGGGAGTTGAGCAAAAACATACCAAATAAAAGTAGAAAGGGCCACATAGTCCCTCAAGCATCCTAAATATTTCAGACCCATTCCAGGTACACAAATTATAACACAAAGTGATATGATTCCCATTAACTTCAGAGACAGTGTGTGCACCTGATACAAGCAATGATGGATGCCGTGCTTGTTCCGTGAGGTATATTGTAAAATTGTGTTGCTGGAGCCCTTTTTTCCTTCATTGTCAGCACAAATCCTTGTTTATTAAAGATTTAGCTTGAAGGAAGTTTTAATTAATTACAGGTGCAGTGAATCCTGGCTGGGAAGCTGCGTGCTGTGTTTACGGTGAATGGCCTTCATGTGCCTGCGCTGCTCTCCGCGCTGCCCGCTCCCTGACAGCGTGATTTATGGCTGTTGTTTTCCACCAGTCCACTGTTTGCCCTCTAGGAGGGATTGGTCTCCTGAGCCCCCATAATAACAGCAGCACTTTCACAGACATCTTTTAATGACAACAGCACTGCATTCAGTAAGTCAGGCTAATTGCAGATGTACCCTATTAATTGCAAAAACTAGGAGAGGTTACATATTTTACAAGCTTTTAATTTGAAACCGCCCGAGATGATTTGTCTTAAGTGTTTGGATAGAGACGTCCATAATATTCAACAATTCACCATTATTGAAACTCCAGTCTAGGCAGTTATAGAATTCTGAGATGGAATCAGGTGAAAACAAATAGTCTTGGATGTGTTTTTTACCCAGTGGCTGTTAAGGGGAGGTTGTATTGTCAATGAGGACGTTTAAAACATTTCTTCCTCTTTTTATAAAAGTGGCTTAGCTCTTATTCAGCATTATACATCTTTCTGAATATAGTAGAAATTCTGTATTTCTACAGCTAACATTACAGAATTTTCCAAATAAACTTCGGTCCTTAAACATGCAGAAGAAGCTAACTGTGGTTCCAGTGGTGTGTATGCGAGAGGCTTGGCATCGCGTTTGTTTAACTGTGGTGAAGTGATGCCCAGAATCCTGGTGGAGGTGGTGTTCCATGGCGGTTCATGGAATGACCGTGGGGAGGGTGTGCATCCAGCGCTCAGCAGGTCCAGGCTCCATGAGCAAGTGGACCTGCATTGCAGGGTTTGGCTATGATCCAGTGGGCATTTTGTAAGTGTGAATGGTATTTTAACTTCTGCTGCATGTCAAGCCCCAAACAGTTAGAGTCGTTTTCATGTCCGTTTTCTCCGCATACACACGGCTCTGTGCCTGGAGTGCCCTGGGCATGGAGTGTTCCTGTGTGTGTTTGCCATCATCTCGTGCGCTGCCTGCTCCATGCCTTCTAGCGGCCGCTGCTCTCCTGGGGGGGCTGATGGGGTAGCGTCAGGAGAGCTGCCTGCCCAGGGTCTCGGTGGAAAATGGAGGTGTGGAGGAACTATTGAAACCAACTCTGGCTTCTGAAAGTCGCGGGACTTCAGGGTGAGGCGCTCGAGGAGGAGCCGTGTGTCTTTGGACAGCCTGCCTTTCCTCGCTGGGCACTAGCAGCTGCGGCGGGGCCGGTGCCAGTGGAGGAGCAGATGGGGGCGAGTCCTGAGGGAACCTGTGCGTGTGTTCGTAAGGCTGCAGCCCTGACATGTTACTGCTGCGTTCATCATGAGAGAAAAAGTCAGGAAATGGTTAAATCAGGCGTGGCCTTCAGTGTAGCGTTGTGCAGGCGATGAAAATTGTGGAATACTTCCTAGATGGCAAAATAGTAGTCATAGTAATAATACAGCAAAAATAAGAATCGAACCTTTAATAGGTACTAGGTATTGTAGTTATTCTAGTTAGTGTAGTTATTCTCTAAAAGAGTTTTATTAATTTTGAAGTTCTGAGTGTATTATGCATATAAGAAGACAGTTTCCTCCTCTTTATTTTCTCTCGCAGAATTTTCTTGGCCCTTTTCTACTCTTTTATATGCCATTGAATTAAAAAATATTCGAATCCTACTTTATTAAGATAATATCGTTTTTGAAGATGTTGAATTTTATAAAATTTGATGATTGTGATTCCATGAATTATTGTTAGGTTTCCTAATATTTAGTTATTCTTACATTCCTGTGCTAAGCCTTATTAGTTTAATATATTGCTAGACTTTATTTATTTATAAATAATGGATCTCTAGTCTGTTATGTCTGTCAGTTTTGAAAACAGGGTTTTGCTACAAGCCTTATAATAGTGATTTGGAGTGCAGTCTGTCCTTTTCTTTATTTGGGAACAGTTTGAATAACAGGTTGATTCCTGCTTCGCTCATAAAGTAGTTTGGGTATGGTGGGCGTGGTGAGAAGAGCAGAGCGTCTTTCAGATTCTTCAGTATTAGTCTCATCAGTTTGTCTCATTTTTCTTGGACCCATTTTGGTAGTTTCCTTTTGTGGCCGTCCTCCTCCGGCACACGCTGAAGGTGTGTTTGGCGTGAGATTGCCTGCAGCCTTGGTTAACGGTTTTGTATTCTCTTTGTCTGTGGTCGCGCTTCTGGACGTTTCTCATGCTGGCGTCCAAGTCTGTTCTTCGGGCTGACTTTTCAGAGGTTTGTCTGTTCTGTTTGGTCTTTTCAACGAGTTATTTAGTTTTTACTTTATCCATTCTGCCAGGTTTTTTCTTTAAGATTCACTAGAGTTGGTATCTTGTTAAGTCTTTCACTTGCCTGTAGCAGATGGTGTTCACTGCTCAGTTTGAGTTCCGCTGTTCTGAGTAGAAGGTGCAGAGTGAGGATTCTTCACGTGTCTACAGCTCTGCTGCGGCTTTAAAAGGAGCTCGCAGACGTGATGCTCAGATTCTTTGTACCCTAATTTTTAAAGTTTTGTTTTCTTTAATCTTACTTTCTCTCTTCTGATCTGTCAAACTGAGAGGCTGTGGTCAGGTCCCCTGCAGGCTGTGGACGGACCCCTTTGTCACCACAGCTCGAAGCGCTTTGCCTTCCTGTTTGGTGGCACTGCTTTTTGGTGGGTAAGGTTCATGGCTCTTCTTTCTCAGTATGTTGTCTCCTTTCAAATGCAAATATCCCTCATTTTTCTATTCAGTTCTTTATGTCTGATATTTATATTTCTTTATTTCTTTTTTTTTTTGATGAGGAAGATTGGCCCTAAGCTAACATCTGTGCCAGTCTTCCTCTATATTTTGTATGTGGGATGCCACCACAGCATGGCTTGATGAGCAGTGTGTAGATCGCGCCCTGGATTTGAACCAGTGAACTCTGGGCTGCCGAAGCTGTGTGTTTGAACTTAACCACTACACCACCAGGTGGCCCCTGATATTTACATTTCTAATCCTGCCCTGTTTTTGTTTACATTTCCATTATCTTTGATAATTCCCATATTTTCTTTTTTTTTTTTTAAGATTTTATTTTTTCCTTTTTCTCCCCAAAGCCCCCCGGTACATAGTTGTATATTCTTCGACGTGGGTCCTTCTAGCTGTGGCATGTGGGACGCTGCCTCAGCGTGGTTTGATGAGCAGTGTCATGTCCGCGCCCAGGATTCGAACCAACGAAACACTGGGCCGCCTGCAGCGGAGCGCGCGAACTTAACCACTCGGCCACGGGGCCAGCCCCGATAATTCCCATATTTTCAACTGTGAGTCTCAGTCTAGTTTGGGTCTCTTTGAAACACGAGGCTGGGTTTTGGCCTCACTTACCCAGTGGAAAGTCTCACTGCTGATAACGCGCTGTCATATGGAGACCCCAGGTATGGTCACTCTGAAACCAGCTCTTATTTTCTTTATTGTATTTCCTGTTTTTTCTTTTCTGTTACTTTTCTCCCCCATAGTGGTTGTGATAGTTCTATAATCTGTTTCTTTTCTACTGTTTATGCTGAAGTAGCAACTGTCAATCAGTAAATGGGTGTATATTTTTTAGAAATGTGTTTCAACCTGTTTTTCTCTCATGGTTGAGCATTAGGGAGTAGCTGTCCCCTGTGCCCCCTTCCACCCTTGGACGGGGTGGGATTCTTGAGCACTTTCGTTTTCGTCTCTTCTCACTCTAGGTTTTGTTAAACTAAACCGGAATTACAGTAACACTTAAAAATATATCCCTTTTTATATTTTACCTTTCTTAACAGTTTCATGAGTATTTAAAACAGTGCTTTAATATTTGCTTAATTATCATTTTAATAATTTATTTTAAGAACTGGTATGTATATTACATGTAATTTTTCTTGTATAATAAATTAAGAGGCAGTGTTGCCTAATATCTAGTTAATTCTAGCTTGGGAGGCGGCTGCCTTTCCACGTTCAGATCCTGACTCCACCGCTCACCAGCTGTGTGGCCTGGTATGTTATTTACTGTCTCTGAACCAGCATCCTCGTCTGTGAGGTGGGATTGGTAATGGACCCTCTGTCCTCTCCCAGCTGCTGGGCGCGCCCCGTCTGTGATGCACAGCGTCCCCAGCAGGCCGTCTCCCGCCCTAGAAAGGGACCATGCTCTTTTAGTGGCTGTGTGCTTGCACTGGCTGGATGTAGCATGCTGTACCCATTCCGTCTCTTGCTGCTTTATTTCTGCCCTAGCCTGTCTGAAGGTGGAGTTTATTCACTTTTTCTGTCAAGCATGACTGCTAGTTTGGATCAATGTAGAAATCCAGGGTCACTGCTTTCCCCCTGGAATTATGGAAAGAGTTTCCCTGTGCTTTCTGACGTTTTTGGTGTTGCAGAAAACATGTCCAACGCAGGTAGAGTCCTTTCCCTCTGAAGGGAATCTTTTCTTTTTCTGTTTTGTTCTGACTAGAAGCTACAGCATTTTCTCTCATTTTTCTTTATTTTTGGAGTTCAGACATCTGGTAGGTCTATGCCCAGGTGTATGTCTTTTCTCAACGTTTCTGCCTGACACTCTAGGATGTTTTGCTCCATCATTTTTTAAAATCATTGCTTTATATCCTTTCTTCTCTATCCTCTTGGAATTCGTGGTGTACATCGTTAGAGCTCCTGGGTTTGTCTTTCTTGTCTCCTTGGCTTTTCCCTAATTTTCTTTCTTTGGTTTTAAAATAATGAATCATTTTCCATCTACCTTGTTGTTTTAACTTTGACAAGGATTGACACAAAGGATGTTTTGGAAAAATAAAAATTGGCCAAGTGTTTACGTGTTGTAACTTTTTCTGGTCTTCTTTTGAGGCCTCACCGCTTAATAGTGGATACGTTGGTTGGTGTTTACTGCTTACAGGTTAATGAAGGATGAAGTAAACTTCCAGTGCTGATAATGTGTATTTACAATTGTGTGTATTATGTTTGACTACATGCTCATAAAGTGCATTAGATTGCATCGTGATTACAAGGTGGTCATTTTAAGAGTCATACTCATTTACTTTAACTTCTTATTTAAAACTGGCTTTACCATTTTATCATCGTTTTAGGAGAAACTAATTCGAGATATTGCTCACTGTCACGGAATTTTGATCACTTCTTACTCCTACATTCGGTTGATGCAAGATGATATTAGCAGGCATGACTGGCACTACGTGATCTTGGACGAAGGACACAAAATTCGAAACCCAAATGCTGCCGTCACCCTGGCCTGCAAACAGGTATGACCTCTTAGAACGATGGGGGTTTCCAGGTGGATAATTGTATTTAACTGACAATAAACTCTCTGCTTTTAGTAACACGCCTTTGAAATTTGAAATACACGTTTTGCCTTAATGCAGAAAATTCTTCATTCTTGCCCTTAATCATGCTTTTTAAAATTGTAGTTGTTGACATTGCTTAATGTCTCTTGTAGGGATGAGTTGTTAGACTGTAACCAGATCCAGCTCTATCCATAATATTCAGCTCAAACAATAAGAAAAATTCTTTCCAATTTGTTTTCCTATATGTAATTGAAGAATTAAAATTAATAAAATGTCTGTGATTCAGAGAAGACCAAAGTGATATGTAAATGTGTTAAATAAGATTACGTGACAGTGTTTTGGGTTAGGGTTGATGATTGTCTGTTAAAAGGCAAGTTTAATAACAAACTATTTTCTTTCCCAAAATAGTTCCGCACCCCTCACCGCATCATCTTGTCTGGCTCACCGATGCAAAATAACCTCCGCGAGCTGTGGTCACTCTTTGACTTCATCTTCCCGGGAAAGTTGGGCACGTTGCCCGTGTTCATGGAGCAGTTCTCGGTCCCCATCACCATGGGGGGATACGCAAACGCCTCCCCGGTGCAGGTAACATATCGGCCAGCTAACCCTGCTGGCATGGTAATAGTTAAAGTGTTCCTACTAAATACTGTACTTTGTAGGCAAGTCATTCAGGTTATAAGGGAAATGGCCAAGCTTATTAAATTAGTGTCTGATAGAAATCACAAAATTATTTTTGCATGATCACTCATGTTTTTCCAGATGAGTTTTTAAAACACCATGTCAGATATTCAAGAGCAGTCAGAAATTATGAAACAAGATTGAATCAGTTCTGGTGGCATATAATCTAGTGCACGTGAGGGTAGTGCACCTTATAAAGTGAAAGCTTAGAAAAGGGAAGCCAGGGGGCTAGAATCGCTCAGGGGAGACTGTGAGACACTTGTCCCTTAGCCTGATTCTGGGAAACAGGCCGAGGAGAGTAGAGGCGTTCTAGGTGAGGGCACCAGTACAGGCGGAGCCCTGTCAGGTTGCTGTGCGCAGCAGTGCAGACACACGCTTGGTTGGACTAGAGATGCTGGGGGAGTAGCAGGGAGGTGTGGATGTGGGAACACTGGGCCCTTGAAAGGGAGGCCGAGGTGCTGGGCAGGAAGAGCACGGAAGGTGTCTGAGCAGAAGGCTGGAAGAGGGCTCTTCTTGGAGGGCAACTCAGGACGGAGGGAGGCTGGCATGGAGGGAGCTGCAGGAATCCCAGGGGGTGAGGGTGAGGAGGCCCTGGACCCAGACAGGGCGCTGCTTCTGAGAAGAAGGTGGAGAGCAAGAGCCCCAAGTGGCAGTTTTCAGGCAGAACCAACGATGTGGAGGCTGCGAAGATGAAGGAAGTCAGGTTGCGGGTGGGAGCTTGCTGCCGCTGACCCTGAGGTTTTTGTCTGGGTGGCTGGTGGAGTGGGCTTGTCCCAGACAGGAACACGGGAGGGGAGGCCCACCCGAGGGCAGTTGGTGGCATTTTGGGGGCAGGGGCTCTGCACAGCCCTCAGAGAGGCCTGTGCCTGCCAGGTCGTGGCTGAGCCGGAAACAAGCCTTCCACCAAAGAAGTTTGAAATATTTAATTAGAAAAAGAATTTGAGACGTTTAGAATTAGAGGATCGTCAGCAAGCACGTTAGTGCCTTTTGCGTTTAGAGATGGAGTGATTTTTAACTTTCGTAGGGGCTCTCTTCCCCCACTGAGTCCCTGTTGTCCTTCATTTATACTGTTCTTTTTTTAAACTTTTTGTTTTGAAATAATTTCAAACTTTACAGAAAGTTGCAAGAATTGTAAAAAACTCGTATATACTCTTCACCCAGGCTCACCAGTTATTAGCGTTTTCCTAACAGTTGCCACATTTGCTTTCTCTTTCCTCCCCACCCCCGCCATGTAGGCAAACTTATCCTCTTGTTTTCTGAACCATCTGAAAGCCAGGCGCAGACAGGACGCCCCTTCCTCCAGGTCCTTCAGCATGTATCTCCTAAGAACAAGGACATTTTCTCACATACCCGTAGTCTAAACATCAAAATCTGGAGGAGATTTAACACTGATACGGTTCTGTTATCTGTCGTCATTCACATTTTGCCAGTTGCTCCAGTAGTGTCCACGTCTCTGTAGTCTCCGTTAGTCTGGAACACTTCCTCTGATCTTTCTTTTGCCTTCCAGGATCTTGCCGTTTTGGAAGACCACAAGCCTGTTATTTTGTAACCTCACTTTGGGTTTGTCTTCCTTTCTTTGTGACTGGACTCAGGGTGTGCGTTTGGGCAAGAATATCACAGCAGTGATGTGCCTTTCTCAGTGCCTCCTATCTGGAGGCACGTACTGTCGTGTGTCCCTTCATGAGTGGTGGTCATTGGTGGTGGTCTGATTACATGACGAGGGGGTGTTTGCCAGGTTTCTAGACTCTCTGAAGTTACTGCTTCGCCTTGTAATTAGTAAATCATTTGTGGGGAGCAGCTTCGAGACCATGTAAATGTGGCCTGTTTCTTCCTTGAAGTCCTGGTTTCAAAAGTCTGTGTACTTAATGTTTTTTCCCTTTTTAGCTTATAAGGTCCTTGGGAGCAGAAGTGTTGTTTATTTGCTCCTTTTTGTTTAAGTCCATGGTTGCCAGCCCTATTGATTTGCAAGAAGATATTCTGTCAGCAGATATTTATTGTGTCAGGCTGGGCTAAAAGGATGGGAGGTGGCTGACAACCAGCCCTTCCTGTGGAAGTGTTCCCAGTCAGGGTGGGTGGGCAGCGGGGAGAGGAAAATAAACAGATGACCCCAGTATGGGATAGTGAGGCTGTGATCAGGGGACATATCCAATATCAGAGCTTGTGGGGGTCCCAGAGGCTTCCTGGGGACGGGCTGACTGTGCTAGGACCTAAAAGGCTGAGGAAGGTGAGGGAGAGAACATTAAGTGCAAGCAGTACAGACTGCTGCTTCGGTTTGTACGTAAAGCTTGTGCAAGGAATTCTGAACTGAAAAGAACCTGAGGCGTCATCTGGTGGAACTTCCTCATTTCATGCTCAAGGTTATTGGGACCCAGCGGTTTGGCGGCTTGCCTAAGGCCCCTCAGCTCTGCACGAGGCAGAACTGGGGAGTAATTATCAGTGTACCTTGTCAGGAGTAGGAAGAAAGCAGGGACGTGCTCAGCTAGGTTTCCATTTTCCGTGGCACTGGGGAGTAGGGAGTGAGAGTTGGAGAAATACAGTTGAATCCCTACCATGTGTTTTTACTCAGAGAAACAGACACGCAAGGCAGATGGGAATTAAATAGAGAATCAGCTTTATTGCCTGAAGCACAGGATTTCCTAGGAAAGTTGGACTGGAGAATGTGGCTCGACATCAAGGCTAAAGTAGGGTTTCTTAGTATTCCCTGCTCCCCGTCCCCACTCCAGACTTAAGATCTTCCTCTGGGGAGAGCTGGATGTGAAAGACAGACCCATCCGCAGCCACTCTGAGCTCTGACCCTTGTGAGCCACCACAGTGGGCCAGCAGCAGGGGCGGGGCGAGGGGGCAAGGCGAACTCTCCAAAGGGGTGCACAGGCAGGAGAGAGCAGCCCGGCCACTCAGCAGCCCAGCCCTGGCTTTCCAGCGTCAGCCAGCTCACCCCTTTTACAGGAGACAGATGTGGGTAGAGGCGAGGATGTGGGGACAGTTTCCTTAACACAGTGTATGTATTTTTAGGAAGAATTTAAATAGTGTGGTTGCTTCCTTGGTGGGATTGTAATGTCTCGTTAAATTCTGACATTTAATCATCCATACATTACAAACCGTAATGTGTACCTGATCATCATCTTGAAGGTAATTTTAATCAGTGCCTGAATGACACGTTTCCGGGAGTCACCTGTAACTAAAAGGTGCTGAGTGAGCCTCTTTGCTACTGTCTGCTGTTCCACGTGAAGCCTGTCTTTTTGTTTTCATACTCACACAAGATAAACGCATGTCCCTGCACATACGTGTACACATACTCAAGTGAGGCGTTCTTCGGATCTTTTAAAACGTTTTCCTTTTTACCGTGTTAATTTTCTTTTAACATGAATTTTTCTGAATTTATTATGGTCAAGCTCTTTTTATCATTCATTTTGCAGCTAACTTTCTTAAATTTAAACTTTGGTTGGCATTCCTCTTGTTCCATTAAATAGTCATTTACTAGGTCGTTAAGCCTATTTAGACTTTTTTCTTAAGTATCAATAATTTATTGAAATCTTTGTTTGCCTTTGAGGTAACGGCAGAGGGAGTGGCGTCCTGGGCTGCTGGCCTTTGTTTTCTCGGTGCAGTTAATGCCCATCTCCTGTGGCCGTGCTCCGTTACAGAAGCAGATGCTCCCTTTTAGGCCCGAGTGACCTTTGGTTTCTGGGATCAGAGGGTTCTTCTGGAACTTACTCCCCTGAGGGCAGTGCTTACTCTGCACGGTACTGACCTTACTCTCCGGTGGGCAGTAATCTGCTTATGATCTGGTTGTCCCGTGGCCGCAGCCCTCCGTGGAGCTGCCTTTTGATCTGCCGTCTTGCAGAGGCGCAGTCCTTTGTAGCTCTTGGAGAATACAAGATTATAAACACACGTGTTGGAAAGCAGTTGTCCCCAGAGGATGGACAAGAACCGAATAAACCTCTACTTTAGGGTTTAACTGTATATAATAATTAAAGCAAAGCACAGAAGAGGGATGGGGCACCAAAGTACCAGTTGCTCTTTTGTTGGACGTTTTGGTTAATACGTTTTTTTCTGATGATGTTATGAAAGCTACCACCTCCTGGAGTATATAGAACTTATACCAGTTTTTCCAAACAATTTTCCAACCAGTTTTCTACCACCGTTGGTCATTCTTTTACTGTTTTTTTGTGTGTTTATGTGTGTGTGGGTTTTTTTGGTGAGGAAGATTGGCCCTGAGCCAACATCTGTTGCCAGTTTTCCTCCTGCGTCTTGGGGAAGACTATCCCTGAGCTGACATCCATGCCAGTCTTCCTTTGTTTTGTATATGGGACAGCGTGGCTTGCTGAGCAGTGTGTAGGGTCTGAGCCCAGGATCCAAACCCACCAACCTCGGGCCGCTAAAGCAGAGTATGCAGACTTAGCCACTATGCCAGTGGGCCGGTCCCTGGTCATTCTTTTAAAAAAAAATTTTAAGCATTGGAATCAACCAAGAGGTAAGAACAAAAGAATAGTAATTGTTTCCCCTTTTCTCTTATTCAAGGTTAAAACTGCTTATAAGTGTGCATGTGTCTTACGGGATACCATAAACCCATACCTGCTGCGGAGAATGAAGTCAGACGTCAAAATGAGCCTTTCTTTGCCGGATAAAAATGAACAGGTCTGTAAATCCAGGAGTTACCAAGACCTTCCTAAAGCATGGGTGCACCTGTCCGCTCAGCCTGCTTTTCACGTGCAGGATCAGTGAGGCCAACAGGTGTGGTCACTGGTGCTGTGGGGCAGGCTGATCTACGTCTGTATCCACGTGTATGTGACAGGTGAGCCTGCCGTGGCATCTGCCCTCAGCGGGACTCCTCCTCTGGTCCACAGGCTTGAGCTTTGTCTTATTAACACATGGATCCCTGCAGCTACTCCTTTAAACTTTTCCGTTTTCCTCGAGCCCCCAGTTCATTCATGCTACAAATCCTATTAGGTGCCGACCACAGTCCTGGGCGTTAGCAGTGCACAAGGTCGAGGCTTGTTCTCATGGAACTCACAGCCGCTCTCGAGGGGGACAGTCATGAGTAGATACATCGCGTGGCACGCGGCCATCAGTGTGGAGAAACAATGAAGCAGGGTAAGGGGGTAGGGAGTGCTGAGGGCAGGATTTGGGGAAGCAGGCTTTCTATGAGGATGGTCGGAGGAGGCCTCTGGCGCTGACATTGGAGCAGAGGCCTGAAGAAGTGAAGGAGCAAGTCCTAGGGGTTTTGGAGGCAGAGTGTAACAGGTCGACAGAACGTGGGAGCGCGTGTTTACATTCAGGGGCCGGCAAGGAGGCCCGCAGGGCCGCAGGCAGGAGCCAGGAGGAAAGCCAGCACAGGAAGGTGTCAGGTTGCTGCCGAGACGCCAGATCGCCTGCTCCTGCTGGTCGTGGTGGAGACTAGGGTTTTACTGTGCATGAGGAGGAAATAAATTCACCGGAAGATCCTGAGCAAAGGAGTGACGTCATCAACTGGGGTTTTAAAAGGACCATCCTTTTGAATTCCATCTAGTGTTATCATAGAGTAGATGGCTGCACCTTCTATTTAGCATCTAAAAGTAAATGCTTTGTAGATTTTTAAAACTTAAGGGATCTTGGAGATTGTCCTCAAGGCTGCTTTCATCCCTGCCTCTTCCCTCACCCGAAGCTCATCTCCAGATTAGTGCTTGGTCTTGCGTTCCCCACAGGTCTCCCATTCCTGCGGCCACTCAGGCCACCGTCCTCTGAGCCATCTCTGATTCCTAGTCAGCCAGTTGCTGTGGTGTTTTATTTGTCCTTTTTCGTTCTCTCGCTTCTCTGCTTCCCATCCTCATAAACCAGTGCAGTTGATGTCTGACCATTGGCATTCCCCGCCCCGTTCAGTATTGCTCAGTGTCGCTGGATTAATGTTCCCAAGGCTTGTCTTCCCACCAACATACCTTTGATGTCTCTCTCCCACCCAGAGTACTGAATTAGGTTATCTGCACCAGTTTGTTTTCACTGTGGAGTCCCAGGCTCTCTTCTGGTCTGCCCTGCAGTAGCCAAGGCAGATCACTTCCTGTCTCCCAAACATGGACTACTTTTTCTTTCCATTCGCTCAGGCTGCTCTCTCCCCCTGGGGTTTTTCCACACCCACCCCCCCCCCACCCCCCCCCAGCACACACACAGACACAGAAGTTCCATTTTAAGGTCCCACTAGGCTCTCCGCGAGCTCTGCCGGGCTGGAACTCCTTGACTTGGGGCTTCGTCTCCCCATCTTAAAGTGCCGTGTGACACCTAAAACAGCGATCCACAGACACTGGGCACCTTGTGAATGGCTCCTTCAAGTAGCTTTGTGATTGAGAGGAAGGGCTTTTCTCTGCTGCGGTTGTGTTTAAAGGAATGAAATATGAATTTGAGAAATTAAGCATTATAACACTCAGGTTCATATTTTAGAAGGATTACTCAGGCAGCACATGAAAGCACTGGAGGGGGAAGAAAATGGAGGCAAAGGGCCGAGGTACCCAGTCCCTCAGAGTCCGCAGGAGAGAAGATGCAGGCCTGAGCCGAGGCAAGGGTGGGGCCGGCAGGAGGAGCTTGAGGGCCCAGCGACTTCCAGGTTCTTTGCTGCCATGTTGGGATCTACTGCCGCAGAGGCTCAGAGAGGACAAAGAGCTGGAGGAGCCAGCTGATGTTTCATTCAGGATGTATTTGAAGCACCCGTGTGAGAATCTGCTTGCCCCAAGGCAGTTCGAGATGGGTCTGAGCTCTGAGGAGCCTTCCAGGTGGGGCTGCATCTCTGACCCCTGAGCAGGGAAGGTGTTCAGGCGTGAACAGGGATGAGTGTGCCCAAGGAGCCTGTGCAGCATGGGAAGAGCCGGGCGGCCCAGGGCACTGCGCCATTTAAGGGGAGGGTAGAAGAGGACAGCTGGCTGGGAAGACCTAGGTAGAGAGGCAGGAGGCAGGTTAGGGGACATGGAATCATGGGGACCCTGGGGACCCGGTGGGTTTGGCAACCAGGAAGTCATTGGTGACCTCCTCCAGGATCGCCTCAGTGCTAGCAGTGGGAATGCCCTGCAGGCGTGTGCTGGGTGGGAGTGCTGGGAAGGCGAGGGCTGGAGATGGTGAGCATCCGTGATCCTCTCGGGGAGTGTCCCCTGGACTTGTGGAGAACCTCAGGGGAGGAGCAGTGTCCTGAGGAGAAGGAGTGGGTTTTCAGATCTGGGACAGAGTGGAAGGGTTGCCCTGGATCCCGTAAAGGAAGCTGTTCCTCTGAGAATAAAGGGAAGCAAGGTGAGGCCGATGAAGAACTTAGGTGAGTTTAGGTAGTGAAGACTAGGGAATCCTGCCAGATAGGGTTAGTTTCTATTTTTGTCGTGTTGTTTCTGTTTGATTCTTTTTGAGCAGAAGTTGAGACAAAGTGGGGGGGGTGGGTGGCTTGGGGAAAGTAAGGAGTGTTGTCAGCCGTTCTGGGTTTGCAGAAAGTGCTGAGTAGGGGTGATGGAAGACGCCCCTGGAGACCGGGAGCGGCAGCTGTGAGATGCCGGCCGCGTGGGTGACGGTCTTCAGCAGCGCCCAGCCCTTACCACGGAGGAGGAGAGAAGGCAGGCGGTTGAGCTAATGTACTTTTGGAAGTTTACAGGGCAGGGGCAGTGGCTGGCAAAGGGGTGGCTGAAGGAAAATACCTTGGGAATATAACTAGACAAGGAATAAAGTCCACTCGTGAGGTGGTAGCGGTGGATGTGGAGAAGAGGGGACTGAGAGTCAGAAAGTTGGCAGACGTGAGGGCGTGGAGTCTTTGGTGCATTTGGGCTGGGCGGGGTGCGGTTGTTGTCTGGTGAACTTGGGCACCTGCACTGGGAACTCCAGGAAAGGGGTTAGCCAGGGGAGGGTAGCCCTGGGCAGGTTTGCCGACGTGGAATGTGGGTGAGGGGCGCAGGAGGGGGGACGGGCTGAGCACCCAGGGGAGTGGGGTGGGGGAGGTCTGCGCTGAACTTCCTGTGAGCAGGCAGCCAGTCTTCAGGCTCCGTCAGGATGGTGGGATGGGCACCGAGAGGTGGATGGGTGGCAGAAGTGGAGGGGGCTGCAGAGAGGAGCCAACTGTGCTCTTTGCTCAGCTCTGAGATGTGGTGTCGCTTTGTTTTGTTCTTTTAATAAGAGGTACGTTATTAAAACTGCATACACTGTGGCTTTTTGATTAGGAAATTTCGTTGATATTTTAATTATTTTATTCTGGTTTTTTTTTGAAATTATGGTTTCTCTCTTTTTTTTCTCTTATAGGTCTTATTTTGCCGTCTTACAGATGAGCAGCATAAAGTCTACCAAAATTTCATTGATTCCAAAGAAGTTTACGGAATTCTCAATGGAGATATGCAGGTCAGCTAAATACTAGAAGCTGGAGAAATGAATTGTGGACCAAGGGAAGCAGGGCAGGAAAGGAAGCCAGTGCTGGTCAGGGAGTCCCTCTTACCTCTTAGAAACATTTCGGTGCAATTTGAAGCCCTTCCAGAAGTAAGAACACAGGTTAGATTTCAGCACGCTCCATTTGCCTGCACTGAGCACGGTTACCCTTGAATCCAGCACACGTGGTTTAGTGGAGGAACAAGCCCAGACGGCGGGATCTGCACTGGTCGGGGCAGGGCCTGCTGCCTGGTGTGGGATGTAGGGAGGCAGCCAACGGCTGGGTTCACAGGCCCGTGGAGCAAGAATTATTAGCACAGGTTTTTCTGTGCGTAATAACATTTCCGTTATTGGCAATACTCAGCAATATATGTGGGTAAATGTCTGTTTGGTCAACATGTATAGTAGGTTTATAATCAGCATTTAGTCTAAAATTTCCAGTGAACTATTCAACTTCTTCGTGCTTCAGTATCTTAAAATGTGAATTGTGTTTTATTTGTTTGACGTATAAGACTTCCTTAGTCCATCCTCATTGGAGGTACCACAGAGTAGCCCAGTACACTCCGAAATGCACTTTCCAGCTTAGACGCGGAGGTAGATAAAGAGATGAACGCGGGCGACGTGGCTGCCTGTGTTCCCTAACGCTGCGTGCTTTTTCTTTCAGAATAAGTCACTCAGTTCTTTTAACCATCTCTTGCAGCTTCTCATTTCTTGTATCATTCGCATCTCAGAGAGGTTTCTACATCGTTTGCATTTGTTCCTGTCTCCCACATCTCCCCTTAACTCACCTTCATGGGCCTCCAAGTTGTGAAGCCATCTCTGGTCTAGGTCAGCACTATTCCGTAACCAGAACGCAGGCCACACGGGTGATTGACAGTTAGCCAGTAGTCACGTTAGAACAGGGAAAAAAAAAAAAATAGGTGAAGTCAATTCTGGTAATATAGTTTATTTAACCTGATATATCCAAAACATCTTACAAAAATATAATCAAAATTTTGAAATGATTACTGAAATAATTTACTCTCTTTTTTTTTTGGACTAAGTCTTTATAACTGGGTATTTAACACGAGCAGCGCATCTCAGTTCGGACCAGCTACACGCCGTGTGCTCAGCAGCCGCCTGTGGCGTGTGACTGCTGTGTTGTACA
Organism: Equus caballus; assembly: GCF_041296265.1. Taxonomy (NCBI): domain Eukaryota; kingdom Metazoa; phylum Chordata; class Mammalia; order Perissodactyla; family Equidae; genus Equus; species Equus caballus. The sequence goes on from NC_091684.1 coordinate 93,020,485, forward strand.
GCTCAGGTCTGGGGAAGAAGGAGGAGGCACAGATGACTCTTCGGGGAGTTTTGACAAAGTTCCTGATCTGTTCAGATCTCTTGTTTGTTTAGCTGGGGCTTACTGGTTAAAACTACCACACTCTCTGGTTATTGGCTTAATTTATGATGCCTCTTTCTCTGCTTCAGCGTTTGCACTGGTGAGCTCGATTCGGTCACCCTCTGAGAGCTGTGAAGGATGCCCTGTTGCTGGGCAGAGATGGGCAGGCCCTCCCTCCTGGTCTCCCGAGCCCTTCTGCCGTGTGACCCATCCTTCAGATCTTTCCCATTCGTGTATTTTCCATGCAATACGCTTTCTTATTTACTAATGTAAAGGAAAATGGAACTTCAACCTCTGACACAGATTAAACTACAGAACTTTTAGTGAAGTACTTAGGAATGTGATATTTAAATTCATTTGCTTTTAATTTGAATTTAATTAATTACATTTGCACATGACTTATTTCTCCAAAGTTGGGTGGGCATGACTTTTTTGATTTATATTTAAAAGATTAGTCAGTTTTTTATATACTGTGAACTGCATCCCCTTTTTTCTAGTGAGGGAAATAAATCATTAGTAATTGAGTATGACCCCAGTAGACATGTTCAGACCGATAGAATTTTTTTGTTTCTGGAGAGCTTGTCCTGTCAGGAAAAGATGAGTGAAGGCTGATTTCTTCCAGCTCCTAGTATGCTGTTATTAGGGAGGAAACTAAGAAGTGGTGAAGAATTATGGTTTAGTCTGTGTTACGCATCCGACAGCCCCTTTCCTTCCTTCCCGAGTGGAGATTGTCTTCCATGGCCATCCTGAGTCTCCGTAACTCTTCTACCCTAGGTTTTCTCTGGGCTCGTGGCCCTGAGGAAGATCTGCAACCACCCTGACCTCTTTTCTGGAGGCCCCAGGGGTCCCCGGGGCGCTCCGGAGGGGGAGCTAGAGGGACATCAGTTTGGATACTGGAAACGTTCTGGGAAAATGATAGTTGTTGAGTCCCTGTTGAAAATATGGCATAAGCAGGGTCAGCGAGTACTGCTGTTTTCTCAGTCGAGACAGGTGAGTATGCAAACCACACGCAAGAAACCATTGGTTCCTCGTGACTTACAAACGTTAATTCAGAAAATGGGATATAATCTAAAATAATCCAAGAGCAGGCTGCAAATACTGAGGTGGCAGCCTGCAAATCTCCCTGGGAACTTGGACCTTCCTCTAGAATTGGTGCCAGAGGCGGGCGTTTTAAAAAGGCTTCCCATGTGATTCTGGGCTGCAGGCGAGTTTGGATCTGAATTCAAATAAATTCCCTGCTATTTACAAAACTTACAAGAATTAACAGTAGGGAAATACCAAAAATATTCCTGTAGTTGTTATATTTATCTACCTTCAAAGCAAGAAACTCCTTTTAGTTAAAGCCTGCTGGGGAATGTGTGACTCTGTTTACACAGTTGTAGAATCCCTCCTTGGAGGTGTATATTCGAGTTTTAAACTCTTTTCCTCCACCCTCTCTCCCAAACAGATGCTGGACATACTTGAAGTATTTCTTAGAGCCCAAAAGTATTCCTATCTCAAGATGGATGGTACCACTACAGTAGCTTCAAGACAACCACTGATTACGAGATACAACGAGGTAACCAGTGAACGGAACAGTCAGGTCAAGTAGTGTTGCTGTCTGCAGCGGGGAGGGGGCAGTGCTTGCCTGCCGAGCCCTGCTGACGTCTGCACTGGGCAGCGGGGGTGGGGAGGGGGCTTTCTGCTTCTGACTCTGCATTTCTGGGTTATTGGTGTGTGCATGTGTTTAAACAAGGAATGTGTATTCCTTCTTGACAACTCAACTTTTAAATATTGTAAATAGAATTGATATTAAAAGCAGGAACTGTGAGATGGGATTTTGACCAAACAAAGGTCTCTAGGACATAACCCCTTCCTTATACTGGGAACACGTTTCCATGTGTAGAATGTGCAAAGGCAGGGGTGAAGAGCCGTGACTAGTTGTCAGTGTGCGTACTAAGTGTTGTGTGTCTTACCCCTAGGACACGTCCATATTTGTGTTTCTTCTGACCACTCGAGTGGGTGGCATAGGAGTCAACCTGACGGGGGCCAACAGAGTCATCATCTATGACCCCGACTGGAACCCAAGCACAGACACACAGGTCTGTTTGTTTGTTTAAAGGAGTTGGTGGTGACATACAGTTTAGTGGCTAGCGCTTGGCAGGGCCCTTTGGTCCTCGTGTTAGGTCCGGTATATAATTCCCATCTTGGTTGCCGCCTCGTCTTCAGTGTGGAGGAAGACACCCTCCAGCGTCACAGACAGGAAGCGCCTTCAGCAGTTTGTCTGTAGTGTCCATCGCTAGATCTGGGGTGAAAAGAGACTGTGCGAAGTTACAAAACATTGTTTTTCAGGTGGAGATGGCGTGGTCTGTCTCTGTCACCTGCCTGGTTATCTTCCGTAATAGGCCTTAGGTGTATTTAGCCTGGTTAGCCTGAATTCCAACCTTAGGAGTGGCAGGAAGCAACCAGCCCTCTCTCTTCCCCTAAGTCAGTGCTTGTCACTGCGCAGGCCCTTGTTGAGCAGCATCTCTCTGCCGCAGGCCCGGGAGCGAGCGTGGAGGATAGGCCAGAAGAAGCAGGTGACGGTGTACAGGCTTCTGACTGCGGGCACCATTGAAGAGAAGATTTACCACCGGTCAGTACAGATGGCTGCCTGCGCCCTGCCTGGCGCTGCTCTCCTGGCCGCGGGCGGTGCGGGATGGAGAAGGACGCCTCCAGGCTTCGAGCAGGGCATTGTTCTAAAGTATTGCTTTAAAAGGTCTTTTTATCTTAGAGCGATAGACACTATAACTTGAGGAATATCTGGAATTTTAAAATTTTGTTTTCATGTTTTTTTCTCACTAAAATAAGCTTAGGTGGCTTATTGTGAGTTTTTTTAAAATGTCTTTGAACCTGATCGTTTTCCTAGCTTATTAAACTTCAAGGACTGCTCATGTGTGGACCGTGTATTAGTTGCTATTTGAGGGGAATGTTCCTGCCTGCTGTAGTGGGGGCTTCTTGAGGAGGTGACAGTCGAAATGCCAGCATGCTGGTGTTACAGTCACATGCAGCTCCGATCAGTGTGGTGTCCTGGTGGTCTTTGACTCACGTGCCCCGTAGAGAGAGGTTGACCAGGACCCCTGTTTCTTCCTCCGTCTCTCTACGGTGACGAGGGGTTGAGGCGAGGGTAACTGCAACAGTAGAGTGGAGATGGTGCCACTGCTCCCCTCCCCTGCTGAGGACTGCATTCTCCTAAAGGGAGCCCCCGCTTTCCACCACACACCGCGCCACTCCTGCAACAGTAGAGTGGAGCTGGTGCCACTGCTCCCTCCCCTGCTGAGGACTGCATTCTTGAGCCGCACCCCAGCTCCTAAAGGGAGCCCCCGCTTTCCACCACGCACCGCGCCACTCCTGCAACAGTCCTGTTCTTCAGGGCCCTTGTGAGGGGGCTGGAGACGGTTGAGTCCTGGGAGGCGCTTCCTCGTAGAGATACATGTCTTAGCCTGACGAATAAGCGCCTGGGAGGGGGCGGGACGACTTCCTGGAGGTATCAGGGCAAGAGTGACGGGGTGTGGAGCTTTCGCCTGGAGCGTGGATCAGCAGGTGGGAGCGAGGGGAGGTGGCTCCAGGTGAAAACTTTGCGAAGCCCCAGGTAAGATTCCCTGAGCCCCATCCTAGGAGGGTCCTGAGTAGGGCAGTGCAGGGATCCTTGGTCCAGGAGTCAGGAGGCCAGCTCCTTCCAGCTCACAAGGGCTGTGAGTCACATGAGTGTATGTGAGAAGATGTTTCTTGAAATGTGATGAATCTTGGAGGCTGAAAAAGCTCCTTGGGTATAAATAATAATAAGCTGTTATTTCTAATTTAAATTCTGTAAAACATGGAGACCACCTGGTGTTTTGTGTGCTTCCTGAGTTGTAATTTTCCAAGGCTAAAAGTTGGGGAATTATTTAGACATCTGTGCAGCTGCAGTTATCATATCTCTTTCAGATTGTTTTATAATTAGGATTTTGGGGTAGAGCTGAACATGGTTTGATGCCAGTTTAACTTTTATCGTTGTAGACAAATCTTCAAGCAGTTTTTGACAAATAGAGTGCTAAAAGATCCAAAGCAAAGGCGGTTTTTCAAGTCCAATGATCTTTATGAGCTGTTTACCCTGACCAGCCCTGACGCATCCCAGAGCACTGAGACCAGCGCTATTTTCGCAGGTACTGGCTAAAGTCATTTCACCGAAAGTGGTGAACTACAAAAGAGTGACACAGTGTAATGTTAGCCTGTCTTCCCCTTGCCAGGGACTGGGTCAGATGTTCAGACACCCAAACGCCGTCTAAAGAGACAGCTTGAGCCAGCTGTTGGAACAGACCATAACGTTCCCATGAGCAGGAAGCTTACTGCCTCTAGCACGTCTGCAAATGGTGCCACGTCCTCTGAGGAGAAATCCGCAGCTGCAGGAGCTGATGTGAAGGCAGTTGCTTCTGATCAAGGCGACCCCTTGAAGGAGGTCCCCGAGCCGCCTCGTGGTCTCACTAGCAGCGATAGCCTTGGAGAGGACACAGGTGCAGTGGCTGGACGAGATGAGTCACCCGTGGTTAGTGGAAACGGGGAATGTTCAGAGTCTCCAAGAATCAGCAGAATGTCCAGGACATCTGGTGAGGAAAGCGTCGGTGAAAAGCAGGGTCTTCCTGACAAAAGAGAAAGCTGCCAGGCTCAGACAGAGCCCCTGTGGGAGAGGGACCAAATGGAAAATAACTCCTGTAAGCACAAGGCAAAAACGAAACACCGTGCGGCAGAGGAAGGGACCCTGGAGAAACACCGGAGGCCGAAGCAGGAGCCAAAGAGCTCGAAGCATCGCAGAGACGCCAAGTTTGAAGGCACTCGGATCCCACACCTGGTGAAGAGAAGGCAGTACCGGAAGCAAGACGGCGAGAATGAGCACGAGCCCAAGGAGCGGGGCCACGATGATTATGTTCTGGAAAAGCTTTTCAGGAAATCAGGTAGTGCTTCTGCTAAATTTGCCCGGCGTGCACTGGGAACAGAGAGGGGCTAGGCCAGCTCTGGCGGAGCGACCGTCACTGACGCTGCCATGGGGGCTCTCACTGCGAGTAGTTTTCCTTCCAAAATTCAGATTTGAAAAGTATTGACGTTTCTGAAAACCATCTTCACCTCTCTTTTCTGAAGACCAAGCAGAATTTAGGAACTTCCAAGATCACTGGTCCTTGACTTAGACCCACACAGGAGGGCTGCAGTGCTTTAAGTAGATTTGTGCCACCTGCACGTTCATGGAAAGTTCTCTACATGCCCTATTGATCTGACTTCTAACCACAGGGCGTTAAAGTAAGAGATCATGGTGCGGAGAGGCAGGCACACTGGAAGGAGGAAGGCTAATAGCCAGTACGGGGGAAAATGGGAAAAGCAGACCCAACAATTGCTCAGGCCCCTGGGGGCAGGCAGTGCTGCCCAGCGCAGTGATCCCTGGAGTGGCGTCCACTCAGGCCTCAGTGGTCACTATTCACAGTGCGAGGGCCCCGTGTGTGGTTTTCTGCTCAGGGAGGCAGCCTCACCGGGGGCCCTGCAGAGAGAAACATCTGGGCCTGACACTTTTTGTCAGGTAGCCCAGTGGAACTTTCTCTCTTCTTTCTACAGTTCCTGGGCTGTTTTGCTAGGAAATTATTTTTTTGGTCTGGTTTTCAAATTTATTTGCATATAGGCATAGGAAGTCCTCTCGTAGTAATATTTTCTTTTATTTCACTTGTGTTTCAAGATAATTTCCCCCTGTCATTTCTAATTCTGTATATTTTCTCCCTTTTTCTTTGATCAAATTAAGCTAGTGGTTTGTCTGTTTTGTGATTTTTTTTTATCAATAAACCAGGATTTTAATTTATGAATTAGATCCTTGGTTCTCTACCTCATTGATTTTTACTATTATCTTTGTTGTTTTCTTCCCTGTACTTTTGTTTTTGTTATGTTTTGGTGATGGTTTTTGGAGGGTGCTTAGTTTTTATAAATCTGTTTGACTTGGAAATTTAGTTCATTTATTTTTGTTTATTTTTTTATTGATGGCGGTATTTAAGGCTATGAGTTTTCCGCTGATAACTGCATTAAATTCTTCTGACTTGTAGTGTTTTCATGATCATTACTTTTTAGAAATTCTGTGATTCTGGTGTATATTTTTTTATTTTTCCCTTCGATAGAGAATTTGTTAATAGAAGGCTTTAAAATTTTCTAGATAGCAGCGATGGGGGTTACATCAAAGTTGTGGTGACAGCATTATGCTTCAGTGATTATTACCCGAATGCCTGTGGTCTCGTAGGGTAGTGACGAAGGAGAGTAGCAGTGGCGTTTGTGTAGTTCTGGGCCATGGTGGCCACTCAGTAAATGGCAGCTGAACGTGTTCATTGTCTTTTCTCCACCCACAACACACTAGACTGCACAGGAGGAACAGTATGATCGTACACACTAAAATACCACGTTTCCTGCTTCCTTTGTTCTTCCTAGTTGGCGTGCACAGTGTCATGAAACACGACGCCATCATGGATGGAGCCAGCCCAGATTACGTGCTAGTGGAGGCCGAGGCCAACCGAGTGGCCCAGGACGCCCTGAGAGCCCTGCGGCACTCGCGGCAGCAGTGTCTGGGAGCCACGTCCGGCGCTCCCACCTGGACCGGCCACAGGGGCAGCTCGGGGGCACCGGCCGGGATAAAGTAAGAGGGCCGCCCTGCCGTGCTTGTGAGGACGCCGACCCCCGGGCTCGGAGCCAAGGGAGGGCGGCACGGAGTCTTACTCCTGCTTCTCTGCAGTCCTCGAAAATGTCTCACGGAGGGATGGTCAGCCAGACGTTTCACTTGGACACACAGGAGATACCTTTGTAACCTTAAACCTCCCTTGCCTTCTGCCCCTGCTTTGCAGAGCTAAGGAAAACTGATCTGTTTTGTTTAAAAGATGATGTCATTAAAAATAGAGAGTAACGATTAAACTTTAGTAAGATGATTAGCCAGTTTTCAACAATCAGTGATTACCATGCTGTTTAGAATGCTCCTCTGGAATTGTTTCCTGCCTAGAACTGAGGGTAGTTTCCGTCAGATGTTGAACGAGGCTGCTGGTGGTTCTTCCCGGAGATGCAGCACTTACTCCCCAGGAGGGTGGAGTGGAGGAATCGGAGGGCGTAGAACGGAAGGAGACTTTTCTAGGAAGAGTTTGGGTGTTGGAAGGGCGTTTTCCTCTCTAAGGCACGAAGGCAAAGCTTTCATCTGCTGTGCTGCTTTTCCTTCCTCAGGAGCAGGTTTGGTCAGAAGAGGAATTCCAGCTTCTCTGTGCAGCGTCCTTCCTCAGCGTCTCCGAAGGAGAAAGCCCAGGTAATGGGATAGCCCCTCTGCTTCTCGTGCGGGAGACTCGATGGAATGGCCGTGAAGGTTTAACCCAATCCAGATGCAAAGAAAACCGCGGGCATACTAACGCTTGGTAGTTTTACTGTGTGCTCAGATTTATGGAGCACGTCCTTTTGAGTTTGAAAGGGCCGGCTAACTTCCTAAAAGACACAGTCTTTAACCCGAGATCTGTAGCAGGTTCTGTTTGCTCAGAGAGTTCATACAGGGAGGGTGATGTGTGAGTCGCTGCCCCTGCAGCCTGCCCACCAGAGGCCAAGTACCAGCTCCGAAGACCAGTACCCTCTAGAACAGAGCTCTAGAAAACTGCCTGGAGTGTTACTCACAATTTGCCCGCTGCGGGAGCGTTGTGCCCGTCCCACCGTGTTCTGTGACTGACGCCTGCTGCGCCTCGCTGAGAGTGAACAGGAGGCCACACGCCATCAGTCCGGCCTCTGTGTCGTTCCCAGTTAAGGTGATGTTACAGTGAAGTTTGAAAACTCCAGGTACAGGCTCCTGGTATGGATTAGTAGGAGCCCATCTAGGAGTAGAGCACCTTTGTTTGACTTCCCATGTTCTTTTAGCTGTAGGAGAGTGAAGACAGGTGAGACTGGTGCTGTTTTAAGGAGACTCACGTGAGGTGTAAAGTAAGAAAAGGATTTGGAAGTGAGGAGGAGGAGGCACAGCTGTGATGCGGCTCCTCATCCCACAGTGCCCGGGTCAGGGAGAACCTGGGAGGGGGAACAGGAGAAGCCCGCGGGATGCACGCCTCCTGGAGACAGTTCCTCTGGGCCCAGCCCCCGGCCACTGCGTCCTCCCGCCGCTCTCCCCTCAGAAGGGGGACCAGTGAACAGCCTAGTTTGGGGTTTTTTTAGGAAATGTTCTTTAATAGCAGGTGGATTTACATGCTCGACTCCCCTGCTTTCACGTTGGGTTAGGCATATCTCATTCTTTCTCCATCACCTTGACTACTCTGGGCATGGGGGTTATTTATGGCCCCTCAGCCTTTGGAGAAATAAGTGGAAGCATAAACTGGAAGTGAAATATATCAGTGCAGTGGTTTTCTTTCTCCAGGACGGCGTCATGAAAAAGGATGGAAAAGATAGTGTTTCTGAGCATTTTAGTGGAAAAGTGGAAGATGCAGAGTCTTCATCTGGCGCCCTCACTTCATCCTCGCTCTTGGCTAAAATGAGAGCTAGAAACCACCTGATCTTGCCGGAGCGGTTAGAAAGCGAACCCGTGCCCCCCCACGAGCCGCCTGCCCCTCTGCCCTCCTCCACAGAGCACGACGACCTCCTGGTGGAGATGAGGAACTTCATTGCCTTCCAGGCCCGTGTGGACGGCCAGGCCAGCACGCGGGAGATCCTGCAGGAGTTCGAGTCCAAGTTGTCGGCGTCACAGTCTTGTGTCTTTCGAGAACTGTTGAGAAACCTGTGCACTTTCCATAGAACTTCTAATGGCGAAGGAATCTGGAAACTCAAGCCAGAATACTGCTGATCAACATTACTTTCTAAACTTTTAATTGACTTTTTCTAACAGAAATTTCTGATTATTAATCCTGTGATTAATAATCATGTGTTTGTCGACAGAAGTTGGCTGCGTTTGGTGTTTGCTTTGAATGCTCTCTACCTCGTAACTAAACTTTACAGAAGAAGCAGTTCTTCTCTGAAATGGGAAAGTTTGAAAAATCCTTGGGTTGACGTGAACTTTTTTGGCACTGTGAATTATGTTTTAAAATCAGGGGCCTAGCAGTTAATTCTGGGAACACTTTTGCTTCTTTACCCAAAAAATGCTGGCAGGGAGCATGTGACGGCTCATTTAGAAGTTTATAGACCAGAAATCTCAAGAATTCTTTTTACTGGTGCTAAAAACGTGTCTGATATTCTGTCAGGCCTGTTCAATAAATTAGTTCATCAATATCTGATAACAGCATCATTTTTGGTGCATAGCTTTTAAACATTTGAATTTATCATTTGTCACCCCAAAAAGATCAGATTTGTTATCCTTTGAATCATATTAATTGCCTTTAAGTGATCTTCCTTTTAAGGTACTGTTAGATTGGCAGGTAGTTTTCTTAGTAAAGCATGCAATAGCTTGGAAATAGATGATAAGACATTATTTGCAGAAAGCTGCACTGTCTTCAGTTCACAGGCTTTACATTAAGCAAAGGGCATCTTTTCCTCCCTACAGTGACTGCTTCGTTTTAGGAAAGTGGAATGTATTATATTAAAAAAAAACACACAACTCAAGCAGAACCAAAAGTGAGTACGAATAAAACAACCAGCACACACACATGCACACAAATGCCACTCCAGAACCACAACTGGATGTACCGTCATTACCGCAAGGTGACCACCACTGCAGCCACCCGCTTGCATGTTGGGAGGTAGCTTTGAGCATTTTTTATTTTATTCATTGTTTGCTTTTCCAAGGACGCTGAGTACTTGATACTAGGCAGCATCGTTCCCCTTATGTCTCCGTCCAGTCGTTTTCATCTCTTTTTCCTGTGCGTTCAGTGTCTCTCCTGTTTGAGAGGCTTGGTTTGCAGCTGCATCTCTTGTTTCTGGCTGTTGTTTATGGATTTATAGTTCTGTGATGGTGATGTTTTGGTCCTCCGCTTGTTTTTCTTGTTCCCTTCTCGTTGTTATTTTGTCATCTCAGCTCTGAAATCTTGTTTTCTTAAATTCATTCTATTCCTTCCATTTCTACTTGAGCTCTCACCGTGCCATTTGTTCGTTTCTTGGGTTTCTCTTCTCTGGTTTGCTGTTTTTCCTCTTGTTGGCTTTTCTGTTTGATGCTTGCCTTCCTCTCATGCCATTTCCTTACATCTTGGTCCTGCTGAAAGCGAGCAGCTGTGTCCAGACCTGAATGCTCCTCCTGCGGCCCAGAGCAGGGGTGTGGCTGGGGGTCAGGGAGAGCCTCTGCGGCAGCAGGCGGCTGTGGTGGGACCACTGGGTTTCACTTTCCTATTTGGAAATTGTGTTGAGCACTGGGGCCAAGAATCCCTCCGCTTACACAGGAGTTGTCGGAGTCATGATCCCCACCAGGATTTTCTCCTCTTTCAGGATTCTGGCTTGTTCATTTTTTTTTTTCTGTTTTTTAGAGTCATTCATTATATATTAAAGGAAGAAATTCTATTATTTTCTTGATTCTGCCATCATCTAGAAGTTATAGAAGGGATTTTCAACAGGTCACTAAATCCTAAACTTGGTTACTTGGCTCAGAAGGGAGTCCAAGTTCGTGACTGTTTTCTCTCTGGAAAGACTATTTTCTTTACTTTTGTAATCATTAATCATAAAATTGCATCCCCCTGTTCTTGAATTGAAGTGCTGAGGTGTGTCACGAGTGTGAAGTGTCTGGGCGTCGTCATCTGCAGCATCTGGAATCTAAAGCTAGAGCGGCCGTAGCCTCCTGGGCAGGTGGAAGATGCCGCCCAAGTTAGGATGCGGCAAGCGAGGTGGTCCTCACTCCAGCACTTGTCTCAGCTCTGCCACCGGCAGGCTGTGTCCTTGGGCGGGTCACTGCCCTGCCCGGGTCTCAGAGTGGATTTCTGTGGACATTGTCGTCATGCCTCCCAGGGGAGAGACATAGAGGGAGGTGCTCTAAGTGGGATGGTTTAAACGATAGACAGTAACTTACTCATTTAGATAAAATCTCGTTTTGGGGACTTTCAAAGCTTTGTCCAATGTAGATAGATTGAATGTATTTAACATGTATCAGTCTCAAGCTACAAATAAAGGATTTTAAAATTTTGTGAAATTTTTAAAGTCCCTTAGTTAATGCATGAATACACTATCGCTGTTGAAGAGTTTTCAGGCAGTCCTCTGCCCGCCGCCTCTCGCTCCTGTTCCAGAGGTAGGCACTGCGTTTGGTGTGTATTCTCCCAGCTGCTTTCCCTGCGTTTACAGACACGTCTGGCAGAGGCCGCCACTATCGTGTCCTTTTCCCCTGCTTCCTGCACTGATGAGCTCCGTGGGTTTGACCTGGACACCGGGCTGCCCACCTAGAGACTCTGCTTGCCAGCCTCCCTTACAGTTAATTGTGGCCATGTGACCAGTCAGTGGGCTGTGAGCAGAACTTCCAGCCTAGGCCCTTCAATAAGGAATCGGGTGCACACTCCTGTGACTTCCCATCTTGCTGGCTGAGATGCCTCTGGGGCTTAAGCAGTGACATGGGGTCGATGGAAGTCACGTGTTGAGGATGGAGACGTTGCCCTGCCAGTCCTGAACTGCTTTCCTTTTCCTGTTTAGGAGTGAAATAAATTCTGACTTGGTTAAAACACTGTCTTTTGGTGTCTCTATGACAGCAGCTAGTTTTATGTATGTGATTTACATAAATGGGATTAAATCATTATTTTTGCAACTAACTTTCCATCAACATACGCAAGACACCTTGTCATTCCTGTGATATACCTTCATGGAATTGCTGGATTAAAACTTAGGTAGATTTTTGGGGCCAGCCTGGTTGTGTAGTAGTTAAGTTTGCATGCTCTGCTTTGGTGGCCTGGGGTTCAAGGGTTCAGATCCCAGGTGCCGATCTCCATACCACTCATCAAGCCATGCTGTGGCAGCATCCCACATATAGAGTAGAGGAGGGTTGGCACAGATGTTAGCTCAGGGACAATCTTGCTCAAGCAAAAAGTGGAAGATTGGCTGTGGGTGTTAGCTCAGGGCCAATCTTCCTCACCAAAAAAGAAAAAAAAATTATGCAGATTTTTAATCTTAACAGTTACAGTGAAACTGCTTCCTTCAATTTACACTCCATGAGCAGACCCATTTCTCCACACCCTTGCCAACAGTAGGTAGTACCAATCTCGGGAAGTTTTGTTTGTTAACCAGTCTCGTGGTTTGAAAATATCTTGTTTCAACTTGAGTTTCCCTGATTACTTAGAAAACAAAACATTTCCATGTTTTTTGGCCATTTGCTGATCCTCTGTTGTATGTTGCCTGTTCATGTCATATTTGCCTACTTTTATCATTGATTATTTACCTTTTAGGGTTCCTCCCAAAACAAAAATGAAAAGACACTTATCCCAATGATTATCGATTAGTCCATCTTTTCTCCACCCACTTGAAGTGCCATGTTTATCATCTGCTAAGTTGTCCATTTCTGGGCGGTGGGTTTAGGTGTCTCCCACCAACCACACTCTTCACTTTCCTTTGGTTTTGCGACCAAAAGGCAAGTCCCCCTCCTTTTTTCCCCTCCTTGTCATTGTCTTATTCTTGTGCATTTTCTGTTATCAGTGAGTCTTAGAATCAGTTTATTTAGTTCCACTAAAATTGTGTTGCTCTTTTGTTTTGGATTGCGTTAATTTATACATTAATTTGAGGATAATAGGCTTCCTTATAATTAATATAATTTTTCCCATTAGTATCATGATAGGCCTAATTTTATTAATTAAAATATTTTATATTCTTGGATAAAATTTTCTTAACTTCCTTCGTAAAGGTTTTGCACACTCCATATTAGGCTTATTCCTAGGTATTTCAGAGATTTTTAGTTTTGGTTGAGAGTTTTTCTACTTTTACGTAAAAATGTAAAAGATTAGAACAGCCATGTATCTCCTTTGTTTAGGATGTCATTTATTATACAGAAGTTTAAAAAATACAGTCAAATGCAGTCTTGTCGTGTTTTGTTTCCTTATTTGAGAGCCCTTTTCCTAACCTGAAGTCATGATTTGTTGCTAGTGCCACTGAGTCGATTCTGACTCCTAGTGACCCAGTGTATGGCAGAGCGGAACTCTGCCTGGTCATTTTGTGCTGGTCTCTCACCTTCTGGCGTGATATCAGACAATGCTCTGCTGCTCTTCATAGAGTTTTGGTGGCCGAATGTTTCGAAGTGGGTGGCCAGGTCCATCTTCCTAGTCCATCTCTGGAAGCTCCACTGAAACCTGTCCACCATGGGTGACCCTGCTGGTATTTGAAATACCAATGGCATAGCTTCAGCATCACAGCAACATGCAGCCGCCACAGTATGACAGCTGATTGACGGGTGGTGTGGCTCCCACACCAGGAAAGAAACCCAGGCTGTGGTGGTGGAAGCACCAGATCTTAACCACTAGACCACCAGGGCTGGCTGAAAGTCATGATTACGCTCTCATAAATTCTCTTGTAAATGTAGCGATACTTATTTTTCCTAGCACCTTTAAAAAAAAAAATAGTTCATCCTTTCCCTCCTGGTTTGTAAGGCCGCCTCTATTGTTATATCCAATTTCCATGTAATTATGGGACTTTCTGGGCTCTATTCTGTTAAATTGGTCCACTTATTTGCCAATAACCCACTGTTTTAATTATCGTAGCTTTATAACTGGCTATTATATATGGTAGAATGATACCCCTCATCTTCTAAAAATGCCTTAGTTCTTGAACATTTGTTCCATATAAATTTTGGGATCAGCTTGTCACATTTGGATCTTGTTGTCTTTAAAATTATAATGACTGTATAGATTGCTTGGGGAAAATTGTTTATGATATTGAGTTTCTCATCTATGAATAGGGCATATCACTCCATTTATAATACATATTTATTATAAAGACAATTCTGTTGTGCTTTCCACTTATATAATAAGGTCATGCATATCTTATATTTATTTCTAATTATCCTACAGTTTGGGTTGCTATAGTAAATGACATACTTTTTAAAGAAAAAGTCACTTTCTACTTTATGAGTACTGTTGATTTTTACATATTTGTCTTGTATCTAGCAATCTTGCCAAACTCTTATTAATTCTAATAGTCTATAAATTGTCCTGTATATAATAAGCCTGTCAGCTGCAAATAATGACAATTGTATTTCTTTCATTCCAATACTTATACTTTATATATTTCCAATATGATAATAAATGTAAATGACAAAGGTTGGCCCCTTTATCTTATTCCTGACATTGAAAATAAATTTCTAAACTTTTACCATTAAATATGCAGTTGCTCTTGTTTTCCAGCAGATGGTCTTTATCAAGTTAAGGAAATGCTCTTTCCAGTCCTTACTCCAGTGCTGAATTTTATTAAATGCTTTTTCTGCATCTGTTGACTTAATTGTGTAGTTTTTCTCATTTAAGTCTCTCTCTCAGCATCAGAGAGTACACAGTTAAGTTTTTCAACACTAAAACATCTTTTAGATGTCCACTTCCAGAATGGCAGTGTGTGGGACCTCAGAAAACACCTATAACTGGACAGAATCCCAAAAGATGGACAACTGCCCCTCTCCAAAAAACCATTTAGTGTTTCTGGAAATAGTCCTAAGGGCACACTGCAAATGAAGAGATGCTTAGTCAAGAAAAGCTGCTAAATCTGGGCAACAACAGCAAGAGTATGACTCTTGAGCTGGAACCCATTCCTCCCTCCCTCCTCCTCATCTCAGTGTGATGACGGATGCTGTAAGGTAGGTGGGTTTAGCCAAGAAAATGGGGCTCCCTCCCTGAGTTCCCAATGAAAGGGTACAGTATCTCATTGGGACGGACATGCTGCCATTGTTTCCTATCCCCTCCAGCTCCAAGCGACAGGGCCTAAATTCATGGAGTTAAAAAGTATAATAACAAAAATTCACTGGATGGACTCAGCAGTAGATCTGAACTGGCAGAGGAAAGATTCAGCGAACTTTCAGATAGATTGGTAGAGATCATGCTATCCAAAGAACAGAGAAGAAAAAGAATGAAGAAAAATGTACAAAGCCCCAGAGAAATGTGATAACACCATAAAGAGCACCAATGTATGCATAATGGGAGTACCAGAAGGAGAGGAGAGAGAGAGGAGAAGAAAGTACTCAAATAATGGCTGAAAACTTTCCAAGTTTATTGAAAAACATCCGTGAAACTCAATAAACTCCAAGCAGGATGAACACAAAGGGACCTGCAGACATATGGTAAAAATGCCGAAATCAAAGACAGAGAAAATCTTGAAAAGTAGCAAGTGAAAATGATGCATCATTTATAAGGGAACCTCAAGGACATCAACAGTTAACTTCTCGGAAGGAAGCATAGAGGCCAGAAGGCAGGCATAACACTCAAGTGCTCAAAGAAAAAAACCTATCAACCATAAATCTTATATCCAGCAAAGGTATCCTTCAAAAATGAAGGTAAAATAAAGACTTTCCCAGATAAACGAAAAGTGAGAAAATTTGTTGCTAGCAGACCTGGCTAACAAGAAATACTAAAGGAAGTTCTTCAGGCTGAAAGCAGGTGACTTCAGATAGTAATGCAAATCTACATAAACAAAGAGCTCCAGTAAAAGTAATTATGTCATCATAAAAGATGCTATAAATGCATGTTTTTCCTCCTTCTTTAAACTGATTCAAAAAGAAAGTGTATAGAATAATATGTATATAATGTATTGTTGGGCCTATAACATACAGAAATGTAATATATATGTAACATATTTTCTAATAACAGCACAAAGGAAGTGGGTGAGGGCAAAGCTGTAATGGGCTAATGAAATGATGACAGATGGTAAAATAATAATTATAATGTTGGGTTTGTAACAGTTATAGATATGTATAACCATAATGCTGCAAAAAAAGGGGGAAAGGCAATAGAGTTATATACGAGTAATGTTTCTTTACATTATTGGAGTTAAACTAGTATAAATCTGTAATAGATTCTGATAAGTTAAAAGGTATATGGTACCCTAGAGCAACCACTAAGAAGATAAGCACTAAGAAAAAATAGTGAAAAAAAATCATTAATGACATTTAAGTACTACATTAGAAAATATTCATTCAATGCAAAAGAAAACAGTAAAGGAGGACAAGAGGAACCAAAGAAAGATGAGACATATAGAAAACAAAAACCTAAAGTGGCAGATATAAACCCAGTTATGTCAGTAATAAAAAATGTGAATAAATTAAACAATCCAATCAAAAGGCAGAGATTTTCAGATTGGATAAAAAGAAAAACAGGATCCAAATTTGTTGCCTACAGTAGGAACATTTTAGATTCAAAGACACAAATAGATTGAAAGAAAAAGGATGGAAAAATACATATCATGCAAACAGCAACCACAGGAAAGCTAAAGTGCTAAACTAATATCAGACAAAATAGACTCAAAATAAATATTACTAGAGATAAAGAGGGACATTTTATAATGACAAAAGGGTTGACCCATTGAGAAGATATAACAATTGTAAACATATATGCACCTAATAAGAGAGCACCAAAACACATGAAGCAAAAACTGACAGAAGTGAAGGGAGAAATAAACAACAATAATAGTTGGGGACTTCAAATATCCCATTTCAATAATGGATAGAACAGCAAGGTAGAAGATCAACAATGAAATAGAAGATTTGACCAACACTATAAACCAACTAGACTTAGCAGACATCTCTACTCAATAATTATAGAACATACATTCTTCTCAAGTGCACATGGAACATTCTTCAGGACAGACCATATGCTAAGCCATAAAACAAATTCAATAAATGTAAAAGGATAGAAATATGACCTAAAACAATGAAACTCTTAGAAGAAAATATAGGGCAAAACTTTCATGACATAGGATTTGGCAATGATTTCTTGAATATGACACCAAAAGCACAGATAACAAAAGAAAAAATAGACAAATTGTACTTCATGAAAATTTAAAAAATTTGTGCATCAAAGACACTACCAACAGAGTAAAAAGGCAACCCACAGAATGGGAGAAAATATTTGTAAATCGTACATCTGATAAGGGATTAATATTCAGAATATAGAGAACTCCTAAAATTCAGGAACAAAAAACATACAACCCATTCAAAAATGGGCAAAGAACTTGAATAGACCTTTTTCCAAAGAAGAGATACAAATGGCCAACAGGCACCTGAAAAGATGCTTAACATCACTATTCATTAGGGAAATGCAAATCAAAACTACAGTGAGGTATCACCTCACATCCATTAGGATAGCTACCATCAGAAAAAGAAAACAGGAGTGATGTCAAAATCATGGTGGAGTGAGCTCTTCCCTTAGACTCTCCAACCTAAGATATAATGAAAAGGACATTCATAAACCAACAGAGAACATTCATACAACACAAAAGACGTCTGAGAGACCCACACAGCCATACATCTGAAGGTGGTGGTTCTGGATCCCCAAGAATAACTGGAAGGAGGTGAGGGAATCTCCTCTCCCTGCCCCAAAGGCAGTGACCCAGGGCACAGGACCACACAGCTCTGAGAGGAGAAGGGAGAGAGGTGGCCCTCTACGGGAACACCTTCGCTCTCCAAGTTCCCTCACAGCCTGTGGGAAAGCCCCAAAGAGAGGTGACTAAGCTATTGCAGGGGTGTCTCCATCAAGCCAACACCTCTGGAGAGCAGATAGTGAGGGCAGAGTGAGAATGCCCCTGGGATCGTGCAGGCAAAAGAAAACACCCCTCCACCCACCTGGCACTCCAGGTCATCGGGTCGACCAGAGCACCCGTGCATATGTTAGAAAAGCAACAGCTGTGGGTGAGCCAGCCTGGGTCAAGGCAGGCTCAGAATACACAGCTCTTGACCCCAGCCCAGTGGCAGCAGGTGGAATCTGCCACCAGATCATATCACTATGTGGAGGCACAAATACATGCCATAAAACAGTATGAAAAAATATATTAATACTCCAGAAGGAAAGTGACAAGCACCCAGAAATCAATCCTGAAGTGACAGAAATTTATAATCTAAATAACAAAGAATTCAAAATAGCTATTATTTAAAAAACTCAATGAGTTACAAGAAAATGCAGATAGACACTTCAATGAAATCAAGAACTTCTTCACAAGAGATTGAAACTATCAAGAAGAACCAGTCAGAAATGTTGGAGAATTAAAAACACAATGGATGAGATAAAGAAAAATCTGGACTCCCTAAATAACAAGCTGATATTATGGAGGAGAGAATCATCAGTCTGGAAGACAAAAATATAAAAATGCTTCAGATGGAAGAGGAGAGAGAACTAAGACTAAAATTAAATGAGAAATTCTCTGAGAAATATCTGACTCAATTAGGAAATGCAACATGAGGATTATAGGTATTCAAGAGGGAGAAGAGGAGGAGAATGGAGCCAAAAGGTTGTTCAAAGAAATAATAGCTGAGAACTTCCAAAACCTGGGGAAGAAGCTGGAAATACAAGTGAAAGAAGCTAATATAACTCCTAATAACATCAATGTAAAAAGACCTTCTCCAAGGCATACAGTAGTAAAGTCAGCAAAAGTCAATGAGAAAGAAAGAATATTAAGGGCAGCAAGACAGAAGAAAATAACTTACAAAGGAACCCCTATCAGGCTTTCAGCAGATTTCTCAACAGGAATCTTACAGGCGAATGATAGAGTCAAAATTCTGAGAGACAAAAACTTTCAGCCAAGAATAGTCTATCCAGTGAAAATATCCTTAGGATGTGATGGAGAAAGAAAAACTTTCCCAGATAAACAAAAGCTAAGGGAGTTCATTGCCACAAGACCCCTCCTACAAGAAATGCTCAAGAAGGCCCTCATACCTGAAAAGCAAAAGAAAGAGTTTACAAAGCTTGAGCAAGGAGAAAAATAGGCAGACAAAAATTGGAAAATTGCAGCTCTCTATCAGAATAGGTTAGCAAACACTTAATTATAACATTAAAGATAAAAGGAAGGAAAAACATCAAAAATAAATATAATTTTATCATTTTAACCACAAACTCACAACACAAGATGGGATAAGTTGTGACAATAATAACTTAGAAGGGGAAGAGGAAAAGGATGGAATCAGCTATGCTAAGGAAATAAGAGACTATCAGAAAATGGACTATCTCATCTACGAGATTTTTATACAAACCTCATGCTGCACAGAGATGGTTCAACATCCACAAGTCAGTCAACGTGATACACCACATTAACAAAATGAGGAATAAAAACCACATGATCATCTCAATAGTCATAGAGAAAGCATTTGACAGGATCCAACATCCATTTATGATAAAAACTCTCAATAAAATGGGTATAGAAGGAAAGTACTTCAACATAATAAAGGCATGTATGACAAACCCACAGCCAACATCATATTCAATGGGAAAAAACTGAAAGCCATCCTTCTGAGAATGGGAACAAGACAAAGGTGCTCACTCCCACCACTCTTATTCAACATAGTACTGAAGGTTTTGGCCAGAGCAATTAGGCAAGAAAAAGAAATAAAAGGAGTCCAAATAGGAATTAAGAAGTGAAACTCTTTTGCAGAAGACATGATTTTATATATAGAAAACCCTAAAGAATCCACTGGAAAATTATTAGAAATAATCAACAATTACAGCAAAGTTGCAGGGTACAAAATCAACTTACAAAAATCAGTTCCATTTCTATACTCTAATAAAAACTATCAGAAAGAGAACTCAAGAATACAATCCCTTTTACAATCTCAACAAAGAGAATAAAATATATAGGAATAAATTTAACCAAGGAGGTGAAAGACCTATATGATGAAAACTATAAGACATTATTGAAAGATATCAATGAGGACATGAAGAAATGGAAAGATATTCCATCCACATGGATTGGAAGAATAAACATAGTTAAAATGTCCATACTACCTAAAGCAATCTACAGATTCAATGCAATCCCAATCAGAACCTTAATTCTTCACAGAAATAGAACAAAGAATCCTAAAATTCATATGGGGCACAAAAGACCCCAAATAATTAAAACAATCCTAAGAAAAAAGAACAAAGTTGGAGGCATCAAAATCCCTGACTTCAAAATATACTACAAAGCTATATTAGTCAAAACAGTGTGATACAGGTACAAAACAGACACACAGATCAATGGAAGAGAATTGAAAGCCAAGAAATAAAATCACACACCTATAGACAGCTAATCTTCGACAAAGAAGCCAAGAACATACAATAGAGAAAGGAAAGTCTCTTCATCTCTTCAATAAATGGTGTGGGAAAAACTGGACAGCCACATGCAAAAGAGTCAAAGTGGACCATTATCTTTCACCATACACAAAAATTAACTCAAAATGGATCAAAGACTGGAAAGACCTGAAACCATAAAACCGCTAGAAGAAAATATAGGCAGTACGCTCTTCGACATTGGTCTTAGAAGGATTTTTTTCAAATACCATCTCTACTTGGGCAAAGGAAACAAAAGAAAAAATAAACAAGTGGGACTTCAGCAGACTAACGAGCTTCTGCAAGGCAAAGGGAACCAGGAACAAAACGAAAAGGCAACTCACCAACAGGGAGAAAATATTTTCAAGTCATGTATCTGGCAAGCAGTTAATCTCTAAAATATATAAGGAACTCACACAACTGAACAACAAAAAAAACAAACTACTCAATGAAAAAATGGGCAGAGGAAATGAACATTTTTCCAAAGAAGATATACAGATGGCCAACAGGCACATGAAAAGATGTTGAACATCACTAATCATGAGGGAAATGCAAATCGAAACTACACTAAGGTATCACCTTACACCCGTTAAAATGGCTATGATCACCAAGACAAAAATAACAAGTGTTGGAGAGGGTGTGGAGAAAAGGGAACCCTCATACACTGCTGGTGGGAATGCAAACTGGTGCACTATGGGAAATAGTATGGAGATTTCTCAAAAAATTAAAAATAGAAATACCATATAACCCAGCTATCCCACTACTGGGTATTTATCCAAAGAAATTGAAATCAACAATTCGAAGAGACTTATGCACCCCTATGTTCACTGCAGCATTATTCACAATAGCCAAGACATGGAAACAACCCAAGTGCCCATCCACTGATGACTGGATAAAGAAGACGTGGTATATATACAATGGAATACTACTCAGCCATAAAAAAGACAAAATTGTCCCATTTGCAACAACATTGAAGGACCTAGAGGGAATTATGTTAAGCAAAATAAGCCAGACAGAAAAGACAGACACCATATGATTTCACTCATAAATGGAAGATAAACTAACACATGGACAAAGAGAACAGAGTAGTGGTTACCAGAGGGAAGCGGGGTGGGGAGTGGGCCCAAGGGATGAAGGGGCACATATGTATGGTGACTGACAAATAATAATGTACAACTGAAATTTCACAATGATATAAACTATTTTGACCTCAATAAAAAAATTAAAAAGAGAAAACAAGTGTTGGTAAGGATGTGGAGAAATTGGAACACTTGTACACTGTTGGTGGGAGTGTAAAATAGTGCAGCCACTATGGAAAATAGTATGGAAGTTCCTTAAAAAGTTAAAAATAGAATTACCATATGATCCAGCAATTCCACTTCTGGGTATATACCCAAAAGAATTGAAAGTGGGGTCTCAAAGAGATATTTACACACTTATGTTCATAGCAGCGTTATTCACAATAGCCAAGAGGTGGAAGCAACCCAAGTGTCAATCAACAGAGGACTGGATAAACACAATGTTTAATAGTTACAGGATTTCAGTTTTGTGAGATAAAAATCCTGTGGCTAGATGGTGGTGATGGCTGCACAGCAACGTGAATGTACTTAATACTGCTGAACTCTATGTATGTGTATTTTGCCACAATTTTTAAAAGATTACTAAATAAAAGGTGATCAGGTTTGGGGTATATGTTGAAGTTATTGCCAGTGAGATTGGCTAAAGGATTGGAATGGGATGTGAGAGACAGAAAGGATCAAAGATGATTCTGGAGTTTGGGGCCTGAACAACAAGCAGGATGACACTGCCGTTTTCTGAGATGAGGAAGGCACATGTAGTGGACACTGTCAGTGTGCTGCACAGTCCCCTGGGGTCCCTCCTGCTACTTGAGTCCCTTTCCTTGCAAGGAAGTGCCCTTCCCAGCCCTTAGCCAATGACCAACTGGTGCAGGAGTGTGCAAGTCCAGCTCCCTTCCCTCCAACCAAACTCCAAGATGTAACCGACACCCAGAGTTCCCACTGTGGGAAAGAGTATGGTGATTTATCAAAAAATGAAAAGCAGAATCACCACATGATCCAGCAATTCCACTTCTGGGTATATACCCAAAAGAACTGAAAGTGGGGTTTCAAAGAGATACTCATGTTCATAGCAACGTTATTCACAATGCTCATAGCATGCATGCATTATTCACATGTTCGTAGCAGCATTATTCACAATGGAAGCAGCCTAGGTGCCCATTGACAGATGAAGAAAAGCCAAACGTGGTTTATATATAGACAATGGAATACTATTCAGCCTTAAAATGAAAGGAAATTCTGATACATACTACAACATGAAGGAACCTGAGGACATTATGCTAAGTGAAATGTCTGTCACAAAAATAACATTCTGTATGATTCCACTTCCATGAGGCACTCACTTGAAGACATATCTGCACTGCCCTGTTCATTGCAGCATTATTTACAATAGCCAAGACATGGAAACAAGCTAAGTGTCCATCAATGGAGGGATGAAGGAAGAAAATGTGGTATATATGTGTATATATATAATATGGATTATTATTTAGCCATTAAAAAAGGAGTTCCTGCAATTTGTGACAACATGGATGGACCTTGAGGGTGTTACGCTGAGTGAAATATGTCACACAGAGAAAGACAAATACCATGTGCTTTCCTTCATATGTGGAATCTAAAAAAAAAGCTAAAAAACAAAACTGACCTCATAGATACAAAGAACAGGCTAGTGGTTGCCAGAGGCAGGGCGTGTACAGTGGGCAAAATTGGTGAAGGTCAAAAATGTTTGGTCCAAAGGTACAAACTTCTATTTATAACATAAAGAAGTCCTGGGATGTAATGTACAGCATGGTGACTAGAGTTAATAATACCATATTATATATTTGAAAGCTGCAAAGAGAGTAGATCTTAAAAGTTCTCATCACATGAAAAAAAATTTTAACTATGTGTGGTGATGAATGTTAACTAGACTAGTTGTGGTGATCATTTCACAATATATACATACCTCAGATCATTATGTTGTACACCTAAAACTAATATAATGTTATATGTCAATTATATCTCAAAAAAGCACGTTCTTTAAATGGCTGAATTATATGACAGGTAATTGTATATGCATATATATGAATTATATCTTAATACGTTGTTAAAACATAATTAACATAAAGTGCAAAAGAAATTGGGAGCTCAAGGACAAAAAGACAAATACTCCAATTAAAAATGGAGAAAGAATCTAGATAGAAAAAGAAGATATACAAATGGCCAACAAGCATATGAAAAGATGCTCGACATCACTAGTCACTAGGGAAATGCGAATCAAAACCACAATGAGATACCACTTGACATTCACTAGGATGGCTATAACAAATATTTTTAAAAGTCAGATAATAACAAGTTTTGGTAAGGGTGTAGAGAAACTGGAGCCCTCATACACTACTGGTAAGAACATAAAATGGTGCCGCCACTGTGAAAAAGAGTTTGGTGGTTCCTCAAAAAGTTAAACATAGAACTACCATACTACCCAACAATTACAGTCCTAGGTGAAATACTCCCAAAAGAAATAAAAACAGGTACTCAACAAATACTTGTACGTGAATGTTCATAGCAGTACTACTCCCAGTCGCCAAATGTAGAAACAACTGAGTGTTCATTGACAGATAAATGGGTAAACAAAAGGTGGTATACCCATACAATGGAATATTACTCAGCCATGGAAAGGAATGAAGTGCTGATACATCTATAACATGGACAGACCTCAAAAATATACTAAGTAACAGAAGCCAGATACAAAAGAGTACATGTTGTGCGATTCCATTGATATGAAATACCCAGAATAGACAAATCCATAGAGACAAAAAGTGGATTGGTTATCAGAGGCTGAGAGTAGGGGTGTGGATGGATAATGCCTGCTTAATAGGTACGTGGTTCTCTTTTGGGGTGATTAAAATGTTTTGGAACTAAATAGATTTCGTGGTTGCACACCATTGTGAATGTAGTAGTTGCTACTGAATTGTGCGCTTAAAAAATATTCCCAGGTGTTCAATATTGCTTTCAGTCAATTTTGGTAAGTTACATTTTTCTAGAAAATTATCCATTTGTCTAAGCTGTTCTTATGTGCATATCCTCTCTTTGTCATTGGTATTCTGCGTTTTTGCTCTGATTTGTGGATTTATTTTTATTCTGTATGAAATTTTTGCTTCCTGAATTTAAGGATTCACATCTTTCAACAATTCTGGAAAACCGTAGGCCTTATTTCTTTGACTGTTGCCTCTTTCCAGTTTTCTCTATTCCCATCCTTCTGGAACCCTTTCTTTCTAATCTTCTGTTTAAGGCGTCCATTGAATTTTTAATTTTATAACTATAATTTTTATTTCTAAAACAGCTTCCCCCCAACCCCCAAACCTTCCTGATTTTGTTTCACAATACTTTTCTCTTACTAAATTTTTCTTTTACGGCTATAATTTTAGACATAATTGTTTTAGAGTCTCCATCAGATTATTGCACTGGTCAAAGTTCTTGGTATTCGTTCTGCTCTTTGTTGCGTCTGCTGGCTCTCTGTCACAGTGGATTGCTTTTTTGCGTTTGTAATGTTGGACGTGAGCCATCCTCACACACTTTATCTGTGGGTGTAAGCCTTGGCTCCCTAGTGTAGTTTGCATTTCCTGCTGTCCTATGGCATTACCAGCCTGGGATCAATTTTTGCATTAATTTCTTGATTTACAGCTTCCTGGATCACATGGTGGTAGAAACTTGAATACTTAAATGCATATATGCTTCGAGTTATGAATTCTCAGAGGGTGAGTAGGGGTGAGGGATGAGGGGATACAAAATCCCCCAGCAAGAGTCCACGCCCGAACGGAAAACGCTTCTCAGTCCCAGGAGGTGGGTTCTATTCCAGCCCATCCTTTTCCCGAGGATCATGGCTGGAAGTGGGTGTCTCAGTTCTCACTCTTTGTCCTGAGCAGCCAAGTGTCCTTGTCTCTTATGCCTTGGGGCTAAATCCAAACTTCTAGATTTCCAAAACAGCACTTTATGGTGAGCATGTACCACTCTGTTTTTTAGTTTCTTTCTTGTTTGTGGCCCCTGGCAGTTTCCTTTGCAAAGATCTTAGCTTTTTGTTACATTATATAAATATTTCTTGTTGTTTACAAGAACTTTTAGGTAATCTTATCTGTTACATTGCTGAAACCATTGGTTTTCTAATTAGTCATGTTGGTGTAAAGCACTTAGAATAGCGCCTGGGAAAAAACAAGAACCATGTGTGTTAGCTGTTATTATTTTCGTTGCTTTGTAACCATCATAGGCCAGTTGACACTGGCCCTCTTGTATCTCCTATTGTATCAATAACAATGTTGCATCAAAAGTTGTTTTGCAGGGGTAATGAGCAAAAACTGTGTCATGTAGCGGGAGGATGCTCAGAAGATGGAAATCTTGTCCTCAGATGACCTCGAGCTGCCTAGGAACCCAAAGTTCCCCCACTACAGAACTCAATATATAGAGAAAGTGGAACGATGAACCTAATAAGAAGTGAGGGGTCCCTTGATTTATAGCACATCAGACGTATGAGACTGTTACACTCCTACCCTCCCATCAGATTCTGCCAAGTTAGCATTTTGTATAACCTTTTCCATTCCTGGCTCCTTAAAAGTCTGTCCCCACTTCAGCCGGGGTAGACAGATTTGAGCCCTGCCTCCTGTCCCCTTGCTGGCTGACCTTGCAATAAAACTCTTTATTCTCTCAAAAACTGGTGCCATAGGGGCTGGCCCCGTGGCCGAGTGGTTGAGATCGCGCGCTCCGCTGCAGGCGGCCCAGTGTTTCGTTGGTTCGAATCCTGGGCACGGACATGGCACTGCTCACCAAACCACGCTGAGGCAGCGTCCCACATGCCACAACTGGAGGGACCCACAACGAAGAATATACAACTATGTACCAGGGGGCTTTGGGGAGAAAAAGGAAAAAAATAAAATCTTTAAAAAAAAAAAAAAAAAACTGGTGCCATAGTATTGGCTTCTATGTGCATCAGGCAGAGAGCCTTTGCTTGGTAACAGTGTTATTATTATTACTGTAGAATTACCTTTATAGTTCCAAGAGTTTGACAGCTGATTCTCTTATATTTTCTAGGCATATCAAAATCATCTACAAATAATGACAAGATTGTCTCTTGCTTTTCAATATTGTTACCTCTTATTTTTTTTCTTACCATGCTGCCTCATTCCTCTACCCCAAAGTTAGCCAGGAATGGTGAGGAGAGAGGACATCTGTGTCTTGTTCCTACTCGAGTAAGGGATGCTCCCCACCTGTCAAGCATATTTGCTCTGAGTTTCTGTTTGATACTCCCCACTCCTTTGATACCCACAGTTTGGAACCTGAAGCATGACTGAGATGTCAAGGTGAGAAGGTGTTTTCTGTTTTGCTTGTTTGCTTGTTTTTTTGCTGAGGAAGATTCGCCCTGAGCTAACATCTGTGTCAGTCTTCCTCTATTTTGTATGTGGATCACTGCCACATTATGGCTGACAAGCGGTGTAGGTCTGCACCAGGGATTCTGGCTGGCGAACACGGGTGCTGAAGGGGAGCGTGGGAACTTAACCACTACGCCATGGGGCTGGTCCAGAGAAGGTCATACTTTTAATAGGAGTTTCTGGCTACTGCCCCTTCCCGCCACCTCCACCCCTGCAACTCCCAGCTTTACTGCTCACCAGTTTCTTCTCTCAGAGATTTCTGTCGCTGCCCCTTCGAGCTTCTTACCCTTGAGGATATGTCTCCATTTGTATGATACTTTATTTTTCCTGCATTTCCCTCTAAGTCTGAGTAAATTCTTATGAGTTTTTAAAGAAATTTTAGGTTATGTTCTTTCATGAATGCAGAGTTAAATGATGATATTTCATCCATGTATTTTTTGCCCAGCTTTAGCAAATATCAAGATTGTGCAAAATTTGTTTCAGGTCTTTTTCTTTAAAGAAATGTGTTGCATATTCTTGTCAACAAATTGATCATTCCAATTCATTTTCCTTTCCTGTCTCCCTGGAGATAACCAGACACCTAAAGTTAACATATATTAATCTTCTAAAGTTGACATACGTTAATCCCAGGCATATTTTTATTCATTGACTACATATATAGCTATCCATATACTAAATAGAATATTGTTTCAAAAAGTTTTTCAATGAACAGAATAGTTTTATACTGTGCATATTTTTAGCAACTTGCTTTTTTTCTTCTTCTTCTTTTTCTCCCCAAAGCCCCCCAGTACATGGTTGTAGATTCTAGTTGTGAGTGCCTCTGTTCGTGCTATGTGGGACGCTGCCTCAACGTGGCCTGATGAGTGGTGCCATGTCTGCGCCCAGGATCCGAACTGGCAAAATCCTGGATTGCCGAAGCGGAGCGTGTGCACTTAACCACTCAGCAGTGGGGCCAGCCCTGCAACTTGCTTTTTCGTGCACTGTGTTTTTGAGACGTGTTCCATGTGGGTAATGCATAGCTCTTGTTTGTTCATCTTAACTTCTGTATAATATTCTGCAGTAATCTAATTCCCCACTGATAGACAGGCCTTTGTCTTTCTTACTAGTACCAAGAATGATGCTGTCAACAGCATCGTTCCTGTTTCCTAGTGTACACACACGCCAGGGCTTCTCCATGACACACATCTAGACACACATCAGCTTCTCTAGGAACCGACAAATTGCTCTCCACAATCGTGCTGATTTACTCTCCCACCAGCAGTTTATGAGAGCTGTAGCCTTGCCAATACTTTTTGTTAGATCTAAAAAACATTTGCACATTTTTAAAAGCCTATTTTTTTTTAATGGGGCTGGCCCGGTGGCACAGCAGTTAAGTTCATATGTTCCACTTCAGCAACCCGGAGTTTGCCGGTTTGGATCCCGGCGTGGACCTACACACAGCTCATGGAGCCATGCTGTTTAGGCATCCCACATATAAAACAGAGGAAGATGGGCACAAATGTTAGCTCAGGGCCAATCTTCCTCAGCAAAAAAATAGGATTGGTGGTAGATGTTAACTCAGTGCTAATCTTCCTCAAAAAATAAATAAATAAATAAATAAAAGTAATAATTTCAAAGTTTCACTATTATGTATGCTGTTTGTTTTAGGTTCTAATGGCTGGCCATTATCAGAATGAGGAAGTCTCTTCTCTGATTTACTAAGAATTGTTATCATAAATGAGTGTTGCATGTTATCCAATGCTCTTTCTACATCTGTTGAGGTGATCGTGGGTTAATTTCTTCCTTTCATCTTTTAATGTGATGGGGCACCCTACTCTGCTGTCTGAAACGGAACCATCTTTGTATTCCTGTGCTAGATCCTCCTTTGTCATTTTTTTTTAAAATACACTGTTAGATTCCATTTGCCCCTGTTTTGTGTAGGGTAGTTGTGTCTATGTTCACAGGTGAATCTGGAGTATGATTTTCCCTTTGCGGATTGTTCTTATTTTAAACACATCATGAGTTGGGAGAGTTTTTCTGCTTTTTCAACTCTTTGGAGAAATTTGTGTAAGACTATCTATTCCTAGGAATTTTGGAAGAACTCACCTGTTTTACTGCGTATATATTTGTGGGAAGAATTTTAACTACTGATTTGACTTAAACAAACGTGAATCTATTCTGCATTTCTATTTCTTCTTGTGTTGCTTTTATTAAGTCCTATTTCTGTAGAAAATGTTTTATTTTATCCAGATTTTCAAATTTATTGGCACAAACTTGTTCATTGTATTCTCAAACGGTTGTTTAAGTTTTGACGCTATCTATAATTATGGTCCTTTACGTCTCTGAGGTCGTTTTTGTGTTTTCCTCTCTTTATCTCAATGTGATGCTGGAGGTTTGTCTCTTTTATTAGTCTCTTTAAAGAACCAGCTTTTAGGTTTTGTCATCCTCTCTATTATTTCTTTTATTCCTATGCTATTGACTTTCTAATGGACCTCAGGTGCTCAGAATTGGATAAATGAGTATTCCTGGCTCAGGATGCTCATCCTTGTCCCGTCATGCCCTGTTTTGTTGTGTTTATGTGTGTAATAACAAGCACGGGGGAGCCTATGGCTCAAAGGGGAGAAAGGACCCCTCTGGTAGCTCACGTCTACCTATTTATTCCACCCGCTTCCAACTGAGAACCACTGTTCTGGATCTTGTGCTTTTCATTGCCTTACTTCCGTGTTTGTGTGTGTATTTCTAAAAGTATGTTGTTTATTTTCAGTTGTTCTTCATGTAATAAAAAGGGCGTCTTGCAGTACCTAATATTCTGGCTCTTGTTTTTTAAAGCCCATGTTATAGGGCTGTGTTTCATCCATATTGTT